>NC_089822.1:240877481-242234147 GCF_035046505.1 Tiliqua scincoides | reverse complement strand
ATGTTGGGGCTTTGTGTTGAAGAACGTGTTGCTGACACAGAGACCGTGATGACAGCAAAACTCTAGCAGGCGTTGGCCATTTTCGTTCATCCTCCCAGTGCCAAACTGACCTAAGCAAGTGGGCCATGAACTGTTATCAGCACCAACTCTAGCATTGAAATCGCCGAGGATGAACAATGGCTCTTTTACAGGGATTTTCTTGACAGTGGTGGCCAGGTCATCATAGAATTTGTCTTTGGCTTCTGCTGGAGACGACAGAGTTGGTGCATAAGCACTGATGAGAGTGATAGGTCCTGCTGATGACTGGAGCTGCAGGGACAAAATTCTTTCACTTCCCACAGTAGGTGGGATGATGGATTTCAGCAGGGTATTTCTGACCGCAAAGCCAACGCCATGTTCCCTGGTTTCGTTTGGTGGTTTTCCCTGCCAGAAAAATGAGAAATTTCTCTCCTTGACAGATCCGGAATCTGGCAGCCTAGTCTCTTGAAGGGCGACGATGTCCATCTGCAGTCTGCTCAGCTCCATGTCGATGACAGCTGTTTTGCGTGCGTCGTCTATTTCTTGCAGGTCATCAGAGAAGCCAGGTGTCATTGTCCTAACGTTCCAGGTGCCCAGCTTTAGGGCAGTAGTTTTCTGTTTTCTGTTGCATGGTGCAGAGTTGTCGATCCGCTTGTCGGTTTTCACCCTAAACCCCACGCACCCCATGAGGTTAACGGACCGTGGCGAGGCAACACCTTACTGGCTGGGGACTGCCCAGCTTAAGGCGGGCGGTAGCTGCCCAATGAGATGCAATGATCTCTCCCACCGTCGGAAGCAGCCCCTGGCGTCATGCTCTACGCCAATCGAGCAAAGACTTATAACCGGTAAACTGCTGCTTCCCGTGTTGTGCCGACGCCGTATGGCGAAGTTGGAGTGTCCTCTCCAGTGCGCGAAGCCTGGGTAAAGAAGGTATGGAGGATAGGCTGTTACCCATGCAGCAAATCCCCCCTCTCCACGTCGCTGGAATGGTCCAATGGAAAGGCAGAAGCCAATACGGTTGGTTCCAGCGGCGTCGCAGGAGTTGCCAGAACGTGACTGTGTTCAGCCATGAACTGCCTAAGGGACTCCGGCTCCTGATTTTGCCTCGAGGTTGACTCCTGAAGCCTTTTCCAGAACTGGATGTAGCCACAAGGCAGTGGAGGTTTGGGATCAGAGTTTCCTTCTCTTAGATGAGCTGCCTCACATCAGGCAGGTCATACACATGTCATACACATACAGGTCATACACATGTAATACAGTGTACAGGTCATACACATGTAATACAGTGGAGGTTTGGGATCAGAGTTTCCTTCTCTTAGATGAGCTGCCTCACATCAGGCAGGTCATACACATGTCATACACATACAGGTCATACACATGTAATACAGCAGTTCAGCGACTAAACAGTTCAGCGACTAAACAGCCACCGGGTAGATGGGACTCGTCAGCCTATATAGATTATGATGATGATATGTATGACACATGTATAGAAAGGAAGAAAATGACTAGGTACCCAGTCTTAGACTAGGTACTACTCTTAGTTTTAGGAATTATGTTTTATGAAGCTGCACTGGTTTGTTACTATTATTTATTATCCTTTTGTTTCTGAGTCTTTAATAAAAAAAGTGTGCATATTTTCTGGTTTAAATATTGAGGGCTAGAAACATGAAATTCATTGGGATCATTAGAAAAGGTAGCGAGAACAAAACGGCTAATATTATAATGCCGTTGTACAAATCGATGGTAAGGCCGCACCTGGAGTATTGTGTCCAGTTCTGGTCACCGCATCTCAAAAAAGACATAGTGGAAATGGAAAAGGTGCAAAAGAGAGCGACTAAGATGATTACTGGGCTGGGGCATCTTCCTTATGAGGAAAGGCTATGGCGTTTGGGCCTCTTCAGCCTAGAAAAGAGAAACCTGAGGGGGGACATGATTGAGACATACAAAATTATGCAGGGGATGGACAGAGTGGATAGAGAGATGCTCTTTCTTTACTCAGTGTGTGGTTGGTCTGTGGAACTCCTTGCCACAGGATGTGGTGATGGCGTCTGGTCTGGACACCTTTAAAAGGGGATTGGACAAGTTTCTGGAGGAAAAATCCATTACGGGTTACAAGCCATGATGTGTATGTGCAACCTCCTGATTTTAGAAATAGGCTATGTCAGAATGCCAGTGAAAGGGAGGGCACCAGGATGAGGTCTCTTGTTATCTGGTGTGTTCCCTGGGGCATTTGGTAGGCCGCTGTGAGATACAGGAAGCTGGACTAGATGGGCCTATGGCCTGATCCAGTGGGGCTGTTCTTATGTTACGTTCTTATTGGATGTTACTATCATCACCATGCCAATTTACAGAGTTCAAGTTATTTAAACCGTTGATGTGATCGGATGGAAAAGAAGCTATGTGTTGTAGTAATTAATACAGCTACTTTCTTTTACCCTCCATGTCTGTTGGATGTTTGTTTCTCTTGACTTATGTGTATTTTTAGTTTTACAAGAGAGATTATGATCTTGTTAAATGTCTGTACAAATAATCTTGTTCAATGAAGCTTTGTGGTACAACAGGGGCAGAAATTCTTATTTAAGAAATATTAATTGACACATGTCTTTGTTGATGAATCCGTGTTGGAAGTTCTGTCATGCACCTCAGATTCCAACAAAACAGAAAATGACTGGTTTTGTTTCTGCAAGCTCTGTGTGCACGTCTCCATTAATTTCTCACATCTGCTTTTTACAAGACACTTATATGAGCAGTAATCACTTCTCAACTGCATTTCCACAGGCACTTTCGCTAGGACAAGTCCTTCCTAATGACTTTGGATAGTGGTGGTAACAAAGAACAGATAGTTATGCTCTGATAATAAAGAGTTAAGGTGGCATTTCCTCATGAATGAACCTGTGACTGATTGACAGTCTGAAAGACTGCACTGCTGTATCTTTGCAGCAGGTACCCTCATCTGAAAGACATTTAAAAATGTGCGAACAGTACTCATTTTTCATAGGCAGTATGAGTTCATTACAGTCTTACTTCTGAAAGTGGGAGGTATAGGAGCTGTCTTGATCCCTCCCACCTTCTTGATTGATTGCACTTTGTTTCAGATTTATGATCCACTCCACTCTGTGGCCTCAGAGCAGTCTTCTTACAGTAGAATCCTGGACTTAGCTACTCAGACGTTCCATTGTATTCAGTGGGGCTTACTCCCCAAGTGGAGATAGGATTGCAGGCTTACGTTATTTGCTGTTTCACAGTAAAAACCATGAAATTCCCAAAGGGCCAACATTCCAGTTTTGCGTCTGTATAAGCTGGGGTCTGTGAATTTTGACTCCCCTTGTTAGCTAACCTTTAAGGGTATTTTCCCCAAATTCTCCCTCAGGTTATATTGAATGGAGGGGGGGGAGGGGTGAATCAGTCAGATCTGCCTCATGGCCTAATGGATAGTCCTGCCATAGTTAGTAAGGAGCTTTGAAGGCCAAAGATCTTCAATGCCAATTTTTCTCCTTTTGTAAAGAGAAGAAAGAAAAAGAGCAAAAGGAATCCTCAGGTCTTAGATACATGTAAGAAAATTCAGAAATTTGTTTCTTGAGTTGGATAGGATAATAGGTAATTTTTTAAAACAATGATAATTTCTTTTTAACAATGTTTATATTGTTTATGCAATATGTGTACATTCCAACAAAATCAATCAATATAAGCATGCATTTGAAGAGGTCTTGAAGTTGCCAGTAAACTGTTTATACTATACTATATAAAATACTATTTTATGTTTGATAGTCTCCATTTTTCTCCTAAACAGATGTTTACAATCCCTTCAGAATCACATGGTTAGATCTAAAGCCTCTCTTGCATGAACAAGGCACTTCAAGGTGGTCCCATCCTCTTGATTTCTGGTCAGATTCCTATAGTTGTTGAACTTACAGCCCAATCCAATCAGCCCCCCCCAACATTGCCCCCCCCAACATTACAGCCCCCCCCCCAACATTGATGAAGCTTTGCCACTGCAGCATGTGCTGCATCCTGTACTGGGGGAGTAGTCCCAAAGGTTTCCTTGAGGTAAGGGAATGTTTGTAAGCTACAGCAAATGACTCCCTTGATGGCATTGCTTGATCTGCTTTACTGTCAAAAAGGACTTAGGCAGCACAGTTGACAGGCAACTCAGTGCTTAAAGGGTACTAGGGCACTTCAGAATTCTAAGGTCCATGAACAATATTTCATTGTTCATGAAATATTTGTTGAATGTAAGCCATATCATAACTGCCCATAGTCCATGGGATTTGACACCCATATTAATAAGGGACACCTTATTATTGTACACTAGTTGAACAGTACTTGTGCAATTGATAGTGGCCTTCTAATCTCTTAATTACATCATGAACCAGGTACAAATAAATATTTAAACCCAGACTTTTAAAACCAGTTAAATCTATGTCAAAACAATGAAAACGTATACTTAAAAAGAATCACGTGCCATTGTATAATTTTTTTAAAAGATTCTCTCTGTAGTCTACAGACTATAAGCTTTTAGCTTTTACACTATACATTACTGTTACATTATGCAGATAAATCTTATGCACTGTACATATTATAATCATGTGGTGATTACAGTCCTGTAATCTTGCGCTGATCTATACATAGTTGCTGCTCTGCATGGGCGTGCTAACATGTCGAGGTGCTTGCTATGTAGATTGCTCCAATGAATTGAGAGCTCTAGGTACATGTGGCAATGGGATGGAGACTCATCACACTATGGAGCAGGGGTGCCCAAACCCCGGCCCGGGGGCCACTTATGGCCCTCGGAGGCTCCCAATCAGGCCCTTGGGTAGCCCCCAGTCTCCAATAAGCCTCTGGACCTCCAGAGACTTGCTGGAGCCTGCGCTGGCCCAATGCTGCTGCTCTCAGCATGAGAACAACGGTTCTTCCTCTCATCTGAGCTGTGGAATGAGGGCTCCCTCCACTACTTGCTGTTTCATGTCTGTGATGCAGCAGTGGTAGTGAAGGAAAGGCTGACCTTGCTTTGTGCAAGGCCTTTTATAGACCTTGAGCTATTGCAAGACCTTCATTCATTCATATAAGTTCCATCTCTAATATATTCATTTATGTAAATTCATTCAAATTTGAAATGTGAATTAATTCTTTCTTTCCCGGCCCCTGACACAGTGTCAGAGAGATGATGTGGCCCTCCTGCCAAAATGTTTGGACACCCCTGCTATGGAGCTGCCCTATATTGATGCCATATAGCCGTGGTTCTCAAATGTTTAGTACCAGACCCACTTTTTAAAATGAGAATCTGTCAGAACTCACAGGAAGTGATGTCATGACTGGAAGTGACATCATCAAGCAGGAAGAGTTTTAATAATCCTAGGCTGCAATCCTACCCACACTTACCCAGGAGTAAGTCCCATTTACTATCATTGTTAAAAGCATATATATAGTAGCCTGTTAAAAGTACAGATCTGTAATATTTCCCCAAATGCAGTTACATACCATGGTAGTATCAAGTCTGATATATTAAAAATAAAATATTGAAATGAATGGGGACCCACCTCAAATTGGCTTGTGACCCACCTAGTGGGTCCCAACCCACAGTTTGAGAAACACTGCCATAATACTAGCTATGTAGAGGTTGTTTCAAGAAACCACTGTTCTGCGATTTTAGTGCATCAAAAGCTCTAGGTCCCTTTTACTAAGATAATTTTGCTTGATTTGACTTTTAGCCCCAACCCTTGCTGTCTTGGGCACCAATGTTGGGGGGGGGGGGATGTAGAAGGTAAAAATAGATTAAATAATAGATATCTGATTTACCTTTTAGAGTGAATTACTGCTGAAACAGGTTGAAACAGGTTTGTGTTCATGATTTACAAAACACGAATGTTGGTTCAGTTAAATTATCCTTGTAACAACCAACATACCTGCGTATACGCTATCACAGGGGCTCCCAAACTGCATCACAACACCCTGGGGTGTCATGGGCCACTGGCTGGCTGACAAGGAGGCTGCACTGGATGCTACAAATGAAAATAAGAGGCTCAGCCCAGTGGGCCGAGCCCCTTCCTATACTTGTTTTCACATGCTGGGAAAGGCTCTCCTACATGCCTTGAGCCTCTCATCTTTGTTTGTAGCATCATATGTGGTCTCTAAACCCAGTAGTAACTTGCACTGACATTGCCAGTCACTTGTGGGACTTGCATGCTGCATTTGCAGTGTGCAGTGACGCCATGGGATACCAGAGATTGGGAAGTAATCATATTGTGGCCTATGTCTAACTACAGTAAAAATAACATGACCTGACCCTGTAATAAGTTTGCTATATTTTCCTGATTAGCTGTGTTACTTCATCAGTTGCATTGCTTTATTGCTCCTAAAAAGATAAATCTACATCCCTATTCTGTTATCTAGAATAATAAGTAGTAGTTAACTTTGTATTATTTTTTTTCATAATAATTGTTTGTGTGTAATTAATTTTCAATTATTCTTCAATAAGCATGACAATCTGCCAGTAGTCTCTGAAGATTGGTTGGATATGATACTGAAAGCATATCAGTTGTCAATAGAATCATTTGGCAATGAATCCCTTTCCAATAATTTAGGCAGGAAGATTTTTTTTCTAGTTTAGGTATGGCATTGTTGATATGCTAATGGAAAGTCTTTGGTGGGCCACTGTGAGATACAGGAAGCTGGACTAGATGGGCCCTTGGCCTGATCCAGTGGGGCTCTTCTTATGTTCTTATATCTTTATAACAAAGGCATATGACATAAAAAGACTCCATTTTGATTTTTGTGCCTTTAAAGCTGAAATTCTGTATTTGCTTATTTGAGAGTGAGTCCCACTGAACATAGGGATCCTTGTTTCTGAGTAAACATTCATAGCTTTGAGCAGATTGTCCCGTTGAATTCAGTGGAACTGGTTGCACATGGTGGTTCTGCATGACTACAGTCAAACATACTTACATGGAAACAATGTCCACCAAAATCACTCTTTGTTACATGTAAACAATTGGAGGCAGGCTGTGCAGCATGGCCTTTCCCAGTTTGAAGAGACACTTGGCCAACAGTCTGAGGCAAAGAGGCAAAGAAGGAAGGCCCATAGCCAGGGAGACAGACCAGGGACAGACTGCACTTGCTCCCAGTGTGGAAGGGATTGTCACTCCCGAATTGGCCTTTTCAGCCACACTAGACGCTGTTCCAGAACCACCATTCAGAGCGCAATACCATAGTCTTTCGAGACTGAAGGTTGCCAACACTTCAACACACATGTAAAGAGTTTGGGCTGAGAATTGCAGGCTCCCTGTTCCATTCCAATATTCTAAAAGCAGGAATTGCACCTACTGATCTAACTATTTTTAACCATTACATCAGCATTGAAGTTGACCAAAACTAGAGCTAACTAAGGTTTATGCATATTTAATGATCTGAAAACAGGTTGAAACAGTAGTTGCAGATATTGGGTTAATTCTTGAAAGTAGAAATTGCTCTGTTTGCATTGCTGTCTTTAGCATTCATCTTTATGCTTAACCATACCTATATAGCCTTTTAATTAAAAAAAAATGAACTAAATGAAAGTGTTCATAACATCCTGCTCATTTTCCTTTTGAACCTATGGCAATTCAACATGAGATAGCCTGAATGTATGAACAAATGTACTTACGGTATTTACTTAAACTGCTTTTCCAAGAGATCAAAATGGTTCACAAAAAATTATAAGAATAAAAATCATAAACACAAAATTATTGCAATAGCTACAAATACCAAAATAACATTAAAACTAGTGGCGATATTAAAACTAGTGGAAATATTTGCTCAGTTGACATGTGAATTCCCTTCTCCCACTTGTCCGTCTTCCTTGTATTAATTTTTAGGTTCTAAACCAGGTGAGGCTGGAATCTTCCTTTCATCCTGCAGTGGTTCTCAAATTTTTCAGCACCAGGACCCACTTTTGAGAATAACAATCTGTTGGGACCCACTGGAAGTGATGTCATTAATCTGGAAGTGATAAAATGGCCAGAAGTGACATCATCAGGAAAATTTTTAGCAGTCTGGAAAATTTTCAGCAATCTGAGGCTGTGATCCAATCCTAATAACAACAACAACTATTATTACTATTATTAATTATTATTAACAGTATTTATATACGGCTTTTCAACTAAAAGTTCACAAAGCGGTTTACAGAGAAAAATCAAATAACTAAATGGTTATATAAACAACTAGGTATTTATATACCGCCTTTCTGGTCATTGGATTACTCCTCTGACTTTATTCAAGGCGGTTTACATAGGCAGGCATTCTAAATCCCTCGAGGGGAATTTTTACAATCATAGAGGTTCTCTATGACCTGGTTTGGTCTCACTTCTGGCTCCCAGTTCTCCCACGCAGGCTGACAAGCAGCTCCATCTCTCACATGGAGAGCAGCCAAGAAGCTTCTTGCTCACACCAAGAGCAGGTGGAATTACTCAACTGGGCTTGTCAGCTGCTTCAAGGTTTCGCCATTCTCAGCCGTTCAGGGAATTCAACCGTGCAGGTTGCCAGGTGTCCTCAAACTGGTGACCTTCTGATTTTATCTTCAGGCTAATGGAGGCTCTATCCTCTAGACCAGACCTCCTGCCCAGGAGTAAGCCCCATTGATTATCATTGTTAAAAACTTATACCTAGTAGCCTGTTAAAAGTGCAGTTCAGTAATATTTCCCCAAATGCAGTCACATACCATGGTAGCATCAAGTCTAAAATATTAAAAATAAAATATTGAAATGAATGGGGATCCATATGAAATTGACTTGCGACCCACAGTTTGAGAAATACTAATGACATTATTAGTAGTAGTATTAGAATTAGTATTAGTATAATAGTATTACTTGTATAACACTAAAGCAATGTTGAGAAACACTAATGACATTATTATTAGTATTAGCATTAGCATTAGTTTAACAGTATTACTATAACATTAAAGGAGCATTAGACATGTTGCTACCATGGTATTTGACTGCATTTGGGGAAATGTTTCAGGGTCCAATCCTATTCAATTTTCCAGTCCTGGTGCAGCTGTGCCAATGGGACATGCCCTGAATCCTGTGGTGGGGAAGCAGTCACAGAGGCCTCCTTAAGGTATAGGAACATTTGTTCCCTTACCTCAGGGCTGCATTGCAGCAACACCAGTGCTGGAAAGTTGGATAGGATTGGGCCCACAGACCTGAACTTTAAACCAGCTACTATGTATATTCTTTTAACAATGACAGTAAATGGGACTTACTCCTAGGTAAGCGTGGGTAGGATTGCAGCCTAGGGTTGTTAAAAATGTTCCTGCTTGATGATGTCACTTCCAGTCATGACATCACTTCCCGTGGGTCCTGAACAGATTCTCATTCTAAAAAGTGGGTCCCAGCGCTAAATGTTTGAGAACCATTGCACTAAAGCATTAATTTATTAGAACTGGAGAGAGAGAGAGAGAGAGAGATTTATGCCAATTATAAAAAAAAACACAAGCTAACTAAATATTTTGAATAGAACAATGCAATTAAATTCTAAACCTGTGATTTTCAACCTTTTTTTATCTCGTGGCACACTGGCAAGGCACTAAAATGGTGAAGGCACACCATCAGCTTTAGGACAATTGACAAAGCACACTGTGCTGTCAATGGGGGCTCACATCCCCCAATGGTCCTATTGATAAATGACCCTCTCCCAAATTCCCGTGGCACACCTGGGGACCATTCGTGGCACACCAGTGTGCCACAGCACAGTGGTTGAAAATGGCTGTTCTAAACAATTGCAATTATTGATAATAATGTTATGCAAATATAAATGCATGTGAATGATATTCAACAGGTTGGAATTGTTGATGATACTTGTAGTCAAATGAAAGTCAGTTGACTTGCATCCTAATCCTAGCAGTGACATATTTAAGGGTCCCAATCAAATGTCACATGATCTGGGAGATGCACTGAGCACCACTTGCAGTTCCACAGGAGTTGCTGGAATGCACCTCCTTACTCATGTAATGCTCCTGTTTGTGGTGCCAAAATGTCTGAAGTCAGCCCTGCATGGATTAATCCAGAAATGACTGCAAAACAGATTGGGTTAGAAGGGTAATCCTGGTTTTCTTCCTTCCTTCCTTAGGATTCAGGATATGTGATTTATTTTTTTAAGGAGAAATTCACATGCCTTGAGTTCGTTGAATAAAATGTGCTAAAGGGATTTGAGTGGCTGTTGCAAAACCTGTAAATTATTAAACATGCCAGCAGCAAATGCCTAACCATAACTCATATAAGGGAAGCTTTTGATCATTTTTCAACAAACTGGAGAAAAGCAAAACTATGTTTGTTATTCATAAGGAATCTTTTGTATATTTGATATAAGAGTTGCTGTGAACGGGTTTCACTTATATGTTGGTAACCCTTTAGTATATGTTCACTTGCAATTTTGCAACAGTGCAGTTGTAATAACCAGGGCAATGAAAAATTTAAGCAGAGTCCCAATAATTTTGCTTCCTGGTCATCCTTTTTTTTCTAGTTGCAAACCAGAGGAATTGAGATAATTTGGGGGGTGTCTTTCTGCTGCTTTTCCTAACTCCAAGTAACTCAGGGTGGGAGGAGACAAGAAATGTGTCAATTTCTGTTTCCATTCATGATTTTGACAGATGCAGAGCCCAGCTTTGGGGGTGGAGGGGGGAATGTTGCAAGCTTATGGGGGTGGAGGGGGGAGTCTTGCAAGCACTCTTGCAAGCCTATGCGTTCGAAGCGATTTAAATATTAAATGAGACCTTTTAAGGCAAGGGCGGTGGATGACATTCGCGGAGGGAAGGTGCCCGGGGAGGGCGATGGGGGCGGGTGGATGGATGGATGATGAGTTCCATAGACGGGCTTCGTTTCCTGCTTGCTTCCTATCCAGCCTCCGTTCTGATGCTTGACGTGAACAAACTTTTAAGGTGGGAGGGAAGGCGCCTGGTTCTTAAGGGCGCTTGGAGGGGAGAGCCAGCCAGCCAGCCAGCCGCCCACCCGCGTGAGGAAGGGGCGTGGGACTGCACCGCGCGTCGGAGAGCAGCTGTGGGACCCACGTCGGGAAGGGGATGGGCGGCTGCGGGGGAAACCCGTGCTGTTCCCTTTAAGAGAGAGCCTGGCCCCGTGCGAGGAAGGGGCGGAGGCGGCGGCTGCTGCGATGTGCGCCCGGACCTCTCCGAGCCTCCGAAAATAGCCCGCTTCCTTCCACTGAAGTTTCTGGCGTTCGGGCCTGGGGGCGCGGAGCTCCGCGTTGCTTGCATGGCACCCTCCAGACCAGCCCTCCTGGAGCCCGGCCGCCCGCGGGGCAGAAGCACTGGCGCGTCCCGGCTGCCGTGCCCGGGTCCCAGATGACTCCGGTCGTGGGGTGGGTGTCCTGGTCTTGCTCGCTTTTGCCTTTCCCAGCAGTAGCAGGGGGAGGCCGGTTCGCTTGCCTAAGGGGCTGAGGCTGCCATCCTAGCCACACTTACCTGGGAGTGAGCCCCATTGGGTTATAATGGGACTTACTTCTGAGTAGACATAGCTAGGAGTGGGCTCTGAGGCCTGGGAGTAAGCACCGTTGATCATCATGGGACTCACTTCTGAGTAGACATGGCTCTTCAGGCTGCAGTCCTAGCCACACTTACCTGGGAGTAAGCCCCATTGGCCGTAATGGAACTTACTACTGAGTAGATATGGCTTGGATGCTAATGCTAAGGCTGCGGTCCTCGCCACACTTTACCTGGGAGTAAGCACCATAGGATTACAGTGGGGCTTAGTTCTGAGTAGACGCGGACAGGAGTGCGCTGTAAGCGGAGCAGCAGCAGCGCCTGTGCGGGGAATTCTCCGGAGCCTCCTTAAGCGGCGGCGCCACCTTAAAGAGCCTGATGACTTTTCTCGTTACATTGTAGCAGCGGAAAGAATGTCGGCGCGGGCCGTGACTGACGTCAGAGGGGAGCAACGCAGAGCGGCGGCGGCCAGCAGGCAGCAGCAGCAGCGGCGGCCCCGGCACGGCGGAGGAGGAAGCGGCGAGAGCGGCCCCGCCGTCTCCACCACCACGACCACCCCGGCCACCAGCGCGGCCATGGCGATCGTCGGGGAGCGCAGATCCTTGCCCAGCCCGGAGGCGATGCTGGGGCAGCCCTGGAGCCACTGGGTCGACGCCGCCAAACTTCACGGGAACGACGGTGAGCAGGGAGAGTGCCCTCCTCCCGTGGGGGAGGGGAAGCGCGGGGGAGGGGTCCCCCCCTGGGAGCGAGTGGGCTTAGCCCAGCTGGCCGCCTGCCCGCCCATGGGGGGTGGAGGAGGCGCTTGAGCCCTCCTGGAGCCAGGCAAGGGTCTGCCCCAGATGCAGAGGGCAAGAAGTGGGGGCTGCCCTGTGCCACCCTGGTCAGCTCTCTGCTTGGTGTCCCCTTCTCCTTCCCCCCAGCCCCAAGAATAGCCAAGATTTATCTGCAAGTGGCTAATTCCTCCCACAGAAGCATCAAGGTGTTCTCCCAAGTCATGCTCACAGGTATTCGTTCTCCCTTAACTAGTTTTCAAAACTAGTACAACATGCGCCTGATTTATAATAAACTAAGTGAACTGAGTGGTTGTGTAGTTCCAGGGACCTAGTTTGCATTAGGGTCATATCCTATGGAACAGCATTCTGTTAACAGGTGTTCTTCTTGAAGTCATGAAGACCAGGATAGGCCCAAGACCTCCTGGCAACTGAGAGCCCAATCCTAGGCATTACTTAGAAGTAAGTTCCATTATAGAAATGCGGCTTACTCCTACGTAAGTGTGGATAGGATTGCAGCCTGAAACAACTGGTGATGTGCAAGCTCCTCTTATGCCAGGGGTGTCGAACATAAGGCCTGTGGGCTGGATGCAGCCCCCAGTTTATCAGGCCCCCATTATAATTGGGCTATCTTATATCTTGGAATTATGAGCAAGACTTTCACATTTGCTTGTCTGTCATTTGTAGCTAATGAGTTTCTATGTGAGAACGAAGTGCTTATTTCTGGTCATCCTCTGCTTAATGATGTCACTTCTGGCCCTCGGCAGGCGCCATGAATGCTATTTGGCCCACTATGTGAAATGAGTTTGACAGTCTTGTCTTATTCTCTAGCCCACTGTTCTTCTCTTTCACACTTCTGCTCTGTCGTAGTCATCGTCCCCTTCCTTGTCCACCCCTGTGAGTGGGAGGAGGATCAGTGGAGACAGGAGGGCAGAAGAAGTGAGTGCCCCTGCCAAACTGCTACCTGAGGTGACCCCTGCAGTTGGCCTCATGGATGGACTGGCCCTGGCAAGACTATCCCACCTCCTCTCATGCTGAGAAAAGCCAGGAATTATTAATATAATTGTATCTGCCTTGCGAGTAGACTCAATTGCTACTTTTTCGTATGTTATAATATGTGTTCATAATGTATTTCTACAAGTCATTCCTATGACAAAAGTGGTGGGGTTTGACTTTCATGGTATTCTTGTAAATGATATTACAATTAGGGAAGAACTCTGAAATAAAAATATATACTGTATAGAAGATTGTACCACATCTCTGTAATGACTGATTTGTACATGGTGCAATCTGCTCTTATATGAAATTGCTTCAGCAGTGATTTCTGTGTGAGGAAGAATTGTTGACCATTTAACTAGATCTCTTTAGCAGGGTCTACTGTTAGTACTGTTGATCTGTTTTGTCTAACAACCTGAATTCATACAACCTTACTCCTCCTGTTTATGTGAATTGGTGAAAAGGAAAGTTGTGTTACAGATTTATGTGGCAAAAGTGTTTTATATCTATCATGGCAACAAACATTAAGGATTAAAGGGAAAAAAGTTGTGTGTTGTGTCACCACTATTCCCTGAGAACTCCATAAACTGAAGTTTTTCTTTTGTCATGTTCACGCAGGAGCAGCCTTGGAAGAAAGTTTCAAGGAATATGGGAAAAACCGAGAAGCGATGCGACTCTGTAGAGAGGGTGAGTGGAAAGAAAACATGAAAAGTCAATTTAATGTACAAATAGACTAGCAGAATCTTGCATGGACCTGAATGTGAAACTACAGCCCATTCTAAACCCGAAATGAAGTTTTAAGAGATTACTTTAACCTGTCAGTTGGTTTCTATCTGAAGCTATTCTTAAAAATGTTACTGCTTTTCTGAATCCCAGTAGCATTCCAAATGATTCTAAGAAGTTAGGTATGTTTATTGTTTAGCAGTATATGCGTTTGTTTAACAGAGTTAAGCATAAATAAAATGAAGTAAAGGTGGGTCCTATGCATGCTAATCTAGAATTCTGCATTGACCCACATCTGGCCCAGCATAACTTTTAAAGTCTCAGTGTGTTCCGTGGATGATGTAACTGCTGTAAAGTGGAATCCTAAGAGAAAGTAACTTGCATCCATTTTGCAAAAGCTTCCCTGCCTGGCCACCTTCCGTTTGGCTATTGATTGCAGTTGGCATTTTGGCAAGAAAGTCATGAGGAACATTCTTACTTCAGTACATTGTCTTGAAGTATGACTTTGAGAGTCACTGTAAGTTTTGTATGTATAAAATAGATTTGATTGGGCATAGTGTTCCAGCATTCATTGGGAAAAGTTAATCTGCTAGCATAGATGATTACTGTCACTTTCTTCTTTGTGGCTCCAGAGAGTATTTAAAGCACTTCAGAAAGTCATCTGAGTGATATCTAGAAACCATGCGTGACAATGACTATGCTAGCTGTGCATCTCTCTTGCATTTCTGCATGCTTGTGCTTTCTAGTCTGTGGACAGTCTATGACTGTGGACAAGTGAGGTCTTGGAAGGAAGCAGGTCCATTATTGTTGTCAAATTTTAAAGATTTTCAGGAGAGCTATAGTCACTGGAACACTATATGGTATTTTACTGGTAATTATTAATACAAAAGTTGTGCATGTTTAGGACTGCACACTAAGATACTAACAGCATGGTTCTTTGGGTAGCAAAGGTTGTAAGTACAGTGGAAGAGGTGGATAAATGGCAAGTGGCAAACAGTGGATAAAGACAGTTGATCGTAAATAGCTTGCACTCATGCCAAGTGCAAGCGCTGTCTTCCCCTTCCACTCCTATCTAGCGCAGCTCTCTAGTTTTGTCCAAAAAAGCACACTCCAGGGTCAGGAACAATTGAGAAGGGCATGAAATGCAGGGTGCTGCCATGGGATAAGGAGAGACCTCCTTGACTGCTCCTCCGGATGGAGTGCATGCCCCATTGACATGGCTGCATCGGTGCTGGAAAAGTTGTATAGCGTTGGGCCCTTAGTTATACAACCCAAAACTGTAAAATATCTAGAAAAGTATTCAGAGAGGAAAAATAATTAGTTAGTTGTGTTTTCAGGATTTTTTTTTTTCCAGAAATGCAAGGCTCAGGGTATTCAGCTGGACATTGATTGCAATGTGAATGGGGCTAAGGGAGCTATAGGCTTTCCAGCTGGGAATCTGTCTACTCTTTTGCTTACAAGTGGCTGACAAAACCTTTTACTTTTACTTTAAAACAAGCTACATTTCTATTTCATATGCAATTATGATAACTACTGTGGGACCAAAGCTTGTTTCTTCCTGATATAGATAGGTTAACGAGTGAAAATGAAGGGGTTTGCTCTCTTCTCTTTCAGACAAGAGAGGAGGAGTATGGAGACCATGGCTCTCTTAGACACATTCAGATATTGCTAAATGTTCTCTTAGTGTTGCATCTGAACCAGGCCACTGTGTGTCTTTTCCCATACATTTTTAAAGGCATGTTTAATGCTGAATCTAGTTGTTTACTAGAGGACTTAAGAAATGCACCACTGTATCAGACCAAAGGCCTATCTAGTCCAGCTTTCTTTATCTCACACTCCACCAGATGCCTCAAGGAACACACAAGACAACAAGATACCTGCTACCTAAATAGGGGTGCTAAAACCCCGGCCTGGGGCCATTTTTGGCTCTCGGGGACCCCCAATGCAGCCCACGGGAAGCCCCCAGTCTCCAATTGGCCTCCGGAGACTTGCTGGAGTCCACGCTGGCCCAGTGCAACTACTCGCAGCTCGAGGGCCAACTGTTTAACCTCCTACGAGAGCTACAGGCTGAGAGCTTCCTCCACTGCTTGCTGTTTCACATCTGTGAAGCAGCAGCAAAGAAAAGGCTGACTTTGCTTTGTGCAAGGTCTTTTATAGGCAATGAGCTATCATGAGACCTTCATTCATATGAGTTCCATTTCTAATATATTCATTTATGTAGATTTATTGAAATTTTAAATGTAAATTAATTCTTTTCCCCCCAGCTCTCAGCACAGTGTCAAAGAGATGATGTGGCCCTCCTGCCAAAAAGTTTGGATACCCCTGACCTAAAACATTCTTCACTGGTTTTAGATGCTAAAGTTCCTTGCAGTAACAATTAGTTTTGATTTTTTCCTATTTGCACTGAGTAGTGGGAAGCTATCCTGTACCTCACTATAAAAATGGGTCAACAGAAATGGAAACTGCTGATAGAAGAGATGAGCTGTGAAATTCAGTACTGAACTCTTTGGTTCTGACTGCTGAACTATATGTTTTGGTATCCATAAAGTGTACTTCTATTGGCCTGTTCATATGCCACTTCCCGTCACCCCCCCCCCCCCCCGTGTCCATGGAAATACTGACACAGCCTGTTATCCATGGAGTAGTGTCCTGAGGGCAGCACATCATCTCCATGAAATTGGTGTGCCATCTGTATGACTCATGGTGTGTTATCTATATGACACCCATGTGTCATCAGTGTGATGTCCAAGGGAGCCAGTCACCACATCCAGTCATATACAACACTGGGAGCCAGACAATTGGTTTCAGGGTAAATAGAGAAGGGGGCAGGTACTGGGCCTATAAGCAAACAATGCTGGAGGATATCCCTTGCCAGCCACTGGGAATGAATAGCACAATCACAGGCACCTACCAAACTGCTCAACCCGTAATTCAGTATTAGTACACTGTGGAATGGAATTTTCTCCCCCTCTTTGCTTACCTATGTGGAGTGCATTGTGCTTGCTTCCCCTGGTGGGATGGTAAGGTAGAGGTTCCAGTTGGCTGTCTGTTTATGGAGTCGCTCCGTGGCAGAATATCTGCAAGTAGAATTCTGAAAATGCAAATCTTTACAAAACTATCTTGCCGTACAGGTGTAAGAGGCAAGAGGTTGTTTGTGCCAAGTGTCCTCTTTGTCCGTCAAGTGCTCTTTCACCTTTTCATCCATCATCGTTTCCCTTTGAGAGACCATAGCAGTATAGTCTATGCATCTGATCATCTGAGCTGTAGTCTCCCTGGAAGGGTTTAGTACTGGGGTGGGTGTAGTGTGATTGGCTGATAAATATCCTATGTCCATTGTAGGAAAGTGGATGGGGAAGGGGTGACAAGAGGTTCAGTTTCTGGTGTTTTATTATCTAGATCAGGGGTGTCCAAAGTTTTTGGCAGGATGGCCACATCGTCTCTCTGACACTGTGTCGGGGGCTGGGGAAAAAAAGAATTAATTTACATTTAAAATTTGAATAAATTTACATATGTTTATTATTAACATTAATTATTAACAGTATTTATATACTGCTTTTCAACTAAAAGTTCACAAAGCGGTTTACAGAGAAAAATCAAATAACTAAATGGCTCCCTGTCCCAAAAGGGCTCACAATCTAAAAAGATGCAAATGAATACCAGCAGACAGCCACTAGAACAGACAGTGCTGGGGTGAGGTGGGCCAGTTACTCTCCCCCTGCTAAAAAAAGGAGCACCCACTTGAAAAAGTGCCTCTTACCCAATTAGCAGGGGTTCAGTTCAGTTCAGTAGACCTTTATTGGCATAAAATACAGAGAAAGAACAAAACAAAACAAAAATATACAAAGACACCACAACATAGACATCAGTCTTTTCCTCACATACTGCCCAGAGTTCCAGATCTCTGCCTGGCAATTACCCCAGATAAAAAGGCAGCGACCCTATCAAGGGTCTCAGAGTCAGATGTGGAAAGGAGAGACTGAAGCATGATTGAGTCCTCCCAGCCCTGCATCCTAGTTAGCAAAGGGCCTAGATATTTCTTGCGTGAGACATCATGAAGTGGGCAGTAGAAAAGGGTATGTGTTATGGTCTCAATACAATCCCTACCACACTTGCATTTCCTCTCCGAGTAGGGAATACCACTGAACCTGCCCGATAACACGGCTGATGGAAGAGCATTACATCTTGCAAGTGTGAATGCTCTCCGAGCCTGTGGGCACTCCAGGTGATAAAAGAAGGAGGCCAGTTTCCCAAAACTGATTGGAACATGGAGATAGAGTGGAGAGCATGTGGTTCTGGCGGCACTAAACAGCTCTTGTTTTTCGATGTCAAGAATTCTTTCTTTGACGATTCTGTAAGCAGCATCACACCCAATCATGCCTAGCTCTGCAGTGTCCAGCCCTATTGACTTGAGCTTGGTTAGAAGATCAGTGATCTCTAATGGCAGGACTGAATCCGACAATAATTGGAGCATTAGACCAGAGGGGGTAGGGTTAAATAAAGTCCTAAACCAAAATTTCAGTAATCTAAGCCAAGCAGTCGTCTTTAGCCGAATTAACCCCACCTCAAGACACAGAACCGCGTAGGGAACGCACCTGGGTAAACCCAAAATCTTCCGCAGAAAGGAGGCTTGAATGCGTTCTAATGGTTGGGTAATAGCCTTATACCAGATGGGAGAGCCATAAAGGACCAGGGAAAGAATCTTTCCCTTAAATGCCTCCAGAGCAGCTGGAACATAACCATTGCCGCAGGTAAAAAAGAAACGGGAAATAGCTGAGGACGCCAGTTTGGATGCGTTCTGCACTGCCTTACGATGAAAAGCCCAAGTGAGCCTGTAATGGAAGTTGATTCCCAGGTACTTGAAATGCTTAACCTGCTCCATTTTATTGCCATTACAAGACCACTTAAAAGCCTTCCATCTATTGGCTCTAATTTCCTTCCAAACTATCAAACTAAATGCAGATAATCCCAATCTTTTTACTATGTTTTGTTGCAACATCTTCCCCTATCAAATCCACAATTTTGAAGAAAAAAAGCATACAGCAGTACCTTGACTTTCATTGCTTTGCCCTTTCAGCCGTTTTCTATTATTATTATTATTATTATTAACAGTATTTATTCAACTAAAATATTATTATTAAATATAACTAAAATAATATTATTATTATTAACAGTATTTTTCAACTAAAAGTTCTCAAAGCGGTTTACAGAGAAATCAAATAACTAAATGGCTCCCTGTCCCAAAAGGGCTCACAATCTAAAAAGATGCAAATGAATACCAGCAGACAGCCACTAGAACAGACAGTGCTGGGGTGAGGTGGGCCAGTTACTCTCCCCCTGCTAAAAAAAGGAGCACCCACTTGAAAAAGTGCCTCTTACCCAATTAGCAGGGGTTTACATATGTTTACATAAATGAAATTATAAAAGATGAACTTATATGAATGAATGAAGTTCTTGCAATAGCTCAAGGCCTATAAAAGGCCTTGCACAAAGCAAGGTTGGCCTTTCCTTTGCTGCTGCTACTGCATCACAGATGTGAAACAGCAAGCAGTGAAGGGGAGCCCTCATCCCACAGTCAAACAGTCGCTCTCACGCTGAGAGCAGTTGTGTTGGGCCAGTGTGGGCTCCAACAAATCTCTGGAGGGCCAGAGACTCATTGGAAACTGGGGGTTCCCTGAGGGCTGCATTGAGAGGCGTCGAGGGCTGCAAGTGGCCCCAGGGCTGGGGTTTAGGCACCCCTGATCTAGATGTTTATCAGTAATCTGTTCTTAAGGACACATCATTGTAATTGAATGGCCTTTGTTATACCTAATCTGTAACTTTACATTTATTTCCCCATCAGTGGTTCTTTTCCTTCTTGCCCAAAATAAATGTCCACAATATATATGGATAAGGAGTCTGTGCTTTGTAATGTGGGCCGTCAGTATCCATGGATCTGTTCCAGGACCATACCCCTGATATCACAATCTGTGGATAATTAAATCTGTGGGGAGGGGGACTGTGCAGGGCCACAATAACGTACCTGGGGGTTGTGACTGGCTCTCCAGAAGTCACCCCGGCCTCCTCAGAAGCCTTCAGGATGTAACCAGAAGTCACCTGTGCAAATCAGAAGCAACTTCCCTGACTCATCTGTCTGGGGGGTCCTCTGAGGCCCTTCAGCAGTGGGTTTGGCATCCAGGGATGCTGAACCCGCTGATTAGGGGCCCACTGTACAGTTTCACGCAGTCAAGAAATTGGTCCATTACCACCTTTGTGTCTGGTGTGACATCCATTATATATTGTCATGTATTGTAAGTGATTTTGGTCTTTTAAAAATACTTTGGTGATCAGGCACAAAAATATGCCTGTTACAAAGGTGAGTGTGATTGTAACATTCCCCTCCCCCAAATAGGTCTAAGATTACCTTTTGAAGTATAATTAAGCTGACTTTTCAAACACAGATCAAATATCATTTTGATCCTGTTTTCCAGCATCCGTGTAACTATTGGAGCTGCTTTTTATTTTGGCAGGTTGCAGGAGAGGCAAAGCTAGTATTTTAAACTGTACGCTGAATAGTATTTTAAAATATACACTGGCCTGTATATTTTATTTATATAAAATAGTATTTATACGATATAATACTATATATAAATAGTATATAACAGTATTTATATAAACAGTATTTATATATCGCCTTTCTCATAGCTTCTCATAAACTCCATTTTTCAATGAAGTTTTAACAAATATTGTTCCATGAGATCTCATGGAACTGTCCATTTCTCTAGATCAGTGATTTTCAGTCTTTTTTTATCTCATGGCACACTGACAAGGTACTAAACTTGTCAAGGCACACCATCAGTTTTTGGACAATTGACAAGGCACACCTTGCTGTTGGTGGGGGGCTCATATCCCCAGTAGTCCTATTAATAAATGATCCTCCACCAAACTCCCACGGCACACCTGGGGACCATTCACAGCACGCCAGTGTGCCACGGCACTGTGGTTGAAAATGGCTGCTCTAGATGTTTCCCTTCAGAGTTTAGTCATCATCCTGGCTGCCAACCTTGCACCCTCCAAACTCTTGCAGGCAGACGCAAACCAAGCTTCAGACTGGTTTTCAAGCTGTTATCCCTTTTTTTGCCAGCTGACTCTTCCACTCCACCCCTCCAATCAGCTATATGAGGGCTGATTCTCATTGTACAGTTTGTTCATGGACAGTCATGCACTTCTACATGGCTGTTCCTATGGTAAATGTATCTTGTCCCAGTAACCATGTTTGGAATCTGATGTAGGAATCTACTTCCTACTGGGGCCAAAATATACATTGAACTGTCTCATCAATACATACATCTTATACATAAGTGTGAAGTTTGCTGTACAAAAGTAGAATTGGACCGGAAACCGATAGTCAGCTGAGTTTCAATCCATTTAATGTTCCTGGGCAAAATTTCAAGCAGCTGCATGGACTGACTTGGGAATTATTCACTAAGAATGCATTGACACAGGCAAGTTTCCACAGTTTTGTCTACCCACACCACTGTTTTATAAAGGTGGTAGTAATTGTGTGCCCACAAAACATTCAGTATTTATTAGTAATTTGCATGGAAGCTAACAAGTGAAATGTTTGACTTTTTCTAGTATCAAAAGAGCTTTGGAGACTCCATTGGTGTTATAAACTTGTGAAAACAACAAATATCTGTAGTGAACTGGACATAACTTCAAACACAATTCTTCAACACACAGTCCCATTTTTTAAAAGTTTGCATATTCCTGTGCATGTTCTTGTATTATATCAAGGCGTCCGGCACTGTTTTGAAGAAGTTAGGCAAGCATGACTTATATTGGCGAGAATGGCTTTGAGCTTTGAGCTCTGTGCTTATGTACTAATGGTTTTAAATAGGACACAAACCATTATTTTTTTTTATCCTGCTTCACAATTGTAGGGAATTCAGAACCCATGCATATATCCAACCCGATGCACAAATGTGTCAGGTGAGAGGGATCAATCCAAGTCATCTGCATGAGAAAGCTAGTGCAGTGTATTGTCCAAGGACAAGAGTTGTAGTACCTACTTCAGATTTCATTCTGCTGCCAACATACTAGGGCTGCAATGCTATACACACTTACTTGGGAGTAAGTGTTCTGAGCAGGCACACATAGGATTGTGCTGTTGGTGGTCTTGGACAAATCACTGTCTCTCAGCCTTAGCTTCCTATTCATACTATTGCTATAAAAACACTGATTTACCTTTCCAGTTTTTGTAAGGATTGCAGGGATCATATATGTGAACATTAAAGCACTATGTGCAGCCTGATTATTGTCTGCATAATTGTGGAAGTTACAAAGTACAGTCACAACCTTGTACAGAATAAGATGGGTTGGATAGAAGAATGCTTGTTTAAGTGTTATTATGTTTCTCTGGATTGCATCCAGTTACTCTGATGACAGATTTTTGTCAAGTGGTCCTGATCTCCCATTCACTGCAATATTAGAAACAGCTTTGTACATGCTTCTCTGCTCTCTGCAGGGAACTATCTCGGACATTGCAATGAATGGGGGAATCTGTGCCGTCTGTGTGTATCAAGACTTCCTGTAGGGAAACTATACAATATGTAGAATCACAATCTACGTGCATAGAGAATCTTCAACAAAGCATCACATTTGATTATCCGATTTTTCTGGATAAAAAGGAGGATTTGTGTTAAATGTGTTTTGAGACGTCTTTAAAATACATTATGTCAAAAAAATTGAATATGGCTTTTCAGATATTGTTCTTTGTAATGTTCTCTGTTCACACCTCTCTCATTTGTTTATTGAACTGGTGTTGTGAGAATTTTATTGTCAACCTAACCAATTTGTCCATATTATTCCAGTTTCCTTCCTAGCTACACAGTAACCATGTCTAAATAGTGAAAGTTGCTCTTGTCATGGTTGCTGATGAGTACTAGTTTTCAGTTTCATTCAAATCAGAGCTTTAATAGTTTAAAGGCAAAATCAAATCAATTGATACCAATGTATGCTTCATTAGCTTTTAGCCTATCTGTACAACTTTCTCATTAGGAGTCAGTGAATCTATTTGTTGCACATGTTGTGGCAAAGGGCCCTTCCCCCTCTCTCTGGTGTGATAAGTTGGCACCAGTCTAGTGATCTTGCATGCACTTAACTCCTGTTCTCTCTCTCCCCCCTTCTCAGCATCAGACCGTGCTGAGCATGGAAGCCTCCTCACAGTCACACCAAAACTTCTCAGCCTCAAGAAGTTTTCAGCTCCAGAGTATCTGTTGCCCTCCTCCAGTGTACCCTCCCCAATTAGCATGAGCAGATTGGAACAGATGTGGTCTGTGCATGTGCTCAAGACAGACAGCAGCTCATGTGCTGAGTAGTTCCTAGAGTTGAGAGATGTTGGAAAGGGCGGTGAGGCCTCTTTCTCATGCTTATGAAACATGGAAGGTGGTGGCACCTACAGAAGATGGTGGGCAGGGTCAGGGACAGTTCCCCTCCCTACTTCCAAGCTCAGGAGGAAGGTAGTGAGCTTAGCTGTCTAGCTTTCTGAAATGTAGCACCACCTTGAAAAGCCTCTTTCCTCCACCTCATCATAGTCCTCCTACTAGTTCTAGGAAGTGCTCAGCACTCAAAATGCATTCTCTCACTCTTTAAAATTGTCAGCTCTGTGTTGCTACCATATTTTGTTCTCCCTGAAAGGATTTTCCAGTTCTTTGTAAACCAATTGAAGCTGCTTGTTTAATGATAAGAAACAGAGCTGCATCACATTACTTTTTTGCTGGTAATGAAAATGCACAACTTTTGTTGATTAAAAACTCTTGAGCCTGTGTTGAGATTTATGTTCCTGTTCCTTTCTTTGCAGTATTGATTCATAATTGCTCTTTTCAACATTCCTGCTGTCTTGACAGTTAGGAAGATAAAGTTGCCAAGGATCATAGTGGACAAATGCTTATGTGTTGTGTAAACCATCTGTTGTAAACACATTTGTTTGTCTTTTGGAAACTAAATTGTATCTCTTTGTTCCATGAATACTGGATTTTTCTCTTGGGCACCTTGGAACTATATTGTTGTAATTTTATCTTTTAAAATGGTATTGCAGTTGTGAGGCTTCAACTTGTGTGAACTGGAGACATTAAAATTGGTGCACCAATGTGATCAGCTCTTCTAGATCAGAATTTAGAATATTTATTATATTTACATACCGTTTTTCCGAATAGACTCAAGGCGGTTTACATAGGAAGACTGAACATAAATCCATTTTTCAATGAGATTTTTATAATTGTTATTCCTTGAGACAATCTCATAGAACCTCCATTTCTCCAGGTGTTTCACTTCATAGTGCAGTTCGCATCTTTGCTGGCAGCTCTTATGCTTTCCAAGCTCTCGCAGGCAACTGAGAGATTATGATTATCCTGTCATGTTGCCAGATTGACCATTGGCACTGTGTAGTCCAAATTCAGTTTGGAACTTGTGCACTCAAAAGGCCATTTCATCTCCTGTGTTACGTGCAATAAATGGGTCATGCATAGTTGAACTGGAAAGGCCTCTTATGGAAAATGTCTAAGTGGTACTGCATTAATGCCAAGACTTCACAAGAGGCTGTCGATTTGGTTTGTTATCTTTAGACAGCTTTATCAATTCTGATTTTTCCAAATGAGGAGGAATATATTTCCTTGCGATTAAATGATGTTGATGTTGCAGAATTAACAGCTGTAAAAGAAACAGGGAGAACTTCATGAGTCTAATTTTTCACTGAATAATTGAGCATATGATTTATCTTTCCCTGTTAGTGTTTTTCCTATAGCTTTTTGAATAAATTTCCTTTTCACTTCACAAAATATAATGCTTAATAAATTTCATTTGTATTGTAATATCACAAATACAGGTTTGGAAATAGGTTGCTCCGTAACATTTTATTTTAAGTCTGATCAGTAGTATGTTTTCCTCTGTAACTAGAAAATGAGGAGGATATTTGGGTTTTACTCTAATATTGAGCAAAATATGGGACAGAATTGCAAGGTATTGCATTCTTTCATGGGAATTGATGACTCCTAGGAGCAGGAGCTAAAAATAACACCAGTAATTGACAAATTAAAAGCAAGAGACGAACAGTCACATGTGGTTCCAAAATGCATGTCCTGTACTGTTTAAGCACCAATAACAGACCTCTGTTTGTCAACACTGTCTGTAAATTTGCAGGTGAGATTAGTGCAGCATATTTTTTCCCCAAAAGATTAAATATATGTAGTCATACTTTGCAAATATACTGCTCCCAGTTTTCGATGGCTCCTGTTAAATGAGCAAGTGTTCAGACTGAAAAAGTAAGTTAATGTGAAAACAAGATTTTATAATTTGGGTATTTGAACAGGTTTGAGTGGCTTAAGTCAGAGATGGGCAGCTGCGTTTAGCAGGGGTGGCAAATGTAAGAGCCACATACGATAACCTTCCGGTGTTTGAGAGCCACAAGAGAGATGTTGAAAGCTGCAATATTTAAGAAGTATTTAAATTCTTAAATATATTTACTCACCATGAACATTAAACTCATACAGTCGACTCTCAGTTGATACCTGGTTAATAATTATAAAGCTTGAAAATTTCTTATTTACCTTTTATATAAATTGTAATACAAAAAGCTCAGCCAACGTATTTCTGAGAGCTGCACATTTATTTGTCAAGGAGCCACATGTTACTCACAAGCCGTGGTTTGGCCACCCCCAGCATACAGCAACCAAATAACCTTGAACATTTTTAAGACTCCAGAAAATGATCATTCTCTTTCACTGTTCAAAATATTCTTTAATATTCACATTTTAATGAAAAATATAGTAAGTTTTTATTCCAGAAACTCAACATTAAATGATGATACAATGACATGAAACAAGAAACAAAGACACAGTTATTTGAAAAAAACTGTTTCATTATTTTGAAACGTTTGGAATTCTTAGTAGTAGTGAGGGCAGGCTGATCTCTTTGTTATGGTGTTTCTCCTGGAAGGTAGGGGGTTCAAGGGGTCCCATTACACATTAAGTATATCAAAAAAATTTTTAAAAAACCTGCTGGGATTTTATTTTTTGTTATTAACAGTTGGACTGTTAATAACAAGAATAAAAGGGATGGTTAAAGAAGATATACAGATTGCAAAGAAGCTGGATGAATTCTTTTCCGTATCTTTTCTAGAATAAATAAGATTGAGCAGACCTTGAATAACTGTGCCTGAGCAGACCTTTTCAGGGATTGAGTCTAATGAACTAAGTCAAGTGAAAGTGATAAAGGATGAGGTTCTCGAGCATACTGACTAATTAAATTTAACAAATAATTGGGTCCATGTTCTTTTGTCAGGAATTGTTCTATCACAATTTTGTTTGTCAGTTGATAACAGTTTGGGATTAGGTTAAATGTGTATTTTTGAGAAGAGTCAATGAAATTTATCTGATGATGGGATGAGAAGAGCAAGCATCACCCAACACAGAAATAACTCGCAACTCAGTCCTGAGCTGCCTGGCATGCAGGGCTGCTGCTGGACCAAAAAGGCTGCCACAGCACCCTGTGAACATTCGTGCAGCTGCCGGTGGCTCCTGACACCTTGTCAGGGGAAGGGGACATTCTTTCCCCGAGTAAGGAAAGTAGCCCCACAATGGAACTACTCGACTCTGTGCTGGCTGTTTAGCCAGCGCAGAGTAAGGGAGTCCCATGTTGGGCTGGGAAGCCCAGTGTGGGGCTCTGGATCCAGTGGAGCTGAACTCTTCTGATCCTGCATCTTCCCCATCTCCCTCACCCCCCCCCTACTCACATCACCGCCATCTGGTGCTCCTGTGGATCACCAGGTGGCACTCCACTGTCACTGTGTGGGTGCCGACCCAGTGCACACCTGTGCCAAGTCTGCTCTGGTGATGGGCTGACCCTGCAAACATGCCCTGACTCCTGCAAACATGCCTTATGGCACGTTTGCCACAGTGAACACTGGTGCTGAGCTGGCACACACTGTTCAGGACTGGGCCCTCAATTAGTTATGACTTGGCATCTTTCATCTGCATGCATGTGATGACCAGATAGCATTAACTATGTGTCTCCAAATGTTCAAAACTTTGTAGCTGTTAAATCTATAATTCTGATCTAAGCATTTGCAAAATCACTGCAGTCAAAAGTGCTATTCTGAATTAAATCAGATGGAAATATGTTGCTGTCAAAGTCAGAAAATATAGAAAGCCTTTCCCATGCAGTCCTTGGGCACACACGATCACAACTTCTTCCCCTTATTACAGGTGCATTCATTCTGTAGCAGAACTGGCCTTTGTGTAGTCCAGCATTTCTCAAACTGTTGGAAACACCCAAACCACTGGTGGGTCGCGAACCAATGTGCAAATGGGAAATCACTTCTGGAACCTCTGCAGGGCATTCCAGAACCTCTGCAGGGCATTCCGGAACCTGCAGAGGCCAATGGAGGGGTTGTGGGCTAGGCGTGAACTAGAAGGAACCTCCAGGGTCTTCCAATAATGCCTTGTGGCGCTACAGGGAGCACTGTGTTGCAGTCCACTGCAGAGGATGAGATGGGTTGCAGTGCTAAAAAGTTTGGGAACTGATGGTATAATCCAAGGTTTGATGGGGCTTTCTCCTAATTTAACATACATATTGATCTGCCAGTGTGCTTTATAGCTGAAATTCATATAATACAATCTGGTCTAAACATAAATAGAATTTATGTCTATGGCAGTGAATTTATGCCTATAGCAGTGATCAGTGGCGTCGCTAGGGGGGTGTGCCGTGCTGGGGGATGACACGCTAAAATCACGGCTTTAGGAGCTACCCCATCATGCCATACACCATTTGTTGCGGAATGTCCAGAGGAATGCAATGCAAAAAACCCAAGTGCAAAAAACCCTTTCCTTCAAAAGTGGTGGCCAAAAAACTGGAAAGAAAAATGCATGGAGCCCTATGGAAAGTGAGCCGTATCATGCATTTACTCGTGAGTAGGTGTACTTGCCATAGTCCGTCGGAAAGGGCAGGCTGAAAAGAATCCAATGACACAGAATGGTCCCGATCCAATGAATGCAGCCCCCCAAAAAACATCGAGAAGGAGGTTCCTCCCTCCCAGCTAAGAGTTTATTGACCCCGAAACGAGGCCACGTTTACTCGCGAGTAGGCAAACTTGCCTTAGTCCGTCGGAAAGGGCAGGCTGAGAGGACTCCAGCAACGTTAGAATGATCCTGATCCAATGAATGCAGACCCCAAAGTCACCCGAGAAGGAGGTCCCCCCTCTGAGCTGCGAGTCTATTGAACCCTATGGAAAGCTAAGCAGCCTCATGGTTGCATTTACTCATGAGTAGGCAGATGTGCCTTGGCTGGTGGTCAGGCCAGGCAAAGGGGAATGTGAGGACACCAGAATGGTCCCGATCCGATGGAACTGGAGCTCAACTGATACTTTAGAAGGCAGCCTTCCCCCCCCCCCCAAAGAAAGGACCAAAAAAAGAGGCTTGAATTGGTAAGGGGAATGTTTTCTATTTTGCACTTTTAAAGCCAGTTGGGTCTTTATCTTGATATGCTTGAATAGAAGAACTTGAAACTGGGCACTACCGAGGGCTGAAAATCTCACTGATTCTTTTGGGGGGGGGGGTTGTTATTGCAGGCAGACTGCAGAGAAAATTCACTTGGTGGAGCAGGGCTGACTCCCCCTTATTTAATTATTTCTTTTATTTCTATTTAATTATTAATATTTTAATTTGCTTGGTGATGTCGCTTCTGGCCATGACATCACTTCCAATGGGTCCTGGACAGATTGTCATTCTAAAAAGTGGGTCCCAGTGCTAAAAGATTGAGAACTGCTGCAATAAGGTGTTAGTAAGTTGACATGGGTGTGTGCGCGTGTGTGTGAGTGAGAGAGAGAGAGAGAGACTACAAGTTTTCAAAATCACTAAAATCAGAGTTTGGAGGAATAATACCATCATGTTATATATCAATCAATGCGTAATGTTATGCAGAATGCAATGAAACAGACCACATTGAAATATCTGTGTTCTAACAAAAGGTACAGCCAAAAAACCAGTGGGAGTGGGGCGATGGTGCATCACCACACCCGTCACCTGGGGTGTTGCCCTGCCCACTGCATGGGGTGACACGCAGGCCTCCCGCAC
The DNA here is from genome assembly GCF_035046505.1 of Tiliqua scincoides. Taxonomy (NCBI): domain Eukaryota; kingdom Metazoa; phylum Chordata; class Lepidosauria; order Squamata; family Scincidae; genus Tiliqua; species Tiliqua scincoides. Next base: position 242,205,069 of record NC_089822.1, on the reverse strand, counting down.
TGGATGACGCGAATCCTAGTGACTCCACTGGCAGTGATTCCCAAACTGTGAGCCATGGCTCACTGGGGATCTGCGGATAGCAGCCAGGGGAGCTGCAGAATCCTTGCTAAAAACCTGCCACCCTATTCAATGTATAGGAGTGTGGCTCTAATGGGAAGCTGTGGCCAGTGGCCCAGTAGGTCAAAGGAGCTGCCAGCTGAAAAAGTTTGGGAACCACTGTTCTATAGGGTAGAGCTGCAGGAGTATTTGTGTGAGGTGCATTATGGAGGAGTCGTTTTGAGTTCATGTATTTCCCTATGGCAGAGTTCTAAATCCCACTACAAATTTGAAAAGGTGCCTCTTGTCCACTTGCATAAAAGGCTTAAGTCAAGTATATAGTTCAGTTTTCAGGTGATGGGGCCTTGTGACGTCTTAATAGGTGTTGTTGCACTGGAAACAAAAAAAAAAGGTGAGGAAATTTTCAGAGATGCCAGAAATTGAAATGTTGACTGAAAATTCCAACTGCCTAGCATGTTTTGGCATGTTGCTGACTTCAAGGCTTAAAAAAATTCCCTTTCTATTCTGCTTGTTGTGGTCCTTCACTCAAAGCATAGTGCATGTGCTTTAGAGTTGAAGGAACACGGTGAATGGAATAAAAAGGAAAAACTTTTGCCCTGAAGAGCATGTCATGCCAAAACACCCTGGACAGTTACAGTTTTAATTATTTTTCACTATTTCTAGCATGAGAATTTGTCTCTCCATTTAGGAGGAAGGTTAGAAATTTCTTAATGCTGCTCCTTTGTTCATGTCTTTCATTATATTAGGACAACGGACTTAAATTGACTGATTTATAGGACAAGGGATAGATGTCGCTGTCAATTCGAGAATTGTTACCATGTGTGCTTTTCAGATGTGCATTAACATGCGCATATCTCTTTCATGTGCTGGGTGTAGTGGCCAGTTGCACAACTGAATGGTTTGGCAATGAAGGAAGAGAGGTGAGAGTGAAAGTACACTGAGCAAACTCTTATTATGGGAATAGTTTTATAAATCCAGGGAAGGGAGAATCAATAAAAGCTGCTATTGTACTAAAAATAAATCCACACAAAACTCAAGCATGCTAGTAGGAGTGGATTAGCTTATCGAGGAACCTTCTTTTGTAGTTCGATGGCCCTTGGATGCTCCTTCTTGGTCCAAATGGGTGCCAATATCGTTTTCTTTTGCATGTTACAAAGAATGCAACAACAAACTCCTGACAAGTTGTGGAAGCCATTTGTGTCATTAACATGGACTCCGTGATTGAACTTGGCCACAGAGTTGGAGAAGTTAGCTATGATTGGAGACCCTGACGACTTTGTTTACTTCAAGTGGGGAAGCTCCTGGGATTTGTCTTGTGTTCACAGGGTCTGATCTGCTCTGCAAACAAGGAACAGTTGCCCATGGAATTTTCCAAGAAACGAGTCAGGCAAGATTTCTTGCAAGCTAGCCTGCTATACCTGCAGTGGGAGTAGGAGTGGGCAGTGGGAGTGATTGCTCTGAAAATTAAAGTATGGCTCTCTTCTGGGTCTATGGGCTATGAAGCTTCTTGCCCTCAGTCCTGCATTAGAGTTATGATACTGGCCTGGGTCATGATCTTCTGGCAGGCAGCCAGCCAGCACCATGTATACATGCATGACATGCTCACACATTTAAAAAGGCTTGTTCAGCAACATAATTGTTTCATTGAATCACCAATCTGTCTGAGACTGTTTCGAGTTGCATCCTATGCTCTTTCAGGGCCGTGAAGTATTGAAGTAAATTCACTCTTTTGGTTAACTCAAAATGAAACTGAAACACCTTTTTTCACTTTCAGTGTTTGAGTCTTTGATTAAAACCTTAGCTCTGTAAGTCAGAATATTACAAAGGTGAGTTGAGAGTTGGTTAATTTTCCTGGTGTGAGGTAATTGCATGTGGATATACATAGTCACATTTTCCATGTGATTTTTGCAGATGTGATTGCCTGCTATTTTGAAACTTCCTTAGAGAGTTTCTATGTGATGAAGTTTGCCCATAACAATCTTGCCATATTATAATTGCCACCCAGGCCACTGAGTTGGCTGCCTGCGTGAATCCAGTAGGTCAAGGGTGCCCAAACCCCGGCCCTGGGGCCACTTGCGGCCCTTGAGGACTCCCAGTCTGGCCCTCAGGGAGCCCCCAGTCTCCAATGAGCCACTGGCCCTCCAGAGACTTGCTGGAACCCGCGCTGGCCTGATGCAACTACTCTCAGTGTGACGGCCAACTGTTTGACCTCTCGCGTGAGCTGTGGGACAAGGGCTCGCTCCACTGCTTGCTGTTTCACATCTGTGATGCAGCAGCAGCAGCAAAGGAAAGGCTGGTGTTGCTTTGTGAAAGGCCTTTTATAGGCCTTGAGCTATTGCAAGACCTTCATTCGTTCATATAAGTTATATCTCTGATATATTCATTTATGTAAATTTATTCAAATTTGAAATGTAAATTCTTTTTTTTTCCCCTGGGCTCCCCCCCCCCCCACACACACACAGTGTCAGAGAGATGATGTTACCCTCCTGCCAAAATGTTTGGACACCTCTGTACTAGGTAACTAAGAGTGCAATTCAAAGACTGTGCTGGGCTAGCATTTGTCTATTACGCAGGCCAGGGAGTGTTGCAAACGTAACATAAGGCATGTCTGCACCTCCATTCAAGTTAGGGAGACTGACGCAAGAATGCGCATGCCAGAGGATGTTTGCTGGCTTCCCCATACCAGATAATCTAGACTTCCTAAATATTACCTATTGATTGGATGAGAGGTTTATGACAATATAGCTTCTAGAGGCCTAGAACTTGTTTGCCTTGTTCAGGACTCATTTGCTAATTTAAAAAAAACACAATTTCTTGGCTAACAAATCATATTGTGGGTTGCATGGGCATTTGCAAATATCAGTGATTGTCAGAGGTACAACATTAATGCAATTAACATCTTCCTCAAAAAAATTGTATCACAGAAATAGACCCCCACGTATGTGTGTTGAATTTATTAAATTACAATACCAGCATTTAAATTCTTTAATCAACCCTTTACTATAAAGCAGCAATCAGTAATCCCTGTAACAATTTTGTTGAATTAATTGCAACTTATCAATAGGTATGATTTTATTTATTTATATATTTTTCACATTTTTATACCACCCTTCCTCCAAGGAGCTCAGGGTGATGTACGTAGTTCCTTCACGCTGGTTGTCCTCGCAACAACCCTGTGAAGTAGGTGAAGTTGGGAAATAGTGACTTGCCCCCAAGGTCACCCAGGGAACTTCATGACTGAGTGTGGATTTGAACCTGGATCTCCCGGGACTAAGTCCATCTCCCAAACCACTTCACCAGACAACTTATCATTAGTTATACATTGGGACCGTCCAACTCTGCGTTCCATTGTGCTGTAAGTATTTGGGTATCATATGGTGTCATTTAACTTTGAAAATTTACAAATGTGATATTTTTCTACATTTATTGGTACAAGCATTAAAATTCTATTTCAATGAGATGCATTTGCTGTTGCCATAGGCCGAATTGAATTGTTTATCAACTAAATTCTTTCCTTTCCCTTTTATGGTTGCATCTGCACCAAAACAGCATATGCTGTATCCAGTGGGGCCAGGGGTGGATCAGGCAGCTTTGGAGGGGGAAAAGGAATTTAAATCCACTTACACCTCCATAAGTCTCCCACTTGGCAAACGGTCTCCTTGCACCAGGTCTGTAGCTTGTGCAAGTCCAAAGAGAGAAAGGAGGAGGGGCGGCTATCCACAGAGAGGATAGGATCCAGTGTGCTTCATCACCGCAGGATCAATTTCCTCCCACATCCTCCCTGCCCCTTCCTGTCTAGTTTCACCCCCTCCCTCCACACCTTCCGCCTTCCCTGTTGTCCCACTTACCTTACAGGTACAGTGCACTGCCCTGGTGGCCATGAGAGGGCTCCAGTCTTCCCACTGGCACTCCTTCAGCATGCTATCCTGCACACATTCCACTGGTAGCTGGGCCTTTGGGCTGTAAGTGAAGCTTATTATAAATTGATTAGTCTAACTCAGTGGTTCTCAAACTTTTTAAAATGACACACTATCAGGACTCACCTAGCTTTACAAAACTAAAAAAGTTTCACTTTACCAGCTGTTCAAGCTTCTATTTTTATCCTTTTTACTATGGGGGGCTACCATCTGGAACATTTCTTGGGTTCCACATTCATCGAATCAGGACCATTCTGGTGGCCTTGCATTCCTCTTTGCCTGGCCTTTGATGGGAGCTGAGGCATGTTTGCCTACTTGCAAGTAAACATGATCATGTGGCTCAGTTTCACTTTCCATAGAGCTTAATATATTTTATTCTCAGCTAACAGCTTGTCAGTTTCAGGACCCACCAACAATTGGGTTGCAGCCCACTGGTGGGTCTAGGGAAATACTGTCTAACCGTCGTGATCTGATTACTAAGCTTTTTGAGCACCTAGTTTTATAGGCGACTTTCACTGTTGGAGTCCCACTGAAGTGAGTAGTACCATATCATGATAAGCTGTATGTGAATTGTCTGCTTAGAGCATCATATTTATTTTCCACTGTCAAGACTGCAGTATAACCATCTGACAAGGTATATGTTATCTTTGTTTACAGTATAAGTCCAATTTTAGACCAGATGTTTCTAGTCTTTTGAAAGTATACTTGATTTACAAGTCAAGAACCCTTGTAAAATAAGGGGAAAGGTTTATATTTTTATTCTGTTGCTCCAGAAGAACATCTCTGCTATTCAGATGCAGCAAGCATTGTATAAACATGTATACTAGCCAAGTAAAGTTATTCTGAAAGGTAGCTCTCGGGGAGGATTAATGTTTCTCTTTTTTCATTGGCATTATTTGAAAGTAACCAGTTCTTCCTCCTCATTCACTTATGCAGAAAAGCGAGTAAAACAGCTGTTTCTTGCTTCTGTGCTGGTACAGTGCATCAATAAAGGCTAGAACTTCTTGGCGCCTATAGCATGAATTCTGATGACTGCTTGACAGTGTGACTTATACCTTGTCAATATGAAAAGTATCATTTTCAATAGGTTTGTTTCTGAGAAATGTTTTCAGATTGTAAATTCAGCACATAGCAGTGGTTCTTAAGATTTGTATGTTTTACTGACTTTGATAGTGGCCTTAAAAGTTGTAGCATGAATTTAAAATGCTGGATTTCTGCCCCATTATGATCTGAAATTCAGTATAAAATCCTATCTATTGTTGAAACTACATCCTATCTAGCCTGCTGCTTGAAATTCCTTGAAGTCTCTTGAAAGAAATGCCTGGCACTTCGTGTCTTCTTAGAAGCTGTTCTGATATTACTCCTGCATCTTCTCCACCCTGTGTCAGGTGAGACTGGGAATGGGATCAGGCTCACATGCTTCCTCCTCCTCGATTCCTTTCACTGTAAGAACTTAATATCTAGATTGGGCAGTCTTACAGTTATTTCAGTGGTGGATCTCCTAAATATTCTACCAACGAGAACCGTGGTTCCCAACCTTTACAAGAAGGTAAGGGGACCATTAAATCTATGCGGGGCCGTTACAGTGGGATGGTAACAAGGCAGTGACAGTGGTGTTGGTGGTGACGGCTCTTCTGGGTTTGCACCACCAACAAAGGGGAAAGGGGGCTTTTTTAACTTACCTGTGTTTGGTGGTGGCTGGAGACATTGCAAAACCTGAGTTCTCTCACCACCACTTACCAATATGCGTAAGTCCAAAAAGCCCTTATTTTCCTTCATCGACTGGGCAAACCCAGAAGTGCCATCTCCACTGTCACCACCTCATCGCCAGTCTTCTTAAGGGGTAATACGATGGTTCTTGCTGCCCTGAGAGTCACGACCCCCAGGTTGGGAACCACTGAACTAAAGAATGGGAAGAATGTTGAGGAAACACATGAGCTCAGAAATTGTTCCCAAATCCCAGTGTGTGTAGAGGAATGGGGCAATTATGTAACCTTGTCAGGACTGTCACTTTTATCACAGTGGGCCACAAGTCAATCATAGCTTTAGCTAAATCAGAAGAGGGATGTTGAAGAGTTGATGCTCCATGGCCCTGGTCTTGAGGGGTACATTCTGGTACTTCTCTGGAACCTATCCCCAAGAGTTGAACTTCATGGGACTAGGGTTCTTTTAATAACTCCTAAATGCAAGGCACGTGAAATGTTGCCTTGTCGGGAAGAGTTGAACAGACCTGTCAAACAAGTTTAACCACTATGCTTATTGTTAGAAAGAAACACTACTGTTTACAGGGATATGAGCTGATGATATGTTTAAATAATGTAACTTTAATGTTACATTAAATAATGTATCTCTGTATAAATTTGTTTTTGTAACAGTGTATGTATTTGCCAACAGCAGAATCCAAAATTATGCATAATATCTATATAGGCTATCTTGTGTCATACAGACATCTTCTAGCATGAACTACATCACATTTTTAAAATAAGCCTTGATTCTAAAATTATAATGACTGAAATGAGGGATATTATTTACATTCTGTGTGGGTGTGAAGCATACATCTGGATGCTGCAGCTGCTTAAATGAAGATCACTTTGTAGACAAACTTGAAGAAATGTTCTAGTGACAACATGATTCTAATTTACTAGAATAACATGGCTTATACCTGGTATTTTGTGAAGGCAGGCTATGTATTTGTGGATGAGGAACTGTGTTCAGGCACTTCTTGAATCGGAGACGTCTACCACCTGGATCACATACTGGACAGTGATGTTGCTCTTCATCATAATGTCATTCTGTAGCTTCATTTTTCCTACTGCTGGGCTAGCGCCAATGGTAACTGCAGTGCTGAGATACTTGGCATCCTCTAGGTCAGTGGTTCCCAAACTGTGGGTCAGGACCTGATTTTTGGTGGGTTGCCAAAGGGTGATGGAATGCTCAGATAACTAATTGCCTCAAGCCCTGAAACTTCAAAAATCAGATACTGTAGCTGCAAATTACCCTGCAAAGAGCTCAGCTGCTGCTGTTTGCAAGTATGTGTAAATACAGGGAGATAAATGTTTGAGGGTCTTTTCCTGGTCATTTAGAAATAAAATTTTATTTCTTTCCAGATCTCCTTTTTTGAAAGTTTGGTAAACCTAGATGGGTCCTGATAAAATGTCATTTTAAAAAGTGGGTCCCGGTGCTAAAAAGTTTGGGAAGCATTGCTCTCTAGGTTATTGGCAAAAAAAAAAAAAAAAAAAAACTAGGTAAAAGTAACAATCAAGCCTTCCTATTCAGAAGAGACTGAGTGTGGGCTCAGCCACAGGTTCCGGATTCAAATGAAAATTTTTCTGTCTATGTAACACTGTATAAATTGAACTATTTGTTTCCATATTCCTCTTCCTTTTCTTCTGTGTCTGTGCAAGTTTTTCTTTTTTCGTTTTAAGAACACACTACCCTTCATTTAAGTATATGTTTTAGAAAGATGGTCTTCAGAACACTCTGTAAATTTGCCTGTAGCTGCATGTGTGGAGTTGATGCAAGCATATTCAATTAAGCTGACATCAGCCTGGGGAGGAATTGATAGGAACCATAGGAAGAAGTTCAGAAAAATACAGGTTGGAATGACTTGGTATTACTTGGCTTTGGTGGCTTGGTTTTTATGTTCTTAAAATGCTCCAGCCTCTAGAAAGTCAACTTTCTATTTCAGTCGCCCATCATCTGCTATTAGCATGCTGATGTTTCTCCTTTAGTCTGATATAAGTACTGAACTGCCTGTGAATTGTAGTTCTTAGAAATATTAGCCACTCATAGTTAATTTGCATAACTTTCAAAATACATTGCTTCAAATGATGCAGCTCTCTGCTGTGAACGTCTGTAATTTTAGAACAGAAGTGTCTCCATCGTCTGTGCTTTGTTCTAAATATAATTACTTGAATGTTGCAAAGGCCGGGAAATCGACAGAAGCGCCTTGTGAGATGTCAGGCCACCAGTTTGCTTATGAAGCAAAGAGTATGCGTGTGAGCAGGCTTGCGAGGCCACTAATAAAATAAAACTTGTTAATAAGTTGGCTCATTTTCTGCCTCAGGTACATGATGAAAAATGAGTAGCACTGTGTCACATTCTCAGCGCTCATCTTTGAAGTGACATTTCACGGACTGCCAACACACGCTGTTCCGCCAACAGGAGCAGCAGATTCAGACAGCAGGGAAGAAGCTGCAATACACAAAGCAAAGTGTAACTCAGCATGGGCTGCTGATATGCTGGATAGTAGTATAGCAGACATGGGCACACCCACTCAAGCGTCTTGAAAATTATAATATTTCTGCTCCTTCCTGACCTGGACGGTCCCACAGCAAGGCAATTTCTAAAGCTTTGATAGTAACAGCAGGAGTTTCCTTCCCCTGCCTGGCAAACCTCTTCACTCTGTGCATGAGCTGGGAGGCACAGAGAGTACTTTCTTGTTCACATTTTCTCTGACCACCATGCAACAGGGAAGCTGGCTCTTTTTTCTCTCATAAGTTTGCTTCACAGCATGTTTGACAGGATGAAAGGAGAACTTTGCTGCTACTGCACAACAGCAATATATAGCAGCTGAGACCTGTCACTTTTTAATCCTTTTTCTGTTTATTTGAAGACAAGAGCCGTATTCTCACAGTTCGGCTATCATAGTTCTTTTAGGCCTGCTGTAATCAATTGTGAAGCATAACACATTTATTACCTGCCACATCTTTTGGATTGTAGGTCTGTCATACAAAGGGCACAATCCTAACCAACTTTCCAGCACTGACTTAGCTGCAGTGCAGCCCCAGGTTAAGGTAACAAACATGCCCTTACCTTGAGGAGGCCCCCTTGACTGCCTCCCCACTGCAGGATGCAGTGCACACCACATTGGCACAGCTATGTCAATGCTGGAAAGTTGGTTAGGGTTGTGCCCAAAGTGTGGTTATTCTTTTATGTGACTCTCAATCAGTTTTTGGCTTGATTCTCCTGGCATTGCTATATTTGGCTGAAAACTAGACTAGAAGAAGCCCAGGAAATCTCTATCTAAAGCAAATGTGTGAACAGCCACTGTGTGTCTGTTCCACTGTGTGTGTGTCTTGTCCACTGGTGCAAAATTACTGATATTTTCATTGGCTTAAATGTTACCATTTAATCTGACACATTAAATATTAGAAACTCTTTACAGTCTTGGTCTTGGTCCAGGATACGTTATGGAGCAGCATTTACCCATTCATTCCCGGCTTTCAGATTACAGGTTGATATCCTGCTTCTAAGAGCCCAGTCCTATGCTTGTCTACTCAGAAGTCCCATTAGAGTCATTGGGGCTTACTCCCAGGAAAGTGTGGATAGGATTGGGCTGTAAGGCATGTATGTGTGTGGATAAATAAATAGAGCACCCTGCATTGTAGAACTGTTTCCCTCAAAAAAAACAAAACAAAAAAAACTTACCAGTATGTCATTTTTTATTGCATCTTCACTGATTTCTAATTATTACTTTTGTCTACAAATTCTTCCGTCTTTCAATTATGATTAATTTATTTTAAAGATTTATGTAGTACTTGTCCAGAAACTCAAAGCAGTTTATAATACAATAGTAAAAATGCAGGTCCAACCTTGTTATTTACAGATTTTTTTGTACACGGATTTGACTCAACATGAATGGCCCCTGCAAATGAGAAGGAATGAATATACTGATCCCTGGAGAAGGGGAAAAATACACCCTTTTAAAATCACAGTTTAAAAAACTGCTTTTTCTGTTGCAGAGAGACAGTCATACAAGTGATTACAGGTATAACCTAAGTATCCACATATTTTTCTATCTCAGAGCTGATGAGAAGGGCCCTTTAAATTAAAGGAAAACAGTCACTTAATAATGTCAGAGAGGGCAGCCGGCTGACAATTCATCAATCATTCTCCCTGCAGGCTTCACTCCTTCTTTCCCCCTTGCTGAGGCTCTTGGTGAAGGGAGGGACTGCTGCCTCCTAGTGAAGCCTAAGCTTCTAGAGAGAGACTGTGTGCATTACAGAGGTCAGCAAAGCTGTTTTTAAATCACCAGAGCAGAGACTTTGTTTTTTAAATTGATTTGCATTAGTGCGTTTTTTGCCATTCACTTGAGTTCTTGGAACAGAACCCTCGTGAATAATGAGACTCAACCTCTAGTTGAAAACATAAATGCAATAAAATAAAAATAACTGATACAGGAGCAGATTAAAAACTTGAGAAAGTTTTTATGGTGACCATGAAATCTTGAGCTGGTCCTATACCTGGCATGCATATTGAAATCTCCTAGCATCAACATCCAGGCGTATGCCAGCGCCACATTAAAGACCCACCACTACCAGCTCAGGCAGGAAAACTGCTAGATGGCAGGGCACCAACAGAATTCCAATCCTATCTGCCCCTGAGCACTAAATATACATACGCAAACCCTGCACAACTCTGGAACAGGTCACCTAGATAGGCGGATAGATGCCTGAGATGATGGTGACACTTCCTTCCCCTGAAGCCATGGCTCCTGCGTCACCCCAAAACCTGGGGAATAAAGCTTGGTGAGGCCCACTTCATCCAACCAGGCCTCCGTTATATACACTAGGTTAGTGCTGTGAGGATAGTTTTGTTATTCATTGTCCTGGTGTTCAACAGCAGCACCTTCATGCCAGAGGGGTTGCTGCTAAAGACACTGTCAGTCAAAGGGCTGGGAGGATGACCATAAAAGGGACAATTCATCTGTGATTATATCTCCTCCTCCTGGAATGGCCTGTCCGGCTTCCACCAGTATGTTCATTGAACACAACATCTCTTGGTTTTCTTGAAACTGAAATAGAACCTCCAGGGAACTAAATAAATAAATAATCAGTAATGGGGCACTCAGGTTCTTTTCAGGGGTGGTGAAAACTCGAATTGTGTTCAGCTGTATTTGTGGAAACTACAAATTTCTACATGTTTCTACTGTTTCCCAGTAAGGCATCAGTCAAGGAGATGAGAGAGAGAAAGTGAAGCAACGGATAAGTCTCTTGTTAGAGGTTTCACATCCTTGTTCAGCATCAAAATCTTAAGTGTGGAGGAAACTTGATGTAGGAGGCTTCTTGTGTTTCCTTGACCCTGTAGTTCTTCATCATTTTCCCATTTATATTGCACAGGGTATCTTCCTAGTTTTTTTTTTTTTTATTCCATTGCAGGCATTTCATTTATTTACAAAAAAAACCTAAAAAAAATCAGTTTCAAAAATTTTTCAAGTTTTATTTATTGATTTATTTTAAAAAAATATTATGCCTCACCTTTTTGAAAAGCTCAAGGCAGCTTACAAAACTTAGTACATAAAAACATAGCATAAAATGATTTTAAAAAATTAAAATCTAGATAGTTAAAAACCAGCACAGCACTAATATAATAATTCTAAAAACCCCTAGGTGGTGACTCGTTAAGAAAAAATACGCAACCAATTGAAAAACACATAAATACACAATAAAAAAAGCTACATAAAAGACAACCAGGAATATTCCCCCCTACCCACCCCCAAAAGCTAATGTAAATAAAAATGTTTTTAGGCCTCGTTGGAAACTTTCTATTGGAGGGGCAGATTTTAGATGTTCTGGTAGTGAGTTCCATAAAAGTGGTGCCACGCATGAAAAGGCCCTGTTTCTTGTAGCCGTATCCGTCACTTCTCCTGGCAGCAGCACACTTAGCAGGGCCCTTTCAGATGATATAAGAGAGTGGGCAGGATTATATGGGAGTAGGTGGTCCCTCAGATACCATGGTCCCAGGCAGTATCAGACTTTAAAGGTAAGTATCAGCACCTTGAATTGGACCTGGAAACAAATGGGCAGCTAGTGTAGCCGTGAGACCAGTGGCTCAACTGAGTCAAGCCATCGAGCTCCTGAGACCACACGGGCTGCTGCATTCTGTACTAGCTGCAATCTGTGGACGCAATGGTGGCAGAGAAAAAAATCTCTTCACTGCCACAGAATAGGTACAATGATGTGCTCTAACCCATGTTCAGTCAGCGTGGTTGTGAGTCTTTCTCCACCATCGCTGAAGACATCTACCTTTCCGTTTGATCACCTGCAGCTCCCTGGTAAACCAAGGAGCACTTTTGGATCTAGAACATGGCAGAGGTTGCAGGGGAGCAATCTGCTGCACTGCTCTGGTCATTTCTTCGTTCCAGAGGTCAACCAGAGCAGTAGATGAATCGCAGGCTCTTGCAGCAGGAAAATCCCCCAAGGTTCTCAGAAAACCTTCAGTATCCATCAGGCCTTGGGGACAGACCATCCAAATTGGTCCACTGTCTCTACAGAGGACAGGTGCAGCAACTACACTTCCTCTACCAGGAAGTGATCTGTCCCAGACAAAGTTGAATAGTTATTTGTTCATATAGAACAGTGTTGAAAGCAGGAGAGATTGATATTATCCTTTATGAAATATATCTAAACTGGTTCTTAGTGTCTGAGCTGATCACTGAGCCACTTCTTTTAAATTTGTGTCTAAACTGGTAAGTGTTAAAAAAAACTGGTGAATTTGGACCAGATCTGAAACCATATTTTTAAATGGTTTGACTCCATGCTCCAGGATCTCAGTCATAACTCAAATCTTAGCAGTAACTCAAGCCTAGCTCTCATGGGTATGTTGTCTCCTTGCTGAAGGCATAATGGAGTTCAGTTGATCTTCTGTCTGGACTTCTGCTCAAGTAATCAGTTGCAGATTCATCACATATCAGCAGTTGATACGCTGTGTGAGAAAACAGTACTTCGTCTCCAACTGTATCCATTTAGTAGGATATGCCAGGCTCCTGACTTGTTGACTGTTTGTTCTTTGTCAAGACAACAGTAATTCTAAATGTCATTCTATCATAGAATGTACCTTGCATTGTTCTGTATAAATGCTAAGCTTGGTATTTCCAAAACCAATGATGATTAGTCATGAATGCATAGGCTGTCCTGCTGGCTGAAGAAATTGGATGTCTTAGCTGTACATTATGTACCTCTTAAAACAATTCTGAGTGTTGCCACATAGCCAGGTTCAAGTGATGATGTAGAAGTGACAGACATGCTGTAGTGCCAAAGGAGGCTTTGTGATTCACCAAAGGGTTTTTTGGGGGGTGGTTTGGGATTGGGCAGGAACTTGGTATATGCTCCTCTGCATAGTGTCCCACTTATTCTGGGAATCTCCATTGCAAACTATGGTGTGTGTAATCATGCTAAATGATAACACCTTCATTAGAGTTCTTTTATTGTATTGCTAGTTTAAAGATGAAGCAAATGCTTTTAAATTATTCTGCCTTATTTTATTTTGAAAGACTTTTGTCCCATTTTTATATTAGAACCAGTCAATCATTAAAACAACATAACTTTCATGACAAAAAACCAGAGGAAAGAAAAACATAAAAAGCAACTCAAATAAACAAAAAGCCTTGACATCAGAGAAAGAAGGAATTTTTTTTGCAGCAAGATAGGTCAAAGACTGAGCAGAAGAGCACAAGTCCTTTAGCACCTTCTGAGGCCTACCTTCAGAAGGAGAGGAATCACTATATATAGTACCCTCACTCCTGTCCTTGTCACTTGACTTAGATGGATACCATGGTCGATGGTATCATAGGTGACTGAGAGGTCCAGGAGAATCAACAGGGTTGCAGTCCTCTGCACTTCCTGTGCCAGGCACTTCTGTTAGGGCACTCCAAGGCAGTTACATACTCCAAGAAAGTATTTAGAGACCACTCAGGTACCCTTGAAGAAGGCTAGTATATAAATATATTAAGTAAACACATAAATCTCTATCCCAGTTGTTCCCAAGCTTTTTAGCACCAGGGCCCACTTTTTAAACATCAGTCTATCAGAACCTACCTAGGTTTACTAAACTTTTTTTAAAAAGGGGATTTAGAAAGAAACAATTTTTTTTTGTAATAATAACCAGAAAAAAGACTCTCAAACATATATGCCCCTATATTTACACTTGCTTGCAAACTGCAGAAGCTGAGTTCTTCGCAGAATAATTAGCACCTGCATTATCTAATTTTTGAATAGTCTCAGGGTGATCTTCCCATCACCCTTTGGTGACCCACCAAAAATCAGATCCTGACTCACAGTTTGGGAACCACTACTCTGTCCTCATCTGCCTTGGCCTCAGTGATGTAAGCCAGATTAGTATGCTTTTCAGAATCGAAATGATAGTTAGCTTTCCTTTAACCAAACAGACACTAATTAGCGATACTTTAAAACTCAGTGAGCTGCTAGCATGGTAACAGTAATGATAAAATGGGGACCTCAGTGGAAAAAAGATTAGAAGAACATATATCTCACAAATGTCCAGTCCTTTGTCCCCTCTCTTGGTCAGATTCCAGTTGCTATATTTTACATACAGAATAAAGTGTGTTTTGCATGTTGTCGTTCCCCTCCATTTTGTCCAAATAGGAAGGATGAAAGGCAAAGGAGCTGATGGGAGTTGTAGTCTTTGCAAGGACTACTTTCTTTGGCTACATTCATTTTTCGGATAGAAAATAGCCAGAAGTAACATTGCTAGCATTCTTCTGGCGCAGTTTGTTTAAAAAATGGAACCAGAATGGCATTGAATGTACTTCAAGGTGTTTTCATGATGTTTAATCATTGAAGTGATATTGAAGTTATCTTAAAGTTATTAACTTTAAATTATTATATAATTCTGAAATCTTACGAACGGATGACTCCTTTTGTCCAAGTTCAAAAACCCCTCCTCCACCACCTCTCCTCTTTGCTGTATAAGATGGCTGTGCCTAGTTGTTTCCTTAGCACAGAGCAATATGATAACATTTCATGGAGCCTGCCATGTTTGCTAGCCTCAAACTCAGATTACTGGTGTGGTGAGTATGCTAGAACCTGAAAAACGAATTTGGTCCTTGTGTGCTAGAAGAAAAAAGAGCTCTCTAGCGCTAAAAGCTGAAAAATAAGCCAAACCTTTGCTGCCTTTCTTTATTTCCGTTCAAATAAAAGAGGTGGGGGGAAAGCACCTCAAACAGTACATGGGATTGCCTCCAAAACAATGAGAGGTGAAGAAAAAAGCCCCTCACTGCCACAGGGGTAAATAAAGGATGTATTTAGAAGTCTGGTGGGATTTGAACTGAGTTTCTTGAGCTCTGACTTGAAAGCAGAATTTTGGATGTTCTGCTTTCCTTTGTGGGGAGAAACTTAGAACTCCCAAAATTTGTTTCTGAATCTGAACCTAGAGAACATCAGTGAAACTACTAATATTTTCCATGTTTTTCCCTTTTGATCTCCTGTTGGCCCCTTGGCTTTGATCCAAACAAGCTTGTAAGTATGAAATCCAGAGGAAACCATGATCAGTAATGAAAACTTAATGGAAATGTGCATTTTCTTGTTTTACTAGTTGCTGTATGATTTATCTGTTAAGGTTTGTGTGTTAAATACCTCCAAAATATTCTACTTTTCAGATGAATATGACCTGAATGTCAATCCAAAATTTTCTGATAGGCTATCAAAAACGTGTATGCCTGTATATTTGTGGGTATATATTTGCCATGTATATGTGTATGTAAGACTGCAGTCCTTTACACAGTTTCCCGGTGAATAAGTCCCATTGAACACATGGAACTTACTTCTGAGAAAACAGGCCTATGTTTTCACTGTTAGGCAACTTAAGATTTTGTTTTGCTACAGTTATACCAAGAAAAACATGATTGTTGTGGAAATATTTAAAAACTTGCCTTTCGATGTATGAACATACAGTAGTGCTGCATCTTATGCGTATTTAACTTATGTTGCATAACTTGCATATTTAACACACTTGGCAGAAAAAAAAAGAAAAACAATAACTTACATAATGCTGGCAATTTCACTCGCCATGCCACTCAATGAGTAAACCTGGGTCTGGAGAGCAAATCTCCTGTTCCTTCAGTCAGTTTCAGTTCCCACATGCTTTTCTTAGTTTTTAAAGAGACAGTATGTATATATTATTATTATTATTATTATTATTATTTATTTTATTTAAGGGATTTTCAAAGGTAATATTGAGTATTCAGGACTTTCAATTTACATGCTGACTGCAGAATCTAATCCTTCCCCCTCCCCAGGATGCAGTACTAACTAGTGCATGTGTTGGTATGAAAATGGGGGGGGGGGGCCTTTTTTAAAAATCCTAAATAGGTGGTGAGATGGATGAAAGAGAGAAGACTGTGGTTTTGAAAAGAAAATGCACTTGCTAGTGTACAGAATCTGATTTTGTTCTTGTTGGCAACCTTCAGTCTCGAAAGACTATGATATCGCGCTCTGGATGGTGGTTCTGGCACAGCGTATAGTGTGGCTGAAAAGGCCAATTCGGGAGTGACAATCCCTTCCACACTGGGAGCAAGTGTAGTGTGTCTCTGGTCTGTCTCCCTGGCTATGGGCCTTCCTTCTTTGCCTCTTAGCCTCAGACTGTTGGCCAAGTGTCACTTCAAACTGGGAAAGGCCATGCTGCACAGCCTGCCTCCAAGCGGGCCGCTCAGAGGCCAGGGTTTCCCACCTGTTGAAGTCCACTCCTAAGGCCTTCAGATCCCTCTTGCAGATGTCCTTGTATCGCAGCTGTGGTCTACCTGTAGGGCGCTTTCCTTGCACGAGTTCTCCATAGAGGAGATCTTTTGGGATCCGGCCATCATCCATTCTTACAACATGACCAAGCCAACGCAGGCGTCTCTGTTTCAGCAGTGCATACATGCTAGGGATTCCAGCACGTTCTAGGACTGTGTTGTTTGGAACTTTGTCCTGCCAGGTGATGCCGAGGATGCGTCGGAGGCAGCACATGTGGAATGCATTCAGTTTCCTCTCCTGTTGTGAGCAAAGAGTCCATGACTCGCTGCAGTACAGAAGTGTACTCAGGATGCAAGCTCTGTAGACCTGGATCTTGGTATGTTCCGTCAGCTTCTTGTTGGACCAGACTCTCTTTGTGAGGCTGGAAAACGTGGTAGCTGCTTTACCGATGCGTTTGTTTAGCTCGGTATCGAGAGAAATCGGTATCGATTTTGTTCAGAGGGCTGGTAAATGTGTACAGTTTCTAGAAATAGGGAAGTGCTCATACAGGTATGGGGAAAAAATGAATCTTATTACAGTCTCCCCATTTATAATTGCATGCAAGTATCTTGAAATACTAATCCTAATAATGTTGCATCTTCATTTAACCAGAAAAGATATATGTGAACATCTCTGTTCATCTTTGGTGTATAGATGGATGTTGTGTAGTTTTATTTGGAAACCATCTGATGGTGGTTTTCCTTCTTATTACCTCTGTAATGCAGGAAATTTTATATAAATACCATATCAACTTAAAATCTAATTATCTTGTATATACAGTAGATGTCATCCACTTTGCCAGATCGCACTATCCATTTATTTATCAGTGGAATGCACGCCCAAATTTCCTGTCTATTTTCTCTTTGCTCTCTCTTTAATGAGTGTTTTGTAGATCTGTTGCTCTGGTACCAGATGGCTAGGATATAATATGCTGTTAAATAAAGCCATTAGAAGTTCAGTGCTGCCTGGTTATAGCTATGCCTTTAAAATCATGTAGCCCAATCCTATTCATGTTTTGCTAGGATGTAGGTTCCACTGTGTTCATTGGTAGCTCAGCTTCCTTTTAAGTTTGTATAGGGCCACAGCTTTACAAGTGTCTTAAACATTTTTTAAATGCCAATAAAGGTTTATGAAATGAATGAAATGAGTCTTAAACATTTTCCCTTTTTTATATACACAACTTTCATAAAGAACTGTAGTTGAACTCAAACAGTTTATCTCAGTAAAAGGCTTTTTCCCCCCTCTGTGACCTGTCCATAGTTGACTTTGATCTTTCTAAGGTGATGTAAAATTATTTATATCTAACTACCTGCAGATAATAACTACTTTATGAATTCTTCTGAAGGGAAGAATTATTATACATTATTATACATTATAATATTATACATTATTATACATATAAGGGAAGAATTATTATAATTATTATACATTATACATTATTTTGTAATGTTTAATAGATAACTATTAAGTGTTCATTTCCCCACTCTCACATGCAGCTTTTGAGACCGAACTGTAGTGATTCACTGATGATGGCATCATATGGTTCTTTTTTCATAAATTGTTGTAAAATCATTGTGATCAGCTGTGAGACATACCCTTTGTCTTTTTATTTTAGATATGCCAATATTTGGTCTTTGCCCAGCTCATGATGATTTCTATTTGGTGATGTGTAACCACTGTAATCAGGTCGTAAAACCACAGGCATTTCAATCACATTATGGTAAGTGCTGAACTTTTTTTTTTTAATCATTAGGGGTGAAGTGAAATTAGGATTAAGTCTGGCAATTTTGGATTATCTCTTTTTGTGACCTTTAAAGCTGATGGTGCACATGGCATTATGTAAATATATTACAATCATGAATTGTGCATTCAGTTACACAATTTTTGTGTAAAATTATAAAAAGAGTGTTCTGCAAATGTCCTTTTGAAAGTGTCAGATTATGAATGCTGCCTCTTTTGATGTACAGAAACTATGGAGTTTATGCACTTTATGAAGTCTGTTGGACTGTTCTTCATTACAATAAGTTACGTTGAATAGGTCTGTGTGTGAGTGAGAGAAGTGACCTTAATGTTGAGGATACATAATCTGCCTTAAGACCTCTTCGACACTGTTGGAGAGGAATAAAGTACCTTTTAAGAAAGATCTAGTGATATGTCATTTGGAAGAAATTACACAATTGCTAAAATACAGCAGACTTCAAGGGGAAGAAATTAAATTGAAACATCTTGGAAGTAAAGCAAATATGGTTCATGTGTATTAAAATCTGGGGCTTCTAGTAGGAAAAAAATTCATTGTTTCAAGGAACTGGCTTGGTTGTGCTAAATTTTATACTAACTATGATTTGGATGTGTTGGTATGAGTGGGTAATTTTACAGAGTAAGTGTAAGTGCTGCGTGGAAAAGCTAGTCCCACAGAGGTTAAGGAAATGTTTTCAGTTGCTTTCCAATCTTCTGCTTTCTCCTTCACAATTGGAATGTTACTATTCATATTTTGTTTATATGATTTGTTAACTTTTGTAAAATTCTTTTTGTTTATATTACTTGTACCATCATTGAGCAGTTGCTATAAATCAGTTGCTGCCTCAGTACAAAGCCTCATGCACATGTTTATATGCTTGGCTTTAATGATTACTGTATTGCCAACAAGATTTTATTAGAGGTGCGTGGGAGAGTATTTGTACCTTCAGTGTTAAGAGTTTAGCATCCTATATGCAACCAAATGCCATTGGAATTGCATCATCTGTAATCAGAGCCTTGAAATATCTCTTGTGGTAGTCATACAGTTGTACAACGGGAAGAATTATTGCTGTCCTAATATACTCCTCTAGAAAAAGTATACATTAGTATTGTGTGGTTTAAAATAAAAACACTAATAAATTAACAAACCAACACCACTGCGCATGGTAATGTACATGGGACCTTGGGCAGTGGGAGCAGTTATCTGTAGCTTTTAAACCATTTTATAACCCACCTACCCATAATTGGATATTTGCAAATTCACACTCCACTATCTCCTGTTACTGTTTAGATCGGTGTTTCTCAAACTGTGGGTCGGGATCCACTAGGTGGGTCACGAGCCAATTTCAGGTGGGTCCCCATACATTTCAATATTTTATTTTTAATATATTAGACGATGCTCCCATGGAATGTGACTGCATTTGGGGAAATGTTACACATCTGTACTTTTAACAGGCTCCCCCATACTCTGTGTTGAGTGACAGCCACCCCAAGAGGGCTACTCAGATCTGCACCAGCAAAATTTCTGGCTCAGAACTGAGCAGCCCGGTGTAATGCCAGGCTGCTCCGGAAGGGGATTAAGATATGGCCTAGGTTGTCTAGGCCAGTTCCACTGCCCTCCCCCCACCCTAAAACACCTCCCACTACCTTCCCCAACCCCCTCCCCGACCACCTTCGTTCAGCCAAACTAACCCCCTCCATGACGGGATCCAGCTCAGGGAGGCCGGCACACATCCTCACACTGGCCTGCCCTGCTTGCATGGAGGTGCAAACATGCTTTACAGCACATTTGTGACACTCCTGGGCTGGGCTTAAGGAACTTATGCCAGTCAAGTGCACCATTAGGATTGCACTCTAAATATATGAATTGCATAATAGAGAGGTTTCCTTGTAGCAGAATCCTTTGCTCTCTGCAGAGAGATGTGTGAACCTATATGTTAAGAGGTTCAGTCCTATCCAAGTCCTATATGCTAATAGGTTCAGTCCTATCCAAGTTTCCAACACTAATGCAGCCATGCCAATGGGGTGTGTGCTGCATCCTGCGGTGGGGGGGGGCAGTCATGAAGGCCTCCTCAAGATGAGGGAATGTTTGTTCCCTTATCTCAAGGCTGCATTGTTGTTGCATCAGCACTGGAAGGTTGGCTAGGATTGGGGCCCAAAACGGTTTTCAGCAGTTTTGTATTAGGACACATTGTGTATGGCATAAATTATCATTATATATCATGATATCATGATATATATCAATATATATTATAATTATTATATATTAGTTAGTATTATAGCAAAATTTTAATCCTAAGAACAGAGAGCAACAGGAAAATGCACCATATCTTTTTTCTCCTTTTTTCTTGTCCTATGGCCCATATTATTTTACTCACTCTTCTTTCCTCTTTGGCTAACTAAAGGGTGTGACTCTGCTCACTTGCTTATCCTTGGGTAGAATTTCCAGTTTGCCAATTAAGACATTTACTATTAAAATGTGCCCAGAGTTTCCAGTTGTTGCTTTGGGAGGCTACCTGCTCTCTTTCTGTGCTCACAATCAGACCTGTTAATTTTTTTCTCCATTTTTTAGTTGCTGTGTACTTGATATTTTGTGGTTGAATTTATTTATCCTTAAGTAAGAGCAAATAGATTTGAAGATGTGGTGGTGTGAAAAACTCCTCTCTCATTTATGTACTGCCACCATCCACTCACTTTATTAGTGATTGCACTTGTATCTTGCCCTTCCTTCAGGAAACTCAGAGTGGCGTTGTTGTAGAGGTTGTCACAGAGATATTTCGTTGCCCTGTTTTGTGTAGGAACAGGAAAAGGGGAAGAAGGGTTGATGTAAGGTGTCCAGATAAGACTAAAGACTGTAAATAATTTGAAGGATTGGGGACTTTTCTGGAGAGTAAAGAGAGGTTGGTAAGATAATAAGTTCTAATGTGAATTGATAACAGGTGTTGGTAGGAGGAAAGAAGAGTAAGTTAGGGAGCCATTTTAGAAGGAAGAAGCCAGAGTCATTCAGTTTTAGCTAGCCTTGCAGCTAGGAGGCTTACTATGGATGAGAAGACCAGGTGGATAGAGAGTGCAGTACAAAAAGATAACTTTAGATATTTAGATGTTATTTGTTTTGTTGACTACCTTGGCTTATTATGTTTTAGTGATTGAAAACCCCTCTTATAGTGGTCTTATGTAAAGGCAGAGGGACTATTAAAATATCTTGTGTGTTTGGCTAATAAAAAACTTATTTAAGTTTACAAATCTGGATTAGTGAATTGTGTGGACGTGGAGTTTGAATTGCTTCAATGAGCCAGATATAGGTTTGTATTTGAAGTAATGTGCTTGTAGAAATAGCAAATGGACCACAGGTTTGCACTGAATGGTTAAAGTAGAAGCTGAGTACAGATCTGTAGGCCCAGAGGCAAGTGCAAACATTGTGACAGGCATACATCAGGTTCCAGGTACAGGTGCACCTGTTTAGGTTCACAGATGCAGCTACAGCTGTCACCTTTCTGGCATCTCTTTGGTGACCTGAAGAACTCTGTAGTGGAGGAGGGAGATGCAAACCACATTGTTCTAGTCAAGTAGTTCCCAAACTGTGCACCACAGCAAACAACCAGGGACATGGGGCAAATACATAGGGGCGTGGTGGTCTTTTCTTTCGACTCTCCTGGGCACTGCCATCTTGGATCGTGCACATTTTTGTGAAATCTTGTACAATGACAGTGCCCAGGAGTGCTGGGAAGAAGAAGCTGTCACGGAAAAAGGGTGCAACGACCCTGGTAGGTTTGAAAACTGCTGGTCTAATCCCTCACTGCACTTAATAGACATGTTTTTTAATTAGAGATTCAGATTCAGAACCTTTGTTGACACATAATAACAAACATACATTTGATAACATATTACAGTACCCAGTACCTGCTTAAGTAATATATATAAAGACTCATTCTGATAAGTGTATTGTATGGCTTCCTGAATACATGACTTAAGGAACATAGCAACCTGTTTAGTGCAGAATTTGTCATTTCCTGCTAACAGATGCTGTAATATTGAACTATCCACATGGCCTACATAATTGGGGAGGAGAAGCTTAAGAAATCTTGAGCAGGACTCTTGTTTATTAATACAGTATAGCAATATATGAGGTAAGGAGTCAATATTACCCAACAAGCAGTTGCAACCACGTGCATCCTTACGAATACCTTTATATTTGCCCATGAGAACATTAGAGGGAAGGGCATTACAACACGCTAACATAAATGTCCATGTTTTTTGTGGCATCAAATCACACAGTTAATGGAAGATAACGTGACTGGATAACAAAAAGTAAACACTGCTTAGCATTGGTAAAGGCTTAAAAAAAAGTATTTGTTTACCTTAAGCTTATGTAGAAAATCTCATACTATACACCTCTTCTTCTCTCTCATGCGATTAGCATTTGTATACAAAGTATTGATGGAGCACAGTCCTAACCTTTTGCTTTTAATAATAAGATTTGCTGAACAAGAGTGAACCCTTGCTTTCTTCATTGCATTACCATGCATTCCCCAATAAATACAGCCGACAACAGGTATGGGATTAAATGGGCCACTTTATTAACTTACAACAAGCGCAACAAGGCAAAATAGGAAACAATACCCAAACTAAGTGCAGGGTTCTAAATGGGGGAAACGGCCTAGCCGTCTACGTCCCCCAGTCTCATAGGGCGTCCACCCAACTCCAGGCGTAGCTCAATTGTTATTAAGCCTGCCTTTCACTGTCGCCCAAAGAGGGTAAGCCAGCCAAACTACTCTGCCTTCAGGTCACCCCTGCAAGGCCCCAAAGTTCAGACCAGGGGCTAGCCAGCCTGCCTCCCCGAGCCGGTCAAGCATCCAAAGAGCGGTTCTGGTTCACCCCTGCCCTTGCTGGCTTAGATTGGACGCCGGAGAAGGTCTTCTGTCTACCCACCCCGCACTTCTACCGCCAGTGACCAGGACAGTAATTAATATCTTGCAGACCCAAACGCGCTCCATAGCCAGTCTGAGGTAGACGAAAACAAAACACCTTCATATTGCCAATCAGATGATGCTCAAAAATTCCTCCCCGGTCCTCCGTAGAACGACCAGCTAATCCCAGACTAGCTACAGGGCAGGTGGGCGGGGGTTGCTTCCAGGAACGGAACTGAGCTGGGTCTAGCGCCTGCGTGCTAGATCAGGCTCAGTTGTCCTGCCCCGCAAGGCCAGCCAGCCAATCAGCTGGCAGCAAAGCCCTGCTGCCGGCTGATAGGGGGAGCAGCCTGGCAATCATTGCTAGCGTGCCTATACAGGCACGCTAGCTGCCTTTCCATCAAGATATTTATATGCCACCTTTCCACTTCCTAAGTAGATGTCCAGAAAATTCGCATTCAGTTTTGAAAACTTTTGAGCTTTGACAAGCACAGCAGGCATGGTGGTGGTCGTAATGGAGACCCCCCACCATGCTGGCTTCCCCTCTTCTCCTTTTTCTTCCTCACAAAAGTAGATGGTGGCTTTCTGTGAGGGTGGAGGGGAACAGTTCTGCTTTTAACTTCATTCCTTCTTGAATCTCTTGGGGAGGGGTGTGTGTACATACACTTATTTATATTTTATTTTTCTTTCTACTTATACCCCTTCTTTGGCCTTGACAAGGTTCCCCAAGTCAACTTACAAATCAGTTAAAAATACAGTGAAAGTCAAGGAAACAAAATAAACAGCAATTAACAAACAAAACTAAAAATACAGTACAGGATATTTACTGCTTCTTTTAATATCAGTTTTTTAGGTAGTTGATAACTTTGTGTAAACACACACACACACACACACACACACACACACGCACCACCACCACCAACAACAACAACAACAACAACAACAACAACAACAAAGGTATTGTTCCAGAAAGTGTTATCAGCCACAAGCTTTTAGTCACTGTATATTACATTAAGTGCTGTAGGAAATGATAAACCAAAATGATAATTTGAAGCTACTGCTGAACTCTGTAGCCTTCAAGGTTTTAGTGAAGTTAGTGATGTTTGCTTCTTTATCAATATAGATAATATTGATACCAAAATTATCAACCTAAGTACTCACACTGGGGTAGACCTCCCTAAGAAGGGAGGTTGCTTTGTTCCAGGAAATGATAGGGCAGGTGGGTCTTCTTCCCCCATAACTACCAAGTTTTGAGTGGCATGAATGCCTACCTTCTTTTCTGCCCCATCCTCTCAATCCGATTTGTGATAGATTCAGTAAGTTACATTATAAGATGTAATTTTGCCCTTTAAACGTGTACTCCTTTATTTCTTTTGAGGCATTGGGTTTGATCCAAAGGTTCCCTTCTTCTGAAGGATGACTTTTCTCTCCTGATATCTATTCTTTTTAGTGCCTATAGCACGGAGGACTTTGTGAGCAGGGTTTGGTTTGCATTGAACAGTGGTCTCCAAACTGGAGACTGCTGCATGCCAAAAATCCCTTCCCCAGCGCAAAAGGAGCTTACTGTTCTGCAGGGAGACCTGCTGTCTTCCTCTCTGATTTCCCTAAGGTTTGTGTCTGCCCAGAAAATCTGGGTGCAGAGCATGCTGGCCAATGGAATGTGGAAGTGGCTGGCCAGTGCAAACTTTAGGAGACATCGAAGAAGAAGATAGCAGGCTCTGTTCATGTGGGGGAGATATTTTCACAGGTGCCAGACCCAGCCCACGAACCAGGGTTTGGCACCTGCTTGTGTAGAATTGTGTTAACATGGGCTTGCCTTGCTTAACATGATTGATGAAGCAACCCCATCCTTATGTTCCATCTCCTTCTAGGTTTCTTTCCAAGGTTGTTGCGTAGGTGTAATATTCATTTTCCTTTGGAGGAAAAGCAGATTTTCTCTTTCAAATGAGCTTTGGAGTTCAGTACCCCAAAGGTTCCCCCATTATGTTTAGGGCATACTGTGTGTTTGTCTTTGTGGAAGCTCTGAGAAAGGAACAGCTGTTGGTCTGCCATCTGTGTCACTTGTTCACAAGGCAGAGTGGGGAGGGGGAGATGCATACTTTTTATTACTACTTCACATGTGTAGTCTTGCAGCATAGATGAGGCCCTGTCATGGTACTGGGGGTGTTGTACTGGCCCGTGTCTTCACTCCTGTAGACATGTGCCATGCCCCCTTTAGCATTTGTGAGCCAAGTAAGGCCTTGCGAAAGTTAAGATGCATCCAATATTGGCTTGCATAGTGTTGCAGTATAAGGATATTTAGGCTTGACCCTAATCCCACTGATACGCTCCAGTACAGCAAACAGGATTGGGCTGTATACATGCTATTTGGTCCGAAAGTTACTTTACCTGCTGCTTTTCCTTCAGATGGCAATTAGTATAAAAATACTTTTCTGAAAGGCGTGTTGGGTTTTCTGTGATATCCAGAACTCTTAAATCCTCCATCTGTTGCGATGTGTTTGCCAGAACAGAATCTGTGGTGCTTCTGTTTCTTCACAGGAGACCCTCAGCCTATCAAGCTAATAATGCCAAACAGCCACATGTGGTGACTGACTGAGCAAAGGTCTGAGTTAATTATACAGTTTAACAAATTACCATTAAACGCTTCAGCCGGCTCTACATAAATACTTCTCCATTCCTCAAACAGTAGTTCACCAAGTCTGAATTCCAACAGCTGGATTTTAATCTCTAGTTCTAGTAGTAGCTGATTTAATTTCTCCTTGGCAGGGCTCTGTGAAATTCTATACCTGTTGCAAGAAACACTCTGGCATGTCCCCAGAAACATTTTACACTTTGAGTTTAGCATAGGGTTTGTTTCAGTGAAGACACTTCAACCAATTACTTAGTTACTTTATTAAATGATGTGCTATTTTAAAATATCACCACTTGGGCAGACGTTCCAGTGAAATAAATAAAGCAGGGCCATGAATAGCTCTTGTAAAAAACATTCTCAGTCCCTTGTTAGTGAATAAAAGTCCTAGCCAGTGTTAACCATAAGACCTGCCAATTGCACTTCCTGCCATGTTTTCGCATTAAAAGCTGTATGTCTCAGTTTAAACACAACACTGTGTATTACAAAGATTTGCTTAGCAATTGGGTTGTCAATAAATGTAAGGTTTTATTTAAAATACTGATTGCACTTGACTGTAAGAGCTTTCTCCTTGTTCTCACAAATTAGTAGTTAGTTGCACCTGATAAAATGCTGCAGTTATTGTTGTTCAGTTTACTGCGTAATCTGTAATTAATATTACTGTAGCTAGAGTACTGTATGTGCCAAAACAGTGAATGTAAAATAAGCCTGGTACTCTTTGTTATCTTCTTGCCTTGCATTGATTATTCTGAATAGTGTTTCAGACTAATATGCCAGGGTGAAAACATGCCATGCTGGAATGGGCGCTTGTCTGCCATACAGTTTGAGGTAGAGTAATCTCCTCTTGCTTCCAACATGGCATTTGTCTGACCGCTGTCAATGAAGAGTTTGTGTTTACACTCAAATGTGATGTTTATTGTTTTTATTAACTAGCCTTTTAGAAACCTTCAGTTGCATAGACGACCCTCCTAAATTTACATATAGATAGATCAGATGCCCAAACCGAGAAGGGAAAGGTGGGATATAAATAAATATAAGTCTGATTCTCTCTAAGGTCTCTAATCTGTGTCTGGGCAGCACCACTTCAGTTTCTGGCCCTTCTTTCTGTCAGCAGAACATTTTGTGTGAGGGACGAGCAGGCAGTTACATGAGCCCCCACTTGCCATACAGCCCAGGTTTGATTCTAACTTAATACATGGTTCTAATTCTAATATGTGGTTGGCTTGGTCATGTCGTGAGAATGGATGATGGCCGGATCCCAAAGGATCTCCTCTATGGAGAACTCGTGCAAGGAAAGCGCCCTACAGGTAGACCACAGCTGCGATACAAGGACATCTGCAAGAGGGATCTGAAGGCCTTAGGGATGGACCTCAACAAGTGGGAAACCCTGGCCTCTGAGCATTCCGCTTGGAGGCAGGCTGTGCAGCATGGCCTTTCCCAGTTTGAAGAGACACTTTGCCAACAGTCTGAGGCTAAGAGGCAAAGAAGGAAGGCCCATAGCCAGGGAGACAGACCAGGGACAGACTGCACTTGCTCCCGGTGTGGAAGGGATTGTCACTCCCGGATTGGCCTTTTCAGCCACACTAGACGCTGTGCCAGAACCACCTTTCAGAGCGCGATACCATAGTCTTTCGAGACTGAAGGTTGCCAATACAATGTGGTTGGGAAGAAGTGACTACGTTGTCTGTGTACTTGCTGGACATGAAACTTAGCCTTCGCGTGGCAGAATGTATGGTATCTTCATGATAAGCAACCAAAGCTTGCCATGTGAAAAAAATCTAGAGGAGTTTGCTCATTTCTTTTATGCATTCTAAAGTTCTGTCACATAGATGAAGTAGTTGATTTTGTATTATTGCATGGTGGTAATTAGACTTATCTCTCTATGCATTGCTATTGGTCAGGCACATGTGCATGAATCCTGCAAAAAACACATAATATTAGCTGTACAAATATGAATGAATATGAATAAGATTTATGGTACAAATGCTGTTACTGTGTGCCAGGTGTGGCTCTCCTTATCTCTCCATGCATCCCTGCATAATTGCAAGATGTAAACATAAAGTTACAGTATTCAACAGGTGTTGGCACCCTAGAAAACTCCTATAGCTTTCCTATAAAACTCCTAGAAACACCTCCTATAGGTGTTTGTTTCCGGTGAATGAGATAGGATTACAGCCCATTGAATGTAATGGGCTTGCTTCTGAGTAAAATAAATAATGCCGTTTCAAACATTTGTCTAGCAGACAAATAGGGCCCTCAGGCTATTCGTTAGATTTGTTTTTATATGGGCAAGTAGCAAGGTCAGCAAGTGGTTATCAAAGGGGTTTTTTTTGTTACTGTGTTCACCCTGGTATTTACTTCTTGACTGCACAAATCCATAGCTGAATTGAACCAGAAGATACTTGTTTTGAATGAGTGTGTATGAGTAGAACACAACTTGGCAGTTAATGAAGTGCCTAAAATTTCTAGGTGTTCTTCAAACAATAAAAAAAAACAACACAGTTTGGTTACACAATCATGGAAGCTTGTGATGTAAGCATCGTATTTAATGCCACTGAAATGCATGGAATAAGCCTCATTGTTTTGTGTATTTGTGGTTGTCTGCTGACAGAGAGACAGATTACACTGTTGTTTGTAAGCAGTGCTTGTCTGAAGTTTTAGTTGCATCTACTAAACTTCCTATCCACATGAACCGGTTTGGGGAGGTGACATGTGGTGAGAAAGTTGGCATAAAGAACTGGCCTTGAGCCCAGAACTGCTATGTACATAGGATAGAGAATGGATAGTTTCAGAAGAATTTGATTATTGGTTCTCCTGGAGTGGTTGGCAACCTTTTTCCACTTGCATGCCCCTTGGCAGCTCATTTCCATAAGCTGAACCTCTCATATTAGCTGAATGTTTGTAATTAATATTAATATAAGCCCTCATCTCCTCTATATGAAAACCCATACTTCATGTATTCATCACAGTATTTTCTCTTTTCATCTGTTTGAAGAACAGAAGACTCTGCCTTTGCACTGTTTTGCACCAGAAGTGCGCTGAGAAATTCTTGGTGATTGATCACTTTTGATATTATGTTTCAGCTTTTTTACTGTGCTGGTTTTCAACCACTGATTCATACATGAATTGATAACCAAAAACTAGCTATTGGTGGGACTTTCACAGCCAACTAGCTACCTGCCTTGCTGGCCCTGCAAGGCATTCTGGAGCACTGCCTGCCTTTTTCTGCCATTATTCAATTCTTTTTCAAGTACCCCTAAAGGTCCTGTTGAGTGCCACCAGCTGTGCATGTACCCCAGAACATACCACTGTTCTGCTGGTATGTTGTTTACAGTGCACTTACTCTGATAGTGTTTACAAAAAGGTGGTGAAGACCAGAATTTAAAAAGTTGTTTAAACCCCCCCCCCCATTTATCCAGGGGTCAATTCCATGATTTTTTTTTTTGCTCAAAACCTGCCCTCGACTTATCTGTGAGTTCAACATATGTGTGAGTATCTGCAGTATTTATGAGGGGCTGTCCTACAGTTATTTCTTGCATTAACCTTTAATGAAGTATTCATTAATAATGTATTCATTACAGAAATCTTACATGTTTCCTTGCTTTACCTTGGCAATAAACCTCTGTTCTTGTCATGTGAAACTGGTAATGAGATATTACCTGGCAAAGGGGTGGTTGCTATCTAGTTAGAAAAAAGACTTACCAGTGCTGCACAGCTGTTGAATAAAGTTTTGAATCTTGATATTTTCTGTTGAAATCCAGCACTCTGGCTAGTGGCTCCCTAACTGAGGAATCGTTTAAAATTCCTCAAAGGGTTTAGCATTGTGATAATCTCCTGTGTGTTTGTCTTGGGAATTATTTATTCTCTATGAACTGCGTGCAAAGATGATGATTAAATTAGAGAAGGGCGACGATCAATTATGAAACTAGTCAAGCAACTGTTTTAACGCTCAGCACTTAAAAACAATGCAACTGTACATTTTGTAAAGTTGTCACCCCTCATGAATTTTACAAAACTGTTTCCCTTTCAAACTGTTGATGTGTTCCTGCAAGGAAATGCCATTTTTTCTTTTATGTATTTCTCACATTGCAATTTTATTCAGGTTTACTCTGAAGTAGGTACCACTGTGTTCAGTGGGGGTTGCACCCTAGTGTGTTTAGAATTGCACTGTTCTTTCCTCTAAAATTATACACAAAAGCAACTTAGAAGACTGAAAGCAATCAAAACAATGTTCAGTTGCTAAGAATCTTAGCTCTTACAATTAGAAAGCCAATAAATCACAAAGTGTAATAAGGAGTACCAGAATCATAGCAACTTAATGTAGGTTTCTCATTACCCTATGAATATACCTTATAAAAAAGGACACAGGTTATAGCTGCTAACAGAGCAAAGCTTTACCCAGTTTACCCAGAAGTAAGTTCCATTGTGTTCAATGGAATTCACTACCAAATCAGTGTGCACAGTTTCAGCCTAAATGCTTACAGACTTAGGGTCTAATCCTATACTTGCCTAGCACAGCGCAGAACAACAGTGCCAAAAGAGCTGCCAATGTGTCCTGCGGGACCAGAGCAGCAGCCAGAGCTCTCCTCAGGATAAGGGAACATTGGTTCCCTTACCCCATGTAGAACTCCTGAGTAGGCCCATTCGGGCCGCTGAAATGCACCAGCTGCTTAGCTGGCGCGGAACCAAGGAGACCCATGTCAGGCACCAGGGCTCAGAAGGGGGGATAAGATTCAGCAGCAGCCTCTGCCGCCATCCCCTCCTTCCTCCCAGTCCTGAACCATCCTCCAGTCTGCTCTCCCCCACTCAGTTTCAGCCCATTCTCTCCTCATCCCAAAATGCCTCCCCACTGAGCATCAGGGACATTACCGCCACACACTCCTCTTTGGTGTCCCAACGGTGTGGATACCCAGCTCCAACTGGCGTAGCCCTCTCTGCCAGTGCTGCACATTGCCCACTAGCAGCAAAGTGCCTCATTGCCCACTGCTGTCAGTGCCCCGGGTTGGATCAGGCTGGCAGTCAAGATAAGTGAACAGTTGCAATGCTAAAAAAGTTCTTTAAAGTTATACGACTGACAGTTTGAGCTTGGTCACTTTTATTACATATAGAATGAACAATCAACATTATTTAAATGTCATTCAGCTTTAAAGTGTGGCATGATGAATGCATTTGGCACATTTGTTATGTTCCTCAGTGCATGCTGTGATATCTACTAACCTATTTGCAGTGTGTACCATAGCATAAAGAATAATTGTGTGAAATGTCTGTAGCTCTGTACCTGGAAAGTTGGGAGTATTTCACCTTTACACATTCTTTATTAGCATGACAGCTTAAAATGCACTAGCATTACTTGTGCAGAGTTATGTTAGAACAAAACCGAGGGACTGGGCTTCCTTGCAGTGATGTGCTCTGCATGTGTGTGTGTTTGTCCCTGTCCATTATGTCACTTTGATTCTTGTCCGAGGATTGACACTTAAAGAACCAAATCCTTGTCATTTCAGTACATTGCTTGCCAGAACTAAGCAGACAAGTGGGTCATGGGACAGTGTGCGCGCACAAAGCAAACCACATCATTAAGGGCTAATTTTAGTCTTCCAAATCCAGAAATAGGTATACAATGGCAGTTCAAATTATTTGTTCAAAACTATGCCAGTAAACACAACTTTCCTCTGGTATTGCTGCTCCAACTTTCAATATATTTTTTTAAAATAAAAGTTCAGAAGCAGGTTTGCCATTAACTTGGAGAGGGGGAAAAATGTATCTGAAAATCTTGTATTGAGTTCCTTTTTATTCACTTTGTGCATACCAGTTTTTATTGCTCTTGGAGGTACGTACTTAAGAGCACAATCCAGTTGCAAGCTGGTTCAAATCCTTGCGGCCTGAAGGTGTCGCAAAAGTGCTGTACCACACTTTTCACACCACCTCAAGAGTCAGAAGGCTGAATCTGGTGGCACTGTGCTGGCAGAATGGTGGTTTATGCTAGCTGAGTCAAGCCGGCTCAGGGGTCTGGGGAGGCTGGGGCCGATAGGCGTGGAGCCAGGATCCAGCACTTACGCCAGATCCTAACCCCCCTCCCGGTGGCCTGACCTTACACTGGGCTGCTTGGTTCTGCACCACTTCTTTAGGTGGCACAAATCCAAGTCGCTTCATAGGGGCAGCTTCCTTGTTACATGGGGTAAGGGGATTGCATTCTCCTTACTCTGAGTTGCGCTGCAACCCAGTTTAGCCCTGTTCTGGATGCAGCACAGGCTAGCTGGCCGGCCGGCCTGCCTGCTCCAGGGCATGTTAGGATTTAACTATAAGTGCAGCAATAATGATCAAAGAAATCAAAACTTGGGAAATGTTTATCACCTGTCTTTAATACAAAACACCTTTGGTTGGATCCAAAGATGATGTTCTGTGTGCTGTAAGAAGGGCAAGCTCAATAAGCTTGTGCAAGGGATAGCTTATTTGATCATGTTTTAAATTATTAAACATCAAAAAGAAGTAGCATTTGCTTTGAGAGACTAGCGTTTGTTGGAGCTTTTCTTAAACTTTCTGTTGCTACTGGCATGCAATGATTTGCGCATAGTGAAGTAAAGGCCTTGGGAAGAAACCCCAAAGATATCCAGGGGAAAAAATCAAGTGACAGTTTTCAATTTTTTTTCAGTGGTAAAATTGAATATTTTGGGGAACATGAAAAATAATTCTGAAGAAGCATTTTTTTTTCCTTTTGGAATGAGTGGTATGATTTGAAAGATTTTACTCACTTGAAATGCTAGGAACTACGTGGAATGAAGAGTTGGATGTAAGATTATCTATGGTAACAGCAAATGTTGCAGACAAAATACAGCATTTGGTCCCAGATGTTTTTCTGCACCTAGAGGGTGCTGCTATCTCCCTGAGAGGAGCATACTGGCCTTCATTGCTTGTGGATTGTGGCTTGCCTTCTTCTGGTGACCTTTGTTCTACTTTGGTGAAGAGTTGAGTTCTCCTGCATCAGCAGTCTTTTGACTGGCCCTAGCCAACCTTCTTGCCTCTCTTTTCTGATGTCCATGACACAGACACTTTGCTACAAACTGGGAAACGAACATCTTGTTGCTTTGCAGCTTCTAGATGATTTTCAGGGGCAGTCCCACACAGAGAGCATCACAGTAGTCTACATGAAATGTCACTGAGCATGGAACACTGGGTCCATATTGGGCCAACCCACAGGTTCGGGACCTGTGGATGATCAAATCCACGGGTCCCCAAATCCACAGGTAACACAGGTCCACTGTTACTCGGTCTGCCTTTCATAGGTCCCTCTGAGCTGGTCTTCCACTACTTCCCCCCCCCCCATTAATGAAGAAAAAAAGTTTAATTAAAACAACACACAGGAGAGAGAGAGAGAGAGAGAGGAAAATGCATAGCATTAATAAGACACAGAAAATGTCAAACTAATTAACAGTAACAATAAATTAATAATAAATCAATTAATATTAATATAATTAATTAATATTAATTACTATTAATAAACAGTACACAATCTATGTTATAAAACATAAGTCATAAAAAGAGGTACACTATGCATATAGGTATATCTAAAAATGGGTTCCAAATATCCAAAAATAAGTCCATGCCTAGTTCTTGTCTCTAAACCAGTGTTCTCACACTTTTAGCACTGGGACCCACTTTTTAGAATAAGAATCTGTCAGAACCCACCCGAGATCATGTCATGACCAAAAGTGATATCATCAAGCGAGCAAATTTTTAACAATTCTAGGCTGTAATCCTATTCACGCTTACCCAGGGGTAAGTCCCATTGACTGTCATTGTTAAAAGCATATACATAGTAACCTGTTCAGAGTACAGATCTGAAAGATTTCCCCAAATGGTCACATACCATGGCAGCATCAAGTCTAATATATTAAAGATAAAATATTGAAATGCATGGGGACCCACCTAGTCGCATTCCCTTACTTTCAAGAGGCCTCTGTGACTGTCCACCCACCGCAAGATCATGCCCTGTTGGCATGACTGCTTTGGGGCTGGAAAGCTGAATAGGATTGGACCCTCAGTCCACTGAGTAATAGTAGGAGGGCACTTATCTTTCCTGTGTTTTAATGCAAGTCTTTTAGCTACAGTAAGGGCACTAAAAATCCTTTTTCTCACAGTTAACTTGAAACAGATAAGTGGTTCAGAAGAGCGTAAGCACTGGCAAGTATCAATGATTGTTGCAATACAAAATTTAACACAATTTCTTCCTTAAAAAATTGCATCGTGGAACAAAACCACATTATAATATGAAAGTGGTCTTCCACTACTTAACTGCCCTCAGATTCTATTTCACACTTCCTAGTCTACCTGCATTGCCGTTTGAATTTTGTGTTTGCTTTGTATGTGAAATAGATTTCCATTCCAAGATGTTTAGTAGTTAGATGTTTTTTTAAACCTTCTCTAATGTCATTGGTTTTGGGACAAGTGCAGATGCTTCTGCAGCATCAGTTTAGACCCTGCAGTTTAGACCCTAGACACCAGTTTAGACTCAGTAGAGAAGGGTAAACTGAACTTCAGGCTATTTGGTAGCTTGGCAACCTATTGCTTCTGCTAGTCAGTTCTTGAAGTTAGAGGCATTCTAATTGGTATGAGGTTAGGGGTGTATTTTGTCTTTTAGCTGGAGATGTTACAAATGCCCCGAATCCTAATGCTCAGCTGATCTTAGTGAGATTTTCTCTGTGTTTTTCAGGAAGGGGAAATGGGGATGGGCATTCTGTTAGGTGCCAGTGTACAGAGGACTAAATCCAGCCTACAATGGTCGTGATTTTTCTTTTGGTTCTTTTCCTGTATCGGCTGACAAAGGAAGAGAAAGACAAATGGTGCACTTGTGGGTGTATAGAATACAAAATTATTTCTACAAAGTATAATCTGCAAATGTATCTGTTTCCTGGATATGTATTCTAGTTACAGATTTATGTTTTGTGTTTACAGTACTGGAGTTTACTTGGCTAAGTCTATGATTTGCAAGTTAGATCTCAGAACTTTGTTCTGTGTAGAAACAATTTCACTTCTGTGTATTCTTCACAGCATCTGGAACACTGGTGCTAATAATGTACTGAAACTTGAAATAGAAATAAAAGTGATGCTTTAGAGGTGAGAACCCTGTGTGACCATCTCAATATATATTCTGAAGTATACAGAAATGAATATTTTGAAGCTGGTATTCAAGAAATGTGATAGGGCATGTTAGAAATTTATGCAAAAGTGTCTTATTCATTTCAGTTGATCTCTAACATAGTATGATTTCATTTAATGCACATTTCATTTTATTTGTGTTCCTTTGTCAGTGACAGGAGGGTATAATATCTTACCACGTTTGTGCAAATCTGTTTAGCTACTCTTGTATACCAATATTGGCAACCTTCAGTCTCGAAAGACTATGGTATCGCGCTCTGAAAGGTGGTTCTGGCACAGCGTCTAGTGTGGCTGAAAAGGCCAATCCGGGAGTGACAATCCCTTCCACACCGGGAGCAAGTGCAGTCTGTCCCTGGTCTGTCTCCCTGGCTATGGGCCTTCCTTCTTTGCCTCTTAGCCTCAGACTGTTGGCAAAGTGTCTCTTCAAACTGGGAAAGGCCATGCTGCACAGCCTGCCTCCAAGCGGGCCGCTCAGAGGCCAGGGTCTTGTATAATGGGCGGTTAAAGGAATGTTTGCCTTTAAGCTCAAGTTCTGAATTAGCATTATGGGCTCAAGTTTCATCCTACTATTTCCAGGTAAATCTGTTGTAACTGCGGTGCTTCATTTTATTTTTGGGAAGCATATTTGCCACTTCTGGCCCTGTTTTGTCCTCCATCCTATTCTCTTTCCTTAGGTAACAAGTTGTGTATGATGTTGTGCAAATTCATCATTCTGCTCCAGTTTCACCACGTTTTACATGTTCGTGTATACCACATGTTCAAACTGATAGTTTAATCTCATTCATGTATTTAAAAATAAAAAATCTGAATGCTTTTCATCTTTGAATATGCTTGCTTGGCAACACTGAGATATTTAAAATCCAGAAGAAAGCATATTAAAATGTTACTTTGGGTTTGCACTATCCACTGAGAATTTTTGCTTTTTTTCCTTTCAACAATGGATCTAACTCCCCTTATCACAGATTACTTTTAAGTTCTTGTAAGTTTCAAAATTTACAATGTATTTAAAGAAGACATCTCTGAAGCCTTGTTGGGCACATGGAACTCATCATGCTGCTTTAGTTTCTGATCTTACTCAGAAACTTTAACATGCAATTTCCAAATAGTCTGATTTTAACCTAAATTACTTCTTGTCTTAAATGAGGGTTACAATCCAGAGTTGGTGCATAAAGCTGAAATTGTGTATACAGGATAACCCTCATTATCCGCAAGGGATCTATTCCCAGAAGCCCTGCGGATACCGAAATCCACAGAGGTTGGAATCAGTGGATTTTGTGGGAGGGGCGGGCAAGCCCTCTGAACCCAGCCAGCTCCCCTCCCAGGCCTAAATCATCCTCCAGCCCACCCTTCTTCACCCAATTTCGCTGCCTCCCCCACCCCGAAATGCCTTCCTGCCACTTGGTGAGATACTTAACTGCTCACTACTGCTGCTGCTTGTCCCACCAGTGCAGAGGGCTAGCACCAGCCTCTCCACTTGTGCCACTCTCCTCCTGGCCTTGCAGCATGTTTGTGACGGCTGTTGCCTGAACAGCATGTGAGTTGGTGGATCAGGCTGCCCAAAAACCATCCAATCTTTGCAATGTGACTTGTGAGGACACCTCTTATATCTGAAAAAAAATGCATAGAACCTATAGTGCTAAGGTGTATTCTTTCCCACCCCATAACTAAATCTGCATTTGCATTGTTCTGAACTGGCTGCTTGTAAAGCATCCCTGAAGGCAGTCTTCAGAGACACATCTTGCAGAGTTTTATGTAAACAGAAGAAGGGGTTTGTCTAAAGATACTTGAGTGTTACCATCTTGTTGCCCTGTGAGGTTGGAGCTGTCTTGCAAATTTTGAAGATGCAATTGGGTTATGAAAAATCTACATTAGAAAGTATTTCTAAGCATGTAGTCTTAAAAAAAGCTATGATGGAAAACACTGTTTTGCTGTGTCACAAGGAAGATTCTGATTGAAAATAAACCCCCAAGTGTTCAGAAATTAAGACATGTAAAGGAGTTTTGTAAGCCTGAGAGGTACAAGTCTTTGTGATAACCCAGTCCTATCAGGCGTACCACTAGTACTACAGCCCCACCACTGGCACTGGGTATCATAAAAGTGCTGTAAGGCACTTTCCTGCCTCGGGAGACAACTGGCGCTGTGTGCCAGAAAGACTCAGGACTGGAACACCAATCCATATATATTAGACTTGATGCTGGGTATATATATTAGACTGCATTTGGGGAAATGTTACAGACCTGAACTTTTAACAAGCTACTATGTATATTCTTTTAACAATGATAGTAAATGAGACTTCCTCCTGGGTAAGTGTGGGTAGGACTACAGCCTAGGATTGTTAAAACTTTTCCTGCTTGATGTCATCACTTGGACCCTGACAGATTCTCATTCTAAAAAGTGGGTCCCGGTGCTAAATGTGTGAGAACCACTGAACTAAGACACATTTATCTCCCTATATTTACACATGCTTCAAAAATGCAGGAGCTCAGCTCCTTGCAAACCCCAGGAGCTGAGCTCTTTGCAGGGCAATTAGCAGCTATCCTGCAAACTCCAGGAGTTCAGTTGTTTGGAGGATAATTAGCAGCTATCTGATTTTTAAATAGCCTCAGGGCTTGAGACAATTCATTACCTGATCTTGCCATTTCCTTTGTTTATAATGGAGGCTTTGCCAGGCCCTTTGTGACCCACCAAAAATCAGGTCGCAGCCCACCAATGGGTCCCATCCCACAGTTTGGAAACCACTGATCTAGAGATTTAAAGAGAAACAACAAAATTAATCACAGCTTGTGGGGGGGCCACTCATACTCATCACCTTACATGCAAGGTTTTCTCATTTCTTAAGACAGTTAGTGACAGAGGTGTCCTTATGAAGAATGGCACCCTGTGCACAGCTTACATTCTACATCTTGGTGACCTGGAAGTTCAGCAGTGACATAATGATGTAATTGTGTCACCCTCAACCTTCTGGGCTATCCCATTGCATTAAATGCGATAGCCTACCCCTAGATTGCCTCTCTTTGGTGATCCTCAGGCCCTGTCTCTTCATTTTTCTCACCAATTAGTGGCGAAAGCTTGATTGCCGGCAGATGCCTCCCTGCAAAGATCGAAGGACAGATACCCTTCTGGCTGGTACCTGGGGCAAGCTGCCCATCTTGCTATGCTACTGAATTAGGGGTAAAAGTGATCCCCAGAACTGTAAGACTTAAACACATTAATTTTCATATTACCACATGGCCATTCAGACCTCTTTATAGTTGTGGGTACTTGGATTATGAAGTGACATAAAAATTGCAGAAAAGTTTTATGAATTTTTTTTCAGCACTGTTGGGGTACTATAACAGTAATTGTTCTTTATTTACTCAATTTATATCCCACCTTTCTCCCTGAAGGGC
Organism: Tiliqua scincoides; assembly: GCF_035046505.1. Lineage (NCBI taxonomy): Eukaryota > Metazoa > Chordata > Lepidosauria > Squamata > Scincidae > Tiliqua > Tiliqua scincoides. Next base: position 242,166,768 of record NC_089822.1, on the reverse strand, counting down.
ACTCGAGGCAGCTCACAACATATTAAAAATAGATTATACATTAAGACACATGAAAAGACCATATTAACCAGTCAGCAGCAAACCGCAGTAATAAAAATCGTTCATAAAAAAATTAATAAAAATCAAGAAGCACCAGTCAACACCAGCGTACCCTTAAAAAAACCCTTCTGGATTCTTATTTCAAAAAGCCTTCAGAAGGACTTCAGGCCTCGCCAGAAGGCTTCTAACAGAGGCCTAACTGCACAATAACTGACTCAGGGTTAAATTAGTTCAGACACAACATTAGCTGGCAATTATCAAAACAATTTTTAGAGAGGCTCAGAGCTGAGAAATCTGAGCAGTGCCTGAAAGAGACATGCATTCTTGTACATGCCACTGTTCGAATATAATGTCAGTGGTTAGACTTTAGCATTCAGAATGACCCTCTTGGAAAAATGCAAGTACCTGTAGTTTTAAGTGATGCATGCCTTTTTATAATGGCACATGGTACCTGTTCATGTTCATGGAAAGACTGTGGCTTTACAGAAGCAAAGAAAAAATTGGAGCAGTAAGTGATTAGCACGTGATTAGCACATTAACATGGTAAATTGTTTAAGTGCAGCCTTCTCAAACTCTGGCAGGTTGTGGTGAAAACAGAGGGATTAATTTACATCAGCAAGGATTCTTGGTGTGACAGTATTAGATAAAATTAGACTCCACCTTCCTGGTTTTTCTAGTTATCTGCCAGGACCTTTGTGACTCAAGTGCACTTCACTGTAATAGCAAATGTTACATAAACCCAAACATGGAGCCTGTTTGGAGGTTGGTGGGCAGACCCAAATTATGATGCAAACCGTTAGTAGCAAGTGTGCAGTGAAGCACAGTTAAATTATGTTGTGCATGGGGGAGTTAAACAAGAAGGCTTTCCAGAATATCCTTTTTCTTTTGCACAGGGCTTGAAAGTTCTGGCTAACTTTTCTGGTGCAGTTTTCAGAGGCAGGAGTTGGCAGGGAGCCCAGTTCTGAATGGAGTTTGCAGAAGGTTGGTATAGTTTTGTACTAACAGGACAAGAAGTGAAGAGACTTGTACTTGGCGCATTTTTTTTAAGTTTGTTTGTTTGCTCTGCCAGAGGTGAAGTTGAATAGTGTTGAAGTCGCATAGATGGCCTTTGCAGAGTTAGTTGATCAAAGTGGATAATCTCAAAATGAGGGATTAACTGCTGCAATCGCCCACGTAAGCCATTCTGAAATGTCATTTGAGTGATTTGGCCAAAGTTCAAAAGCAGATGGCAGTGAATTTGCTATTAACTCAGACGAAATGCATTGAGGTTTGCATTGAGCTGCTGCAGTATTTTGGAACATAATAGCGCTCTTAAAACTGTGTGGTAAATATGCAGTATTGTTTACAAAGCTGATGTCTACAATTCTAAGATTAGCATTTTTGCATGTTTGAAACTCTTCAGCTTTTATTTTGTTAATCATGCTTGTGATAGATGTTTCTCTTAGCAAAATGAGTTCAGTCCACAAAGTGCAGTAGGTTTTCAAGCTGCTTTTGTGCAGAAGTTTGAAGTGCCTACTCTTGTAAAGGAGGAAGCATTTAAGCAAGAGAAACTAAAAGAGGCAAATGATGAAATTGTTTTGTCTCTTAATTCTCACAGCTCTCTTAAAGTTGAATGCTGTTTGGTTTTGTCATTAATAAAAACAAGCTTAATAGTTTAATTTATCAGCTAATCACTCGAAGAGCATATTTAATTCTCCTCCATAGCTATAATTCAGCAATATAAATTTACGAGTCAGTGTGCCATAAAGCAAGGGCTGTTTTGTTTACAGGAAAAAGGGTGATTATTTTGCCATTGTAATTCTTATGTCGCTGAAAGGCGACAATACACAGTCTGCAAACAGATTGTGCAGTTATGTTTTTATACCACTAAGCTTGTGAAAGATAAATTTTTATTTTCTGTAAATCTTTTGCCATCCCAATAAATCTTTTGCTATCTTAATTTTTACTGTGCTGAGTGAGGTTTTTTCCTAGTTTTTTTTCTTTCAGTTTTATATTTTATATATAAATGTAAAAGAATAAAAGTGTTTTCTAGTGTGCATAACTTGATTATATCAGTGATAGGTATGAAATGTTGCATTAAAGTTTCTATTGCAATCTTTCTGTGTACATCACATAGTAAACGTATAGCAGGATTGAGAAAATCTTGAAGTGTTAAAGGAATAATCGTGACAGTTCATTTCTTGATTTTAATCAAATGCTGCTGCTGCTGCTGCTGCTGCTGCTGCTGCTGCTGCTGCTGCTGCTGCTGCTAAAAAGACCAAAACAAACCCCATCTCACTGCAAATTGGCTTTGACCTGAATGCACTTTATTTTGCTTGGTTAATAATGTGCAATAAACTATTATGCCTAACTAAGCCTCCTTTTTGGCACACTTCAGGTGCAAGTTGCTCCTTTTGATTGTTGAAACATATTATAATTTCCCACGCCTCTAGATTTACTGGATAGGAATTGGGGGGGGGGGACCATTGAGGGAAGAAAATGGAGCCAAAGCAAATTCCCCAACCTCAACCCTCTGTCTCCAGGATGCAGTTGTTCTGGCCCTGTTGGATGCAGTACTGCTGTCTACTGAGCCATAACCACCTCTGTTCTTAGAATGTAGTAACAACTGCAGTGTTTCAGAACAGTCAGAAATCTTGCCTTCTGGCCACAGTTGGTTATCCCCGGAAGGTGCAAGAAATCCCTTCCTAACATAACTGTAATTAGAAATTGAGGATTTGACTCTAACTTGCTGGTTTGTTGATTGTACATTGTACGGCAAGCAAGGTTTGTAGCTTGTAGTGCTGAAAATCTTTTTTTTTCATATTTTGGCCAGTTATAATATCTTGTTTCAGATATAATGCCTTAACCATGCTTTGACACTTGGTGACCAAGCATCTGGCTTGCATGCCCCCCTCCGTCCTTTCATATTGTGCAGCGTTTCCCTTCCTTCCTGCTACCACTTCTGATTTCCAGCACACCATGGGTTTGCCTAGAACAGTGGTGTCAAACTCATTTCATACAGAGAGCCAAATAGCATTCATGATGCCTGCTGAGGGCCAGAAACGATGTCCTCAGGCAGGAAGTGATGTCATTAAACAGATCATAACCAAAAATAAGAACCTTTTCTCACTTAGGAAATCATTAGCTTCAAATGACAGAAGAGGAATTACGCAAATCTTGATCATATTTCAAGAGAATAGGAGAGCACAATGTGGACTTTCATATGGGCTGCCCTTTCAGCAGTAACATCTCAGCACTGATCGGCAGCTGAGAGCCTGAGGGCCGGATAAAAAGTGTCCGCGGGCTGCATCCGGCCTCCGGACCATAGGTTTGACACCCCTGGCCCTAGAACATCCAAATTATTTTACCAATGTATAAAGAGTGAGGGAATTGTAGCAAGCAATAACTTGACCTTTTGTCACATTACCTAGTTGTTGACCTGTCTTTGGTGTCAACTGTTACACATCATTGTACCTTGTAATGGTGGGTTCCTTGAAATAGCTTGCACTGAATGTTTCCCAACCTTTTCTACTGTAAAAACAGTAACTTTGTTTAATTAGTGTTTAGTAAGACTAGTTTACTAGTATCCTCTGATGTGCTTTCTAAAACTTTATACCTTTATTTTTACTCTCTCTTCCTAAACTGAGATTTTATTTTCAACACTTTGCTCAGTCTTTTTAAAAAGAAGCGTTACACCGAGGCTTTTTCAAAACTGTCATTTGTCATGTCACTGGCAGATGTTAAAATATTTGTTTATGGGAGAGCAGTCTGTTGTCATTGATAAAGGCTGGATAGATGGTGGTTTCAAGTTGGAAAATCAAAACTCTTGAAGAAGCATGTGTAATGAGTACGCAGTGCATTAATTCATATAATGAAGGTGATAAAGCCAGTATTGTGATTTGCACAGGCATGCAAGTGGGTCATGTGATGTATTTGTTAATGCTGAATTAGGAGGTTCTGTGACTTATGTAAAAATGGAGAATGCCCATCTTTATTACAAAACCTCTGTGCAATTTTATTACTAGAAATAAAATTGCACAGAGGTTTTGTAATAAAGATGGGCATTCTCCATTTTGTTGTGTGGAGAGTTGTGTGTCTCTCTTACCAATTTATCATGGGTTTGTCATGAGTTCTTTTGACTGTCCTGTTCATCCTAGGGGGAATGCAACAAAGCTGATGTGGTTATAGACTATTGCATTGTCCCACAAAAGAATCCTGCATAGTTCAAATTAAACTTGCTTCAGGCATCTGATAACATCATTGGAATACTGAAATTGGAACACCCCACAGGTGTATCTACTGTAACTGAGCAGACTTGGAGGGTCAGCACTCTTAAGACAGGGAACAGATGTGCCCAGGTGGCTCATGTGGAAGCAAAATATTTTAGGCTCAGTATCTGCAAAGGAGGTCCAATCTCTTAGCTTCCTCTTTCCCCAATGTGATATTCAGGTGTTAAAGAATTGGAATTATACTTTGTACAAAGATTTTGTTTATTTTTATAAAGCATCTTAAACCATTCCCCTCCACGCTTCTTCACTTGGAAGTAGAAAGAACATGGAAGGTTGGTTGGGATGCTGTCTTCATACTAGTCACAGCAGTGTTGGAGGCCCCCAGTATTTTGGGATATGGAATTCCTGTGAACTTGGATAGTACAGTGTTGCAGGTCTGTAACAGCTAAAACATGTTGATAGTGAAAGTATTGAGGGTAGTTGGCATGCTGTTGCCTGTTCATAGTTCTTGTTGTTGTCCTACCAGTGGTGGTAAGAGAGAAGGGGAAGGGGGGAAAGTGTGATATCTTTCTGATGCTAGCATCATATTTTCAGGTGTTGGGGTTTTTCCAACTCTGACTTATAATTATTGTGAGTAGCTAATGAAAGGGGAAAAAATTGCTGCATTCTCTGAATTAATACTCTGCTACACAGTGATAAGGAACTGCTTCTAAAAGCTTTTTCAGGTGATTTTTTTGCATGCACTTTTTTTTAAGGAAGTACTTTAAGGAAGTGTAGGAAATTAAAAAAAACAAACATTACAATTACAGCAGTGGCTGCTGAATACAGCAACCAAACCTGCCCCTGGACATTTCACCATTGCCCTGCAGATTGAAGGTCTCTGATGGCCCTCTGCTCTTCCACATCTTGGGCCTAGCCTCCTTGGTGTCACTAGTGACCCTTTTCCAAACTCAGAGAGTACATCATGTGAGCCACTAAGGATTGGGCAAAGCAGAAAACTGTAACTCACAGCACTTGGCTTGCACAGTGTTTCTTTTAATCCTCATAATATTGCCAGTTCAAATCTCACCTGGGCATGTTTGCTATAAATTAATAGCAATTCATAGCCTGTTTTTGTTTTGGGGAAAACATAGTATAAAGAAACCATATGCTTGCCTTCATTGAACTTGATGATGATATGGTTGTACATAATAACTATTGCTGATCTAGGGCTTTGAACAGAGGGTTTTTTAAAACATGCAATACTGTTAATAAGAACATAAGAAGAGTCCCGCTGGATCAGGCCAAAGGCCCATCTAGTCCAGCTTCCTGTATCTCACAGTGACCCACGAAATGCCCCAGGGAGCACACAACAGGCACAACCTGCGGCCTGGTGCCCTCCCCTACATCTGGCAATCAGAGGTAGCCTGTGTCGAAAACCAAGAAAGGTTTTGAAAGCCACTTCATTAAATGATGAGTGTTATATACCTAGTAACTATCATGTCAGGTGGGCCTTTGAAAATAGCTGTGTCTCTCCCTGTTTTCACTCTCTTTGTAACAACCCTGCATTTTTATTTTTAAACATACATTTGCACTTGTTGATATTAAAATGTTTGGACTATGAATACATCACTTGAATATTTGAAGATGTTTCTAGGCATTCAGATAGTTCAGACATTCCTAAATGTGGTGTTTCAATTACAATATTAGAATGACAGATGAGAAAAGCTCCTTCAGTGAAATTACTTTTATCCTCCAGCATTTTGTGTTTTATTCCTGTCAGTATTTTGAAATTGAGGCTAATTATGTCCACTATACTAATAGTCCCAAGGTCAGGGGTGTCATGCTCTGTTGTTTACATGCAGTGATATGCAGTATCTTTCAGTGATCTCTGTCAAATAATGTATAGGCACAACCCACCACGAATGTTTTCTGTTCCGATTTTGTTGAAATGAATGATTCAGAAAGCTGTCAAAATTTACAGAGGTAAAAACAGGATCCAGGAATCACTCTATCCATTGTGCATAATACCGGGGCTTAGCAAAAAGATAGTATGCTCACAGCTGAGATTAACCTAAAACTTTAAAAGCAAAATATATAGAAATTAGGATATAGGAATCAAAATACGTATTCAGTAATTGATTGATTTCCAGCTGCTGCATTGAAAGGCAGCAAGCATGTTCATATTCAGTAAATTGCAGCAGAAGTTCAGCAGTTCTGAGAGCACTTAACTAGATAAAGAAATGAAGAACTTTCTGAACACTTGGACTGGAATGTTGTAGTCGTCATCTTCTGTGGAAACCAGTATAACATGGCTAGCTGGTATGCCACCCCAGTTCTGTTAGCTGCATGGTGCTAGGAACATTCAGAGCAGTTCTATACTTTTTGCTTCCTTCCAGTGTCTGTTGCTGGCTAAATTTTTTGAAGAGTTTGTAAGGCTTCCTGACAAAATTAAAAGTGTTTATTTTGACCTGTAAAGCCATAAGATAGCTTGGACTTCAGTCTCTAAGGCCCAAATCCTAACCAAATTTCCAGCTCTGACATAGCTGCGCCAATGGGGTATGTGATGTGTCCTGCAGTTGGGGGGCAGTCACTGAGGCCTCCTCAAGGTAAGGCAATGTTTTGTTCCCATACCTTGGTGCTGCATTGCCCTTAGGTCTGTGCTAGAAAGTTGGTTAGGATTGTGCCCTAAGTATCTGACTTCAGTCTCTAAGTATCTGAGGCCCAAGCATCCTATGGCTTTATAGATCAAAATCAGCCCTTTTAAGAGAGTTGAATTTAAACTTAGATACTGTCAGCCAATTCTGCCAGCCTCTGTCCCATAGACTTGGCAGTATTGGCCAACATTTGCTTCTTAGTCTACTATTGTGCCTCCTTCATAGAATTAGGGCATAAAAAGATTCATTCTCCACCATAAAACTATTAAATTCTCTGCCTCAGCAGCTACATGATGCAAAAATCCTTTCAGTTGTGCATTTCTTTCAAAGCAAAATCCATCTTCCAAGTTTACTGGATGATTCACTTTTTAGTAAAAGGTGACAGTGAAGTGTTAATGTTATACGTGTTAGTTTTGGGAGCTGAAGGTGGATCTTAAAACATTATCACTTCATTTTCTTTTGTTTTTGTCTTCTGAATAAGCTTGCTTGGTACCTTCTTGACATTCCTAACAATAAACTTTGGCTCTAGCTCAAAATTCATGAGAATCCAATTCAGGAAAAAAATCCTTTACTATGAATAAATGCAAATATTTTTAAAAGAATAATTCAGAAGATACTGTTGTGAAGAATCAATCATTCCTGCTGATGCTGTATCTTTCATCTTCTGGACCTCAGACTTTTTTTTGCCCAGAGTTGATGTTTTTTTTTTTCTCTTCTTCATTCTGGACTAGCTCACAAAATCTACACACACAGCTCTGGTCATGTTTGGAGGGCAACAGGGTGCCTGACTCACAGATTTGAACATCTGTGAGTTTCAGTATCCAGGAGGGGTCTCCGCAGATACCGAGGTCTGCCCTTTACTGCTTTTCAACAAAAAGTAGTTCCTAAAGCAGTTTATGTAGCAAAACAAATAAATGATTCCCTGTCTTCAAAGGTCTTGCAACCTTAAAAAAGATGCAGAAGAGATGCCAGCAACCTTCTGCATGCAAAGTACATGAGCAGCTAACTAGACTAGGTTCACTCACACCTCCCTTCCCCTATATTATACAAAATATATACAAAATATACTTTTGTGTCACTAAATATTTCCAACTGTGATGGAAAACATCTGCTGTACTGATGTTATGACAGCAGGCTACTGCTACAAAGCAAACTAAATTTCAGGACACATTTTGTGTTTATTTATACATGGATTTTTTATACACGGATGTGACTCAACACGAATGGCCACTGCATTCGTGGAGTGCAGAAGAAGAAAGGGGAGAAATGCAGTTTAAAAAACTGAACAGTCCTTTAACAATAACCTCCTTAATGAGAGAGAGAAAGAGAGGGCAGCTGGCTGACAATCCATCAATCCTTCTCTCTCCAGGGGACCCCTCCCTTCCCCCTGAGCACTTGAAAGAAAGGTGATCACTTTGCATTGGTGAAGGGAGGGTCTGAGTGAAGTGCTTCAAGGAGGACTGATTGATGATTGTCTTCTTAATGACTCTTATCTTACATCACAAAGGTCAGCAAGGCTATTTTTAAATCACCAGAGCAAAGAAACTTTGTTTTTTAAATTGATTTGTTATAGTGCGTTTTTTGCCATCCATGTGAGTGCTTGGAATGGAACCCACTTGATTAATAAGGCTCAACCTGTACTTTGATTTAAAAGCATCTTAGAAAGGGAAGTTGGTAGTTTATGTAAAATGAAAGGTCTTTTTGCTGATTACCTCTCAAACACTCCATCCCCCCATTTAAGTGTTTACCTGTTTGCCTCCAAATGTGAGTTCAGGCGGTCTCATCATTAAAAATATATTTTTTGACAACTCTGAAATTCAAGTTCTCACATCTGTTGTATCATACACACCCTAAAGCAGAAGGTTCATGTGACAGGGGCTGTTTCTGTCACACATAGCATGCCAGAATTTTGTGAGGTCCTCTCATGAATTGGGAACTGGCTGAAGACCAGGAAACAGAGAGTGGGTGTCAATCGACAATTTTCACAATGGAGAGAGGTGAAAAGCGGTGTGCCCCAAGGATCTGTCCTGGGATCGGTGCTTTTCAACCTCTTCATAAATGACCTGGAGACAGGGTTGAGCATTGGGGTGGCTAAGTTTGCAGATGACACCAAACTTTTCTGAGTGGTGAAGACCAGAAGTGATTGTGAGGAGCTCCAGAAGGATCTCTCCAAACTGGCAGAATGGGAAGCAAAATGGCAGATGCGTTTCAATGTTAGTGTACAGTCATGCACATTGGGGCAAAAAATCAAAACTTCAAATATAGGCTGAAGGGTTCTGAGCTGTCTGTGACAGATCAGGAGAGAGATCTTGGGGTGGTGGTGGACAACTCAATGAAAGTGTCAATCCAATGTGCAGCGGCAATGAAGAAGGCCAACTCTATGCTTGGGATCATTAGAAAAAGGTATTGAGAACAAAATGGCTAATATTATATTACCATTGTACAAATTGATGGTAAGGCCCCACCTGGAGTATTGTGTCCAGTTTTGTCGCCACATCTCAAAAAGGACATAATGGAGATGGAAAAGGTGCAAAAGAGAGCAACTAAAATGATTACAGGGCTGGGGCACCTTCCTTATGAGGAAAGGCTAACACATCTGGTGCTCTTCAGCCTAGAAAAAATGCGCCTGAGGGGGGACATGATTGAGACATACAAAATCATGCACGGGAAGGATAGAGTGAATAGAGTGATGCTCTTTACAATCTCACATAACACCAGAAACAGGGGACATCCACTAAAATGAGTGTTGGGAGAGTTAGGACAGACAAAAGAAAATATTTCTTTACTCAGCGTGTGGTTGGTCTGTGGAACTCATTGCCACAGGATGTGGTGATGGCATCTGGCCTAGATGCCTTTAAAAGGGGATTGGACAAATTTCTGGAGGAAAAATCCATTATGGGTTGCAAGCCATGATGTGTATGCGCAACCTCCTGATTTTAGAAATGGGCTATGTCAGAATGCCAGATGCAAGGGAGGGCACCAGGATGAGGTCTCTTGTTATCTGGTGTGCTCCCTGGGGCATTTGGTGGGCCACTAGTGGGCCACAGAAAGCTGGACTAGATGGGCCGATGGCCTGATCCAGCGGGGCTGTTCGTATGTTCTTATGTAAAGTTCAAGTTTGTTACAGAACTGATTTCATGGCTTCAAAAGGGATAATGATTATCTTATCTATTGTTTTTCACTCTGGAAGCCTGAGGTATTTCTTTTCTAAGGTATCAGCTTTAATATTGGAGAAATAATAGATTCAGTTCTCTAAGCCAGTGGTTCTCAAACTCTGAGTTTGTGAACTGATGTAAGTGTATGTGGGAAGGGGGCAAGAGCAGTGAAGTGATACCCAGGATTGTGTTGCTCCTGGGGTGAAAAGCTGCTTTTTCACCCTTATCTAAAGCCAGCACCAGCCTCCACAGTGTCCAAGGAACCCCAAAAATTCCTCTGCCGGGCTCCCCAAGCCTCCACAAAGCTAAAAATAGTGTTCAGAACCCAAAACCTTCCTGCCCCTTAAGGTGGCAGAGACTGGACTTCCCTGGCTGGTGGGTCATGACCCACCAATTTAACAACCCTTGCTCTAAGACTTTTACTTAATTGTTAGTCGGTAAGACCAGTTTTTTATTGTTTCTCTTTGGGCCAAGATTTCCCTGCTAAAATACACTTTATCGAACATTGTAATATTACCAATTAATGAACACTGATTGGCTAGTCTAACAAAACAGCCCATTTGATGACTTTTTATTGGTCAAAATGATAACTTTGCATGATCTATAATAGAGTATTTAGTAATTTTTTTCAACCAACACAGTTAAAAAATTTTTTTGCTAGTAGTTACAAAGAGAACTCTCCTGTCATTTCAGAATATAAAAGAGGTTACCAGTGATCTGCCAGTGGATCAGATACTATTTTTAACTGTGACAAGTATTGGGATTTAGGATTTGCTAAGCGTACGGTAGTTAAGAAGGTGGAAATAGCTGGCAATTTTTGTTTGTGCTTCATATAAATGTTCTGTCAGTACTAATATTGGCTCTAGCTACTTCATAAAGCATCAGTGAACTTTTAAGGCCTTCAAATAGTAACTTAGCAAAACCACTCCGGGATTCTCGCCATTGTTTTAAAAGGAGACTTGGCACTTAGTCCTGTGTCCTATTTAGAAGCGCAGAATTTACTAGGCTATAAAATGCAAATACACTTGCACAGCATGTAGTTTTGTAAATAGGCTAAATGACCTGCATTCGATATGAGGCAAGATTTAATTGAGCAGTGCAAATCTATGTACGTTAGAAAAGTATATGTATCACTTTAAGAATTGCTGTAATATTTATGATTGTAATAATTCTTTGTTTGGACTTTGTTTACTTTGGATTTTCATTGGACAATCTGAGTGTTTAGGAAATATTTATTAAAGTATAATTCTTTCTTGGCTTGGATTATAGGTGAATATTTGTGCCTGTGCTACTAAAAGGAAAAACTTGAAGCTAAGTCGATGCTTATTGGGCTCTTTGATAGCTTTTGCCCAGAAGTCTTCAGACTTCTAATATGCATACTGCAGGATTATTATAGAAACTTCTGGCACACTTCTGAGTTTAAAAGATCTGTTGTAAAAAGGCAATGTGCTGGTGCCATCATAGTATTTAAGTTAATCATGAGGGGTTTGGGACTTGCAGCCATGGAGGAGTGGATGAATTGGCTGCATGCTAATTCAACAATTTTATTTAAAAAAGTGAATTTTGATTCTTTATATGCAAGTTTTTTTTCTAAATGAAAATGATTTATGATATGCCCAGAAATTATTTTGATATACAGGTGTGTCTCACTCAAGGAGGGGGATATATTCTCCAGTCCCCATTGTTATGCAATTAGGTTGTTAAGCAAACATTCAGCCCAATCTTGGGCCTTTGTAGTGTAAAGGGACACTTGCTGGGCGTGCAGGCTACTGCAGACTGATTGCCTCTTCTTTGTATTAAGAGCTTCTTCTTTGTTGTGTAAACAGACTTTCTGTTGAGTACTATAAGAGACCTGATTGTCGGTGTTATTTTGTTTTGTTAATTGAATTTTAAAAGTAACTAAAAGTAATTAGTTTTTTATATAAAAAAATTAATGAAAGTAATTAAAAGAATTAATTTTTTAAGCCCAATTTTGCATTATAGTCGTGTTATTTCATTTTACCATAGCTTGATATACAGTGGGTCCTCCTTATCCATGAGCTCGGGATCTGTGGATTTGACTTAACCTGAATCCAATCCACAGCAGGAGGGCTTAACAGGACCTCCTGGACACAACCAGAAGTGTCTTCCAGTCATGACAGAGAAGTCTTCTGAGGCATGGGGAAGTCACATTCCCAGACTCTTCTGAGAGGCACTTCTGGTTTGCTGGAAAAATGAAAGTTCCTCTTAGAAGCAATGTGTCTCCCAGCAATGTGTCTGTCCGTTCCGTCCCCGTCCCCCGATTTGATTATTCATGGAAATTGGTATCTGCAAGGGGTTGAAACTGTAAGTACCTTATATTCAGACAGTAATTGCTAGTATAGCCAGTATTGGAGGTGAAATAGCATGCCAACTAAACCAAAAGGTACCTAAAATAAAAACTGAAAATAGAAATGTTCAGCATGGTTGTAAACAAAAGGAAGTTCTTCTCTTTTTTTTTTTTAAGAAGATTAACTTGCCTTAACAGATTTCTCCATAGTGTATAATGTCAGTATTATTTCAAAATGGGACAACCTATACAAAAACCTGCACCAACTCTTTACCAGAAGTAATACTGGGATAAGTACACACCACAAACAACAATCCATCTTTCAAATTTCTTTTAACACTCGGTGGAGGGGGGAAATCTGTCTCCAGCTAAGCAATTTTTGCCAGTATAGGTCGATCAGTTGGCATCTATGGAATCACCAAAAGAAGTTGAGGATAGTTTAAAGCAGCAGACCTGTTGGCAGACCGATCCTGTGATGCCCTACAATTTCAACCCAGAGCTGTGGCAGCCAGTGTGATGTTCAGGCAAAACATATGGTTGCACAGTGAAATAGCTGTGAACCTGGGTCCATTCACAGGAGCCAAGTTGTTTGGAGAATTTCTGGATGCAGTGTAAACCAAAGATAAGGAAAGGGTACTTCCCACGACAAAGACAGATGAGAACAAGTTCAAGATGCGCCAGCCCTTTCATTTTGCCTGTCTGATCAAGGATATTCAGGTTTCAAGTCATGGTGGAGGATTGCCCCAGAGATTCCGGTTGGAGATCCAACTCTAGTGCCTGCTCTTCCACAGCTTTCTCCAAGAGAGCAATTAAACACCAACATCCTTCCTCAGCCAGGGGCACTTGCAGCCTGAGCCTAATTGGAAGCAGGCTAGTACTGCACGGTTTGCCCACGAATGGATCAAGACAACACTGGAAGCCTGAACTTGAAAAATAATGGTCCAGGGGTATATGCTCAAGTCTGTACACTGGCCATGGAATAGATTCCAGCAAACACCAAAATCCAAGAATCGAATGGAGCATGCATTGATCACACAGACCATAATACATTTGCTCAACATATTGGTTGTAGGATTTTACTCCAATTTTTAATTGGTCCCAAAAAGAATAAGGATGCAAGAGCGATTCTGAATCTGACTTGCTCCTTGCAAAGGATCTTGTTCAACCATTTTAGCATTTCACTGCTCTACATCTTGCAGCTGTCAAAGGCCCATTGGTCCCAGTCACAGGAAGTATTTGCGCTTCTCATATGATGCGGACCATTATCAGTTTCAAGCATTGCCCTTTTGACTCGTGTCTGCTCCTCAGGTAGTCATAAAGGTTCATATTGCTTTGGTGGCTCATTGGGACAACAGGGTATTTATCTCTGCCTGTACCTGGGTGATGCCCAGATCAGATTTTCATTCAGGGAAAAGAGGCAGAGTGACGTGGGTTTGATAGTAGCATGCTTCCAGTCAGATGATTTTGTCTGATGAAGAAAAGTTTGCCTTTTTTGTTTCAGCACCTGGAATGTCTGGGTTGATTCTTGACAGTGCACAGCATATTTCTTACAGTACAACACCTGCCACATTCATCTGCCCTAGAATTTCCTGTTGCCTATGCAATTGTGTGGTTGTGGCCTATGAAACTTCGGGGAAGGCTCCATTGGCAGGGATCACTGCTCATTCAGTTAGGTGAGCTGTGACCTTCACTCCTTTGGAGGGTGATTCTTTCCCTGAATGAGATTTGTTGGGCAGCCACTTGGACATTAGCCCATACGTTTGTTTTCTGCAAAACTGATGCCTACTGCTCTGCAAATGGTGCATTTGAGAGAAGGGTTCTACAGTATGTTTGGGATGCTTGAATTGGAGGTACACTTGTAGATCCGCCTGGGGGGTAGCAGTGCCCTTATATGCCCGTAAGAGTCTGGAATAGGAGTTCAGGTTGCCCTCCAAGTCCTGGGAAAGAACAGAAATTATTATTATTTTATTCACATCAAAATGACCACACACTGATAATGATCACTGATAATGATCGTATACACACAAAAACTACAACATATATCAACTGGTAAATCCTCATCCACACAGACATCTGCCTGACGTCTAGGTGTAGTTGAGGAACCAACGAAGGATGGTCGCTGTGCCAATTATGGCGGTCTTCTGTAATTCGGCTGGTGTTATTGCAAGGGCGTCCAGTTGTGCAAAGTACTCATTAAATTATGTTGATATGGTTCCTAGTGCACCAATTACTATCGGCAGCACTTTTACATGCTTTGTCCAGATTTGTGTCAATTCTATCCTCAGGTCGCGGTATTTGGATACTTTCTCCTGTTTTTCTCCAAAATTCGTGAGTCGCCAGGAATGGCGACATCTATGATTAACCCGTGCCTGGCTTCTATGATTAACCCATGCCTGGCTTCTATGATGGTAATATCTGGAGTATTGACCTCCACGTGTCTGTCAGTCTGCATCTGAAAGTCCCACAGGATTTTGACCTTTTCATTTTCTACTACTCTATTATTATTATTATTATTATTATTATTATTATTATTATTAAACAGGCAAGTTTTATTAGACATACATTAATGTAATGAACAAAAGGGACGGCATACAATTACAAAGTCACTAATAACCATAATCAATTGCTTTTTACCCAGGTGAGCATAATTTAAAAATTTACTAAAATAGAAAAACTATTAAACACAAATATAGATAAATGTGAAAAGAAATTATTATGGGGCATTCACTGATCTTTTCTCAGGTTAACTACTTTATTGTTGGGGCTTCTGCCTTCTTTAGTATATGTGGGGGAGATATTTACTGTGGGGAATGTTTACTGTGCTTTCTTTGTTGTTGCATACTTGCTTGCTTCCCCTTTTCTCCATAAAGGATGTTGTCTTTGCTCATGCTGGTTAGGCAGCAGTTCCATTTTCCGTTTTTCCACTTTTTTTTCCTTCTTGGTTCCTGTTCGGTTACCCAGTTTGGTCTGGAAGAGCATTGCCACCCCTCCTCTTAGAGGTGCTTCTGTAAACTTGAAGTCCTGGTTGCTCTCCGTTTCTGTCTAAACTCTTTGGCAGTCATCAGTGAACGTAAACTCTCCATGAGCTGATAGCGACTTGTTTATAAAAAAGTAGCCACCCTCTTTGTGACACTCCCAGGAGCACTGGAAAAATAGGTCAGGGAATGTTGTGAACAACAGTTCAGCAGTAGAGTATATACACTGCAAAAATATCTTCTCACTCAGCATTGACTTCACTTTTACTGGCAGCCAGTTGAAAGTAAATTAAGTGTTTAGTAAATCAAGGTAACTTAAAAAATATGGTTTCCTTAGTTGCGCCTTGAATACTGTAGTGTCTAGTTGCAGTTTAGTATATTTAGTCTTGATGGTTCTAATAAAATAGGAGATAAAACTCCTGTATAACCATTTTGACTATTTATGTGGAGCTTCTTGATGTCCTCTTGTCAGAGCATTCTGCTATAACTGGGTCAGATTATGAAAGGGGAAGGGGCTGGAGATCGGTCTTGCTTATAGAATTACAGTAACTAAACAGAAGTTGAAATGTATTCTGGATCTAAGAGTTTGGTAGTGGCAAAAATAACTGCCACAGAGCATAAATAGGGGTGGAGAAGGGTGCAAACATATTTGTGCTTCTGTCATAGAAAATGCTAGACTACTCAAAAATACCTAGATATTCAAAGGAGATATACCTAGATATTCAAAGAAGAACTTTGCAGCTTTTTTTCCCTAATGTCACAGTAGTGTTGTACTTTCGCAGGCATGTTGCTAGAATTCATTTCATAATATTACAGATTTTGTTGACACCACAACTGATACGTAGAACCTTAAGAAAAGTTTCTAACACTTGTACAGTCGTGCCTTAACTTGTGGATAATCAGATCCGTGGGTCAGGGCAAAGAAACCTGCTGAACATGACCAGAGTTGTGCTCCAGTCACATTTGAAGGCCCTTCTGAAGGTCAGGGAGGCAGTGCGCAGCCTCCCCGACTCTCAGGAGGCCTTCTAAGACCTCCAAAAGGCCGAAAAAACAGGTTATATTGAGTTTTCGATATAATGCTGATTTTTCAGCTTTTCAGGACTCCGAAGGCCTCCTGAGGGTTGGCATGGCCTCCCTGAACCTCAGACGGGCCTCCAAACACAACTGGAGCCGAGCTCCAGTCACATTTGAAGGATTACAGGTCAGGCATATCTATGGGCATATCGATATCCAAATCCACATGTATGCAGGCACAACCTGTAGCTGCAGAACCTGTAGGTGCAGAAAAATAAACAAACCTTTTGGCAGTACCATTTATCCTAAAGGTTTGAAAAGTTTCAGTTATATGTACTGAAAGGCATATAAAGTAAAATGGTCCACAATTTAATTTCTTTCAAATTCTTATGGATTAAGTGTTCTAAATTATGTTTGTGATTGTTGGTATGCTACTTTGTAGCAAAATCTGCAGCTAATATTATATTTTGGTTTGGAAGTAGAGCAATTCAGTTCTAGCAGTATGAAGATAGCAGGAGAGTACACACCTGCATTGATCAGCTTCAGAACTGGTTAACATGTGTATGTTAATCACGTAATGACTGCAATATGAAATAATGACTTGTAGGTAGTCTGACTGGGCTATTCTAGAAAGAACTTCCTTATCAAAGTGCTTTTCAAGGGATTTACTTCACACATTCAGATATCATTCAAGTGCCATACTAGTGTGTCTGAACCAGTCTAAAACCTTACTATTTTAATCATGTTGTGAACAGCCTAGGATAAGCAGTCCTGTGCAGAATGACAGCATAGAAGTCAAAAAATAGTGTCCTGCAAATAGCGTCATTCTGGGTGCAGTTGGGTGCTCCGCATACGTTATTTCATTAATCTTTTCAACAAGCTGGGTCAGTAGTATCCTAATCTGCAATAGGGAGCTTTTGGGGGGAGGAGGAAAGAGAATTGTTTGAATTGCAGGCTTACCAGTATCACTTATTAACCACTGTGCTACACGTTTGTACTTTCTAATTTTAGGGAAACAAATTGAACTTCTTTTTACTGTTTGATATAAATAGTATTGGCTTGGGAGGTGGGATGGCTTGTCCCTCTTATGGAGAGGGGACAAAATGCAAAAGCATAGATTGGTATGATTACAGTCCTGCTGTGACTTGGAAAACACTGCTTGCATGGAAGCAAGGGGGAGGATTCAGCTCACTTAGAAACTGTTTCCATGTTCTGAGTGTTCACTCACATTTTTCCCTTCCAGAAAGAAGACACAGCTCTTCCAGCAAGCCACCTTTGACCCCTCCTTCCTCTTCAGTATTCTCCTTATTTTCGTCTCTGTCTTCAAAAAGCAAAGGTAACAGTGGAGGTGGGAACAGTCGCTCATCCAGTGGTGGAGGTACTAGTGCATCGTCGTCATCCACTACTAAGTTGTCGAAATCATCCAAAGACAAGGTGCAAAACAAGTCAGTGAATCTGGTACATAGCAAAGGTCCCCATGAAAAAATGTGAGTATATCTTTGCAGAGAGCCTAAAATACTATCGTCTTAATAGTGTGTTTGTGTTTTTGAAAGGTGTCTTTCATTCACATTGACTAGGACCCAGTGCAGATACCATGTGAATCCTCTCCCTGCACCTTTTCCCTTTTCTCATCTAGACTATAGCAGTATAGTGGGGCCTCCTTCTCTGTGTCTTGGCATCCATGGGTTTCATGGATGCCAAGCTATCAGCTAGAGGGCCTCGGAAGACTTCCCCGACACAAATGGAAGTCACTTTAAGCACCAGAGTCTCGTCCAGACTGAGACCCTCAAGTCACAGATTTAGTTATCTGTGGAATTCCTGGAATGGATTCCCTGCTGATACTGAGGGCCACTATACATATGCAGAGGGCATGATGCTACTAATTGTATACCATTGTAAGCTATCCTCTGATATTAATCTGAAATGGAAAAGAATATAAATAAATAACCATGGTTGTATTCAGCTAAAGTCTGAAATCAGAGTGTGAGACTGGATTGCAAACCATGGTTAAAAGAGACTGGTTAGTGTTGATCTTGGTGTAGCTGTAGCAGTGCATCATGATTAAGCCATTTCTGCCCAACATTACATTTATGCAACAGGGACAAAATATGTACACCTGTGGGCTGGGCAAAAATGGGTTTTAATGCTAGAAAGAGAAGGGAGTTCACTTGGGGGAAGAAGAAAGTTTGAAGGAAATGTATGAGTCTACAAAGTGCTTCTAAAACATATTTGTACTAGTTTATGATTTTCAGGTGTTCTTTCAGGTGGTGCATTGCAACCCAAACTTGTAACCCAACCTAAGTGTGCACCACAACACTTCTTAGTTTTTGGAAAGGAGAAGGAGAAACAAAAAGGGAAAAAAGAATATAGAGAGAGACCAGCATAGAGTTGGTCACAAGTTTAAAACTGAGATTCAGTTTGGGTTGGACCTCAGTATGAAAAAGGTTAAAAACTACTGTAGTAAAATACCCTAGATGCCAGGGTATTGGGGCATCTGGAATAGAGGGAACTGTAAATGATACATGATGAAGTAACAGTGCAGCTGGGGATTACGTGTGTGTTCAATACCAGCAAAGACCAGATAAGAAAGGTGGTCTATCTATTGTGTGACTATTACATGTAGTCTTCCCCTATATTTCCAGCATGCCTCCATCTGTCAAAGTGGAAAAAATACATCCAAAGATAGATGGTCCAACCTGTTCTACTACTGTGAGCTCCTCAATAAAGACCGGCCTTAATCCCTCAATACCAAAGCCACCCTTGCCTTCCCCTGGACAGATACTGAATGGTAAAGGTCTTCTTTCTGTGCCTCCATATTTGGAAAAGAAACAAGATGAGAGTACAAATAATAGGAAATTTTTACACACAAGATTGTCACGTAAGTAATTTTTAGATAAGAGTTTTGTTTGTATAGAATATATATAAAGAAAAGTAATTATAACCTACCGTGAGTGTGTGAGAAACACCATAATGCTATACAAATGCTAAATATTTGTTCTTCTGGACACCATGATCCAAACCTGGGGTCTCCAAACTTTTTGGCCAGAGGGCTGCATCAAATATCTGGTACAGTGTTGAGGGCCAGAAAAAAAAAATTTAAATATAAAATTTAAATAAATAAATTAGAGATGGAACTTAGATGAGTGAATAATTGAATGAATGGGCTCATTCATTCAACCTCTCTGGCCCTCAGAACCCAAAAGCAACCAGAGCACAGCTCTGTTCATGTTCGGTTGAGTGGGCCAGAGGCTTTCAGGGGACAAGAGACTGGCCGCAGGCTGGATAGAGGCTCGCTGCGGGCCGCATCTGCCCCCTGGACCGGGGTTTGGAGACCCATGATCCAAACCATCATATGCAGTGGTCTGTATATTCATAAGACTATTCATGTCTATCCTTCCTCTGCCTCAAATTCATGGCTCTGTGATGCAGTGCACCCTGATGCTCAAAGAGCTGCCACTTGAAGGGAAAATTAGTAGAGAAGTATGGGTAGAAAAGTAAAGGCTTTGGAAAGTAAGTAGAAACATGGGGGGGGCACGACAGAGATATGTCCTCTCCCCTCTTGTGTTTTATGCCTTCGAAATGTATTTTAATAACTGTGCAAGATCATTTGAAATATTAGGCGGGTATAACTCCTGTACAATATAACTGTACCATATTAGGCAGGTATAACTTCTGGGTAACTATGTACAACTCTTAGGTTGTCTCAATGGGTTCCCATTCCTCTATTCTTCTGTACCATGTGAAAGAAACTGGTGTGTGTTTAGAAATAAACACATAAAATCTTGAAACAAATCTAAATCTAAAATCATGTGAGAGCGTGGAGAAGCTTATTTCAGTTCACACAATACTTGAGTTCCCTGAATTCCATGAAGATAAATAGTGAGTTGGTAACTGTAGGTCTTTTAGATTCTGATTAGAGAGAGAATTTGAGAGGCTGGTATTTTTCAAGGCAATGCTATTTATTGCTTAAAAGGCATGATAGGAGTTTCATGTGGTTTCAGAAATTTCAGGAAAACTCTGTTTTTCTAGATGTGTTCCTCTCTGAATCTCAGTCAATATCACAAAATGGGCCTTTGTTACTGTTATGCATGTAAATAGATGAGTGCTACTATTTCCTTTAGAAAAGTTTTATTGATCCACATTTTATTTTATTTTTTAACTATATAAGCTCAGTGGTAAGAAATCATTTTCCTTGTAGAAGAAATAGTGTAAACCTATATGCAGGACAAGGGTTAAAGGAGTATGACAGCTGAAATCAGTGGAATTTATTCATGATTTAGAAAGTTAGTTGTAAACTTAGGATATAACCCATAATATGTAACTAGCTCATGTTAAAAAATGTATGCAAATAAAAACTAGAATATATTGGACTGTTATATTTAACCATTGATTTCCGATCTTTTTCATCTCACGGCACACTGACAAGGCACTAAAATGGTCAAGGCACACCATCAGTGTTTTGACAATTGATAAGGCACACCGCACTGCTGGTGAGGGACTCAAATTCCCAAATGGCCTAGTAATAATTTATCCTCCCCCAGATTCCCACAGCGCACCTGCAGACCATTCGTAGCACACCAGTGTGCCGCAGCGCAGTGCTTAAAAATGGCTGTATTAGACGGTGTGATTTTTGCAAATGCCTAAGTCGATTCTAATTTTTAGCAACTACTTTGACCCTTAATTCACATTTCTTTGCAGGAAAAAATTAATGCTAATTGAGATATTCCACGTGAGCTCTGTTTGATGGGTTTTATTATGAAATAGTGACCAGTGTGTTTTTTTTTAAAAATAATAATAAAAGGTTTAAAAAATTGGCCAGTAGTGTCTAGCATGTTTTGTATCTCAAATTTCAAACCAGTTTTGAGCTTGGTTCTGTATTATAGTAAAGAAATTAAATTTACAAGAGTTTGTCTAACAATAGGGGCTTTTTTGCATTTAACAGAGAGAGAATTTGACCCCGATATCTACTGTGGCGTCATTGATGTGGAAACGAAGAAGCCCTGTACTAGGTCTTTAACATGCAAGGTAGGATACCTTCCTAATAAATAAACTTCTTTGAATATTAGGACAAAGATCACTCAACCCCCTAAAGCAGATCAGAAAACTACAGGTGTGGGGCACTTACAGGGATAAGGTCTCCAATCCCCATTGTTATACTGTTAGGTTGTTAAGCCAATTCTCAGCCTAATCTTGGGCCTTTGTTGTATAAACAGACACTTGCTGGCTGCGCAGGCTACTGCAGACTGATTGCCTCTTCTTTGTATTAAGAGCCTCTTCGTTTTGTAAACAGATACTCTGCTGCTGGGTATAGGAGACCTGATTGCCTCCTTAAGAGCCACTTTGTTGTGCTTTGGCTACCGTCCTATATGTGATCTGTCGTTAAGCAATCTGTCATTAAGCAACCCACACCGCCGTGTAGGGTAGAGGCTAGTAAAAGGTCAGGTCTAGACTGCAGAAATTCTAGTTTTACTTCAAAGTTTTTATCAAATTATTGAAACACTGCAGCCACCTCTTAAAGGGTTGCTTTTCCAAATGCTTTGAGTTCTACTGTAGTCTCAAGCCTTCCCTGGTAAATTGTGGGCATCCAAAAGATTTGGCGAAATACGTGTTCTATATACATATGGTTTGTTTATTGTGGAGTAAGACAAGACAAGCCCACAGAAGGAGAAAATTCAGAAAATGGAGATTTAGATACTGACGTTTTCCTGTACAGCCAGACATATGGAATGACTAAATTTGAAGCAATAACTACTTAAAAACAAATTTTGAAACGTGGTCTGAATGCCCTTGTGTTGATTTTTTTTTGAAGGAGTTACCATGTTTCCTCAGCTTTGTAACCAAACTAGTGCTGTATGTTTCCACATTTTTATTAGATTTTTTGAATCTGTGACTGTAATTGAACTGAGTACTTTAGACATATAGAGCCATACATTAGAGTATTTATAGCTATCCTGAGCAGAAGAAGAGTTGGCAAACTGTACCCTTTCATTGCAGTGCACAGCTGCTGTATTATCAGCAAGGGAAGCACCAGCTAATGTAAATGAACTAAAAGAGACACTCTGTGTCTTGGGGGATATTACTGGTATTTCATGAATATTATTACAACATTCCTGTTCATCAAGTCCTAAATTTAGGAACGTCACAAAAGCGCTATAGGAGTCTGGATATAAAATTAAATAACTTGTCTAATGGTCTCGTATGTCATGCATCTGGTGCCATATGCATTGATTTTGGTTTATCATGAAACTAGAAGGTTCACAGTGATTATTATCTGTGAATTTAATTCCTCTATAATATCTTCATAATTTGGGTGCAAGTCTCATGTATGCAATTTACAGGTCCATTTTGGGAAATAAGCATGTTCTGAGTCTCCCTGATAGATGTGGTGGAGCAGTAAAACCTTTTTCCCTTTCTACCCCATATTCCTGATGCTCTTCTTACAGTCCTGTCCCAGATTCCCAGAGCTGCAGGGCTTCCTCCCTGATCTCTCTATCATCCATTCTTCCAATACTGCCCCCTTTCAACTCCTACTTCAAAACTCAATATAACCTACAAAGCTGTCAACTCTCCACTTCAAACCCCACTACAACCAATGGGGTTGTGCAAGAAGAACATGAAGCCACATCCCCATGCCTCACATGTTCTTTCAACACATCTAGGCCTTTCATTTACCTGGAAACAGATTGACTTGAACCATGAAGGCACATTCTGTTGCTGCTATTCTTTTGCATTTATCCTCAATAAACATACTTATTCTCAGTAAATTATTCTCCAGTGTGTCATCCATTGAGTTTTCCTGAAAGCAAACGGAATTCATACTAGGTCAATGTGAGCCCTTGAAGTGCTATGTTATTAATGACCAAGTAAATAATTTTATATATTCAGGGCATTTTTGTATAATGTGCATGTTTAATTTTCACAGTTCCTCCTTAGTCTGGAATAAACTTGCTCTCTTTTGATCTGTTTTGCTCTCTTTTTACAGACACATTCCCTAACTCAACGGAGAGCTGTACAGGGTCGAAGAAAACGATTTGATTTATTACTAGCTGAGCACAAAAGCAAAACCAGGGACAAAGAATTACTCCGCCATTTGGATCATCATCAGCAGATGCCCCCTCTCAGGGAATCACATCCCTCACCTTCAAGGACTTCCCAGGAGCTGCACCAAAATTCTCATGGAGTTATTCCTACAGAATCAAAGCCTTTAGTACCTAATAAACCCAAACCTCACACCCCCAGTCTTCCAAGGTAAAGAAAATCTTGAACATCATGTGGGTCTTTCTGGCGGTATTTTGTTGAAGAAACTCAAATTTTTAGTACTGTTCAGCATTGTGTCTAGTAAACGCTTGTTTGAATGTCTGCTCCATTTATGTAAGTGAAGCTGCATTGGTTCATCCATGTAAGATGCTTTTCATTCTCACTGTAGTGCTGCAGCATGATACCAGAACTACCAAGGAGATTCTTACATTCAGCAAACCATGCAATTGCTCACATTATGACCTCACATCTTTTCCAGGTTTAATAGCGTAACATGGTAGTGCATTTGTGCTCACATAAGAACTGGGCAAATCTGTATCAGCTCTGTTTACTGAACTTATTACAGTAGCAAGTTAATGAAGATGAATGATAAGCAGAGTTTCAGAATTGTTGGCTGATTCTCTTTGATTTTCTCTGCAAAGCGGTCCCTATCATGGTCTTACCTCCATGTTTTCCTCTTTTCCTTGAGGCAAAGAGGACAGCACAAGTTGTAACTGCTTTGCAGTCTGAGGCTGCAGTCCTAACCACACTCTCCTAAGAGTGTGGTTTATCCTAATTTGTTTATCCTAATTTGTTTCCCCATTGAACAAAATATGACTTACTTCTGAGTAGACCTGGTTAGGATTGTGCCCTGAGACATTCAGAATGCTGCAGCAGAATCCAGGCGTTGACCCTGTCTCCCACACTCCTCTTTTCCTGCTCTAAAGCAAGAGAGGAAAGCATAGATCTTGGTTTTGGGGCTGTACTTGACCAAGGTGTCCAGGGTGCCTCTGCCAAGCATGACCAAGGAAACACCACTTCCATTTCTTTCTCCAGAACAGGAAAGTGTGGGACTTGGCTGGCCTCCACTAAATGCGACCAGCACTCACCACCACCACCCCTGAGGAGTGCCAGCCCATGTGCCACAGTGAGGGTGGTGACTGAAATTGTGAAAGCTGAACAGCTCCTTTTAGATGGTTTCAGTCACTATGACTTCCATAATGTCGTTAATAGACCATGCTATTAGGATATAAATGCCAAATAAATTGAAAAAAAAGAAGTGGTCAAAACCAAAGACTTTATTATGCCTTTTTAGAATTGTGTACCAGAAGTTAAAATATACCTCTTCTTAGAAGAGGGGAGAAATATTTGAATTCCTACAATAAGCTTTTCTTGGAATTCCTGAACATTGGAACTAGGTAGCTTGCGTAAAGTATGTTTGAGAAAAGACTGTTAAACTTTCAGAGAAGGAGGGGTTTGTAATTATCAGTGATTGAGCAGGTCCGAATTACAGCTGGCTCACATGGTTATTTTTAGCAGTTCTACTGTGTTTGACAGTCCCTGGGGATGCAGTCACATGGAGGAATGTGCTGTGTGAACTGGTAGTACATCATTCACTGTGTCACTCTTTTTGCAGCTCCATGTAACTATACCATATGTATGCCCAGTAACAGCTGGTGGAAGAAATGACCATGTGAAACCATCTCCTATGATTAAGTGTTCCTGTTGTTGTCCAGCTATCAAAGTTTTTTTTAAAGATACTATTGCATTTTTTGTGATTATATGATACAAAAAAATTGAAACACCTGACCGTATAGCTTTGTTATTTTATATTAAAGTATATACATTAACATGACATTGAAATACAGCTTAATTTTACAAAGAATCTGTGTGTGAGAGAGAGATTAACAATGTAAGAAACAATCCTAACCAGGTTTTCTCAGAAGTAAGTCCTATTTTGTTCAATGGGGCTTACTCTCAGGGAAGTGTGGTTAGGATTGCAGCCATAATTACTGATACTTAACTTGCCTGTTTATATTTTATCTCTAATTACATCGATACCTCAGTATTTGTGGAGGTTTTCAAACTAGACAACAAATACCTCCATAACTAACCTTTTTCCATCTCTCCACGAACAGCATATGTGATTCTCCTCCTTGCCCTTTTTGCTTCACAACAACTTTGTAAATAAAATAGGTTAGGTTGAGAGATGCTGAGAGGCCAAAATCATCCTGTGAGCTTCATAGCTGAGGGGGATTTTGAACTTACTTCTCCATCTGACACTGCTACCACTCTGGCCTTCATATCTGACTTCTTCCTACTGATGTTGCTGAAGCAGGAGGCCCTCTTGCTTTTTCAGTAGGGAAGAGACTTCATTTCATAATTGGCCTTCATACTTGTTATCAAGGAAGGTAGTTAAGCTGGAGTTATTTAGTAACAAAATTAGAACTGGTTGGAATAAGCCAGTGGTTCCCAAACTGTGAGTCATGGAATCCTCACAAAAAGCCTGGTGCCCTATTCAGTGTATAGCATTTTAGCCCTAATGGGAAGCTGTGGCCAATGTGGCCCAGTAGGTCAGGGGAGCTGCTGTCAAAGAAGTTTGGGAACCACTGGAGTAAACGTAGGACCACAATCACTATTAGGAGAGCAAGGTTGTGAGATATAATCTTTGTCTCAGTACCTTGATATCTTCTTCAGCCAGAAAGAAAGAAAAAGAATAGAAGGAAATAAATTCCTCTTCTATATATTCTTGGGTGTTACATAGATGCCTAGTTAGGCTAGCTGCCTTCAATCAATGTGAACATTTTTGTTTGTGACTCTACTGTTGCACTAGTCTGTTAACTCATTGAGCCAATTTCTTTGAGTTTCATTTTGCACATAAATACCTTCCCCATGAACCACTTCTGTATAAACTCCCTTGATTACATGTGCTTTATGAATTGTAGAACCTTTAAAATATCTGCATTGTAGGATGGAAACTTGTATGAACTGAGGAACATGCCTTGCACTGAATGATTTTTTTTTTTCTTCATGAAGGCCTCCAGGCTGTCCAGTCCAGCACAGCGGGAATGCCCCTAGCGAGTCTCCATCAGTCCATGAATCTCCACACGCTCCCTTATCTGCATCAGATCCAGCATCTCGGTTATCCAGTGATGAGGGAGAATGTGATGAGAAAGAAGAGCCTGTTGAAAAACTGGATTGTCTTTATTCAGATCATCATCCTCAGCCGGCTGCTGTACGTTTCCAATTGCGTGCTTGTTAAGAAGCCCATTGCTTTGCTCATAAATTTATGAGTTAGCAAGTTTTTTCTTGTCTTAGTATCTTGAAGGAGGAACATTAAAATGCAGTTATGGATTTGGATGAACTCCTGAATAGTGGGCACTTCAATATTGGATTCCAGAATAGTAGGCACTGTGGTTGGCTGCAGTTGCTACAGTAGACATTAAAATATTCTGAAGGCACAAGTTGCTGTCATAGAAGCTGAAAGCTTTCATTTAATATTGCAGCGGAAAATTGGATTTCCAGATCGTGGGCAGGTTCCATTTGTATGGAGACCTGTGGGATGTGTTAGGTTCCCTCAAATGAAGATTCTTTGTTGTCATTGTCCCGGTTGCAACATAGTCACAGAAACATGGAACAACATATACATTCTTACTTGTTCTATTCTTGAATTTGTGTTTATTTTTTTACAATGCATCTTCCCATTGGGAGCATTACTATAATAAGTATTTTTTTTTCCCCTTTCTCAGTTTTGCACATTTGGTAGTCGACAAATTGGAAGAGGTTACTATGTATTCGATAAGCGGTGGAATCATATCCGATGTGCACTTAATGTCATGGTGGACAAACATCTTAACTCTCAGATGTGGAAGTGAGTAGAAACTGAACAATTGCATTAAAAAAATTTTTTATTATTCTATCCCATTTATCCTTGACATTAGGAACAATGTTTTTTTCCCCCCTCTTGTCAACCCAGTGAAGTAGTTCAGGCTGAAAGATAGTAACTAGCCAAATATCACTAAGTGGGAATACATATCTCATTACTAAGTGTGTTTGCACACACTGAGTAAAGGAGAAAAACGCTTTTTAAAAAGTTTATTAAGAATTGAACATTATTAGCAGTTCCTGAAAGACTGGAAATGATCTGTGACTTGTCTAGACAGAAAACTGGGTGGGGAGAGGCATATTTTTTGAAGCTAGTGGTTGTCAGTGGATGAATCAGAAACAGAGAAGCCTAAGCAGTAGTCCTAATTGCACTGCATCTCAGTGCTTAAGGACATATAATTGTTTCTTATCTTTACCTCTTTAACCTGGAAATGTACTAGCTTTCCCCAGAACAGCTTCTTGGCCCCCAGAAACTGGCAGAATGCTGGTCTTCAGCAGAGGAGAGGTTTTAACACTTGCTTTTCTTAAAAAAAAAAAAACAGCAGCTGGTTGTTTTTTTTTTAAGCCATGATGTTTTCACCCTGCAAAGAGGAAACATTGGTTGTATGATGGGAAGGGAATGAATGAGGCTGTTCAAGTGATCAACTGCAATAACATCTTTTTGTTTATACAGGGATTCCAGTTAAGTTGATGGTCCCCAATATTCTTTGATAGTCTCTATACACCAGCCATTTTTGATCACTGTGCTGTGGCACACTGGTGTGCTGCGAATGGTCCCCAGCTATGCTGCGGGAATTTGGGAGCGGGTCATTCATTAGTAGTGCCATTGGAGGATGTGAACCCCCCATTGACAGCACAGTGAGCCTTGTCAATTGTAAAAAAGACCATTTTATTGGCTTGCCAGTGTGCTGTGAGGTGAAAAAGGTTGAAAATCACTACTATACACTGAACTGATTTTTGAGCTCAAGCTGCATTTCATTGTTTAATATTATTGAATTGTTCTGGGTTTTGATGATGATGATGATGATGATGTTTCAGTTTTATTATAAATGATGCATTTTTTTTCAAAAATGAATATTTTGTAAGCTGCCTTAAGGGCCTCTTCAGGGGCGAAATGTTGTGGTAAAACCTCTCAATAAATTAAAAAAAGAAATGAACCTTGTTGCCAGTTTCCACAGAGTTATATGTAGAGGAGCTTCACTTAATCTACTTTTACCTGGACCCTCTTGATTTATTTTGGTCAAGATGCCCAGTTTTGTACTGAAAGAAGGCAATTTATCTACCTTGTTTTTTCACCATCTAGGAAAATTCCTCCAGTGACAAGTAATACCGCATCCGTACGTGCTCCACATCGGACAAGCTCAGCGCCTGTGTCCCAGTACGGCACCAGTACGACAGGTTTCCTCTTACCAACCACGCCTATGTCCTCACCAGTGCTGGTGTCTCCTTCCTGTTTATCTCTTAGTGGTAAATCGGTACCATCTCACGGGACTACGCTAAATGCCAACCCTGCTAGTTTTGGTGCGGCAGAACCTGTCTGCAGTATGCAATCGAGACAAGCGTCTTCATCCCCTTCAACACCTCCAGTGCTTTCCTCGGTACCTTCACCTCTGTCCAGCAAACCTCAGAAATTAAAATCCAGCAAGTCTTTCAAGCCTAAGGAACCTTCTGCTAGCAGCGCCAACTGCAACAGTACCAGTAGCAACAGCAGTGGTGGCAGCTCAGGAAAGAAGCGTAAAAACAGTTCTGCGCTGCCAGCACCTTCTTCTCATTCCACAGAGTCCTTTAGGAAAAACTGTGTGGTTAACTCTGGAAACTCTGGGGCTTCTTATCACTCTTCTGTGATGTCTTCATCCCACAGTGTTGGCCCCAATTGTATGGCTAGTAAAGCTAACTCTGTTAGCCTCAAACATGACCAATCAGGGAGGGGCCCCACAACTGGGAGCCCTGCAGAATCGATAAAAAGAATGAGTGTGATGGTGAACAGTGGCGATTCCACTCTTTCGTTGGGGCCGTTCATTCACCAGTCTAGCGAACTGACTGTGAACTCGCACAGCGGGTTTTCCCATACGCATCCTTCCCTAGATAAGTTCATAGGAAAGAAAAGAAAGTGCTCGCCTGGTTCAAGCAGCATAAACAGCAGCAGCAGCAAAGCAAACAAGGTTGCCAAATTGCCACCAGTGAACAACATTCACACGAAACACACTGGTGCAATCCCAGGGACGCAAGGACTGATGAACAATTCTATCCTTCATCAGGTATGAGATCTTACTTGGGCCATAATTATAGCAGATGCGTTACTTTGACAGCAAAGTTGATACCGGTAATCCTGGTTGTGTATTGTATGCTTGTTTTTTGTTCTTTTGTCCAGTTTTTTTATTTTTTTAAATCAACAAGAATTGCAACTGAATTTCACAAACATTGTTTTTAGAAGCATTGTTTTGATCCTTGTTTTGGGGGCAGCTTGAATTGTAAGGATGCAGTGTAGATTCTGGTAAGAGAAAATGGCACGATCTACTGCATATCCAGCATGGCTTCCCTGTTGTCAGCTGTGAAAAGCAAAGGTTCTTGAGCATTTGTGGATCTTTGCCTCTCATGGCTAGCAGTGCTTACCCCACTGAACTTTGGACCAGAAATAGTCTGGAAAAGGTGAGGGTGTAACTAAGTCCTTTGAACTCTACTCAGGTATGCAACTTTATACAAGCAAGGCATTCTGGGGTATGATAATTCGGAAATAGAGAAATTGCACTACAGTCCCGAGCAGGCAGTGGGTTAGCTCCTTGCTGACAGTGAGTTTAACAACAACAAACTAAATGAAGGATGAATTCTGGTCCAGGAAGAGTTGGTCAAGCAGGGTCTTTCAGGCTAATTCTACCACAAATAAGTTTTGTCAGAAATGCCCATACCAAGTTCAATGATGATATGACAATAAATTAAAGATAGCTCACTGTCCCAGAGAAACTGGGGGAGAGATGTCCCAAAGATGTTTGGTTGCATCATATGTTACTGGATTTTGTCAAAACATGTGTTTTGACATCCCAGACAACAACTCTGGACACAGCTTTACCATTTGTAATACACTACATGTTTGCTTATTATTTTTTTTCTTTTTTTATTTGTGCAAAAGCCGAAGGCTCGTCCCTAATAGTCGACAGTATCATGATAAGAAAAGAACTGGATTATTTTCACTACAAATGGAAAAAAAAATTCTCCACCTGAAATTCTGGACTCCAAGATGCCTTTTGAGTTCTCCCAGCTTCCCACAGTCCTCAGGTGTGGAATTCTTCTGGACTGTCACTCAATCAAGGAGTTTCCCTGAAGCCATGCCTGTAGCAGTGAAGCTTGGAAATGGACACTGGATTGCTGTTCAGCCACAGAATTGTCCCTATCAGTGTTACCAGTGGTCTGGACTTACAAAAATCGTGTGAGATTTTGCTCACAGGAGTACATCATCTTGCCACTTGATCTCGCTTGGTTGGGCAAA
This sequence comes from Tiliqua scincoides, assembly GCF_035046505.1. Classification (NCBI taxonomy): domain Eukaryota; kingdom Metazoa; phylum Chordata; class Lepidosauria; order Squamata; family Scincidae; genus Tiliqua; species Tiliqua scincoides. Next base: position 242,136,047 of record NC_089822.1, on the reverse strand, counting down.
ACAATGTTTGGGAAATAACATTATTGTGGACTTGTTTTTCTTCTGATGGAGTCATAGGCTTCATTAATTGCCACTTTGGCGCTGTCTAGTGAAAACCCCCTCAAGAAGGGGGCACAGTGTGTTAGGCACAATAAAAAGAAGAAGCCCTCAAGAAGGGAATATGGCTTTAGTGTTTTATAGCAACGTTCCTTGATTGGAATACAAAATATAGCACAATTTAGAAACAAAACAGTCTACATTTTGCCCAGCCTTTTGCAAGTAATTTGGGATAAGAAGCTGTCAGGAGTTCTTAAAAAAAAAAAAAAATCTATTGGTGGCCATCACTTTAAAAGAAAATTGCTTTGATTAAAAACAAAAACCCAGATGCAAAACCCTCAAATCCCAAATGGTGAATGACCTCTAAAACTATTCCCAAAGAATCTAGTTCTTGACCTATACTGTATGCCATAAGCCTTTGTTGTTTTAGGGAAGTGGGTGGGGAAAATGTAAAATGCCAATTTAAGTTGGTTCTATCATCCAACCTTTTAAAAAACAGAACACACAGTCCTTTATAAAAACTGAATCACATTTAAAAATCTGAATTCTCAGTGCTGTTTTCTTGAAAGACTTTCTAGTAAGTTGATGCCTTGTTCAAACAACCAAATTAGTACACGCTGTTTTCTAAAACCCACAATGAGATGTTTCTGATGATTGCATTATGTGCCAGTTCAAAGTCTGAGCTCATAGTTAAACACATGCTTTGTGTTGCCATCAGCTTTCACAAGTACAGTTGTCTGGTGTGCAAAAGGGGAATTTAAAAACATCACAGTCATTCCCCCCCCCCCATAAAAAATTTGTGTTTTTTTTATTTTTTGAAAGTAAAATTCTCAGAAGGGCTTTGACATTATCATTAGAACTGGTTATTTGTAATAGTTGTGAACATTAAACTGAAACCTAAAACTTTGATACATTATCCATTTTATCATGTGAAATGAAGAGAAAGTATGATACTCAAGCAAAAGGGAGCTTTTATATATGGGGAGCTTTCTTTCTGCAATTCCATAAAAATATTCTTCTAAGTGGGAAACATGTCAGTGTGGATTCAGACAGCCATTTTCCTACAATACTTAGAATTGTGAATGCCACATTGTGACATTCCCACAGTGTTAACTCATTTATGCAGTCATCAACTGGGATTAGATTGTGGGTGCTGACATATGGTGGACTCTGCTGAAACTATAGTTTCAACAAGCTAGGTTTTCTGAGTGCAGAATCCATTGTGTCTTGGAACCCTATAAGATCACCTAGTTCCATTTTCATTCCCAACCACTTAGTAATCATGTGGTCCAAAAGCTGACACTCAGAAGACTTCTCTCAGTCTACTCTCAAGAGAGCTTGCCCAGAAAAGCTCTTGGGGGAGCCAAACTACACTACTAACTAAATGTATTTTTACCCTCCATGATTTTTAAAAATTTTTTTTAAACTTAAATAGCTACAGGGGCTCATTAGGATTGGGTCCATGGTATATGGGGAAGGACATATTTAGCCTTTTCTCCTCATGCCACTGTCCTGATGAATTGCATTGTTAACTCCTGGAAGAAAGCTTCTGGGCTATGATACCTCTTCTGCATGCACCCTGGTCCTGATTCCCTGTGACTATTTAAGTTTGAAGAAAAAAAATCACAGAGGGCTAAACGATGTGTTTTAACATAGGTTTGACCCTCAGTGGAATGTGCCTGTAGACCTCTGCCTTAAAGGGGCACCAGAGCTTGCTGAGATTAGACAAATCTGAGCCTATTAAGCATTACACCACCCAGCCTCCTTCCCCTCGATGGTGGAGCATAGCACATCAGGGATCCTAAAGCCACCACAAGCAGCAGCTGCTTCGGGTTTTGTTTTTTTTAAAAATCGGTTGAGGTTTTGAAATCAATATGAATTTGCAACTGAATTATTAAAACACAGTAAAACAACAAGACTATGCAGACAACTACAAAGCCTTGAGCTAACAAAAGATCATGTGTTTTTTTTCTGAAAGAAAAAATACTTTGGACAGTTTCGATTATGCAAATATAAAAAAATGACTGCATGTTGGAGGAAGGGAAGTTTTTAAACAGCCCTTCAGTTACGCAAAATGCTATAAAATGTTAAAACCTCTTAATTGGCTTAGTTGGGGAAGGGGAAAAGGGGTGGTATGGGTGGGGGACAACCAAAGTAATGTATCTGCTCTGCAGAGAGAAAATAGACACTGGCTACATCCCTGTGTTGGGTATTTTCAATCACAAGTGCAATTTGGTTTTGATAGATTTACCTTTGAAGGCTGGCAAATTTTTCATAAGTTAAACCTTAGTGGCTTTAAGTATTCAAAAGTCTTTGTTTTGTAAAGATTATGTTGCGCTGAAAACATCAAAGCAAGTCCAGGCTTTTTTGAAAAACATGCAGATCTTGGTAAAAGTTCAACAGTTAACCACTGTGCTTAGTTTAAATGGGTTGCAGCTATGGACCCAGTTCCACTGTGAATGTCTGTCTGCATTGCAAGCCATGTTAAAATGAACAGAAGTTCACAACACAAACACAGCCATGTCCTTGCAGAAACCTCAGAGTGTTCCCTGGGGCTTGTGTAAGAGACATTCCTGAGTGGAATTGTGTCCAATACCTGTCTGTTATGGCTCTTAGTTTTAAACTTAACATGAATAGAACCAGAGGATGTCTTAATTTAAGCCTGCCCTCTCCTACAGACTTGCTTAACAATTACATAAAACTATTCCATTTGGGAGGCTTAGTAATAAATGGAATAATTGTTTTTGAAGCTTTTGACAACATTCTTATTGTAAATAATTAAGAAAATTTCAAATTAATTTATGTTGCAAGATTTGCAGTGGCTGGGTTGTTTCTAGAAAGATTTTGGTGTTAATTTAAGAGATACAATTTTTTTATAGTCTTTCCAGCTTCTCAATACGACTCCTGCAGTTTTCTTAGCCTAAAAAAAAAAAATTGTTGCAATGATGAACAAAGAATTATACAAAAATAATGAAACCCATACTTTTGTATGTTTATTTTGGAATTTCTTGTTCTATTATAAATATTGAAGTATCCCTATTTCAGAAGACATATTTTGTTAATTGACTGTACATATTTAAATATGTATTTTTGCACAGGTCTTTTTTTCTTATATCCAGTTTTGGTACAATTGAAAAATCATCTAGTATTTATTAAATTAAAAAGAAAAAAAAGCAAATACTTTTTTTTAAATAATTTGAAGTGGTTCACTGCCAAGCCAATAGTTTTAACATGCCTATTTTGCAGTTTTTAAGGGATGCCTCTGTTTGGGGAGTGGGTTGGGGGAAGAGTTGTGTCCCTTTTTAATGTCTTGGGAGTTGCTGGATACAGATGAAGGCACTAAGGTTGCAGTCTGATGCCCACAGCTGCCCTCTTCCGAGGGGAAGGCTCTGCTGCATTTGGTTGCATATTTTGGACCTTCTGTGATATACACCACATTGCTTACAGTTGCCTGAGTCCCAGAAGACTACATTTAGTTGTGACACACTGCTTTTTTTTTTTTTTCTTTTAGTGTATGTGTGCGTGTGTACCCATGGATGCCCACATGTGTGCACATTTTTGTGTGAGTCCTTTACATGGTTTAAAACTAATGGAAAAACTGAAAGTGCCTGATTTATATATCTAGATTTTAAGCTTGGACTGTTTTTTAGACAGCTTCTCCTTTAAAGACTTGAATGTTCAGTTGAAAAATGTTTGGAGCTTGCTTTTCCCACCTACATATGACTTTCCATTCATGAGGGAGAGAAGGGTGTATAGGGGAAAATTTAAATAAAAGAAAGCAGAAGATCAGACTGAAGCAAGTCCCCAGTTCCTGAATTATGCCAAGGGTTCCAAAAATACTTTTTAACCAGTAAATTTTAATTGTTCTTCTGTTTATCAGCTAGAGCTTTTTAAAAAAACGTTGACATTATTTTGTATTATGGGAAAAAAATAAAATTTACCTCTCCAAGAAATTTTGCAAACTACAGACACAAACCCATGGCAACCTTCAGCACCCACACACCCCATTGAAATGAATGAGAATCTTGCAAAAGTACAGTTCCTTATTCATTCCAATGAGAATTTTATGGGAAAAGGTCATCATGGGATTGTGCTCATTTTGCGATTTCAACTCATCATCTTCCGGTAAGTTGTCTTCCGGCAAGAGTTATTATTGCCAAGGATTCTTTTAATTTCTGTTTCTATCTAGGGAAAGGGGGCAGTTGCATGGTGAAGGGGATTGGGCTTGAAAAGATTATTCTGTTCATCTCTAGCAGAAAACCAGTTATTTTAAATGCTTTGTGCAAAATATCCTACTTTTTATGAAAGGTTGATTATTTCTTTTTTATTATATTAAATGAGCACTACATAATGTCAGTGAGAATGTAGGCTGTGGAAGCTTCTTGCGTTTGGAGTTGAGCCTGACTCTGTAGAGAGGAAAAAAGCAATCTCCTGTGTAAAATGTGTGAATAGTTTGATAATTTGTATACATATTCAAGAGCATCTGCTCAGAGCTGAACTTTGTGTTGGCTGCTGTATAGTACATGAACAAATGTCATGGGGTAGAAAAAAAATTACTTTGGATATTTAAAAGAAGATAAATATATAGTCTATTTGTTTTGTAACAAGTTTCTGTAAATAAAATAATTTATACTATTTATAAGAAAAATGGTGTGCTTTTGCTTCATGACCAGACATTTGTTGGTTGAAGAAACAAGATGCTTAAATGAGGCAATAAAATGATTAGAATTTTCCAATAAACTAGGCTGGCTGTGTGAGATGCACAGTATGCTTTATTATGAAGGCCAGCTGAAGTTACATGGAGTTGAGAGGAAAAAAAATTGGTCACGTAGCATCTTCCTGCAAAGAACTCAGTGTGTATCTATGGACCCAGTCGTATCCAACTTTCCAGTGCCAGTGGAGCCATGCCAATGGGGCACAGCCACGGGGCGTGCGCTGCACCAGTGCTGGAAAGAATTGGACCCTATGTCAAGAAGGGTGAGCAAATATAGTAGTCAATAATTCCTGAAATAAATTTCAGTAAAACTCTGCAATTTTTAAGGGAGTTGAGCAGTGAAGAGACAACGCGACACTGCTGTATAGAGACAAACTTAAGACCAAGAAATGCCTATGCCAGAAGTCTTAAGATGTATTCCCAGTCTGGGTTGACTTTAGGGTGGGCATTTTAGAAGGGTTTCCAAACTTCAGTACAAGGGCCACATCATATATTTTACACACTTTCAGGGACTGAAAAAAAACAAACCAGTTTTATCAATGAATTGGCATTTAAATGAATGAATTTTACTTGGATACTTTTTGACATCAGCATATGATTCAGAACAAAAGAAATGTGACAATTACAAAGAAACAATGCCATGCTTAAACTTAAATGATATATAATGAGTAAAAATGTCAAACATTAGCAAGTGCTCTAACAAAAAACAAGTTGCTGCGGGCTGGACATAACCCCCAGGCTGTAGTTTGGAGATTCTCCTGTTCTAGAATCCAGAAACAGCAAGCTATTTGTTTATCCTCCTATTCTTTTAATGGCACTTAGATGCTTCAGATTGTATCTTCTAACTCACCACAAGAAGTTCCCCTAAGTCCTCTGTACATGCTAGGATTTGGGAGAGAAGCTGTGAATGAGCACAGGTAACGGCTAACTGCTAATGCTAGTCAGAATTTGTTGCTAATACAGGGCTTGTACTTAAGGGTGGACTCTTATAAGCGGGAGGGCGTAGTCAGTCCTAACACAACATTTGGAACACTGTCTATTCTGATAACAGCTAAGCTGCCTATTTTTTTGGCAGCTCAATGCATGGTAGGGAATGTGAAGAATATAAATTGGCTATATGAGTCATTTGGATTATGCTGCAGTATAACTTTTGAACTGGATAAGAAATGTTTTTCCATGATATATAAGAGAATAAATTAAGTCCACTAGACTGAAAAAGTAAAGGCCTTTTGAATTCAGGAGAACCAAACTCTGAAATGTATGGTATACAGGCTACGGTGAAGTCCAGTGTTAAAGCTTTCTACGGAGGTTGTGTTACCACATTGCCAAGGTGTGTTTGTGCACCAGGCTCAATGGATCTCCAAAAAGATAGAAATGCCTCCAGAAAATAAATCAAAAATTTACATATTCCTGAACAAAACTGGTGCAAACATGCACCTGTGGCTTTTACAATACAGCATTTTTTTTATTTTTTATTTTTTGCAGTGCTGGCCAGGGTGCTGACATATAGATCCTAATGTAAATCATACTCAGAGGCTGACCTCAAATAAGAATATCCCTCCAAAAACTAAGCATGCAGGTCTAGCTTTTGCAGAGCACAGCTGCTGGAGAGATCTGATTCATAAGTGCCCTGTACAAGAAAACTAATATTTTACATTGAGTTGCCTGTTGTGGCATCTCAGTTAATTGAGCTAGTATCTCACCACAAATTTTTATTACTGTTCCTGCATTAGGTGTGTTTGTTACTTAAAGGGCTTCAATCAAAGTAGATTACAATGTCTAGTCCCTTACTATAAAAAAGTATGCTAAAGTTTCATTTTTACTTATGGGGAAATATCCTGCAATTAATTCCAGTGCCTCAGTTTTCCTAAGTGATCTTAGCCCTGCTGATGCATTGTGGGGTGACCTGAACACTGCAAAAGTGCAGAAAAAAGTTTCATCTCTCCACTTTCCACAAACAAAACCCAATTTTTTTTACTCCACTTACAACTGGTGTGTTCATGCACTCTCACAAAGCAGCCTCCACCACTGCCTGCTGCAGGCCCATGAGCCAGAAACCTGCTGAAGCAGGTAAGCCCCAAGGGATTGAGGTAGGAATGAAATTGGGTGGTGATAAAGATACCCCCTTCCCAGGCCTGTTCTGCCTTGTTGGGTCAGTGTTGACAGCTGGCACATGTCCAAGTTGATGTTTAGTGGCTTCTGGGGCTTACCCTGAGGAGACCTCCAGCAACCAAAAATACTACAAAGGATACAGCAGTAGCCACATGGGAATTTAGATAGCATGCCAATCACACACTGAAACCTATTAGTACAGCAAAGAGTTATGCTACAACATATGGGGCGCCCTGTAGCCACAGAGCCCATATGCACCATTTCTCTGTGGATACAGGATCCCCCCCCCACACACACACCCATTAGCACAATTTTAAGACTTACCCCAGTCCAAATTTGCCCTTAAACAAGGCCACAATAAGCTTAACACCTCATAACTACCTTCCGGTTGCCTCCCTGCAGCCTGGTTGCTTAAAAATACTAGAGAGAGAAATGGAACCCCTGCTGAAACTGGGGCACACCTGTACACCCAACTAGAAAAATTAATTTGAATGGAAAAGTATGCAAAGCCAAAATCCAATCTACATACCAAGCTGTATTCTGAGTGTCCAAGTGTAGCATAGTTATGGGGTAGCTACCATTGTCTTGCCCAGACAGCCAAACTATATAAAGTCAATAAGCAGGTGTGAGAGCAAAACCATGTCAATGGCAGTATACCTACACTACCATGTTTGAAGGGCAAGGATGAGGTCTGAATGCAGTCTTTAAAATTGAATACTAAGCAGGCCTAGATGGGGCAAGTTGGGGTGCATTTTGAAAGTATACCTGGGATGTACGGGCACTGCTTGTTTTATATCTCCAAGAATTTCCTGTCTATATGTTCTGCTCAAACATTTCAAACCATCATGCACTACTACAGTCAGCTCCTTTGGGTAGCCTCCAGTCAAATGAGAATGCCACACTAAAGTCTCATTATCTTTCAAAGCCTCTAACACCCTGGTTCTCCCACTTTCTCCAGGCAACATAAGCTCACATCTTCTAGAAGTCCCCTTGACCTATTTTGTGGAGCTCTTTTCTTGGTTCCTTCGTTTTCCCCAGTACCAGTCTACTGCTGATTGAATCCTACCCATCTAGAACACAGCAGAACATCCAGTTGCATGGCAGCTGTCAACGTATCAAATTTGTACAGTTAATTGCCCAGGGATTCTCCCTACAACAGCATTTCTCAAACTGTGGGTCGGAACCCACTAGGTGGGTCATGAGCAAATTTCAGGTGGGTCCCCATTTGTTTCAATATTTTTAATACGTATATTAGACTTGATGCTACCATATTATGTGACTGCATTTAGGGAACTGTAACAGACCTGTACTTTCAACAGGCTACTCTGTATAAGCTTTTAAAAATGATAATAAATGGGACTCACTCCTGGGTAAGTGTGAATAGGATTGCAGCCTAGGATTGTTAAAAAATTTCCTGCATGATGATGTCACTTCCAGTGGGTCCTGATAAATTCTCAATCTAAAAAGTGAGTCCTGGTACTAAAATTGTGAGAACCACTGCCCCACAAGATTTTAAAACCAGAGTTCAATTCTTGCATCATTTAGTTCTTCCCGTAGGCATAGGATTAGGAGGTCTAAGAAGTTAAAACTTTTAACTATTAATAAATTCATTTAAATATATTTAAAGTAAATTTAATTTAAAAACTTAATAAGGTTTTTGAAGAACAGGTTCAGTCTTAGTGCCAGAATCTGCCAACAGAGTTTTAAATAAATCAGTTTTATTAACCAAATAAACCCCCAAGAACAGGTCAGTCAACTGTATTATACATTTAATAAATGAAGTAGATCTGAAAACATGAACGGAACATTTTATACAGTGTTGTTTACATAGTGAAGTAGCCTGTTAAAAACCCTAACTACATTGTGGTTGTCATTTCCTCAGCTACAGTATAACACGTATACAATATATCGATAATTACTTCCAAAATGGTCCTGTCTAGATTATGCTTTCTCCCTTTCTTGGAATTAAAAAAGTTACATATTAATTACTCTAGAAAGCTTCTGCACTCTGTTTAGCAGCAAGTCGCCTTTTTTGATGGTTTCTTGATACTGCCAGTTCTTGCTGTCAGGCCTGCAGAAAGAGTAAGAGAGCACTTTTTATATTCTTCAACAGTAAAGCCTAGGATTCCTTCAATGCTGAAAGGATTTCTTGAAGAGTGGGCAGGTAATTTCAGACAAGCTCTTCTGCAACATGCAGGCAATGAGAGTGCATTATTTGGAAGCCCAACACGCTACATCACTGCCCCCTCCCCTGAACTGAGTGTGACCTCTAGAATATGCCCTAGAGCAGGGGTGTCAAACATAAGGCTGGATGTGGCCCATGGAAGCTTTTCATCTGGCCCTCAGGATCTCAGCTGCTGAATAGTGCTGAAATATTACTGCTGAAAGGGCAGGCCAGATGAAAATCTGGCTCTCCAATATCTTGAAATATGATCAAGATTTGCATATTTTCTCTTCTGTCATTTTGCAGTTAATGGGTTCCTAAGTAAGAAAAGTGCTTATTTTTAGTTATGACCTGTTTAATGACATCACTTCCTGCCTAATGACATCACTTCTGGTCCTCAGCAGGAACAATGAATGCTATTTGGCCCTCTGTATGAAACGAGTTTGACACCCCTGCCCTAGAGTTTTCTACCATGCATCAGGATTTTGAGATCAAATGAGTTACCCGAAAGGCACAAACTCCAGATGCCATCAAATCTCTTACTGCAGCAGTAGCATGGGTACAGCAGAAGGAGCATTTCAGCTAGAACACGAACTCTTCACCTTGAACGCGCCCTCCCCCCACACCTCCCCCAACATGAATTTGGCTGTTATTGCCTCAATATCCACCCTCCATCTGCAAAACCATTATAGTTAAAGATGATAGTTTATATGGGATAAACTCTATAGTTTAGTTGAAAGAGGAATACAAAAACAGCAAAAGCACTTTAGTAAACCTAAATGTCACTACTACAAAATACCACAGAAGGTAAATTTAGCCCAAAGAACTTGATTAAGATACAGTTTTGGGTACCTGTTAGTTTCTACTATTTCATTGACTTTGTCTATTTTGCAGTGTAGTCGTCCAGCTGCAATAAACCTTGAAAGTTCCCTGTTTAAAAAACATAAGTATCAGAAATCCTGACATTCAATTTCAAAATACTGACACATCTATTTTGTGGCAGAGCATCTGTAGCTATCATGGAAGAGGGAGGAAAACTTTTTGCATTTTTAGCATCCATTTGAAGAGGTCTGCTGTATCCTTGAGGAACAAGCCTGCCATAGTGTTCCCTCTGCAGCCACGCTGGCACGATACAAGAGACTCTCTTTTTATTCAGGACATTCTCAAAGTGCCCCATCTAGCAGTAAAAACATGATTAAAAGCTATACGATTATTGGGACGTCAACCAAATGTCAAAATGCAACTAGCAAACCACAAGTGGGACTAATATTGCTTTGGGGCTTTGGTAGACCAAAGATTTGTTGGTTCCAGCCACAAATAGCTTTAAGAAGAAATCACCACCACTCTGAATTGGGCTTGGAAACTGAGGCAGCCTGCACTTCTGCTGCAGACCTGATTGATGATCTCGCTTGCAACACCAAGAAGCACATCACAACTTTACAACAGCTGCATTTTCTGGGACATCTTCAACAGATAGCAAAGCACTGTAGTGAATCTAGATGTCGCTACTACAACATACCACAGAGAATAAACTTAGTCGAGATCAGTGGAAAGGTCTCCCTATTCTAAAAAAGGGTGACACCTACACAAGAAGCAGTGCACCTGCTAGTTGAGGCTTGTTTACAATAAGCGGGTACATAAAATTCTTAATTTTAAAAAAGTGCACTCCTAGCCAGTGTTGCTATCTACATATCCAAAAGTAAGGACGAGCTCTACAGTATCCCAAACCTGCTTAGATGGATGAGTTTCACCCCTTGTTCCAAGAACAATTCCCTTAAGACAGTGATGGATAATCCACCAGTATCTTGTCTGGATTCGATATTAGTTTGTTTAACCTCATCAGTGCGCACACAGTCTCCAAAAGCAAGACCGGAGCTCCTGGATGTTCAGTTCATGAAATCTAGAACTGGATGTAGTCAGCTCATTGATGATCATTGAGACTTTTGGAATTGGAGTCTCTCAGCAACTTAATACAGATGCTAAACAGCACTGGTTACAATTCTGAGTGGGGACTAATTCTTTTAATATATTTAATATTTTTATACATGACCTACGCTGAATCTTAAAAATTTTCATTCAACTACATCACTTTATTCCCTTCATCTGCAACATGTATGCAGAAGAACTTGCTGCCGTTTCTTCTCAATTGACTGGACTGGTGGAACCTTTAGAGTGCATTTAAAAGTCCTGGTCTGGCTGTGTGAGAGGGCAAGTGTTGTCAGCATGAATGCCCACTTGTCCTGCAATTTTCCCCTCTGCAACTTCCACACCAACACTTCTTTTTAACTTGGAGGTTTTGAGAGCAGCCAGTGTATTTGGAGAAAATCACAGAGAAATTTAAAATTGGCGCACAATTCCTCCAGGTCATGAAACTGCCTTATACAGAACATCAGTCCATTAAACCCCCTACAGTCTACACCAGGGGTGCTCACACTTTTTTGGCTCGAGAGCTACTTTGAAACCCAGCAAGGCCTGGAGATCTACCAGAGTTTTTTTTACAATGTTCGCGCCATCATAACATATAACATTTATGTGTACAATGTATGTTGGTGTACCTTGAGCCCCACTGAGTATAACAGGACTTACTCCTGAGTAGACATGCCTAGGATTAGGCTGTGAGGCTGCAATCCTAGCCACACTTACCTGGGAGTAAGCCCCATTGAGTACAATGGGCCTTACTCCCGGCGTTTCCTCCCAGAGGCACCTGAAGGGGGGGGTTGGCACTCCGCGATCTACTCATTTTGCCTCACGATCTACCGGTAGATCGCAATCCACCTATTGAGCACCCCTGGTCTACACTGATTGGCAGCAGCTCACCAAAGCCTTGCTCCTTGAAGTTTTTTTGATGGGAGGTCCTAGGCATTGAAACATGGACCTGCTTTGTGCAAAGCATGTGCTCTGCTCTCCCCAATCATAATTACTATAGTCATAATTAGTAAAATGCCTGCCTATAGTTTAAGCTACTACTGCATCACTGCAAAGGGAACAGGCTATTTTAGCCTTTGCATATATTGTGATCAATGGTTCTCCTTTGCCAAGGTTACCAGCACTATATATTGAACATGGTCTAAGTTTTTGAAATAATAAAAAGTTAAATGATTGATTTGGTATCTGCTTATCTATAGTGGAATCATTAAGGTGTAAAAAGAGTGTTTAAAAAAAATCAAAAAGTTACTTACTGATCTATGAACTCTACACAGACTCCAAAAGCATCTGCCATGTAACCAAGTGTGAGTGACCTATAAGATTCTAGGAGCTGGCTGTAGGCATGGATTCTCATTTCCCGAACATAGTAGCGATAGTGAGGCGCAAACAGCCAATCTTTCTTCATCTCTTGCTCTACAGTGGCTGAAATGGAAATGTAATAAATTATGTCTTAACAGATGTTAGCTCTGCCCTCACTTGTACAGAAGGCAAAGAAAATATACTACAAGATCACTCTCAAAATATAGTTTACCACTAGGCTTAAGAAGAGACTACTGTGGGCAACTTCTTTTGAGAGTTGAGTCACTTCCATCACTTTCACTGCCCTCATGATCCACCCACATATGCTTGATGATGTATATCACCACCCACCCTTAGTTCTCATATGCTGAACATGGCAGCACTAATACAAAAGTGACGGTAAACTGCTTCTAACAGAAAGACTTTGGGATGGATTTTTCCAAAGCAAAGACAAGTAAACTGCAAGACCACATGCTGTAGTTCCAGGAAAGCTAACGTAAGCCGGATACATCTTCAGCTACTTGCTCCACTGGGTGTTACAGTGCCATAACTGAAATGCAGTATTTGATGCACAAACTGCAGAGCCCATCACACATTGCCTGACTAACCCAGGCCTGCTATGCACTGCACACCTTCTGCTCCTAAGGGAAAGGACCCAGAAGCCATGTTACTTTACAATATCATATGTGTACCATGTAAAGGACTCACCGTTGGTAAAGTATTACAGCACTCATACAGGGATATGACACAGGACTGGGGTACCAGGAGCAGTGCAGGAAGTTACAGAAGGTGACAGAAAGAAACACCAGGGGTAGATGGAGTGCCATTTACAAAGGAGCCAAAGTACTAGAAAGAGACTTATAGCACCATCCTATACATGTCTTACAGTGAAATAAGTTCCACTGTATTCAATGGAGCGTACTACCACCAAAGTGTGTATAAAATTGCAGCCTCAGTTTTATAGGGAAGGTGATCATGAATTTTTGGTGCCATAGAGCATCCTAGAAGTAGTAGATCTCAGGCACCAAGATGAGACTGCCTCTGAAGATCTGTGTACTTGTGAACATTAGTCAGAGTTCCTTCCCATCAGACAGCCCCCAAAAGAAATGCTCACCATACACAGACTCATTTCTATTTTTGAGTCAAGAAGACCAATGGAAAAGGTCACCACATTCATGGGCATTTTACTCCCCATCCCATAAAGCATACACTACTTTTTGTCTTACTTGCTACTAGATAGGAATAAGAGCCGTCCTATTCCGAACAATCTATGTTCTGTTTTAGCAGTATGTGGGGAAGGTTCAAGCTAATTTTCTCTCTTAAACTGGGGATAGCCCACAATTATGAGGTTCGAAAATGCCAAACCTAGAAAAAAAAAAACCCTAGAAACCTAAACCCAACCTAGAAAGTGGAAGGCAAGTTTTAGTGGAGAGTTTTATGCATTATACGGGGACCGGATGCCACTGGCGGACCTGGTTCTCTTGCCACCTTGGTGCAAGGAACACCAGTGCCATCCCCAGCTCAACTGGAAGTAATTGTGGTGACATAATGCCATCATCACAATTACTTCCAGCCAACCACCCCTCACCCTTTTCAAAGTGGTTTTAAAGTGGCTTCTGCCACTTTGGAAAGGGGTGGCTGTTCAGAGCAACCCCTCCAAATGGCCACCCTTTTAAATTTTTTTCCAAGGCAACAGAAAGTGGCGGGGGGGCATGGATGGCAGGAGCACTCCTTAAACCCACCCCCAGGTATGCTAGTGCGGGATGCTGCCCACCTTATTTCTATTAACTCATACAGACTACAATGTATAACTAGGCAAAAGAGTTTCTTACCCAGTGACTGGAAGAAAACCGAATACCGACATTCATAGAGTGAAAAAAGATACTGCCGCACTTTTGGCAAACTGTGCAACACTTCAAGAATCTCTGCCCCTTTGATAACCTAAAAGAGAATGAGGAAAAGCAAAAATCAGACGTACTGAAGCAATAAAAATCTACAGAGCACAGGATCTGTGCAAATAGCTGCTTGACCTACCTTCTCTCTAAGGTCAGGCCTGTCTAACGCAATCATGCTGACATAGACTGTGTACGTTACAAAGGTTTTGTAATCCATAAGTTCATAAGATGTGAACGTCGAAACTGTATCCAGAAAGAGCTCTGCTGCCTGCTTGAAGTCTCGAATGGCCACGCAGTAAAGACCCTGGTAGACCTTAAGACGATTCCGCCGGTCCCAGTCTCCTCCTTCTTCTATTAGGCTTGGAGAAGAAAAACAAATCTCTGTGAGGATTCACCCCCCCTCTGCACTCCTCAGCAATACACAAACACACTTCAGATCTGAACCACTTTATGAAAGCTGGTGAAGTAAACAAAGCCTATGAGCTATTCCTGAACACAGGAGCCTCTAACCTTTATTGGCAAAGATGCCACACATCAAGTACAATGAGCAAGCGCCATTCTGGTACACTGTGCAATTCAGACACAGACCTTATATATCACTCTCTCTATAGAGAGAGAGTTAATATATAGAGCATACACTTGATGCTATATACAGGAATCATTCACTAGCAAACAGACTGGCCTGCAACCATTTTCAAAACAAACATTGCCCATGAATCAAAACATACCTATTCATTCTTTATATCAAGATAATTTGCTCCCCCAGTTCCACAGTAGTTGCGGACCTGCCATTTATCAAAAAGAGGCAAATGTCCCGGGCATGGAGTCTCACATGCCTCTAGGACTGCGCAAAAGCCTCACTGAGGCTCCCGACACAATCCGAAACTGTGCTTCCAATTTGCAGGAAGCACAGTTTAAGACTGTGGGGAAGCCCCAGAAGACTTTCATGGTTTGTCCTGGAGCCGTGTGAAGCTCCACTTCACTGCAGGTGAAGGGGGTTGGATTTACATGTGGGGAGGGCAGCAGCATCCCGCAGGGTGGAACCACTGCAGATCTTTGCCCCGGGTGCGGGGCTGGGGAAGCCTGCCACTGTTCTACAGTCTACTGCAACAAAAACAATACCTTTTTGCTTTTTCAGTGTTCCGTGTGATGAGATCATTGTCCATATAAAATAAACCGATTCGAAGCAAATAGAAGACAATATCCAGCCGGTGGCCCAGAGCCACAGTTTTGTCGTATGTCTTCCGAAAGGCAGTCAGAGCTGCTTCCTAACAAGACAGCATGCACTAATGTTATAAAGGTATAGACCAGAGCCCTTGGAAATAAACGGATAGATATACTGCTTCCCTCCAGTACTTACACATTGTAACACTGTTAACTCAAGGCTAAACAGTTCCAAAGGCAAGTTTTTACAGGCAAACTGATACATAGCAAATATGAAAATCCACCATTAACGTTGACTTGGGGAGTAGAATTGCCCTACGTACAATGAAGGCACAGAATCAGCAGAACAGGGAAGAGAGGCAAGATGCTCTCTGGGCAGCATGAATGTCTGTGAAAGTATGAACCAATAATTCTGTACATTCTTTACAGGAAAAACATTACAGAATGCCATTTCAAAACAAAAGACACATGTGGAAGATGCTGAACACCATTTACCAGACATTTTAAAGTGATCTGAAGAGAAAGGACGTAGTTTCCCTTCACATTTTCTGAAACAAGTTCAGGTCAATGTGACAAATCCACTAGCCAGGACTCCTCCAAATTATCTACAAATTATAGAGAACTAGAGATCTCTTATGCAATTCTGCAGCCAGTGTTCCTCTAAGTGTGCGGCCAAATGACCGCAGGGCTTAGCAACCCAGAAGGTCAGCAATGGGCTCACTACTAAATGTCTGGAGGAAGCACCAAGTCGTGCTGGCGCACTGCTGCACAAACCCCTTCGAGGGAACACTCTTGTGCAAGGAAAGATCAGGATGGGGAGAAGCTCTCTGCCACAAAGCAGAAACTGAACCAAGCCCAGATATGGGAAACTATGGCAGTGACATCTAAGCCAGGAGTTGACAGACTAACATCTGAGGGCTCCAGCACAGTCATCCCTATAACAAAAGGATGTCACTACAGGGTTGGAACACTTATGCTTTATTCAAATGTTTACACTCAATGGCTCAAGATATCCAAGTCCTTCACTTACCTTGTCGCCAATTCGACAGAGGTATTCTGCCTTGGCCATCATAGCGTCACGTATTTCGCTCTCCCCTAAGTTCTTCTCTGCATCTTCCAGTTCATCATCGAGTCGCTTCAACTCATCTTCATTTGCCTTTTTCATCTTATTCAACAGATCCGTATCTACCTGCCAGTCCAGCGACTTGCAGAGAGATTCATAGTATGGGGCCATGTCTGGGAGAAAAGAAAAAAAAAAAGAGTTCCCACAAAGCTGTTTAAATAACTAGACTGAGAAAACATACAATGCAAGCAAGGCCATCTCTTCCATGAGGCTCATGGAGCAATCCAAGCTACTGTTTATCTCAATGGGTAAGGTGAGACAAGAAAAGAATTATAACACTTTTGCAGATTAAGGTGGTTCTATGTATATGGCAGAATGAAGCACAAAGAGATAGAACTCAACCAATTCAGACCAGGAAGAAAAATGACTTTTTAAAAACAATGCTCGCCTACGTTCAAAACAAAAAAAATACTACAACCAGAAAATCTAGCACATCATGGAATGATCTGGGCCACAACTGGTCTCACCAATGTGCTTTTAAAAAATTGGGAAGGAGATTTCTCTTCCCCCCCCCCCATGGAATTTTATAATACAGATCCAAGAAAAATAATTGATTCTTATCTTTATCTCAGCATTGCCTCATTCATCTATCTTGGGGCACTTCAAACTGCAGCCCACGAACTGGATTCAGTACCCTCACTAACCTCTCCTGTGTGAACAGAGCTTACCATTCCATGGAAGAGGCTGCCATTTTTGGCACCAATCTCCCCCCATGTTTGCTCTGCCCAGCCACTTCCACGTTCTGCCCCAGCAGACTCTGCACCAGGATTTCCTGGAAGACGCGGCTTGCCGAGCGTACAAGGGGGGGGGATCGGTGGTGACAACAGTAGCCTTCCTGGTGGAATAGTAAACTCTGGTTGCACCACAGAGCCTATTTCCAGCACACAGAGGTCTCCAGTTTGGAGACTGCTCATCTATCTCACCGGATTGAGCGGATACTTGCAGTGAAGGCTTCTTCATACACAATGAGTATGAATGGTTCTTTAAATGTTATCGAAATTAATTTCCCCTCTTTTGGTCCCCAGCACAATTGGAGAGATTGTGAAATAATCCCCGAGGATGACAGACATGCTATAAATACTGACTTAAGATGATTCATTGCCTGTCATACACACACCCAACCAACCCCATCATGACAACTCATGCATCCAATACTTATCACATCTACAACATCAAGCACAACATTCTTATAACCAAGAGAGATGGTTGAAATTAGTAAAGAATGCAACAAAGGTACTTAAAAGACAAACAACGAACACATTGCATAGCACAACTATCAAAAGACAAGGAGCAACAGATGCACTGCAGAAGATGAAAGAGTTGACAAGAGGCAAAAGACTCCACATGTTTAATATTAGACAAGTACTAACATGCAGTATGCAGACATTTTGCTGGGTTGTGTTGCAGTTAAATAGGGATACTGTTCAGGGCCAAAAGTTAAGCAGTCATGTGAGTGGAGTTGCATAATGGGCAGATGCAGGTAAAAAAAACCAAGGGAAGGTAGCGAGCAAGGCAAAGATTTTCCAACTACCTGCACTACCCAAACCTCGTTTCCATCACACCCACAGTACACATGTATCTGTTCTGGGTTCACTGAAGTGCTCATCTAGCAAAGTCCTGTGAAACAGCACAGCCAAACATGTGGCTTTGTTCAAACGTTCTGGGACTGGAGCATCAGAGACAGACCATCACTCTAGCCTCACTTAGTGTCCTTTTTCTGTTGATATCCAACTCTCCTCCAGAGTTCTGCCAAACTGTGACCTCATTCTCCTCCATCCCCACCTTCTTTGCCACTTATGTCCCACATCTTATGTCCCACATCTTCTGAGCAAGGACAACGACACTGCCTGTTCCCAACACAGGATCTGAAGCTTAGCTGGCCTTAACAACGCTAAAAAACAGACTAGCAATGTTGTGGAAATCTGCACTGATGCAGGAGCAGGGGAATGGAACTGCACATGCACACTTCAGACAGGAAAGAAGCAGGGCAGGGCAGGGATTTTTATATTGGGCAGAGAGATAAAGATCAAAGGCTAAGAGAGAAAGGTAACCAAGACACCATAGCCAAGGCTACAAATAAGGACCTAAGAAGAGGCCTGCTGGATCTAGTCTAGTCCCGTCTAGTCCAGCTTCCTGTATCTCACAGTGCCCCACCAGATGCATCAGGGAGCACACCACAAGATACTTGCATCTTGCTGCCATTCCCCTTTATCATTCTATTTACCCTCACACCCCCAATGAAGCTGCCAGACAGCACTTCAATTTAACTTGGGCCACTTTATTAAACACGCAACCACATTTAAAAACATGAAACCTACTGAACATACCGCCCCTCCCTCACCAGTCTGGGGTAGGTGAAAAAACTGCCAACCACAGCCAATTTGGATGACATAAAAGATTCTTTCCCGGCTGGCATGATGAGCGACCTGCTAATTTCAGGCTGCACATACCCATCATGGCTTGTAACCTGTAATGGACTTTCCCCCCAGAATCCAATCCCCTTTTAAAGGCATCCAAATCAGATGCCATCACCACTTCCTGTGGCAAGGTGTTCCACAGACCAATTGCATGCTGGGTAAAGAAATACTTTCTTTGGTCTGTTCTAACTCTCCTGACACTCAGTTTTAGTGGACTTCCCCTGGTTCTGATGTGAGAAGGAAAACATCAAGAGAGCCAGTAATGAACATTAAGAGAGCCAGTAAAGGCAACTAGGCCAGATGCCATCACCATATCCTGTGGCAAAGAGTTCCACAGACTAATTCCACACTGAGTAAAGAGGTATTTTCTTTTGTAGGTCCTTGCTGCCCCAACACTCAGTTTTAGTGGCTGTCCCCTGGTTCTGGTGTGGTGTGAGTGGCAAAAGAACATCAAGAGAGATAGTAAAGGCATCTAGATCAGATGCTATCACTACATCCTGTTGCAAGGAGTTCCACAGACTAAATAAACTCCGGGTAAAAAAATATTGTTTTTTGGTCTGTCCTAACTCTCCCAACAGGGTCCTGGTCGTGGTGTTGTGTGGGTGTGTGAAAAGTACATCAAGAGAGCCAGTAATGAACATTAAGAGAGACAGTAAAGGCAACCAGGCCAGATGCCATCACCATATCCTGTGGCAAGGAGTTCCACAGGCTAAATACATCCTGAGTAAAAAAAATAATTTCTTTTGTCTGTCCTAACTCTCCCAACACTCAGTTTTAGTGTGTGTCCCCTGGTTCTGGTGTGGTGTGAGGGGAAAAGAACATCAAGAGAAGCAGTAAGGGCATCCAGGCCAGGCGCCACCCCCACACTGTGGCAAGGAGTTCCACAGACCAGTCACATGCTGGGCAAAGATATACTTTGTTGAGTGTGTCCTGACCCTCCCAACACTCAGTTTTAGTGGGTGTCTCTGGGCCTGGTGTGGTGTGGGAGGGAAAGCACATGAAGAGAGCCAGTACAGGCCCCCTGGCAGACGTCACCTCACACCCTGTGGCAGGGAGTTCCACAGACCAATGACACCCTGGGTGAAGAAATCCTTTCTTGGGCGGGCCCTGACTCTCCCACGCTCAGCCTTGGTGGGCGCCCCTGGGGCTGGGGTGGTGTGAGGGGGGAGCCCCGCATGCGCTGCGTGCACGCTGCAGGCTGTTCCTCTGAGCATGGGCAGAGCGCCCCCTCCCAGGCCCGGCCCCCCCCGCTGACCGTGCCGGCGGACGGCGGCCATGAGCTCCTGGCGCACGGCGGGGTCGGGGCGCTGCGGCTGGAGGCTGAGCAGGAAGCGGAGCTGGGCGATGCGGAGGTCCGGGTTCTTGGGCAGCCCCTCCTCCTCCAGGTTCTCCAGCGGCATCGCGGCGAGGCAGGCAGGCGGGCGGGCGGGACCGGCGAGCGGAGCGAGACAGGCAGGCAGCGCGAGCAGCAGCGCCGTCCAGGCAGTGACTCAGCCCGCCACCCGGATCCGGAAGGAGCGCCGGCAAGGCCGCTTCCGCGCCTCCGCCGGGACTCCCAAGGGCTGCGGTCTGCGCGGCGCCGGGCGGCCCCACACGTCCGGCTCTGCGTCGCTCGCGCCTCCTGCGAGGAGCTGCCCGGGCCCTCCTGAGGCGCTGCTGCCAGGCCCACGCGCAGAGGGCGGGTGGCCAGTCACGGCTCCTCTGCCTCTCCCCGCTCCGTGGGAGAGGGAGCTGGGCAGGGGCCCGTCGCGGAGGGCCCAGTCACCGCTGCAGGGAACAGAGAACTGGGGCGTCTGTGGGGCTCAGGCAGCTCCCAGCCAGCCAGCCAGCCAGCCTCAGCTGCGGGGGGGGGGGGATAAGCAAGGGGAGCTGCCCTTCCCCGGTTTCCTCTCCCACAGAGTGGGGGCAGGCAGAGGGGGCGTCTGGCCACCCCAGTCAGTATACAGCAAGACCTTTGTTGGCATAAAATACAGAGAAAGGACAAAACAAAACCAACGTATTTTTAATATGTTTTGACTTTCTCAGATGTTTAACACCAGGACCCACTTTGTTAGAATGAAAATCTGTCAGGACCCACTGGAAGTGACATCATCAAGCAGGAACATTTTTCACCAGCCTAGGTTGCAATCCTGCTCACACTGACCCAGGAGTAAGTCCCATTGACTATCATTGTTAAAAGCATATACAGAGTAGCTTGTTCAAAGTACAGGTCTGTCATAATTCCCCAAATGCAGTCACATACCATGGGAGCAGCAAGTCTAAGATATTAAATATAAAATATTGAAATGAATGGGGACCCACCTGAAACTGGCTCAAGACCCACCTAGTGAGTCCTGACCCACAGTTTGAGAAACACTGTATAAGACTTCATGCTACCATAGTAGGTGACCATATCTGGGGAAATGTTACAGCTCTGTTCTTTTAACAAGCTACTATGTATATTCTTTTAACAATGATAGTCAATGGCATTTGCTCCTGGGTAAGTGTGGGTGGGATTGCAGCCTAGGATTGCAAAAAATTTTCCTGTTAGATGACGTCCCTTCAGGTCATGACATCACTTCCGGTGGATCCTGACAGATTCTCATTCTAAAAAGTGGGTCCTGGTGCTAAATGTGCGAGAAGCACTGCCTTAGGGACTGCCACCATCCTGGCCCTGCAAAAGGAGCGTTCGAATGGGATCCTGAAGTGAAGGCTCTGTGCAAAGCATTGTTTTTTCTTCCCCTCTTTTTGAACTGAAAGGGGGATGACTGTGAGGGGGACCGCAGCGACCTCTGGTGGTGATGGAGGAATCTGCCTTGCTTGAAGCCAGCTGGGGACTAAAGCAGGGAAAGGGAGCTTTACTTAAAACAAACAAAAACTCAGGGAAACGTGAACAGGCACCAGCTGCTTTCAAAGTGCTGCTGGTTTCAATTTCTCTGGCTTTGTGGTTAGCTGCAAATTTTCAGGGGAAGAAAGAAAGTATTTCTCTACCCAGCATATCATTACTCTGTGGAACTCCTTGCCACATGATGTGCTGATGGTGTCTGACCTGGATGCCTTTAAAAGGGGATCGGGCAAATTTCTGGCGGAAAAGTCCATCATGGGTTACAAGCCATGATGGGTATGTGCAACCTCCTGGTTTTAGAAGTAGGGTACCTCCAAATGCCAGGAACAAGGGAGGGCACCAGGATGCAGATTTCTTGTTGTCTTGTGTGCTCTCTGAGGCATCTGGTGGGCCACTGCGACATACAGGAAGCTGAACTAGATGGGCCTTTGGCCTGATCCGGTGGGGTTCTTCTGATGTTCCTATGTACTGAGCTATGATTTCTCTCTACCACAAGAGGGTTGTATTGGAGGATACAGTGGTAGAACTGGGAAAGAGCAGGGCAGGTGAGAGCAGAGCCTCTATTATCTATCTAATGGGATTCAACTAACGTCCCAATCCTGTTACAGCATTTGGGGCTCTTTTATCTAGAAGGAAGGCATCTGAGGGAGAACATGAATGAGACGTGCAAGGGATGGATAGAGTGGCTAGGGGGATGTTCTTTTCTCTCTCACACCGCAGCATAATCTGGGGGAATCCACTAAAACTGAGTGTTCGAAGAGTTAGGACAAACAAGAAAATATTTCTTTACCCAGAAAGTAATTAATCTGTGGAACTCCTTGCCACAGGATGTGATGATGGCTTTTGACCTAGATGCCTTTAAAGGGGGATTGGACATACTTATGAAAGAAGAGTCTATCAGTCTATGCCAGATGCAAGGGAGTGGCATCAGTTTGCAGGTCTCCTGTTATCTTGTGTGCTCCCTGAGGCATCTGGTGGGCCACTGTGAGATACAGAAAGCTGGACTAGACGGGTCTTTGGTCTGATCCAGCAGGGCTCTTCTTATGTTCTTATGGTTAGTGCAGGGATGTCACTCATTTCATACAAAGGGCCAAAGTCAACATTCATATGGTGCCTGCTGAGGGCCAGAAGTGACATCATTAAGCAGATGATAGACAGAAATAAGCACTTTGTTCTCACACAGAAACTCATTAGCTGCAAATGACAGAAGAGAAAATCTGCAAATTATCAAGCTGGGAGAACCCAATTATAATGGGGGCTGAATAAATTGTTTCTGGGGGTCGGCTCGCATTTGCTTACAGGTTTTATGTTTGACACCCCTGGGTTAGTCCTTTCCTATAAAGACACAGAGATTTGTGGCACCCTAAAGGCAATGTGGCATCTGCTTGCATGGTCCTCTCTGTCAGATACATAAAGTGTTATTCTCAGTTGACATACCCAGACACACGTACTCATGTGCACAACAGAGAGAAGAAGAAAATGTAAACAATGGGCTAAAAGACAAAGCTCCATGCATGGAGAAGGAACACTTTACCTAACCCCAGATGTTGTAGGAGGCCTTGCCTGGGTTGCCAGTTTATTACAATGGGGGGGGGGAATTATATGTACTGCATATATTATGGGGGGAAATGAGTTTGCTAAACTGCAGTTCTATACACACTTACCTGGAAGTAAATCCTATTCAACTCAGTAAGACTTAGTTCTGAATAGACATGTATAAAATGGCTTGAAATGTGAAATAGACCTACAAGTCCTAGAGTTATATAGTTCCTGCAGGCATTCCTTGTGCACAGGTTCCTTGTGAGGAATTAACAAGGTATAGCAGCAGGATGAAGTGCTGTAGTAATCTAGGAGATGGGAAGATCCTGGGGATAGTGGGAATTGCTGCTACAGGCCCTGGAACACATATAAGTAAATGAGTTTGACCCAGGATGACCGGATGCCCTCTTTTTTAGCCTCGTGTCCTGGGAAAAAAACTTAAATGCCCCCCATTCCTTGTGAGTGGGCACCTTCACCCATTGCATAGCGTTCTTGTAATTCATAAATTATTTATTTATAGAATTTATATCCTGCCTTTCTGTTCCGGTAAAGGGTACCCAATGTAATAAATTATGTGTAATATAGTTTTAAATTTAATAATAAGTAATATAGTGTTTAAATTAACCACATGGAATCAATACATGAGTATTTTTAGCTTTTATTTTGTACTGTCCTACATTTTTCTTGGATGTCTTACATTTGGGGGTGCCTTGTCCTCTTTTGTGGTTATGAAATTTGGTCCTTCTGGTTAGGCCTTTGATTTATTTCGGGATTTGCAGAGAGGCCATAAAATGCAAGATGTCTAGCTGATGGTATGTCAAACAACTGCACAGGAAGGACAGGAATCATTCACAACAACAACAATGGGTGATATACCATCACTTTTTCTTATGTCTGGGGCAACATAGGGCTTTGTTAAGTATATTATTTTTATTTAACTTCTCTTGTTTTTTTTTAACGTGAAGAAATTCACTGTGACAAAATCTAAGAAGCCTTGAAACAGGACGTTTTCCAAGTATTTTCCTTTAATGCTGGTATATCTGCATTCTCTGATGCTCTCTTTGTACTGTATACTTATTCAGAAGCCCATCTGTGTTCTTAGCGTAAGACTTCTGTCTCTCTTTCAGTGAAATATCACAGTGTTTTTTGTAACTTGGGAGTGTGGTTGTAGCTCAGTGGTAGAGCACTTGCTTTGTCTGCAGAAAGTCCTAGTTTTGATGCTTAGAATCAATCTCCAGGTAGGGCAAGGAAGAAACCTTGCCAGATGAACCAAGCACGGTAAACCAACAGATGGTCTGACTCAATATAAGGGAACATCATCTGTTCGTCTGATTTCTTTCATTCCTTACTTGAAATCACCAGAGGGCGCCAGCTCAGTGATCAGGTAGGGTAGAATGACTCCATTGTAGCTGGTGAACAAAGTTCAGGATTTAGGAATTTGTTCTGCAGAAATGGTAAACCTCTGATAAAAGTGATGGGAAAAGTCATGTGGTGACCATGTCACTGTTTAATTTCTTTTCTTACCACACTGAAAGAACTGTTGCTAGTTCCACTGGTATGTATATTTGCTTTACTGCAGGTTTATTCACAGTCTCTGATTCCACTTTGTAAGAATGTGTCAGATTCATCCATTTATTTTAAAAAGTCATCAGAGATAAAGATATTGTTGAGGTTTGTTTTTATTGCTCATGAGAGAGAGAGAGAGAGAGAGAGAGAGAGAGAGAGAGAGAGAATTAAACTCCACTGAGATGCTTGAGAACAATTTAAGTCCCAATCCTATCTAACTTTTCAGCATTTATGCAGCCATGCCAATGGGGCATGCACTGCCTCCTCAGGTGGAGGGGGCAATCAGGAAGGCCTTCTCAAAGTAAGGGAACATTTGTTCCCTTACTTCAGGGCTGCATTGCAGTTGCATCAGCACTTAAAAGGTAGATAGAATTGGACCCTGAGTGTCCTTTTACAATGAAGATAGGATTTTTCTGGGCCCAACCATTTGCCATTGACACACTGGCACTAGGGTTCTGTTTCTTACTAGTTCTTCTTAGTGGCCAGGTACGTTCTGGTCTTTTTTTGTTTTTAAATAAAGCTGCTGTGGTGGAGTTCTACTACTACTAATTGGGAATATTTCCAGTGTTGTGGTCTGTGGGTCTCTACCAATTGACTCTATTGTGCATCTGTATCTCTATTCTGCATCTCATCAGTCATGTCTGCATTTTCACTGACAATATCCAGGGATTATCTGTAGGCACAGAACTAGCTGCTTCAACTAACTGATCAAGCTGCTGAAACCTTGGAAAGAATGTGCCCAGTTCACAGTTGTACTGTAGCTCTGTGAAGTGAAGAATCGATTCATCAAAAATGTGAGTATTTTCCATTCGTGGTCAGATGAGAAGCCAAGCGGTCATTGTGGTCTGGGATCCCGTTCTTTGTGTTTTTGTTTTTAGTTATAATTTGCAGTCACAGAACTAGAAAAGGCCCATGTTTGATGCCTTAGTCCTGCTGCCAATAGAGGAAGGAGTACTGGGATGGAATCAGTTTGACTAATGTCCTGACTAAGTGTGAGGATATGTGATCTTTCTTTTTGTCCTTCTGGGGTGATTGTAAAAGAGATAAAGTGGTTTGAGCGCCACCTCCTCAAAATGCAATTCAGTGGTCACTTGCACAGTGCCTGTGGCTCATATCTTTTCCAGACATTGAAGCATGTTTTTGTTTTTCCCCTTTTGTCTTGCATTTTTATCCTTGCTGTTTGGTCATTTCATTAGCTAATGGCACTTTTCCAGCTTGTGTTCTCTTGCTGTTGTCGATGACTGAATGTCTTTGCAAGAGTTTTACTACTTTTGTTATTGGGCTTGTCCTCAATTTGTTTTCCTATCAGTGACGAAAGTGGCTGTCTGAGATGTGGCGAGAATGAACAAAACCAAATATCAAAGGGAGAAGATTAATTGGCTGTTCAGAGGTGACCCAGAGCCAGCAGAACAGGCTGAGATACACATCGGTACAGAATGTTACAGGGCAAAACTTAGCAGCTTCATTTTGGAGACACAAAGTACACAATCTAAAGCACAAATGGTTCATTGACAAACAAATGAGTTCTGTGCTCCATCTCCAAGTTGACTCAGGTGGCTGTGACCTGTAGTCCATGAAAGCTGGTTAGGTGAGGTTAGGGCAATCTTCTGGTACTTCTGTTCTCACCCCAGAGAACATAAGAACAGCCACAGTCGACAGCCCATATTCCAGCTTCCTGTATCTCACAGTGGCCCAACATATGCCCCAGGGAGCACACAAGACAAGAGACCTGCATCCTGGTGCCCTCCCTTGCATCTGGCATTCTGACTTAGCCCATTTCTAAAATCAGGAGGTTGCACATATACATCATGGCTTGTAAGCCATGATGGATTTTTTCCTCCAGAAATTTTTCCAATCCCCTTTTAAAGGCATCTAGGCCAGATGCCATCACCACATCCTGTGGCAAGGAGTTCCACAGACCAACCACATGCTGAGTAAAGAAATATTTTCTTTTGTCTGTTCTAACTCTCCCAACACTCAATTTCAATGGATGTCCCCTGGTTCTGGTGTTATGTGAGAGTGTAAAGAGCATCTCCCTATCCACTCTGTCCATCCCCTGCATAATTTTGTATGTCTCAATCATGTCCCCCCTCAGGCACCTTTTTTCTAGGCTGAAGAGGCCCAAACGCCGTAGCCTTTCCTCATAAGGAAGGTGCCCCAGCCCCGTAATCATCTTAGTCGCTCTCTTTTGCACCTTTTCCATTTCCACTATGTCTTTTTTGAGATGTGGTGACCAGAACTGGACACAATACTCCGGGTGTGGGACCACTGAACTGGGCACCACTGGGCCTCAGTGGAGTTTCAGAGTGAGGGTGTAGTGAGTTAGATTTCTATCTCATTTGCAGGTGAGAAGCTCCATATCAAACCTTCCCACCCATTTTAAGTTAGTTAGCAAGCAAAGCCAAAATTTGTGGACCCTCACCCAGTGGCATTGCTAGGGGGTGTGGATCACACCGGGTGACACGCACAGAGGGGGGAGGGGGACACAGCTACTGGCCAAAAAATTTTTAAATCTTGGGGTTTCTGAATAATACTATCATGTTATATATCATTCAGTGTGTAATTTCATGTCGAATGCAATGAAACAAACTGTTGAAATATCTCAATTCGCTCAAAAGTTATAGCTGAAAAACCAGCACAGGGGCAGGGCAATGGTATATCACCATGCCCACTGCCAGGGGGGCATTGCCCCAAACACTGAATGGGAGGCGGTCCATCATGGGGGTGACGCGCTGTCCTCCCGCAAACTCTAGTGTTGCCACTGCCCTCACCGTATGCACAAATTTGTACAATGCAGACGTGCTTCAAAGTGAAGTTATAATTATGCAAATGGAACGTACTTGTATACAGAGAACACTTGCTCCAGGTGGCATCTGTGTGATGTGTTGCTGAATGGGAAGCCCAAAGTTACTTGGACTAATTGCGTTAGTTGATGTCATGAATGGACCAGCCCTGGCTGGAGATCCACAGATGCATCTTACTCTTGACCCCAAAGCAAGCACCTCTAGATCACATAGGTCCAATACCAAACAACGGTCTGGCTCACATCTGCCTGAACCCACCTACCACACATCCATCTGCCTGAATTTCCACAGATATTGTTCTAAATTGTTCTATTGTCTCTGTTCTATTGTACAGAGTTCCTGTGGTGATACATGACATTTGTGGTATTTAAGACAAAACCATTGCCCTACTCTTCACACAGTTCTCTCATGTGAACATGGTTACACGACCAAGAGTTAATTATACGAGCTAAACTACAGTGTTTGCAGGTAATTACAGCTGTACAGATGGTTCCAGGGCACAGATTGCTATAAAGTGTTTTTACTCTGTATTTTCTTCAAGTAGGCACAAGGTGGCAGTGTTTCAGAGCAATCCTGTGGCATAATTGTACAGATTTTTACTTTTTTTTTTGTCCTGTGTCATCTAAAGTGAAACGGTGTCATCAGTGCTAATGCATTGTTAAACTGTAACATTCTGGTTCTCCTAAAATATTGCTAAGTGGCATGAGTACAAGAGTACAAGCAATGGAAGGGATAATCATGAAAAGTCTCGGAAACTGGATTGCCTGAAATTGCTAGGGAGCTGTCTCAAATTTTTGTCGTTTTTCCTGATCCACCATTAAATCACAGTCTGTTCCGAAGGGTCAAACTAATTGAGGAATGGACTATTACTTTTTCTATCTTTTGATTTTTAAAAAAATAAAAAAGCAAGTTTGGGAGAAAAATTCTGATTGGGACTGTGGGAAGGGGGGTATAACCTTTCCCCAGTGCATTTTTTTGATGACCAGGTACTATTTGCTCCAGAATCAAAAACATATAGATGCCCAAACTGAAGCATAAGAGGTTTGTTTATTTATTTATTTTCCCCAGAAGTGCCCTATGGTACGGGTATTCACTTGTTATACTGCTAAGAGATACCTCTACCCTGTGCTGGGACTAATGCAACTCTATTGTCTCCTCTTCCTTTCTTCTCCTTTCTCCTGGTCTGAAGAGATCTTGGAGTGGGGGGAAGGGAAGAAGGCTGGCAAGAATGAAGAGGTGGTAAATGTGGTTCCAAGGTTACCAAAGGCTTTACACCCTCCTTCATATCTAGCTATTAGTGGTTATAGCTGAAGGTTTACTAAGCTGACGCTTAAGGAAGAGGAGGCTTCAGATTGGATTGGATGAAGAAAGTGCCAGCAGAATAGGAAGTCCTTCTTCTTCAAAGAAGGACTTCCTAGTCTGCTGGCACTTTCTTCATCTCCCTGTGACAAATTTCATTCCAATTCAATCTGAATTCTTTCAGCCATGTTCTGACAAACAAGTCTGGCCTTTCTCCTTTTACTACCAGAGCTTTTAAGTTCTTCTGTTGTCTTTTTATGTTTCACAGAGAGAGGCACTGATGTTATTGTAGGAATAGGTTCCCCAGTATAAGTCTGTAGTCTCACTTTTGTCTTTACCCCTGGCCTTCAGACCACTCCTCCACAACAAATGCATCTTTCTAAGGCCTGAAGCCATTCCGGTAGTCTCTCCCTCCAGTAGAGACTTCCACTCTTGTTTTCTATTTTTCAGGTCTTCCCCTGCTTGGAAAGCCTCCAGCCATAGTAGATGCACCCACCTCTAAAGGAACTGCCTTTTCCTCCGACCAAGGGGCACCTTTTTATGGCTGGGTTTCAGGCAGGATCTAACAACAAACTGGGCTTTTATCTTTTAAAAATCTGTTTAGAATACAAGGGACATGTGGTCAGGAGGCATCAAGATGACATCTGCATACAAACCAGTGTGCCAACATCAGAACCAATTTGAACATCAGAACCAACATCAGAACCAGACTGAGATGAATGATTGCCCAGAGCAACAGAGTCCACATAGTGTGTTTCTGTGGCATCACAAATTTGTGATGACTTGCAGCCATCTGCTAGTTGAGCTAGCCTGGGATGGGGGTGGGGGTCAAAGATTCCCATCCTCACATATCTGCTACTGCAGAGGATATCCCAGTTCCTGAGGAAAGATGTTATCCAACAAGAGAAAGAACTCCTAGTTATTTGAAAGACAGTGTTTGAGTTGTAAACTTAAAGGGGAGGGATGTAAACATATTGCCATTAAAGAGCTGAACCTTAGATCCTTCTATCATGTGATAAAGTTAACTTCACCCTTAGACTTTTCTTTCTGGATCCTTTTAGTTTCTAGCTGTACAATAAAAATGCTTGTTTGATTGCCACCATCGGAAGGAAGTATTTCTTCTGGAGCACAGGGCCATGCACCAAAGGTCCTGTACAGCTGCCCTAGTACTTCCTAACACTCAAGGTATGAGGAGCAGGAAACAATTGGAATCTGAAACTTCTTTCTCTACCAGTCTTTTACCATTTCAACCAGTGCTTTGAAAACTCTTGAAGCTAATACTGATCTATCCTCAGTTTATGCATTGGGTCTAATAAACTTATATCTCTGCATCTTTTTGTAAACCCAGAGGGTGTATTACATGCTGAGATTTTCTGAGAAAGACTTCTAGAAGATTATGGTCTGTTTAAACAACTAATTATTGTTGACATTTTACAATCCACGGAAGTATTCAAGTCCAAAAATAATACTCTTTAATTGTCATAAACCTGACTATGCTGAGCAAAATGATCTGCTGGCATTATAACTCTATTGACTTCAGTGGAGTTAAGCCAGAAGAGAATTTAACTACATTCACTTAAGTACATGATCATATTAAATCTAATAACCTTGGGGAGGGAGAAAGTCTTTCCTTTGTGATAGTTTAATTTAAGGGTTGGGTGTGGGGAAATATCTAGCATGAGTCTTTTCAGTAATTTGAATAGATTTGTCTTGTTACTGAAAGCTTCTCTTAACTTTATTCACTCACTGAACCCATCGGACGTGTTTTGCAGTTTTCTTTGGTCAGTTTTTTAAAAATATACAGAGATGGGCAAGTCCAGCACAACTTGACTAAAGTTGAGTCACAAGTCTCCACCCCTGTGATTCAACTAAAAAACAAGTCCTAATGGGGGGACTTTCCAAGTCCCCCAGAGCATTTTCATGACTTGAAAAGCCTGAATTCATGCATCTTTCCCTTTAAAAAGACAGATTTGGCTCCAAGGGGAAAAAACAGATCTGCTGCCCGGGTGTGTGTATTTGTGGGCATTCTCTTTAAACACTCCCCTGCTGTCACTGCCCATCTCTAAACAAGGTGAGAGGGGGTGGGATGGACTTTGTGAGAGTGGGGGCAGAAGCAGCAAGAGGGAAGAGGGTCATGTGCAACAGCTGGGAGGCTTGTGAGTATGATCCAATCCTTTGCAGTTCTACTCAGAAGTAGTCCCATTTGTGCAGGTCATTCAATGAGGCTTCCAAGTAATAATGGAACCATGAGGAGCCATGAGGTTGGAAAGTGTGATTGTTACTAACCTTTTCCCCTTCCCTGGGCTTCTCCAACCATTTCTAAGACAAGAATCCCCTTGGGTTCATCCTTCTGCCCTACCTCATCCAAATAAAAAAATCAGACAGCCCATCCTTCATCCAGTGATCATTTCCTTCAGAGATGGACAAGACAGCTTGCACCTGCCTCCTCCATCCTGCTCGGTGCAAAAGCAAAACATTAACACTTCCCTGTCTCCTGGCTGGAACTTCCCTGCTGCTCGTCTGGTCTGAATGATAGCTCCAGAAGGTCTTTCACGCAAAAAAAGTAAGCAGGCACACCCAGACATAGACAGACTCAAGTCTGCATGTGAGGAGACCGAGTACCAAATCAGTGGCCTTACACGCAAGTCAATGTCCGAGTTATTGACACGGTTGACTCAAGTGTAAACAAGTCAGCAAAAAAACAAGTGTTTTTGCCATTTGGACTTGAGTCACCTGACTCAAGTTTCCATCCCTGAAAATAAAGATGAACTTTCTTAGAAAACAACAATATACGGTAGGTAGTTTCACTTCAGCAGCCCTTCTTCATGCAACAGGTCTACTTCAGTGTTTTCAATAGTCTATATTGAAGTAGGTACAGGTACTTAGCTGCAGCAAAATTTCAGCTAGTGTAGTTTTTCCGATATCCGGGGGGGGGTGTCTATTTGCAGACACCCTCCCTACTGAAGGGTCCATCAAAGGGTCCCCTACACTGAAGGGTCCCCTACACTGAAATCCATCAAAAATGAAATCTGTGGTTGGATCTTTGGCCATGACTGGAAGTGTGTCTTCCAGTCATGTTTGGAGGTGTTCTGAGGCACAGGAAGCTGAGCACAATCTCCCCACACCTCAGAAGGCCTACTGGAGCCTTTTGCTAAACTGGAAGTGCCTATCAGAAGACTCTACCAGGCCTCCTGAGGCATGGGAGACACATGCTGACATGACCTCTTGTCACATCTGGGAGGTCCTCCAATGTGGGCTTGTGATTGTTTTGAGTTAAATCCATGGATTGCGAAACCATGAATGACAAGGACCAACCTGTATATTCTTTCCATTGAGTATCAGCAAAATGCTATGAATTGGATCCAAAGAACTGCTTGAACAAAGATGTTGAATCTTTGACTTCTTTCTTTTAGGTGGTCGATCCTTGTGCTGTAATACAAATTTAGATAGACACTACTTTTTTTTTTTTTAACCAGTTGTATGTTTCTGCTTACACACACAGAGTGAAACTGCCGCAGTCATTTTCTCCTGGCTGCATTCTCTGTGTCAAGTGAACATGTGCTGGGTGCAAGGTAAAGCCCATGTTTATTGCAAAACGTTTGGGGTGGGGGGTTGGTGTTGGTTAAGAAAGTAACTGCAATGGGATTCAAGATATGCAAACCAATCATTAAACAGTTGATAGGTCATACCTATTTGAAATTGGATCCTATATTTTGAGAGGACACAGAAGCAACTTCATTTTGCAAACACCGGCCTGCTCACAAAACTGTATGAAATCAAGATGGCTGTTGCAGTCATGGAGCTAGAGTCAAAGAATGAAGATGTACATATTCACAAGAAATGTATTCATGCATTCAGAAGCTCTCCGTCTGTAAATAGTGGCGTAGTCCCCAAGCTTGTTGCAAGGATCAAGAGGTCTTTGCACATTAAAAGTGCAATCTAGATGAATCATAATTCCAAAATATGCTCTTTTGTTCCTTCATGGTGTGATGGTGAGCACTCTGGTAGCTTTCTGAGGAATGAGGACGAACAGTATTAGAGTGAATGAGGTCATGTCAAGTGCTATATATCTCTTGAGTGTGCTGGTTGTGTGACCTTATTGCCTCACCATTTTTTGACACTTCCAGAGAAGTGCTTGGATTCCAGTGTCTTTGTTTTTAAAGTTTTTTTTTTTTTTTGCCATCAATGACCCTTTTAAAAGAAAAGTATCTTTTTCTTTCCACTGAGCACTTCTGCTGATGACTGATTATAGTCACATCAGTAGCATTCACAGGTTAGTTAATTTCAATCTTTTCAGTGTATAATTAACAGGAGCTACCTTGCTCCCCTCACTTTTAATTGCATACTCTTCATCTCCTTTACATCATTCCAAAAGCTTCCAGAAGCACCACTGATTGCCCTTGTCTTTCACATGTCCAAAGTAGAGTGGTTATTTTTTTTCCTCCATGTATGATTGCACAAATTAAATCTTTTCCTCGGCTGTAGCATTGCTATATTCTGGATAATGATTGCTCTGCATGTAAGATACTCCTTTAAAAAAAAAAGTTCAACAACTGTCAAAGCACCCATCACAAGACCAAACAAATCAAGGATTTGAGACTATTACTGGATATGTGTTGGTAATTGAGATGTCCAAAGGGGTTAGCCTTAGCAATAGTCCGTCTGTTGCTGCAAAAACAACAAAGAGGCTTGTGGCACCTTAAAGACTCACCAATTTATTACAGCACAAGCTTCTGGACTACAGCCTACTTCACTGGATCCGGGAAGCTTTATCCTCAGTTGGCAGGCGTGCATGGATACAGAGAAAAGCAAATGGTGGATTGTGGGGCCAACTGCGGTGTGGTTAAAGAGCTTGTTTACACAATTAGAGATGTTTCTGGGTTTGCTAACTTGGTTTTCTGTCCTGAATCATCAACCCCACTTTGTTAGGTCTGATCCAGTGGAGGGAAGCGAGGAATGGATGCCTGCTTGGGTTGGGCAGGCAAG
This sequence comes from Tiliqua scincoides, assembly GCF_035046505.1. Classification (NCBI taxonomy): domain Eukaryota; kingdom Metazoa; phylum Chordata; class Lepidosauria; order Squamata; family Scincidae; genus Tiliqua; species Tiliqua scincoides. The sequence goes on along the minus strand of NC_089822.1, from coordinate 242,102,179 downwards.
ATGGGAGACCTATATATTATGTTTGGGGAGCCTGGGGTGCTAAGTTTCCTATCCCCATTAGGCTGTGGTAATGGGGCACCTTGGCTTCCAACTCAGTTCAGTGGACAGGCATGGGGTTGCCCTGCCATTTTTTATAGACAGTGGTTCAGCATGTCCACAGATGCACAAGAGATTGAAAATCAACTAGTCGGGGGGGGGGGAGCACTTTTTTGTTGCCTGTTCTGAGCTAGTGTAGTATAGTAGCTCAAAGAACTGACCTGGAGATCCAGCAATCCCACTATAAAGCACAATAATGTTTTCTTTACTAGCTGTGGAAGCATACATTTTCTTGCTTAACACAGGAACTGCGTAATGGGCATTGGAAGGACTGCGTAAGATTGTGGATAAGTGAAACCACAGATATGGGGAGGGTGCCTGCATTTGTCTTTCAAGGATAACATCAAAATAATACATGTGAAGCACTCTGCGTGCTCAGAAAGTTCTATGCAAATGCCAACTATTATGTCACACACTTTCAATCCTCTCTTTTGCTGTTTTATTGCTGGTTTTGCTGCTGATTGTTTTGTTGTACATATCCGTTCGCTGTTGTTATGTTTGGATTTCATTACACAGAATGTTTTAATTCTCCTTGTTCGGAGACTCAGAAGCTGCTTTACTGAAAAGTGGGATAGAAAGATTTTAGGCAATTAAAAATCATTGTTTAAATGCCCAGAGTCTCTGTGCATAAAAAGGTAGCAAGTGCTAGAGAAGGAAATGGCTAGGGATATATCACTGCATCATCGGGGAAGAGCTTCGGTACCCTCTTCACCTAGACAAATGTGTCAGCGTTTCAGGACTGTGTAAAGCGTTAGCAATTCATGACTTGCAATGCAGTTTTTTTTTTTAAATGATGCTGACATCAGCAGCAGCTGGCACTCAGGGTAAAATTTGGGTAGTTTTTCTTTGCTCATTGTAATTCAAAGACAAAAAGTCCCAAGAGTTATTTTTGGTGATTTTGCATTTAATATGTTGTAGCAGACTATTTAGCCCTTGTTGCAGATGGGGAATTAAGCTTAGCACTTCCTTGAATTTTTGTCCTGCTGTAGGTATCGGAACATTGCCAGCTGAATGAAAAATTGCTGTGCTCATTGGGGCCTGGTTGAGTGCACCTTTGGATGAGAATGGAGCTCTGCACCCTTTCCAGGAATTGCCCTTTCTGTGGAACTCCTTGCCACAGAATGTGGTGATGGCATCTGGCCTAGATGCCTTTAAAAGAGGGACTGCACACATTCCTTGAGGAAAAGTTCATCACGGGTTACAAGCCATGATGGGTATGCGAAAGCTCCTGGTTTTAGAGGTAGGCTACATCAAATTGCCAGATGCAGGGGAGGGCACCAGAACACAGGTTGAGTCTTATCTGGTGTGCTCCCTGAAGCATTTGGTGGGCCACTGTGAGATACAGGAAGCTGAACTAGATGGGCCTTTGGCCTGATCCAGCGGGGCTCTTCTTATGTTCTTAAAGTTCTGCATGTACAGTACTGCATGAATGATTAGCCACCTCTGCCTGTGGTCCCAGCATCTAGAATTTAGGGCAAAAAGCAACTACTCTAATAAGGTTAGTCATGGAAATCGGCCTGAAAATCAAACACACAGGCCCTTGTTCCTTGTGACAAATGGTTGGCAACCTTCAGTCTCAAAAGATTATGGTATAAGCCTACAGCACCCAGTATTCCCAGGCGGTCTCCCATCCAAGTACTAACCAGGCCTGACCCTGCTTAGCTTCCAGGATCAGACAAGATTGGGCATATGCAGGGTAACAGTTGCTGCATATTCCTTGTGACAAATGTGTATTATTTCCATACTTTACCCATTCCCTTGCAGTTCTCATTCTTTTTTGTGTTCTTGGCTTAGCATCAAAGCTTGATGTTGTTTTATTCTTTGAATCATAAATCCAAAAGTGTTGATTCTGCCTTCTGAGGAATTCTTTTAACAGTGCACTACTTGCTCCTGGAAAGAATGAGTGACCATCGCTACCATATGCCCAGTTACCTGTTCCCAGAATTCCTACCAAATTTGAGGACTCTGGAGGCTTCTGTTTCTTGTTCTCTTTTTTTCCCTTCAAAGAGCCAGTTAAACTCCTCCTCACCTCATGCCAGGAAGACAGGAACCCCTGCAGAACAGCATTACATAAATTCTATTTAGGTTTGGTCTTTTATCACATTATTCAAAGGCGTATGCTAATCTCTAGCGAACAGCTGCAGCAGCTAATACTCTGGTAATGAATAGAATACAATGCGTTAAATTCAGCACAATTTGATATTGTTTCTGAAGTCCCTGTTGCAATAAACAGACTTACCTAAGTACTGTATAGCAATAGTGAAGGCTTATGAGTATGTATACCTGGGATGATCCTGGCTTGCTTGGTCTAATTGCTGCAACATTCAGGTATTTGAGGAGCTTGCAGTCCTAACTGGTTGTACATGTACATTGCTGCTCCCTTTTGTAGGACAAGTCCTCCTGGAATTCTCAATTTAAACAATAATACGCTTTGTTTTATTAAGCAAAGCTGGAGTTACTCAGCTCCAGTGGAAGAGCTCAGCGCATGCCTTCTCCAGCTCTGATGGACCCAAGGCCCTGGATATGTGGAGATCTTAATGCCAAGGGAGCATGATTTAGGTTTAGAAAGAATTGGGACACCTGGATCTTGCTTTCTCTTTGTGCTGAAGCCTATCTGATGCATGCATAAAAGACATGTGGTTTGACCAAAGCTGCAATTTGTGGGTGGCATAGAACCAAGCATCAGTGGTGCCATCTCAGAGCTTTCTGGGAGAAAAAAAAAATAGAAGAAGGACTTACAGGGAAAAAAAAGGTTGAGTCCTAGTTGGTCATTCAATTTTAGGTAAAAGGCAAAGAATGGCATCTACCAAAATTAACTTTTATTTTCCTAATATTTATTCCATGTCTTTCTGCCTCTTCTCTATAGTATGAATTTTCTTACAGAATATCTGCTTTCACTCTTTATGCAAAGGAATGTCTAGGTTGCTTGGTTACATGCGTTTATGAAAACGGGCTTAATCCCTAGATTAGCAAGAGGAACTCAGAACCACGGCTAGGCAGGCAGGGATGATTCCAGGCCTTAAAATGGGTTTTTCCTGTGGTTTGTGGTTTTATCATGGGCTTCAACCATTTCATGGTGTTGGCTGTTGCAAAAAAGTTGTCACTAGCAGATGACAGTGCTGAATAGTCTCAGATTGAGTGTTTTACTCTGATGCTGCAGTACAGGGAGAGAGAGAGAGGCAGGCAGGCAGGCAGGCAGGCAGGCAGGCAAACCACAGTGCTGAATGTATGCAGACTCATAAAGGCCAGAAAGGATAGTCCAGGCTGGGCACTGGCCAAGGCTCCATGCCCATCAGGGGACCATCTGGCCAGATTGATGCTGAACCTTCAAGAGCAGTAGCAGTGGTAGCACCCAATGCCCCAGCAGAGACCCCAGCTACAGGGGAACCAGCAACCTGGTGTCGCTAGTGAGAAAGTGTATGTATATCTTGAATTAGATTAGATCTCTTGAAAAATACAGAGGGGACAGCAACATCTATTAGAAGGGGAATTTTTTTTAGGCATGAATGGGGGGGAATGATATGCATATCTCTATTAAGTTTTTTTCTTTTTTTGTTTACTCTAGAAGTTGTTGCATTCGTCTATCTCGGATAAGACTATTTCTGCTGCCCTGGTTGGATAATACAACAGAAGCCCATGTCATTAGTCTCCACGGAGTAATTTCAACTGATGATCAGTCCTTTTTCCACCCATTCCTCACGTTTCCTGTTTGGATCGACAATTTGCTCTGGGGATTTTAGTTTTAACTTCCTCTTTGTCATGCACCAATGGTTTTCCATTGATTGAATGCCATTGATTGTCTTACTTCTGCCTCAGTATTTGCCTGAAACTTGCTTGGTCACAAACATCACGCATACCCTAACTGTGTACTTTAGTTCCCTGGCTAGGTATTCCAAATGTATCAATTTCCATAGAACTTCTATGCCTATTATCTCTAAATTAGTAGTTCAACACCATAGCCATTAGCAGATATTTTATGTTCCTCCAATTTGAAGGCTTCTCTGAGTGTCCCTGTTTTTTTTCACCAGCCTGTTTCCCAAACTTCAGTCAGTGGACAGACATCTAACAGGACATCTGAAGCTGAATGAAAGGTGTGGGTTGGTTCCTATGGGATGAGACATTCTTATCAGTGTTTTTTAAATCCTGCTTTTTGGGTTATTTTATTTTCTGATGTGTTAATATTTGAGTGTGCCTGAGGTTGTTACTGTTTTATTTTTGTAGGTTGCATCGAAATTTTTTTTAAGGAAAAGTGGATGATGAGTCTAAATGAAAATAAATAACATAATAAATGTATTCCAAGCAAGCTGATTATTTAATCTCAGAAGGCATGAACTGTATAATATACCACATGTTAAAACTAGATCTCTTTGTGATGCTACAGGAGAGATTTTGAATCAGTCTGAATCTAGCTGCTACTTTGGATGTTCTCAAAAACACTGAAGTAGCTCTGGGTTCCATGCTGTGCTGTCTGGTAAACCAACAGGTGGTTTGCAGCTAGCAATTTGGCTATCAGCAAAAAACCTTTTTTCTTATTTAAAACAGCACAAGGGGTATCAGGATTGGAGCTGCGACAGGGGCAAAGTGCTAAAACCCCTTTCTTCCCCAAGTTTTGCCCAGTTTTTCTGTCTCCACCCACAGGATTTAAAGGGGGTCATGTTACACATTCTGTATAATGTGTAGTTTGACCTCTGCCATACATTTCTGCTGGATATGAACCGCATAACTAAACACTGGAACATTTGCAGTGCTTGCACAGGTCTTATGGGGCGTTCAAGATATCTGGATTTAAAGTCTAGTCTATGTCAACCATTAGATAGAGATGTTGCTTTTTGTGATATTGAAATCACAGGACTGTTCATGGCTAGAGAAAGAATGCTGGATTAGCTGCACTCCAGCCTTATTCAGCAAGGCACTGAATAAGTCATATGCAGCTCAGAGGCAGCCCACTGTTAAGTGAACCGCACCTGTGACAAGATTTTTCCACTCTAGAATGCAATCTGTCATGGAATTTCTCTTAACTGGAGCCTAGTTTAGTGACTACCTAGCAAGGCAGTGGCATCTAGTATGATTTTGGTGTGATGGAGCATGATGTTCCTTCTGAAACAAGACTTCCATCCCACCCACAAGGGAGAAGACCTCATCACAGAGCAATAATGCAAATTGGAAGCATGCTTGGTTGCTTCAGCAAAGCAGAAGCGGAGATGATGTATTGATCACTTCACACTTTCATGGTCCCAGGCTATGACAGCCAAAGTGTCAGATCTCCACCCTCCTTCAGCACCTGACAGCTCCCCTGGGACCTTGGTGAGCTCCTGAGCTGCTTTTGGCTATACTTCTACATTAGGGTGTTATTCTGCCCTGATGTCTGAAAGGGACCAGCCGTGTAGCTGACAGGTGTATATTGTCCCTGTTTGAGGTCCAATTTCATGCATTGCAAAAGCAGCACATGTTAGCCACTCTATGTTACTTAAGGGGCTGTTGTAGGGTGATTTCAATGTGTCCAAATGCTTTTTGTACCGAGTGGCAATATGATAAGTTCATCCACAGTCAGTCCTCTCAAAAAACTAGACAAGGTTTTCTGGCACGCCTAACATTGGTGCTTCATAGGCAGCACTACATTAAGTAAATAGATTGCGATCATGACATCACCTCTACAAACTAATTTTCTAAAAGCGTTTTTAGTCATCTGGAACTTCTGCTAGATGCCAAAACATCTACTTCCTTGTCTCAGAGACTGACTTTAATAAGAAGACGTGCAACATGTGGGACTGATCCTTTTGGTCTGATGACTGTCTGGGGTCTACCACGGCCTGGCAGCTTCTATGTACTCCCTGCTCTTTTCCAGTCCTGGGAATTTGGTGCCAAAGATGAAGACACCAGCAGACATTTGCAAAACACACCTCTGCACTTCTCCTTTTTTGCCAAATTTATGAGCAGGTTTAGTAACTGTTAGCTCTCACATTAAGTCACAGAGAAAATAATTTTTGCTTTGTTCTCTTCAGCATCTTTTTGGAAGTTTTCGTACCCCCATTCACAATCCGTCCTCCCTTGCTTGCGTCCCACTCTGCAAGAACAGAATGTTGATATTTCTTGATACATGATCTTTGTTCCTTTTACTGCATGGAATTCCAACTGTCCAACTTCTTTTTTTTAACCTGCTTCTGTGCACCAGCACAGAATAATATTCCTTACAGTATTTTCCCATATGTAAGAGTGTTTTTTTTTCTCCTGAAAACACCACTCTTTCTTTCCCCTACTGCTTCCTGCTCTGAATCCTCTTATGTGTAATCAAAAACATACCGTATGTAAGTAGAGGCCCAAAGAAATATTTGCTCTGGCTCTTAAAACCACCTAGCTATGCCAATGAACTCCAAGAAAGTGGAATCTCAAGCTTGCAGTAAAGTGAACCTTTCCCGTAAGCCTTCAAAATTGGACTCTTTCTTGCAAACGACACTAGAGGCGATTGTCTGCTGCTTCGAAAGTGCGTTTTCGTGAAATTTAAAGGGAAGGTGTTCATAACATATCTTGAATGTAAGCCATGATGGAACAACTGATGTATGAGACTGGTGTTGCTGATGAACTTCTGAACATAGAGTCTGTTAGAGCAGTGGTTTCCAAACTTTTTGGCACTGGGACCCGCTTTTTAAAATGACACTCTATTCGGATCCACCTAGGTTTATGAGACTTTTAAAAATCTAGAAAGAAATAATTTAATAATAACCAGAAAAAAAAAATGCCCCGACATTTATCTCCCTGTATTTACAAATGCTTGTAAACTACAGGAGCTGTTTGGAGGGTAGACAATTGTCTGATTTTTGAAAAGCCTTGAGGCAGAAACTCTCTGATCCTTTCATCATCTGTGTTTTCATTGGGAGTTCTGCTTGGCTACTATGGGACCCACAAAAATTCAGGTTGTGACCCACCAGTGGATCCCAAACCACAGTTTGGAAACCACTGCGTTAGAGTAAACCATGGAGACAGAATAAAAAAGACAATAACTCGATTCCTTCTTGAAGCAAAAAAGAAATAGTGGTCTGCTTTCATTTCCCATCAGCTTGACACTCATCTTCATGAGTTCACTTCCATTTTGATGGTACTGCAGTTGGTTGAGGTGGAGCAGAGGCCATAACCAGGGTTTGTCAGTGATCTGTAAATTCAGATACAACAGCAAACGACAGTTAATGCAAACTGCAAGCCAGTTTCCATCTACTGTGTCAGATCCTGATTTATCAGCTCTCAACACACTATGGTTTGTGGGCAGGCTCAGACCCAGAGGTTGAAGCAAACCATGGTTTCACATCATGTCTGAGACCAACTTGTAGATTACAATACTGAATGTTTAAACCTGTGTACCATTTTTTTTAAAAAGTCAGAAGATTTGGAAAAACAACAACAACAACCCCACAGATATTACTCTGTCTTTTCAAATGTCCTATCAGCAACCTGGCATCTTATCCCAATTGTTATTTTTTTTTCCCCCTATTGGACTGCCTTGTTATTCAGTCAATAACAATTAATCCTTAACTAATGCCTGCCCATGTTGAAGCTGAGATGGAGGTGGTTTAAAAGAGGGATTGCTGCTCATGACATAAATGGTCATTCCCTGTTTGGCCCTGGTATACGCATTTTGCAAGTTTAAATCTGCATTTGGGAAGAGGAGAGTGTGGGATAAAAGAGAGATGTTTGTATGCTGCCAGGAATGTGGCCTCTCTCAAATCGCTTTCAGCTCTCTGAAAAACTCTCATCTGTCTCCAGTGTCAGACAGGCCCTAATATTCTAAAGCAGAGAGCCTGGAAAGAGACTGTCTGTGTGAAACAACACACATATCTCTGAGAATCAAGGGGGGAATTTTTCATTTGGCCTCAAGATCTGCGGAGTGGGCTCTTTTTAAAACATGCCTTCAGTTTTTGCTGAAAGGAAAAACAAAGAGAGAAAGAACTCCCTACTATTTTTCCCCCATTTGGAAGGGAGAAAAACATCCTCAAGATATGGATATGTGGTTTTTAGACTTCATAACTAATACATGCTGTCTCGGGCATCCAGCCAATCTTTTGCATAAAAAAATTAACCGGGGGGGGGGTTTGAGAGTGAGGCTGAGATGAGAAGGCCGAAAATATGCAAAAATACCGAAAAACGTGCAAAAATATTTGCTGTGTCTACGGAGTGTGTGCGTATCCTTTCTTGTCTGAAACCCAGCAACAGATAATGATCATTTGTACAAAGGGATCTCTTCAGCGGAGGCCAAGAAGAGGGAGGAGAATCCAATCCGAGTGTTTCCATAGAGCCGAAAGACATCTCTGCGATTTCTGTTTGTCTGCAGAACAGCTGCTGAGCCTCATAGATGAATCTAATTAAGTGTGGTCCTTGCCACAAACGCTCCAACTTCTATTTCTGCAATGACAAATCTTTTCCCAAAATGTATCCTGGAGAGTCCTGCTTTCATCCAGCATGCTTCTAAATGTGTGATTGGAAAACTTGTCCCCTGCCTCCTCCAACAAAATTAAAGTTCAGCTGCCAAACTTTTGCCAAGTCAATAGTATTGATTGATGCCTGTGGATCAGCAAGGTGAATTATGAATTAAGGATGGCTGGATTTAGTCTGCCAGACCAAAGAAGCCCCTTTCCAAACCTGCTTATGTTCAGAGTTGTGTGTTTTTTTTATTGTACAGCTAACATCAAATCTTTTGTACAGGGCATCGCTGTTTATATGCTAATGCCAGAAAGAAAACTGAGTCGAGGGAGCTGGAGTTTGGTACTCAAGAGAACAGCATGTCAGAAACTTGGCAGAATGAAGAGAATTTGTGTGAAATGGTTATTTCTGCATACAAAATGTAGAGAAAGGATAGAGAAGGGAATATTTGGATGTTGTTCTGTATTTCAAAGGTAGGATAGAATCCAGTGAACTTGACATTTCAAAGGAACTCCTTGCCACAGGATGTGGTGATGGCATCTGGCCTAGATGCCTTTAAAAGGGGATTGGACAAATTTCTGGAGGAAAAATCCATTACTGGTTACAAGACATAATGTGTATGTCCAACCTCCTGATATTGGAAATGGGCTATGTCAGATGCAAGGGAGGGCACCAGGATGCAGGTCTCTTGTTATCTGGTGTGCTCCCTGGGGCATTTGGTGGGCCACTTTAAGATGCTGGACTAGATGGGCCTATGGCCTGATCCAGAGGGGCTGTTCTTATGTTCTAACAAACCCTTCTACAGAATCACTGTGAATGGAAATACCTGGACCAAAAATTAATACGGTTTTGGGGACATATATCTCCTCTCCTCAAAACTCTGATAGTAATCTTGAGATGCATAAGGAAATAAGGGAAATAATTAAAGAAGAAAATATTGTCATGACAAGTGACTTCAAATGCTATCATGTTAACTAGGTGAAGGTCAAAATAAGACACAGTAAATAACAGTGCCTTGAAATAGTTGGTCTTGAAAATGACCAAAGGGAAGGTGAACCTGGACTTAATCCTAAATTGTGCCCAATCTATGACGCAATCTAGGCTGACAAGCAGCCTGAAGAAAACACAGGTCATGGTTCAGGATGTGGACTCACCTCCCTGCATTACAATCTCTGCACATGAACTGGAGGTTGTCCATGACTTTGTGTACCTTGGCTCAACGATCTCTGACACTCTTTCTCTCGATACCGAGCTAAACAAATGCATCGGTAAAGCAGCTACCATGTTTTCCAGACTCACAAAGAGAGTCTGGTCCAACAAGAAGCTGACAGAACATACCAAGATCCAGGTCTACAGAGCTTGCGTCCTGAGTACACTTCTGTACTGCAGTGAGTCATGGACTCTTCACTCACAACAGGAGAGGAAACTGAATGCTTTCCACATGCGCTGCCTCTGACGTATTCTCGGCATCACCTGGCAGGACAAAGTTCCAAACAACACAGTCCTGGAACGTGCTGGAATCCCTAGCATGTATGCACTACTGAAACAGAGACGCCTGCGTTGGCTCGGTCATGTCGTGAGAATGGATGATGGCCGGATCCCAAAGGATCTCCTCTATGGAGAACTTGTGCAAGGAAAGCGCCCTACAGGTAGACCACAGCTGCGATACAAGGACATCTGCAAGAGGGATCTGAAGGCCTTAGGAGTGGACCTCAACAAGTGGGAAACTCTGGCCTCTGAGCGGCCCGCTTGGAGGCATGCTGTGCAGCATGGCCTTTCCCAGTTTGAAGAGACACTTGGCCAACAGTCTGAGGCAAAGAGGCAAAGAAGGAAGGCCCATAGCCAGGGAGATAGACCAGGGACAGTCTGCACTTGCTCCCGTTGTGGAAGGGTTTGTCACTCCCGGATTGGCCTTTTCAGCCACACTAGACGCTGTTCCAGAACCACCTTTCAGAGCACAATACCATAGTCTTTCGAGACTGAAGGTTGCCAATTACTACTATGACGCAAGGTGAGCTTTCAAACTGCTTGAGAACAGTGACTACAGTTGGCATCCTTCAGTCTCGGAAGACTATGGTGTCACGCTCTGAATGGTGGTTCTGGAACAGAGTGTCCTCTCCAGTGCGCAAAGCCTGGGTATAGTAGGTATGAAGGATAGGCTGTTACCCATGCAGCAAATCCCCCCTCTCCACGTCGCTGAAATGGTCCAATGGAAAGGCAGAGGCCAATACGGTTGGTTCCAGCGGCGTCGCAGGAGTTGCCAGAACATGACTGTGTTCAGCCATGAACTGCCTCAGGGACTCCGGCTCCGGATTTTGCCTCAAGGTTGACTCCTGAAGCCTTTTCCATAACTGGATGTAGCCACAAGGCAGTGGAGGTTTGGGATCAGAGTTTTCCTTCTCTCAGATGAGCTGCCTTCCCAAGCTGACGAGTCCCATCTACCTGGTGGCTGTTTAGTCGCCTCTTACGACAAGTACAGCCAAACTGAGGGCCTATTCTTATCCCCAGTGCTTTCAAACTCGGTGTATATGCAAATTGAGAATTTCCAAGAATGGTCACTTCCAAAAGAGGAAGTACAGTAAAACCTTTTGAAACACTGCTTTTTTTAGGGTGATTTCATTACAGTGTGCTTTGTCCTGCGTAGGATTAACAGCGACTGCAGCCAATGGAAGCAATGTATTCTGGCTAATGCAGCCCAATCAGTCCAGTTTCCTGCCTTATTTTCAGCAGTGCTTCCTATACTGTTGGAAGCTATTTATACCTTAAACCTATTGTAATGAAAGCTTTTAAATAAAATGTGTTTGACAGACCAGGAAAAATACAAACAAGTCCAAAATGATGCCAGTATGTATGCTGACAATACCTTCCCCCTCCAAAAGAAAAAGAACTTGCAAAGCATATTGCTAAAACATTAAACCAAAAAACTTACAGCCCAATCCTAACATGTCCTGGAGCAAGCAGGCCAGCAGGCCTACCCCACATCCAGAGCAGGGTTGAGCCCAAAGCCGCTCAGCCTGGGGAAAGGGGATTCACTTCCTCAAGAGGTGGTGCAGATCAGAGCTACCCCAGGCTACCTGGGACCGGGGATAGGATCCAGCACAAGTGCCAGCTCCTGGCCCTGCTCACCCATGGGCCGCCGGCTCTTCCCCATCCCAAAATGCCTCCCTCCTGCCCTCCCTACACACCCCCTGACCCCCGCGCCAGCCGAGTTTGGTTGGTGTGAGCTTACCTACTTGGCCGACCAATCAGGGCTCGCACCAGCCTCCTTGCTCTCCCGGTGGCATGAAAGTTCTATACAGCACTTTCACGATGCCAGCGGGCCGGCACAAGTCCCCATCATCATTTCTGGATTGCGCCCGCAGAACCTTTACATGTATCAGAAGCAGGAAACCAGCCAGGGATATGATTCAGCCTGCACTGCTTCCATTTCAATCTATGGGGGAGTGTACACATGTGCACATACAGAGGTGGCACTGGGGAGGATCGAGGCAGTGCAGGGGCATCTTGTCCCAGGCACCAGGAGGTCTTAGGCCAGCCAGCCCTGAGAAGGTTGCCAGCATAACAGCTTGTTTTTAACGAAATCCAGAGGACAGCCAGTCAGTTCCATGCCTAACTTCTGACTCACAAAATTGGTGGGAAGCATGAGAAATGCTGGAATTGTTAAATATGGAGAAAAGCCTTGCAGAGTCAGCTGCATGGCCAGCTATTCAAAGCACTGGTCAGCACGGCTTCTGCAAAGAGAAGTCCTTTGCACCACTGCCTTTTAAGAGTTTTGCTGTCTCTGTGGAATGCCCTCCCCACTGAAGGCCACTTGGCCCCCACTTTGCACTTTTTCAGGCATTGTGTTGGAACTTCAGACTTTTTGTTCTGCTTGGATGGTGGTCAGAGCGTAGTTATGGCAGTTGTTGGCTTGTAGTGGGTTGCGTTACGACTCCAGCTGGCTCCATAAAGTTGTACGTATTTTATTGCATTTCTATGATTGGTTCTGTTTTGTTGATTGTTGGTTGACTTGTGTGAGAAAGACGGGATATCCAGGTTTTTAAATAACTAAAAAAAACAACAACATCGAAACAGTGGCGCAACGAAGGTTTGCGTCACCTGGTGCAGGAGGCCAGCGCATCACCCCCATGATGGACCTCCTTCCAAGCAGTGGGCAGGGCAATGCCCAGGCGGTGGACATGGTGATGCTGGCCCCCACTGGTTTTTTGGCTACAACTGCCCTTGCTGGTTTTTTGGCTATATTTTATTTTTTTTGTATTGGCAACCTTCAGTCTCGAAAGACTATGGTATCGCGCTCTGAAAGGTGGTTCTGGCACAGCGTCTAGTGTGGCTGAAAAGGCCAATTTGGGAGTGACAATCCCTTCCACACTGGGAGCAAGTGCAGTCTGTCCCTGGTCTGTCTCCCTGGCTATGGGCCTTCCTTCTTTGCCTCTTAGCCTCAGACTGTTGGCCAAGTGTCTCTTCAAACTGGGAAAGGCCATGCTGCACAGCCTGCCTCCAAGCGGGCCGCTCAGAGGCCAGGGTTTCCCACTTGTTGAGGTCCATCCCTAAGGCCTTCAGATCCCTCTTGCAGATGTCCTTGGTGTGTCAAACTCGTTACATCCAGTGGACCGAACAGCATTCATGAAGTCTGCTGAGGGCCGGAAGTGATATTCAGTAGGAAGTGATGTCATTAAACAGATCATAACCAAAAATAAGCACTTTTTCTCAGTTAGGAACTCATTGGCTGCAAGTGACAGAAGAGAAAATATGCAAATCTTGGATCATCTTTCAAGTCATGGGAGAATCCAGTGGGTCTCCTCGGACTTGCCCCACATCTGGAGGTGGTATAAGTTCAAGGAGAGTGGAATGGCTTGCAGCCGCTCCATGCTGCCCAGAAACAGGGGCTAGGAAGAGCCCTGCCTCCTGCTCCCCATCCACCCATCCCCAGTACCACCCTCCACCCACCCTCCGCCTGCCCTCCTGCCTCCTGCCAGCCTCCTCCCAGCCTTCCCCGTGAAGTCAGTGCAAAGGCTGGATTCAGACTCTGCGGGCCAGCGCACATCCCTGTGTCTGCCCAGCTGACCCATTTGCAACCCTCCTGGGCCAGCACCTTAGAATTGCGCCCTAAGACACATTTATCTCCCTGTTGTTAGAGATTTTAAAGGGTTAACCTAACTTCTCTCAGATAAGGAAATAACCAAAATTAGAGCCAAAAGCAGGACTAGTGTTTCTGTTAAAAACAGGATAGCCATTATGTCAAGTTGACCTGCACGAGAGAACATGCACGTCATGATGAGAGAACATGATGGAAATATTTCCATCATTATATTTGCACAAGCTTGCAAACTGCAGGAGCTCAGCTCCTTGCAAACCCCAGACGCTGACTTGTTTGCAGGGCAATTAGCAGCTATCTTGCAAACTGGAGGAGTTGAGCTATTTGATTAGCCTTATTTTGGAATAGCCTCAGGGCTTGAGGCAATCAGTTGTCTGATCTTTCCATCACCTGTGTTTTCATTGAAGGCTCTGCCCAGCCCTTTACAACCCACCAAAAATCGGGTCGGGACCCCCACAGCTTGGAAACCACCGGTTTATGCACTAAAACAAGTCAAGCCACCAGCATTAACGGCAAAGCTGATGACTGTTTTTGCATCCAGGAGAAGCGCCTTTCCCAGGCACTGCATTCACTCCAGGTTGTGCTCCATGCAATGTCATCTTAAGCCTGGAGTGCTGAGACAAGGCACCGCTTGGAGCCTCTTTGCATTCCAGACACTGAGCCAAGCTCCACATCCTGCATTATTTAGTAATTGGAATTCAGCTTAGAAGGGCATTTTTAATACATGCCTGCCAGTCTGATCTCAGGATCAGGCGTTTGGGCGTCTGCTCGCATATATGCCTGTAATACTAAGTAACGCTGTTGCATTGCCAGCATCAACATCATGCTTCATGATATTCCATGCTGTGCTATTCATACTCAGTGGCTACGATTCACAGGGCTGCAACTGTGTTTGTGCTTCTACTTGCAATCTAGCAGCTCCATTCCAGGGTATGGTTAAATCAGAATGAAGTGTAAAATGTGTTTTGTCTATTCTCCGCTGTGATAGTGCACACACAAATCAAAACATCTGGCTGCAGGTTTACAATTTCTCATACACCATAATTGCCTTACAGTTCTCTGGACCTAGGCCAGTGGTTCACAAATGTTTTAGCACCCACTGTTTCTATCAATCTATTGCAACCCACTAGGCACACACGCACAAAGAAATATTTTATTAACTAATAATAAAATAAATTATTAATTAATAATAATCAGGGGTCCTGTGCTCCCAAGACAGTTAGAGATGTTTCGTATAGTACGTGTGTGTAAACATTTGGTAGACTCTCCCTAGAAACAGACTGTTCTCCCAAACCTTTACAGTCATTCCAGGGTACCCAGAAGGCTGAACTAGAGAGCAAGATGTGTAGTGAGGGTCTACCAGGCCAGACAAAAGGCTGAAACTGGGTTTACAATGGGATCTGCGGCATAATTACTAGAGAAAACAGGAAAATGTGACATTTTAATGTAGGGCTATGTAGATTATCTCTTACCAGAGGTTAGCATTCCAGCTTATGATTTTCTTCTGCAAACCAGGCAAAGGTGCTTGCAAAGTTTTTTTTTTTTAATGTTTCAAAATCTTTTTCAGACCCACCAAAAATCCGATCCTCTGGGGGGTCCCGGCCCACAGTATGGGAAACACTGACTTAGATTCTTTGTCTAAAAAACTGCATGCACAATTACATGTCCCATTGTAAGATGTGCAGTGTCTTGTGATTGTTCTTGCCTGTGAGATCAAGACTAGGTTTCTAGGTGTGACCTCTTATTGTCTCTACCCACTAATAAAAGGTGCTCGCTTATGTGATAGTTGATTTAGGGCTCAATCCTGTCCAATTTTCCAGCACCGGTGTAACTGCAATGCCTCCCTAAGGTAAGAGAACAAATGTTCCCATACCTTAAGGAGGCTCTGTGACTGCCTCCCCACTACAGGATGCAGTGCATGCCCCATTGGCATGGCTGCACCACCACTGGAAAATTGGATAGGATTGGGCCCATATGTTAGGCTGCAATCGTATACACATTTAAGTCCCACTTAATTTAGTGATGCTTGTTTCTGAGTAGATGTTCATAAGATTGCTGTGAGTTTTGTTGACTATACTCACAACTGCCATCCTTCAAGGCTGGTTGACGCTGGCTATGGAAGGGGGAAAGTCTGACGCCTGGTCTAGGTCAAAGTGTGAGCTGGGAGGCCCCTAGTTCAAATCTCACTTGAGCTATGTACTCACCAGCTGATGTCTGGCAAACCTGAATCATGTCATTCCACCTCGGTTTTCCATATGGAATGTGGGGGAAATAATCCTACCTGCCATGGTGCTGTTGTAAGGACTACAGAGAGATTGTGTATAAAATGCTTTGAAGTACTATGTTGGTGCATACTGGACTGATTGCACACCCTTGACTTCCTTCAGGATGGCCTGCACAAAGGTCCAAGCAGAAATACTCTGCACAGGTGGGTGACAGCATTCGATGGAACACTCAGGAGGGGAGCTGGCAAAAGCCTGTCAGCTCACCCCCATGTTAGATCCTTTCTCAATGGAGTGGCACTGTTAAGCCCTCCAACCATTCACAGTTTCCACAGCTGGAACTCAACTGGGTGCTGCCACTGCTGATGGCTCCTCCTTTTGAACGTCTGGCCACAGTTCCTCTGCAAGAGCTTTTGCGTTAGTGTGATTTGTGTTAGATAGTTTTGTGTCTGGTGGCTGTCACTTCAGCAAGAAGGGTGTCGGACTTGGGGAATCTTTCTGTTAACCCTGAACTCTGTAGTTTCCATCAAGATAAGGTGGTACTGAGGATGGTCTCTACCTTCATGCCTAAGGTGAACACTTTGGTTTCACCATGCCCAGGAGTTGGGTCTTCTGTCCTTTGGCCTCAAGCCATCCATCCCAAGGAAAAGGCCTGGCACTTGCTAGATGTGAGGCTGGCCCTCAGGTTCTATATGGAAAGGACTCGGGCAATCTGGAAGACAGAGGCACTGTCCATTTCCTTCTGGGTACAGGCCACGAAGAAAAAAGCCTCAGCCAGTTTATTGGCCCGCTGGCTGGGAGCCTCTATTGAGTTGGCCTACAAGTCCTTAGGAAAGACTCTGCCTATGGGCATCACTGCTCACTCCCTTAGGGGAGCTGCCACTTTGGCCACCTTTGATAGTTGCCCCTCCTTGGAATGTAAACCTTTGCCAAGCATTATAAAGTGGATACCGCAGCTTTGGCTTCCCTTTGGCTGCCTTTGCCAGGTATGTCCTGCAGTGTGGCCCTGCCTCCTGCTAGAAGGAGTGGCATTCCTTCGGGGTCAGGGATGGGCCATAAACAGTACAATCCTATGCATGTCTACTCAGAAGTCCCACTGTATTCAATTGGGCTTACTCCCAGGAAAGTGTTATAGAATTGCAGCCTAAATGTTTGATCTTTATTTTCGGTGTATTGCAGTAGTTCCCAACCTTTACACCAACGGTTTTCAACTGCTGTGCCGTGGCACACTGGTGTGCCGCGAGGCTGCCTCAGGTGTGCCGCAGGGCCAAGGAATCAGGCAGCAGCAGGAGCTGCTGCGCGTGTGGGAGAAGTGGCCGCTCGGAGCCTCACGTGGCACCAGGAGAAAAAGGGGCAGCCCGGGAAGGGGCTTCGAAGCTCCTACTGTTGCTGGTGCCTGCCCCAAGCGCTGACTGGACAACCAGGGAAGCCTGGAAGAGCTGCTGGCAGTGGGAGCATGGAGGGAGTGAGCGAGCAGCGATCCAGAACATAGGAAGCAGGTACGGAGCCAGAAGCAGCTGGCTGGAAAAGGATCCTTGAGAGACAATGCCCCAAAGTGACCCTCCCTGCATTGCCTCCGCTGGCAAGGCTTTGGCAGGAAGGGCTTTGGGCCACACTTACCTAGGAGTAAGCCCCATTGACTATAATGGGGCTTACTTCTGAGTAGAGATACAGGGGCTTGGTCACACTCTTTCTTGAATACATGAGCAGGCAAGTGATGCTTTTTGCTTCTCCCCCACCCCACCTCCTCCCCTCCTGCACACACATCCCCCCATCATAATTGCAGTTAGCCCCTCTGACTGCCTCTCCCCACCCGTCCCTCTTCCCCACCTTCCAAAATCCAGAATCAGTTGCCTCGAATTCTCTCTCTCTCTCTCTCTCTCACCCCCCACCCCACTGAATCCTGTACTTGCTTCAGTCACATCTCCTCACTGCCCCTCAGCCCACATTTCTCCGCTATGTGCATTTCCATTTCTCACCTCTCATTGCCAGCACTTCCTGGCATATCAATTGATAACAATGTGATCACCTACTTCAGAATATGGTTCCTTCTTTCCAGAAACCACATACTGTATACTTCCCTCTCCAAGCTTCTTGGGACTGTCTTTAATTGTCATGTAATGATCTAAGGCTGCAATCCTACCTACTTTCCTGAGAGTAAGCCTCATTGAACAAAATGGAACTTACTTCTGAGTAGGCCTGGTTAGAATTGTGCCCTCAATATATTAGGCTGCAATCCTAACCACACTTTCCTGAGAGTAAGCCCCATTGAACAAAATAGGACTTACTTCTGAGTAGACCTTACTTCTGAGTAGGATTGTGCTCTTAGTTATATTAATTAGGGCATAATCCTAACCCCTTATGTCAGTGCTTTCCAGCACTGGCATAGCGGTGCCAATGGGATGTGTGCTGCATCCTGCAGTTGGGTGTCACTCACGGGGGCCTCCTCAATGTAAGGGAATGTTTGTTCCCTGACCTCAGAGCTGCATTGCCCTTATGTCAGTGCTGGAAAGCACTGACATAAGGGGTTAGGATTGCACCCTTAAATTAATTGTAACATAATAATGAATTAAAAACTAGTAGTGTGCCTTGACAACTTTAGTGCCTTGCCAGTGTGCCATGACCTGAAAATGACTGCTTTACACAATGGTTGGGACCACAGTAAATCTTTGGGGGAGGGACGACAGTGGCAATGGCACTTCATGGATTGTGCCACTGCCATGAATAAAGGTTTGTTTTTTTAAGTATCTGGGAGTAGTGCTGCCCTCCGGAGGATGTGGGAAGCACCTCCCTCCGCGAGCCTCCTCACTGCTCAAAACAGCTCCTTGATGCGACTGTGACCCACTTCCAATTTTGCAACAAAAACTGGAAGTGGGTCATGATTACATGAGGGGGGTGTTCTGAGCAGCAGGGGGGCCCACAGAGGGGACCACAGGCCCCCTGCACCCTCCAGATGGCCCCAAGGCACTTCAGAAACCCCTTTTTTTACCGTGGTAGTGGAACCCATGAAGTGCCATCGTCATCACTGCTGGTTTGCCGCTCTCCTTAAGAGGATAATCAGTGGTTCTGGTTGCCCTGGGGGGGTCACAACCCCCAGGTTGGGTTGGTTGGTTGGCAACCTTCAGTCTCGAAAGTCTATGGTGTAAGCCTACAGCACCCGGTATTCCCAGGTGGTCTCCCATCCAAGTACTAACCAGGCCTGACCCTGCTTAGCTTCCAAGATCAGATGAGATCAGGCATGTGCAGGGTAAGATACTGTTGGGTTGGGAATAACTGGTGGATTGTATATTTTAAAGTACTGAATAAATTCCCATGTTTATGAATCTTGTGATGATCATGTGTTCCATATGAGATGGCTTCATGATCTGTGCAGCTGATAGCACAGGTTTTATTAAACTGCTAGAGTTCGCTGATACGCATGACTTTAGGGAAATCTCAACATTTCTACTCTGTTTCTCAAAGCAGAGAATCAAATGCTTACAATTAACTTATGGATTTCAGCACTATTTCATGATTTGAAAGAAGACTTTTCTGAACATATGGGGACATCAATAAAATGATTTCATTTGCGCTGTACAAATAGTTCATCAGAATTTAAGTTTGGTTTCCTGCATGATCAAAATCTGTCCAATGCCACCACATGACAATGTGGTTAATTGAATTGGATGGTTTTGTTTTAAGTATGGCAAAGTATTTTCAATTTGTCTACTGCTGGATATAATGTTACAGGCACATTTTCAAACTTTTCTCATCAACTGTTAAAACTGGGAGTGGAAATTAAGGGTGGGGGAATACCAAGAGGAAATGAGGAAGAAAAATTAATTTGCTGTCTCTCTCACCACATCTTGTAGTCCTTAAGAAGTTGACCACATGGAGATCATAAATCATGAGTGACTTTTTTTTCTCTTACTCAATTCGATCCCCTATTTTAGACTGTCTGCTCTCAGTTAATAAGTCTTCCAGGCACCTTAATCAAGCTTGGTTTCTTCCCTGTCTTTTATTATATCTAAAAGATTTGCCTATCAGTCATAGTTTCCAAGACAGCTTGTAACACAATCAAAACCACAGTCTGCGCATAAAGAGACTGAAACAAAACAATCAGTCCAATTAACAGATCTGCTGCTGGATTCTTACCTAGTTCAAATTTTTGAACAGTCGTCAGATGCAGCCCCCTGTAGAGTGCATTGCCATTACCCAGGGGGTAGGCAATGCAGGGGCTAAGGCAGGGGGCTAAGGCAGGGGCTAACTCTGTGGCTAACAAAGGGCTGTGGTTAACAGGGCTAACTCTGTGGTTCCCAAACTTACCTGGGTCACGATGCCCCTGCAGCATCTTCTTCCCAGCTCAGCCAGTCATCACCATCTTGGAGCTCGCGAAATCTCACAAGACTCAAGATGGTGGTGCCCAAATTTCATGAGATTTTGTGAGATCCAAGATGGCAGTGCCTGGGAGGAACAGGTAGGAGGGGCAATTGGGGACATCCTGTGGAACCCTTGTGTGTGCGCTTCAACGCCCTAAGGCATTGCAACACACACTTTGGGAACCCCTGGGCAAACTCAGTGCGGAACCCCTGGGCCAACCCCTGGGCTAACTAAGTTCTTAGCTACAACTTCATCTTTTGAGCTTCTGAATGCACGGGCCTACCAGCAAAATACACCGAGTGGTAGCATCTTCCTTATGCCAATATCAGGGCTTGATCACTGCTCGAGGCTAGAATAGAGACAACAACTGGTGACCATGCAAGGATGCTTGTGCAACTCCAGAAGAGGAGGTGACCTGGTATATCCTTCTGGGCCTGTCAGTCACCCTGTACTGAAGGTTGAATCTCCAATTGATAGAGATGCTGCCAATACATGGGAAAAGAGGAACCAGGTAGAGTTTGGCCCTAGGCAGGGGAAACCAAGTAAATACTTCAGTTCCTGGGGTCAGCACAGGGCACTGATCAATCAGTAGTATAGTGTGAGAGGGGAAAGGTAGGCAGGAAAACACTAAAAGCAGGGAGGGAATGCTCCGTGGTTTTTCTCTGCCAGATTGAGAGTGTGTACAGCAGACCCAGGTGCCATTCAGTCTGGGATCAACTGAAGCATGAGCAGGAAACTTCTGGTCTGTGATTTCTGCTTTGTGGCTTGGGCTGCTTGCCATTCCCTGTTCCAGTCAGTCATCCCTGGTGCTGTAGGGAGCCAGAACAGATCAGTCATGACCCAGTGGTCTTCTCGTTTAAGCTGTACAGTACTTGGCACGATATGAGTTAGTGGCATAGAGTTTTCTGTCCTTTGCAATGGACAAGCTGCCCAAGCAGTCATCACATTTCACATCTTCAGAGCAATTTCAGGCATGCATTTTAGCCTCTTTCTCACCATCCGTGTACCAGTGCATGTGTGAATGATTTTAATGCCACTTGGGATCATCATGAGTTCAATTTTGGGTTCAGTTGAGGATCATGCAAGGATTTGGATTTTTCAACTGTTGTATCTCCTTGGTGTAAGTTGTGAAGAGATGTGCTCTGCTTCAGTGGCGTCACTAGGGTTCGCGTCACCCAGTGCAGGATGCCAGTGCGTCACCCCCCATGCAGTGGGTGAGGCAACAACCCAGGTGGCGGGCATGGTGATGTACCATCGCCCCACCCCCACTGGTTTTTGGGCTGTATCTTTTGATAGAACACAGATATGTCAATGCGGTTTGTTTCATTGCATTCTGCATGAAATTACACATTGATTGCTATATAACATGATGGTATTATTCCTCCAAACTGTGATTTTAGTGATTTTGGTCACTAGGGGTGTCACCCCCCAGAGTGTCAACTTACTAACACCTTATTGCAGCAGTTCTCAAACTTTTAGCACTGGAACCCACTTTTTAGAATGACAATCTGTCCAAGACTCACCAGAAGTGATGTCATGGTGGAAGTGACACCATCAGGCAAATTAAAATAAATAAGTATAAATTAAAGTAAAACAAATAATTAAATAAACAGAAGCCAACCCTGTTTCACCAAGTGAATTTCCTCTGTAGTCTGCCTGCAATGTCCCCCACTCCCAAATCAGGAAGGTTTTCAGCCCTACCCAGTGCCCAGTTCAATTTAAGAACTTCTGTTTAAACCATATCACTGTCAGGATCCACCTCCACCTTTTTGCAGGTCTCAAAAAAGTTCATCTTATCAGCTGAAGCCTCTGTTTTGATCCTTTTTAGTGGGGGGAGGAGGAGGCTGCCTTCTGGAGCACTTGTTTAGCTGCAGGTGCATAGGATCAGGACCATTCTGGTAGCCTTGCACTCTTCTTCACCTGATCCTCCACACCAGCCCAGGCATGTTTGCTTACTTGCGAGTAAACGCAACCATGAGGCTTAGTTTTGCTTTCCATAGGGCTCAATACATTCACCTGCTTGGAGGGAGGGACTTCCTTCCCCTGTTTTTGGGGGCTGCATCCATTGGATCAGGACCATTCTGGTGTCTTTGGATTCCTCTCAGCCTACCCTTTCCAACGGACTAAGGCAAGTTCACCTACT
Source organism: Tiliqua scincoides (assembly GCF_035046505.1). Classification (NCBI taxonomy): domain Eukaryota; kingdom Metazoa; phylum Chordata; class Lepidosauria; order Squamata; family Scincidae; genus Tiliqua; species Tiliqua scincoides. The sequence continues at coordinate 242,079,855 of NC_089822.1, read as the reverse complement.
CACCTACTCACGAGTAAACACGCGATATGGCTGACTTTCACTTTCCATAGGGATCCATGCATTTTTTGTTCACCAGTTTTTGGGCCATAACTTTTGTTAGAAAGGAGATATTTCACTCTGGTTTTTTGCATTGTGTTCCACCCAAAATTCCACACCCAACGGTATATAATATGATGAGGTTACTCCTAATCACCACAATTTTAGTGTGTCACCCCCCCTTGTGCGTGTCACCCGGTGTGGCCTGCACCCCCATACCCTCCTAGCGACGCCACTGCTCTGCTTGAAACAATTTTTAGATTCTCCACCAATGTTATTTGCACTGAGCTGTATAAATTCAGCACTAAGCAAATGTGGGAGTGACTGTTCCTTACACAAGCAGGCAGGGTCATACAAAGGTCCCGAAGGGACCTTCAAAGCAGCAGAAGATGCCTTTGCTGTGAAGAAATATGAATAAACTGGAGTAGTTATGATGTTCTGAGTGATGAAATTATTTTCAAAGACTTGTATGAAATATAAGATCTGAGCCAGTAAGGCCAAATCCTTGAGGGTTTACACTTGGATTGTGATTGCTGACCCTTGAAAGAAAAATCATAAGGGTGAAGCTTAACTTCTTTAGTTTAGTAAATGTGAAGATTAAATCCATCAGAGCTGAGTCTTTTCACTACTCAAGGTCAGATTTCTGAAATGCATCTATAGTAAAGAAAAAACATTACATTCTGGAAACCTTTTCACGAAATTGAAGACCAAGATACTTTTGTTTTTTTTAAAATATGGGCCGAGTCTTTCAGGAAAGGGTTGCTTTGTGCATTTGTAACATTTAGGTGGAAACCTAGTGGTTTGCAACTTTATTATTATTTTATTATACTTATTTTTAGCCCACCTTTCTCCCCGAAGGGACTCAAGGCGGCTTACAAAACAAGGTTAAAACAAGTTAAAAACATAATTTAAAAGCAGATAAAAACATAACATATCCTAAAAACAGTATTCAGATAAAAGTAGTCAGGCTTTCTCCCACCAAAACCCCTCAGCCTTGCTCAGTCATCTCATTCCCCCAGTGGCATGGATAGAGGATGGAAGCTATCCTGCAACCCACCTAAAATAACTTCCAAAAATAGAAAGAGAAGGGGCTGCTCCTCTAATGGAGGGGCAGGGATATGGGTCATGAATTCCGCACTTGGCTAGGGCAACAAAAAAAGGACATTAGGGGCTCTTTTCAGATAATCTCCTCCGCATGTTCACCAAATATGTGAGGGAAGGAAGGTGGGACTGTACCCACTGACTACACCCTTAGCACTTAGTGAAGTCGACCATCCATACTGAAAACTCCAGGAAGCTGTCAAACTTTCTCATGTTTCATTCATACAGCACCTGATTCCCCCGATGGCTTGATGGGCCTTTAGTTCTGTCATCTGCCATATCTACAGTATATATGTTTTCTGCCTTTGGGTAGCCTTCACTCCTGGACATCCTGGATTAGGACCGAGACGCATTTGCTCCAAGACTCCCTGATTATATAAAAGGCATGCTTGTCATAGTGAATGGAGCAAAAGAGAACCTGTTCTCTCTCTCTCTCTCTCTCTCTCTCTCTCTCTCTCTCCCCCTTTCCAAATGACTCACAAATGGTGCTTGAGTCTGGAGGACATGCTGGTAGTAGAAAGGCTTTGACTCAAGAGAGGCTTCTGTGGCCTTTTGTAGCTTTCCCATGTATCGCACCACTGCTTGTTCAGAGATGACCAAGAGAGACATGTTATTGTATAAAAAGCCTTGTGGGCGTTCAGTAAAAAATAAAAATAAAGAAGTGTGCTGTCTTATGAGTGTTTTAAAGTGCTGCAGCTGTTCAGGTTGCTATGGTGATGACAAATCTGATTATTACCCCAATTAACCACTTCAGTGCATTCCAGAGATCTGCACTGGGGTGCTCCTCTGCTCCCAAAAAAAACACACACAAAAACCACTGTATGCTATTTCTCACGTTGCCTGTTGATGAGAACATGAAGGTCACCATGAGTTTCTTTCTGAAGGATGTTTTGTTTTGTCGTCATTGCAATAAAAATGTTCTGACTCCAATAACCCCAGAGTTTCCTTCATCATTAATCTGGAACACGGGAACTGGGCAGCCCTCATGGAGTCAGTTCCTTTAGGAGAGAGCACTGGAGGCTGATAATGTTTCCTTTTGCATGTTATTGCTTCATGTTTATGCCTTCAAGGCGTGTTAAAGTATGAAAACTCAAGACAACATGATTCTTGTCTTGGTAATGAGCTGCTTATTCACACACGCACTGCTTGAGAAGGTATGCACAAGCACTAAAACAGCACACAGGGCCATTTGATGCCAGCACCCTAGAAGCTCCAAAACCAAGTTCCTCCTGGCAACTCTCTTAGCCCCTCTGCTAACCAGGATGCTAAGGTTAAACGTAGGAACCAAAGACCCATATAGTCCAGAATCCTCCTTCCTACAACAGCCAACAAGATGCATCTTGGAAGTTCACAGATAGGCACGAAGGCAACAGTTCCACCTCCTGCTTTTGCTCCTTGGCAATGGTCTAACCCCTTTTAAGGCTGACTATGTTGGTGACTAGTTCTACATCTTGTACTAGTAGATTCTATTTAGTACCAGGGACAGACTGCACTTGCTCCCAGTGTGGAAGGGATTGTCACTCCCGAATCGGCCTTTTCAGCCACACTAGACGCTGTGCCAGAACCACCATTCAGAGCGCGATACCATGGTCTTTCGAGACTGAAGGTTGCCAACAACTGCGTTATGCACAAACATACATAATTCAATATATGTTTTATGATAAAGTACGTTCTTTCTGTCTATCCTGAATCTAATTACTCCCCATGTGCCTCGTGCTGACACACTGGACAAGTTTCCAGTTTCCAAGGAACACTTAGGCAAACGTCCTTTCCACAACAGCCCACATGAGCCCACCTTAGCTGAGTATGAGTGACAGGCAAGCACCACTTGCTTGTACGCTGCCTGGGCAATGGCCATCACAAATGTGCCTTAAGGCACCTTGAGGCAACCAAAAGGGGGAAAGCGTTGGCAAGGAGGCCAGCACCAGTCAATCCCAGGTCTCTGCACCAGCAGGACGACAGTAAGTGAACTGCTGCTTGGTTGGAAGGTGTTTCTGGGTGGGGGAGGGTGGGGATGAGGCAGAACTGGGTGGGGGAGGGCAAGCCAGAAGATGGTTCAAGCCCGGGAAGGGGGGGTGGGCACTGCAGCAGAGGCTGTCACCGGATCCTATTCCCCCTTCCTGAGCCTTGGAGCCCAAAATGGGTTTCCTTGGTTCTGCACCAGCTAAGTAGATGGTGCAACTCTGAGCAGACCAATTGGGGCCACTGAGGCCTGATACAGGGTACCAATGTTCCTTTACCTTGAGGAGACTTCTGGCTGCTTCCCCAGCCTTGCAGGATAACAACAACAACAACAACAACAACAACAACAACAACAACAACAGGTATTTATATACCGCCTTTCTTGGTCTTTATTCAAGACTTTATTCAAGGCGGTTTACATAGGCAGGCTTTATTAAATCCCTATTAAATAGGGATTTTTACAATTTCAAAGAAGGTTCTTTCTTTCAAGAACGACTACATTCAAGGTGTTTCATTCCGATCTGGCTTCACATTCTGGCCTCCATCCTCCCACGCTCAGAGCAGATGGAATTGCTCGGCTTCAGCTTGTCAGTTGCTCCAAGGTCGCACGGTGCCGGTGGCCTCGAACTGGCGACCTTGTGGATGTTATCTTTAGGCAGACGGAGGCTCTACCCTCTAGCCCAGACCTCCTGCCCAGGATTCAGCAGTGGCTGTTTTGGTGCTGCTGTATTGTGGTGCAGAGGCCACAAATCTTGGGCCCTAAGTCTTGTCAAGTCTAGGAGAGCTTCGTATAATGGGAGGGTGAGAGAGGGAGAAATATTATTCTACTTTATTCATCACAATTATTTTATAGAAATAGCTTGGTTTTTGTTTATACCTTTGACTGTGGCAAACTGAATGACCTATAGCAGCAATTGTCAACCCATTTCATCTCATGGCACACTGACAAGGCGCTAAAATTGTCATGGCACACCATTAGTTTTTTGACAATTGACAAGGCACACCACACTGACAGCAGGGACTCGCATCTCCCAGTGGCCCTACTAACAAATGGTCCTCCCCCTAACTCCCGTGGCACACCTGCAGACAATCCAGGGCACACCAGTGTGCCACGGCACAGTGGTTGAAAATGGCTGTCCTATAGGATTGTTCTGTGTTGTTAATCTCATTCAAGATCATGGAGACATGACAAATGATACAGTTATTGCACTTGCCCCAGGCTTAGATCGACTGTACATGAAGATGGGTTTAACTGCAAAAAGAAGTTTGCATTAAATCATTACAAACATGCTTCAACTGTGTTTGCCTTAATTGGTAGTTGTCAGTTCTATTCCAGCAGAATGGATAAAGCTCACCCACTGGTTCTAAGCCTTTGGGAGACATTAGTGGGTACCTGGTTTGTCTCTGTTCTCCCTTGCTGCTGTATTTTTGTCCCAGTTGGTCTTTTGTCTCTTTTGTGGTGGGAGAGGAGAGGAAAGGGATGAATTAATCATGTGCAGCAGGGTAACTTTCTTATATCTTCTCCCTTACAATATGCAAGATAATCACATGAAGCATTTTGTAGTGACATCTTTAACCACTTGTTAAGATGGGAGTGGCACATGTGGAAAGAGAAGATGGAGGACTATGAGACTTCCTCAGTGAGAAGTCTGAAGGTATGAATGACACTAGTGCCTTCTGGAATTCGCATCTCACTGTGGAGTAGTCAGGACAGATTAGTCTGTTTAACCCAGGAGAATGCACTGAAAGGGTAGGGGGAAACCCACCCTTCTTACCACCCCAATTGCGAATATGACAGGCTGGTCAAGAATATAAAGCAGCAACTAATCTGCATTAAATGATCTTCAGTACGTACCAGCTGCCACTTTAGAGGGAGGCTCCAACAGACAGGAGGGGGTACTTTTGTGTGTCGGGGAGGCTCATTAAGACTGCAGTACTGGCTCGAAAATGATAAGCGTGTCTGATTTGAAAAATGTGGCTTGTTGCTCCTCTCCGCTCTCAAAATGTAAAACATTTAATACAGAAGCAGCATAAGAAAATTAGCTGAGGACACGTTTATTTTGGTGCCTGGCAAAGCCAGCCACTTGAGAGCAGCTGGCTGTCTCTAGCTAACAGATTTTTTCATCTTTATGAAATAAAAGGATAGAAAGACGACCCGCTTGACACATGGTTGAGCTATTCTTAGACTTGGCATTTGCTGAAGTGGGCTTTTACCGCATTGTGCTTGGCGCTTGCGCCATTTCCACAGATGCATATTTTCTCACATTAATCAGTGACGGGTTTTATTTAAAAACCCAGAACTGCTGTGCATCCTCTCCACCAGACCTTCTGCTGTGGAGCTGTACGCATACCCAGATAGCTTCCCCCATTGGACTGCCCTGAGCTGATCCGCAGAATGTATATTTCACCCCTGGCCTCTGAGCGGGCCGCTTGGAGGCAGGCTATGCAGCATGGCCTTTCCCAGTTTGAAGAGACACTTGGCCAACAGTCTGAGGCTAAGAGGCAAAGAAGGAAGGCCCATAGCCAGGGAGACAGACCAGGGACAGACTGCACTTGCTCCCGGTGTGGAAGGGATTGTCACTCCCGGATTGGCCTTTTCAGCCACACTAGACACTGTTCCAGAACCACCTTTCAGAGCGCGATACCATAGTCTTTCGAGACTGAAGGTTGCCAATACAATATTTCACCCCCCTTCCCTACAGAATGTATATTTGGGGTGAGACCTTAGAATAGAGTTGCCAACTTTTGATTTAAAAATCAGCCTTAGAAAGGGTTGAGGCAGATTCTGACATCTCAGAGGTGGAGCCTGGAGGAATCTGCTAGGTCGGAGCCCAAGCAGAATTTGGTCAATCAAGGGCTAACCCAGGGTAAAATCTGGATTTTACTGACTTTTCAGTTACTTGATAGAAGAAAAGCCTTGTTTTATCTTTCTAACCTTCGACTTAGGTAAACTATGTAACCTGAGCATTCTTGGTTCCGTTCTTGAGCTTTCTGAAACAGAGACGCCTGCATTGGCTCAGTCATGTTGTGAGAATGGATGATGAGAGTTGTGAGAATGGATGATGGCCGGATCCCAAAGGATCTCCTCTATGGTGAACTCGTGCAAGGAAAGCGCCGTACAGGTAGACCACAGCTGCAATACAAGGACATCTGCAAGAGGGATCTGAAGGCCTTAGGAGTGGACCTCAACAGGTGGGAAACCCTGGCCTCTGAGCGGCCCGCTTGGAGGCAGGCTGTGCAGCATGGCCTTTCCCAGTTTGAAGAGACACTTGACCAACAGACTGAGGCAAAGAGGCAAAGAAGGAAGGCCCATAGCCAGGGAGACAGACCAGGGACAGACTGCACTTACTCCTGGTGTGGAAGGGATTGTCACTCCCGAATCGGCCTTTTCAGCCACACTAGACACGGTTCCAGAACCATCTTTCAGAGCGCGATACCATAGTCTTTCGAGACTGAAGGTTGCCAACATCTTGAGCTTTAGTGGAAGGTGACAATGGGGTGCCTATCGTGTATGGCTGTATGCATATAGACCTTTCTACACCACTGGGGACTCTGAACAGTCATGATTCCCAGTTGCTTGGAGGGCTCTAGGCTCATAGAGCTCTGTGCATATAACTTTTTTCTCACTATCTGCTGCTGTATGGTGTATATACCATGCCTGCTTTTCCATTAAAAAAAAATTGTATAGCAGTTTGCATTGCAGGAGTGCAGGTTACACTGAGTGAGGCCCGTGTTAATGACCTTGATAGAATTTTCATGGCAAGGATTATTCTTGGAGGAAACTATTCAATGGACTACTATTTCAAGGAACCAAGACAGAGGAACCGAGCAGCAGAGGCATTTCTATTCCTAGCCCATTCATTCACCTCAGCTGGCTGCTCCATTCATTGAACTACTTGTGTTAATGGTTTAAAGCCCAATACTGGGCTTGGCGTACAGGCTCACTTCCAGTGCGCACTGTCACAAATGTGCCATAAGGCACGTTTGTGGGTCCTAATGCCTGGTAAGCGCTGGTGGTAGCTGGCCAGTGCCAGGCTACCTCCGGGTGGGTGCCCGACCTCCACCGCCAAGCAACGGAGAGGTAAGCAGAGGCGTGGGGGGAGATGGGGAGGATGCGTTCCAGGGAGGCAGGGAGAGGGTGGAGGAAGGTGTGTAGGGAGGAAGAAGCGGGGATGGAGGGAGGCGGAACCGATGGAGCAATGCTGCACCAGATCCAAAACTTCCATGTTGGGCTCACTGCCTTGCATGGAGGCTCTTGATTCACCGCCGACCTTTCAGTTGGTGGTGAATCGAGTAGCCCCATTGCAGGGTTACTCACTTTACCTGGGGAACAGGGACAAAATTCCCTTTCTCTGGAAGAGCTGCCCGTGGCTGAAGTGCACAGGATGCAGCGGCAGCCATTTTCAGTGCCGCCACAGCCCTGCGCTCTGAGCAGCTCAGGATTGGGCTGTTACTCATGTGTGCATCAAAAGACGGTGTCATCCTGCACCGGAAGTCAGAGGACTGAACTCATGGAAGATCAGCTTCCTGGCGCAAGAATTCCTGGTTTTGAAATGCCAGTTTTCAAAAGGACTAATCATCATAGATCTGCTAGGAGATCCCTTCCACTGATGTTACTCTTCACAGAAGACCACCATTTGCATGAGCCTGTGAAATATATGCCAACCAGTTCAGATAGTGTATGATCTTGGTTTAAGATGTATCTAAAAGATATCTATAATTCCCAAGACAAGTGCTTTTATTACAGTTTCCACTGGTTTTAATATCCATACCCTTGGGAAATATAATTGGTGAAAGCCCCCTGAGATGTGAATGTGGTTAAGTTCTTTGGATTCTGTTAGGTACCTCTGGCTGCCACCATTGGCTATGATATGTGTGTGTATGTATCATGAGCAAGCACCAGTCTATTGAGTAACACCCCCATTTTTCCCTAAAAGACAGCTCTCTGTCTGAACACTGAAGCTCGCCTAAGAGATGATAGCAACTGTTACCCTGCACATGCCTGATCTCGTCTGATCCTGGAAGTTAAGCAGGGTCAGGCCTGGTTAGTACTTGGATGGGAGACCGCCTGGGAATACCAGGTGCTGTAGGCTTATACCATAGTTTTTGGAGACTGTCACATATCTCACATAGCCTTCCTCTTTTAGATTTGAAACAGGAGAAACACAACTGCCTAGTTTTGGCAGAGAGCCATAGCTGAGTCAAAAAAAAGGAGCTCACACTTTGCCATTGATTCTGTCACTTATCTGATTTCAAACCAGCCTATCAGAGCTGGGGGACGGGGACGGGACTAGACTTCTAGTGGGGACTAGACTTCTAAGTGGGGAAAAAGATTGCTGTCCAGGTGGGTTGAGAGAGCAAAATTCATTGCTTTAAATTGTGGGTAGTTAATCTATGTAAATATCGACTGCTCATTGCTATATTCTGTTCTATCTAGGTATCAAGGATGCCATGTGGAGTTGAACAGTTCCCATTCCTACTTGTACAACAGATGGCTGCACTTTAATATCTTTCTCATTAGGAATCAAACACTCCTTTGCTTACCTACAAAGTGAGTTTCGTTCTTATGGGCCTCCGTGATTTGAAGGTTAAGAACATTCATCTCTTTACAGGGCACATGGAAAGAATATTACAGGAATGGAAATGGGATCAGAGAGACAGGGGACAGGACGCTGATAGAGGCAGGAGACCTAATTAGAGGGAGTGGAGATAAGAATAGATGGAGGTGAAAATTCTCACAGGAGCTCTCGTCCTCTTTGAGCCTTCTGGAAGAATTTTAAAAAATTAGAAGTCCTTTTGCATGGCCTAGACCTTTCAACTGTTTCCCTCATACAAAGAGAAAATATTGCAAGGTCGTGAAGGAATGAGCATGTCATTAATCTGAAGAAGCTTGCAAATAATAAGCAAACTGAATAAATAACATTGTCCCTTTAAAAAAATATAAGGTTCAAAATGATGCTGAAGACTCTTTCCCATGTGTCATTATGTTAGAAACGAAGCGCATTATTTCAGGCACACTGACAGCTACATCAGTGTGATGTCACAATTCATAACCATCACCATCATAGTTCATATTATAAGCAGTTGGGGATATCTGCCTGTTCTCCACAAAGGGCTCTAAGACTTCTCAGCTAGAATGCACTGGCAAGTTGTTGTCTAAAGCAATTGAGACATGGTTCCCTCACAACGCACTTTGGCCCCAATGCTATCCCCCATCAGCATGCGATCCAGGCACACCAACTGAGAATGCACTGCATCCTATGGTGGGGGGACCAGATGGCCTGGAAGAGGCAAGTAAAAATATTTTTAACTGACCTCCCAGTAAGCTGTCTGGCTGTCAATAGTTCTCCTTAGTTGTATGTCAGCTATTTAGCTGGTGTAAGTCTGAGAAGCCTTGGGGGCAGGTCCAGGCCAGTCAAGGGGGATAGGATCTCAGTGTGCACTGCTGCCACCAAGATCCACACCCTAAGCATCTCCTATTCAGTCCGCTCCCCACCTCAATCTTCCCACAACCCACCCTTGCCACCACCTTACCTGCTCAAGTGCAGTCTGAGTAGGTCTGGCACGTGCGTGGGACCTCTGGCCATTTGCACCAGAGATAAAAGGAGACAGAGATGGCAGAGAAATTAAATGAGTTCTTTGCATCTGTCTTCACGGCAGAAGACCTCAGACAGATACCGCTGCCCAAACGGCCCCTCCTGACCGAGGAGTTAAGTCAGATAGAGGTTAAAAGAGAAGATGTTTCAGAGCTCATTGATAAATTAAAGATCAATAAGTCACCGGGCCCTGATGCCATCCACCCAAGAGTTATAAAGCAATTGAAGAATGAAGTTGCTGATCTCTTGACTAAAATATGCAACTTGTCCCTCAAAATGGCCACGGTGGCAGAAGATTGGAGGATAGCAAATGTCACACCGATCTTTAAAAAGGAAAAGAGGGGGGACCCGGGAAACTATAGGCCGGTCAGCCTAACATCTCTACTGGGTAAGATGGTGGAATGCCTCATCAAAGATAGAACCTCAAAACACATAGACTAACAAGCCTTGCTGAGGGAGAATCAGCATGGCTTCTGTAAGGGTCAGTCTTGCCTCACGAACCTTATAGAATTCTTTGAAAAGGTCAACAGGCACGTGGATGCAGGAGAACCCGTAGACATTATATATCTGGACTTTCAGAAGGCGTTCAACACAGTCCCTCACCCAAGGCTACTGAAAAAACTCCACAGTCAGGGAATTAGAGGACAGGTCCTCTCATGGATTGAGAGTGGGTGTCAATGGGCAATTTTCACAATGGAGAGAGGTGAAAAGCGGCGTGCCCCAAGGATCTGTTCTGGGACCGGTGCTTTTCAACCTCTTCATAAACGACCTGGAGACAGGGTTGAGCAGTGAGGTGGCTAAGTTTACAGACGACACCAAACTTTTCTGAGTGGTACCCTGCACATGCCCAATCTCGTCTGATCTTGGAAGCTAAGCAGGGTCAGCCCTGGTTAGTACTTGGGTGGGAGACTGCCTGGGAATACCGGGTGCTGTAGGCTTATACCATAGTCTTTCGAGACTGAAGATTGCCAACCAAAGGTGAAGACCAGAAGTGATTGTGAGGAGCTCCAGAAGGATCTCTCCAGACTGGCAGAATGGGCAGCAAAATGGCAGATGCGTTTCAATGTAAGTAAGTATAAGATCATGCACATTGGGGCAAAAAATCAAAACTTTAGATATAGGCTGATGGGTTCTGAGCTGTCTGTGACAGATCAGGAGAGAGATCTTGGGGTGGTGGTGGACAGGTCGATGAAAGTGTCAACTCAGTGTGTGGCGGCAGTAAAGAAGGCCAATACTATGCTTGGGCTCATTAGAAAAGGTATTGAGAACAAAACGGCTAATATTATAATGCTGTTGTACAAATTGATGGTAAGGCCACACCTGGAATATTGTATCCAGTTCTGGTCGCCGCATCTCAAAAAAGACCAGGTGGAAATGGAAAAGGTGCAAAAGAGAGCAACTAAGGATTACTGGGTTGGGGCACCTTCCTTATGAGGAAAGGCTATGGCGTTTGGGCCTCTTCAGCCTAGAAAAGAGACGCCTGAGGGGGGACATGATTGAGACATACACAATTATGCATGGGAAGGATAAAGTGGATGGAGAGATGCTCTTTACACTCTCACATAACAGCAGAATCAGGGAACATCAACTAAAATTGACTGTTGGGAGAGTTAGAACAGACAAAAGAAAATATTTCTTTACTCAGCATGTGTTTGGTCTGTGGAACTCCTTGCCACAGGATGTGGTGATGGCATCTGCCCTGGATGCCTTTAAAAGGGGATTGGACAATTTTCTCGAGGAAAAATCCATTATGGGTTACAAGCCATGATGTGTATGTGCAACCTCCTGATTTTAGAAATGGGCTATGTCAGAATCCCAGATGCAAGGGAGGGCACCAGGATGAGGTCTCTTGTTATCTGGTGTGCTCCCTGGGGCATTTGGTGGGCCGCTGTGAGATACAGGAAGCTGGACTAGATGGGCCTATGGCCTGATCCAGTGGAGCTGTCCTTTTGTTATGTTCTTAAAGAGTGATTTTAGCAAACGTATTTGTGGACTACACTCCATCAGATTCATAAAATGCTGTTCTCAGTTTACTAATAGGTTCAGATCATACAGTGAGGAAAAAGAAATTACCACTTAGATGCAAAGGCCATGAAATGGAATGGATGATAATGGATGCTGTCTTTGTGAGAACAACTCTGTCCTTTTAATATGACAGGAAGAAATTCAACAGGAGTAGCTTTCTCAGCAGGGTCAACTAGTACAAATAAACCAGTAGGCCTCACCGCACACCAACTCCCTTTTTTACATTGCCAAAGATGGCTGCAACGCTAAATACTCTGAAATCTTCCCCGCAGTTGCTGACAAAGGTCAAAGCTAAAGTATGTCTTTCAATTGCCCCACATGCTGAAAGATATTCAGGCGTTTGGATCTTTTGCCAGCTGGGAAATCAATTACCCGTGAGGCATTCCTTTAGAAACCATTCCAACTTCTCTGCCAGGAGCCAAGTGATGAATCTCCTCACCAAGAGATCAAGATGCACCGGACGTTCCGTTTGGCAATTTCTGTTCTTGAATGCAAATCCCGCTGGGGGCTAAGCCTTGCTTCATAGAAGCTCCTCAGTCAGATCTGGGCAAGAGAGTGCTAATGAGACCCTTTCCACTGTTAACAAATTGAATGTGTCACATGTTTGTTTTTGCTTTTTTTATAACATCTCCGATCAACCATGGAACAGTGAGCAACAGGCCTCGTATTGTGACCATGAACACCTCTGACTGCAAGCCTGATTCACCAGAAGAATTCCTTCCTCCATTGTGAGGCATTTTCTCTGTCCAGACTTGGCAAACCTCCAGAGAACAGTCTCTGTAATAGGAAAGCCTTCCTAGTAGTCACTGTTGTTTGTTGTTTGGCAACCTTCAGTCTCGAAAGACTATGGTATAAGCCTACAGCACCCAGTATTCCTGGGCGGTCTCCCATCCAAGTTCTACCCAGGCCTGACCCTGCTTAGCTTCCAAGATCAGACAAGATCAAGCATGTGCAAGGGCTGATCATGAATTCCAGGAGGCCTATGCACGCATTCTGTCTTGCTGCTTGACGGTTCGGGCAAAAACGGTTCCTACTTAGTGCCCTCTCATCCTTGGGCTCTTCTATGTACATTTGTTCTCCTTTTTGTAATTTTTTTCCCCTTCCATTCAGCTGGTTCTTTTCTTCTCTTTCTCCAATTTAGTATGCCCAACAAACAACCCTCATTAATATATTAGTACAGTACTGGCTTTGTAATCCTTAAGCATTATGATCTTTTTGGCCACAACCCTGGTAGATTTAAGAATATATCCTACCTTCTCTTGATCTGCAAATGTCTAAAATGCCCTGCTCACTTCCATATTTGCTATGCATTTCTTAAAGGAAGTACCTTCCTCAGCCACTGCCTACCAGACTATGGTTTTCCTTGTGTAACATTGCTGTGTGCATCTATTTACCCTAGAGGTGAGAAGTTTCAGGGGTCACGCTATTCAGGTTGATTTCCTTTGGGATGAGAGACACTGATTGCTTTCTCCTTTTTTTAGTAACACCTGCTTTATAACAAACATACAATAGGAACCACTATGGAGGCCAGCAGTATCCACCTGTACAAGACAGCAGATCCTGTCCTCCACAGTGTATTCCCATAGAGTGGGCCTGCGCTCCCAGGAAGCCTTCAGCTAAGTCAGTGCTTCATTTCTCTCTGTGTCTTTTCCAAATTGCAAATGGCTGTCTCTTCATGCGTGCATGTACGCTGCCCTGTATCTCCTTTCCTTAATTGGTCCATGCCTGTGTGCCATCTTCCCCAATTACTGATGACAAGAACCTTCTAAACCAGTGGTTCTCACACATTTAGCATTGGGACTCACTTTTTAGAATGAGAATCTTTCAGGACCCACCCAAGGTGATGACATGACTGGAAGTGACGTCATCAAGCAGGAAAATTTTTAACAATCCTAGGCTGCAATCCTACCCACACTTACCCAGGATTAAGTTCCATTGACTAGCATTGTTAAAAGAATATATATAGTAGCTTGTTAAAAGTACAGGTACTTTTTCCCCTCACATACCATGGTGGCATCAAGTCTAATATATTAAAAATAAAATATTGAAATAAATGGGGACCCACCTGAAATTGGTTCGTGACCCACCTAGTGAGTCCTGACCCACAGTTTGAGAAACACTGTTCTAAACAATCAAGAGGCTAATAATCTACCTACTTTACATTTGTTTGTTGGCAGAGTTTCTGTAACTTTAACAGCTGTGCTTAGGAAGTAGATTTTAATAGGGACAGGATTTTTTTTTTTAATCATGGAGGTGCAGTGATGGGAGATATTAAACCTGTTGAATTGCTGCCTCTCAGGCAACTCCTAGAGACACAGGAGGTGTCTAGCGAAAAAAAGTGATAACTCTACTCCCAGAACCATCTATCCTGTACTCCACATCTACTGACTTAGAGCCACAAAAGAGAGCTGTTTCTGTAAAGTAAAAATATTGTTGTGGCTTCTAGCTGACTTTTCTTTTATTGCACTAATAGCCCAGAATGGTTGGCTAATGAGATCTAATGATTAGGGGCTGGTCTCCTGATACTTGAAGTGCTGTTCTAAACACTCTTTGAGTACTGAATAAATGTGAATGAATGAATGAATGAAAGATCAAGCAGCTTAGTGGTTAGATCAATTGATAATTACAGGCCTCAATTTGTTAATGAAGAATTCACAATTCTGTGTTTTAAAAAAAGAGAAACCAAAAGTCGTACATGACATTCATGCATTCATTCAGTACAGCTTCAGGTAATTGAAAAGAAAATAATTGTTTGAAGCTGCACTAGACAACTTCATGAATATCCTCTACTATGCTTGTTTTTATCATCAGAGGTTTTATGAGATCTAAACTGTGGCCTATAATTAGACTTTGATCCAAATATTGTTTGTATTATGCCATTGGTTGTTTTTTTTTTTTTAGCAGATACATTATTTCTTCTAATCTTAGATGAGAACAGTTACGTTGGATAAAGTGAATAGTAAGCAGTACTGTACATGATTCAGTGCCTGAGGGACTGGCTGCTTAAAGTGGCTGGGTGCAGTAGATTTGACTGCAGTGAAGGCGAGAGATGGGAGAAAGCATTGTCTGAGAATATTTTTTGGGGGGGAAGTACTTAACCGGCTTCGGGCGCAATCCTAACCTGCACTGGAGCAGGCAAGCCAGGAGGCTTGCACTGCATCCAACATGGTATTGCAGCGAGCAGCGGCTCAGCCATGGGCAAGGGGAAGCTCTTCCCCTTACTCGTGGGTAAGGGCTGCGTGCCCCTATGGGTCTCTTCAGACCTGCGCCACCTCTGGAGGTGGCGCAAGTCCGAGGAGAGCTGCTCCGCTCGCCCCGGGGACGGGTGTTGGGATCCGACATAATCACCGGGTCCCAGCCTCGCCCCCGGCTCCCCACATGCCTGCCCCCAGACCCGCCTTCCCCCCGGCCAGTAACGCCCCCTCCCCATGTCCCCTCATGCCTACCTTTGCCACTTATGTCAGCGCACTCGCGCTGACACAAGCAGCGGTGCGGGAGCCGCGGCGGAGTCTTCTGCCTCCGTCTGTGCTTCGGCGCATCTGAATGCACCAACTCAGCTCCTGCCTAAGGAGCCACAAATGTGCTTTATGGCATGTTTGCAACTCTCCAGGGCCACCTATACCGGCATAACTGCCAGTTAGGATTGCGCCCTTAGTTACAGTGGTATATGCAGATATAGTCAAGTCATATTGTGCATATTTTACTTTTGCAAATTCAAGCTTGCACAAATTCGATACACACGAAGCCAAAAAAAGGGGGGGGCAGAGGAAAACAACAACTTAAATAGTGCAAGCAATTTCTACCTACTATTGCACTTACTAAGGATAGTATGCAAGTGAGATGGGAGACTAAGGGCTGGATCCTATCAGGCCCGGTGCTGGTGGTACACCCGTATTGCTGGCTCCAGGTGTCTCAGATGTGCCATATGACATACCTGCAACACCTGGTGGGAAGGGGCTGCTGGTGCTGGCCCCAGCTCCAGAGGAGCATACTGGGGAGCAGCTTGTGGTATACTGCACTGCCACCTGGTGGTGAGGTGTTTTG
This sequence comes from Tiliqua scincoides, assembly GCF_035046505.1. Classification (NCBI taxonomy): domain Eukaryota; kingdom Metazoa; phylum Chordata; class Lepidosauria; order Squamata; family Scincidae; genus Tiliqua; species Tiliqua scincoides. The sequence goes on along the minus strand of NC_089822.1, from coordinate 242,064,091 downwards.
GGGTGGGAAGAGGATCAGGAGGAGGGTGGAACTGGGTGGGGGAGGATCAGTCCCGGGATGGGGGCAGAGATGGCGGCAGCCTCTGCTACCATATCTTGTCCTCCCTCCCAGAGCAGGCAGCCCAACACAGGCCTCCTTGACTCTGCACCTGCTCAAAGGCAGACACAGAGTCGCAGAGGCTCATTGATGCCACAGCGGTGGTACCTGGGGAAAGGGAACAAACGCTCCTTTTCCCCAAGGAGACACCTGGCGCTAGGCTGGCACCCTTAGGATCCAGTGGCAGTCCTTTTGGCACTGCTAGAGACCTGCACACTGGGCTGGATAGGATTGGGCTGTGAATTGGCTCAGTCACCAATACCTGCATTTCTCTCATAATTTTTTAAAAAACTGCACACATTTTTCAGATTTTCGTTTGCTAAACACAATTTCCCCCTTACATTCCGGCTTCAGAACCTCTCTCTCATGTACGATGCAATCAGACTACTGTCTTTTTTTTTTTAAAGCTTCTTTATAAATCTGTATATCAGCGATAACTAAACTCGTGATCGCTGTACAGTGCTAAATCAGTTCCCATTCAGTCCAACACTTACTGTTACGGCATGCGGCGGAGAAGAAGCCCCTCTATCTTTGTTGCGCAATGCTCTGGGCAGTCACGCTGGTAGCCCGCTGTGCCTGAAGGCATTGCGCCTACATTTCTGGATAGATGCGACTGCGAGGATGGTTGCCCAACAGCAATGGGCTTCTTGTGAGCAGCATATCAGAACAGTAGTAGTAGTAGTAGTAGTAGTAGTAGTAGTAGTAGTAGTAGTAGTAGTAATAATAATAATAATAATAATAATAATAATAATAATAATAATAATAATAATAATAATACAGGTATTTATATACCGCCTTTCTTGGTCTTTATTCAAGACTTTATTCAAGGCGGTTTACATAGGCAGGCTTACTAAATCCCCAAAGGGATTTTTACAATTTGAAAGAATGTTCTATCTTTCAAGAACCACAACATTCAGGTGTTACTTTCTTGATCTGGCTTCACATTCTGGCCTCCATCCTCCCACGCTCAGAGCAGATGGAATAGCTCGGCTCAGCTTGTCAGCTGCTTCAAGGTCGCACGGTGCCGGTGGCCTCGAACTGGCGACCTTCGGATGTTATCTTCAGGCAAATGGAGGCTCTACCCTCTAGACCAGACCTCCTGCCCTAAGCACCGCTCACATGGGAGAGGGATGCAGTGTTGCTCCGGATCCGGCCCACAAGCCATGGTTTGGCGAGCGCTGCTGTACATCATTGGCATAATTAGTTCAATTTACTGTTCATACTGCTTATTGTATCCTCTTACATTATGGTGAGGAACTTGTGAAGATTTTAGCAGAAACTTGCCCATCTTGTCATTATCTTTGATAAACCATGGCTGGCTTCAATGAGTTGTTTTGTCCTATGCACTGAAACTGACGCCTGCGTTGGCTCGGTCATGTCGTGAGAATGGATGATGGGCAGATCCCAAAGGATCTCCTCTATGGAGAACTCGTGCAAGGAAAGCGCCCTACAGGTAGACCACAGCTGCGATACAAGGACATCTGCAAGAGGGATCTGAAGGCCTTAGGAGTGGACCTCAACAAGTGGGAAACCCTGGCCTCTGAGCGGCCCGCTTGGAGGCAGGCTGTGCAGCATGGCCTTTCCCAGTTTGAAGAGACACTTGGCCAACAGTCTGAGGCTAAGAGGCAAAGAAGGAAGGCCCATAGCCAGGGAGACAGACCAGGGACAGACTGCACTTGCTCCCAGTGTGGAAGAGATTGTCACTCCCGAATTGGCCTTTTCAGCCACACCAGACTCTGTTCCAGAACCACCATTCAGAGCACGATACCATAGTCTTTCGAGACTGAAGGTTGCCAACATGAATATGCACTGAAACTGTTTCTTTCTGGGTATAATTGACAAGATAATACTCTCAGGGAGTTGTTCGCTTCTCCTTTTAACAGTCCCAATCTATTCTTTATTTTTATGAGCTTTAGTTCAAAAGCACAAATTACAATTTTAAGCTATATTTGTGGAATGCTTTGTAAGCGTGGAAGGAGGGGGGAAAAGAGCTTAAGATAGACATGCTTGTTAGAAATCCCATTAAATCCAGTGACCCATAGTTCTGCCATTAATCCTTCGCTGCTTCTTGTTTGTTAATCTCTAACGTGCCACTCTTTTAAAAAAAAATCCTTTGGAGAACAAATTAACATGTACAATGAATTTCTCACTCTAAGCAAAATCTTTGAACTTCAAAAAATTAGGCAAATAACAGGTGGAAAGCTTAGTGTTAAGCATAAACTCAGAGAGACAAAGTAGTCAAGAAAATTATAACTTTGGGATGACCTGGTGCAGGGGCTTGATTAGCTGCTGGGGGTACAGCTGAATAGATTGTAACTGGAGGGAACCAGAGTCATGCTGATGAGCTTGCAAGCTACATTAGTGGGGTATCCGCTTGCCCTGTGAAATGAGCATCTGGCAAGGCTTTCAGGTGGTCCGGATACCCAGCAGCTGGCTGCCAGAAACTGATTTCAGCAGAATTTGCAGACACTGGAAGAAGCAAATTAAGCACAAAAATGTTGGAGGAAATTTTGATATAAACCTCTACAATTTTCATCATAATGCACTGGTTCCCAAACCTTTCAGCACCGGAACCCAGTTTTTTAAACAACACTCTATCTATTCATTAACCAGTTTGCCAACATTGCTGTGGCAAGCTCCAAACTGGCCACTTGCTATTGCAAGATGTGATGAATCAATCTGGTTCCCATTGTGATGGGGATGTTCTCCTGTTTTTCCATAGGTTCTCCATCCAGAAGTTTGGGGATGGGAGAGAAAAATGCATAGCCTGAGTTTAAAAAAGAGAAGTGGTGGCCAAAGAGGTCTGAACATAAGAACATAAGAACAGCCCCACTGGATCAGGCCATAGGCCCATCTAGTCCAGCTTCCTGTATCTCACAGCGGCCCACCAAATGCCCCAGGGAGCATACCTGATAACAAGAGACCTGCATCCTGCTGCCCTCCCTTGCATCTGGCATTCTGACATAGCCCATTTCTAAAATCAGGAGGTTACACATACACATCATGGCTTGTACCCCGTAATGGATTTTTCCTCCAGAAACTTGTCCAATCCCCTTTTAAAGGCATCCAGGTCAGATGCTGTCACCACATCCTGCGACAAGGATTCCACAGACCAACCACACACTGAGTAAAGAAATATTTTCTTTTGACTATCCTAACCCTCCCAACACTCAATTTTAGTGGATGTCCCCTGGTTTGGAATCTTGTCCTCCAGTGTAAATCAAAGAGAAAATAAACATAACAGACCCAGATAAAACAACTCCTGCCAGTCAGTGTATAAATCATCTCAGTACATTCCCAGAACATTGCAAATGGTAATTATTAATTGGAACATCTCCAGATGTTTGACCTGTATTTGTCTCCCTTTATTTTCTCCACATCAGTATGTGTTTTGAATAACAGGAGATGCTGAAAATGTAAATAATGAATTTGTGATGAAGAGCGAGAATGGTTCAGGCACAAAAGCAAACTAATTAAGCCAAGCGCCAAAATAAAGCAGCTTGAGTCTAATCCTGTGTCAGCCTAGAAAGAATATTTATGAGGCACATAATTTAAGATTAAAGGCACAGACTTAACAGAAGAAAATCCTTATATACAGCTGAGCAGAGGCCTTTTACATCTTTCAGATCTAAATGGAGTTCATAAATAACACAAATAAAGAGAAAAAATGAGCTGGCAAGGGGGGCTGTACACAATTGGCAATCATGTAAACAATGCTTCGGATTTCAGTTTGCAGAATGAATTTCCAGGTAATACTGTTTTAACAAGCTTTGCCAATTGCATATGCACCCTAAGCGGCTTACAGCAAGTGAATACACAACAAAACATTCACAGCAGATAACATAGAATTAAAAAAAAAATTCCTAAAGAAATCCACTCAATCCAACAGCTACAAAAAAATAACCTCCCGGTACTCAAAAGTGGAACCAATTCCAAAACCGTTTGGAAGAAGCCACGTCATTGCTTGGCACCTGAAGGAGTGCAAGTGAATTCTCCAGTATGTGGCATCAGAAAGCCATGTCAGAGAACAGAAAATGTGTCCCATTTTTCAGTCAGGGACACATTGCCCATGAATGAGCACTGTTATGTTTTGCAATCAGACTTTACCTGCATATCGGTACCACAACATATCTTTGCCCTGAACTATTTTAATGGAATGCAACTTAGCTCTGATGAGCCTTTGTCTACTACCCTTTCTCTTCCTATGAGATTTGAGGAGCCATTGCCTTAGGGCAGGGGTGTCCAAAGTTTTTGGCAGGAGGGCCACATCATCTCTCTGACACTGCTTCGGGGGCCGGGGAAAGAAAGAATTAATTTACATTTAAAATTTGAATAAATTTACTTAAGTTTATATAAATGAATATATTAAAGATGAACTTATATGAATGAATGAAGGTCTTGCTCAAGGCCTTGCACAAAGCAAGGCTGGCCTTTTCTTTGCTGCCGCTACTGCATCACAGACATGAAACAGCAAGCAGTGGAGGAAGCCCTCATCCCACAGCTCACGCAAAGAGGTCAAACAGTTGCCTTCACACTGAGAGCAGTTGTGTTGGGCCAGTGCGGGCTGCAACAAATCTCTGGAGGGCCAGAGGCTCATTAGAGACTGGGGGCTCCCAGAGGGCCACACTGAGAGGCCTCGAGGGCTGCATGTGGCCCCAGGGCCGCGGTTTGGGCACCCCTGCCTTAGGGCAATTTGCCACATTGGGCCTTATGCCTGGAGGGGCCCCACATTGGGGCAGCAAGGGGAGTGCCCTGAGCATCAGCCGACACCTTGCCCTGTAGCTGAGAGCGCGGCTAGCAGAGCACTGCTGCTGGACTGCCCTCCCTTCTGTCCATCCATCCGTTTGATTGGCTTGAAATCCGCCCCCTAGAAGCAATTGGCAATCCTGTCTGCTCATCTTGGTGACTAGCGGCTATTATAAAAATGTTTTGCATTGGGCTCCGCAGCTCCTAAGGCTGGCCCTGTGAGGAACTAGAAAGTACCTGCCCCTCACTCAAGTTCCACCCTATATCCACCTTCCAACAGAAATAATAATAATAATAATATACAGTATTTATATACCGCCTTTCTTGGTCTTTATTCAAGACTTTATTCAAGGCGGTTTACACAGGCAGGCTTATTAAATCCACGCAGGGATTTTTACAAATTGAAAGAAGGTTCTCTCTTTCAAGAACCACCACATTCAAGATGTTACACTCCGATCTGGTTTTAACATTCTGGCCTCCATCCTCCCACACTCCGAGCAGATGGAACAGCTCAGCTGCAGCTTGCCGGCTGCTTCAAGGTCGCATGGTGCCGGTGGCCTCGAACTGGCGACCTTGTGGATGTTAATCTTCAGGCAAATGGAGGCTCTACCCTCTAGACCAGACCTCCTGCCACAGTGGACCCGGCCAGAAATCCAGGCCACAGTGGACCCGGCTATTTATAATCCATTCTAGGGTGTTAAATTCATGTTTTTCGGCCCTTTCCGACCAGACAATTGGCTTATTCTGAAATAAGCCAAAGCACGTTAAGCATATCTGGGGCTACTAAAGATGAAAAGGATTTTGCAATTCAAGACCACGTTTGTGAATTAATTCATACTTGATGTGATTGACTGAATTATGCATATGGTACTGGGAGAGGTGCATCTTCGGCATGTGTCACTTATTCCGATTGAATTAACATGTTGCATCTGACCTTGCTTGCTCATTCTTTTAAGCAAATTCAGGTACGCTGAGAAAGACTGATCTTATCCAGACAGCCTTTTTTTTTTTTTTTTTGCATAGCTGATTATTTCTGTAGTATTAAAGCAAAATATCAAAGCTCCAAGGAGGGATAAACTTCTTTGGCAGGTACACCATTTAGTTAATGAAAAAGAGATTTTGGCTGGATCTCAATTATTGATTCCCGTAAACAGAAAAGCTTGTAGCTATACTGTGTACATAGTTTATTAGCAAAGTGACCAGAGGGAGGATATCCAACCATCATGCCACTATCGGGATTATTTCCCTACTCATAATCCACATCAATTCTGTTTGCTGTTTGTTGGATTTGTTGGAGTTCTGAGCAAATTGCATTACGTCAGCCTTTCTTTTGCCACTTTCAAGATCTAAATCAGGGGTGCTCAAAGAACTGGGAAGTTTGTCTTGGGGTGGACATTCTGACTCAAGCATATGATCAACTTTCTGTTGTTTTGTTTCTCTAACAAAGCTTTGGGGATGCCGCACAACCCACTGCTATTTGCAATAGGCTCTTGAGAAGACAAAGAGGGAAGGATCACATCACCTTGTTACCTTTTCCAAAGACTGGGTGGGATGCATTCTACCATCTTCCCCCCAAACTCTCAAACATACTCCTGACAATAGAGAGTCAACACATCATAGATTTGGCAGTGCAAGTTTGCAGAGATGGCATTTTACATTGCATGAATACCATAATCAGGGTCAGCTCTTTATATCTGCCAGAACAACAGTGTACTAGCAGTGTCATTTCACCACCCAGCAGCATTGCAGGCGTGATGCTAATGATTTATATCAGGGGTGCCCAAACTCCTTCTTAGGTTGAAGACCCCCCCTTTCTTAGGGTGAATGTGCTCATAAACTGGCATGAAGATCCGCTCCTTTCTTAGGGTGAATGGGATCATAAACTGGCATGAAGATCCCCCCTCTTAGGGTGAATGTGATCATAAACTGGCATGAAGATTAGGGTGAATGTAATCATAAACTAGCATGAAGATTCCCCCCTTCTTAGGGTGAATGTAATCATAAACTGGATTGAATTCATTCATTCATTTTCCATCTCTAATATATTCATTTATGTAAATTTATACAAATTTGAAATGTAAATTAATTCTTTTTTTTTTCTGGCCCCCAACACAGTGTCAGAGAGATGTTGTGGCCTTCCTGCCAAAAACTTTGAGCACCGCTGATTTAGATCTTGAAAGTGGCAAAAGAAAGGCTGACGTAATGCAATTTGCTCAGAACTCCAACAAATCCAAGAACATTGTGTCTACACAATAGACACAATTGTGTCTTGGAAGACACATCCTTGGAAGAAGGTTCCAAGAAGAAGAAGAAGAAGAAGCAGCAGCAGCAGCAGCAGCATCCTTGGAATAAGGTTGGGAGTGAAAAAGGAAGTGGTGAAGGGGAGGACTGACCAAGAGTTAGAATGGCTAAAGAAATTAGGTAGATATGATGAAATGCAAGGAACTGAAGAAACAGGGAGCTATGAAGTTGCAAAGAACATAGAGAAGCTGGGTTTGGAGCACATGCTCACATACATGGCAGGATTTGTCAGGATTTATTTGTTTATGTGGCAGGCAGGCAGGCGAATAAGATTGGAGATTTGGACATTGTGGGTTCTAGGAGATAACAGGTTGCCCCAACTAGACTATAACAGGGTTCCTGTATTTCGAAGAGCTGCATTTGAAGTAAAATTCTGCACAGCGGAGTTTCTCTTTTGTCCTATGTCTTACGACGGGAAGAGCTGCACTTAGCAAAATTCTCACGCCTTTGAAATTACAAAGGCAAAAACGACCCAGCCCTGGATCTATACGGACGGGGCAGCAAGCCTCCAAAGACAGTGATGAGAAAAAGACGTACTCATGTGAGAAAGAGAGAAAAAGAGGAGAATTTTTCAAACAGATGAGATAACTAGCCTGTGGCGGGAGGCGATGCAATGCAATCCAAGTTGCACTGGCCAGGCTCCCGGAGAGATCAGTGTGGTGAGCAGCAGTGGTAATAAGCAAGGTTTCGCTCTGCCGTGTTAGAGCTACTGCTGCCATTGGGAAGAGATAGGTGAGGCAAAGAGCAGTCCTGGGTCAGCCCAGCCCAGCCCATCCCTCCCTCCCCTTCTCGGATAATCCCCTGATGGGCTGCAGTGGTGGCCTTAGGTTTCTCAGTACTATTTTTAATTGGACAGATGCTTTGTCAGCCATGCAGGGGAAGAACCAAGGGCACATGGGAAAAGAGGGAAAATTGACAGCTTCTCTTTCCTGTAGGTTTGGTGCTTTGTCTCCTACACACAGCTGCATATCTGATAACATCTCCTCATCTGTTGAACATGCCACCTGCCAGCCACTTGACCTAAGGCCAGACGGGCAGGAAAGCCATTTGTGAGATGGAAAATTAACTGCTCTGCTTATATCACTTTGTGCGGAAGCACTGCTGCGGAATATCAATGAGTTGCAATGCATTTAGCAAGACCACAGTCAGGCCCTCCCTTCCCCCACGCTTTTGCATTTGGCTCCAGGGAACCCTTTTTCTCAGATCACTCAGAGCCACCATTTTTATAGCGCCATTCCACAGGCTGGTTTGGAAGTAACATTTATTGGCATGAAATAATTGGGTGTGGACAATGCCTTCTGCCTTCCTATTTCTGCCTCTCCCCATCAGAAGTGTCAGGGGAGCCCAGACTCTGTTGTCTAGCAACTGCTATGAACTTTACACCGTCTTTAATTTCTAACCCGAGAGGCGATAGACCTCAGTCTGGCCATGAAGCCATCTAAATCACAGATGCTGGCAGCTGGTTGTGTTACTCAGCAGTGAGGAAAACACATTCTTCAAATGGTCAGAACCACTCTCAACTCTGACATTAGTTCATATATTATAGGGTTGACTTCACTCCAAGGCTTGGCAAATCCAGGTAACTGTGGCACCTAGAAATTTCATTATGGTGCCTACAATATTTTCAACAACAATAATAATTCACTCCTTCCCCATTACTCTATCAGGATAGTAAAATGTGAACAGCAGCAATTGCATCAACTGTTCACCCAAGTGCCAAACTATTTAATGACATTCATGTTTGTGTATGTGTTGTGTTGTGTGCTTGATGAACATTTTGTCTGCATATGGCACAAAAGTCAGGAGCACAGTGGTTGACTTGTGTGCTGATTTGAAAATTCATGTAGACAGTAGATGTCTACGACAAACCATGCTTTCTAGTTTGTCCATGTATTAGCCGGTGTTAATAAGTTTTAATATATTGTAAAAATGAAGTGTGAAACTACAGCTGGGAGACAGGAAAATGCAAAGCAATAGTGGACATTTAGGTGTATAGCACATTTGTCATCAGAATATGTTATTTTGTATGTCCACAAAGTTCTTCTCTGAGCTTGTTTTATACGTATGTAAAATCTAGTTTGTGCAGGTTGAATCTTGTTATTCGCGAGGTTTTCGTTCCCAGAACTCACATGGATGACAAAAATCCCATTAAAGCAAATCTATTTAAAAAACAATGTCCCTTTGCTAGATGATTTAAAAACAGCCTTGCTGACCTTATGATGTACGACCAAGTCATTAGGCAGACAGTTCATCAATCAGTCTCTCTCCAGGTGCTTAGAAAGGCTTCACTCTGATGCAGCAACCCCTCCCTTCACAAAGAGCACAGTGCTGGGAAAGAATGCAAAGTGATTATCTTTCTTTCAGGTGCTCAGGGGGAAGGGAGGAATTGCTTGCCTTGGAGTGAAGCTGTTCTAAGTGCCAGGAGAGAGAATGATTGATGGATTGTCAGCAAGCTGCCCTCCCTCCCTCCCTCCTAGCCTATTAATGAGGCTATAGTGAAATGACTTTTTTCTATTAATTTAAAGGGCCCTTCTCATCATGTTGAGATAAAACTGTGGGTGAAAAATCGGAGGATAAGTAAGTTATACCTGTACTATTGACTGGTGGCATATGAGATTGGTGTTTGCTGTTGTTAAAACATGCAGTTCTGAGAAATGTGTCTGGCTACTAAATTTTTGGACTAGCTCCTTAGTTCCAAAGCAGGGCCTAGGAGAGGGGGTAAAGGGGGTAATTTGTACCCGGGCCCAGGGTCAAAAGGGGTGCCCAGCAGCCAAAGGAGGGGGCCCAGAAAGTTCCTGAGATCTTACATTTTCCTATCTACTCAGACTTGTTGCCCGCACGGGATGCTGGCAACACTACCACAATTGGGGATGCTGGGGACACTATTGATGCCACATGGATGGGTAGACCTGGGCTCCAAAGACTTTTCCAGCTATCTCTACCTTCCCTCCCACCCTGTTTCGCCCCTCCCTGCCCCCTATTCTGCTTGCCCGTCACTACCCTCCCCTGCTCTGTTTCACCCCTCCCCCTTTGCAAAGGGGCCCAAAAGAAACTTTGCACCCCCTGATAAAATTTCTCTCAGAGGCCCTGATCCAAAGCATATTTGTCTATGTTCATCCAAGTTTCAGCAGCCCAGTTTACAAGGAACCCAGCTGGCACCTAGTCTCATGAAGTCATCCCAGCGTTAAGTCTAAACCAGGGGTCTCCAAACTTTTTGGCCAGAGGGCCGCATCAAATATCTGGCACGGTGTTGAGGGCTGGAAAAACAATTTAAATACAAAATGTATATAAATAAATCAGAGATGGAACTTAGATGAGTGAATAAATGAATGAATGGGCTCATTCATTCAACCTCTCTGGCCCTTCAGACCAGACGCAATCAGAGCACAGTTCCAGTCATGTTCAGCCAAGTGGGCCAGAGACTTTCATGGGACAAGAGGCTGGTCACGGGCCGGATACAGGCTCACTGCAGGCCACATCTGGCCCCCAGGCCGGGGTTTGGAGACCCCTGGTCTAAACCACAAGCTATTCTGTTCTTCCCCCTTTCCCATGTGTCACAGGGAGATCAGAAGTACAGGAGGCAGGAGAAATGTGGTGAAACCACAACAAGGAGATATGGGACCTTTAGCACTTGGCCTCAGCTATGGTTCCTGTCCAACTAGCCTCCCCACCCCATCACCACCACCACAGAGTATTTACTGCAAGAGAAGAGATTTTTACAACTGTAAAAAGCACACAGGGACATCAACCCAGATTGGAACTATAGCAGCAGAAAAGTGCAATATCCTGTGCTGTGGTTTTACCACATTTCACAGTCCTAGCATTAGGACATACATTTGAAGTAAAAAGAGCTAGGACATATTTAAAATAATGCCTTTGGCCGTTGGTGTGCTGAGTTCTAGCACTGTTCACACATTTCATTGACACATCTGGGGAGGGGTAACATGAGGTCTCTGCTCCCAGCCTGTTCCCTCCCCTGCTTTTAGTACCAAGTGTTAACACAGCATATGCAAAGAAAAATAGAATCTTTTTCAATTAAAAAGAGCTTCTAGCAGCCTAGCCCGTGTAGGCTTTACATTTACATTAGAGCCTGACTTAAGAAAAGATAGTCTTAAACATTGTGTGTGAAAACGCCCTTGAAAATGCCCTTGAGAGAGATGTCTTTTTTGACACAGGAAATTAACTTTGTTTATACTGCTGTTCACTTTTAACCCAACCAGTTTTTAAAATAAGAAGAATTTTAACTTGCAAATTTCCTATGGTGAAGGATCCGCTAAGGAAAAATACCTTCCAAAAGCCCACATCAGTCCTTGCATAGGTCACCCAGAGCACAGGGGAATTTAGCAGCAGGGCCAGATGGCCACAAAACAGAACTTAGCCAGCTTGTGGAGTTCCATCTATCCGGTGCGTCAGAAACAGTTAATCATAGATTAACAGTTGACTCGTGTATGTGACAGTGAATGCCTCATAGAGCTGAAAGGAAAACAACAGTATATTTTAACACTTTCCTTTTCTCTTTAGTACTGATGTTGACATGTTTGTAGGTGAGTCTGAAAACTTTGTCACCAGAGCATCTTGTCTAGGAGCTTTCAACTAGCAAAACCACAAAACTCAGTTTCTTTGAGATGTCCACATTAGGTAAGTTCTTGGTTCCAAGCAGGATTGCCTTCACGTCTACAAATGTATCCAAAACCTCTTTCTAACTGGGAGTTTTGTTTGTTTGTTTCTTTACTTTTGCTAGGAAGCCTGTGTAAAAAAAACAACGTTCAGGTCATCAAGCAAGAATTTATTTCTAGGGGTGTGTAATTTTCTCCGTAACACCAATTGAGACATTGTTTCTAAGCTGCGTTGCTCAAAAATGCATTCTGCTGATTCTGCCCTGATTCTGTGCCGTTACAAAGCTATCTGGTTATTGCACAATGGATTGAGGAGGAAACCTTGGAGTAGTGGGAAACCTTGTCAGAACTTTTAAAAAAATGGGGGTGGTGGGAGAGACTATAAGAGGAAGTCAGGGCTGCCCCTAGCCCATACAGTGCCTTTGTGTGCAGTAGAAAATGGCTCCCAATTCCATGGAAGTGCCATGCCACCAGCATTTCTTCCTATGTGAATGGTGCCCCCTTAAATGTAGCACCCATGTGCAGTGCACAAATAGTACAAAGTGGCCCTGGAGGCAGAAAGCAGTAGGTGGCCCTTCCCAAGTATCAGTTGCAGTAGCAGCGGAGGGGACTTTGCCTACATGTCACACTTCTGGGCTTCTCAGAAACATCTGATTGGCCACAGTGAAAAACAGGATGCGGAGGCAAATAGGCCTTTGGTCTGATCTGGCAAAGCCCTTCATGCCTTCTTAAGGTGTGCTTCCGTATTAAAGAAGAGAAAGAGGACAAATGTATGAGCAAAGCCAACAGGAACAAATCAATCTCATTTGTTGATGAAATGCCAAGGGCAGCCTTTGATTGTGTTTGCTGTTTGTCTTTATAAAGGCCTAGTTGAGCGTGCCAGCATGAGGGTGCAACAGAGGAATACTCGGCATCCAAAAGAAATGTCATAATTCTCATAATGATAAAAGTTTATTTACTTATTTATGAATTGCGTTCGAAGCAAAGGTCACAAAAATGGCATGAATGAGTTGGGGAAGGGCCGCTAAATCACTCATTAGTAATTATGACCGAGGCACCATCCAATAGGGCCTGGGTGTCACTTGCAAGTCTACATTGCTCTCAGCTTTACCCAGCCACAATTTATGCACTCACTGGGAGTGGGGGAATTCAGCACCAAAATACTGAGGCTTGAGCACTGGGAGACTGCGATATTTCTGCATTAGAATCTGTATCCTGCGATGAATTGTTAGGATCTCATCCAGCAGATTAACAATTTGCAGGAAGAAAAATACAGATACAATTGGATTGACACTTATTTGGCTTGGGCTGCTGAATACGAGGTTGACAAATGGAAAGTGGTTCTTCTCCAGTGATCTTATTCTTTGCACTTATCCTTCAGATTTGGCATGTGTCGTCGCCCTGCTGTTAAACGTGCTGAGGCAGAAGGATAGTGGCTTGCCTGAGGCCACCAAATGAGTTAAGCAGACCAAGAACCAAACTAAAGCAGACTACGGAGATCTGTCATGGAACCACATTTGCAAAAGCAGTTGCAGGAGGGCGATTTGGAACTGTGTTGCTGGGGAAGGAGGGTTCACCCTTTCCTCTTTCCCCATTTTTCCCCCAATGAAAATTGGCCCACAAACTACTCTTTGCCCCATTCAGGAAAAGTTGTTTGTGCACACAAGCTTTTGGTAGATACTGCTTTATTCAGCCCCCTCCCCCCAAAAAGAGACAGTACAGGTTGTGCTTCATTATCCACTTGGGTTCTGTTCCGGAAGTCCTAGTGGATTAAAAAAAAATCAGTGGATACCAAATTAGTGGAAAATAGCTTTAAAGACCCACTTCCAGGTTTCTTAAGAACATAAGAAGAACCTCGCTGGATCAGGCCAAAAGCCCATCTAGTCCAACTTCCTGTATCTCACAGTGGCCCACCAAATGCTACAGGGACCACAAAAGACAGCATGACACAAACTGCATCCTGGTGCCCTCCCCTGCTGAGGTAGTTACTTCTAAAATCAGGAGCTTGCATATATCTATCATGACTTGTAACCTGTGCTGGACTTTTCCTCCAGAAATTTGTCCAATCCCCTCTTAAAGGCATCTAGGCAAGATGCCATCGGCACTTCCTGTAGCAAGGAGTTCCACAGACTAATTACACACTGGGTAGATAATTTTTTTTTTTGGTCTCTCTAAAGGCAGACTTCTCCATTGCTCCTAATGGAAATGTCATTCCATTATTCAGCCAAACTAGCAGCTGAATGCGGTATTGCATCTATACTGATGCATTCTGGGGTGACAATGGAGGAACAGGACATCCAGAAGTGGGTCTTTTAAAGCTATCCTCAACCTTGAGAGGCTTGCAACTGGTGTGGTTTAACAGCACAAAGGTAGGAAATTGGATTTTGATGTTTTTTTCTCTTGTTACAAGGCATTAAAAGGTGGACCCCTGTATCAGTACTGAGTCAAATCAGTAGATACCAAGATCTCAGTTGTACTTTCAATCATGGATCTTTATTGTCTCATATAGTTTAGCTCTCAGATGATATTTCAACAGCAACTTTCTGGCTTATAGCTTATCACTTTAGCCATGGTGCTGTACTAGCTTCTCTTTTATTTTCTTTCACTGGCTTTCTTTTAAGATGTAGTATGTGAAGCGTCGCCATCAGGCAATGCAATATATTTGGACTGCTTGTACCATTCTCCCTTGCAGGTCCCTTGGTGTTCAGAAGCAGTAGGAAGAGTGCTCTTTGTATAACTCTTATTTTGCTGTAATTCATTTCCTTTTTCTCATCCCTCCTGTGGAGGAGTTCACAGTGTAATTTCTCCAGGAACAACAAAAGCATCTGAAAAAGCTATCCCAGCCTCAAGGACCAATCTAAGGTTTGCTCCAGTGGCTTGCTCTTGGAATTACAATTCACTGTACTGTACTGTCTCTAGAGGTAGTTTTGAACCTGTCCACACAACTGCCCTATGTTGACCTCATGTCCTTACCTGATGTCCTTGAAGGTTCTTGACATTTGCTCCTCAGGTTTAACAGATGCAAGCAAAAGGCAGCACAAAAGGAAAAACAAATGTAAGGGAAGCTCCTATTTTCCTAGTTTCTCAGGTTTGGGACACGTTTGTTGTTTACGGGGTCTCATTTAGGACTCACCCCCCCCCACCAGACCATGTGGGCCAAAGAAGAGCAGCACAGTCCCCTAAGGATTTGTAGAATGGGCTTCCATCCAGTTCAGCCACTAACCTCCATAGGCACCGCCTTTTAACTTCTGATTTTGCCACGAAGCTCTCAGTTGTACAGCCAAACTCTTTACAGCTTGCTTGGCCTCTATAAAAGTCATTGCCCGATCTTAGGGAAGGCTAAGGAGAAAGGACTGCTGTTTTATATTACTGAAAAGGTGTAGCTCAGACATCCATGAGGGATTAGGCCCATTTTTGCCCAGAAGGGTTTCAAGCATAACAGAGTCAGAGAGTCTCTTCACAAAATGGCTAAGAGCAGGGCTTCACTTGCATTTCGCATTGGGCTTCTACCCTGGATTCCTTACAGATGTTGCTTCCCTTCCCTTCCCTTTACAGAAGGGAAACAGATGCCATAAGAAAGGGGGAAAGAACCTTTGAGTAGGGATTTGATGCCACACACAGCCCTGCACCTAATGACTCCACAGATGGCCTTCACTTCCGCCTGTGAATCCTTATTAAAGGCAGAGCCCAAGAGTTGCTTTTGTTGTTGCCTCTGTTGCAGAAATGTATTGATGGCACAGTTTAGAGCAGCAGTTTTCAGCCAGTGTGCTGCATCACACTGGTGCGCCATGAGTGGACCACAGGTGTGCTGTGGGAGTTTGGCGGGAGAGCAATTTATTAGTAGGGCCATCGGGGATGTAGGTCCCCTGCCGGCAGCATGGTGTGTCATCAGTCATCCAAAAATGATGATGTGCCCTGAAAAATTTAGCACCTTCTTAATGTGCCGTGAGATAGAAAAGGTTGTAAATTGCTGCCTCAGAAGGCCTGGGAGATAGCTGAAGAATTGCCACTTCCCATATCAAATCTGCTGAAGAACTTTCTGATGCCCTTCTCCATCCCAGTGTCAGAGAAAGGGCATTTTCAATGTTGGCATCCAGCATATGGCGAGGTATGTATGGTGTCTTCATTGCATCATATGTAAACCACGGTCACTGAAGGATGGTCAGTAAAGACAGATTTGATTTTAGCAGGATGGCATTTTCTGAATTTTGCCTCTCTTGATGCGTTTTCATTCTGCTGCTGCATTTTAGTAATTCTAGTTGTTTCCTACTGATTTGGGCTGCAATCCTAAGCACACTTTTCTGAGCACAATCTTATGCATGAATACTCAGAAGTACAAATCCTATCGCGTACAGTGGGGCTTACTTCTAAGAAAATGTGCAAAGGATCGCTACCTTAGTTTTCTCCGTCCTTTGAAACTGTAAGCTGCCTTGAATATTTGATATAGAAAGGCAGGGTAAACACTGCAGAAATAAATAATAAAAAAGATTTCTCCCTAAATCTATTTACAGTTATTATTATTTTTTCAGCAGTCACCTACATAAGACAGAAAACGTGGGGTTTTTCTGTGAAAAATGGATCGCGCCTCAGAAGCTCATGCAACCAACTCAGTGTATTCCCTAGGGCCTTCATTTCCTTTATGCTGTTACCCAAAACTCATGAGAAAAGGGGTGTGTGTGTGTGTGTGTGTGTTGGTGCATCACAGAGTGTTTTCAGATTCAACACATGTACTTTCTCTCCTTGATGTATTGCTATAGGCATGTATAAAAGCTAGTATCTGAAACTCTGTAGAATATGCTGATTAGCATCAATTAAGGGCCTGTCCCCATGTATGTAATTTCAAAAAGTATACATAATTATTGGCTTATAGACTACCAATATGGTGTTATGCATAGGTAATGCTTTCCGAAATAAAAACCGTTCCTTGGGTTCTCTTAAAAAAATGCATTAAAGGGCCCAATCCTATCCAACTTTCCAGTGCTCTTGCAGTTGTGCCAATGGGGTGTACGCTTCATCCTGAGGTGGGGAGGGCAGCCACAGAGGCATCCTCAAGCCACTGCAGCTGCATCAGTGCTGGAAAGTTGGTTAGGACTGGGCCCAAAGTCATATAAGGAATAGTAACTGCAATTGTTAGCTCACTCATGGGTAGTTTGATGAAATTTATTTTAAAATATTAGTATTTAAATCAGTGTTTAAGTTAAATGTACAATACTTAGAGCTGCATGTGACATGCTATTGTGCGCCACTGGGCCACCACTAGAAACAGCAAGCAGCGGCCACTGAACAAGAAGATGCCCCAGTATCCATAAGTTGATGTGAGGTGGGTGGTGGATGGAGAGGGAGAAGAAAAGGGTGGGAATTGGGGCAGGGATGGTAGTGGGTCAAGGATGGGAAGGGAAAGTTAGCAGCAGCAACAGCTCCACCAATAACCTATCCCCCTTCCCGTCCTCGATCCACCTTTCCAGCCCCACTTGGAGTTGCGCCAGCAAAAGAGCTAGCCCAAGCCCAGCGCTAGCCCAGTTGGGGAAACAGAAGCTCATCTCCATGTAAGACATTCCCTTCTCTTGAGGCGGCCTCCAGGAATGTTCCTTCACAGGATAGAGTGAATGCTCTGTTGGCATGACTGCATTGGTGGGGAGGGCGGTAAATTAGGATTGGGCTGCCTGTCACATTTAAAACAACTGAACTGTGAATGAATAAATACTTACACTACTATTGTTTAATACTTTGCATACTGTAAATTAAAAAAAAAGTTTAATACATTTTACTAATAATATCCAGTTTCAGTAAGGTCCCATAATATCCCACAGGGCTCAGTTGTATTCAATTTTAGCTGCACTGAGATTTTACATGTCACATGTAATTAAATTTGTTAATTAACCTCTCCTCATGTGCAAAACCTTAAAAGAAGCTTGTGAACTATCAAGGCATAAGTGATCTCCCATCCTAAGTTTATTAAATCATACTAATCACAATTCTATATGTGTCTATCAGAAGTGACATGGGACCTAATCCTAGGTAAGCCATGTATAGCAGCTTTAGTTTCTTTGGAAGGTGTCCATTTTCTGACTACCATCTATAAGTCTTTTAAGCTAGGCAAACATAGCCATTAAGTTAGAAGACTATTCTCATTCATTGTGTATTTCTGTAAACATTATTTGCATTAACTTTCAAAGGTTACTTTTGCAGATATGATTATATTCCACACCACCCATATGGGTTTTTGTTTATGTGCACAGAGCCAATGGTAAGTAATGAGATAACTCCGAAGTAAGGCTGATGTATTCTGTAGATTATTGTTGACTTTATGATCCAGTGTTTCCTAGAAAAATATGAGGACAGGCTCCTTAACACTTTGTTGTTGTTGGCAACCTTCAGTCTCGGAAGACTATGGTATCGCACTCTGAATGGTGGTTCTGGAACAATGTCTAGTGTGGCTGAAAAGGCCAATTCGGGAGTGATTAACACTTTAGTCTTGTCCTTATTTATGGAGGCAACTTTGCATGCGTTTTGTTTACCTGTGAGCTTGGCTGCTCTCTCCAGTGAACTGCATTGGAAACTACTCCTGTGAGAGGTCTGCCTGGACATTAAAACAACCATAGAGGTTTGTGCTCGGGGTGGACCAAGGCAAGCTGCTGCCTGAACCCCCATCCCTGCCAGTGCATACCATCCCAACTCAAACACACCCATGAACTCAACACTCACCCCTATCACACACACAAGCAAACACACATGCACATTCCCTCTCCAAGAACAGTTGCTACGCAAAGTCCTGCTTCTGCTTTACCACCATTTTTTTTTTGTCAAGTGGCTCCATGGGATGAATACAGGGACCAGAACCTTTTCACTTCCAGCATTCTCCTTGCTGGCCACTTTTCAAGAAGCACTAAGAGAGCTGCAGGTAGAGGTGATGAGTCCTCCCATTACTGTTCTCACTCATCTCCTGCTCTTGTAGCAGTGCCATTGCAATGCCCAGCTTGGCTGGGAGAGGAACCAGCATTCTCTTTGCGACCCACTTCACAAGAAGCAGTTGTGGAGCTGCAGGAGGCAGTGGAAGGGGCAAGCACTCCCCACCATCCTTTTCTACACTCAAGGATGGGACCTCCGCACCAACGTGCCCCAGTCTACCAACCGTTTAACCAGCTGCATAGCTGGGGCAGTCCTTGTTAGATTGTGAGCGCTTTTGGGATAGGGAGCCATTTAGTGATCTGATTTTCTCTGTAAACCGCTTTGTGAACTTTTTGTTGAAAAGAGATATATAAATACTGTTGATGATGATGATGCTGTGTCTGAAAAGATTAAAAGCAAATAAAATACACAACCCAAGTGACATCACAGTGAATTGAAGTTATTGTGTCTCGTCTTTCTCAAAATTAAAAACCCAGACATTTTCTGCATGGGACAGTATTTCCATTTATCCCAGCTAGGAAAAAAAGTTTTTATAGTTCACCTTGTTTCTTTATTATTATTTTTTTAAAAAAATCATAATGATCACATTCTCCTTACGCACAACAAAAAAATTTCTAGCTGTGCTATGGAAACATCCATATCTGAGATTTCCTCCCGAGTCACTGCTTTTCAATAGGCAAGGCTGGTTTTTCTCTCAGCATCACAAACCATATTGGTCCAAGGCTTGGTTCTGCATTGGGTCTGGAACAGACACAAAAGGCCCTGCTTCTTAGGTCCAACTGGAAAGCCAGGGCCTTCATCCTTGCTTTTAATCCCACTCCTACCAAGATGCATTGTTCCAATAGACTCTTTTTTCTAATAGAGTCCTCAAACTCTCCAAAGAATCACACACAGGTGCTGGAAGTTGGCAAGTTCCGCCTTCACTGGGAACTACTAAAATCCATTTTACAGCCCCATGGTAAAAAGTACAAAAGAAAGAAAAAAAGAATTGCCTTCTTCCCACTGTCCATCTGAAAATAATTTAGATCACATCTTGATGTCAATCTTCCAATTGTTTAAAGCATACAGAGAAAAAAAACCTCACATCCACCATAACACATACTACATTTTCAGCCCTATGTATATAACTACCATGTTGAAGCTTTTGTTGGTTTGTTCTCGTTCCAAAGAATGGACTTCATTCTACCCTGAGGACAGGCCCTTCAAACTGCCTTCATAATGGGTCTGAAGTATATATCTCCCATGAGTAGATCTAAGTCTGACATGATTAGGATGTATTTATTTTATTATAGATTTCAGAAGAAGGCAGTGTTGAAGATACCTCTTAGTACTGAACAGCAGTTAACATATGCCAGGAAACTAGAGCACCAGAAAACAATTCTATACTCAAAACAAGTTCATGCTGACATCACACAACTGCACCATTGACAATTGTTTTGGTTGATCCCCCCAAAAGTGGTTGACATTTTAATAGCTTCAGCCCTCACTAAAGAGGTGTAAAATTCCTTCTCAGACCTGGGTTCTTTAACCTTTACAAGCATTTGGTGGTTATATTTCTTTTCTGTATTTTAAAAAGGAAAAAAAAGTGTGTTTTTTTTTTATTTTGTTTCAGTTATAATGATGCCTCTGTCTGATTTTCAGACTAACACAAAAATGGAGGCATTGGTAGATTTCAAAAGCACTTTGTTGGTTTCCTCAAGAGCTAGTGAATGGGGAAAAGGGCTCTGTTTTTGTTTTCACCAGGTGCAGAAAGCAAAGCCTAGCTGATCCAGAACAAATTTGATGGCTAAAGATAAAAGGGTTCTGAAGCTCTGTTTGTTAAGCTCTGGCCAAAAAGCAAGATGGATGTGTATGAATTTCCCAGTGCTAAGACACAGAAGTTCCTCTGATAGTACAAAATACAAAAATATTTTCTTCAAACTCTCATTTACTTTGCATGTACAGCACAATAATGGAAATAACTTATGCATCCTTGCCGTATGGCAGAAAAAAATAATAATCCAAAAACAGGTGCTGAAAATGAAAGCAAAAAAAAAAAAAAAGAGGGGGGGGGAGAGATAATAAACTAGTTGCTAACTGCCAGTTATAGAAACAACTGTAACTAAAACAAGTGGGTGAACTGGATATTAAATGGGTGGCAGCTACTTGTGGGAAGGAGGTAAATTTGTAACTATTACATGCTAAAATAAATTTTATCCCTCCCTCCATCTCCAAAATAAATGTGCAAAATATATTCACCATGCCAACAATTATGACTATTTATAGACCCTTGTCTATGACCTTCTTACAACTCCCCCACTTGCCAGGACTTTTTTGTTTTGTTTTGTTACAATAAAAAGCGCTTTAAGACCTACAACAGTGCAAGTTGATAAAGCAAATACATTCTCCAACACTGTGCTTGGGCAATGTGGCTATGCTATGGTACAGTTTTTGCTCTTTTGCCTTTTCCGGCCGTGTATCTGTCCTCGACCACCTAATGTGGAAGACTTAGGCATGCTGTAAGAACCGTATTTGTGAAGGAGCTCTTCACTGGTGACATAGTGGAGGCGGGTAGGTTGCGGGATTGGTTCCCCAAGGAAGTAGCCTTCATTGTCAGATTCAGAGGAGGAGGAGCACGTGGAACACCAATCGTATTCAGCAAAGTAGGGTCCCCATCTCTTGCTAAAGTGGTTTTGCAAAGCAAGGTCTGATACAGTTCTTGGACACTGACCATACAGGTTTCTTCGTGCACCCTGTTCCATGGCCTCTCTACAGCTTCTTTGTTGCAAGAACTGATCATAGTCCTCCCTAGCTTGTAGAGAGGGTCTCTCTTTCAACTTATAGCTCTGTTCGCTGGCAAGGTGAAGGGCATTATCTGAGCGGGAGCGCCTTGACCTCCGGGGCCTGTGGGGACGATAACGTTGGCCATCATCTCGGAGATTAGTTCGTCTGGGTGTGCGCTCACTCATAGGAGGATGTCTGGCACTTTCTTGTCCAGCCAGCTTGTTTCCTGGAATTCCACCATCATAGTCAAAGCTCTGGTGCATTCGTCCACGGGATGATGGGTCTCTGTAACCAATGGGATTAGAAAGATCATGCAAGTTGGCTTCCATATCTTGGTACTGTTGCACAGAAAGTAGGCTACGGACGGACTCGGCACTTCTGAACTGAACAGAGGAATTCAGAGTTCCCATATTGCTCATCTTCTCTGACACATTCATTCCTGAATCTTTGCTTAAATCAGGCATGGAAAATCGAGAGAGATGCTCTTGTCGCTTGGCACCACAGTCTGCAGAGAGTCCTTTTGAAAAGAGGAAAAAAGGAAAGGAAAAGAGAATTAAATGCAGTGATTTGTATCAACTCATTTAAGTGATATTGGTCCCTGTACTCCAGTATTATATCTCCCCAAGGACAGTGCAATAGTATGCATTCTGAATTTGTGCAGGTATGCAATATACAACACCAGCTGGTATTTAATTTAATTGATTTATTTCTTAAAAGGTTCAAGAAATGGTAGTCAGTGAAGTGAAACAGAGGCTAGTACGAGGTGATGGAATTGAGTTCCATCCAAGGAGATAGGGAAAGAACCATCTTTTTGGTGCAAACAACTTAGAAATATTTACTTGCTTGTTATTATTATTTTTTTTTTGCTAAACATGCTTTATTTTATGAAGATAAAATCCAGGTTCCTATAGGAATTTTAACCATCTAATCCACTGTATGCACACATGTACAGTGTACTCATAAGTAATCACAGTTGTCCAAAGAAGAGTGATGGAGAATAGAAATAAAATGTTTTTAGATATGTACATGTAACACGTGGTCCATAGGATGTGTTCAATCCACAAAATATTTTATCAGTCACAAATTTGTTAAGGTCAAAGTTGCTCAATTTTTAAAAATGGTTTGTAAGATTCACGCCTTTGAAAAAATGCTTCAAAATCTGCTCACAAAGAAGAATGCAAATGCAAGCCTCTGAAAGAGGCGATGAAGCTGTTTTTTGCACAACAGTAAAAACTGGACCAATGGTTTCTAGGCATGTGAGATAGTGAGTGTGGTGGGGTTGGGAATGGGGATATCAGCCTATGTGGAGCATCATGTGCTATGTGAAAAGGGGAAGTAAAAAACAGCAAAAAAGCCAGTGACCAACTGTGGCCTAGAATATCTTTGACCATATTTAGTTTTCTGTCCAGTTCTCAGAGATGGATGGGGTTATACCTGACCTGTGTTTTGGTTTTTTAAGTCTCACTAGATATGTATAACCAGAGAAAGCAAACGAAGTGAGGCCGTCGGGCTCATGACAGAGGGCCTCTCTGCTTGAAGAGACATACAAAAGCAGACTTTTCAGACTCATAGGCTGTATGCAGCATGTCAACTGGTCTAGTGAGAGTTCTGCATGGCAGAGAACATGCATCAAGAACTGTGGTGTGTTTGCTAAAATATGAGCTTCCAGAACTTACAGTCAACAAAGGTGGGACTATAACTTGCAGACTCTCTCCTTTGGCAGGCTGTATTCTCATTTAGACTATATGTTTGAATTCTTGGAGAACTTGCCTATATTTCATATGACAAATTCTTCCTTACAAAGGCAAGTTATACCCCATTATTCACAAAAGCGGGAGGATTTATGCCCTCATAAAATTGTGAGTCAGTCAAAGGTGTTTGACTGTGAAGGTTTTTTTTTTATTTCATGCCTGATCTCCCAACTTTCTCATAGAAATATTCACTATGGAACTGAGGTGCAGGAACAGTCAGTCCTGCAGACAAATGTTAAAGATTGTGTTACATAAAGAAGAACATTTTTGTTCCTGTCCAGGAGAGGGCAATAGTGTACAGACACAGTGGACAAGGTATTATCCACTCTAGCAATGCTTAGCAACACATTCTGAGATAAACTTGAAGGGCAGCATATAGTGAATGTTCTGTCTGGCCCATTCACTACTAATGGACTGCCACCTGAAAGATTAAATTCTATGCTCAGAAGGGTTCAGCAGGAAGCCTTCCTCTTACCCCCTAACATGTTGCCCACCTCACCTTCAGCCTTTTACACTCCATATGTAAAATGGGAATTTACTATCTTTAACATTTCCTAGATGGAAACTGGTTTGTGACTAAAGGGTGGGGCAGTAGTGTAGCAAGCAGGAAGCAGGGTGTGGGTCCAGCCTGGGTGACGCACCCTGGGGGGTCATGGTAGGAGCAGATCTAGTGTTTGTATGGGGAGGGGGAGCAATGAGCACTACCTTAATACCAGAGCCCAGGTCAACCAGGTGGATAGACCTGGGCTCACAGCTGAACTTTGACCTTTGTGGCTGAGATTTGCTGGGTGGGTAGACCTGCTAGGTAGACTTGGGTTCCTGGCCATTGTTTGGCTACCCCCCATCACAGTGGGTGCCCGTCCTGCTGGCATGACAGTTTGGGGGGTCATGTACCCATGTCCCCCCCCTTGGATCCGCTCCTGGGTGATGTACACACCACATAATATCCCCTCCAAGCAGAAGCCTGTGCTGCATTTAGCAACAAATGGGTCCTCTGCCCCACTCTGAGGATCTGAATGGCCAGAAATGACCACCCTATGATGCCATTGTGTCACTGCTGAACCACTTCCGGATACTGCACGTCATTTCTGGTGAGTGTGGGGGGGAGGGTGTCACATGGCATGGGGGTGCCCGTGTTGACTGTGCCACTGGGAAGAGGGGCAAACTGGAGCTACTTTGGCTTAAGATATTCTGATGCTCAAACTGCTGAAGCCAAGAGGTGTTTCTTGGGATTCCTCATGATATCAGAGAACATATTAGAGCATACCTAGTGGTTGCAGATCTACCCAGTATGAGTATGGAAAGTTTGGTACCATAGTAACAAATCTGTATCACTAAAGCAAATAACAACTACAGTAACCTACATAAAGCTGTTTTGAATGCCTGCTAGGGAGATCAAGTGGTGTATAAATGCATGTGTAAGTAAGGGCGCAATCCTAACCCCTTATGTCAGTGCTTTCCAGCACTGACATAAGGGCAGTGCAGCTCTGAGGGAAGGGAACGAACATTCCCTTACTTTGAGGAGGCCTCCAAGGGTGACACCAAACTGCAGGATGCAGCACATGTCCCATTGGCACAGCTATGCTAGTGCTGCAAAGCACTGACATAAGGGGTTAGGATTGCGCCCTTATTAAGTAAGTAAGTAAGTAAGTAAGTAAGTAAGTAAGTAAGGGCCCAATCCTATCCAATTTTCCAGGGCTGGTATAGTGGGGTCAATGGGGTGTGTGCTCCATCCTTTGGTGGGAAGGCACTCACTGAGGCCTCCTCAAGGTATGGGAATGTTTGGTCCCTTATCTCAGGGCATTGTGGCTGCACCAGTGCTAGAAATTTGGATAGGATTGGGCCCTAAGTAAGTAAGAAAGCAAGCAAGCAAGCGCTATTTTGGTGTTGAGAGGACAAGTAAGATACAGCGCTGCTGCCGTTCTATACTTGTAAGCTGACTTTTAAAGTGATTACCAGAGTTTGTATACATGGAAATGTTACAGAGACTGGTCACCCATGTCATTTTTCTGGAGCTGCATCAGTGAATGGGGATATATTGCACATACAGGTCCCCCCTTCAAAAAGTCAATCCATGAATGCAAAACATTATTCCAGAAGCAATCTACAGATGATAAAGAGCTTTTTCAGTTAAAACAGAAAAGCTGTATAAATATTAATAAGGCATTGTTTTGGTCATAAAAAGCAGGGCTGTCAACCAAGATCTTTTAGCTGATTAACTGTTGGCTTTTAACTGATTAAATTTACATACGTTACATACTGCAACTTTTAAATAATGGTGCTTTTCTGGGGATCCTGAATAATGGTGACAGTTTTTCTTCCTCTGTTGACATTTCAAAAAAAAAAAAAAAAAACACCCAGCCATGACTCATTAGAGCCAGGAATGCCTTCAGGAAACTACACCTTGTTTGTTGAGGAACCCCTGCTTAGTTTTGTGTTGCAATGGATTCTGGGGCAGGTTCCAAGGTATGGCACCTTGCCTCCTACCTCACAACTGGAGAGAAGAGGGCTTATTCTCACACATATTCCTTTCCTCCAAAGCCCCAGTGGTGATAGATTCCCAGACACATTACTGTTAGCTACCCATTTTCCTCCTTGGCCATTTCCAGTCTGAGCTCTGGGTCTCAGGAGATGAGTGGGATATAATTGTTTAAAATAAATATTGGTGGATCGGTGCAGCATCCCAGCTTCCATAGCCACTTGGCTACCACTCTGCTAGTAGTGAATAAAGGGACCAGCTCTCTCTTTTTCTGCTTCTTCCCATGCCCGGATGATCTGGCATTGCACCCCTTGAATGAACAAAGTTGACATAAGATTAATTACCAGTTCACACTGGAGGCAGGTCTTGTTGGCCTACTTAAACTGAACATACAAACCTAATTTCCCCCACAGAAATCACATTCCACAGGGAAGCTCAACAGTGGTGGGAAAACTGTGTTTTAGAGAAACCCTTTCTAACTGGATAAGAGGCACTTTTTAAATGGGTGCTCTTATTTAGCGGGGGGGGGGGGGGAGAGTAACTGGCCCTCCTCACCCCAGCACTGTCTCTTCTAGTGGCTGTCTGCTGGTGTTTTGCATCTTTTAGATTGTGAGCCCTTTTGGGACAGGGAGCCATTAGTTGTTTGTTGATTTTCTCTGTAAACCGCTTTGTGAACTTTCCATTGAAAAGTGGTATATAAATACTGTTAATAATAATAATTAATAATAATAGAGAAGCTTGTCCTTCATTACTGAACTTTTAATTGAGGAACCCCTGATAAGCTTCTAAGGAATTCAGAGTTCCTTGGAACCTAAACTGGTTTAGGTCTTGGGAAAACAAAAACCTCGTTGTTTCGTTAATCAGGTTTGTAAAGAACACTATGCTTTTGTGTAGTATTCAGGTTTGTGAATTTAGCAGGTGTCTTCCAAATCATCCAAAGCCAATGGTGCTATGATTCTGTATTTCCAATCAGCGAGTGTGCTTCAGCTCTGATTTTAAACACACCAAGCTTTTTAGTAATGGCAGGACCAAGAGCTGTATGTAGCTTGTCCATTACATCAGCAATGCTGAAAAAAAAAAAAGGCTTTCACAAAGCATTGATGCAGCTAGGAGTTTTCATTGTCTGCACTTCATAATCCTTTGCTCATTCTGGAGCATAAACAGAATCTGTTCCCTAAAGCTTGTGGCTTGTCTGGCTAACTAGTATGCTTTTTAAATCTGCAATTAATGCTTTAGTTGACTAATCCCACTGATGAATGGATTGACGCTTACAACTCAATTTAAGTGAGTTTGGGTTTTCAGATCACGAAGGAATTGTTGCATGTGTTGAAAACTATTTGCGAACTCTCAGCATGTGTGGTCTCAGCTTGTGAGCATCTGGACATCCCTGAGGTCCAGTATGCCTGGCCTCAGAGTCAGAAGTAAAAGGCATTCACACATTACACTTATCCGACTCCCTCAGCTGCATTCCTTTGGTCATTCCTTATTGAGTGCAAGGCCATCTGACACCAATCTCAGTCCCCCTTCCCTAGTGGCTAAATGAAGCATCACCTTGTGCACGGGCACACATTCCTCCCAAGCCCTGCAAGACAGGCAAGCCAACACTGTAGCATCATTGCCTGGGCAACTGCATCCTAATTGGCCTCACTACTTCCCCTCCTGGCCAGATCTTCCCCTGCAGGGGACAATTCTAGATGATTCCAGTCTCAGATGGAGTTGTCATTCTCATTCATTACCCTGCCCTCCTGCTCACTGGGTATCCAGGGGGCATCAAAGCCATCACTGCTGTCCCAAACACTGCTATTCATGGCCTATGTTTTGCTAATACTCTCAAATATGAAGCTGTGGTGAGATGGTTCAACTAGGCAGCTATCTGTCCTCCTTTTCCATAGGTTCTCCAGAGCGAGCAAAAAAAAAAAATAAAAATGTTAGGAATTGAGATCAAGTTGACCATAAAGATTCTGCTGGACTTATAGGCTGAATTATAGTTTCTTAAACACAAGATTGTAGCCTTAATGGAGGATAAGTGTATCAATGATTGTCAGTCATGACAGCTAAATTGAGCCTTCATTTACAAGAGTGATATATGTATAAATATGAGACAATAGGAATCCCCCCCAAATCCACCAGTCAGGGAATGACCGACATGATATTGTAAGTTTCAAGAGCATCTCTCTGGCTGCTGTTGAAAACCAAATGCTGGCCGATGGTCTCTAATGTTCTTTGAAAAGAATTAAATGTGATAAATATCAGGCTGCCTTAGAAAATGGCAACCATGTGTAGAGTATCCCTTCTTCTCTCCTATAACAATGGAAATGTCTGATGTGACAAAATGCATCACCTTTTACTGCCTCCACACCTCATTGGATGCCACTGGGGATAAGTCTGCCACTGAGTAACCGCACAACATGACAACACATTTGGCCACACACTGTCATTGCTACACACGAGACACAGGACGAAAAATTTGACAAGAGATTGCCATTTACTGTTGACAGTGGCAGCCCCATATTCTTTCATTACATCTAGTTCCAATCTCAAATCACCAACCATCTTTCTTAAGGAAGAGATGCAGACAGTCAGTATGCAACCTTGTCAGCTCTTCCTACCTTCTGTCTCCCTCACAGTCTAGAGGAGGACCAATTAGGTGAAAAATTCCTCCAGAGGAGCAGGTCAAGCAGTTAAGGGCTGCCTGCTTGAAAATACTGCACTGTTCATTGCACAGAACTAAGCAGTGCTCACCCCCCAAAGGGTATACAAGGGATATACCCAGAATTGGGTCAGTGTTCCTCTTTGCAGCCAGGAAACCCAGCTTTTATAGCTTCCTCCCCCTTTCCACATGGGATTCTCTGATTACTGGAGGGTTGAATTTGTTTCTGGCAGGGATACGAAACTCCTAGGCTGTCAGGATGACAGAGCTCAGAAACTATTTCAATTAGAATAGAATTCCCCCCCCCCTTTTCAAAATCAAACACAGAATGTTTATTTTGGCGCTTGTCCTTTTTTTCTTTTGTCCTCTTCCAACAGGCTTTCTGAATAAACTCATTTGCAAATTCTTCATCATTTACACTGACCCCAAGACATGCATACCCTCTGCAATCATGTCTACAATTCCAGGTTATAGACTTGAGGGGGGGGGGGAAGAGATAAAACAGCCCTATGTTTCAGTAAACATGATTTTTCTAGATAGTAGAATTTGACAAAGAGGTCTGTAACGGACACTTCATTATGACCAAATCCTGACAGTCATAAGCACTTAATGTGACATGACATTATGCTTCCTCATTCCTAGAAAGAAAGCTAGCTGAATGGAGGATCTGTTGACTTCCTAAGAGAACACTTGGACATATACAGGGTGATACCTTATTCCCAGGTGTCATAACCTGAGTGCAGAACAAGAACACAGCGAAAGAACACAAGAACTCTCAAAGTGGCAGGGAAAATGTTCATTTTGTATTCTGTACAGCCCCAACTAGATATTGCTGGCCCTAAAAGTAACATTCAAGATTGGTAGTAGTACCTAAGTGTCCCACTTCCTCACAGAAAGGTCATGAAGTCCCTATGCGCAAGGTTCTTGATTAACACAAAATATATCACAATTTGTATCTCAGCAGTGGCGGACTAGGGGCGGGAACAGGGCGGGCAAATACCTCTGCCCGTTAAAACGCGCAATGGCTATGGGCAGGCAATGGTTTGTGTGGCTCTCAGCAACACGTGAAAAGCCTTCTGAGGCTTCTCGGGCAGTCTTAAAAAATACTTTGGGTTTCGTTAGGAAACTTGAAGTATTGTTTAAAACAGCACAGAAGGCTTTTTGAGCCATCCTGTGCATCGTGTGAGGCTCTGTGTGCCTTGGTAAGTATCCTGGGGAGGGGAGGGGAGGGCGGGCGGTGTGATGGAGGGGGGTGCCATGTCATGGACCTGCCCGGGGGCATAGTGAGGGCAGGTCTACAACTGTACGTTAGCTCCAAAACAGTTAGGATACAAAGTTCCTCCTTCTAGCCATGTTACTAATGGAAAAACTGAGGCAGGGGAACTGCAACTTGCCCAAATTCAGCCGGCAACTATTTGAACTGATTGCATTTAACCATAAATCTCCCACTGCATCACTTCACGCACCAGTTAGAGCAGAGTCTGATATATTTAATGGCTGCTTCCTGCATTTTTGCAGACTCCTGAATATGGACCCTTTTGCAGAAGTATTTGCAATCTACAATTGGGATTTGGCTCAAATCACTTCTCTGTTGCACCATCTTGCTGGAGCTGATTCCACTACCTTCCAGAGTTGTCAGTTGCACTTGGGATAAACACTAAGGGGAAAGCTTAACAATTCATGCTTATGTCTCTATGGGAACGTGCCTGAAGTGTTCTAGGTTCAATATACAGAATAAGGAACAACACAGGCCCTGCTTGGGGAATAGGGGAGTAAGCATGTTCAGGTACCAATTCTTCCTTATTGTTGTCATACTAGCCAGGTGGGATGGCCACAAAGGCAGTTCTGGGATTGGTTGGCAACCTTCAGTCTCGAAAGACTATGGTATAAGCCTACAGCACCCGGTATTCCCAGGCGGTCTCCCATCCAAGTACTAACCAGGCCTGACCCTGCTTAGCTTCCGAGATCAGACAAGGAAGAGAAGAGCCAAATGGCCATTAGTCCCTGCTGTAACAATGGAGTGAGCTATGTTGCCTCAGCATGCCTTCAGCTGCAATTGAGGGGGGCCTGCTTAGTACAAGTGGTCACTCGGTGTTCTCTACAACCTATATCTAAACTGAGCATATAATGTCAGCGAATTAACTGTTCACACAGAGAAGAAATTTAATCACGGAGATGTCAGAGTATATCCTTATAGCAAGCACGTGAAATAGGTTCCATAGTGACTTCTTCAAGGCCACCAATTGATCTTCAGAGCTGAGCAAGGATGTGAAACTAGGACCAAGTACGGGTCCACTCTGCTCATTGCACTAGACTGCATGGCCTTGGTGCGCAATAGCTCCTTAGACTGTAACCTCTGCAGGGGTAAGCAGAGGCGGTCCAAGGACCTCCTGATGCCTGAGGCAGCATGATAAATGCTGCCTTCCTTCCCTGATCATCCCCTTCTGCCTGTTCCTTCCACTCTTCAGTGTTTTCGCTCAGCACTCCCCTCCCCTCCACATTTCCTACTCATTTCAGTCCCCTCTTTTTCAATTCAGGGACTGAAAGGAGAAGGAAGAGCAGTGGAGGAAAGCAGGCGGAAAGCACTCTGATCAATCTGCTGCCTGAGGCAATGGCTTCAGTTGGCCTTATGGATAGGCCGGGCCTTGGCGCAAGGAGCTAATCTTTGTTGTTACTTCACTATGCATATTGATAGCATATAATTCCTGTTATTATTTTAACAACAGAAAAGGTATTTCAGTGATACCAGATGGCGGGTTATTGGGATTTTACAACTGCCTTCCTACAAAATGCTGCCATGAGAAACTATTCCTGTTCAGTGCCCTTCTTAACAAGTTCCCAACCATCAGGATGGGAGTTATGCCCGTACTTGAGTGAAGTGCTGCAAAACAGAGCTGAGCTGACTGCTGGCAACTGGCTTTTGTTCACATTGATCCAGCCGTCTAGCTTTACCACAAAACTAAAATTAAGTTTTGCTAAAATCTCATAAACATGATCTCATGCCATAGTCTTGTTAAGTTTGAAAAATTCTGGAAGGAGTAAGTACATTTTGAAATAAGATGGCCTCAAAGTGTCTGACAATCCAGAGCTTGGTCTTCCCTGAAGAAAATGTACTTTTAATATTCCTCTTAAATTGTGGCTTGGCCTAGCAGCTTTTCATTTATTTTGAAGTCAGCCTTGGCAATGAGAGGAGTTTTTGGCTGGTCTCGACTTCCCTGAGTGAGTGGATTATATCATTAGTGCCTTCTGAGGGAGGTGAATTTTGAGAAAGAGGGTGGACATCTGAAAACTACGGACAGCACAGATGCAAACCTGAAATGAAGGGATGTCAACCAATTAAAGATTTGTAGTTGTAGTTAATAAATCACTTTTCTTGTAAGCAATTCATTGATTTAAACGCTCTGCCAACTAGGTGCATTTTAAAAAATACTTTGAACCCAATCCTGAGCTGCCCAGGGCGTGCGGTTGTGGTGGCACCGAAAATGGCTGCCGCCGCATCCTGCACACCCAAGGCAGCCACGGGCAGCACCTCAGGAGAAGGGGACATTTGTTCCCTTGCCCCGGGTAAAGGGAGTAGCCCCACTGGTCCTGCCTCCCACCTTCTCCAGGCACACCTTCCCCCGCGCTCTCCCCGTCTCCTGCCTCCCCGTCACGCCTCCTCCCCACCCTCTCCCGCCCCCTCCTCCCCAGAATGCCTCCTTCCCACCACCCCCATGCCTCCACTTTTGTCTCTGCTGCTCAGTGGTCCATGTGACCGCCGAGTGGTTGAGGCCGGGCACCCACCTGGCGCTAGCCCAGCACTGGGCTAGTACAGGCACTTGCCCAGCATTAGGCACTTGCCCTTACAGCACATTTGCTTCAGTGCACGCTGGCAGTAAGCCGGCGCATGGAGCTCAGAACTGGGCTCTTAAGGAGGTATAAGTGAATTACAGTCACTCTCTTTATATGCAAATTCTCCTTTATCTGAAGCACAGAATTGCCACCTACCTCTCCTTATCTGCGACTCTGTTTTTGTTACCTAGGAATGCTGGTGCACATGGGGTGGGGGGGCTTGGAGCAGACTTGAGCAGGCAGGCAGGCAGGCAGGGTGAGAGAGGTTGCAGGAGGAAGAGAGGCAGCGGCTTCCTCACAAGCAGAAGGTAGTGCAGATGGGAGAAGAAAAGACACCTATGCAGTATATGGCTGATGGGAGAGGGGTTGGGGTAATCCCATCCCCTCTAGGGTAGGGTACCCCTCGTTGGGGTAGGGCAGGAGGTCTGGTCTAGAGGGTAGAGCCTCCATTTGCCTGAAGATAACATCCGAAGGCCGCCAGTTTGAGGCCACCGGCACCGTGCGACCTTGAAGCACCTGACAAGCTGAGCCGAGTTATTCCATCTGCTCTGAGCGTGGGAGGATGGAGGCCAGAATGTGAAACCAGTTCAAGAAAGTAACACCTGAATGTTGTGGTTCTTGGAAGATAGAAC
Organism: Tiliqua scincoides; assembly: GCF_035046505.1. Classification (NCBI taxonomy): domain Eukaryota; kingdom Metazoa; phylum Chordata; class Lepidosauria; order Squamata; family Scincidae; genus Tiliqua; species Tiliqua scincoides. The sequence goes on along the minus strand of NC_089822.1, from coordinate 242,031,317 downwards.
ATTCTTTCAAAATTGTAAAAATCCCTACGGGGATTTAATAAGCCTGCCTATGTAAACCGCCTTGAATAAAGTCTTGAATAAAGACCAAAAAAGGCGGTATATAAATACCTGCATTATTATTTATACAGTCAATTAATACTCCTCAATTTTTTGGAAGTTGTCTGGATTTGATCAGTTTCATAGGCCTACAAAATTGAGGGTCAGAAAAGTTTTTCCCAAACTTTGTGGTGGTTTGATATGAATTTGGGGTGCAGATTCAAACAATGGCATCCGTTTTGCCCTATCACGTCTAGTTTTGGAGATATAATATAGCCCCATTAGTGAATGGTTCAAGCAGCTTCCTCATGAGGAAGCCATGGTGTAGGCTTCCTCATGAGGAAGCTGCTTGAATCATTCACTAAAGAGGCCATTTTTTGGAATCAGCACCCCAAATATACCCGGGAATTGGGGTAACGTTTAAGGAAGCAAAATGTGTGTTGGCCTGTGATTTCTGCATCAAACGGACACTGGTATTGGCCCATGGAGAATCATCAGACACATTTGTGTCTGCTTCCAGACTTGCTTCACAATCTTGGGCACCATCTCAAAATCCAGCTGAACCTGCTCACAGCCCTCACATGATGAGAGGTCTCTGGAAGACTACCTGGCTGCAGGGGGGTCAAGCCCATGGAAGGAGCCAAGACACAGGTGGAGGAAGAGGATTGCTGAAGCAATCCCGTCCACTGCTGAATTCTGAGGTAATGTTGCTGGGCCTGTAACTTTCAACGAGTTGAGGGATAACCAGTGTGGAGCCAGAAGCATCAGATGCTGGAGATGTTGATAAGCCTTTGCTATCACCCAGCCCCATACACTTCAAGATTCAGGTTCCTAAAGTTCAACTTCACCAAAGTTGCATGGTGAAGGGGGTCTCCTGGAACCCGACCCTATTTTCCCCATAGGTGATTCAGTATATGCTAATACAGTATCCACTAGGTTTTCCAGGTACCTAACCCTAGTGGATAATGAGAACTGAGTGTAAAACAATTTAATAGAGACTGATGGGATTATCAGATGATATGTGGTGGATAGCAAGAGTCTGCTTGCACTCCCTGCACTACCACTGCCAATATACTGGGTAGGGCTGTCATGTCACATTCCAAAGACACCATACTACAAATTCTCTTTGCTCAAGAGAAGCTGTGCAGACATTATACAAAATAAAAACTCTGTCTTCTTCCCAGCCCTAAGCGGCAAGATTCCAACTTGCTGTACAATCCTGTATGTTCCATGATTTATTTGAAATGCTACCCTAAGGTTTTCATTTTATGTTTTTCTTTTTAAGTTGGTCTGCTCATGTCTCGTTCACACCAGATCATTGCTTCATTTCAGAGCAGCCTTAGAATTTGCAGAAATAAAAAAGAAAAGCTACTTAAAATGAAAACAGCTAAAAGTAAACAAGTCAGCAAGTGAAAAGCCAGGAACCTTGTAAAAGAACCAGGGACACAGTCAAGCTGAGTTTATTCTTGACTTCATCTGCCACGATCATGACAGCGCTCCAGTGATTTCAGTGCATGGACTGTGTCATTTGTGCATGCTATGCTTGCAAAGAGTGACTATCACTATGCTGCTTTTTAGCCACGGGCTAAAATAGAAATGGCCAAGCTGTGGTTTTCCAGCCATGTGTGGCTCCTAGCCATTTCAAGTCTGGCTCCTGGGTCAGACTTGAATCTGATAGGAAAGTGCATTTACAATATTAGATGCCTCTTCTGTCCATATGTATTAAGATCAGATTAGTGAGTTGCCATTCCTTCTCTCAGTCATATGCAGTGCTGCACGGAAGACTGATAGAACCCTGGCAAATACGGTTCATCTTGAGGAGGGATAAGTAGGGGCTTGATGGCATTCCATCTCAATAGGTCATATCCAAGGGCTGAGTTCTTCCATACTTGGCAGTCTCTACCGTACTCGCCTATAAGGCAATCTCACAGATAAGGTAAGGGCAGGTTTTCAGTCAAAAATCATGGAATGTTCCAAGACCTTTGGATAAGTTGGGGGAAACTTAGGGAAAGATACTTGTGAGGAGGAGCTGCAGCTTGCCCTGGAGCCTGATTGAAAGAGGGGAAAGAATCTGAACTTGGTCACTGTTTTTGAAGACATTAACAAGGTACTTATGCAGTACTGTGTGCCATTTCCACCCTTCTTTGTAATGGAACAGACCTAAGGGAGGGAGGAGAGAGGAAGCAAGGGGAATTTTTTTCTGATTTGCAGTTGTACTGAGTTCATAGATGGTAGGCTTTAAGACCCAGTAGCAGCTTGCCTTCCTGCCTGCAGAGTCACATACTGGTTAGCTGCAAAGTGTCTCCCTGCAGGAGGGAGCTTTTTGAGAGAGGTAAAGCATGGCCAGCCAGAGCGTGACATTGCACAGGGTGAGCTCCTGCCTCTCGCTCCTCTGGGCTTCTCCTGGCTGCTGCAACACCCCTGAAACTGCCACAACCCCCTGATTGATCCACAGATAGGATGAGGAAATGGTCTACATTGGATTTTTGGTAAAAATTTCTCACCTTATAGACGAGTATCTGTGGTACTTTGCTCACATAGGCAGTCCTGGTCCTTTATGAACATATGAAGTGGTGTTAAGCTGGGTCAGACCATGGATCCATCTTGCTCAGTATTATCTACACAAGTGGTTCCCTACCTTTTGGAAAACGCAGACTAGCCATGCCTGCACTTGGGTCTATTGTGGACCGTTGAGTGCACAGCTGTACTGAGAGTTGAGAATGGCATGATGACATCATTATGCCATCACCTATGGCTGCTGGAATGGCCTAGTTACGAGCCAATCACATCCAAGGAAGGGCCCAAATAGCGCCAACAAGGCGACAAGTGTGTGGCATTCCACTCACCTGTAAACTGCCAGGCCCAGCCAGCTTGTGGACCACCTCCTGTGCACCATCTGTGGTCCTTGGACCATGGGTTAGATACCACTGGTCTACACTGACTGGCATAAGCTCTCCAGGGTTTCAGAAGGGAGGCTTTCCTGATCCTACCAAAGGCTTAAAACTGGGGTCTTATGCATGAAAAACAAGAACTCTACTACTATGGCTCTACTAGCCCTCTGGTTAGTTTTCTGAGAATGTGCTTTTTTCAGACAACACGCTGTGGAAATTGGGCAATTACAAATATCAATAAGGGCAATACTGTTGATCGCATCTGGGCATTTTCTATGCTGCTTTTGAGTTTGATGGCAAAAGAAAAAAGAGGATATTTTATAAATATATATCCAGGGATTGCCAGATTTACTGGGAAGTGGAGTGCAACAAATGCATACACACAGAACAAAATAAGTGTACAATTCAGCAGAAAATAGCATAGGAAGAAAAACAGGAATATTATGAAGGCTCAGCAATGTTATCCAGTATTTTCTTTCTTCCTACACAGAGGAATCCCACTTGTTCAGAGAACTAATCCAAGAGCCATAGCATTGCACCAACAATGAGGATTCTGTACTGTATCATCAGCTTTCATAACACTCTTTGCTGGTCCTATTCTGTCTCTTAGGTCCCCTTGTATTACTGCCAGCTAGTCTGCTTTTATTTTGGCCTAAATACGGAGACAGAAACGCAAGCCAAGATGGCTCGACTGACAGCAAAAGCACCACAGAGTTGGGTGGGAGGAGAGCTGCCACCATCAGGATCAAAGCAAAGGGTAGGGATACTGGAAAGACTGGCTCCATCCCTATGTCTCTCTGCCCTGTTTTTCTTCTTGCTCATCTCAGCTTATCATCTCCATAATGCCAACCACCTGCTGGTCATGCTGAGCGTAACCAACCTACACTAGGGATGAATGGATCTACTTATGTACAAAATGTATGATTAACAGCCTCATCCTATCCAGCACCAAGGAGGTTTCAGCTGTATCTTGCAGGGGTGTGTGTGTGTGATGACATGAAGGGAACAGCAAAGGAAGTACAGCAAAGTTCTACTTCACTCCACTCCACCATGCCATGGTCTCTTATGGGCCTCCTCAGGCCTGTGCTAGCTCTTTAGCTAGCACAAGTCTGAGAACACAAAGAGAATGGGCCAGCTACTATCAGAGGGAACAGCATCTGGCACAAGTCGCCCATACCAGATACCACTCATCCCACCTCTGTCAAGCCCCCGTCTTTGCCCTGTTCCTGTTTCACCTCTCTTGCTATCCTACTGGTGTAGGGTTGGGCTTCCCCACCCCACCACTGTGCACAGGGGCCGCTCCCGTCCTTCTGCTGGTATTCCATCAATGAAACCAGAAGCACCTTTCAGCACTTTCTAAAATAATTAGGACTGGATACTGATCAGCTGCCAAGGGGGAGGGGAGGCGTTTCACAGCTACAAAGCAGCCTCAGAGAATGTCCCATTATGGTATGGAATGGACATGTGAGGCATAGTCAAGGAATTGTTCTGGGCTCAGCCATAAGTACCATAGAATCTTAGTGGATTTCCAGGGCATGGTGATGGCATGCTTGTGAGTTATTAGGACTGGCCGCTGCTGTATAAATGCCTACAGCTAAATTCGGCAGCACATTCCCTCCTCTTGCAGCTGACATTTTGCCGGGGGTGCAGCATATCAAGGCACTATGGCTGATCAAAAGGGAAGAGATGGGACTAACATTGCTGCAAAAAGGGGTGTGTGTAGGTTGCTGCCTGCACAGACCTTTTGTCTTCTTTAAAAACGCTTTTCTCCCCAACAATAAAAAAAGGGCCTGTGCCTTTTAAGTGCCAGCAGGCGGCTACTGCTGTCTCAGCAGAGACCACATCTATCAGGGCAGTCACACATTCCTCTCCATGCTTGTAAAATAAAGAAGAGGAACAAACATTTCTCTTGCTTTAATAGCTCTTGTTTGTGGGTGCTAGAGGAAGAGAGCTAATTTTGTCCGTGTGTTACTCCACAGCCTCCGGCAGTGAGGTTTCTGAAAACCAGATCCCCGGTTTCTATTGTCCTGAGGAATTAAGGATCTCTGCTGAATTTGGGATTTTACATGACAAAAAGCAGGGGCTTGATCTGTGCTGGGGCTCAGCTTTGGTTTATGGAACACTAGCTCAGCCTTAACACATATGAAATTATGCTCAGTCACTCTGACCAGATACAGGGCGTCTTTCTCTGCTTGCTACGGAAACCACACAGCAGAAATCATGTGGAAAGGGTTCCAGACAAGAGTTGTGCAAGCTTCATCTTCCTTATCCTAAAAATCAATTGGAATTGTTCACTGTTCCTGTCAAATGTTCAATAAACTTTAAGTGGGCTTTCCAACAAGAATACTTGGAAAGCCCAGCTGATCCATGATCTCTGGCAGGCAGTGATACTTTGTGCAATATTACTAGCCAATTGAGCACATCTCTATTTATTACCTCCCTTCCTTACTCCAGTTATGACTTTTTCCACCCACAGGGAAGGGACTGGCAAGGGAAGCAAGAAAAGCAGAGGAGGTTAACCTAAATTTTGAGTTGTGTCAGTTCCCTGAATTGTTCAGATCTGATCACAGTGTGCCATATATCCAGGCTGGATTACTGAAGTGTGCTCTTCAGCTGCCTTTGAAGACCGCAGTTAGTGCAAAGTACTAGCGGCCTGTATAGTGATGAGGGCAAGGAAATCTGAGTCTTTTGGACCACTTCTCTGCTGCCACTTCATTTCTGGGCACAATTCAAGTGCTGGTCTTGACCTTTAAAGACCTTTATGTCTTAGGTCAGTGGTTCCCAAACTTTTTTGACTGGCAGTTCTACCTGCTGGGCCATTAGCCACAGCTCCCTGTTAGGGCTACATTCCTATACTCTGAAATAGGTGGCAGGTTTTCTTGAGGATGCCACGGCTCTCCTGGATGATTTCCACAGTTCCCCAGGGAGCCACAGATCAGAGTTTGGGAACCACTGTCTGAGGACTTTAATGTATCTCAAGGGCCACCTCCTTCCATATGAGAGGGACAAACCCCAAGGACATCTGGAAAGCATTCTATGAATGCCACCAGTCTCTGAGGCTCAGCTGAGGCTCAGCAACAAAAGGAAGAGTCTTCCCATAGCAACACAAAGGTGGCACCTTCTTATTGAATCAAGAACTAAACCCCCTTCCAATGGGGACTTAAGACCTGAACGGTGACTTTTCTTTTTCTTGAAATTAAGCACTGCAAAATAATTTACAGCAAGAGGAAAAGCAATGGGGGCTGCCACCTCCTTTCCGGGAATCTTACAGTAGAACTTGCCTGCTTTTCCCATTACTTTTCAATATACGTAACAAAGTTATCAGTGAGATGATTCTGCTATGTCAGTTTTATATGCTGAATATTTTTGTTCCATACTGTATTTATGGGGTAAGAGTCAACATTTCCCACAAAGATTGCCCTGGCAGATTGCTGAGCTGCTCTCAGCATGCAGTGGGTTCATACAAAATATTGACCACACTGAATTGATAGTGGAAAATCACGTTGTTGCAATTTTAGCTGCTCAAAATGTGATGTGAAAATCAGGCCACTGATGAATAGAAGGGCTGCAGGAGGAGAGATCAAATGTCTCTGCCTCTGGCAGTGGGATAATACCCGATGATCAATCGAGGTTACATTTTGACGAAAGCTTCTGCACTCAAATCTTGCTTAACCAAATTGTAGCAGTTAGTTATTTAGCACTAGGGCTGAGATGAAACTGTTCACAGTTCCTTGCAAGCATTTTTGAAGTGCCAACACCACTCATTTGGCACTTCTTGCAACCATGGCTGATCATGTGCTCTGCACCTCACTTGCTCTTACTTTCAATTGTCTTCATTTGACCTTGGTGATGTTGTCAGTAATCAAATCTGTTTAGCTATGAAACCATTGTGAAACCGTCCTATAACACGTGACCCCTTATTAGGTGGGATCACCCATATCTAATAAAGAGAAGTAAGTAGTAGCACTGGCAGAGATCTTTGAAAACTTTGAATAGTCACACAGTGTTCTTTGGATATTCACCCAAAGTGCTTAGGAGGAAAATTTCTACCCAACAAAAACTGACCTGAAAATTGAAATAGAGAAAATTTAGCACAGCCCTACTCAATACTTCCAAATCTTTTTATAAGAGTGCTTGTAGAGGAGAGTGCTTGTAGAGAAGACTTGCACAATGCTCTCTTCCCAAGGAAATTAAGCTTGATGGAAGGGGAAGGAACAGCTCTCCTTTCCCAAAAAGAACTGCAGTCTTAAGGTCTCAGCAGTGCAAGCTTTGTTCCCTGCAGAAGTCGTTCAGAAGCTTTTCAGAATGCCAGATTTTGCTGGGATTCAACCCCATGCATGCTACCATGAGCCACCTCCTCCAACTCACCTTGTGGCTTTGTCATTTGTACCCCTGCCAGCAACGGAAAACAAGGCACTCCCTAGTTTCTGAAGAACTTAAGTGCAGAAGTCTTTTAAAATTTCAACACCTCATCTGCTGAGCAAAAGCAAAGCCCAGCAGGGAAGGCAGACAGACAGGAACTGCATGAAGCAGAAAAAAAATGTTGCAAGCCTACTCTTTTGGACACCGCATTTTGGGACAGGCAGTGAAGGGAGTGGAATTTCTCTACAGCTGCCCACATCTGATCTTAGCGGAAGAACAGCATTTGGTTTTCCCCACTGAGAAGAGGCTGGTTCCATTCAGCAGTGGAAAATGAATGTATCTTTCCTCTCAGTTTTTTTCCTCCTCTGATTCTCAGAATCCAAGACATTTTTCACTTCTTCTGTTAGCAAAGTGAGTGCCCAGTATATGGAAGTTTTGGGTACCAAAACAGGGTAAGAGATGAGACTGAAGTGGATTTTGGAAACAACAGTTGTGCCGCCTCTGTGAGTCCAATTTCACTCCTCTCCTAAAGAACTCTTTAAACGAGGGTTGCTGGAGGTTGGGAATTGGCCTTGAAGGTCTGAGCCTGATTTTCCCTTTTTCATCTGGAGGCTGAAGGAGAGAGGGAGAAAACTTTCTACCTTTTCAGCCCTGATGCTAGAACAGGGGTTTGAGTGCCCAGAGGATGAACATATTTTGCCATATTCATAATATGAGCCTGACGAGCTTACTGTGGTGGCTGAAGGGAGGGCAACATCATGCACATAACCCTTTTACCCTGAAGTCATGGCAAGGGAGGGCACCAGGATGAGGTCTCTTGTTATCTGGTGTGCTCCCTGGGGCATTTGGTGGGCTGCTGTGAGATACAGGAAGCTGGACTAGATGGGCCTATGGCCTGATCCAGTGGGGCTGTTCTTATGTTCTTATGGCAGGAGCTGCACAGCCAACCATATATACTCTCTTCTTCAGATAGTGCTTTATGGCTGAAGGGGAGGGGCAGCTATATCTACACAGCCAGCCTGTGGAGTCAAACCTAGGCTTGCCATAGCCTCTCTGCTTGAAGTGGCTCCTTCGAAGGTCAAGCAAACGGCTGCAAAGGCAGCCTGGAGTAAGGAGATGGGTGCACTGAAGCAGGCATCCAAGTGTGATAAGGTTTTTCTGCGTCCAGTGGCATCCACATCCTCACTCAGAAATGTTCAGGGCCACCAGAAATTATGGGAAATGCAGTTACAGTACTAGTACGGTTAAATTGGGAATGTTGGAGCATCCAGACCTCCCCAGAAACAGTTTTCTCCCCTTGCCACAGTAAGTTGGTCAGCTGAGTAAGAGGAGCAGTCCAGTGGGGGGGCGATAACACTGAATTGAGCACCTTCAGAATCAGTTCCAAATGCTGCAAGATTAGAGGCTGAGTTTGACCTGGAAGGTACTTGGCAGTCTGCAAACTAAATGAGAGTTCATTCACTACTAGGTTCAACCTAGTAAAAGAAAAGCAGACTTGCAAACCAGTGTAGTAGAAGAGTATCATTTATGCATCATTTTAACAGTGCCACTGCACCAATGTACATCTGACGCACAGGGTAGGACTGGCCTGCCTGTTAGCTATGCATCAATGTGCAACCAACCCACAGATTCCACATCATAGAATCAACACAGGGAGAGTGACTTAGAGATAGGAATTCCAAGCTGTATTTTCTCATGATTCCTTAATCACAGGCACTCATTTGCCCACATAAAATAGACTTACTCTAGATGGGCAGCCCAATCCTGAGCTGTTCGGGGTGCCCAGCCTCGGCAGCACCGAGAATGGCTGCCGCTGGCTCCTGCACGCCATGGGCTACCATGGGTGACTTTTGTCCCCTTCTCCCAGGTAAGGTAAGCAGCCCCACAATGGGGCTACTCACTTTACCGCCAACCAAAAGGTATCTGGGTCCCTTTTTGGGAGAAGGGCGGGATAAAAATAAAGTTTTATTATTATTATTAAAGGCGTTCGCGTAGGGCGCTGAGGCTGGGTGCCCACCCCACACTAGCCCAGCACCGGCTGGCTGGCGCTGGACTAGCACGGGCGGTAGCCTGGTGGTGAGGCTCGCAAATGCACCTTATGGCACGTTTGCAACAGTGCGTGGCAGCACAAAGCCGCGGGCTCTTACTTAGTTATTTTCTCCTATGGCGAAGAGTACACTTGCTATTAAGGAACCCATCAGATATTAACATATAAGTGTTGTCAACAATGTGACTAAAATATTCCAAATCCTTTTATAATAATAATCATCAGCAATCATAATAATAAAAAGTGCAAGCTTGTGCATGTCTACTCAGAAGTAAGTTCCATTGTGTTCAGTATGGCTTACTCCCTGGAAAGTGGGCATAGGATTGCAGCCAAAGTCACAGTAATTCTATTTATAAATGGGTGGTAATAATCTATTATAAGAATGCGTATTTCATATGAGTCAGTGAACTTGAAAGGACAGTAATTCCAAGGGAGTTTGTTTTAGATCTTTAGCAAGGAAGGCCAGACTTTGTCAGCGGTACAACCAGCCTTGCTTGTGAAAACTGCATGCCTAGCTTATGAGAATGACCCAATCTGTGTACTAAGTGTTACTTATCTAAGTGGCAGTTAAGAGATGTGTAAAATCTGTTCTGCAGCAAATAAGCCCTGTGGGCTGCTTTTGATTTGTGAAAATATTTGCTTGAAAGCATTTGCTTTGCAGGGGGTTTCAGAACTAAACACTTACAAAGTAAAAAAAGAAAAAAAAAATCAAGGCCAAGTCATTCTGAAGATGAAAAAGAAATGAGTTTTATGCTGACTCCTGCAGTGCCGTGAGCTGACAAAGAATTGGCTGAAGGCAGAAAAGCAACCAAAGTAATCTAGAGTCCATTGGGAACAGGCCAGTGTTGAGGGAGAATCTTTTATTTATTTTTATTAAATTTAATTATGATGTATTAACACAATTTTTAAAAATTAAATTCAATTTTTATTAACTTCCTAAAGGGTGGGTGGCAGTGGAATACATGTTCCACTAATGTGGACTGCCATAAAGCAGTCAGTGCCAGTTGTAAAAGATGCACAGTCCGGCAGCGCATCAAGATGCACGTTGCTAGAGCGCCACCAGGAAGGACAGAGCCTTTCTGCATGTTCTAGAGCAGGGGTGTCCAAAGTTTTTGGCAGGAGGGCCATATCATCTCTCTGACATTGTGTCGGGGGCCGGAGGGGGGGGGAGAATTAATTTACATTTAAAAATTGAATAAATTTACATACGTTTACATAAATGATTATATTAAAGATGAACTTATATGACTGAATGAAGGTCCTGCAATAGCTCAAGGCCTATAAAAGCCCTTGCACAAAGCAAGGCTGGCCTTTCCTTTGCTGCCACTACTGCATCACAGACGTGAAACAACAAGCAGTGGAGGGAGCCCTCATCCCACAGCTCATGCGAGAGGTCAAAAAGTCACCCTCATGCTGAGAGCAGTTGCGTTGGGGCAGGGTTCCAATAAATCTCCAGAGGGCCAGAGGCTCATTGGAGACTGAGGGCTCCCTGAGGGCCGCACTGAGAGGCGTCAAGGGTCACAAGTGGCCCCAGGGCCGGGGTTTGGGCACCCCTGCTTTAGAGCAACTGGACACTGCTGCTGAAGGTGGCAAGGGAGGCAGAGGGCTGGTGGGAGGGCAGCAGTGATAGAGGCAAGGAGGATGGAACAAAGCAATGGCAGGGGACGGATGGGTGAAGAAAGGGGATGGGTTAGTGGTAACAGCAGCCATTGAATCCTAACTTAAAGGGTTAGGGTCTCAATCTGATCATGCAACTAAGAACATAAAAAGCCCTGCTGTATCAGGCCAAAGATCCATCTAGTCCAACATCCTGTTTCTCAAAGTGGGTCCCACCAGCTGCCTTGGGGAACCTCACAAACACGGATGTTCCCCGCCATTACACCCCCTGCAATTGGTATTCAGAGGAATATCACTACAGGATTAACCTATACTTACATCAGGACTAAAAACATTAAATCAGTTTTTTTTTTTTTTTAATAAACTTGGTTTTTGGAAAACATGCAGATGCTAGTTTTTTCAAGAAGGAATACAAGAGGGAAGAATTTGATGGGGAAGAGGTTGCTGAGCAAGAGGCACTAAGAGAGTAGCGAGAAGGTAACAACACTTGTTGTTTTCCTAGCTCAGGTTCCCCAGATAAGGATTTCCAAAGAAAAGGTTCTTAGCAGTATAAGGTTAGTTTGGTCATCTGATAACTTGAAGGACACTTGGCTAAAGGGAAACCAAATTCTCCCCAGATACAAGTCTAATTCTGGCACAGTGCCTATTCTGCAACCAATGTGATTGCTTCTGCTAAGCTGTGCCTGTTTAACACTTTGTAACATTCATGGTTTTGCAGGGATTGCCCTACATTTTCTCCAGATTCAATGACCTACTGTCTCTGGCTGTGGACAGCATGTTCCACAGGGGAGGTTGTCAGAAATGTATCATGAGCTGTAAATGATTTTAAGACTGCAACTTGGCCATTGTTTTCCATGAACAAAATTCAGGCCGGCGGACACGTTGCAGGGATCCATGACAATGTTCCGAAATAGCCATGTAACAAATTAGAACAGTCTGAGTCTGTCTACTAAAGATTCCATCCAGCCACCTCACTTTATGGTGCCTTACTCAGCTTCCAAACCTTTCTCTGCCACAATGTAGTTTCTTATTATTGAGCTTGGAATTTTGTTGAAGTTATTTGAGGAGGGGGGAGAGAAGCCCAATTCAAAGGCCTTTGATTGTATTCCATAATCTTCTGACTCTTTGGAGGTTGGGGATATTTTAAGTCACAACACGCTAAAGCAACATACAGAGGATGCCTGTGAGACAACTGCGACTACTTTCAAAGGTTGCTGGTTTTATTTTTTTTCTCTTTTTAATCACACCAGCCTTTCGTTACGACAACTTTTCAGTCCCCCTGGACTGGAAACACATCCTTTTTCTGCGCAGCTGGTATTGATTCTTGCTCTTCTTTAAGGAAAGGATAAAGAGCACCAAAGGAATTGTTTTGAAATAAACCAAAAGTCACGCTACATAAAAGAATTCCACTTGGAGTCAAATCAAAGGGAGAGGAACTCTGGAATTTGCCACACTGGAATTGTCGTAGTAGACCCACAAGTGCTAGGATGCTTTGAAATGAGACAAAACATTGTTGCCTTCATGTTGTCAGTCAATTGGCGCTTAGAGTAAGAGTTAGTCTACACACACAGCAAGGAGATTTTTCTTCCTTTCACTTTGGAATGGGAAGCAGGGAGCAGACAACAAGAACCTAGACCCATGGCTGCGAGAGGACTTCCTGTTAGCATTCTCAATATTGCCTCCTGTGGTGTTCCTCTAGCAGCTACAGTCCAGGATGGTTATGTTTGATTCCTGTTCCAATGTGAAAAGGAAGGAAAATCCCCCTCTTTGCAAAGGAGAGAGATGAGTAATGAGTGCAACCAGGCAGGGGGGGGTTTGAGTCTGGTTTGCTGCTATCCACAGTTTTGAGTATCTGTGGTAGCAGCAGGAACCTATCCCCCATGGATAACAAGGGACGCCTGTAATTGATTATGCTTTAATGATAATGCCTTTAACTACCTTATCTAAAAAGCAGCACACCTCTTCCTAAAATATTCTTCTTGTGTTTTCCCCCACCAATTGTTGAAACTTTTGGTATGTTTTTTCCCCCCCTTGAATTCTGACGGGTGCCTTTCAGAACAAGCATGACTGTCGTCTCCAGTGGCTGCTGTGTGATGCCTATTCCATTCCAGAGCTCACTGCTACAATCAGCTTCCATGGAACTGGTATGGCTACTCTTTAAGATGCTTCCATTTGACAGTAATGGAACTCAGCTATTTTGGGAAGAAAATGCACAAGTGATGCCACCTCAGGGCAGAAGAAGCCCAAAGCACGTAGGAAAATTGATGAGAGAAGGCAACTTCGCCCTTCAGTCAGTTCTCTTCCAAGAAGGGAAGGGACTTATTGCAAGAGATGTATCCAGCCACCCTAGCTTAATGGCACATCATTCACCTCCCGTCTTCCAAAATAGCCATTTAAGAGCCATACTTGACCACTCCAGCTTTAGCAATAGCAAAATCTATTCCTTCCCCTTAGAGCTATTGGAAAGGAACTAACAATTTTCTTTTAATGGATGGAGAAATGGTTTCATTAGCACTATTAGTTATTTTTGGGGGGAAAAAGCGTGCCCAGAAACAGGGAGGGAGCGTGTGTATGCATGGGCATGGGGCATGAGCATGTGCGTTCCCTTTTTGAAAGGAAGAGAATGAAACTATGCAGAGCAGATTCCATTTTTGAGCTTCTGGCTTAGCCCTTTAATCCTCATCCCCAACTTTCAACTATATTTGCTCACACTCGTGCAAATATAACCATTGCCTCTCCTCTTTTTTTTCCCTCCTCACTGCTCAGTTTGTGCATTCTGTTTGACCTGAAACTTTCCTCTCATAAACTAACTAGAGCCATCTGAAAACCACATCTCGGCAAAACTTGCAATTCTTGGTTCTGAACTTAACGTTTTCCCTGGAGGAAGAGTCAATTGGAATATAAGATCTATATGTTCAGACACTTTGTTTTGAACATTTCTATACCATTTGTCAGACCAATTTCTCACAAGATAGCTAACAGCAACAGAGTAAATAAAAAAAATGCATGATAAAAAGAATACATTTCGAAGGGATATTCATGTTGAGAAATTACATTTGATAAGCCATATGGCGCCAGCTTAGGGCTCAATCCTATCCAGTTTTCCAGTGCCGGTGCAGCTGTGCCAATGGGGCATGCACGGCTTAGGGCCTGTGACTGGTGGAGAAGCAGTCACAGAGGCCTCCTTAAGATATGGGAACATTTGTTCCTTTACCTTGGGGCTGCATTGCAACTGCACCGGTGCTGGAAAATTGGATAGGACTGGACCCTTAGTTGCATCTATGCTAACACAGATCTATGCATAGATCTATGCATCTATGTCTTCCCAATTGTTGAGTTTACTGTAAGCTTCTTGCAGGCAGGGACTTATTTTTGCTTATGAAAATCAGTAATTCCATGTACACTGATGGCATTGTATAAACGAACATTGCTGATAATGAAGTAAACAACAAGATACATATTAAAAGACATGAAGGAGCCTGGGTGAAATTCAAAGTGTCTAAGAGCATAAAGCTATACTCAAGACAGAGAGATCTTCTGCCAATGTTCTCTGTTGTCCTTAGCCATGAAAGGCACACAGATTAGATGAAAAGGTCTTCATTAGACCACAGTCCCCATGAGATTGACCCAGAGTATCATGAAGCTTGCAAACGTAAAGCAAAGATTGCCACACGGATATCAAACTCTAATATATCACAAAGGAAGAATTAGACAGTCAAGGAAAAGTTAGGGCCTTGACTGGAAACTTGACTTGTCTTTATTGTCTTTGGGAAGCCCATTTCGTACTTGACAACCAGAGCTCCCCTGCTTTAAAACTGCAGACTTTTCACCTTGCTCCAGCTTTCAGTGAGACAGAGGTTATTTTCTCCGGTTCCTGTTGCCACATCCGAAAAGTGCTACAGTATAAATGGCAAAGCCATTCTGCTCTACATTCCAGGCAGGCTACTGCTGTTCTATTATCAGAGAGACCAAGGCTATTGTTCCATTGTCATATAATGAGGAAGAGATTTTCGGAATGTTTTCAAATACTTCATTGCAGCCATCCAGCTGGGTGTCTCAGGTTCCTGCAGCCCTGCCTAACATATTAATGCAGGCATTCTTTCTCAGCTGCCTTCCCTAAGCAACTGGGAACTACCCCAGACTGAATGGGGAGTGGAGTGTAATAGAAAATTAAAATAAAATGCATGGGTCTTGCTGCAGAAGAGATGCAGCCAGAAGAGAAAAAAGTGTCACAGTTGTAGCAGCCCGTTGTTCCACCACAAACTCCTCTAAGGCAGTGGTTCCCAAACTTTTTAGCAGTGGGAGCCACTTATTTATAAAGACACTTTATTGGGACCTACCTGGGTTTACCAAACTTTTAAAAAAGAAGAACTAGAAAGAAATTATTTATTTATTTATAAGTAATAACAACTAGAAAAAAGACCCTCAAATATTTCTCTCCCTATACCTGCACATGCTTGCAAACTGCAGGAGCTGAGATCTTTGCAAGATAATTAGCAGCTACAGTATATGATTTTTGAATAGCCTCCGGACTTGAGGCAATTAGTTATCTGACCTTTCCATCACCATTTTTTTTGGCAACCCACCCAAAATCAGGTTGTGACACACCCAATGGGTCCTGACCCACAGTCTGGGAATCACTGCTCTAAGGGCACTAAAACAAATGGGTATCATTCCCTCGAACTGTTTGTTTAGTTCTAGCATTTGAGAATATGAAACAGGCTCACAGCTACTACGACAGGCATGCAAGAGAATTTTCATTCAGTTATTCTGTTTGCCTAGGAAACTAGTCTTTAGCAGTATCTGGTAGAATATTTAATCCAGCTCTGGATAAAGCCCAAGCCAATAAGTTTTTTTTTTTTTTTTTTTTTAAAGAAACAACTGTAGCAGCTTTAGAAATACAGGTCCAGCCTATTTATACTTAGATTTTTTATACATGGATTTGACTTAACACAAATGGCCCCTGCAAATGAGAAGGAATGTGCTGATCCCTGGGGAAGGGGAAAAATGAATCTCTTTAAAATCAGTTTAAAAAACTGAACAGTTCTTTAACAACAGCCTCCTTAATGAGAAAGAGGGGGGGGGCAGCTGGCTGACAATCCATCAATCCTTCTCTCTCCAGGCGACCCCTCCCTTCGCCCTGAGCAGGTGAAAGAAAGGTGGTCACTTTGCATTGATGAAGGGAGGCGCTGAGTGAAGCGGAGGACTGATTGATGGATTGTCTTCTTAATGACTCTTCTCTTACATCACAAAGGTCATCAAGGCTGTTTTTAAATCACTGGAGCAAAGAAACCTTGTTTTTTAAATTGATTTGCTATAGTGTGCTTTTTGCCATCCATGTGAGTGCTTGGAAAGGAACCCACTTGAATAATGAGGCTCAACCTATATTTAGGAATTGTAGCATGATGGGGTTCTCTCTCCCAGGTATAACATCCTTCTGAAGTGCCTGAAAGTTGCTCTTCTCTTTCACCAGCAGAAGCTGAATCTCATGTTTCCCATTCATTCCCACAAAGCCAAGTAAAGCTCCACATTTTATAACAAGAGCTTACCTGTGGCATTGGAAAGAGCAAGGGACTCCATTGAACCCCGTGGCGTTTGCTCTGTAGGTGTCAATTCCTCTGTAAACTTGAGTGCATTGATTGGATGCCTGGTTCGGCACTGCTGAGCAGACATGCTGGCATCTTCCTCCTGGTCATACTGGGAGACCTTGTAACTCCCTCGGGTTTCATTGAAGCTCTGGTTGGACATGTCACTGTAACTCTCCTGTGACCGTAGCCTTCCTGAATAGTAATCTTCTCTGCATTCCTGGATGAAACTTCCACTGTGACCTTTCATAGCCAAGGAGGAGCTTCTCTTTGGGTTGCTGAAATGTTTACCCCACGGATCCTGCTGAGCACTTGGGGCCTGCCCTGGGTTGTAGGAAGTCCTTATGTTACACTGACTGAGCAGCTGCAAAGGGCTTTGCGACTGACTCTGCTCCATTTTGTTCCCATAGTGGTAGAGTTCATCTCTGCTCCTCCATATGTGGTCCCTGTTTAGACTAGGGGTTTGGCTGGATAAGCTCAGCAAGTCCATCTGCAAGGAGAGGGGGTCCACGTCCGCTGAAAGCCTGCTGGAGGTCACCTGCAGTTGGCTGCTCTGACCGAGGGTATTCTCTTCTGCTTTGTTCCTGTTCTTGCCAATCTTGGCGCTACGTCTTGATTCCTTGGCTCTGGCACTTTGGAAGGCAGAGTCCGATGAGTCGGAACCATTAGGGTCATCGCCCATGCTGCACGCTCTCGAACAGAAGATCTGCCCTTGCTTTGGCAGAAACGGTCGTCCCAGAAGGGATTTCTTGCATTGTGCGCAACAAAAGCAGGTTTCGGTAGCGTGCCAGTGCTGGCCATCGTAAGTCATCTGACCCTGATCAATGCCTTTGAATAAAGCAGAGAAATACCATTAATTACCATGCAACCCTGCTTGTCTGGACAGGGCTGGAGGCACCCAGACTATCACTTTGACAAGGATGCACAGGAAGGTGGGATGGAGGGCCACCATTCAAATATGTGGGAAGTTGGTGACCACTAAAGTCTTGGTAATGCGGGGTGCTAGCGAATTGCACTCAAGAAATACTGACCACAAGACTTTAAAAATAAATTTTGCAATGCAAAAACTGGTGCTGGACACACTATTCTTAGCATCTGTATTTTTACAGTTATTTTCCCCAAAAGTAGGTCACTAGTCATTGTTGCAGAATAAAAATAATCTGAAAATATGGTTGCAGTTTCAGCTAAATTAACCTTTGCGCTAGAAGGGAAATGGACAGGTCTTTCAGCTGTCAGGGGAAGTTAACATTTTTATTCTGTATAAGCTCTGATCTGTTCCTGTATTCCCGCCTGCCTGTTCCTCTGCCATTAAACATTAGGGGTCTGATCCAGTCCATCCCTTAAGTACACAAGGCACATGAAGCCTTTTCGTGACTGAAGCTTTCCACATGAAGAAGGACTACTGATGGGGGGGCGGAGGTCAGTGAGGGGAGATTCCTACAGGTAGGACAGTACATATAGGAGGGCAGGATATGGCAGAGGAATGAATTTTTCTATACTGGGTCTTTCCACCTTGGCATGCTGTGCGATTTCTAATCTGTGTTGAAAAAAATATTCAGAACAAATTGATATTCTGCAAAAATAAACCCCTAGACAAATTTTGTAAACAACATTAAAATGTCTAATTGAATGTGTCAGTTTGAATCTGTCCAATTTGCATAACTTATTACAATTGCAAGATTTAATATCTCTTTACTGCAGATTTCAGACCATCTGACTATGCAGGATGTTGGTATCACAGCATTAAATCTATAGGAAGCAATATTGTGTTCTAAACATTCAAATTCTGAGTGGCAGATTAAATCAATTCAATCTATAGCGGGTGTTTCCCTCCCCCCAAAATCAGAACTATAAGTTAAGCATAGGTAGTAATAAATCTTTATTACAGTCATAAGACCAGCCACACTAAGCATAGGTAACTAAATAATTCTCAGAATTAGATTACTATTACGAATTCATTAGTTTAATATATTACTATAAGAATGCACAGAAGGCTTTTATATATTTATGTGTGTGTTTAAAACACACATATGATTTTTCAGAGCCTGAAACAAGGGCAATATATCCGGGCAATACACTGCCCCATCTGTCTGCATGTAATTAAACTACAGCCCCTCTTCTACCCCATGTACATCCACAGTAATGTCAACTATAAGAACTCATATATTCACCCCTTTCTAGGAAAAGCAAAATGTTCAGGTGCGAATGGTCAAAGAGTTTATGCCTGGCTCCTTGTCATCCAATTTCTGGAGCCTGAATGAAGTGCAAAATAACATTTGCATTCCTCAGATGATATATTTACTTTTCACTGGTGGGGCTACTTGCAACTATTTCTGATTTTTTAAAATTCTACATTTGTTTTATTTATAATAATAAAAAGGAAAAAGAAAGAAAAACACAATAAAAAAGAAAAGGAAAAACAAACAACATTAAAAAATACATTAAAAGTACATACTTCTTATTATGTAGTGAGAGCAAAGTCGAGCATTCTAATTACTTACAGCTTTATAACTTAATAATCTAAATTTCCACATTATATTTCAAACAGCCCCTCTTATCTTCCTATTATAAGCATTCCATTTCAGATTGCTATTTCAGATAACAGTTCTCTATTACTTTAAATCTAATCTCCAAATCACAACTCATTAAATCATTAAAGCATCAACTCTGATTTTTTAAGTTTACAGATAACCCAGAATAAAGCTCTGTTGCACCTGTGCTTGGCAGCTGGAGAAACCCCTGCTTAACTAGAGTGGCCAAATGGACAATCTCAATATTGACTAAATTTTATAGGAGCCAGCACTGCCTATAGTCTGTGAATGGGCAATCACTACCAGCTGCAAGAGAGCAAAGCGCCTTTTTTTCCTTCCAAACTTCTGCTTGACCATATGTCCTAGCATTCTGCATCCATGATTGTGTATAGTCTAGGAAATGTGCTAGGTCTTCTTATTTTGCATCAGCTTTTCATAGTCCAGGGACTCATGGACTGATCCTAAGCAGTTCTAGTTCACAGGTCAAACATTCCAGGGAGTCAGAAATGCATGTTCCCAATTTGTTCTTGTGTAACCTACTATGTCAAGGGTCTTAATACTCCTGGATACAGCAGAGTATAGTTCCTAGGCAAAAAGCCAAACACTGAATACAAGTTCTTGCACACATTCACCTGACTGGCCAAACACCAAATAGGTGGGTGTACAAGTACTCAGGGCAAATTGCCGTGCGGGTAGATGGGACTCGTCAGCCTAGGAAGGCAGCTCATCTAAGAGAAGGAAACTCTGACCTCAAACCTCCACTGCCTTGTGGATACATCCAGTTGTGGAAAAGGCTTCAGGAGTCAACCTCGAGGCAAAATCAGGAGCTGGAGTCCCTTAGGCAGTTCATGGCTGAACACAGTCACGTTCTGGCAACTCCTGCGACGCCGCTGGAACCAACCGTATTGGCTTCTGCCTTTCCATTGGACCATTCCAGCGACGTGGAGAGGGGGGATTTGCTGCATGGGTAACAGCCTATCCTCCATACCTTCTTTACCCAGGCACTGGAGAGGACACTCCAACTTCGCCATACTGCGTCGGCACAACACGGGAAGCAGCAGTTTACCGGTTATGTTCCATCTAGAGCTGGAAGAGGCCCTAGGTCCAACACAGAGGAAAATTGCCCCTCTGAAGTCTGCCACAGGCGAGGTCATCCAGGATCGGGCGCAGCAGATGGAACGCTGGGTGCAGCACTACTCTGAGCTATATTCCAGAGAAAATGTAGTCACCGAAGAAGCACTGAACAACATTGAGTGCCTGCCTGTGCTGGAAGAGCTTGACAGTGAACCAACCCTAGAAGAACTTCACGTGGCCCTGGACTCCCTTGCCTTTGGCAAGGCACCTGGAAAAGACAGCATCCCTGCTGAAGTCCTAAAATGCTGCAAAGAGATCATCGTCACTGAGCTGCATGAAATCCTCTGTCTCTGCTGGAGAGAAGGTGGAGTACCTCAAGACATGAGGGATGCAAACATCATCACGCTGTACAAGAACAAAGGTGACAGGGGTGACTGCAACAACTACCGCGGCATTTCTCTCCTTAGCGTTGTAGGAAAGCTGTTTGCCCGAGTTGCACTAAAGAGGCTCCAGGTACTTGCAGAGAGCGTCTATCCAGAATCGCAGTGTGGATTCCGAGCCAACAGGTCCACCACTGATATGGTATTCTCCCTTAGACAACTGCAGGAGAAATGCAGGGAACAACGACAGCCACTCTTTATAGCCTTCATAGATCTCACAAAGGCTTTCGACCTGGTCAGCAGAGACGGCCTCTTCAAGATTCTCCCCAAGATCGGATGTCCACCAGGCTCCTCAGCATCATCAGATCTTTCCACAAGGACATGAAGGGCACTGTTGTCTTCGATGGCTCCACATCAGACCCTTTTGACATCCGAAGCGGAGTGAAGCAGGGCTGTGTTCTTGCACCAACCTTCTTTGGGATTTTCTTCGCTGTCCTGCTGAAGCAGGCCTTTGGAACTGCAACAGAAGGCATCTATCTCCGGACCAGATCAGACGGAAAGCTCTTCAACCTCTCCAGACTGAGAGCAAAATCCAAAGTCCAGCTGAAATGTCTGCGTGACTTCCTCTTTGCCGACGATGCAGCTGTCACTACCCACTCTGCCAAAGATCTCCAGCAGCTCATGGATCGTTTTAGCAAGGCCTGCCAAGATTTTGGACTGACAATCAGCCTGAAGAAAACACAGGTCATGGTTCAGGATGTGGACTCACCTCCCTGCATTACAATCTCTGAGCATGAACTGGAGGTTGTCCATGACTTTGTGTACCTTGGCTCAACGATCTCCGACACTCTTTCTCTCGATACCGAGCTAAACAAGCGCATCGGTAAAGCAGCTACCACGTTTTCCAGACTCACAAAGAGAGTCTGGTCCAACAAGAAGCTGACGGAACATACCAAGATCCAGGTCTACAGAGCTTGCGTCCTGAGTACACTTCTGTACTGCAGCGAGTCATGGACTCTTCGCTCATAACAGGAGAGGAAACTGAGCGCTTTCCACATGCGCTGCCTCCGACGCATCCTCGGCATCACCTGGCAGGACAAAGTTCCAAACAACACAGTCCTGGAACGTGCTGGAATCCCTAGCATGTATTCACTGCTGAAACAGAGACGCCTGCGTTGGCTTGGTCATGTCGTGAGAATGGATGATGGCCGGATCCCAAAGGATCTCCTCTATGGAGAACTCGTGCAAGGAAAGCGCCCTACAGGTAGACCACAGCTGCGATACAAGGACATCTGCAAGAGGGATCTGAAGGCCTTAGGGATGGACCTCAACAAGTGGGAAACCCTGGCCTCTGAGCGGTCCGCTTGGAGGCAGGCTGTGCAGCATGGCCTTTCCCAGTTTGAAGAGACACTTTGCCAACAGTCTGAGGCTAAGAGGCAAAGAAGGAAGGCCCATAGCCAGGGAGACAGACCAGGGACAGACTGCACTTGCTCCCGGTGTGGAAGGGATTGTCACTCCCAGATTGGCCTTTTCAGCCACACTAGACGCTGTGCCAGAACCACCTTTCAGAGCGCGATACCATAGTCTTTCGAGACTGAAGGTTGCCAATACAATTCAATACAGGCACGACCCAGTAGGCACCACCACACCTTCTAACAGCCAGTCCTTCAGCCTAGGGGAAGCTGAAGTCCTACAGGCTAGTTCCCCAGCTCTTGCAAGCACTGAGCTCCCTAAACTCGCTCATGAGGACTGAGGACTCAAGCCCCAAAGCTCTACTTCATTTTAGTAGAAGCCCGAGGGCCCAGTCCTACCCAACTTTCCAGCACTGATGAACCTGAAATGCAGTCTCATGGTAAGAAAAGAAATGTTCCCTTACTTTGAAGAGACCTCTGTGATAGCCCCGCTCCCCCCAATGATGCATGGTTGCATCAGCACTGGAAAGTTGGATAGGATTCGACCCTGAGTGGCCTAGGCTTTACTTAGATGAATCCAGTTTCTCTGTACTAACACAGACCCAAGCATGCAAGTATAAAATAATTTTAAAGAGCAGAATTAAGATTACATGTTACTTTGAAAGGTATTCAGGTATTTCAGAGAATAAATACTTTACACACAGAATGCTAAAACAATAGAAAAGAAAGAAAGCAGGGAGGCTTGTAAAAGAGGGGACAGGATCTGACGTAATAATAATAATAATAATACAGGTATTTCTATACCTTAAGCACAGATTACCCAGCACAGATTACCCAGAGATCTCCAATAGATCCCCATCCTCTGGCCCAACCCCTGGATTAATCAATCTCTTAACTGGCCAAGGCTGCAATCTTAAACAAATCTACCAGGTGGTAAGGCTACAATCCTATCCACACTGATCTGGGAGTAAGCCCCATTGACTATAATGGAACTAAGTAGACATGCATAGGATTGTGCTCTACACCCCCAATGAACACAATTGGATTTCCTTCTGAGAGAGTCTGGTCCAACAAGAAGCTGACGGAACATACCAAGATCCAGGTCTACAGAGCTTGTGTCCTGAGTACACTTCTGTACTGCAGCGATTCATGGACTCTCTGCTCACAACAGGAGAGGAAACTGAACACTTTCCACATGCGCTGCCTCCGACACATCCTCGGCATCACCTGGCAGGACAAAGTTCCAAACAACACAGTCCTGGAACGTGCTGGAATCCCTAGCATGTATGCACTGCTGAAACAGAGACGCCTGCTTTGGCTCGGTCATGTCGTGAGAATGGATGATGGCCGGATCCCAAAGGATCTCCTCTATGGAGAACTCGTGCAAGGAAAGCACCCTACAGGTAGACCACAGCTGTGATACAAGGACATCTGCAAGAGGGATCTGAAGGCCTTAGGAATGGACCTCAACAAGTGGGAAACCCTGGCCTCTGAGCGGCCTGCTTGGAGGCAGGCTGTGCAGCATGGCCTTTCCCAGTTTGAAGAGACACTTGGCCAACAGTCTGAGGCTAAGAGGCAAAGAAGGAAGACAGACCAGGGACAGACTGCACTTGCTCCCGGTGTGGAAGGGATTGTCACTCCCGGATTGGCTTTTTCAGCCACACTAGACGCTGTGCCAGAACCACCTTTCAGAGCGCGATACCAGAGTCTTTCGAGACTGAAGGTTGCCAATATATATATTTCTATACCACCTTTCTTGGTCCTCATATTTCTCCTCAGACTTTATTCAAGGTGGTTTACACAGGCAGGCAATTTAAATCCCCGTAGGGATTTTTACAATTTGAAAGAAGGTTTCTATCTTTCAAGAAACCACAACATTCAAGATGTTTCTTTCATGATCTGGCCGCACATTCTGGCCTCCATCCTCCCACGCTCAGAGCAGATGGAATAGCTTGGCTCAGCTTGTCAGCTGCTTCAAGGTCGCACGGTGCCGGTGGCCTCGAACTGGCGACCTTCGGATGTTATCTTCAGGCAAATGGAGGCTCAACCCTCTAGACCAGACCTCCTGCCTGGGAGGTCTAGACCAGATGTACACCAACCATCTAGACCAGACGTACACCATTGCCTGCTCTGGTAGGTCTGGCAACGGCTAGGGAGCATTGCTGCCTCGCACAGCAGCACTTCCAAAATGGCCACCAACAGAACTCTGTCCCACTGTCACAATGTGCTGCAGCCAACAGCCCAATCCTGCATAGGACTGGGCTATTGGATCCATCTAGTCCAAGTCCAAGAATGTATCCACCGCACTACCCTATTCACTCTCCTCATCAATCAGCCTGAAGCCTGGGGTTGTGAACAGGATCGCAGATGAAGCAAAATAATCGTCTTTTTCTGAATCCATTTTGGATAGGCAGTAAAATGAGATCTCATCCCTAGCTACATCTGCAGCTCCCTGTTATGTTCTAGGTACACACACACAAAAGAAAGCAATTCCATTTTCTCCAGTCTAGCCTCCCATCCAACAGGAAGAAAGAAAATAGAATCCCCAGAGAGTCACTCAGCTAACTTGCGTGCTTTGACATCAAGCTTCCGGCATGAAACAGATGTACAAAAAAGATGACAATGAAGGACAAAGTGTGCCTTGACTCTCATGAGCTTAACTCTCCCTGGGGATTACCAGAAGAATTAAGCCCATTGTGGTTTCAACAATGACAAAACACTATTCCCAGGAGAAAGAGTCCTAAGGTTTACCCGTCACAGGTCAGATCAGCTGCCAGTGAAATTACCACAGATCACGGCTACCATATTAGCCAAGGATTAGGATGACTGGTTGCTTCTCACTTTTATTTTAAAAACATAGGAAGCAGGAAGGTTACAAACCATCTACTTTGCCTCCCCAAACCTCTTTCCTTAATAAGGAAGCTTTTTGGAACTGCAAAATAGTACAATCTTAAACCTTCAGAGCAGGAACAGAATTGGAAGGATGGTCTAGTAGTACACTGCAGAGTAGGAACTGATCACAACCAATCCCAAAGGCACAACTCTACTGTGCAGTTCTATGCATAGGTGTCTTGGTATCCGTTCTCGGACCCCTCCGCAGATGCCAAAAACCACAGATAATGTCCACAGTTTCAGCACCATTAACCCCCCCCCCCCCCCAAAAAAAAGTGACTTCAGAATGACCCTGGAGCATGAAAAGATGCAACTTCCAGTTTCACGATTTCCCTCAGGAAACTGGAAATGACATTTTTTCCCTTATAAGGCATTCTGAGGCCCGGGAAGTTCACCAGGAGTTAGGGCCTCAGAATGCCTTATAAGGGCAAAAACATAACTTCCGGTTTCCTGAGGGAAATGAAGTCACATTTTTTTGTGCTCTACGTGCATTCTGAAGCCTGCAGAGACCGCAGGCAGACATGTGTGGCCTCTAGGGGCTTCAGAAAACCCTCCAGAGGCGACCACAGCACAGCTCCACTCGTCTTTGGAAGGTTCAGGTTGGGCCAAGTTTGGCTCAACACAGGTCCGGGGCACCAGTGTTGAGCCAGATCTGCAGATGGAAAATCCGTGGATAAATAGGCTCAACCTGTACATGTCATATGATTATTTTAAAGCACACTTTGCACACATTTTGTTACTACAAAGGTGTGCAGGGAAGACTCATGTGTGCTCCAGTAGTCCCCTATTTTCCAAGAGTAGTTCCCATCTTCTGGAATTTGGCTCTATTCCTTTGTACCTATCCCAAATCTATTTTGCGGGGAGGCTGACACAGATTTCAGCTCAAGCTTTCCTTCAATTCTCTAGGAATCAAATCTTAGAACGGGGAACAGATGCATCCTGTCTTTATTGCACACTTAGGAACACTAAGCACTCTCTAGGTTCACAGGCTACAGCTGGTAAAGCTCATTTTGAACAGTTAAACAGGATAACATATTACAGGGCAATTATGTTTTTATGGTGGAACACCCATTTTGCTTTTAAAGCATGTGGCAAGACACCAGCTGTGGCTACTGTAACTCTTTCTCAGATGTCTCAATACATTAGGGGGGTGCAAATGTTCACTGCACAGGTATGCCAAATGAGCAGAGACTGAGCAGGAACTCACTGCCCCTACTCTTGGCACCCATGCATTCCATTATATGCACACACTACATTCATATTACCAACAACATCCAAATGTGATACAATAAATGGGAAATGTAGCTATGTCATACAACTTGAAGACATGAGTGAAGTTTGGGTACCATAACTGGACTAAAGTTTGGTAGAGTTCCCAGAGGCCTGATAAGGTTGCCATGGGAAGCAGGCTGTATCTGGAGTGCGCAGCATCCCAGACTATAGCCACTGACAAAACCACAGAGCTATTGCCTGTGTGGATTTTCATTTATTTCCATTTCCAACCAATGTCATCCCAAAGGCTAAGACGAAATTATAGTGTGTCAAAAACCTGAGCAAAAGAAACAGGAAACTGTGATTCTCATGTATGTCATCATAAATTACATCATAAAGTTCATGGGGAAATGTGCACATTGGGCATGCAGTAACATTCAGGCTCTTGCTTCCGAATTTGTACATCTGCTACACAAAACCGAGGTTGCAATTCCAACCACACTTTCCAGAGAGTAAGCCCCACTGAACAAAATAGGACTTACTTCTGAGTAGACCTGGCTAGGATTGTGTCCTTGGTTCATTAATGTTTGAACTTCCTGGAAACTATGAGGCTTGCATTCAGAAATGAGTTTTTGAGAGCTCTTGGAAAGCACACTATTTCTTCCCAGAATCGCGGGTCTGATGAGATCCAAGGATCAGTGGTCAGGAGAGGCCTTGATCCTACAGATGGTGTACAGTTTCAGAGAAGAAGGGTCCAGCCAGGGGTTGTTTTTTCTCTAAGGGAACCCAGCCATCAATGTCCGTGTTGGTGAGGATTCATGTTGAAACTAAGCTGAAGGCCCCAAGCAGGGAAAGACATTGGAAGAACTAAGTGAGTGTTGTTCTGCTGGGTGTGTCTGGCATTGATTGATTAACTGACTGCCTGATTAAGCTTTTGCCTGAGGGAAGAAGAAGGAGGGGCAGGTTTTCCCCCTCTGGGAAGAGGAAGGGGGGGGAGAGACTTTCTCTGCTCATTTGTTTGCTTGCATGAGAAGAAGCTTTGGAGGAGACCTGCCAAGTTTGTTATGGAAATATGAGAGCATAACTCTAACTTTACAAATCTAAAACTTGTTGGATTACAAATTAATCGTTTTGGAATATAAACTCTGCTTTGAAACACTCAGTTTCGCTTTCCTGTGGAGATCTTGGAGTGCCTGTGGAGAGGGCTGGAGATCTGCATTTCTTTGTTTTGCAAAAGTGGTTTCATTGTTTTGAACTCCTATCTGACTATCTCCTGGAATGGAATGCAGTTGATATAGCAACAAACTTAAGCAATAAAACCAAGATAACAGAATAAGAAGAATAGAACATCCTGGACATCTAGTGGATTTAAAAAGACATTGCAAGGATAAGAACAGGACTTGACAAGTGAAGGAGGACAATACGCTGAGGACATCCAGTGACGTTAAAAATATTGCAAGGCAAAGGTTTATTTGACTTAAAATTTCCTGTGTTGGTTTTTATGGGTGAACACTTAAGATGATGTGATGTGCTGTATGGGAAACTGATAGTGATATATGTGATAACAGATATTTCAGTTTTACAGGAAAGAAGATATAAGAAGGAAGAAAAAGGATGACAGGAAAAGGAGTGAAAGTTAGGGGCTCTCCTGCCCTGGAGTCAAGCTTGGGAAAACTTAACACAAGAGGAACCGAAAGGGAAAGATTGGAAGCAGACAATACAAGACAATATAGAAAAATTAGTGGTGATGGGACAGCAGCGCACAAATCAATTTCTGCAGGTTCAAGCTAGTCTGGTTGTTTTAACTACACAGCTAAATGATCTTAGTGTGCAACTGAAAGCCGTTAAAGACCAAGCAGATGAGAATACACAAAAGATTATAAAATTAGGAAAAAAGATAACAAAAGATCAATCTAGAATACTGGAGATAGAACAAAACCAGTATGATGGAGAGGCAACTTTAATGGAAATCCAGACGGAGAGTGCAGCTGGAGTGGTGAGAATACAAAATGTACCAGAACAGAAAGGGGAAGATACACTCTGATTGGTGATTTAATATCAGAGTGGATCAACACGCCAACAGAGGAGATACTCATGGATCTGGATTCAGCGAGAAGAGTGAGCACTTTTTATCTAAGAACACATGAATTACCAAGAGAAATCCATGTGAAATTCATCAGAACTTTCTACAGAGATAAAATATTGAAGATCTCACAGGAAAAGGAATGGATGGTGGCAGGTAGCAAAGTGAAAATTCTGAGACATGTCCCATGGAGAGTGAGAAAGAAGAGAAAAGAATATGAAGAGCTAGCAAAATTTTTAAGAGGAAAGCAAATACCATACAGATGGCTTCTTCTGGAAGGTATGTTTTTTCAATTCCAGTCACAGAGATAAAATATAAATTCAACAGAAAATTTAAGAAAGAATTTTTTGAGTACAGTGATGAAAGGTGAGATGAGAAATGAAGAAAATGAGGAACTGAGAAGAACTAGAAAGTGTAGAAATGGAGCTGGAAGAAAAGAAATCAGATGATTCAGAGATAATGGAGGAATCAGAGAAGGAAGAAACTAGAGAGGCAAGGAGGCACTCACTGATAGTAACAAGAAGAAGACAAAAAGAGAAGGTGAATAGTAAAAAGAAACATGATGGTTAAGGGGAGATGGAATATTTACTCTGTCAACATAAATGGCTTAAATACACCTCAAAAACAAAAGAGTCTTCAATTGCAAAAGTTATTTGCTTAATATTATCTTAGATATTATAGATAAAGAAATATTATATAATAAAGATATTATAGATAAAGAAAATGATGTGTATTTAGTTATTATATTAACTGCTGTAAGGATTTTATATGCTAGATACTGGAAAGATATTAAAATTCCAACGAAAGCTGAATTAATAGAGAAAATAATGAAAGTGGCGGAAATGGATAGGCTTACAGAGATTTTGGATCAACAGCGCAAACCAACACAGATAAGAGCAATGGAGACCATTCTATGCTTGGTTGAAAATGAAGTTGTAGATGTATAAGATAGGGCATTTAGATGAATATATTGTATATATATTATACAGGATATGATATGATAGATAAATGATATTAAGAGGCTAAACTAGAAGAGGAACAAGATTAGAAGATATGTATTGATATATTGATATATGATTGCCTGCACCCTCCAATGGTGTGTTTTTGTGTTTTTTGTGTGTGTTGTGTATTGAGTTTGTGTTTGTTCATATTTGTTTGTTTTTATTTTGGAAAATTAAAAAGAAAAAAAAGAAATGAGTTTTTGAACTAGAGTTTTTTACCATCTATCTACAACTATCACTTTGTGTTATTAGCCACTCACGAAATACCGTCAGGGACAGACGGGAGAATGGAGAGACCAGATCCATTTTCAAACCTCTCCCCACAATGCTCCACATTCTCCCCTTGGCTTGTCTATTCTCTGTCTGGTTCTCCAACAGTACAGCCACGCTGGGCATCAATTTTAAATAAAATAAATAATACAATAATAGTCACACCTTCTGTGCACAAGTACACACTGGAGACTGAGTGTACACAGTGGACGTTCAGGATGGTATATCCACAAGGCATGACACAGTGGAGAACCGTTCTGACAAATTGCTGCAGATTGCCTACTTATTGTATTGGCAACCTTCAGTCTCGAAAGACTATGGTATTGCGCTCTGAAAGGTGGTTCTGGCACAGCGTCTAGTGTGGCTGAAAAGGCCAATCCGGGAGTGACAATCCCTTCCACACCAGGAGCAAGTGCAGTCTGTCCCTGGTCTGTCTCCCTGGCTATGGGCCTTCCTTCTTTGCCTCTTAGCCTCAGACTGTTGGCAAAGTGTCTCTTCAAACTGGGAAAGGCCATGCTGCACAGCCTGCCTCCAAGCGGGCCGCTCAGAGGCCAGGGTTTCCCACTTGTTGAGGTCCATCCCTAAGGCCTTCAGATCCCTCTTGCAGATGTCCTTGTATCGCAGCTGTGGTCTACCTGTAGGGCGCTTTCCTTGCACGAGTTCTCCATAGAGGAGATCCTTTGGGATCCGGCCATCATCCATTCTCACGACATGACCAAGCCAACGCAGGCGTCTCTGTTTCAGCAGTGAATACATGCTAGGGATTCCAGCACGTTCCAGGACTGTGTTGTTTGGAACTTTGTCCTGCCAGGTGATGCCGAGGATGCGTCGGAGGCAGCGCATGTGGAAAGCGCTCAGTTTCCTCTCCTGTTGTGAGCGAAGAGTCCATGACTCGCTGCAGTACAGAAGTGTACTCAGGACGCAAGCTCTGTAGACCTGGATCTTGGTATGTTCCGTCAGCTTCTTGTTGGACCAGACTCTCTTTGTGAGTCTGGAAAATGTGGTAGCTGCTTTACCGATGCGCTTGTTTAGCTCGGTATCGAGAGAAAGAGTGTCGGAGATCGTTGAGCCAAGGTACACAAAGTCATGGACAACCTCCAGTTCATGCTCAGAGATTGTAATGCAGGGAGGTGAGTCCACATCCTGAACCATGACCTGTGTTTTCTTCAGGCTGATTGTCAGTCCAAAATCTTGGCAGGCCTTGCTAAAACGATCCATGAGCTGCTGGAGATCTTTGGCAGAGTGGGTAGTGACAGCTGCATCGTCAGCAAAGAGGAAGTCACGCAGACATTTCAGCTGGACTTTGGATTTTGCTCTCAGTCTGGAGAGGTTGAAGAGCTTTCCGTCTGATCTGGTCCGGAGATAGATGCCTTCTGTTGCAGTTCCAAAGGCCTGCTTCAGCAGGACAGCGAAGAAAATCCCAAAGAAGGTTGGTGCAAGAACACAGCCCTGCTTCACTCCGCTTCGGATGTCAAAAGGGTCTGATGTGGAGCCATCGAAGACAACAGTGCCCTTCATGTCCTTGTGAAAAGATCTGATGATGCTGAGGAGCCTGGGTGGACATCCAATCTTGGGGAGAATCTTGAAGAGGCCGTCTCTGCTGACCAGGTCGAAAGCCTTTGTGAGATCTATGAAGGCTATAAAGAGTGGCTGTCGTTGTTCCCTGCATTTCTCCTGCAGTTGTCTAAGGGAGAATACCATATCAGTGGTGGACCTGTTGGCTCGGAATCCACACTGCGATTCTGGATAGACGCTCTCTGCAAGTACCTGGAGCCTCTTTAGTACAACTCGGGCAAACAGCTTTCCTACAACGCTAAGGAGAGAGATGCCGCGGTAGTTGTTGCAGTCACCCCTGTCACCTTTGTTCTTGTACAGTGTGATGATGTTTGCATCCCTCATGTCTTGAGGTACTCCACCTCATGTCTTGAGGTACTCCACCTTCTCTCCAGCAGAGACAGAGGATTTCATGCAGCTCAGTGACGATGATCTCTTTGCAGAATTTTAGGACTTCAGCAGGGATGCTGTCTTTTCCAGGTGCCTTGCCAAAGGCAAGGGAGTCCACAGGCGAGGTCATCCAGGATCGGGCGCAGCAGATGGAACGCAGCAGATGGAACGCTGGGTGCAGCACTACTCTGAGCTATATTCCAGAGAAAATGTAGTCACCGAAGAAGCACTGAACAACATTGAGTGCCTGCCTGTGCTGGAAGAGCTTGACAGTGAACCAACCCTAGAAGAACTTCACGTGGCCCTGGACTCCCTTGCCTACTTATACTGTACACATATTTATAGTGTAGCTGAGTTCAAGTAAGGATAGGGTAGGGGAGGAACTGTTGTTACCTTAGTAACAGATACATGCAGCAAAATGGTCCTCGGGATTGAAAAATGTCTTGAAAGAACATAATAGTACCTATTGTACTGGTTAAGCTCTACATTCATGGAGAATGTACATTTGACAGAAAGGAGGAGGTCTTTCTCCAATTAAATGATCCTATCCCCTTCAACAGCAACTAGTGCAGGTCCGAGGAGACCCATTGCTGAGTGGGAGGCTTATGGAGTTGTAAGGGGGTCATAATCCCCCTTTCCCTCCAAAGCCTCCCAATTTCCCCCCCCCTCGCTGGATACAACATTCCTGTTTTTTGTGCAGTGGGGGGGAGGGAAAGGGTAGGATTGGGCAGACTGATAATTATTTTGGTAGCTAAATTAACATATTTCATTGTTTCTGTCTGAAAACAAAGAGCAGATCTGTCAGCTTGATTCTAGTATCATAACCAGTGTTTCAGGAGATGAACAAAAGTTACAACTTGTAATAACAATCAAAGTCACAAAGGCTAGATCAGTGATTTTCAACCTTTTTCGTCTCACAGCACACTGACAAGGCACCAAAATGGTCAAGGCACACCACCAGGTTTTTGACAATTGACAAGGCACACCATGCTGCAGTGGGGGGCTCACATCCCCCACTGGCCCTATTAATAAATGACCTTCCCCCAAATTCCTGTGGACCACTCGCGGCACAACAGTGTGCCATGGCACAGTGGTTGAAAATGGCTAGGCTAGACTATAACCAGCTACAAAGAGGCCAACACCAGAAGGGGACGCCACCCACTACCATTCCACCTAAGTATGCTGCAGAAGTAATGTTCAAGGAAAAGCTGCTTTTGTAATGAAAAAAGTGGGAATCTATGTATAATATTCCAGGGACAACATAACAAGAACATTTGAAAGTCTGTCTTCACTCTCTTTTGGTCATGAGAAGTATGATTAGAAGAAGGAGGGGAGGTAAATACTCCAAAAGGTCAATATTTATCTAGTGCTACATCCTTTCAATGCGTGCAACACTCTAATCCAAATAACTGATGGCAAAGCTCTTAACATACGTCTTTTATTAGAGTGTTTAAAAGATTGGCTTTTATGGGGGGAAATCACACATTTAGAGAAGTGTACTGAAGAAAGATTGAAATGTTTGATTCAAAAAGCTTAAGACTGAGTGCTCGAGAAAAAAATTAATGTAGAGAAAATAAATTTTTGAACTAAGGGCCCAATCCTATCCAGCTTTCCAGCACTGGTGCAGCCACAATGCAGCCCCAAGGGAAGGAAACAAATATTCCCATACCTTGAGTAGGCTTCTGTGACTGCCTCCTCATCACAGGATGTAGTGCATGCCCCATCGGCACAGCTGCACCTGCACTGGGAAATTGGATTGGGCCCTAAGTCTATCACAAAAACCAAATTAAATTAGCTTGAAAAATCAAGAACAACTTATTAATAAACTGCATTAAATGAGGAGATAAAAAACACAATCTGAAAAAAGTATAGTGAGCTGGAAGGTGCTGAGGATAAAGAATGCTTGCCCTTTCTTGGATAATGAATTGCCAACTGAGGGCCCAATCCTATCCAATTTTCCAGTGCTGGTGCTGCTGTGCCAATGGGGTATGCACTGCATCCTGTGTTGGGGAGGCAGTCTCAGAGGCCTCCTCAAGGTATGGGAACATTTGAAGGGGTCCCTTACCTCGAGGCTGCATTGCAGCTGCACTAGTTCTGGAAAGTTGGATAGGATTAGGCCCTGATTTGTTAGATGAACAAGACAGAGTTGAGGCTGCATTCTGGTTAAAATTCCACTCTCCTGGTTCTGGAAAGCATCTGGTATACAAGGACCAAACTAGACAAAAACATTTGACCTTGCATGTTTTGTTGCTGTTGAATAGCAGCTACAAGCCCTTCAAGCTGGATCACGATACATGTGGAAGGGGGGGGAATGTAATTCTTTGTCACACTGGGACCCTGATCTGGATGACAGGCCTCTATGGTTGTGATTTGCAAAGTGGTGCCAATGGTATCTTCACTTCCAGGGCAGCAGCAAAGGGGGTTGGGAACATAGGCAGTGGGCTGGGGGGGGGGGAGAGTCCTATCATCTCTCTTTCCTTGACCCCCAGCTGCTATTTAACTATGGCAACAAAAACCATTCTGACCCAAGCAGCTTAATGGCCCAATCCTATGCAGGAATTCTGCTGATCACATTCCATCAATAGAAGGCTCAGGTACAGCTGACAATGTGGGCAATGGGGCTGTCGGTGTGAATGGCTGGCAACTGCACATATGTGCCAGCAGAGCTGTTAGGTTGGCAGCGCAGGTGGGCTGTGTGAAGGGAAAGGGAGGATTGGGACAAGGAGGGGGAGGATTAGGGTGGGAATCAGGGCCAACTGGAGCATGTCAGTGGTGGTGCATAGCAACAGCTCTACTGATGTCCTACGTCCCCTTTGCAGCCTCAACATGCCCTCCTGGGTTCACTTGGACTTGCCCCAACCGAAGAGCTGATGCAGGTCCAAGTAGACCTGCTGGGATCATGGAGCAGTGGAGCAGCTTTCCATTACATCATGGTCCCTGGCCAGCCCACAGCATGCAGCAGAGCTTGTACTGGTGCTGCTGCAAGCTGTTTGCTACATGAAGCAGAACTGGGCCATGAATCACACACGGTCATTCTGTGTATTTCTGGTAATGGACTAAAGAAACGGATCCAAATAATTGCATGGGACTAACCAGTATTTAAAATGGGCAATTCATACATTTAGGCACTATCAGATGTCCTCTGAAACACTCAGAAAGGCAGACTTTTAATTTCTGTTATTTCTAAACTTCAAGAGAAGCACATTAGTTACAGATGATTGTAGAATAGATTTTTTTTTTAAGGGAAACATGCTGTATGTCAATACTACTGAGGGAGGCAATTTATTTTTGGAAAAGCTTAAGGACATTGGTGTTCTAGGCAAGCCAAATGGCGATGTTCACATGTCATCTTAATTATATAATTATAAAGCTGGAGGTTTTGTCTGAGATCTGCGATGATTTAATACAAGTACAAGTTTTTCCCTGTTCTCACAATTGGTTGATTTGAAGATAATATATTTTGTTGCTGGTTAATGTTTGCTTGTTTTGTTTGTATGGGGTTTTTCGGATTGTTATATCTTGATCTTGGTATAATTCTGGAATTTTTAAAAATGCCCATAAATAACAATAACTGCAGCAGCCTGGGTTTGATTCCCCAGCCCCGGGACTTTCTACTACTGAGACAGCCTCCTCCTCCCACCCCCCTCCCCGAGGAACAATCTCCTGTAGAAATTACAGGAGGAAAAACCACAATAACGCACATGCACACAGATTTGACACCTGCAATCACAAACACCTCCCTTTTTTAATGCCTCTCTGGATGATTATCAACTGCTGTGCTAACTCTCAAACACTTGCTGTGCAAGTTACTAGAGCAAACGTTTATCTAATACCGGTTGATTCTCATCTTAGGTATGAGGTCATAGCTCAGTCACACACAGCACCTGCTCTGCCTGCAGAAGGTCCTAGGTTCAATTCACCCAAGCAGCATCTCCTGGTGGAGTTGGGGAAAAGCCCTCTCTGAAATGCTGGAGAGCCTCTGACAGTTGGTGAGGGCAATACTGAGATAGACCAATGGTCAAGCTCAGTATAATACAGCTTTGGACGCCTATTTACATGTGCTGAAGCATGTAGGGACCTACAGGAGACAACTGGCATTTGGAAGGAATATTAACATACACTATAGTAGTGAGAAACAATTGTCACTGTCAGGGGAAAGTCATGGGAAAAGTCATGGGAAATATTTGTTGAGGGCCTGGCAAAATGACAGAGGAAAAAAAAAAGCAGAAGGAATGAGTGTGGGCACACAGAAGAAAGCAGCTGAGGTTTTGCCTAAGGCCTAGGTAGTGGTTGAGTAAAAAGGCAGGACTTGGGGAAGCAGGGAAGAACACATTTGCTGGAGCCTGGGCCAAACCATCAAGCAAAAATGCCAAGGTCTGCTCATTATGCAAGGACTCATCTATCCTCAGGCCCTCAGTTTAAAAACACACTGCTGCCACTTGGCAGTATCTTGCTCATATGGGAAGACTTCCTAGGCTCACACTGCATTTTTCTTCTCTCGCCGCCACCCCCTCCCCATCGCCTCTGCTACCAGAGTGCTAAGGTTTCAATGCATTCTTGCCTTCCACTCACATTTCAAATTGGGTGACAGACACACCCCTCAAGTCCCTCGGGGTCCTCAATCAAATTGTGCAGTAGGACAAAGTTCTGTGATAGTTTTCCAACACCCTGGAAGGTACTTCTCGCCCCCCCCCATGCTATGAAGAGAGCTAAAAGAAATAAGAACATAAGAACAGCCCCACTGGATCAGGCCATAGGCCCATCTAGTCCAGCTTCCTGTATCTCACAGCGGCCCCACCAAATGCCCCAGGGAGCACACCAGATCACAAGAGACCTCATCCTGATGCCCTCCCTTGCATCTGGCATTCTGACATAACCCATTTCTAAAATCAGGAGGTTGCGCATACACATCATGGCTTGTACCCCGTAATGGATTTTTCCTCCAGAAACTTGTCCAATCCCCTTTTAAAGGCGTCCAGGCCAGTCGCCATCACCACATCCTGTGGCAAGGAGTTCCACAGACCAACCACATGCTGAGTAAAGAAATATTTTCTTTTGTCTGTTCTAACTCTCCCAACACTCAATTTTAGTGGATGTCTCCTGGTTCTGGTGTTATGTGAGAGTGTAAAGAGCATCTCCCAATCCACTCTGTCCATCCCCTGCATAATTTTGTATGTCTCAATCATGTCCCCCTAGAACAATGCATCAGAGCACCAACAAAGATGAACCATTTCCAGTTATCTAAGAGATCACCATTTGTCCTACTTCCTTTCATGAACTCTGAGATCTTTTCACATGTCAGGTTTGACTCTCCTTTGTGTTAAAGCGACTCCTAAGGCAAATGTTAAAACCTGCACTGTTTTGCATGTAGATTCAATCTGCTTCTGAATTCTCTATTGCGTGAACCACGTCTACAAAGAAGAAAAAAGGACACAAGATGCTCAGACTGACAGAATTGAATGAAAGGTTGTGGAGGAGCCCCCTCCCCCCAAAAAAGATGTGGAGCATTTGGATTTTAGCATTTTCAGGGGTTTCTTTGTTACTTCAAGCAGGATATAACTTATTTTAAAATGCTGCTACTTGAAAAAAA
This sequence comes from Tiliqua scincoides, assembly GCF_035046505.1. NCBI lineage: Eukaryota > Metazoa > Chordata > Lepidosauria > Squamata > Scincidae > Tiliqua > Tiliqua scincoides. Next base: position 241,994,390 of record NC_089822.1, on the reverse strand, counting down.
AACACAAAACATTCAGGGTTAACTTTTAAAATATATAATGCCTAAAGCTGAAATATACAAAATTATCTCAGACCTGCTGCGAATGTCAGTTTAAAAATAGCTGTACAATCTGTTAGGAGCACTGATTATGGGGTAGCTAAGAGGGTACTCTTCCTTAGCATAGAAAGAGAAAAGGTTAAAAAAAAACCACACACACACACACACACACCCTTGTGCTTCCTTGTCACATAATTTTCTTCTTCTTTTGGAGACCGCCATTATTGCTTCCAATTGATGAAACTAGGAGGCTCATCAGTGGCCAAGAGAGCTGCTACAGATTTTCCTGCCAGCAATAATGCTGTCTTATGGATTGTGTGGGCCCAGCTAGACTCCTACACCTGCCAATTGGCTACTGGCGGCTTGACAGAAACAGATGCTGGGCCTGCCATGCGCTTTCAAAACAAAACCATTTCAGTTGCTAGCCTAGAGGTGTGCCTCTCCTGAAACAGTGAACGCAAAAAGTATTTTGACATGCCATATCGTGCTTTCAACCTTTTTTTTTTTGCCAAAATAAAAATGACACCTGTAAATCCACAGTAAAGGCTGCATGAATCGTTACCACTCCTGACCTCTCCCCCCAGCAGCAACAGATGGTGATTTTTATCTGCTCCCTTACCAATGTGCTGAGCGCAAGTGTCACAATACTCGGCGTACAAGGATTCAAAACAGTTGCAGCAATATGGCCGTCCCTCCTTCATGATGTACCGCTGGCCACCCAGCACCGTTTCACATTCAAAACAGCAAAAGTGCTTCATGTGCCAATGCCTTCCTTCAGCCTCTGTGCATTCGTCAGCAAAGATAATCTGTGGAGACAAAAGAAAGGTGTCAGGCTTAGAACAGGTATTGTTAGTGTTATGTTGCAAGCTCAGTTCTCCTTTCATGTATTTTTAGCTCATTTTAGCAGCCTGGCTGCTCAGAGACCATTATGTTTAGGCCTCTTGATACTTCAGTTCTACTTCTTTGCCACAGCATGAGAAACTGAAAGAGTTGTTAAAATGGGTTATATATGATACAAGGATAAAACTTAGTGTAGAATGACACACTTCCCCCCCCCCCCCGCCCCAGTAAATGAGGGCCAGAAATAAAGGCCTATAAAGTCACCAAGAGTCGGACATGACTGAATGGATAGAACACACACATGTATGTGGAATGCGGCTGGACATGAGATTTTGCTTGGGGCAAAATCTGACTGTGATTTGGACTGTAACACTTCCATGACAAAGATAAAAAAAAAAGGGAGGATGGGTGTCTTCTTTCTTTTCTAGTTGCAAACAAATGATGACCACTGTTGAGTGATCAATGGGACCTGCTTCCAGTGGAACATCAGGACAATGTGGCTTTAAAAAATGGCATTCACCTTGAAAAAAATGGCAGCTGACTAATTTTTTGCATGTGTGTTTTACCAATACTCTCCAGCAATTGTATTATGTTGTAGGCGGGCATATGGTTAAAAAGTGGCTGCTGGGAGGCACTGTTACAAGTAGGATTACATTTCTTAAAAAACAGAAATGAAATGGACAAACAAAAGACTATGAGTTAAAATTTAAAAAAATACAAAAACAAAATAAATGAAAAGCAAAACAATTAAAACAAAAGCATTTTTTGTGCTCATGTCTAACCAACAGCACGTGCACTTCAAGGCTGCCTTCACTCATGCAGATGCCAACTTAGCAAACAGGAACCATGGAACAACATGTTCTCTTTACTTTCCCTTACAACACAGAGACACATCCTACACTTCAGAAGTGCACTATTAAACAAAGGGAGCTGGATCCTCAGGAAACAGAAATAAGTGTGCACATATTGTGCACTTCTGAAGCACAGGTGGAGAAGGAGGGATACACTTGTGACTAGGCAGGTCTGAATCATGACTAGCCTAGAGCTTACATCATGGAAGGCCACACCTGCAATTAGATAATACTGGCACACCACAGGAATAGGAGTAGGACACATGTCTAGGCATGTGGCTTGAGACCACAAGGCCCTGCTTCCAATGTTAGATGTAAGGGAAAACAAGACAGAGTGCCAATTTTGAACAAGCAGTGGCTGTACAGGTTCTCTTGGGGTGGGTGGAAAAGAAATGGTTGCTCTGAAACAGTGGTGGAACAGTAAATGCTCACTGAGGGCAGCGGAGTCCCAGAAAGGAAGGAAAAGCTGTGGATCTGCTGCTCACAGTTTTGCCTAGGTTCAGATTTTGCTGGAAGATTTTGGTCACCTGAAGTTCCAGCGGGAATGGCAATGGCTTCATGCAGTGCCAGCAAGTCACAAAATGTGAATGCCATTAGCAAAGCAGAATGCAGCCAGCCAGCCAGCCAGCCAGCCAGCCAGACAGCGCTACGTACACATGTATTCAAGCAGCACACATTCAAAGAAAAGAAAAAAGTATCAGGGACAAACGTGTGAAACTGGCTTCAGAAATTTCACATCTTCCCTTATGTACAAGCAACTAGAGCCAGATGCAAAGGTAAGCTGGCAAGTTGAAATTGGAAGCCCGCAATTCATCATCGTGCACTCCATAATCACCAGAACAAGTGCAAGATGCCCTGCCGTCCTCCCCCTGGCCCCAAAAGCACTACAGAAATTTGGCTGGGCTTACCTCATCACATGCTGCGCACCGAGGCTTGAGGCATTCCGCGTGGTGTCGGCCACAATAAATCTTCCCGTCTTGATAGAAATAGATAAGGTCCACCAACAGCTCGTTGCAGACACTGCATATGAAGCACGGTGGGTGCCAGCAAACACCATGGCCTGCTCTGGATGCAAAGACGGCTATGTCACCTCCGTTGATTTGGCCTCCGCACTGTTGAGATGCGTAAAAACAAATAAGGAACCAACTTCAAGAAGAAAACAGTGATCTTTTTCATGACAGCATTTGAAAGAAGATACACTGTTGCAAAATGTTAAAAAGACTGATCATGCCCAAGGATTCCTGGTTAAGGAAAACTGGAGTACTGTAGTACTTTCTCTGGAACAGAGATTATGCAAATGAGATTATGTGCTCATATAGTGGCATACCTGGGGAGTCAAGGAAGACAAATGCCCTGAGCCAGGCTAGGGGTGTCGCACGCGCCACTATTCACACCCTGTGGTCCCGCCCCCGGAGCCTTTAGTTCAGAAGTGTTCTAAGGGACGGGGAAGCAGCGCACTGCCTCCCCAATCCTCAGAAGGTCTTGTAAAGGCCTTGAAGGACTGAAAAACAACAAATCTGGTTTCATAGAGGAAACCAGAAGTGATGTTCTAAAGCCCTTAAAGGGCTGGGGAGGCTTCCCTGGCTCTCAGAATGCTTTCTAAGGTCATTAAAAGTCACTACCAGTTTCCTCTGTGAAACTGGAAGTGATGTGTTGAACCCCTCCACGAAGCCTTTACAAGTCCTCTGAAAGGTTGCGGAGGGTGTGCCCTGCATCCCTGGGTCTTCAGAAGGGAGGCAGGGGGTGGTAGTCCATGGAGGGTAGGGTGGCAGCTTGCGGTCCTGGCCCCAGATGGTACCAGGGCCAGCATAGCCACTGTGCTCAGCATAGGTAAGTGAGTTCTCTCACAGGCCCCCAGTTAGTTACAATTCAATGGTTATTGTTGGTGCACTTCAAACCCTGCCCCAAAATAGACCTGGCTTGAAGTAAACAAACAAGAGATAGATCACAAGATAGTTCTTGCAACCTTCTGTTTTTTTCCCCATTGTCTTGTAAAAAAGTCTAGGCTCCTTTGATGCTCGGGAAGGATGCAGCTCCCATGATACAAACCCCAGAATGTTGGTGTTTTTCTTCTTTCAAATTCTATTTTCTCCTATTAAAGGGAGAAAATCAGAAGAGGGAAAAGGAGCTTGTAGTATGATTTGCTCCAGAAGTTTCTGTATCCAGTAATAAGTAAAAACTTTGCCTAATGCTCTTTCATGCCCAGATTGTGGTTTGAGTTTATAAAATCAACTAACAATAAGTCTCAGAAAGGTTATAATTACTTGTTCATTCTAGACTGGTGGTAAGAATTTCTTCCAGATAAATTTCAAAGTATTTCTATCATGTGTGCATGTTATATTGGTGGTAGCCTGGGATAAGGTTAGTAATTTAAACTGAAATATTGGCTCTAGGAATGGAATGGCATTTTACACAAATTCAATTAATTTTCCAGATCGAAGACTGGAACTACTGTGTGCATCCAAATCAAGTTTGGGAGCTGATTCAGCAACACAGCTTTTAACACCGTGACACATGTAACTTTCCCACTAAATAAAAAATATACATCTAAGTATAAAAACAAGTATTGCTGGAATTTGAAAGTGAAAAGTGTAGAAAAATATAATTTTGTATCCAAAGTTTGCTATTTATAAATCTCTTTCAGTGAGCATCTACTAAATACATTTCTGCATTTATTAATGCTTTCTGCTGTGCATTTTGATGCTGTGGAACCAAAGTGCAACACGCTAGTAAATGCCCCCTTGACGCTGGCTATCATCCAGTTGCTTTGATCAGAGTTTTGTGTTGCAGAAATATTTCTGATCCACACACTGTCGGTCATGCAGGAATTGACCTTGCCTGGCCTTCCCATCCTGCAAGAACTTGGGGGCTTTTTCCCCATTGGTTCTCTCCCTGGATGGAGCTTAGCCAGCATTCCACTGGCATTCAAAAGCTGCCCGCCAGTCTGATATGCAGAGGTCCTCTCTTGCTGCAGGTCCTTCTTGCTCTAATTACTCACTAATAAAAATGGCCCACGTTTTACCCATATCCGTGTCTCACATGGTCATTGGGGAGCGCATGGGCAGACCACCTAGCTCTCATTTTCCCCTGCAAATTAAGGGCCCAATCCTATCCAATTTTCCAGGCCCAGTGCAGCTGTGCCAACGGGGCATGTGTTGCATCCTTTGGTGGGGAGGTAGTCACAGAGGCTTCCTCAAGGTAAAGGAACATTTGTTCCCTAACTCCAGGTTGCATTGCAGTTGCACCAGTGCTGGAAGGTTGGATCGGATTGGGCTCTTAGTGAGGGAAATTGTCTTCTTGGCTGCACGTCAGGAGCCTTGGACACACCACACTGCCTAGCTACCCACATGTGACACTCACCCCTTAGGAGAATATAATTAATAAGCATTTATACTGAACATGTTTTCCAAGGTCAAAACAAAGAACAGACCCTTCTGCTGTCTTCCCATTGCCTGCCATTATAGAATGACCCCAAACTAATACAGCAATAAAATGTATTAAGACTTGTTAAGTTTGCCCTTGTGAAACGATTCTACAGCAGAGTAGCATTCTCTGAGAATCAAAGAACCACCCAACAGAAAAACCAGGGGTTGACAAGATGAGCCTACCTGCTCACAAATGGCTCCTGTCATGGTGACGGGGAATGGCCGGACATTGCCCCTACCCAAGTTCTCCCTTTTCCTCTGATTACTGAAGAGTTTGAGTTCCCTCTTCTCTTCCTCATCCAGTGAATTACAATATCGAACCTGGACATAAAATAATAATGCTTTGCATTAAACAAAGAAACCATAAGCCCTGGCTTTCACTCCATTATGTTCTTTTAACAAAAAAACAAAAAACAGTGGACAACTTAGCAGGGCTCATCCATTTTGGCTCACATAACCTTGTAACATCATGAATCACATGAATTCAGCCAAGAATGTGAAGCCAGCAATTCTCCCTCCCTCAGAACTGATATCAGACAAATGGAAAAGTGACATTTAAACTTGGCAACCCCACACTTTCAATGTAAGTAGACTTATCACTGCAGTGTTTTTCCTCCATAAGGTGGGTTTGGACCCAATCTGCAAGCTCTCTCCTCTTATTGCTATTACTTCTGCTGCTGCGAATTCTCCTGCAATTGCTCTTATGCTTCTTAATGATATTTACAGAATGATCATGGCCCTTGGATAGTGGGGTCAGAGATAGGGCAGGTCTATGGATTAATATCATTGATAGAGGGGACCCAGGAGTTGCACCAGGGTATCAGAAGCACAAGACAAGGAGTCAAAGAACTCAGCAGAGTCAAGAAGACTTTGCTGCTACCCAGCAAACATTATAGTCCTTCCTATCTATATGGGGCCAAAGGTCGGCATGGTTGGGTGGGGTCAGTGCAGAGCATAAGAACTACCCAGAGGGATGTTCAAAGCCATAGTTCTGGTGGTTCACCACATGAGGCAGCTGCATGCAGAAAAAAGGGTCCCCAGTTTCAGTCCCAGTGGCTTTTGCCACACACTGCTTCTCCAGGTCTGGGGACATTTCTTACCTAGTACCTAAAAGAGACTGCCACCTCAGATGCAGACACGCCTGGTTTCCTTAAGTCAATTAAGTAAGGCTATTGACCACATGACTGAGAAGGGATAAATTACTTTCTGATGCAACAGACAGGGTTCTACTGTATTTAAAAGTAATTCAGTGATACTCAAACAGCTTAAGAAGCTTTTGTACAAAACTTCTGGTTGGTCTGTAACTCCTTGTTTGCTTTGCACACTGAAATGCAGCTTAGACTCAAGGCCAAAACAATATTGTCAAGATGATTAAATAAATTTTCTTCATTCATTGCCTTGTGTTTAAATGATTAAAAGCTACAATTTCTCAATGCAAAACCCCAGGCAACTGCAGGGAAGTACACACACCAACAAATCTTGTAATGCTTGGAAAGTAAAACAACTTTAACAACCTCATTCGCCTCAATCTCACCATGCCAGCAGGTGATGTGTAAAAAGTAGTCTAGGTACCTTGGTTTTCATCTGAAGTTTTTTTTTGTTTTTTTTTAAACAAGGGTAGTCTCAGGGGCAAACTACAAGTTACATTATTTATTGCTTTAAGAACATTTTAATCATTTCTGTTCCACCTATTTTCAAGATTACAGGGTGGCTTACAATGAAGAAGTGGGCAATACAATAAAAAAGCACATCATAAATCAAACAATAAACATAATGATACCAATAAATAAAACAACAAACAGCAATCCACAGAAGAACAGAAAAGCAATAACCAAAAGCAAGATGAAATTAAAAAGACCTTCTGAAAGTTCAGTAGATGGGGGAAGTACTAAGCTCCAGAGGGAAAGAGTTCCAAAGGCCAGGCACCAAAACCAAGAAAGCTCCACTGTGGGTTGTCACCAACTGAATTTCAAAAAGTGACGGTGCCCACAAAAGGGACACTTCAGATGACCAAATAGGATGGACAAATTTTCATGGATGGGACGAGATAGTCCTCCAAGTATCTAGGTCCCAATCCATTTAGACCTTTATAGGTCATCCCCAGCACTTTAAATTGTACTTGGAAGCACTAAATGTGCTTAATTAATTATGGGCACAATCCTAACCCACTTGCCAGCACTGACATAAGGGCAATGCAGTTCCAGAGTAAGGGAACAAACATTCCCTTACTTTGATGCGGCCTCTGTGAGTGCCCCCCAACTGCAGGATGCAGCACACGTCCCATTGGAACAGCCATGCGAGTGCTGGAAAGTGGGTTAGGATTTGGGCCTAAATGTGTAGTTTGGACCTGTGTGTTCTTTTTTTTTAGAAGTTAAACGGCAGCTGGTCCCACTGAAAACAGCATCCTCAAAGCCCATATTGACAATATTTGGCCCCCAAACCATAGGTTGAACATACAATTCCATCAGGAAGCATCCTTCACTGCAACATGCAGAACATGGAACCCAATCCTGAAACTTTGGTTCCTATCCATGTCCTCAATGGGTAGATATGCTTTAGTAGTAGTAGTAGTAGTAGTAGTAGCAGCAGCAGCAGCAGCAGCAGCAGCAGCAGACTCCAAAAAGTAGGGGGGATATGACCCTCTTCTGCTGCCAAAGTCACTCCCATCACACTTTTTTCAGCTTCACAGATCCATAATTTGTCCTAGCTCCCCCACCCTATCGCTGATCAACAAACCCCCTCTTAAAAGCTGCAGAACTGAATGGAACCTTCATGTTCTGAAGCAGAATAGCTTTGAAAACAAGATCCTGTGGACCAATGACAGGAATACTGTGGCCCTCATGCACTCTTGCAAACTTTGCAGAGCAGTTTATCTGGCTACAATTGGAAAGAGAAGGCTGGACTGGATGGAAACTGGCTTTGCCTAGACCACAAGCTGGGTGCAACGTTAAGGTTGGGTCTGAGCCCCACCTACAGCTACATTTGCTGCCATAGCATCAGTTTTACAGAAGGCAAGCAAATAAGGCTGAGAGACAATGGACTTGGTCAAGGCCACAAACTGAGTATAAAGCAGAGGCATTTCCCTTTCCAAAACGTACCAGGACCAAACCAACCTTTTCTGCAAAGATTGGTGTTCCATGCTCTAAAGTGCTCTCTGACTTCACCCTTCCATGTTGAACTTCCCATGGGAAAACAACAGGGACTCTGAGAGGAGTTTTATCAGGGGCTACAAAGTTTCTTTTGGGTCCTTTTCCAAGGGGGGAGGGGAGGGACTGAAACAGGGCATGGGAAGGGTAGTGACAGCTGGAATAGTCTTGGGAGCCCAGGTCTACTGGGCTTCCCAATGCAGAGCCCAGGTCTACCGGCCCATGTTCCACTGGCAACTAGATACAGTAGTATGGAAAATAAAGCACACTAGTCTCTCTAAAATCATTTAAATATAGAAAATCATTGCAGAAAATTATAATCACTGTATTCAGGCTCACACTAGAATGGAAACAGTCCTATATGTACCAAAATGTCTGCAGCAGCTGTAGTCCTGCAGCTGTGTCCCTGAGCTCCTATCCATTCCTTCATGGTTAGTGAATCCACAAGCCACAAGCCAAAGAACTACTGCAGCAGGCCAGTTTCCTTCCAGATTTGACACTGTGTTAAGGAGTGCCGTGTAACCCCCCTGCTAACTGGTTAAGAGGCACTTTTTCAAGTGGGTGCTCCTCTTTTATTTAGCAGGGAGAGAGTAATTGGCCCACCTCACCCCCAGCAGTGTCTTTTCTAGTGGCTGTCTGCTGGTGTTGCATCTTTTTAGATTGTGAGCCCTTTTGGGACAGGGAGCCATTAGATTTATGATTTTCTCTGTAAACCGCTTTGTGAACTTTTTGTTGAAAAGCGGTATATAAATACTGTTGTTGTTGTTGTTGTTGTTGTGTATGCATTCCTCAATTTGGTGCATTAGGCCTGTGGCAGCAAATATAATATATATTTGGAAAATATAATATCCCAGGAAATTTCTGGGCTCCCTCCTTTGGTTCTTGGGCCCCCTTTTTGATTCTGGGCCCAGGTACAAATTACCCTCTGTCCTGGGCCCTAGAAAACAAACTCATGCATATTCACAAAGCAATGCACTGCTACTTCTTCATCCATGCAAAACTGACCTATGGAAATCACTGTTGCAAGGTCCCTGAAATGACTTTAACCAAGAATTCAACAAATCCAGAGAGGAGATGTTTATTGACAGCTTTTCTCCATAACAGCTAAATTGAATCGTCAGAGATGCAAACGCTCTGAATACCAGATGCGAGAGACAAACTGCAGACTAAGACCCAAAACGTTCCCCCCACAGCTCAGAAAACACCCCGTCTGAAGCTGGAAGCCAGTTAAATAATTGGAGTCCAGCCAACTTTGCTACAAGTTCCTGCACCTTCTTCAAAACTGCAAAAAAGGGACAGGAAGCCACTATGAGATACAGGAATCTGAACTAGATGGTCCCCTTGGCCTAATCCAGCACTGCGCTTCTTATGAACTTGTGTACCACTTTTAACCCAAAAGTTCACAAAGCAGTTTAAAGAGACAATAAATAAATAAAATGGTTCTCGATCCCAAATAGGCTGGCTCACAACCTAAGAAGATGCTAAAGAAATATCAGGAAACAACAGAAGGAAGATTCTGTGCTACATAGGGGCAGTGCCCTGTCATGTGTGGTGGGCACACATTATCTAACTGTATGGACAGTGCGAACACGGATTATGAAGAGACATACCATTATCATGGCTCCCTGCAATGTGCTCTTGAAGTGTACACATGCTGATACAAATGTGTGTATCTGCTTCACAGGTTACAAGGGAGCTAAATTTGTAATAAGTGGCTGCTAAAACTCCCAGGTGTGAAACGATCATACTTTAGCTAATTTTATGTCCTTGCAAGTACAAAGCAACATATCTTTTTCACGCCAAAGGAATGATTGCAACCCAACAGGTAAACAAATGGGGGGAAGAAAGGGGTCTGGAAAACCAATAGAGAAAAGTGAGACCGATTTGTTATTACTGGGGTGTTCTTTTTCTTGAGAAAATAGAACAAAACAAACGAGGCATTGCTCTCAAAAGACCTTAGAGAAACATGCTAAATAGAGTAAGAACAAGACATTCGGAGATCTGTGTTTGGATCTGATCTCCTGCAGTTCTGTTTTTAATCTTGCAGTGGCAAGGGGGTGGTGAGCATTCAGACAGAACAGCAGCACTGGGGGAGGAGAGTTAACCCTTTCTCCCGTGCCTAATAAGGTGCTGTTTGACATAGCTGTTTGCTCCCACAGAAAAAAAAATAGACACTATATGGATACCCATATATGTTATCAAAAGGAGTGAACTGCTTCAGGATCTTATCTTAAATAGGAAAACTGCAGAAGGGCAAGTGTGAAAACTCTTCTCCAATGTCATTGTCCTGGTAAGATCCCATCCCACAGCTACCATCAATGTCATAACTAATTATGCCATTCATACTATTCCTGAAAGCGCCTTGGACCTTGGGGAGTCTGTGGTTGCAAAGGTCCTCAAATGAGCTACTCTGGAACTGCTTCCATGGAAGCAAAAAGGTTTTTCATTTCATTTCATTTTTTTTACACTCTAAGGCAGTGGTTCTCACACATTTAGCACCAAGACCCACTTTTTAGCATGAGAATCTGTCAGGACCCACCGGAAGTGATGTCATGACCAGAAGTGACATCATCAAGCATTTAATTTTTCACAATCTTAGGCTGCAATCCTCCCCACCCTTACCCAGGAGTAAGTCCCATTGACTATCATTGTTTAAAATAATTTACATAGTAGCTTGTTAAAAGTACAGATCGCTAACAATTCCCCAAAAGCAGTCACATACCATGGGAGCATCAAGTCGAATATGTTAAAAATAAAATATTAAAATGAATGGGGACCCACCTGAAATTGGCTTGCAACCCACCTAGTGGGTCCCAACCCCCAGTTTATAAACCCATTTATAAACCCCCAACCCCCATTATAAACTGGGGCAGAGGGATGACAACAATGTGATCCCCTGGATTGCACCATTACTGGGGACAGAAAACTCCCCAAAACTTAGGATGACTAAAAATAGCAATCGGAACCCACTTCTGGTTTCATGATTGAAAATCCTCCTTAATCAAGCTTATCAATGACCATACCTGTGTAGATGGACTACAGTGGGTTGTGTTTGTTGTTCTGAGCAATTATCTGATCGCATTCCCATTGGAAAGCAATTTTGTGTGTGTGCGTGCGTACAGTCTTGAAAACTTTGAGCATATGCGAAAAGAGCAGATACTTTCTTAATGTTAGCAGCATAAATGATGATGCTCGTGCTAAAGTGCATTTGAAGTGTTGCTAAAGAAGCATGACAAAGGCAACACCAAAACCTGAGACTGGAGTTAGGCTGAAAGATTGCAACATAGGTTGCAACACCTAGAGAGTAGAAGTGTGACGGCAGCCTTCCGGAAAGCACCTAAAGTTGTCAATTGAGCCCCATCAAACTCAATGAGGATCTGCTGGGTTGGCAATTAGACTGGGATTACATCCAGTATCTCACTGTAATGTATCAAAGCTATCACACTTTTGAGAAGGACATTTTACAAGGCCACACCTACTCTTTCAAGCTGTAAGAAGATGGAATATATGTCAGAAAGATGATGCAAATTGAACTTGAACTCCTTATGCCAGCGTTTCTCAAACTTTGGGACCCACATTCTGGTGGTTCCTGAAGAGCCTTCAGTGAAAACATGGGTGATGAAAGGTCAGATAACGAATTCCCTCAAGTCCTAAGACTATTAAAAAATCACATAGCTGCTAACTGCCCTGCAGAGAGCTGAGCTCCTGTAGTTTGCAAGCCTGTGTAAATATAAGGAAATAAATGTTTAAGCATCTTTGATGGGGTTTTTTTCCAAGTCTGTCAATGACAGGTAGTGGGGGGCAGGTGAAGTCTGGGTCATATAAGCAAGCCGCTGAAGTCTTGAGGGTTGCCTCATTACGAGAAATAGATTTCCTAACCCACTTTCCTAACCCACTAGAAATCCTAACCCACTTTCCAGCACCGACATAAGGGCATTGCAGCTCCAAGGTAAGGAAACAAACATGCCCTTACTTCGAGGAGGCCTCTGTGAGTGCCCCCCCAACTGCAGGATGCACCACATGTCCCATTGGCACAGCTATGCCAGTGCTGGAAAGTGGGTTAGGACTTGGGCCATAGGGCTTTAAAGGTCATTACCAACACCTTGTAGCTGCTGTAGCAGTTGTAGCTGCTGTAACAACGGCATAGCAGATTCTGTACATCAAGCCCTAGTAACCAATAGGCCACCACATTCTGCACTAACTGCAACTTCCGAGCCATTTTCAGGGGTGGTTCTATGCCCCACAAAATGTGCATTACAGTAGCCTAACCTAGATGTCACTAGGGTGTGGAGCACCACAGCCAGATTCGACTGACATAGGTATGGCTTAAGCAGGCACACCAGCCAAAGCTCTTTAAAAATATTAAAGAGGCTTAATATGGAAAAAGGGAAAGAACATGTGTAAGTTTAGGCTGGAGCTCAGAAAAGGTTTCTGGCAAATAGAAACCTGTATAAAATAGAATGCTGTCACAAGACAGCATTATGCAGAATGGACCCTTTAATTGGTTTCCATACAGAGCTGGATAAGTTTTAAAAGGAGCACTTTTAAGACTTTTCAGTCTGGTGCCTCGGATTTCTATAGAAAATGTGTAGGAATAAAGCTCTTTAGAAGCCTCGATAATTAAATTAAGGAGGTTCGGTAAAGGGATTCTGTAAACACATACCTCTAAAAGGAAGAAGTATCTTTCTTACTAGAATATTTGGCAACTCACTTATAGTTTGTGTTCCAAACTCCTCTAAAATCTTGGAATTTTCCACTCTTCCACTGGGGCCTTAGTGGAGACAAGACATTAAGTGGGATGCACTTTTGTCCTGCTTGCAACATTTTCTCTTGTGGAAATTCAATGGATAGAATTTGTGTCGTGCTGGATTTAATTGAGCACCATACGAGAAACTAGAAATTAATTATCTCCTGAGTTAACTTTTGTGGTGTAACAAAAAGAACACTCATTAAATGAGAGCAGCACTCAATTATTCACATATTTTTAAAGGGTTCAAAAAGCAAAGCCAGTTGGCCCTTCAGAGCCACATGGCCCTTCATTAAGTAATTATTTATATTTAGAAAGCACAGTCCTTAGAAGAAAGAGTCAAAGCATGCTGTGCATCACCGTGAAACAGCAGCACTGAAAATTTCTTCTTCCAAACAATGCACCAGGTTAAATTTCACAATCACTTTGTTTTTTGTGCTTTTTCATTTCTATTCTGCTTTTTGGCCTATACCGAAGATCCGCTACTTATGAATATGTTAGGTTCTGGGGGGGGGGGGGGTCTGTTCATAAGTTATTTTGTTCACAAGTACAGTAGTACCTCCCCATTGCTCTAGCTGTCAGTTTTCACACCAATTGCTGTCAGATTCACTCTGGATGCTGTCAGTTTCACTCAGAATGTTGTCAGTTTCTTTGTGGAGCCATTGGGAATATGTGTCTCCCTGTTCAACAGCATGAGCTGCAAACTGGAAGTTGGGGCTAAAACCATTCATTCGTAAGATGAAGGTTTATAACTACATATAGTAAACAGGGGAGCTGCTAGGGGCTCATGGAATAAATGATAATTAAATATAATATTTTGAAGCCAAATTAAATCCTTGTAAGAACACAATGAAGTCTGAAAGGAGAGGGAACTAGACTGTGCACAAAATAAAGGATGTAACAGTTGCCTAAAGAAGTAGAATGGTTATACTATTTTAGATTGCAGACAAGAAATCAAATTTTTCAATGTTTCCAACATAAACAAAAGATTCTCTGCAAGAGGAAAACTACCCCAGAGACAAAAGTTGAGCATAGCTCTCTCCCTGCTGATCCGCTTTTCTGCATGGTAGGGCTTCTTTCCATAGAGAAGCATGCAAAGTGATGCCTCACTTGTACTGGTTCATTCCATGTCACCACTTCATCCTACTGCATTTAGAGATCCAGCCAGAGGCAGAAATTCTGAAGTGTTGTGGAAATAATTTGAGAGCAAATTCGCAAGTATGCTTTTAGGGATAAAAATGTGTGCTAACTTCTGCAGACACATAGCCTTGAATTTCCCTGGATCACAACTACAGGACTCTCCTAAGGAGATCCCTTCTCCTGAGGAGACCTCGGCCACCAGGGCTGGGTCCAGGTGACAAGGATCCAGGCTAGGAATTCCACATTAGTCTGTCATGAGCAATGTTAGCACTGACGATCACTGGGGACCCAGACAATCCCCTAAAACAGAGTTTCTCAAAGTTTGCCCTCTGCTGTACCACTGCACACGGTCCACTTATTCAAAGTACCACAGGAAGCGACTGGTGATGACATCATCACCAGTTACTTCTGGGTTGGGAGGCCAAATACGATGTGACAAACTCCAGTAAGAGGCTCAAGGAGGACAGGAGGGCTTTTTTGAGTGCAGAAAAGCATGCATTGGAGCTCTGTCCACCAAGCCAAGTCTCCTACTGCTGTTTGTTAAGATTCCTGATCTCCACCAACAGCAGTCAATAATGCTTAGCAGGGCACCCTATAACCCAACAAACTGCCCTCCCAGAGCAGGGCCTCTGGGAGGAATTTTATCAGGGGGTACACAAAGTTTCTTTAGGGACCCTTCCCAAAGGGGGGGGGTGGCAGTGGCAGAATGAGGACAAAACAGGTAGGGGGAAAGTAGAAACAGCCAGAATAGTCTTTGGAGCCCAGGTCTACTAGTCTTCCCAATGCAGAGCAAGCAGGTCTACCTGCCTTCCATGGTACAGCTAGATACGGAAAACCAAACACACTCCTAAGTCTCTCTAAAATATTTCAAATATAGAAAATCATTGCAAGAGATTAGTATCACCATATTTAGGCTCACATTGGAATGGACTGTGTACACCAAAACCGACTTCTGCAACAGCTGCAGTCCCAGAGCTGTGTTCCTGAGCTCCTTTACACTCCTTCATAGTTAGAAGAGCCACAAGTCAAAGAGCTACTTACTGTAGCAGGTCAGTTTTCTCCCAAATGTGACAAGGAATGTATACATTCCTGGGCCTGGTATTTAAGGCTTCTGACAGTAGTCACCACCATGTGCCCACAGGAACGCCCTCAGCATCCCACGTGGGCAGTGAGTTTGGGTGAAACTGGAAAATGTTAAGATCTTGGGAATTTCTGGGCCCCCTTTTTTGGCTCCTGGACCCCCTTTCTGACCCTGGGTCCAGGTACAAATTACCCCCTTTTCCCCCCTCTCCTAGGCCCTGCCCAGGAGTACCACCAGACACCACCTCAAGTACTACTGGTTGAGAAACACTGCCCTAAAACTATTTGCACTCCTGAACAGGTGACATGAATGCATGAGCCCTGATAGGGAGGATGACACGCCTGCTCCCTTCCCTGACATCACTGGCTTCAAACAGAGAGGCTGTTGCTCCTCTAACTTTCCCCCTCCTTTCTTTCGCTAACTTTGATTTAAAAAAAAAAAATCCAAAAGGGAGGGAATTGACTCACCACTTCAGCAACACTTGGATTGTTGGCTCTTCCTTCCTGCCCTAGTGGTGGAGCTTCCCTGCAGCTCAGACTGACTCAACCCAAAAACCACAGGAAAATGTGCCTCCACTTCACAATTTAGTACACGTGAGCAGCCTGAGTAATGGATTTTTTTCTCTTACATGCTCATCCTGCTGTTGAACACCAACAGCAGTCAATAATGCATAGCAGGGCAGCCTATAAGGGCAGGAGGCAGGAGGTCTGGTCTAGAGGGTAGAGCCTCCCTTCGCCTGAAGTTAACATCCGAAGGTCGCCAGTTCGAGGCCACCGGCACCGTGCGACCTTGAAGCAGCTGACAAGCTGAGCCGAGTTATTCGATCTGCTCTGAGCATGGGAGGATGGAGGCCAGAATGTGAAACCAGATCAGAGTGAAACATCTGGACTGTTGTGGTTCTTGAAAGATAGAACCTTCTTTCAATTGTAAAAATCCCTACGGGGATTTAAATTGCCTGCCTATGTAAACCGCCTTGAATAAAGTCTGAGGAGAAATCTGACGACCAAGAAAGGCGGTATATAAATACCTGTATTATTATTATTATTATTATTATTATTATTATTATTATTATAACCCAACAGATTGCCAAAGTTATTAAGTTCAAGAGAAAAAAAAAAACCTAGAGTAAGTCTATTTGGGTAAATAGGAACTATTCATTCAGGACTCTAATTTCTAAAAATACCAAGCATTCATATTTTTCTAATAATACTAAGCATTCATATTGTACAACTGTAGAATAATTGCTCTTTTGGATCTCTGGCACAGGAGGTTTGCATTTAGAAAAACCCCCTCACCATGTTTGACTAAGAAAAGTATTCTCCTCCCCCCCGCCCAAGTTCTTCAGAGCATTCACAGATGCTCAAATTAACTCCTTGAAGAAAAGTGGTACAGTCAGTTCTCTTTATACATGAATTCTCTGTCTGCGAATTTGCTTTTCTGCAAATGGCGGAATTCCCACCTATTTCTCATTATTTGCGACTCTGTTCTTATTGTCCGCAAACACTGAGCCAGTGCAAGCTGAAAGTTGTCTGGATTGGGTCAATTTTCCACATCAAACAGACACTGGCCCATGGAGAATTTGTTGGACACATTTGTGCCCACTTCCAGAGTTGTTCCACCATCTTGGGCACCATCTTGGAGATTCCAGCTGAACTTCCACAATCCTAGTGATGATGAGAGGTCTCTGGAAGGCTAACCTGAAGGCTGCTCTGGAGCTGGGACAAACCCAGGGAAGGAGCCAAGAGACAGCTGGAGGAAGAGGACAGGTGAAGCAACTTCCTCCCCACTGCTGAACTCTGAGGCCTTCTTGATGGGACAGCAACCTTCAGTGAGCTGAGGGATAGCCAACATGGAGGGAAGCAAGTGCAGAACTCCATTTACTCCTTTGATGACCAGCGTGAGTACGTGTTTAGAAACGTATGTGACATCCAAGTGAAAGGAAGCACATTTAGACCTATTCTCTGGTGTTTTTGCTACTGTCTAGTTCTGTGACTTTGGTGGACTACTGAAATATGCAGAATTTTTTTTTCCATCTCACTATGTCCTTGGGGAGGGGGCTGTGATTCAGTAGCACTGCAAGCAGAGGGCAGTCCACCCCAGGCGCCAGGCCGTGAGAGGGTGCCATGTGAGGCCCAGTCAAGATGGCAGCAGCTGGAGAAGCAGTAGCACCAGTCACCATCAGGTTGCTGCCCCTGTTCCTTCTCCTCTGGAGGCTTTAGAGCCTCTAAAAGGAGAAAGAACAGGGAGGCAACTTGATCACAAAGCATCACCACCACTGCCTCCTCCTCTGTATTAATGGAGAAGTGATGTTGCCACGTTTCTACCCTGCAAGCAGCTGCCTCTAGCGACCCCACTGATGCGGTCTTGAAAGACGTTTCTGTTTATACTCACAACATAAGAACATAAGAACAGCCCCATTGGATCAGGCCATAGGCCCATCTAGTCCAGCTTCCTGTATCTCATAGAGGCCCACCAAATGCCCCAGGGAGCACACCAGATAACAAGAGACCTCATCCTGGTGCCCTCCCTTGCATCTGACATAGCCCATTGCATCAGACATAGCCCATAGCCCAACATTTTATGCATCTGTGTAGGACTGCTACCTCATCTAATTTTAAACTCCTTGATCTCCACCACACCCACAGAATTTATTTTCAACAGCCTATTCAGAAGCAATTGTTGTGTGCATGCACTCCCTACACCCAGGAACCTGAGTTTAGGACTATGGATTATAAAATGTGATCTGGTTTAGCTAACTAGCTTTTAGTTCTGCTCTTTGCCATCAACAGTACTCAAATTAGCATACAAAAACTTTATGCAGATGTTCAGTGGTGTGGAAAATTCTCAACAAGATGACAATTATTCCTATACTATGGATTTGGGTAAGGCTACTGGATAAGCTATTATTATCTTTAAAGTGCTACGGATTTTTAAATGTTAGTCAGGACAGAGATCACCAGCTACAGAATTGGCAAGAGGTTCTTGTAGGATCCCCATAGTAAATGGAATGTGTGCAATGACTCAAACAATAATGTATATGTTATAGTCAGTACTGGTCAGAATGGTTTCTTTCTAGCTTAAATCTTCCTTCCCAATCAGTGGTTGAAGTTGCCTGCATGGGTATATTGTGCAGCCTCTCAAAATTGTGTGATTTTGCAGCTAAGTGTGCTGGGACTAACTTCCAGTCCAGAAGGCACAAACCATTTGTAACAATAGATGTGCACTCCTGAGCAGACACACTGAATGCCAGTTTCACTTATAGGCCTCTTAAGGAAAATGTTGGGCCCTGCAGAAACCTCAATCATGAGCTTTTATTTTCCTCCAGGATCAGAAATGTGGGCAAAACAGGAAAAGGAAAAGCCAAGCTAGTTCCTAACTATCTCAACATGCATAGGACTCAATCAAGCTGTTAGACATCACTTCTCTGCCAATTAAGTCTTCCTTCCTATCAGGCAGAAGTACAGAGAAGCCCATAGTATTTATTTACTGCCAGCCAAGTTCAATCTATGCCATTAGTCAAAACCACTCAGGGCTTATTCTGTGTTCCCCACTACAAACCCCCCACCACTGAGCTATTCTACTCCACTATATTCATTCAATAGATAGATTGGAGTAGCATGTTGCCGGTTGCCTTCAGAAATCCTCCCTGCCATCTCACAGGGCCTGCCGGTGCTTTTTTTCCCCTCCAGCATTTTTGTCAGGTGAAATATGGGGATACTTGTTTGACACCAAGTGAAAGCATGGCTCCTCGCAGCGGCACAACTATTGGACCACAGAAGAAGCGTAAGCAACCTGTTTTGACGGCTCCTGAGCCAAATCCAAAATTTCAAGCTACATTTTTCGCCATCACATTCCGAGCAGATGCCATAAATCTTAGCATTTTTCAGGTGTTCAATATGAAAGCAGGAACACGGGAATCTTAATAACCACATTGGAAAGATACAGTTGAACGCCTAGGGTAATTTCGGTACACACCAAGAGCAAACTATCATAAGAAAATATTTATCATATCTATAGATTCAGTTTAAGAATGTGCAGTTTACCTAATCTTAGGAGTCAGGTCAATTTATCTGTCTGAGTGTGAAATATTTGACAACTGTTTCTTCTGCATGTGTGTGGTTTTTTTTTTAAATGTAAAGAATTCAGGTTCAGAACCTTTGCAAATATGTATGTCTTCCCCAAAAACACACTTTTTCACTGAAAGCAACAACTACTGGTCTAGGAGGAGTTCAAGAGTAAAAAGAGGTATTCTGTAAACAAGCATCTTCAAGTCACATTTGAGGACTACTTCCCATTCTATTCCAGTGAAAGCTAAACTAAGGAATAAGATCTCTGCCGCATAATTCATTAGTCAGGATTGGGGGGGGGGGGTGGCGATGGAGAGAAGTCAGTACAGAAAAATCTATAGAGGGTTTGCATAGCCACCCTTCAACAGATCCTTTGCCAATGGCTCGGTTAACAGGCTAATTGTTATACACAACAGTAACATCAGAGAGATGGTCCTTTCCCCTGCTATGTGCGCTAAGCAAATGTTTCCCCAATTATTTCTAAATGACTCACCTCATTGTCGTGTGGCGGCAGCTGGTGTAGGAGCTGTTTGATACGGGCTTTCTCCCCAGGGCTGTTCACGTAGGGCACTTTGTCTTCTGGTAGGCAGCTGTAATACTGATGAACCTAAATAATAAAAAAGGGGGGCTGCAGTACAATGTTTTGCTTTTTGGTTTGGACACGATTGCTTTGCCTGGCAGACACACACACACAGACAAATCAAGTATTCTGAGCAGCATTCAAGAGTCCCAAGATGTGCACTTAAAACACTGAACTTTCCTAAGGACAAAGGCAAATATCCTCATTGGATAGAAACTGAAATTTGTTTTGAGAAGGAAAGAGAGTGAAAAAGAGCAAACTGTTCTCAGTCTAGCTAGCCTGTCAAGTTGATTCCTTACCGTTTTCTCTGTTAGACTCCAGAATGTGAGCATGTTCCCCTTGGCTAGGTAGATCTGTCAGCACCTGCCTTGGTAAGCATAGGTTAAGGCACTACTCCTTGGCATCGAGTCTATGACTGGGTAACTAAGCCTCCACCTACACTCCATCCCTGAAGGCCTTTTCTGTAACAATTTGTGAAAATAATCAGCAGATAAAATCTGTCGGAAGGCTGAGCTCTCTCTTTAAGTCTCAGAGAATATAATTACAAACAAACACGAAAGGTGTAGTAGCCACTATGCAGTGCAACAAGGCCAGCTCCCAGGCGATCTTATTTATAAGAAGGAGGTTTGTGATGGGCACAGATCTCTTGCTCAGCTTATCTCATTGTAGTAACCAGGGACCCGGACAAAGCAAACTAGCTCTGCCCATAGTGAAGGTGTCCTAACACAGTGATTTGATGATGCCCTGTAAGAGAGCAGGTGACAGGTATTGGGTGGAGTACAAATAGCCTGATAGATTTGTACAGCAGAGTTCAAAATGACATATAGCAACTATTGTTCCAGTAGTTTATATCAACAATGTGAGGTACAGTAGTCCCTTATGACACTACTACGAACATATTCAGACATTTTCTGATGTGACTCTGGAAATCTTGACCATTGATTTGTCAAAAGTGTTGTATTTTATATTATAATCACACTTATTTTTCACATTTTTACACTGCCTTCCTCCAAGGAATTCAGGGTAGTGTGCATAGTTCCTTCCCTCGTTGTCCTCAAAACAGCCCTGCAGAGTAGGTTAGGCTGAGAGAGACTGCCCTACTCTCATGGCTAAGCTTCATGGCTAAGCATGGATTTTTAACTGGTTTTTCCTGGTCTTAAGTCTAACCCCCAAACCACTACACCAATCCTATCTTATAGACATTGTATATTTTATGGAAGCCTGAATATATGTAACTTACAGTACAATCCTATACATGCCTACTCAAAAGTGTATTCCATTGTGTTCAATGGGGCTTACTCTCAGGAAAAAGTATATAAGACTGCATCTTTAGTCAAACTATAGCTACTAAGCTTTTATAATTCCAATTCACATTATAGTTGCCTCTGAGAAAAATCTATCAATTCAAAACATGCCAGGCATCAATATTTCTATTGGAATCTTCAAAATAAAAACATTTTTTCGGCACCTTGGCTTTACCCTCATTTTATTTTTCATAAATAAATGAAAATAATGTTGCAAATTATAACCCACCCATTCCCATTTTTTCTGGCAAAAACTTCTCCAGAATCTCACACATAGGGAGATGCTTAGTTGGGATTCAAAGGCAGCTTCTACCACCCAGCAATCATTTGTACTGCAAGCTTACTGGAGGAGGTGCTATTGTGGTGGAGTACTACCATCAGAAATTTAACAACCAGTTGTTCTGAAACATCTGTGATTACAGGAACATAGCACTATCTTGGAGGCAGCACATCTTCTGAAGAGAAACAAGTGCCTGCAATACTGCAGGTGATAAATCTGAGGAATGGCAAGTTTTGGACAATCTCGTAAATTGGCCTCCAATTCACAATTTAGAACGGGTGCTTCATCTTGAAACTTTATTAGTTGCCAAATTATGCGTACTTATTATGCATGACACAGAGACATGGCTGGAGGTTGCAGAATATACGGCAGGAACGAAAGGGACTAAAATAATGCCTTCCACATTCTACAAGTGTATCATTCCAATCCTATATCCCTCCTCCCCTGCTCTGAGTACCAGCATTGGTTTGATGTTTGCCTGGGCTAGCACAAGAGGCAGGACAGTCTCACTCTTAATTTGGAACTCCTTCCCAAGAGAGATTTGGCTGTCCTACTCTGTTTTGGGTTTTTGAGGTCATATCATTCCAGCAAGCGTCTGGGGAAATATAAATTTTGTTTCAGACTTAAACGATGTTTTATTGGAACCTCTTGCTGCCGCTATGAAATCACAATAGTTATTTAGGCTGGATTTTTAAAAAATCAACAACACTGACTCCATCGTACTGTATTAGTTGGATTTTATTGTTTTCAATAGAATATAACCTGCCTCAGGCATTTTTGAAGCATGGATGGGATATAAATGGAATGAATCAATAAGTAAATACAAATAAAGAAACTAGAATAGATATGGAGGTTGATAGCAATCCCTATGGTAACCTAAGCATTATAGCTGGAAATAGGGTGGCGTGTGACATGCTCTTATCAAATAGCCTCAGACTCTACCCCAGGAGAGGCTGAAGGATGCAGAACATTAGGCTGCTCAAAACAACGATCCTAACACACTATATATGAACACATGAAGCTGACTTCCCAGAAAAAGAGCACTTGCCCATACATCCTGGTACTGTCTATGCTCTCAGGTTTTCAGGTAAAGGTTTTCCCTGCCTTAAGTGGAGATATCAGAGTCCAGGGACATGTACATGCAAAGTTTGTGCTCTGTACCTGAGCCACAGCACCTTCCCTGTCCCAGTAACTGGAAGGAGACAGACCTCACACTACTGGGTGGCTGTCCATCACCTAAGTCAATCAACAGTTACAAAAGGTTTTCACAATGATGTTAAGGGCTTTATTTGCACGCTTCCATCTGTTTATCATTTGCATGGATCACAGAAAGAGGTACTTTGGAAACAGCACAGAAAGCCCCAGGGATAAAAGAAAATATTAAGGGCATTTATGAAATGATCCGTAATTTTGCCTGCCCATCTCTGTGTCATTTCTCTAACACCAACCATCGGTTATTTGTTGAATCAGCCACTCAAACACAAGACAAATTAAAAATAAATCGGGAAGCTCTAAGGTAAAAATCTTAAAAACAATTAACTAAATGAGATGGTCACAAATGAAGTATTAATAGCACTTACTTTGCATTTAAAGCGCATCCTTCACCTGATCCTTGAACAGGTAATTGGGTAACCCGAACGCGTTGGAGGGAAGCACTCAGTTTAAGGAGGACTAACTGAAGCAGCACTTGTCCCATGTAGAATGTAGTTGGGTAAGTGGAATCTTAAACCAAATCCTAGGTCATTCCCCTTTTCCACCACAATCACCTGGTGGTTTATGAATGGATAAATTTCCCCTGTTGAAAGACAACTGCCACTTTGCTCCATGGATCCAGTGTTCAGATTTTCTGCTACTACCCAGCGCCTGCGTCCACTGTGCCCTTGAAACTGTGTGAATTCAGAAGTAATTTATTCTTGACTGGCTGCTAAATTTTGTCATGCTGGCCCCTAAGGTAATAAGCTGTAAAGACATAGAGTACAGGCAGGGGGAGATAAGAAGTCTAAATGACAATCAAGTTATCATGTGCACAGATATTTGTTTCCCGGCCACCACACAGAAAAATCCGTGCACAGTACACTTAAACATTTCCTCTGGGAAGTTTCCCATTTCATGTTGACAGACCTGCTGGAGCTATCTCCCATCAGATTAGGAAAATAGCTCTGCAGGGATGGGCAGAATGTGTTTAGAAAACTAGACCCAACCAAAAACAAAGGAAGGAAGCAGGTCCTGACCTGTGCCGCATCACCTGAAAGGAACTAGGGATGGTTGTGGAGATTTGGACAAGTTCCAACAAAGGATTCATACAAGTAACCCACAGAAGTCATTCAGCACACATAGGCATCTTGCCCATTCCCTCTGTGTAACATTATTTCCTTGCTAAGCAGGTTATTTCTATAAGGCCATCGTTGAGTAATATTCTGGTGCTTTTACTTGCATCAGCTCTCAGAATCAATTCATGACCCCCTTTGTTGATTGCGAAAGTAGGTGATCCACTATGAAGGAAAAAAAAATCCAGCAGCACTTATGCCTTGAGGATATGGGAGTACTCCCCACAGGTCTTTCCCATGCTCATTATCATCACCTGGAAAGAATTAATATATTTTACTACTTTGTAGGGCATGCATGCTGCCAAAATGCTCTCAAATGCTTGGTGGTCCATGCCTCTCTGAAAGGTAGTAATGCCGACTAATTCTCCCAGTGCTGGCATCCTTCAGTCTCGAAAGACTATGGTATCACGCTCTGAATGGTGGTTCTGGAACAGTGTCTAGTGTGGCTAAAAAGACCAATTCAGGAGTGACAATCCCTTCCACAGTGGGAGCAAGTGCAGTCTGTCCCTGGCCTGTCTCCCTGGCTATGGGCCTTCCTTCTTTGCCTCTTAGCCTCAGACGGTTGGCAAAGTGTCTCTTTAAACTGGGAGAGGCCATGCTGCACAGCCTGTCTCCAAGCGGGCCACTCAGAGGCCAGGGTTTCCCACTTGTTGAGGTCCACTCCTAAGGCCTTCAGATCCCTCTTGCAGATGTCCTTGTATCGCAGCTGTGGTCTACCTGTAGGGCGCTTTCCTTGCACGAGTTCTCCATAGAGGAGATCCTTTGGGATCCGCCCACCATCCATTCTCACAACATGACTGAGCCAACGCAGGCATCTCTGTTTCAGCAGTGTGTACATGCTAGGGATTCCAGCACGTTCCAGGACTGTGTTGTTTGGAACTTTGTCCTGCCAGGTGATGCCGAGAATGCGTCGGAGGCAGCGCATGTGGAAAGTGTTCAGTTTCCTCTCCTGTTGTGAGCGAAGAGTCCATGACTCGCTACAGTACAGAAGTGTACTCAGGACGCAAGCTCTGTAGACCTGGATCTTGGTATGTTCCGTCAGCTTCTTGTTGGACCAGACTCTCTTTGGGAGTCTGGAAAATGTGGCAGCTGCTTTACCGATGCGTTTGTTTAGCTCGGTATCGAGAGAAAGCGTGTCGGAGATCACTGAGCCAAGGTACACAAAATCATGGACAACCTCCAGTTCATGTGCAGAGATTACAATCTCTGCATTACAATCTCTGCAGTTCTCCCAGTATGACTTTTTAAAACATGTTTCTGCCTAATACTATCCAGCACCACTGACACCAATGCAGCCCCATTAATGGCGTGGACACTGCATTCAGCAGTGTTGGGTGGGGAGGGGCAACTAGACAGCTAGCAGGAGGCAAGTAAAAATATTTTTTACCTAACCCGATAGGCTGCCTGATCGCCTATGGCAGGGGTGCCCAAACCCCAGCCCTGGGACCACTTGTGGCCCTCAAGGCCTCTTAATGTGGCCCTCAGGGAGCCCCCGGTCTCCAATGAGCCTCTGGCCCTCTGGGGATTTGTTGGAGCCTACACTGGCCCGACACAACTGCTCTCAGCATGAGGGCGACTGACCTCTTGCGTGAGCTGTGGGATGAGGGCTCCCTCCACTGCTTGTTGTTTCACGTCTGTGATGCAGTAGCGGCAGCAAAGGCCAGCCTTGCTTTGTGCAAGGCCTTTTATAGGCCTTGAGCTATTGCAAGACCTTCATTCATTCATATAAGTTCATCTTTAATATATTCATTTATGTAAACTTACGTAAATTTATTCAAATTTTGAATATAAATTAATTCTTTTTTTTCCCCAGCCCCTGACACAGTGTCAGAGAGACGATGTGGCCCTCCTGCCAAAAACTCTGGACACCCCTGGCCTATGGCAATTTCCTCAGACCTATGCCAGGCATTTCACTGATGTAAGTACGAGGAGAGAAAAGGGGCAGGCAGCCTGGGAATGAGGGGATAGAATCCAGATGTCTGTTGCTGCTGCCAGGATTGGGGCCTAAATCCATTTAAACAGCCAGCCTGTCACAAGCTGAATATATTTATTTGTTTTTCATTACTTATATATCACCCTTATAAATAACATCCCATTATTTATATACTACCCCTCCTTGAAGGTGTTCAGAACAGTGCGCACAGCTTCACTCCTCCTTTAATCCTCACATCAGCCCTGTGGGGTACCCATTAGGCTGAATGATAACAACAGCCTCAAAGTCATCCTGTAAGCTTTGTAGCTTAGGGGACGGGAATCTGAACCTAAGACGTCTTGATCCAAATTCAACAAGCTAACTTCTTTTTAAAATGCGGAACACTAAACTAAAACTAAAAATCAATGCTGCCAGGGTTACAAACATAGACACTAATAAATGCACCCACGTTTGACTGATTCAAATAGGAGTTAAGAACATCTAACTGTGCATAGCTTTGCTGCCTAAATGTATCCCTAACTACCAAAAAAACACCTATCCAATAGGGTGAATTACAATGCTGAAATATACTCAAGCAAGTCTCCTATAGAATGGCAATCCATTATTGCAGGGCAGCCACCAACAACAATGTCAATGGGTGAATGTCAAACCTGGGTGAATAGATCAACTTGAAAAGGCAGAGCCAGTTGATCATAGATAGGGCAGGAGGTCTGGTCTAGAGGGTAGAGCCTCCATTTGCCTGAAGATTAACATCCACAAGGTCGCCAGTTCGAGGCCACCGGCACCGTGCGACATTGAAGCAGCTGGCAAGCTGCAGCTGAGCTGTTCCATCTGCTCGGAGCGTGGGAGGATGGAGGCCAGAATGTTAAAGCAGATCTGAGTGTAACACCTTGAACGTGGTGGTTCTTGAAAGAGAGAACCTTCTTTCAATTTGTAAAAATCCCTGCGTGGATTTAATAAGCCTGCCTGTGTAAACCGCCTTGAATAAAGTCCTGAATAAAGACCAAGAAAGGCGGTATATAAATACTGTATATTATTATTATATATATTAGATAGTGATGGAGCACACAGAAATAAATCAAGTCTCTTAGGATATAATTACACATCACAAAGGGCTGCCACTGAAAATGCCAATGTCATGTCCAGCTCTCTAATACCCCTCCATGATTTCTACCTGTCGGGATCATTATAATGTGCATTTATTGATTGCCGATACATGATAAAGGTACCTGGTCACTGGCTGGAATGGTAGCGAGAGTATTGTGGGAAATATTGACACTGGGCTACCATTTTCCCATGGCAACTCTGTGTTCTCTGCAATAATTTTTTTTTTCTTACAGGTGTCAACTGTGACCACATGCTGTACAAAGAAAAGGCTCTGAGGCTGCAGTCCTCAGAATGTTTGGAAGTATGTCCTATCAAAATAATTGGGACTTGAGAAAAAAAAAAATACTTAGCATCTGGGTAGCAAGGCTTTGCTGTATCTTCACATGATGTGCTTAGCATAATATAAGGCATAATGGTTTCCAGTACATCATTACAAAACATGCACGTTGAATGGAATGCTACTTTGGCACACTGTGGTAGGTAGGCTATACAGCCTATACTAATGCTAAGAATGAAGATGCCAGCCTAGTGAGATCTGTCTATAGAGGCATCACTATAGATTTGACCACTGTGCTTGCCCAGCTCAATCTGAAACTCATTCAAGCTGGTGAAAAGAGGATCTCACATCTGACAGCTATTCTCTTCCCAAGTACAGAAGGGGGGAAGGAAGAGGTGGAGTGGGGAGAGGAAGAAAGACTGAAAAATGGTGTGTCAGCCAGGCGACAGTCTGTCCTGAAACAGTTTGTGCCGAGGACTTCGACACAAAATTGCCCACTTTAAAAGGTTAGTACAGAAGGACAGTTCAGACAATCCAACAAACCATGGACGATGAAGACGGAGGGAGGGAATGATGAAAACACATGCTCTCCCCACTCTCTCCCCTCATGTGCCTGCCTCTATCAATAACGTTTTCTGCAGCTTTGTAAAGTGGGCTGAAAAATACCTGTACTCTACTATTTAATCCACACTGAAGACCACCAGACACAAACGTCTCAGGTTAGGTGCAGCAAGTGACAGAACACAAAGGTTTTGCAAGGCAGAACTTCAAAATGTTGACAAGAATAAAGAGAACTGCTCAAGCAGGTCTAGTCTTGTATCAAACAAGATCTCAGAGAATCTTGCTGTCATTCATAAACAGAAACAACAAATTTGACGAACTAGTCACAGCAGAGCAAGGCAAATACATACATACATAACAGATAGATAGATAGATAGATAGATAGATAGATAGATAGATAGATAGATAGATAGATAGATCTCTCAACCTCCTTTTCATCCAAAATACTCATGCTTTGTTTTTCCCAGAGAGCGGAGTAGTTCAAACATCATGCAGTTAAACTGAGACATCACTAGCAAGAAGGTAATAAGCATGTTGGAAATTAACAGTTCCTTCAAGCATAAAGAGAAAAAAAAAGTTGTGGGGGGGGGGGGAGAAGCCTTGTAAAATGAAACAAGATTTTCTTTCAAGCTGAGCCAATTTCATTCAAAGGAATTGAGGGAAATAATTACATCAGCTCACAATGCATGTGAGTTCTTCATCAGCCTTGTTTAGTAATTCTGTTGTTTTTTTTCTCCTTCTCCTATTGAATTTCAAAGTTATTTTGTCTCTAAAGTCAGCACTGTTTGTTTCTTAGGGATGACTAAAATCTTGGAGGAATTTCTTAAAGGCTATGGGCACTCTAGGGATTCCTCCCCTTTCGTGGATGCAAGGAATCCACAGGCAGGGAACGGTAGATAATAAAGTGCCTCATACCATTATGTCAGGAGAACCCCTTTCTCTCCTCCACTCCAACCCAGGAGGACTTGGTGCAGTATCTGCAAAGGCAAGAGTTTTTCCAAACACACTTCAGCATTCTGAAAATTTGTGCTCTTATGCTTCTCCAGGCAGAGAGTTTACTTATGCAAATGTTATCATAAGAACGTAAGAAGAGTGTGCTGGGTCAAAGGCCCACTTAGTCCAGCTTCCTGTATCTCACAGTGGCCCACCAGATGTCTCAGGGAGCATGCAAGACAACAAGATACCATGCCCTTGCACCTGGCATTCTGAGGTAGACTACTTCTAAAACCAGGAGGTTGCATCATGGTTTGTAACCTGTGATGGACTTTTCTCCTAGAAATCTGTCCAGTCCCTTTTTAAAGGCATCTAGGCCAGATGCCATCACCACATCCTGTGGCAAGCGGTTCCACAGAGTAGTTACACACTGCGTAAAGAAATATTTTCTTTTGTCTATTCTCCCAACACTCAAATTTAGTGGATGTCCCCTGGTTCTGGTGTTGTGTGAGAGGGAAAAGAACATCCCTCTATCCACTCTATCCATTCCCTGCATAATTTTGTACGTCTCAGTCATGTCCCCCTCAGATGCCTTTTTTCTAAAGAGCCCAAATGCAGTAGCCTTTCCTCATAAGGAATTTTTCAAAACAATAAAGCCCAGCTTAAGCACTGCCACACCAAGGGGCACAGAGTGCTTTACCTAGGAAAAAAGGCTATCTCATTTAAGAACATAAGAACAGCCCCACTGGATCAGGCCATAGGCCCATCTAGTCCAGCTTCCTGTATCTCACAGCGGCCCACCAAATGCCCCAGGGAGCACACCAGATAACAAGAGACCTGCATCCTGGTGCCCTCCCTTGCATCTGACATAGCCCATTTCTAAAATCAGAAGGTTGCACATACACATCACGGCTTGTAATCCGTAATGGATTTTTCCTCCAGAAACTTGTCCAATCCCCTTTTAAAGGCATCTAGGCCAGATGCTGTCACCACCCTCATTTGGGGCTTTTTCCTTTAGAAAATGAGGTAGCTTAGAGGGACACCAAAGGTTTAAAAACTGAGAAAGTGACTAGAGAAAAGTTTAGAGGTCATCCAGTGAAACTGACTGGGGGAGATTGATAATTCACAAAAGGAAATACATCTTTACATAGTACAGATTGTGTACTGTTTCAGTTTCCACAGTAAGCTTTCCTGACTTTGACAAATTAATGGAGGACAAACCCATTCATGCTTAGTAGTCAAGATGGCTACATGCTACCTACAGGTTCAGAGACAGTATGCCACTGAATACCACATGGAGGACAGACAAAACAATAAGTTTGTCTATGAATCTCATTTCTGGGATTCCCCTGGCATGTGGTTAGCCACTGAGAGGAACAGAAACAACATGATTGCCCTTTGGTCTGATCCAGCAGGGTGTTTCTAATGTTCTGATGTTCTATATCTGAAACACAGCTATGAAAATTTGGGCCTGAGTGACAGATCTTTTTATTCCTGATTAACCAATATGGATCAATTACCACGCCTTGGTTCTACACCCACAATGATGCTGGTCTATACAATTGGAAAAGGCACGTGGAACTGCACAGCTAGATCATACAATTTCATAATGCAAATGAGCGATCATACAGCCGAAATATCCTGCACAGTGAAAAACTCTCTGATTATGGCAAGCTGGTGTGTCAGAAAGAAATGCTCTGGTCAACTATTGCTTTGTCATATAGTTTTTGACATGAAGAGAGATCGTTTTCATATAGAGGAGCGTTCAAACCTACATTCCTCTCTTTGATTCTGAAGGTTATACTGCATGGTTTTTCTGAACATGAAGCTCAACAGCACATTCCGTCTATAACCATGGATTAACAAAGTGAGAGGGGAGAAACCCAGACCTTTTCCCAGTCTATGAATATGATTTGCTGGTGTGAACATGTTATGGAAAAACTAATACAAGTTAGGCAATGATGACTGTGGCCACGAAGACAAAAGAATCAGAACTGATCCTGGCTATGTGGCCAGCATTTTCTGCAAATTAGAATGAGTGGTTTTAATTTTTCAGATAAAGGGAGTACAGTGGGCCATCTGTATCTCTGAGGGCTTTGGTTCCAGGTTGCCAGAATCCAAGGATGCTCCAGTTCGCAGTTGTAATGCTGAGAAAATGGCATAAATTGAGTAAACTGCTGCAAATTTGTGCAAATTACATAAATTTGTGCAAATTTCATAAATTATCTGAATGTTCATTAATTGTCTAAACTTGTGTAAATTGCCTGAACTTGTGTGAACAAGGTGAGTGCTGCAGCCAGTGACAGCTGTGAAATGGTGGGACGCTACAGCAGGGTAGGTGAATAAAGTTTTTTAAATACATTTTCAATCCGCGGATGGTTAAATTCGTGGACATGGAGCCCACAGATACAGTAGGCCCACTGTAATTGCAAACTACATTAAAGTGCAGCTCTAAAGGTATTTGCTCAAAGTTCCATTGTGTTCAAGTGGACTTGCTTCCCATGTGTGTTAGGATTGCTGCTATGAACTGTGAATACGGAAACTGTGGCTATGAATACAGAAACCAGGGTGGGATCCTGTGTATGCAGCGTTTGTTTAATCAGTGAACCACTCTGCACATGCTCAGAAACACAAAGCCCTTGGATAAATGACAGACCCCAGGATTAAGCTATGTTTCCAACCCAATGAACTGCATCTACACATAACTTTTTCTCAATTAAAAGGTTCCCCCCCTTACCATGCAAAGTTGCCAGAGGGTTCACCACTTTGTGGCAATGAAGGTTCTGACCTGGTGAGGAATGTACTGTCTCTACACATATCCCCACAATGAGGCACTATATCTATTTTAGCCAACATAAAGGAGTGTATTCAAATGACATTATTATGTAGATAAATAAAGAAATAATTGACTCAGTTTCCATGTTTCCCTAAACAAAGGGAAATCTAGATTTGCTGGGAGCTGGAACCCAGGACAGAATGTAATGAACCTGAAACTTGCTCCCAGACAGAGCAAAGAAAAGACACCATCAGTGCTTCCAATTAGAGCAATAAAATCATTGCTTTTTAGTGACACATCTAGATGGCCCAGTAATTGACACACATTAGCCAAATCTAGACAGGACACAAATCTAATTATCTGTAATTGCTCTCATGCAGTTACATAGTTGACACTATATGCCACTCTCCTGTCTGTTACTAAAAGGGGCCAGGACAGATGACAATTCCTAAGAGATTGGGGTTTGCCACCTGGGTCTGCTATGGGTTCAGCATTTATATAGATTTTTTTTAAAAAACAGGAAAATGAGGAGATAGGGCATTTGTTCAATAGGAGGGATAAGGCATTAATGCTCTGTACATGGGGCTACCCTTGAGGACAGTTTGGAAGCTGTAATTAATGCAGAAGGCAGCGGCCTGAGTGTTTACAGGGGCCAGTTGGTTTGACACTGTTGGACCACTTCAGCAGCTACAGCGGCTGCCCATTTGTTTCCAGTCCCAATTCAAGATGCCGATATTGACCTTTAAGGCCTTCACAATTTGGGCCCAGGTTATCTGAGGGATTGCCTTCTCCCACACATTCTCCTTTTAGGTCATCTGAAGGGGCTCTCCTTCAAGTGCCACCACTTTCCCAAGTGAGAGGAGTTGTGGCTCAGAGATTAGCCTACGCTGTAGTGGTGCCACAATTATGGAATTCCCTTCCAGGGGAATTGAGAAGTACTCCCTCCCTCATGGCTTTTTGACAAAGGTGCCAAACATACCTGTTTAGTCTGGCATTTGGTTGATAGGTTGATTGGTTGGTTGAGAACCCAAAGGATCTCCTCTATGGAGAACCTGTGCAAGGAAAGCGCCCTACGGGTAGATCACAGCTGCAATATAAGGATATCTGCAAGAGAGATCTGAAAGCCTTAGGAATGAACCTTAACAGATGGGAAACCTTGGCCTCTGAGCGTTCTGCTTGGAGGCAGGCTGTGCAGCATGGCCTTTCCCAGTTTGAAGAGACACTTGGCCAACAGACTGAGGCAAAGAGGCAAAGAAGTAAGGCCCACAGCCAGGGAGACAGACCAGGGACACACTACACTTGCTGCCGATGTGGAAGGGATTGTCACTCCCGAATCGGCCTTTTCAGCCACAACAGACACTGTGCCAGAACCACCATTCAGATCACGGTACCATAGTCTTTCGAGACTGAAGGTTGCCAACAATTGGTTGATAGGTGGCTGTTTGCTGTCTGCACCTTTATAATAGTGCCATAGTGCTATATATAGTGTAATAGTGCTATAGTGTAATAGGAATACTTCCCTAGACCAGGATGACCAGACATCCTATTTTTCCAGGACATGTCCTCTTTTTTAGCCTCATGTCCTGGAAAAGAACTTAAAGTTCCTCCTTTTCCCTGTGAGCGGGCCCCTGTAGGCAAATTATATGTAATATAATCTTAAATTTAATAATAAGTAATAATAGTGTTTAAATCAACCAAAAGAAATTCATAGATGAGTATTATTAGCTTTTATATTGTCATGCCCTACATTTTTCTTGGATCTCCTACGTTTTGAGTTGACTTGTACTTTTTTGCAGTTATGACCTCTAGTCATCCTGCCCTAGACTAATTGATGATGTATGCTAGGTTTTGCTTGGTTTTTTTTAATGTTTTAGTGTTTAACTGTTAAAATTAATGTTTTAATGCCTTGTTTTCATGTTGTTGTGATGCAATGAACATTTATAACAACAACAACAACAACAACAACTAGGTATTTATATACCTCCTTTCTGGTCATCAGATTACTCCTCTGACTTTATTCAAGGCGGTTTACATAGGCAGGCATTTCTAAATCCCTCAAGGAGATTTTTTCAAACATAGAGGTTCTCTCTTTCAAGAACCAACAACATTTCAGAATGGATCTTCCTGGTTTGGTCTCACTTCTGGCCTCCAGGCTGACAAGCAGCTTCATCTCTCACATGGAGGGCAGCCAAGACGCTTCTTGCTCACACCAAGAGCAGGTGGAATCACTCAGCTGGACTTGTCAGCTGCTTCAAGGTCTCGCCATTCTCAGCTGTTCAGGGAGCTGCCAGTGTCCTCAAACTGGCGACCTTCTGATGTTATCTTCGGGCTAACGGAGGCTCTACCCTCTAGACCAGACCTCCTGCCATTTATTATGGAGTTTTGTAAGCCACCTTCATTTTCTTTGGCATGAGAAAAGTGGAATGTAAATTTTTCAAATAAATAAATAATGACTGGCACAATGTCTACCCTGATTACTAGGAGAATTGCTCTAGTGGAGAATCATTACTCTATTTTACCCATAAGCATATACGAAAAAAACTGAAAAGTACATCCTTTCAAATCCTGATGGATGGAAAGAAAAACACTCTGGTTAAAGAATTTTAAGGAACAGTAAAACCATGTAAAATGATGCTGCATAAACTGTCTCATAAATGAACAATTAAAGGCAGGGCATGTCGGTCAGAATGTGACCAAGCACATTCTTATCACTGCTCAAAAGTCATTGGACTAAAGATTGGAAAGTGCATTACCATATGCAGTGGTTCTCAAACTTTTAGCACCGGGACCCACTTTTTAGAACAAGAATCTGTCAGGACCCAACAGAAGTTTTGTCATGACCGAAAGTGACATCATCAAGCAGGAACATTTTTAACAATCTTGGGCTGCAATCCTACCCACACTTACCCAGGAGTAAGTTCCATTGACTATCACTGTTAAAAGCGTGTTCATAATAGCCTGTTAAAAGTACAGGTCTGTAACAGTTCCCCAAATGCAAACACATACCATGGGAGCATCAAGTCCAATATATTAAAAATAAAATATTGAAATGAATGGGGACCCACCTGAAATTGGCTGGTGACCCACCTAGTGGGTCCCAACCCCCAGTTTGAGAAACAGTACCATATTGGATATATTTTATGGATTCCGGAAAAGTATGTAGAAAAGTGAGAATTGTGAGAAAAGTGAGAAGTGTGAGAACAGGCTTCTGGCCCTTAGGGTTGAAAAATGCACAATTGCCAGGAATTGCAGTATGTCAAAGACATAATTGCGCAACATATTGATAATCAGCAGTGTTATATTAAAAATAATGAGACAAAATACCTAGAGCAAACGTGTAAGACATTTTTACTGGCACTAGTACTCCACCAGAACTTCACTATAATCAATAAAAAGTACGCTTTTTTGACTTTACATTTCTGACACTCATGGTGAGATACTGTATAGATAATAGAGACATTATAGACTCCTTGAAATGATAAAATGTGCATCTACAAGCCAGCTTCTGTGTGTCATCTGGCAGCATCTATGTTGGTGTTCCAAACATTAATAGGTGGGGTTTCATCTTACACGTACACGCAATTCCATGAATTTTGGAGGTCAAGTAAGAACATGTAACTGTGACACACACAAACACATTGGTGCGGTGCAACCATCAACCTGTAAAACTGTAAGTTATAAATGATCACTGAATAGGAAGAAACTAACAGGCATCCATAGCATAAGAAAGGCACATAGCATTTCCACAGACACTGTCTGCCTGTGGAAAAAGTAGGCTGACAACCTGTGGCCCTGATCTCTAGCTGGCCTTCTGAGATTGAGACTGTGTGTGTATGCCTGATTTATTTTTTTTTAAATTGTTGCTGTTTTGCATCATGCATTTTGTTGCTTTGATATGTAGGATTTTAAACCACTGTTGACTGCTGTTTTAAGTCATTTTTTGAATTGAGACAAAGCAGGCTATAAAGCAGAATATCCACGTATAACATTATAAACCATGAGTTAGTTTCCAGGACCAATTCAAAGTTGCTGGTCTGATCTTTAAAACCCAGACCACCTAATCCTATTAAAATTCCCCTGCACAGATGCACAGCTTGCTATGTATCCCGCAGGGGAATTTTGCAGTCTAGAAATCTCCTCAAGGTAAGAGGACATTTGTTTCCTTGCCCCAGAGAAAGCTCCACCTGCAGCAACATCTGCAGCAGGTCGACCTGGACCTGCTAAATCACCAATGCAATTCCAACTTGATCTGTGTTAGTGACTCTGTCCTGGGAAGGGGCTTAGGGTACAGCATGCACCACTGCCACTAATCCTGCCCCCTTCCTGGGCTCAATCTGCCAACACTGCCCCCTTGCCCCATTACGCCCTTCCTGTCCTTCTGCTGCCTAGAGCAGAGCTTACCTGCTCTGGCACACGGGCGGAATGGTACAGGCCTTCCCGGTGCTACTAACTACCAACTAACTCCTATGCTATTGCAACCTGCTTTACAGCATGTTTGCAACAGCCTGCAACACACGCGCTCCCTTGACACAAATGGAGTATACAATTGTGCCATAAGAGTGTCTTGGCTTGAGCTACCTGAAGGAACACCTCATCCCTTATGTACCTACCAAGCATCGTTGGAAGTTCAGCTACAGGTTAACCTGCCATCTGAGATGAGGTGGCAGGAGATGAGGAGCAATCTACAGTTGTGCCCAACATGCCCAAGGGGACCTATACAGCCAGCTTGTTGAGGGCACTCAGAGATGCAACACTAAATGCATCTGTAGGCTGCAGCTATTTCATTCGTGTAGTGTTCTGCTGCTGTTGAAATATTTAGATGGCCATCATGACTACTAAGAAGGAAAGCCCAAGGACCTTGATGGGGCTTATATTAAATTTAGCATGCATAGATTTGGTCTGTGCCAATGAATTAATAAACAATATGGTCCACAAATGTTGCATAAAATATGCAAGAACGTACTGACTGACAAGCTACATTTGGTGGTCATGTCATATTTCAATGCACTAGTATATAAACTACCTTTAGTCATTTTAGTGGCATTTCATTCTCTTAGGAAACAAGAAAGAGCTTGACAGACACGTGCAATGGAGATAGCACACAGTCATACTTCCCATAATGATGACTGCTTTAGTGCTTATTTGCTACAGTGTTTATCTTGGATAGACTAACAGCCATTGCAGTCAATGGGAACATGCATTCTGGGAAGGGCCATTCCAATCAGTTCCAACTGCATTCAGTGTTGTCCCCTTTAGTGCTGTTTTATGCAGCAACTGTTATCCTGCTCATGCCCAATCTTGTCTGATCTCAGAAGCTAAGCAGCACCAGGCCTGGTTAGTATTTGGATGGGAGACCACCTAGGAATACCGGGTGCTGTAGGGCTATACCATAGTCTTTCGAGACTGAAGGTTGCCAACTATGCAGCACTTAGCTTTGGAGGAATGGATCCTCTGCAGTGATAGAGGTATTACTGCATATACAGCGTACATACAGAGTCTTTGATAAACCAGGGCTCTGAATGCCAATTGAAGGTCTAGACCTGCCCCCAAAGCAGGTCTTGGAGCCACTCATTTGCCCCTTTCACTCTTCCTGCAGGTTGTCTCCTTTCACCAAATTTTCAGCAATGACATACTTGCACATAGGGTACATACACTGGCAACCTTCAGTGTCGAAAGACTATGGTATCGCGCTCTGAAAGGTGGTTCTGGCACAGTGTCTAGTGTGGCTGAAAAGACCAATTCGGGAGTGACAATCCCTTCCACACCGGGAGCAAGTGCAATCTGTCCCTGGTCTGTCTCCCTGGCTATGGGCCTTCCTTCTTTGCCTCTTTGCAAAGAGTCTGAGTCTTTGCCTCAGACTGCTGGCAAAGTGTCTCTTCAAACTGGGAAATGCCATGCTGCACAGCCTGCCTCCAAGCAGGCCGCTCAGAGGCCAGGGTTTCCCACTTGTTGAGGTCCATCCCTAAGGCCTTCAGATCCCTCTTGCAGATGTCCTTGTATTGCAGCTGTGGTCTACCTGTAGGGCGCTTTCCTTGCACGAGTTCTCCATAGAGGAGATCCTTTGGGATCCAGCCATCATCCATTCTCACAACATGACCAAGCCAACGCAGGTGTCTCTGTTTCAGCAGTGAATACATGCTAGGGATTCCAGCACGTTCCAGGACTGTGTTGTTAGGAACTTTGTCCTGCCAGGTAATGCCGAGAATGCGCCGGAGGCAGCGCATTTGGAAAGCGTTCAGTTTCCTCTCCTGTTGTGAGCGGAGAGTCCATGACTCGCTGCAGTACAGAAGTGTACTCAGGACGCAAGCTCTGTAGACCTGGATCTTGGTATGTTCCGTCAGCTTCTTGTTGGACCAGACTCTCTTTGTGAGTCTGGAAAACGTGGTAGCTGCTTTACCGATGCGTTTGTTTAGCTCAGTATCGAGAGAAAGAGTGTCGGAGATCGTTGAGCCAAGGTACACAAAGTCATGGACAACCTCCAGTTCATGCGCAGAGATTGTAATGCAGGGAGGTGAGTCCACATCCTGAACCATGACCTGTGTTTTCCTTAGGCTGATCGTCAGTCCAAAATCTTGGCAGGCCTTGCTAAAGGGTAAGCTGACCATGAAAGGTATGGGTGTGACTCTATTTGTTTAGGCATGGATTTCTACATCTGTGAATGTTGTTGTGGAAAACTGAGGTTAAGAACATAGCAATATCAGCAGTTGATAGGCAGGAGAAAGAAGGCCAAAGGCTAGTCGAAGCTGTGGGTAGCCAGGAACAATGGGCAGAGAATCATGACTTCTCCCAGTTAACCCAGAGTACGTTCCCTCTGAACCAGAGAGCAGAGATCCAATTATAAAAGCTAGTCCCAACTCCAACAGCCATACTAACAGCCTTACTAAAAATCATGTACATACAGTATCACTGTGCCATGTAACTTATACATTACAGGTGTGGCTGTCAAGGCATGGGGACCAATCAAATCAAACATTATAAACAGCACTGTGCTTGGGACCAGTAAATCATACAGAATACCTTTAATCAGAGATCACTGTAAAATTTTTGCTCCTAAAGCACAGGTCCCTCCATTTCACAAACACATCTGTGGTTGTTGGATTGTTAACCTTGCTTGCATGACCCCTGCGCCCTCAATGCATTTGTTATGTCGGCATGCCAAGTTGTTTATATAATGACATGTGTGACTGCTTCAGCTGTGTGCGTGTGCGAAAGCCACTTGTGGCTCCATCTCATGACCCTTCTGTGTGAGAGCTTAGGAGGAAACTCTGATTTAGAAGGAAAGGCTGCAGCAGATGTTTTAAAAGAAGTTGGAAACTACACTGCCTTTTCTCTAACCCATCTAATTAGAGCTCCCATAGAGATGGAGAATGTGGTCCTTCCTCTTGACATGTTCCTGGGTTGGAAAGGCTTCCATGCTTCCTGTTCAAATAACATAACTTACAAGACGACCATTAAAAAAAAATAAGATTTTTTTAAAGGAAACAATCTTTTGGGTATGGATCGTGACCAGAATGCTTTTTGGAAATGCATCATGATGCATTCTGGGGCAGACCTGGGAGAAGAAAGGAACCTCCATGCCACCAGGAAGTAGGTTTTTCCAATGCTAAAAACAGCTCAACCTGCTTGGAAATGGTGTGGCTTGGCCGCAAAAAGATAGGAACCCCAATTTTGGACCTTTTCAAATTTTAATTTTATTAAATTGGGAATTTAAATTTGGACCACAGTATCTGCAGATTCCGGAATCTGTGGGAGGGTTCCAGAACAGAACCTCAGCAGATATCGGGGTCGGCTCTGATGATCTGTGGACATTGGTCTACCTTTCAAAACAGATTTTTTTTTTTTAATTTGATCATGGTAACATCTAGGTAACTCATGACATGGCTTTATTTGTTCAGGCTTTAGCAAACAGAGCCATGTCCAAATAAAGTCAGTTGTTGAATCCAAAGAGCACAGTGGAAAAAGGAGATGTGGCCTATGTTTTTATTTTTTTATTTTTAAGAACAAGGATTCAGGGCACAGCCCTAACTCACTTTCCAGCACCAACATACTGACAATGCTTCCTTCAAGGTAAGGGAACAAACATTCCCATACTCTGAGGAGGCCTCAGTGACTGCCACCCAACTGCAGGATGCCGCATATGTCCCACTGGCACAGCTATGCCAGGGCTGGAAAGTTGGTTTGGATTTTGGCCTCAGCTTTGTTGGAATTATCCTTAGATTTCTGTTTCAAACCTGAACACTGGGTTAGTGGCTGCAGGAGTCTGATGGAGAAAAAGAAACTTTCAAATTAACACACACAAAAAATGCATACACTCTGGAGAATGGGGTTTGCCCTGTTTTTGCAGTGCTTATGACAAGCTTTACAAAATGGTTAAAATAAGACAACAAGGCATGGCAAAGCAGCATGTTTCTTCCCAAGATTCACTATCTAGAAATCACTGTTTGTTTTTCTTTTTAGAAAGAAACCACTCATTTGGGACAATAAACAGAAGACTAAATAACACAGGTGATTGATCACAAACAGCTAGACTGGCTAAACAGCATTCACAGGAAAGTGACTGATAGAAATAGAATCTCACAGGCAGATTTGGAAAGCCTGTCTGTCAGGATAACCAGTTTGCTCCTGCTCAAGAACCACATTAATCCCTACATTTGTTGATGAACAAGAAGGCCAGTGCAGGAAACCATTTGCTCTTCTGGGTTTTTTTGCCCCATCTGACAGAACTAGTACAAGACATACAGTGGCTGCAAAATCAGAGGCCAGCAGGAGAGGCTTTTGAACACATATTAGCATTGCATTTTGCATACAGATACACTTCTGGCACCACAAATCTCAAATGCATTATTAGGAAGTATGTTATAGTGAAATCGATGGTGCTTAATTCCACATAATAGGTGCTTAAAGCAGCTTAAGTCCTAGTGAAATCAACAGACTTAAAAGCACAAACCAGGCTTAAATGATCACGGCCCATTGATTCTAATGGGACTAAAGCAGGCCAAACATTTTCCTCCTACATCCAGCATGTTTACAACAGAGCTTAACTGACACCAACATCCATTAATTTTGCATGTGTATAAGTGCATGCAGAATCACAATCAAGAAATCACGCATTCTTACAGTTTTGTTTATCTGAGTTGCTGAAGGCAGAGTTTCACAATATATGATGGCAATGCAACATGAAGGGTGGGAACTGTGGAATATTCTGGTTCCTAGTTACAAGCCTGGCTACACATCTGTGCTTATAATCTCTCAAAATGGGGTCTGTGATCAATGTTCTACACAGATAGAGTGGCTCCTAGACCTCTGGAATGTTCTGGGCACTTAGAGGGATGAAACAGACGCAAGGATGGTGTAGTGCAGGGGTGCCCAAACCCTGGCCCTGGGGCCACCTGTGGCCCTCGAAGCCTCTCAGTGCGGCCCTCAGGGAGCCCTCAGTCTCCAATGAGCCTCTGGCCCTCCAGAGATTTGTTGGAGCCCACACCGGCCTGACGCAATTGCTCTCAGCGTGAGGGCGACTGTTTGACCTCTCGTGTGAGCTGTGGGATGAGGGCACCCTCCACTGCTTGCTGTTTCACGTCTGTGATGCAGTAGCGGCAGCAAAGGAAAGGCCAGCCTTGCTTTGTGCAAGGCCTTTTAAAGGCCTGAGCTATTGCAAGACCTTCATTCATTCATATAAGTTCATCTTTAATAAATTCATTTATGTAAATCTATGTAAATTTATTCAAATTTTAAATGTAAATTAATTCTTTTTTTCCCTGGCCCCCGACAGAGCGTCAGGGAGATGATATGGCCCTCCTGCCAAAAACTTTGGACACCCCTGGTGTAGTGGTTGTGGTGTTGCACTTAGACCTGGAAGATCCAGGTTCAAATCCCCGCTTAGCCATGAAGCGTCCTGGATGACCTTGGGCCAGTCACTCTCTCTCAGCCTTACCTACCTCACAGGGTTGTTATGAGGAAAGAAGTATGTATACCACCCTGAGCTCCTTGGAGGAGTATAAAAATATGATAAATACACCTGAGATTAGATCTCCCTTAAAACAAACAAACAAACAAACTTTTAAAACAGCCACAGGGAATTCTGATTTTGATCAGGGCAGTGATGGTGGGGAAAGGAATGTCCCCCTGGTATTTTCTTAATCTAGCAAAAAAATACAGGCATCAGTACTCTGCCTGCATCCCTCCCCCCCAAATGAGACTAACTGCAGCTTGAAGGTGGGGAATAAAAAGATTTACATTCTTCCCACTCACAGCTGCGCTAATCTAGTCCTGAATGCCTTGTGGCTGCTAGTGTTCAAACATCCAAATAAGGAATCATGGTCCTTAGTCCTTAGGTTAGCAACCTTGCTTAATATCTTTACATCTGTACATACAGAGAAGAACAGAAACCTTTAATTTCACAACTGCTTCTCTAACAACCCAACTGTAACTGAGCCTCACCTGCAGATGCAGCCATGCCAACAGTGTGTGCTGCATCCTGTGGGGTTACATAAGAAGATGGGTTCCCTTACCCTGGGCAAGCCTCCACTCTCCAATGGGTCTTCTTGGATCTGCACCAGCTATTTTGCTGGCACAGAACCAAGGAGAATAAGGAGTGGAAGGGGATAGAACACTGACGCATGTTGCTACCGCCAGTATCCACCCCTCTCTCCTCCATGCTGTCTCTTGCCTGCCCCCTCTTCACCCAGACATTCCCCTGTTCCTCCCTGTAGTATAACAGCCCAATCCTATCCTTTTCCTCTCTACTGATGCAGCAGGCACACCAAAAACAGGCACACTGTACCCAGCTTTGGGGGGGGGGGGAATCGGAAACTTCAGCGGGGAAAGGGGATTTAAATCCCCTTACACCTGCATAAACCTTCCACACTGCAATAGGTCTCCTCAGACTTGTGCTAGCAATTACGCTAGTACAAGTCTGAGGAGAGAAAGGGGACAGGGAAAAAGGGGATAGAATCCGACATGCACAATCACCAGATACAGCCCCACTGCATCCTCCCTGCCCACATTACGTCCTTCCCCTCTACCTTAACGTCCTTCAATGGGTGGCCAGAAATCTGCTGCTGGCATGGACGGGAAGGCTCCAGCTTTCCCATCAGCACTCTAGTAGCACATTATATCAAAAACTTCCTGCTGAGGTCCCTAATGGTGGAGGCCAAGCCACAAGAGTCAAGAGCAGTAGGTCTGCTCTGTCCACCGCACTACAATGTTGTCTCCAACTGAAGTGGTTTACTTTTTTCCAAAGGAGTGAATGGTAACCTCTGGTTTTTATGGGAGAAATTTAAAGCATTGTTGCCAAGTAGGTCCTGCCCCCTCCCCACTGTTTTCCACATTACAGCCTACTTGCCTGTTATATCACACTTGTTTTGTCAGCTAAAGATCATCAGAAAGTAAATTATACATTGACAGCTCACATTAAATGACTGTTGCAAGGAACCGCAAGCAAATGGCCAAATTTGCACCTGATTTTATACACCACAATAGCACATACAGAAGGCTTGATAAAGATATACTTACGGGAGCATTATATAATGGAAATACAATGTGTTATGAACAATGTCCTCAATGTTCCCCTGACCACAGACACATAAACAGTGGTCAGCTGGGATTCTGGAGTGTTTGCCATCCAAATAAATGCTTTTCCTGGGGAATAAAATGTAAGAACTTGCAAATACATTGTGCGGTGAAATGGAAATATTTTCGGCATCCCCCATGGCTGCTGTCTGCAACTGCCTGTGCAATTTTAAAAGTTGTTAATCTTTACTCCCACTGCAAGAGAGGAATTCAAGGAAGAACACCCAGAAATATATAAAACTATACACCTGTTAAATGTAAATCTATATTTGATTTGTGCAGTGCTCCTCCATATAAAAAAATTCCCCACACACGGGAAGCTAGATGTCAGGGAGAAAGATTTTAGCCAAACCTTCTTCTTGATATGCTAATTTGTCATGGATAGTGATGAAAAAATAGCTTTGATTACAAGAAAAACAAGCCTTAATTCCGTTCTTGCCTTTAACTCAACTGTTGATTGCAAACTGGTTCTTCTCCAGCACACAAAACAGGATTATTTGTTCCCGTGTACCTAGGGATATATTATTTAAAAATACTTTGGGGTTTACACAGAATGTAATTCTGTATTAAGTACATACCATAAAACCCTCAGTTGCACAGGTTAAAAAGAGATGGAGATACTTCATTCCCAATTCTAAGGGGAAACATGCAAAAAAACTTCATCCCTCCCCTGATTTGGGTGGCTTCCAACAGCTACAGCAAGATCTAATTAAGACAATGCCCCTTGATTGTGTCACTTAACTGACACAATCTGTGACAACATGCATACACACACACACAATGACTATCATATGCTATTTTATATTATAACCTCTATGTCGTGCATGTCCACCAGGCAGGCTTAACCATGGATATTGGTTGTGGTGATGGCAACTGGTCTGGACGCCTTTAAAAAGGGATTGGACAAGTTTCTGGAGGAAAAATCCATTACGGGGTACAAGCTATGATGTGTGTGCGCAACCTCCTGATTTTGGAGGTGGGCTATGTCAGAAGGCCAGATGCAAGGGAGGACATCAGGATGAGGTCTCTTGTTATCTGGTGTGCTCCCTGGGGCATTTGGTGGGCCGCTGTGAGATACAGGAAGCTGGACTAGATGGGCCTATGGCCTGATCCAGTGGGGCTGTTCTTATGTTCTTATGATATTGCCAGAGCTAGAGTGGCTGCCCTCTAGTCAAGGCAGAGCAATGACCCAGGAGGAAAAC
Source organism: Tiliqua scincoides (assembly GCF_035046505.1). NCBI lineage: Eukaryota > Metazoa > Chordata > Lepidosauria > Squamata > Scincidae > Tiliqua > Tiliqua scincoides. Next base: position 241,950,209 of record NC_089822.1, on the reverse strand, counting down.
ACATCCAGCAGTGTTGCTCATACCAGTTCCACTGAAGTCCTTCCACATGATCATGGCTGAGGGGAGGTGTTGGGTTAAAGCAAACTTCCAATGGCAAATACAAAAATACAACAAAATCCTTCGCTGATGAGGCTCTCCATAAGATTGCCCAGTTACCCTATGGTGTAAGGTTGACCATATGTTGTAGAACTGAAAAAGGGCCAGTCTGGTGCTTCTATGCAGATAACACTCTCTAGCAAAAGCTTCAGGAGTATGCCCTGCAAATTGCATCCAGACTGATTATACCATGGCACAAATCCCTTGAGAACAGTAATGGTTTTTAAAACATGGAAAAAAGATAGCAATTGAGATTATCGTGTCTTGGGGAAAGCATCTCAGGGCCCAATCCTATCCAACTTTCCAGCACTGGTGCATTCGCAATGGAGCCCCAAGGTAAGACAACAAATGTTCCCATACCTTGAGGAGGTCTCTGTGAGTGCCTCGCCTCCACAGGATACAGTGCACATCCCACTGGCACAGTTGCACCAGCACTGGAAAATTGGATAGGATTGGGCCCTCAGTCTCCCCATACCATTCACCAGGCAGACAAATTATCTTGAATAGTCTGTGTTCTTCTTCATTCCAATACTGGTTGCTTGGAGGAGAAGTTGTGGGGAGAGATGTGCATACCTACTCACAGATAAACAAAGCAGTACTCCTTTTGTTATCTTTAATAACTCATAAAATAAACCAGTTATCATTCTGGTGGAGATGGGAACTATGTTTGAAAGTCTAAGTTGTCACTTGTAGCTCAAGAGCCTCTACTTGGTCACACCACTGTGATATGTTTGAACTTGTGTTTAGGCTTCATCCACTCCCCAAAATATTTACTCCTTTGCTTAACAGCCTTGTCCCATGGGATAGCTGAGGACTCACTACCAGCCCATTTCACTAAGCATCACTTCAGACACAACTTGTTTTCTCTATAGTTCGAACAGATGCCAACAGAAGTATAAGACCAGCAAAAGACATAAAATATCCTGCATTTTCCATTTAGTCTTGATAGGAAAGGGAAGAAGACTATGGATAGCAAAATCTGTGGAAGCCAGAAAATTAAGGTGTCTTTAACCTGGATAATGGAGGTTCCACTATGTACATCTACCCTATCGTGAGCTGTCAAGAACCCTTTAAAATTTAACAGCAAAGCAACAAAGAGCTGTACTGCCTGGCTATGAATTATGAACCAGATGTGCAGCTGGTATAAATCAACGTAGCTTCAGCGAAGCATCAAACTAGGCTTATTTACATCAGCAGCAGATCTGGTTCTATTCATGCCATTTCCTCTAGAAGGAAATCAAAATTCTGCCTTATCTCTTGTGTTTTTATAAGCTGTGAAATCCCTCTCCCTGTCTCTTTCCACAGTTGAAATTAAACCAGGATTAAAATCTGTTGCTTGATACCTGTGAGCTTGCCTCAGCCACTAGCTGCAATGATTTTATGGGGTATTGAAGAACATGCTAACTACTATGGTGAAGAGTATGATAATGAAGCCCATGCTGATTTGGCAAAGAAACTGACAAAACTGTTAAGGCTGGGGATAAGTTTACGTAAGGACTAGAGCAGTGGTTCTCAAACTGGTTAGCACCTGGACCCACTTTTTTAGAACAAAAATCTGTTGGGACCCACTGGAAGTGACATCATTAACCTGGAAGTGATGTCATGGCTAGAAGTTACATCATCAAATTAGGTTTCACATCTAAGCCAAGATCAGCCAAACGTCCCATTACACAGTGTGCTCGTGCTGTTTTTTGCATAACTCAGAATCTAAACATTCCAGCTCAGAAATGCAGAAAGTAGACTTGGATCCTTCTCCAACCACACAGCCCTTCCCAGCATCCTATCTTCCCACCTATTCATGGCTAAGCACCATGCCTCTCTCCCACTGAGAGCCGTCCTGCCCAGCCACACGGTACCCTGTATTTTCAGCTCTGTGTTTTCAATGGCAGCTGAGCTAGGGTGCTTCGCATCCCACCTGGAATTGGTTCATAACCCACTCAACCGTTGCAACCCACAGTTTCAGAAATGCTAGACTAGAGGCAAGAGGCACTGCTAGCTGTTGGGAAGAAGCAGGCACACAGGTCACTGTGCTGCAAGACAGGGAAGCTAAAAGTGAGGGTCTCCAAGAGAAGGGAAAGGCAGGGTGGTTGAAGAAAGATATGGAGTAGGCTAAGCTAAGAAGCAGGGAATAGGAAGACTAAAAGGCAAATTAGATGATCTGTCTATTGTATGATTAGGGGCAGTGTGCTTGATTTTACTACTGAGAATAATGGCAAACTGTTGAACCGGATCTACAGCAAGGGGACAAGAGGTTTCATATTTTGCCCTGCTGTGATCCAGATCATTCTTCCACTTCAACGGCTATTACATGGCTACCACCAACAGAAAAATCTCCATTGGTGCCAACACTGATCTAAGACCGGGGGGGTAGGATCTGGACTGGGAGCAAAGAGTTAACCTCTCCCCTTCTCCCTGCTGTGGTCCCAATCTGGCTACACCCCTCCCCCTCCCACCATGTGTGCTAATTACATTACACAAATCACACAAAACCCAACCACTTAATAGTTGTATCATGTTGTTTGGCCTTAAGGGGTGAAAAAAAAGCAGAGACAGTAGGGAGTTGAGGAACAGAGTAATAAATGAGAAAAGAAAGCAAAAACCTTATAAATGGCATAGAAATAGAAGGCTCTATACACTTTTAGTAGGAAAGGGGCAGTGAGGCAAGTAGCAGGCAAACCAGAGCAGAATTAAATTTCACACAGAGTTTGAAACAATCAGATAAACCTTGGACTGCATATCTCTACCTCTGATTTACGTTAGCAACAGCGCTAGTGATTTGGTGCATTTGGTTAACAGTTACAGCTACTTCCAACTGCAGAAAGAAAACCTTATATTCCTTGATGCCACTAGTAAACAGGGGAGAGAAAATGCTCTTTCTGTGTGGAGCTCCTGGAAGTCCCCAAGTTTTGAGGCCTTCCTTGAGAACTCCTTGCCACAGGATGTGGTGACGGCATCTGGCCTGGATGCCTTTAAAAGGGGATTGGACAAGTTTCTGCAGGAAAAATCCATTACGGGTTACAAGCCAGGATGTGTATGTGCAACCTCCTGATTTTAGAAATGGGCTATGTCAGATGCAAGGGAGGGCAGAATGAGGTCTCTTGTTATCTGGTGTGCTGCCTGGGGCATTTGGTGGGCCGCTGTGAGATACAGGAAGCTGGATGGGCCTATGGCCTGATCCAGGGGGCTGTTCTTATGTTATTATGAAGCAGGTTGAACTTAAGTGGTTTGGCCTTATTGGCATGATCTGCAGTGCCACTCCAGATCCTGAACATATAAGCTCAGAGGTGGTATGCTGAGTATTGATCCTCCACCTACACCACCCAATTTCTGAGCCAACAGCTGGCCGACTACATCATTTTTGTATAAAGGAATCTCATATATAGCCTAAGAATGAAAGATCACCTGTTGCTAAGCACCTACAGACAGAGACTGTTGCTACGCAGCTGATATACCACTTCCATTTGCTGTTCTCATGCCTTCAATTAACAGACTGTGCCAAAGTTCTGAGCTTTCAAATTACTAAGGTAAAAGAGAGTTTCTACCAACCCATTTGTGCTGCCTTTCTCCATTTTCTCCTTTAAAAAGCTTTTGTGCCAAATCTTTAATCTATGTTTTTAACTTGGGAGTTTGAGGTATGATTTGGGGATGCTGTGCAATTCGTTTATGAAAATCTGGATACATATTAGCCCCTCCCTTAAATTTTAGCCCCCTTTTCACAGCAATTCAGCAGACACACAGAAAAACCTATGATTTATTAGGGTTGGCAGAGATCCGTGTTGCTTGGAATAGCCCACAATGTACAGTATTATTACATAGTATGCAGAAACAGAAAGAAACAGCAGGAAGGGAAGGAGCCAGATCTTCTCTAACCAGATAGCATGTGCAATCTGTGTGTAGGAGAGGGTGCCAAAACATTCCAGAAACTGAAGGAGAGTTTCTGAATCAAATGAAAGGAAAAGTATCCAATTCAAATTCAAAGATGCAATACAACAATGCGGAGGACGACTTCTGGCCTCCTTAAGACGATTTTTAAAAACGATTACCATAGCAATTACCCAAGCTAGCCACATTTCACAATGTCCTTGTCAAATTAAGCCCCGTGTCTCAAACGTCAAATCATCATGAAAGAGGCTGAATGAATCTGGCAAAATGAAAGTAAAAGAAATAAGTGAATATTTTATACTGGCATCATGCCATGGTGCACCCGTTGTATTAAAATCCTGAATGGCAATAAGCAAGATTTTTCTACTTAAGTGCAGGAGTCTTCCTGCAGTAAATCTGATATGGCACAGTACAAAGCAAGCTAATTGGGGACAGACAAACCGAAAGCTTGATTTCTCAGAGTTACTGGTAACATGTCACTTCTGTTTCTCTTTCTGACCATAATAGTATCAGGCGTTTGTTTCCTTTAAACATGAATTTAAACAGAATGTGGAACGAGATATCTAAATATCTTTTGACACAGGAATAGCAGTTTCTGGCTGAGCTCCATCCACCAATTTTATGTTCTGCCTCAGCATAGGTTGCATGATAATGAAAAAGACAGAACTCCTGAATACACACACACACACACACACACACACACACACACACACACACACACAGCAACTTTCTCCATTAGTTGCAGGATGCCAGAATAGAATGGGAAGGAGTGAAATAAGGGCAAGCCCTTGCCAAGACAGCAATATGGCTTCCTAAGAGAACGAATGGAGGAAGATTATTGCAATTCAACACACATACTTTGAGTATGTGTATGCCGTTCTGTGGATATATTTTGTATGATCTTATTGTGAGCTACCTTCAGAGTTTCTTAGGCTGAATGGTAAGATGCAAGTTTTTGAAATAAGATTGATCAATATAGAGCATACAGCTCTCCTCATTCCAGGAGGCAGTATATTCAGAATTGTTTTGCTTGGGATCTGCAACTTAGAACCAAGCAAGTTCAGATGCAGCCTATAAATGAACAAATATGTCTGGGAAGCTCCATCTAAATGATTTTACCTTGCACCTGTTTTCAGAACAAGCCCGGGATCACTTTACCTGGGTTACCTATGCTTTAGAAAGGGCTGAGATGACTAGCAAAACTTTTTTTCCCTAATGTCAGCTGTGTTATGTTATCAAGGCCATTCATTTCTATATTACATAATGTTCATTTCTGTGTGTACAATATATACTGTGGAAACTCCATATACTTCCCTTTCGTGCTGATCAAATGGCCCCCAAAATGTTTTGCTTTTAGACTGCCAGCATGTCATAAATGTTTAATATGCATCAGCACAGGCTAGGAAGCAAGTAGGAACTTCTATGGGCTTATTTGCAATGCTTGGTTAATGCTATTGTTGAAAATGGTGTCAATGTCTTTGCTATCTTTGGGTACAAGCTTCTGGGTGTGTCCAGAATATTACAACATGGTGGCAATGAATGAGTTTAAAGAGCTCCTTCCAAGAGCCCCCCCCCCCAATTTCTTCAAAAAAATATAAAGTAAATCTTATTGTGGGCCATGGAACATTTAAAATTTGTGCATCTCATGTTTCTCAGCCAGAAGCAACTACATACCTGTTCTGGTTTCAGTCCTGGAGGAATCCAAGCATACTCTTCCAAAGCACAACCTGAGTCATCATCGGAAGTTGAATTCCGCTGGAAGTCAAACATCATCTTGGTTACGGTCTTCTCCATTTCCAGAGGCATCGCCGTTTCAAAGTGCTCTGCCTGTGGACACTTACAGTGCCGGCAAATCTTCCTGGAGTGGAAAAAAAAAGCCAAGAGATAAAGGTGACCCTCTGGTGTTTAGAAATACAGTGGAAATGCTGTTAAGAGGCATTTATCCCTAGCTGGAGAACACTGGTGCAATTCATTTTGCTTTGCAGAAGGCTGTGGATTACATGAATTGTAGCTTTAATTAGCACATGCATGGGAAATGGTTACCAGGTTGTTGTTTTCAGTCTTGGAGAAAGCATCTGTCTATAATAAGCCTGAATGGGATATGTAAAGTATGTATAAATGTAAACAGCAACCTGTCCTTGACAAAATGCCAAAATGCCCCAAAGCAGTTTTCTAAATCCAAACATCGTCCTTTTGTTTGGGGAGAAACAATGAACACTGGACCACCCATGTCGAGCTGGCCTCAGGGATTTAAGGGTCAAATCTATTTGATAGATGATCTGGGATACACCTCTTCACTTTCCTCTCTTTTGACAGCGCCCATAAATATGCACACAGCCAGATAGCCAGCGTGTCCAAATCAGCAAGCTGAAGAGCTGGCACATACAGTATGCTAAATGTCAACGTAAACAGAAAGCTTAGAATGGCAAATTCCATTACAATGATAGAACACCATAAACATGGTTGTCTTCTATCAGGGCGAGCGATGAAAGTCACACACTGGCAATTGCTGCTTTAATATAAGATTACCACTAAGTTGGCCTTCCAAAGAAGGAACTAGAGCTCAAAGGCAGTACCCTGCGTGCTTATTTTCAATATGGGAAGCGGCAAATTAAAATTGTCAGCATCTTCAGTTAAGGTACTTCAAGTCAAAGATTTTGTGTGAGATAAGGAGGCTCTCCTTTCAGCAATTTTCTATATCGTTTGTTTGATTGTCACATATTCTGCTATTTCCTCCCCCTTCACCTCCTTCCAGTGCCCACTTATTGGGAAGATATGACTTTCCACCATAGCTCATACAGAAAGGGGTCCATACGTAGAATGGAGACATCAGAGTAAACCACAAACAAAAAGGAGAAATTAGTTTCCAGCAGGGAAAAAAATCCCAGCAGAAGGAAAGACTGGGAGTGTGAATGTTTGAAAGGGACGGTATACAACACCCTTTCATTTCATGTAATTAATTTACACTGGTATATTATGTCACAGGAGGAAGTCCTTTTGCAAACTTTTCTAGACATGGCTAATCCTGTTCTATAGGAATATCCTGTCACACAGCATAGGATCAGAGTTAATCAATTGCATGAGTTGTACAGTGCAGTCGTATACATGTCTACTCAGAAGTACTGAGTACAGAAGTACAGAGTTCAGTGGGGCTTACTTTTTGTACATGTGTTTAGGATTCCAGTCTCAGGTGATTAATGAATCATGTGATTCAATCTGCATAGGAGTAAAACAATCATTCCAAAGCAAAAGCACACAGTATGACAATATGCACATGTGACAATAGCAGATCTTAGATGAAGCAGAGAGAAAGAGGAGGAATGTCTCTGAAGATGGTGCTTGCAAATTGCAATTTTTACCAATATAATGTTTCTAGCCTATTTTTAATGTATTAACCTCGTCAGTTAATCAAACAATAGTTGCAGCCCTGGAATCCGCTCTTCCATAGACAGGTTTCCATCCAATATCTCCAAGCACAACTGTATACTATGGTTTTGTTAGCTGGGATGCTTTTTGGTAGCACAGGAGACGCTTTCAATGTGGCTTTTCTTTCCCTTGACCACTCAGTACTAACCGCCAGACCTTGTGCATTTAAGATTGGGGATGGCATATCCAGCCATCCTTCTATCACAGCATGCAGGTACAACCATACACGGATGTTTTATACATGGATGTTTGATTCAACACAAATGGTCACGCAAATGAGAAGGAATGTGCTGATCCCTGGAGAAGGGTAAAAATGCATCCCTTTAGTTTAAAAAAAACTGTTTTTCTTACTGTTGTAGAAAGACAGTCATACAAGCAATCATTCCATTTTTCAGCTGAGCCAGGCAAGGACAGGGTGACCTTTGCAATTGTTGACCGCCTCTCTACAACAGTAAGAAGCACTGTTTTTAAACCAATTGTAAAGAGACACAGTTTTTTTTAAACTGTTTTTATTTAACACATTTTATGGTATCAGCAGGGAGTCCCAGAATCAAACTCCTGCGGATGACGAGGCAAGACCTTATTCCATTAGGAGCAATGGAGGGGCAAGAAATCTGGAATTGGGTCTTTAAATACATTTTTTCACTGTTTTTTATTCACATTTTTTTTTACCCACTAGGCATTCTGGAACGGAACCTCAGTGGATTTGTTATCCACAACCTGTGTATATTTTTACCCATCGAATATTATTATTATTATTATTATTATTTATTGGATTTATATTCCACCTTTCTCCCCAAAGGGCAGTTAACAATCAAGATTAAAATACAAAACAAGATAAAATACAAATAAACATTAAAATATCACTCCTCAGGAAGATCATGTGCATTTCTTTCTCCAAGACTAGTCAGGCAAACGTTCTCACTCAGCAATCCTATTCAGGGGGCCCCCATATCCATGAATCCTGTATCTGCGGATTCACATCCACGGATAGGGTCCGCCCCCCTTGAGCACATGCATCCCTGCGTGCACCCCCTTCAGAGGTGAGGGGAGCCGGTGATGAACAGTTCTGGAGGGCTTCCCTGGGCCTCCCAATTCTTAATAAGGAATTAAAAACGTCACTTCTGGTTTCTCTGTGAAACCGGAAGTCACGTGCTTTTAGCTCAAAGGCTCCTCCAGAGATGAGGGAGCAGAGCACTGGAGGGTGGCCCCCCAGGACCGCGGGGATGGGCGTTCCTTCGTATCCGTGGTTTCAGCTATCTGCAGGGGCAGGGGGTATATCTGTACAGACTTAGTTGGGAGTAAATCCCATTGAACTCAGTGGGCTTACCTCTGAGCACACATGCATAGACTTGTCCTGTTGCTTCATTTTATCCTTTGCCTTACAAGGTGTAGGAATAAAACAATTCTGATGCAGTTAAGCCTAAACTTCCATGCAGCCCACAGAGCACAAAAATTCAGCAAGCCAATAGGCCCTATTAAAGTTAAACCAGGGAGCACTGCCAAGTTTTTCCATTTCCTGCTTTTCATCAGATTTAAAATACACACAGATGCGCATACAGGCTGGGGTGTCTGGTTTGCATCGAGCAAGTCAAAGAGCCTCTTCACGGCCTCTGACTGTTACCCTCAAAAACAGTCCGAGCACAATTTCATATGAATGCTTTAATTAATCAGCTACTGTATGAAGGGGTCCTATGCTTCTCACTGAAGCAATGGGCTCAATAGTCAATTTCATCTGTGACATAATGTTGATCAGCTCAACATGCAAGGCAATTTATTGCCCCCGAGCTGCATTCTTCAACTCTGTCAGTTCTCAAGCTGCCACCAACTATGGGGGAGACCCATCAAAGCTCAGTGTCAGTGATTCAAAAACTTGATAGTTAGAGGATCAGAGGTTCAGTATATGAAAAATGAGTATTCTCGTATTGCTTATCACTATTTCACTGGCTGTCATTCCCAGGGCTATACATCACATAGATCCCTGCAGAATATGCCAGTGAGCAGCAAAAATATTTAAAGTTTAGGAAAGTCATAAAATAAACTGCGGTACCAGGAGGCAAAGTGGAAAAGAAAACAACAGCTACATTTTGCAGAGGAAAGTCAAGCTGGAGCTGAAGTTGCAAGGTGGGCAAATTTATTGCATATACCAAATGCCACCCACCATTTACACCACTGCATACACTGATCTCCAAGATTTTCCTTGTGAGAGCTGCTTCAGCACAGTTCCTTTCTGTACTACCTTCAGCTGTGTTGGATGTCACACCCAGAAGATCCTTATCCACCACCACCCTGTTTTGGGCTCTCTCATATCTTGAACATATGATCAGGATTTGCACATTTTCTCTTATGTCATTTGCAGCTAATGAGTTTCTATGTGAGAACGAAGTGCTTATTTCTGGATATAATCTGCTTAGATACTCATGTATAGTAATTCTGAAATTTCTGCCAAGTAATCCAGCTCCAATTCTCACTCAGCCTTATCTCCGGGTCAATCAGACGGCAGAGCCTTTCTACTCTGAACAGTTTCCTTTCTCAGCTGAGCTGTTGCTCAGCTCAGGCAGGCACCTCCTGAGTTGCTATAGTTGCTTTCCCAGCCAAAGTTAACCCTTTATTCTCCTTCCTTCTGCTGCAGCCTGGATCTGCTTGGCAAATGCTTGCAAAGCAGGTCTGTTTTTTGAAACACCAGGATGGGACCCTCCTTCCCAGGCTACAATTCAGTGCACCATTACTTAAGAATAACACCCATGGAAAGCAGTGGGTCTACTTCTGAGTAAAAAGGGTTGCAAATATCTCATCTCTCTGCTGTGAATTGAATTGCACACTCTCTGTTATGTGTTATGAGTTGTATGTTGTAAGTACAGCTTCTGGCTTAACACAGCAGACACCCTTAAAGGTGTCTTTGATTCATGGTTCTCCTCATGTCCACCTTAAAGGTGGATTTGATTCATGGATCTCCTGCAGTGGTTCCCAACCTTTTTCACCTGCATAGCCCTTGACAATAATAAACTGTACCCTTCATATTAGCAAAATGCTTGTAATAATACAAGCCCTCATCTCCTCTCTATGAAAACCCAGACTTCATGTATTCATCACAGTGTTTTCTTTTTATCTGTTTGAGGAACAAAAGACTCTGCCTTTGCACTATTTTGCACCAGAAGTGTGCTGAGAAATTCTAGGTGACTGATCACTTTCCATATTATGTTTCAGCTTTTTTACTGTGCTGGTTTTCAATCACTTGTTCATACATGAATTGATGACCAAAAACTAGCTATTGGTGGGGCTTTCACAGCCAACTAGCTACCTCCCTTCCTGCCTTGCTGGTCCTTGCAAGGCATTCTGGAGCATGGCCTGCCTTTTTCTGCCATTCTTTTTCAAGTACCCCTAAAGGTCCTGTTGAGTGTCCCTGGGAGTACATGAATACCAGGTTGGGAACCAATGTTTTACTGGTATGTAGTTTACCGTGCACTTACTCTGATAGTGTTTACAAAAGGGTGGTGAAGACACAAATCTAAAAAAGAATAAAAACGTATCTTATGATCTTTTACTATGTTTTTAATAAATTAGAGACTATAGTTCTTAGGTAGCAATTAGTGGTAGGTTATTTTTCAGGATCTGGCCTCAGGTAAAATCAGACAAAACTATAGTCAGACACCCCCCTACGTTTAACCCCCAACTTATCCGAGCGTCATAGAAAATTCCATGATTGTTGGCTCAAACCCTGCACTCGACTTATCTGTGGGGTCGACTCATGGGCTGGTGTCTGCAGTGCATCTTTTCCACCAGTTTAATTATGTCACTTCTGGCCCTCAGCAAGCACCACAAAAGCTATTTGGCACATTATATGAAATGCGTTTGCCACCCCTAGTATAGGACTTCTTGTCTTACTGTGGTGGTGCAAGATGTGTGACAGGAGCTTCCATGGCACTGACATAACTTCCATGCCTACTGTGAAAACAAATATGCCTGGATAAGAGCACACTTCCTTTTCAGTCATGTTTCAGCAATGAAACCAAATTGCCCCTACAAAACGCCTTAATTTAAAAGAACAACCTAAAGGACGTGTATCTACTCATGCACTCTAGTCAACATTTGAGATCCCGCTCCATACTCCCTTGACTGGGGGAGTTCAATAGTAGGGCATAAAGACGGGGCCTTTTCTGTTGTGGCACCCACGTTATGAAATGTCCAAGTAGGCAAAGCCCAACCTTGTCTAGTTAGTTACTGCTCATCTTCTGGCACGCACAGCAAACCTAGCTTTGTTTTGGGGGGAAAAAAGGTTTGGCATGAATGTTGAAACAGGGAATGCTCTTTTTATTTGCTTTTTATGATGATATTCCTTTTTCACTGTGGTGGGCTTTTTTTTAAAAAAATGTATTTGCTGGTTTGTAGTTCTTATCACTTCTACCAGTCAGTCCTCACTGCGAGATCTCCTAACTTCCTCAACCAACCTTATATTTGAAAGGGATGTGAACAGACAAGTGATGGCAAACTGGGCTTGCAGGTGAGAGGCCTTGTTCTTAAGGCGTGAAGATTCTTGAACATACATTTTTTCCAATCCCCAGCAGGCTTCAGAAATCCTGAAGGGTAGCAAACATGACCAGAGCTTTTCCCCTTCAAAACTGACACTTAAGGAGAAATACAAACATACTTACATACTTTTTCCATATCTTTTCTCTCTCCCCCTCACAAAAGGAGAGGAGCTGTTCCTCCTGCTAGAGCTGCTCCTATCTGCACTCCTGATTATGAAAATAATCACTCTATTATGAAAATAGCATCCCGATTCAGCTTGGTAGTTCAAGACCCCTGCTGTGAACAAAATCAGAACTGGATCTCTTGAACTGCTGATGACTTATACGCAGAGTATCTCAACCATTCTTATATTCCTTCTAATGGAATGGAAAAGAGAGAAAGAGGGACTGACAATGCACTTACTGTTATATTATGTAGCAGAGATAGCATTTTGCCAATGAAACACATGGGAGAAGAATGCATATGTCTGGGAAAGCTCATGATCCGTGGCCAGCATGTCAAACGCATTACCATATAAAGAATAACAGCGCAGAGCAGGTAGAGAGGCATGCTATTACAAAAATATAGGAGGGGGTGGCGATGGGGGAACCCATTCATTTGACACCTCCTGGCCCAAGCACAACTTTTGCTCCTTGATTAATTGGTCTTTTATCTTTAGACAAGCCCAACATTCCCCACCTCCCTCCGCACACACACACAGATTGCGGAGGACTCCAGGGTTGTAAGAGAAAACAATACCCATATTTTCTGCATTGACTAGAAAGCCAAGCCGCTATTTCAGTGTCTCTCTGTAAAGCAGAGTGGTTGTTTCCAAACATTCTGTTTAGCTTTCTTTTTGGATGCAATTCTCTGCTTGGACACACTGTTTCTTACTAAATGTATTGGGAGCCTGCAGGAACTTCCAAACCTCAAGTCGATTCTGCACCGTCATTAAAGGCTCAGGGGACCTTCGGCACAATCCTGCGCGGGTTTACGTAGACTTAAGTCCCATTTTGTTTGTTTTATTACTCTCGAGTAAATGCTTTTAGAATTGCGGTCCCATTTAATACACATATTCAGACAAAAGGACCTTACAGAAATAAGCGTAACTCTGCCAAAAACACATATCTTTTATTCACTTCCTCAGGACTTTGCTGCTGGTGAATCAATTAGATGAAGAAAGTAAGACAATAGCGGTGGCAGGGTATGTGTGAGGCTGGGAAATAAATAAAAGTCTGAAGCCACTTAAGTTGAAGCTTCAGAATAGTGTTAGGATATTCACATGATGACAAGTAGGTGGAGACTGTGGTTTCACCATGGAACCACCAATCTTACATACCCTGAATGAGACCTGCCTTTTGGACCAACTTTTTCTCCCTCAAATATCTGCCTTGGGCCCAATCCTATCCAACTTTCTTGTGCTGGTGCAGCTGCAATGCAAGCCAGAAGCAAGGGTACAAAAATTCCCTTACCTTATGGAGGCCTCCATGGTAACCCTCCCACCACAGAATGCAGCACACACCTCACTGGCACGGCTACACCAGGGATGGAAAGTTGGATTGGATTTGGCCCTTTGTCACAGAAGTTCAATATTTTTTTGACTTCCCAAAATCATTGGTAAAGATTTCCACCAAAGTCTGGGTTTTCTACATCAGCACTGAGCACCTGGCAGATGGACTGAGCTGTTTTCCAACTTGGACTTCCATCTAGAATCCTAACATGCATAGATGTGGAATAGATTACTTTCTGAAAATCCTAAGATTCTCAAACCCAGAAGTGTCAGTAGGGTTGCATCACCCGGTACGGGAGGTCAGCGCATCACTTCTATGATAGACCTTCTCCCAGGCAGAGGGCAAGGCAACACCTCAGGTGGTGGGCGTGGTGATGTACCATTGCCCCTCTCTCACTGGTTTTTTTTGTTATTTTTGATAGAATTGAGATACGTCAACACTGTTTCATTGCATTCTGCATGAAATTACACATCAGTCAATATATAACACGATGGTATTATTCAAAAATAATACTAAGATTTTAAGTTTTGGCCAGTAATGGTGTCACCCCCCTGTATGTGTCACCCAGTGCAGTCCCCTCTAGCAATGCCACTGCTCAAACCTTCAGCTCCATTGCAAGTTAGTTAAGATGAACTTTGCTAAATCTGAACCATTAGGATACCTAAGATTTAAGTTGGCACTAACAGAACTTTATGTCACTTTAGCTTGAGTTGTCACCTGGCTACCTGTTTAATCAGTCCCTCCACACTTTCTTCAGACAGGGAGTGAAAAGCTAGCAACATAAAAGAGAGTCAGGGTGGTGTAGTAGTCTGGGAGGTGGACTTAGACCTGGATGATCCAGGTTCAAATCCTCCCTCAGCCACAAAGCTTCCAGGGTGATCTTGGGCCAGTCACTTTCTCTCAGCCTCACCTACCTTACAAGGTTGTTGTGAGGACAAAAAAGAGGGAAGGAGCAGCTGTGTAAACCGCCCTGAGCTCTGCTCTTTGAAGGAAGGGTGGTATAAAAATGTGAAAAATAAATAAATAAAATAAAAGCCATTTTGGAATGGCTCAATGTGAGCGTGCATGTAATGGTAAAAGTGTGTGTATGTATAATGGTCGTGTACAACTCATTATTCAGTTAACACCAGGAAGGAAGGACATGGTCATGAATCAAGTCAGACCACTGCTCTTGTGTCAAGGATCACATGCACGAGCTCCTCAACCACATGGCTGACACATTAGCAAACTATTCTGTTACTAGCAACCCACACATTGCCTAAAAGAAGCAGGACCATTCTGGAAAGGATCAGCAGTAGTAGCAGGCAATGACAAATCCCAGAGCTACCAAAGCCTGCCCCCAAAGCAGCACTAATATGGCCTGTGTGCAACATGAAGCAAGGTCTGAGGCAGTGATTTTTAACCACCAAAGGCCTCCAACAAGACCAGTCTAGCCCAGACAGCCACCAGCAGTCAAAGAAGTACAGAACAAGTAAAGCCCACCAGCATTTAAAGCTAATCAGACGGGCATTCCAACTACTACCAGCCTGCTCCAGTTCTGTACAGGACACTGGTATCCTACAATGGTACCAAGGCAGGCCTGAACTATACATGCAGAAGAATGTGGCAGTAGAATGCTGAGTTGGCAGAATAGGCTGTGTGACTTCTGAGTTCAGGTGGGAGAACCACAGTTTTAGATGCTGTCCTATGTTATAAGCCTATGTTATAAGTTTAGATGTTTCTCTATGTTATATAGAGAAAAACTGCACAATGGGAAATGTTCTCTCTGATGTGCTAGTTCCTTATTTGTAAGGAGGGGATGTTAAACATGATGGAGCAGCGGCGTAGATAAGGGGGTGCAGGGAGTAGCAACTGGACCAGGCAACAAGCTGAGCTTGACGCTAATGGTCAAAATTGTGAAAACCTTGGTATGTACAAATAATACCACCATGTTATATATCATTGGAAAGGTAATTTAATGCTAAATGCAGTGAAACAACTTTGTTGGAATATTTGTATACTATCAAAAGTTATGGCCAATTAACCAAAAAACTTTTTTATTTATTTACTTATTAAATTAAATTTGATTTCATCCTGGGTATGGGCTACAAAATCTCCTTTGACCCCAGGTAGCAGATGCCTCAGCTATGCCACTGCCCCATTTTTCACTTTTTAAAAAGTCTGGGTATGACATCACTTCCAGAAGTGACATCACTTCTGGGGAATCATTTTGCACTTGGCTACATTTTCATTAGCTACGCCACTGTGATGGAGCATTTGCAGAGAACAGACCCCAGTCTGTGTTCTGAAGAGGCACTGAGATTGCATAGACAGACATAATCCGCACTTGCTCTCCACATGCTATCGAGGCACAGGCAGGGTGAAGAAGGAAAACAAGGGTGGTGAGAGCTCAGACAAGTACAGCAGAGGGAACGTAACTCCTCCTGAAGATTTATTTGCAGGACTGATAGCTACTAATCTAATAAAAAAAAAATCTAATATTGGAGAAGGACTTTATTGGTACCAGATGGCATGAAGCCCACATATATCTCAGCCACACAAACATCACTATACCATCTCAGCTATGCACAGTAATACAATCGGTGTCTCACACACCTTCACAAAGCACATCTGAACACAGAGCAAGTCTGAAAAAGAAAGCCAACTATGTTACAAAATTGTTGTGCCATGTGCCCTGATACAGGGGGGAAAAGTTCTAGAAGTAATCTGGATCTCTTGGTGGGGGAGCTCATCTTGGTGACACAACCAAGTAGTGGCAGGGAACATGATGGAGAAGGTGGTGAGTAGAAGATGCAGAGCGAAGCCAAGCAGAGAGACAGACAGAGGCTTGGAAAGAGGACTGATAAAGGTACTAGGAAAACACATGAAAAAAGCCTGAAACACTTGGATATTCTTAGCTAAGAAGAAAGTTTTGTGCATGGGTAGTGGGCAGGCTGTGGGAAATAGAGAGGAGGGGTGGAGCTGACAGTTCGGAAATCAATCCAAGAGAAGAACAGTTGTTTACCATCTTCACTGGGCAGTAAATTATGCAGGGAATTGATAGAGTGGATAGAAGGATGTTCCTTTCCTTCTCATACAACACCAAACGCAGGAGACATCCACTGAAATTGAGTGTGGGGAGAGTTAGAACAGACAAAAGAAAATATTTCTTTACCCAGTGTGTAATTAGTCTGTGGAACTCCTTGATACAGGATATGGTGATGGTGTCTGGTCTAAATGTCTTTAAAAGGGGATTGGATAGATTTATTGAGGAAAAGTCCATCACAAGTTACAAGTCGTGATGGGTTATGTGTAACCTCCTGGTTTTAGGCTACCTCAAAATGCAAGGGAGTGGCAACAGGATGCAGGTCTCTTGCTGTCTTGTGTGCTCCCTGAGGCATCTGCTGGGCCACTGTAAGATACAGGAAACTGGACTAGATGGGCCTTTGGCCTGATCCAGCAGGGCTCTCCTTGTGTTCAGTAGCAGGCTTGATTGAATTATGCTCTTCCCAAAAATTGCACAATTTTTGTTGTCCCCTCCTACTGTATGTTTCTTCCCAGCTACCTTCAGTTGTGGAGAGAACCTAAAAATGAACAAATTAGCTCACAGGGTCAGGGAAATCCACACCAAAAAACTGTTGGAAAGCCCTATCTATACCTGTTCTTGATTTTTACCTGAGCACAGTCTTAAGGGCAAAGTATTATCCAAACCAGCACCAGGTCGAGAAGCAACTGGTTGAAATAAACAATAAAAATTTCAGTTGCAGATTATATTTTTAAAAAGCTTACTAACTATAAGAGCAGATGAGCAACTGAATAAATAGCTCAAGCAATTTCTGAAACCTCCATCCTTGGGGAGTTTGGAAAGAAAAGCTGGACAGGAAGCCATTGGGGATTATTTAGGTATAGGATATCCTGTCTAACAGCAGCAGAGAGTTGGACTAGATGACCCACTGGGTTCCATCCAACTCCATTAGCCTATGATTCACTGTAAGGAATAGCCTTCCTTTCCAGAGACATTTGTAAATCTGGGGCTGTGTTTCATATACGCATACAGTATACACATATAATGTAATGAGAAAAACGGGTTTGATTCTGAGACCCTACACAAAGAACCCAAGTGGAAAAACAGAGGACAAGAGCAATGATGAAATTAGAGAGAACAAACAAGCAGAGATGAAGTGAAGAAGAAAGCTGTGCAAAGAGGAAGCTCTAAAGAAAAGACTTGGAAGAGATATGAAGGACACTATTCCTAACTTGGAACTGGGGAGCCTCAGCATGCCAATTAAATTTCCCCCTGGTGGGCGAAAATGATGAGTTTCCTGATGCAAAACTGTGAAGTGACAATGAATCACTTCTTTGGCCGTGCCAAATTTTTACACTGCGCAGCTCACTGCAAAATCTCCTCCTGGCTTGTCAGCAGAACCAATGTCCCCAGCTGCCGAGCCTCCTCCTCACTCTTCCCTTTCCATCAATTAAGCTTTAATTCAATCTAATTTAGCTTTAACTTTCTAGCCAGCTACTTCTAATCTCCAAGTGCTGATGCCAGGATTGGTGTTGTGAACAGTGTGTTTGGCTAAGAGTCGGCTTAGCAGCACACATACTTGGAAAGAACATCCACTGAAGACAGCAGGACTTCCTCCCAAGACAATGCGCTGAAGGTTGAAGCCCTACAATGACAAGGGCTCAAATCCCAGCATAGTCAGAAAGAATAACTATTTGTGAGATACTTTGTCCTGGGAAGGTAGTGGGAATGAGCTCAAGTGTTCCTTCTGGTGTTCCACCTATGATCCTCACACAGTGGGGAAAATGACTTATGACCCAATCCTGTACAACTTTCCAGCATTGATGTAGCTGCGCCAGGGGGCGTGCGCTGCACCCTGTGATGGGGAGGCAGTCAGAGAGGCCTCTTCAATGTAACACTGACATTTGTTTCCTTACCTCAAGGCAGTACTGGGGCTGCATCAGCACTGGAAAGTTGGATAGTTTTAACTGAAGGATAGGGGTCCAAGAATAATGGGTTGGTTCACTAGACACCCATGATTTGATACTGCTTTATGACTGTTTTTAAAGAAATACAGTAAATAAATATTTGTGTATGAACAGAGGGCTTGAGAGAGAGGCAGCGATTTCTCTTATTTGTATTGGGGAAAAGGAGATAGTAAGAAACAGGAGAAACTCTTGCTGGTCCTTATCTTATTCAGCCCTCAGCACAAGTGAGATAAGACCATGCTTTTCCTGCCAGCCCTCAGGCACACAGAGAAGGCTTAAAGGAGAGGCATTGATTTATCTCATTTGTGTTAGGATGTGGTGAAGCTTAGAAAGGCTCCTGCTGTTTCTTACTTTCTTCAAACTGCAGCACGAGTGAGACCACAGGGGGAGAGATGCATAGGCTGGATATTCTTCTTGTGAGCACTTCTATGAGTGCTCACAAGAAGTTCTTCGTACTTCCTAAGCACTGCAGGTGCCTTCGCAGGTAGATTCCCTACTCAAATAACATGGAACACAAAATGAGCTCTGTCCTGTGCTTTACAAAAGAAAAAAAAAAAACCTGTCCCTCCCCTAGCTGACATGATGTTCCTTCACACTTATATGAGGGTAGTTGCCACATGTTCTGACATTAAGCTCCTTGATAGTTCAGTAGGACACGTGCTATCTGGCCCCACTACCACAGAGACCACATGAGATTGCTGGCCTGAACCCATTTGGTGGAGATGCACTGGTGGCAAGGTGTGGTTGTGCATTGGCCTGGCTCCTTCAAAAGAGTAGGTCAGCAAGAAAGTGCAGAGAGAAGATCACTTCTCCTTCCGAAGCACTGCAGGTGCCTTCACAGGTAGATTCCCTACTCAAATAACATAGAACACAAGATGATCCCTGTCCTGTGCTTTACAAAAGAAAAAAAAAACACCTGTTCCCACCCTTGTTGACATGACATGGCCTGGCCCCTCTAACTTGCTACAGGGACAACTGTGGGGCAATCCACCCACTTTTGGACACAATAGCCATACTCTGTCGGCTTGGAAAAGTGATAACTAGAAATTAGCAGTCCCTCTAATACACACAGTTCCATGCTTGCATCTAGTTCCTTATTCAGAAACAGTAATATGGTTAGAGAATCAGGAAAATTATAAGGTACAACTCTGGCTAGACTGTACCATGTTGCATTATATTGGTAGAGGAACGGAAGGTTGAATGTTGCTGCACGTATATATAAAAAAAGAACTCCTTGCCCATAAAAAAATGAAGAGTTTCCTATCTGGAACAAACTCCAACAAGAACTGTACAAAGAGATTCTGCCACTTCTACAATTTTGGTACAGCACAAATCAGAATTCCCATCCCAGATATGCTTTGCAAGAATGGGGAAAAAAAAAAACTTCCATAACTACAATGTGTGCAAGTGATTGGTTAAAGTATATGTTAAGGAAATCCTAATTAGGGACAAGTCAAAAGAGGATTGCTTTTCATGAACATTTTTGGCAGTATTGAAATACATGCCCTGTACCGCTGATTTTTAATGCTTCTTTTTTTGTCCTCAATGACATTAAAATGTGGCCAGATCTGATTGTCCACATAGTGGCATAACTTCATCCAAACCACTACATGAACTCTGATGGCCTAGGAATGCCCATGTGACCAGAAGATGATGCACTCATCAGAAGAAAAAACAGAGTGAAAATGGCAATGAACTGAGAACAAAGGCAGATATTCACAGTATTTATGGGGTTTCAGAAAGTATTCCTAAAGGGTTCATCAAGTGTTCGCTTAACCACAAAACCATTCGGTGGAAACTCAATATTAATCCTTGTAGCTGATACTAGCTGATCAAGAAGCAGATTTGTAGACTACCTTGAGGTAACAAGGCATCATACCATGAGAAGATCTTTTGTATGAAGACACAAGGAAAGGGTGTGGGGCAGCAGACTGCCACCCAGTGGACAATTTACATTGACATTTAACTTGATTCAGTTTAAAAACAGCCTAGGAAAAGCTGATCCACTGTATGACAGCATTACAAAACAGAGGCAAGCTTTTTCTCATACAGCAATCAATCTGCATTTGCAATTTCTCAATCTGCAAAAAGAAGAGTCCCTAGAAAAGCTCATCTTTATCCATTACTTCTGTGGGAGTGAATTTGATCAAACTGCATCAGACAGAATCATTATAGGTATGAGATTGCAGGGCAAACGTAAATAGAATTTTTCTATCAACACTTCCTTGAAATCTGATGCATGGCAGAAAAGGGCAGGAGAGGCGGACAATAGCAGCATGCTAAAATAAAATATTTGCATACGTTTCTGCACGCATTGTCATATAATACTTTACAACTCCCTTCCAGCACTCTGTTTGCAAACACAGCTATCAGTATGCTCCAAGTCTGATAAATAATGCCACCACTCTAGGTTCCTTTAGCTTTTAAATATAGCCTGGGACATGCCATAATAAGAGCAATTCAGCAGCAACGGGGCAAACTGTCCAAGGTTCTTTTGGAATCTCCTTTCTTTAAGTCCTGCACTTGCTTTCGTTATTATTGTTGTTTTGGGGGGTCTCATGTTATCCCACAGTTCAGGTTGGAAAGACAATTTTTCCAAAATGTATCCTGCCTACTGTGCCTGCAATCACATTCAAAGAATATTCATCGCAAGTGTACCAGATGAGCTGAAAAGTCACATCCAGACCACAAGATATTCAACCTCAAATGATGACATGAACAAACCTTGGTAATGTAGTTTGTAATGCCCACTTCCAGTGAAACCTAACTTTCTGAAAGATCTAATAGCAACTATGAAATTCCCTGCCAGGGAACTAAAAACTGCCCCCTCCCTCATGGTCTTTCGGTAAGGATTTTGTTCCATTTTGTGTTTGTATGCTGTATATTTTGTTTGCCCCTGTAGCAGTCCTTTGGTTAAAAATGGTTGTCCTCCTCCAATTGCTTGACCTCCCTTATTATGATTCTATGTATTGTTTTTATATATTGTATATTTTAATCTGAATTGTAAGTCACCTTGGGCATAGGAAAGGTGGCATAAAAATCTTTTAAAGAAATAATAATAGCCCAATCCTAGCCTTTTCCTCCTTGCTAGAGAAGTCATGCCGAAAAGGTGTGTGCTGTATCCAAAGGGGGTGGGGGATTGGGAAGCTTTGAAAGGGAAATGGGATTTAAATCCCTTTACCCCTTTGTAAGCCTCCCACTCTGCAATGGGTCTCCTTGGACCTGTAGTATTGCTGGTGCAAGTCAGAGGCTGCAAAAAGAGGGGATAGGATCCAGTGCACACCATCACCACCAGCAGATCCATGCCCCACTGGCAGCCTCAATATCTCGTTCCTCCCCACCCCGACCAGTTTCAACTCCTCTCCCATTCCACCCCCATTCCGCTCTCTCCCACCCACTCCTGCCTCTTCCATCATCCTACCTGCCTCAGTGGATCCAGTACGCTCCTCTGGCAGGCAAGGGAAGGTGTTGACCTTCCCACAGGCACTCTAGCAGTGCATTATTTTGTATGCTCCAGAGCAGGGGTGCCCAAACCCCGGCCCTGGGGCCACTTGCGGCCCTCGAAGCCTCTCAATGCGGCCCTCAGAAAGCCCCCAGTCTCCAATGAGCCTCTGGCCCTCTGGAGATTTGTTGAAGCCCGCACTGGCCCGATGCAACTGCTCTCAGCGTGAGGGCAACTGTTTGACCTCTCGAGTGAGCTGTGGAATGAGGGCTCCCTCCACTGCTTGCTGTTTCATGTCTGTAATGCAGCAGCGGCAGCAAAGGAAAGGCCAGCCTTGCTTTGTGCAAGGCCTTTTATAGGCCTTGAGATATTGTAAGACCTTCATTCATTCATAAAATTTCATCTTTAATATATTCATTTATGTAAACTTCCCCGGCCCCCCCCCCGACACAGTGTCAGAGAGATGATGTGGCCCTCCTGCCAAAAACTTTGGACATCCCTGCTCCAGAGTAACATTTACAGCAGCCATAAAGAAGGAGCACTAGTGGACAACTAGTTCCACCAGTACTACAAGCTGATAGGATTGGGCTGTAAGTGTTCAATTCTATACAGTATGCACTGGACATAAGAAGCTATCTAGAATCATTGATTCATTTATACCATCTATGCTACCCTGACTAGTAGCAGATTTCCAGGGTTTCAGATGGGTTTTTCCAGCTCTGACCAGAGATGTCAGGATTGAATTCAGATCCCAGTCTGGATGCAGAACTTATGTTCTCTGCTGAATTGGAGGTCTATCATCATAGCCTAAAGACTTAGCTGTGCAAAGGCCAGATAAGAGTTTGTTCCATTTCAGTAGCTGCAAAGGGCTTCAGTTTCTGATTTGTTTCTATGATCAGGAGATTTATCAAAACTTGAATCAAGGTGGAAAATGAAAGGACCACCATTATTTAAGGAATCTAGCCTTCGCCTTTTATAACTTGATTTTTTTAAAGAGACTAACATCAACAGCATCCCATATTTTACATGGAATATAACAATTCATTATGTTGCTTGCTTTCCACTATAACACTGACACTGACAATTCCCTTAAGAAGTTCTTATGCTTCATCTAAAGATTTCAACAGATTAACTACACTCTGATAGTGCACTTCTGACGAGTAACAAGAATTTCCTCTCTGTGATATGGACAGGCTCTTTGGGGTGTCAAACATGAGAAAATGGAGATTCAAGAACATTGTGAAAACTTCATAAGTGCTGGGTCAGTGATGGGACTGATGCCATTCCCCATTTTTATCTGGACCAAAAGCTTCTTTGAAAAACAGATGGAAGCTTCGAATTCCCAATCCCTGGTCTTTGATAACATGCTCACAGTCTTTTTCTTGAACTTTCCTCCCTCTCCAGCTGCCCAGGGGGAAACAGCAAGGCACTGTTGTTCTGACATCATTAATGAATACTCTGGCCCTGGGAACAGAGCATGGGGATGCATCTGCACCAGTAAGTTATTGCTTCTTAATTCTGAAGACAATGCACTAATGAATGTAATGAATTCTATGTGGTTTCTTCTTGCCTCTGTCGTGTACCATTGTAGACCTTTTAAAACCTCACGTGTCCTAGGTATAGGACACCTAAAGGAGCGTCTCTTCTAAAATCTTGCCTGTTGTCCATTAAAAGCTCAAAAGAAGGCCTGACTTTGTGTTCCTTCTTTCTCGGAAGTACAGATGATGGCAGGTGAATTTCTGCCCCTCTATGGTAGCTGCTCACTTCTGCCCTCTGGAAGCATACCTAGAACAACTCATGAGTTGTAGAAGAGTAATCAACATCTTCCTTTTAGGAAAAACTTTTGATTGCTGGAGAAAGAAGAATATTGGGTGTTCTCTTACCTATTTTAAAAATTAAAAAATACCTTTAAAAACCACTTCAAACATAAATAATTTAAACAATGTCAATGCTGCTGCTTTGATTATATTTTAACTGTATCGTGATGTACTGTGAACTTCTGCAGAGCCTTTAAATAAACAAACATTGAGAAAAAAATCATCGAGACAGTGCTTGCCAGAAGAATATGGTGGTAGCCTTCTGTATTCAAGGGGAAAAGATTTTCCATTTCTAGTGGTCAACTAACATGCAGAATGACAGTTTGGGAATAGTACAAGACTCTTCTGTTTCTTTTTCCTCTGTCTTAGGTATTGCCTTCAGCATTCAGTCTTCCAAAACCAGGTAGTTCCAAGCCCAGAAATGGTATAACCATTTAAATGAACCAATCCAAGAGGATCAAATATCACCAGCGCCACCTGGGTTACAACATCTGTGAAAGTTCATGAAAAAAGTCCGTTAACTAGGTTGCCCAGTTGGGTTTTCCTTGGGGGAAAGTCGTTTTGTAGAGGAAGGCCTCCAAGGCTGCAGAGAAAGAGACAGTTGCGCTTGGAAGACGTTAACTTTGCAACAGTCAGCACCAGAGACACTGTGACGGATTCATAGGCATGACCTACCCGGAGAACTGAACTCAAATAAACCTGTGTTGCTTAAAAGGATTACCACAACCAGTCAAAGGCCAGATGCTACTATGTGGTCACAAAATAGTACCTACAAAGTCATTCCTTTGGGACTGACATGAATGAAAGGCTCTGAGGCATCAGGAACGGGTACTACTTTGCTGCCAGGAAGTCTGTGGGATGTGGCAGTCTGCCCGGTGAAAAAGCAGAGCCAAGAACTCCCAAAACAACTGCCATGTGGACTGATCTTGGGATTTGAATTCTGTCAGACTGGGCTGCATTAACAGACTGCGACAATTCATGTCACTGAGACTGAAAGCATGCCGATCTTTGCCAATTCCTTTTTTGGGGAGGGGGGCGGGAAGGTCCCAAGTCCACCATGGAATCACCACAAACTTATTAAAGGCTTGTTCCTTTCTTCAAATGCACCTTCAAGTTCATCTCCCTGAACTGACTGTGTGCTTTGAATGCCACACATTGATTCATCTGCAACAGATAAGGTCCCAGAGAGAATATTTCATTTGAAACTATGGGCGGCAGGGTCATTTCATATCAGTGTACTGTGTAATTACTTTGAGAAGCACATATCTTTCAGAATGCTTTTTCCCAGGCTAGTCATTTATCAGCAACTTAAATAATCAAAAAACCAAAAACTGTGCATTGTTTAAACACTAATATTTCTAAGGCTACAATCCTAACCACACTTTCCTGAGAGTAAGCCCCACTGAACAAAATAGGACTTACTTCTGAGTAGACCTGGTTAGCATTGCGCTCTAACAAACCAAAGGTAAGAATCATCAGGAGAGCAGTGGCTTAGATGGGCCTTGGAAGCCGAGGTGGGCATGATTCACAATAAAAACCAGTTGTGGGGGGAGTGCTTAACTATAATGAGGTAAAAGCGGAGCTGAGCCAGTCCATTCATTTCAAAAGTGGGACAACAGACCAAGACACCAGACTTTTTGGAAACGTCCAGTCCCAGATTACCATAATTTCCAAATGTGTCTGTGTTTTGTTGGCTGGAGCTTTGGAGCTTCCAAAGACAAGCAGAGAAGCTGACTGCAGACCATCATGGGCATCTCATTCTCCCTTCCCTGTTCTGATTCCAAGGACTGGTCTTTGGCTGGACCTGAAACCTGGACCTTTTTCTCCAGCCTGGGCAAATATACACACAACGTTACATTGAAGATGGTGGGTGCAGTGCACCATGTAGACAGGGAACCAGCAAAGGTTGGGTGTCAAAGCAGACCTATTTAGAACCTCAGTACAGTTAGGGGCCTGCTGTATTGCAAAATGAAGGTCATTTTCAAAATAGCATATGGCATTCATGAAGTGACTTTCCGAAGTCATTCCAAGAATGCATACAGGTTCTAAAATATTACATCAGAATGCATAGCCTTTCTTGAAGCTGTAGAATTCTCCATGGCTGTCTTGTGGAATATACACTCCATTCTGACATAACAGTTCCACGTGCAACTGTGCACTAGATTTGTAGCACTGACCAAGGCTTATACAGCATTCTAGCCATACAACCCCCCTTGTGTTTTACAATCAAGGTCTCAGGTGCTGTGCTCCAGCCTGCCACTAGTACAAGATCAACTGGCAGAAACCAGGGACACGGACTTTTCTGCAGTGGTACTGAGTGTTTAAAACTTCCTATCACAGGAGATCAGCCAGAGGATCTCTCTTAAAGCTTTTAAAAGGACAATAAATATTGGGGGTGGAGCAAGCATGTTAATGCATAATTTTAGTTCTGACTAAAATTGCCATTTTAAGTTATTTGCTTCACTTGATTTGTTTTAATTGTTGCTGCTTCATTTCACTGTTGCTGCTGCCCGCTTGGGAAATTTTCAAATCCGAGAAGGAGGATAAATAAATAAAATAAATCCATTAAATGGAAAAACACTTCTGTCAATAGATGTGCCAGTGCTTCAACTACAGGGGGCTAGAGGCAGCCCAGGACCCTGGACTTTTATGATACAACCCCATAGGAATTGCTTTCAGAAGGTTGCAAAAGGGGAAATGACTTGATTAAAATTGGAGGAGTCGGACTGTAGGGCTTGTGGGTTTCATTCTCTCACTCAACTCTTATTTGCAAACTAAAATGAATCCTCTGAAATACACACACACACACACACACACACACACAAACAAACACTCTCTCTCTCTCTCTCTCTCTCTCTCTCTCTCTCTCTCTCTCTCTCCAAGCGAATGGAGGTCACATGAAATTTGGAGCTGCATTGCTGAGCTGGCAGCAACATTGAGGTATAAAAGCACAAAACTAAATATCTTGTTACGAAAGCACAAAACCAGCTTTATACACTATGCAGAACTGCCACAAGAGAAAGCTATGAATTGTACATCCAAGAACACACCCTGTTTGGCAGAAGTTGTGCTATTTCTCCCCCCCCCCCCCTGTGTAAGTTACTCCAGAAGTACGGAAAGAAGTTTTGCTGCTCACACTTCCCCTTGTTTCAGTGATTCTGCGTAATGTGCGAAGCTGCCCAAGGTCCAAATTCTATCAGGGCATTCAATTAGTAAAGCCTGTGAAAGCTAGGGAAAAACAGGATATGGACGTAACCTAGCCAGCATGTGACAGGGTGATAATTCATGGGGAGGGGGGGACCAGTGTCCTGCAGAGGGCCAGGAAAGAAATGACAACTCATCCTCACCTGACTAGCTACATTGCTAACAGAAGGATGACAGCTATTCCTCTATCCCAGATCTGATTCCATGGCTTGCTGAGCTAATTTTCACACAGATTGTTTTCAGACAAAACATTGCTCCGGCTTCAGGTAAGTTTACAGAGATAAATCTGTCAAACACAAGGGCAGCACGTTGGAGAAAAGATCATTCACCACAAGGTAACTAATAGGGGAGCCACATTTATCGTGCTCAAAATGTCATGCCTCCCCAGCTCATCTTTCTTCCATAAGTACTTGCTGAAGCCAAGACAGCCATCAGAAGCATAAGTAAATGCATTTATTTATGTGGTACATTTACACATTATATCTGGGAGAGTGAACCTACCCGAACACAGCAGTTGTCAGAGGAGGCCCTGCTCTGTGTCTCTCTACTCTTTGAGGTACAGAGACAGGGAACAAGGGACAGGGCCTTCTTATTGGTTGGCCCAATTCAAGCCTATTCTTATTATATGGCCCTATTCAAGCCATGCAACTCTTGCTCCATGGGATTTGCCTGACTTCACCCATCTGCATATTCTGATATCAGATCGACACAAGACAGTATTGTTTAGATTCACATTTCATGAGGCTGCTCTTTGATCTGAGCTAGCTCAGCTCTGGCAGCTGCTTCAGCATTGCTGCAGTTAGTGATTTGAGTGTTTTTATTGTTCATGACTAAGGGCGCAATCCTAACCAACTTTCTAGCACTGACATAGCCGTGCCAATGTGGCGTGCACTGCATCCTGCAGTGGGCGGCAGTCAAGGGGGGCCTCCTCAAGGTAAGGACATGCTTGTTACCTTACCTTGGGTCTGCACTGCGGCTAGGTCAGTGCTGGAATATAGGTTAGGATTGCGCCCTAAGTTTGTTTAGAGTTAATTGTGATTTTACTCTTTTATTGGCACTTCATGCTGGCTGGTATGTTAGCTGGCTGAGATGGTCACAGTTGGCATGGAAGGGTGGGACATATTTTTTAAAAATAAATAAGGAGTTTGGATGATGAGAAAAATGGGGGGAAATGTGGGGAAAGCAAACATCCAAGGGCCCAATCTTATCCAATTTTCCTGTGCTGATGCTGCTGTGCCAATGGGGTATGCACTGCATCCTGTAATGGAAAGGCAGTCACAGAGTTCTCCTCAACATATGGGAACATTTGTTCCCTTACCTCGGAGTTGCATTGAGGCTGCACCCATGCTGGAAATTTGGATAGGAATGGGCACCAAAACAGCCATTTTCAACCACTGTGCCATGGCACACTGGCGTGCCACGAGTGGTCCACAGGTGTGCCACAGGAATTTGGGGGAAGGTCATTTATTAATAGGGCCAATGAGAGATGTGAGCCCCCCACTGGCAGCATGGTGTGCCTTGTCAATTGTCAAAAACTTGGTGGTGTGCCTTGACCATTTTAGTGCCTTGACGGTGTGCTGTGAGATGAAAAAGGTTGAAAATCACTGATCTAAAGCAACCATCTGAAGTAGATTAGGTTGATAAACACTGAGTAGCCCACAGTCACACTGTGAATTTTAGGGCTGACTGGGCTGTTTTGAGCAAATTGGGATGGTGATGAAGAACTTTCGGCATTTGTCATGTTTTATCTGTCTTTAGACATACAGATGTACATATGTGTTTAAATGATTTCTATGTGCCCTAAGCCTATAAGGCCGTGGTTCTCAAACTGTGAGTCATGGGTCCCTGGGGAGCCGTGGAATTCTTGCAAAAAACCTATCACCCTATACAATGTCTAGGATTGGCCCAGTAGTTCAAGGGAGCTGCCAGTCAAAATAGTTTGGGAACCACTGCTATAAGGTGTAGAATACTAACACCACAAGCCTATGTATTCCTATTTAGAAGTAAGTCCTATTGAGTGCCATAGGATTTTCTCCCAGGGAAGTGTGTATGGAATTGCATCCTAAGTAAGGAAATAATATTCATAATGTTAATAACAGTTTAGACAAGGGGAGGGCTATGCTGGGCTCACTTGTAATGTACTTCTTATGACCACATGATCACCTGCATTTAACCGCCTCTTTTATGGCTGTGATCATAGATGGTAGAGTCAAGGTGGTGGGTTTAGTTCAAATGCTGAAAGCTTTTCTGATTTTATTTTTTAAAGGCCAAACCTTTCTAGTCCAGTTACTCTGTATTTGATCTTCAGCAAAGAAATAAAAGGATTTGAAAGGTTCATCAAAATACCTTTCAACTGTACATTGGATATGTGGGGGAAAAAATATTCTGGTTGCCATTTGAAAGTCAATTTAGACACAAAATCCAATAATGCTGTAACTGGCAATAGGAAATGATGCCCTAGTTAGCTTGTCCTTGGCACAGATGGACAGAGCAATCCCTTTTTCCCCATGCAGTGGCATGCCTCATGCGACTACAGCTGAAAGGCAAACAAGGCCGCTTCTACCTCAACTCCCATTCTTCTTTAACACAAAGATGCAGGGCAACTCTTGCCTGTGATGGCTGTGGTGGACCCACTAACCTAATGTGAGAACAGGGGACTTTTTGAATCACACAAACATACCCTGACTTCATCCTGTGGAAACCTTCCTGCAGGTCCATGATAAGCTTTCCAAACTTTAAAAGCATCTCTAAATGGGAATACATTTCCCCATCCCCTTTCTCATTTCTAAAGTTACATTCAATTATACAGCTCCTTAACACAAACCGAAGCAATCCCAAACTGCTTGCAGGATATGTATATTTTTTTAGCCACCAAGCCCCAAAGGCAAATAAAAAGAACCTTTAAAAAAACATCTCCAAGCCTTACACATCTCCCTAGCTTAAAACTGCTCTCATGATTTTGGCACGTTTGCCTGATGATCTTTGAATGCCTGGGTCTGGAAGTGCTGTTAAGGATTCCCATATGGCAGGACTGCAAACACACTAGCCCAAACAGCCTGCAAACTTAGCAGGAACTGTCAGATGCTTAATGGCAGCTCAAAGCACACCATTGTGTGCACTCGGTAGACACCAGCATTTCAAGTGCACTTCTCGGGGCCTAGAGAATGACAGATCTCTAAATACACCCTACGTTATTTAATTCCCTAGCAGTCTGCATAGCGTGTGTGTGTTTTCAAAGACTTGCACTGGTTATCATGCGTGGTTTTTAATTATGCTATTCAATTGCTTTCCAGCTCAGAAAGATAGCATGCTGCCCTCCCTTCTTAATGGACTCCTTGATAGCCACTTAAAAAAAAAAAAAGGAGTTTGGCTCAGAAAGATTTCAGGATTCCATTTTCCACATTCACACTTTATTTTTGGACCACGTAGGCCAACTACTCAACTGCAGACAGCAATGTATACGTAGCCTAGTGTTTAGGCACCTATATTTTTCAGTTGACACACTGTTAATGGTAAATGCAACTGAACGGCATAATTAAAGAATGCACATAATAACTCATGATGAAGAGTGAGCCTTCAAAAGTGCACTCATGCTTTAAGAATTGCCACTGAGTTAAAAAAAATGACCTTGTTTTCTGTGCTGGGCTACATTAGTGTGACTTCTTTCCTATTGCACAGCAATATCCCACTGCACCAGCATAAAATCAGTGATCCTGGTCTGCATAGCAACACAGATCTTATGTCACCTACGTAGTCACCTACTGTGGCACATAGGAGATTAAAGAGTGGTGAGATGCCCAAGTTTTCTTGGAAGGAAAGAAGCTGTGAGCTTCTTGGTAGCTGTGATCTGTAGTAACTCTTTACATCCCTTCACTCCAAGCCATGAGGGCCAAGCCCCCCAACTCAAAGTAATTATGATACCAGTCCTCTTCACCCCCAAAACTAGTTTTATCATCTAATGCATTCCATCTGTTTCGGCAATTCTGTTTGGAAAGTATTTTACATGAACTCCTCCCCCCACATACTATTCTTGATTTAAACACAAAAACAGTTTTGATATGCAAACAAGTAGAAGCCCAGAAGTCTGAGATTGCCCATCACTGAGGTAGAACAGGCAAACAATGGGTTAACATGCTTTGAGATATTACAAAGCTTCAGATTCCTTTAAATATGGTAATTATTCCAAAGTTCAGCATCCCTTGAGACTGAGCTAGACTTACCCATCTGTGAAAGCAATCAGAAGAAGAGAATGAGAAGAGTGTATGTGTGTTTGTGTTGATACCACTGGCACACTGTACCTCAAGCCAGCTAAACTGATTCATTTCAGAAGCTACAGTGGCTTAAATTAAAATTCATTACAAGAAGAGAAGGCAGATGCACTCTGCAAAAGAAAATCTTGCAGTGTGCAAACACTTCACAGCAGAAAAGGAACTACAGTAAGCCTTTGCCACGTCTTCAAATTCACCCTTCTAAATAACAGTGCAAGATGCTAATAAAGTCTCTTTAAGGCGCTCATTTGCAAGATGAAATAATCAGTGATAGAAGAGACACAGGTTAAGTTAAGGATAGAATAGTGAAGCAAACTACAGGGATGAGGCTAGATCTGATGTGGACAATTAGTCTCATTTCATTCTGCCTAATCCCTGGTGGTTCATAAGGTTTGGCTAGCCTTTGGCACAGCCCAGCGATTGAAAGTACAAAAGAAAGAACAACTAGATTAAAATCTTGACATGGCCACAGGTCATGTTGATGTGGCCTGTGTGGGTGCTTTAAGCCTTAAAGCAACACAAAAAGATAAACAAACAGCAAAAAAAGCCCCTAACCTCCCAGGTTTAGGAATTACAGGGATCTAGCCATTTCTAAAGAAAACAAAGGTGTGAGGAGACTACCATTTGTCAACAGCATTTTGAATATCTCTTCTAAGAGCTGCAACAACAACAAAAAAGGAATCAAACTAAAAATATCATCTGCTAGCAGTCTGAGTCATCTCCAGTTGTCTTTTAAAACCCCAAAGGTTTCAGACATTCTAGGGCGCAAATGACCAGGCAGCAAATTAACACTGACAGATGTTTTAAGACCAGTTACACTTTTTCTTTGAGATTTCTTTAAAGGAAGAAGATCAAGTCACTTATGTGTTTTATCTTTGACTTTCTGATGGCTTAAAAGCCCAGGCTAGCAATTACCTATGTCAATGAACAGCAACAACACTACTAAAAAGTTAAAAGGACACACACACACACACACACACACCTTTCACTATAAAGTGCATTTTCAGCACACTTATCATCACATTACAATCCATTTTAAAAAAATATTGCCATCTTTAATTTTAGACAGCACTAAAGCAAATGGGAAAGATTTCTGAAACTCTGGTCCTAAACATATATATTTGGAAATCATTTCCTCAGAAATCAAAAGGTCTGACTGTCAAGACATAAGATACACATTTTGCATCAGGTAACACAAAACACACTTCAAGTCGTCACAGCAGCACACACCTAAGAGTTACATGATTTAAGACCTTGCAACTAGAATGACAACCTGAGAGCTAAACTTTAAAGGATCATTGCTTACCTGTTTCCAAGCCCAGATTTGTGGGAATTGTATGGTTTTTTAAAAATCCAGTAAGTCTTTTCCTTCTGTTGGGTTAAGCTTTTTTGTTTTCTGTTTGTTTGTTTTTAAATATATTTTCCCTTTAGTATGTGCTTGCTTGCAGAAGCCCCAGGAAATGCTGCAGCATAATCAAGTATCTTGTTTTCTTTTTGCAAAGCCCTGTAAAATGCTAGTGGGAGATTTCTTGAAATGAGCAGCACCAGGCTTTTCATCAAAGCTTCCCAGAAGACACGCACATGCACATAAAAACATAGGGCAGCTTGAAAGGAAAAATCTGCTGTGGAAACCATCAGCAGGAAAAATTCGCTGGTTGCTGCTCTCTGTTTGCATAGGCTTGATAGCTGAACATTGCCTTCCACAGAATTCCAGCCTGGTAGGGACTCTTGTCTTCCTTCCCTCTTCCTCCCCTTACCAATCCATATTCCTTCTTCCAGCAATCCAAGTGACTCCAACAGAGCCCCAACTCAGGGTTTACTGAATGACCCTTACAGACAGCCAGGCTGCATCCAGACTGCAGTCCCTCCCTCTCCAAGTCTGAGACATTCAAGAAAGCTCAGCACAGCCCCATCACTGTGCTGTGCTTCCCTGCCAGACCCAGAATTTTTGCTGTTGCAGTGCTCGCCTCTTTTGCATTCCAATGAGGCTGTGATGTCAGCAAGTCAAAGTCACTGCATCTGGACAGTCCAACAAACTGTGTCCCCTGGCCAGCGCCTGTAATTTATTTATATGCAAATCAGGCTGTTCTTTGCAAATCAATAAACCACACTCCTCTCCCTTTCCCTTTCTCTCCCTCCTCCTTCGATGCAAAATGTTCAGGAAAAAAAAAATATGAAGAATTAAAAATAAACCCTCTTCTGTTTGACTGCTGTGTGTGTAAGTAGTGATGGTTGGCTAGTTATCCACAATCAAAGCTGGATAGTTTGGAGACTATTCAGACTGCACGTGGCCAATCTGTACAGAAATGTGATAGCATTTGACATTGACCGAACCCTCATCTTTTCTAGCCCAGC
Source organism: Tiliqua scincoides (assembly GCF_035046505.1). Lineage (NCBI taxonomy): Eukaryota > Metazoa > Chordata > Lepidosauria > Squamata > Scincidae > Tiliqua > Tiliqua scincoides. Next base: position 241,916,728 of record NC_089822.1, on the reverse strand, counting down.
CAAATCCCATGTTGGCATCCTTCAGTCTCGGAAGACTATGGTGTCACGCTCTGAATGGTGGTTCTGGAACAGAGTGTCCTCTCCAGTGCGCGAAGCCTGGGTAAAGTAGGTATGAAGGATAGGCTGTTACCCATGCAGCAAATCCCCCCTCTCCACGTCGCTGAAATGGTCCAATGGAAAGGTAGAGGCCAATACGGTTGGTTCCAGCGGCGTTGCAGGAGTTGCCAGAACGTGACTGTGTTCAGCCATGAACTGCCTCAGGGACTCCGGCTCCGGATTTTGCCTCGAGGTTGACTCCTGAAGCCTTTTCCATAACTGGATGTAGCCACAAGGCAGTGGAGGTTTGGGATCAGAGTTTTCCTTCTCTCAGATGAGCTGCCTTCCCAGGCTGACGAGTCCCATCTACCCGGTGGCTGTTTAGTCGCCTCTTACGACAAGTACAGCCAAACTGAGGGCCTATTCTTAGCCCCAGCCCCCAGGGGATACAGGGGATACCATCCCATACAGATACACAGATACCCATACAGATACCATCCCAGCCAAAACAAGCCACTGTTTCCCACTGTCACTAATCCAATGCCTCTCAAATCATAGACTGAGACTCTGCAACAGGTTATGGAAGCTTTGTGGATTGGTTGTCTTGTTTCTCAGCAGTGATTGGGTGTCAGAAGAAATAACTGATAAAGGGTTGAGGACCAAATCCTATCCAATTTTTCAGTGCTGGTGCAGCTGTGCCAATGGGGCTTGCACTGCATCCTGTGGTGGGGAGGCAGTCAGAGAGTCCCCCTCAAGTTATGGGGACATTTGTTCCCTTATCTTGGGGCTGCATTGCAGCTGCACCGGTGCTGGAAAGTTGGATAGGATGGGCTCTCAGTTGCTCAGTATAAAACAGCATCAGATGTTCCTAATGGCAAAAGGCCTGTGATGAGGAGTTCTGGGTTTGGAAGTCCATCAGGGCAAGATGGGTCCCATGCAAAACTGTCATTATCTTGCTGGTTCTCCTTAAGACAGTATGTTAACATTAACTGGAAAAACCCATAGTAGTCGGTTCCCCCCCCCCCAAAATAAAACCCTACAACAAAACATCCCAAAGTATGGAGTTCAAGAAAATGTTGTACCAAATTTTTTCTAGTGGTGGTAAAAAGGCAGGAAAGGTGAGCTCATGGTGAGAACTGATGCTTAAGTGTTCATTGTGGAGGGGAAAAAAGATTGGTTAACTCTTGAGAGTTCTCATCGTGCAAGCAAGCGTACTGCTACTTTCTACATGGCAGTGTAACGTCTCCAACCTTCTCCACCTCCTGGGGTGGGGGGTAGGCTGCATTGTAAGTGATGAGTAAAGATATTTGAGCTATGATTCCAAAGGAAAGGCAATCAGGAGCAAGAGGTAGGATGATGCTCACTGTCTCCTTATTCTACTCTTCTCTAAACAATCGTCCATTTGTTTCATCCTAGGTTCTTTTCTTAGTCTTCCCTCTTCTCCCTTGCACTGTGCATCCCCCTGCAGTGGAAAACCTGTGCCCCTAATGGGACCAGCTGAAGTAGGAACTGCTGGGATCCAACTGTATTGCTGCTGGTGTTGGCAGGCAGATTTTAATGCTGCCTGGGGGAGAGTAATGTCAAGGCCCCAGGGGGAAGAGTGTGCATGACTGTAGCCTCTTCCCAGAGACCATCTGTATCCAAGGCAGCCATCTTTCTTCTCCCAGAGGTCTTAATGTTTTCTTCACCCCTTTCTGCCTTTCCTCTTCTTCATCAGCTCTTACTCTGTTTCTTCTCCCCTTGCTTCTTCCCAGTAGCTCTCTTTACCACCGCAGCTTCCCTACAAGTTTCTTTCACCTCAGCATTTCCTTTTGCTGCCTCTCCACCTGGTCTCTTTCCTGTCTCCTCTTCTCTGTCCTTCTCCAAGTACGTCTCCTCTTTCTGCATCCCATCTTCACTCTGCTCCTCCTTCCTCTTTGATTGCCTCTGTCTCCGCCTGTTTCTCCCAATAGTGCTTAGCGCCACTTCCAATCAGTATGGAGGCTGACCAGAGGCTTTTCCTGATTCCTGCTTTCCCAGGCCTTGACCATGACATAGCCAAGTGACTGATACCAAAGAAGCTGCCGTATTTGGGCTCTTTTAGCCCTCCTTGAGTGGCACAGAGCCACGGATTGTCACATGCAGGAGGGAAAACCTAAGCAGATCCTGGCTCAAGTGGCAGCATGTGTACTGAATTCTGGAATGCCCTTCCCTCTGAAGCAGTGGAGTTCCTGGAGGGGGTTCATATGCCCCAGGGTGTATTGGAAGAACTGGCGAGGAGGTGGATGTGGTGTCAGCAGTGGCCCCTTTAAGGGTAAGGCCTGGGCACCCAGCAGAGTATGCTGCACAGCTGCAGCCACTGGAAGGCAATAGGGCCCTCAGGGATATAAGGAGCACCTGAGGCAGGAAGGGGGTTTTTTTTTTGAAGGAGTGCAGGTTGGAGGTAGGAGACTGACTTGGTTTATTGAATTTGGAATCTGACTGTGGATTGTGACTGGACTTGGATACCCTGATGGATTTGACTAACCTACCTGGAACCTGACCTTAGACTGTAACTTGGCTTATTGGCTCTGGACTCTGATTTGGCAACTCTAATTGATTGGACTGGTTTACTTGGCATCTGTGGACTGGAGCTGGACTCTGACTTCTGCTTACTGCACTGGTGAGTTGCACAAGGGGGACTGATCAGTCTTACGCGGGCATGAGGCCCAGTGGATTGGAATTTGGCAGAACACAGGGCACCATGCCTCAGGAGTGGCACCACCTTCCTTGCCCCCTTGTCAACCCAGCCTTCTTCTGGGGGCCTTCAGAGAGCCAGGGAGGCCACGCCCATCCTTCCCAGCCCTCCAAAGGCCTTCTGAGGGCCTTTAAACCCCACCTCTGATTTCCTTTAAACCCCACTTTTGACCACACATGACCTTCCTGGCCCTCCAAAGGCCTTTTGAGCCTTCCAGAAGGCTGAAAATCACTGGTTTTCAGGGGGCAGCACTTGGCAGGAGCTACACAGAGGCCAGGATCACCACTGCCCTGAAGTTCTGGAGACCAGTTTGATCCCTACATCTTTGGTCAATGCAGAGGAAAACATGGCAAACTCTGACCCACGTTAGCAAAATGAACAACAAATCCCATAGTTGTAGAATTCTAACCATCTAACTTATCTAATCTCTTCCAAATTTCAAGAACTTAGAACATTTTTTTCTGGTATTATTTATTCCCCACTGCCCTTGTAGGATAAACTAGACCAAGGTGGTGGGGGGGAACCCTTGCGTGCTGAAAGACAGACATTTTGTTTACAACTGCAGTCATATAGCTAGAGTCTCTCTGTAGACTAGCCTTGGGAGTCTGAAGATACACTTTTTATTGCCAGGGTCCTTGGCCTTTTCATATTCCAGACCCTTGGCAACATATCATCAGTGGAGGAACAATGAGAAAAGCACCTACATAGTTAAACAGAATTCTTGTATAGACTGGCTATAGAACATTATGTGGTTATTCTTGCTAGAGTTTCTGGTACCTCCATTATGCTTTGTTTATACTATACAGATTTAAGCTTACAAGGCCACAGGGCCAAAATATGCAGGTGATATTGAGCATAGCTTCTGTTAAGCCAAGGGAACAAAATTGGTATAGATCTGCCAAGACTCTAGACCAGCCATTTTCAACCACTGTGCCGTGACACACTGGTGTGCCGCGAGTGGTCCACACACACACACTTTAGCTTTCCTCCTCTCTCTATTGATGGCAATATCTGCCAGTCACAGATAAGAGCCTGCCCTCCACCATTTCCTTGCGTCTTATTGATTCTCCCAGCCCCCCCCCTTCCTTCATGTTCTTCCTTCTGCTTCTCCCAAATGCTGCTCCACTGATTGGTGAAGATGAGTCATCTTCACTTGTATACGTTAATACTTTTTAAAATTCTCAAAATAGAGCATTTGTCCACTGACTAGCCTCAATGTTGATTAAAAAACAACTGGCTGAATGGCAGAAATAGTTGGTGGGTGGGCTTGGAAAAACTATTTTACCTAGTTTAATTCTGTGGTTTGCTGCATTTGCATGAAGATTACAGGATAAAACTCGGAGCCACAGGAACTAAAGCTCCAACTCACAGCATCCTAAGCACAGCTGGACAAGACCTAAACCTGCACCAGGAAAACACAGTGGGTGTTTTCCTGCTGCACCCATGGGAAGGGTTAGTAGAGAGCAGTGTAAGGACTGACCTTGTAGGTCCCTTCCAATTCTATGACTTTATTATTCTATGACCAGTGATAACCACATATGGAGGATCCAGTGGGCTTTTTTTTGCACCAGCTGATTGCATTTATATTGGTTTATGTATGTGCTTGTATAAAGAGCAGGACGTGGGAATGGGATATTGCTTGGCAAGTTGATCAAAGCTTGCTGGCTGAGAACAGGACCCAATTCACTCATGGTGGCACATTGCTGTTTACGCGCACATGCAATTAACACTACATTTATCTCTTACAAGCTCCTTCCATGTTTCTTCTTGATGGCAGGAAGTGCTATAAAGACAGATGAGATGAAAACTTAAAAGAACTCTTCATACTAAAAATGCACTGAGAACAATTCCAAAACCATATATGGAAAGAGGGAGGAAAGTGAGCAAGGTTAGAATCCTTACTGCTCTCAATACCTGCAGTGCTCTTTTTAAAGCTGAACTATGTTTCTATGAACTATGGTGAAGTTCAGAATGGATTGTGAAAAGCTCCTAAAGGATCTCTCTAGACTGGGGGGAACTGACAGTAAACTAGCAGGTGTGCTTCACTAAGTAAGTGTAAAGTAATGCACACTGGGGCAAGAAATCAAAATTTCACATATACGATGATGGGTTCTGAGCCATCTATGATAGATAAGATCTTGAGGTGGTGGTGGATAGCTTGATGAATATTTCAACCCAGTACGCACCAGCTGTAAAGAAGGCCAATTCCGTTCTCAGTAGCATTAAAAAAGGGGAGTAGAGAGGCCAATATTATGCCATTGTACAAATCAATTGTAAGGCCACATCTGGAGTATTTTTCTGGTTGCCACATCTCAAAAAGGATATAGGCTGCAAATCCTAACCGTAATTTCCTGAGAGTAAGCCCCATTGAACAAAATAGGGCTTACTTCTGAGTAGACGTGGTTAGGATTGTGCCCATAGTGAAACTGGAAAAGGTGCAGAAGAGAGTGGCCAACATGGTTACTGAGCTGGGGCACCTCCCTTATGAGGAAAGGCAACAGCGTTTGGGGCTCTTTAGTCCAGAAGGAGGGCACCTGAACAGAGATATGGCTGAGACATATAAAATTATGCATGGGATGGATAGAGTGGATAGAGGGAACACATGGCACAACATAGCACCAGAACCAGGGTAACCAGTACCATCCACTGAAACCAATCACAGCCATGACAATAACTATATGCAACCTCTGGGTTTTAGGGTAGTCTATCTCTGGATGCCAGATGCAAAGGAGTGGCAACAGGATACAGGTATCCTGTTGTCTTGTGTGCTCCCTGAGGTATCTGGTGCGCCACTATGAGATACAGAAAGCTGGATTAGGGAGAACCGTGGCCTGATCCAGCAGGGCTCTTCTTATATTCTTATGTACAAACTGTGTTTTTTAGCCACACGTCAGCTGCCTTGAAAAATAAGTGTCATTAAAATGTAAGAGGTCGATGGTATGTGAATTTCATGGCACTCCATAAAACAACAGTAATTTGTGAGAGAAATAGAAGGGATTTGTTTCTTCTTCCCTTTCTCTCTCTCTCTCTCTCTCTCTCTCACACACACACACACACACACACACACACACACACACACACACACACACACACACTTACTCCCACCCACCCACACACTTAAGTCCACCCCAGCTTATTTCATTGCAGGCCGGAGATGGGAGCCTGCTCAGCAATTCAGACTTGAGTGCTTAATCTGGATGCGACACAAGAATTTTATACAGTTCAGCTATGCCCGCCTGCCAAACCCCCCAAATGACGTATGTTATAGTCAACCCAGCATATGTCAATTAGAATATGGAGGAAATGGGCCGAAACTCAACCAGGCTAAAGCAAACAAGAACTCTGTTTGCAAATTCATAATTTAAAACAGAAACAAATTATAACTTGTTTAGTGAAACAGTTTTCCTTGGAAACGCTGCTAAAACCACAGGCATCAGCTCATACACAATGGCTAACAGCCATTTGATAGGACAACTTTTGGTCTGAGCCCCTTCCCCTCCTTTTATTAAACAGCTGACTAAATGCCTGGTTCTTACCTAAACTGCCAAACCATGAAAAAGAACCAATGTATGAAAAATACATATAAAGGAGTACAGATTGTATTACAGTAGGAGGCTTCATTTTAATCTTTTGTTAGCCGCCTTGGGTGCCCTTCGGGGAGAAAGGCGGAATAATCCAATAAATAAATCCAATAAATAAATAAATTTGAGCAGGCTGCCTAGAGTAGGCATGCCATTGAGAAGTAAGAATAAGCTCGGTTTCCTAGCAACTTCACTTTAGAAACAAATTTGCAACCTAACTTCAGATTTTCACACATTTTAGTTCTTGAGGGTGAAATTTCATATTCTGAAAGAGGGAAGTGACTGTCATCAAATAGAGCCGTGGTTCTCAAACGGGTTGGTTGCGACCCACCAGTACGTGTAACGCTTCCCCCGTCCCTTTAAGGGGCGTAAAGGGGGAAGGCAGTGAGGCAATCCCCAGGATCACGTCGCTAAATGGGGTGAGGGGGGTGCTTTTACTTACTGTGTGTTAGCACAGGTAGCAGGAGGTACGGGGAACCCCATGGAGCTCTCCACAGGGCTCCCCAAGGCTTGAGATTTTCAGAAATAGCAAACACAAGCCACTTTCGGTTTGCGAACTCAGCCAGGAGGTGGCTAGCGCTTGCTATTTCTGAAGATTCCAAGCCTCGGGGAGCCCTGTGGAGGCCTGTGCGGGGCTCCCCGCACCTCCTGCTAATTGCCCTGACACATAGTAAGTAAAAGCGCCCCCATCAACCTCTGGGGATCATGTCACTGCCCTCCCCCTCCCCCACAAAGACTTACTTTGGCAGTTAAGCTCCCAAAAAGTTTGAGAACCACTGGAACACAGGAATATAAGAACAGTCTGGATTCTGCCCAAGGTCCACCTAACCCAGTATCATGTTTTCCACAGTCACCCAATAGATTCCCCTGGGAAGACCACAAGCAAGGCATGGGGCCATAGAACTCTCTTGCTGTTCCTATCCTGTGACTGCATACTGTTGCATACTACAATTGCACACTGTTCAGTAGCATACTGTCTCCAAGCCTGGAATTATATAACTGTAATGATGAGTAACAATGCAGGGGCAGCACAACCCAGAATGTTAGCCGTTGCTCCCCCAGGGCCACCACTGCTGCCTCTGCCTAAAAAAAAAAAAAGAGGGGGGGGGAGAACAAAAGCTCCTTATCTTATTCCTGGAATGGTTTCTTCAAACACAAAAGTGCAGGGCTACAGGTTTGATTTAAAAAGATTGCGCAAATGAAGAAGTTCCTTCCATTTTTCATCTCACTTTTAGCAGGCAGACTGGAGATTTCATCCATAGCAGTAGAGGGAAGTGGCAGACTCGGCTGAAGAGCACCTTAAATCCACCACCGTCTCATTCCCCCACAACCCACTTCTGACGCAACCCTCATCACCTAGCATTGATGGTATTATTCCTAACCACCAAGATTTTAGTGATTTTGGTCACTTGTGATATCACCCCCCCCCCAAGGCTGGTACCTAGGGCAAACTGCCCCCTTGCCCCCTAGCTACACCACTGTTTCAACACTCTGTAGCCAATTTCACATGGTTGACCTACTAAGAAATTGATAGAAAGCAATGCAGATAACCACAATAAGAGGAAAACTGTAAAATTATTAAGAATATGTATCAGGCTCCCTTCAAAGGTTAGTGTTCTGTAACTTTGAAGAGGAATTAGCAGTATGGTAACCATGGAGTTATTCTGTATAAAGCCAAGAATAGTATGAGGAGAAGTCAGAGGAAACTGCTATTTGATTTTTCATAATATGAGGTGAGTCTCTTGAGCTCATTAGGAATGGACACAGTGAGAGCCAAGAAAGATTACAGGGTTCACAAAATCATGAAGCAAATTCTTGAAGGACAGATCTATCCCTGCTTGTTTGCCAAGACAGCCAGCAGATGCAATTGCCTGTTGGTTTTGCTAAATCCCAGGAAAGAACCTGGGTGATCTGAGCAGCTGGCAATAGGCCCAGGCTTGCAAGAAGGCCCGTCACCAAGCCAATTCCAATTCTTCACAGCGACCTGGGTCAAAAAAATCTCAAGTCATTCTGAAGTCTGTTTTGTGGAGGAGGAAAGAAGAATGAGGGAGTGCAAGTTGTCCATTTCCCCATAACTCTCTTCCCTACTGTGCCTAATTTCTTCACATAATCACCTCTTTTATGATTTCCTCAACTTCTCTTCCATCCTTTTTCCAGTACAGTTTTCTAGTAGGACAAAGACTTTTCTGGCCAAACTAATGATAGCAGGGAGCAACAGCAACAGACACCTGGGGATGGCTGCAACAGTAACAACCCCTTTTATTTATTTTGATTTTGATATACAGGTGCAGCCTATTTATCCACGGATTTTTTATCTCAAAAAAATGTGAGTGTCTCAAAGTCACTCACACCTTTGCCTCCTTTGCCCTGGGCTGGCATCTCACTCAGTTTCCAGGCAGCCCAAAACACTGCAAAAAGGCTCTGCCTCACCCAGGCAGGGAAATAGCCCTGGAAGTGGGTCCCCTTGCAAAGGAACAGTAACACTCCTGGAGCCCCTGAGCCAGCAAAGGGGCTGAAGAGAGGAAGGGGGGGCTGAAAATCTCTGTAGCCAGAACACGTGCAGCAAGGTGGAGCGTGTTCTCTCTCTCTCTCTCTCGCACACGCACACGCACACGCACACGCACACGCACACGCACACGCACACGCACACGCACACGCACACGCACACGCACACGCACAGGTGTGGTAGCAACAGAGGGGATTGCTTTAAAAAACCCAGGGAGTGTTTGCCAAATTCCCCCCCCCCCATTGTGATGGTGCAGGCAATCAGACACAAGCAACCTCCCCCCCCACATGGTACAGGCTGTCACAGACACAAGCAAGTCTTCCCACCAAGCAAAGCATTTGATTTAGCCTACAATTCTCTCCACACTTTCCTGGGAGTAAGCCCCACTGACTGGAATGGGGCTTACTTCTGCGTGGAAACGCGTAGGGCTGGACTCTTAAAAGATCAGCATACCATGTGATAGAAGCTGGGCAGCTGGCAACAGGGAGGGCTGAGTATGAAGCAGAGGGGAGGGGATTGATAACAGCTGCCTTAGTTTCCTTCCATCCAGAAGTGTCAGGCTGCAATGTATTTGCATAACTCTATGGAATTTAGCACAACATGTTTTTTGTTAATTGTGCCAAGTCACGGAACGGAACTAACATGGATAAATAGGCTCCACCTGTATGTTGATTTTTTTTCCCTATTACTTATATTCAAAGTGTCTAATGATCTGGTTAAATAACCTATCCTGAAACACAGACATTTCACAATGTAAACATGAGCAAGACTGTACTTAGAAAACAGATGCAGAAATCCATCAATAAGTCATTTAAAAGATTCAGTAAAGCAATGATCAAAACCCAAGAGCATGCTGAAAGAGATAGGCTCTAATTCCTTGACTAAACACCGAATAAGAAGGAACCTGATAGATCTCCCCAGGCTGGGCATTCCATAATTTTCATTCCACTACAGAAAAGACTCTGTGTCCTATTCCAATCCATTGTGTCTCTAATTGAAACTAGAACCTCTTAAGACTTGGGTAGGGTCCTATGGGAGAAGCCAGTTCGTAAGGTATCCTAGACCTATGTGACTACCAAGTGCATATTCCTTAGGACAGAACATGGCTGTCCATACAATGCAAATGACATTTCCTAATAATCAAGAGACATGACATATGTAGTACCGTAGCTCAGAGGCAGTCCTGGCTTTCCTGTGCCGGGGCCACCTCTGCTTTGGCTGCTCCCCTGCTCCAGACCTGGAAATAATCACTTCCACATGGCTGCCTCCTTCATTTCCCTTTTGAAAGAAAAGGTACAATGAAGGAGACAGCCAAGGCTCTGCCGGGGAAGAGGGGCAGCCCTCAGAGCAGTTGGCACACCTCCTCCAATTTCCAAGGAGATGCGCGCTACTTCTCCAGCTCTGACAGAGGCTTTTGTGCCACTTCTCAGTGACGCGAAAGGCTTCATCAGAGCACTTTGGGGCTGCTGGAAGCGGCACCAAGGAGGAGAGTGCTGCCTGCCTCATAGAAGCAGTGCTCACCTGGGCTTCCAGTGGCCCCAAAGTACTCCAATGGAGCCGAAGAAGCGGTACGTGTCTCCCCTGTCCTGGGCGCCGCTTCCAGGAGCCCCAAAGTGCTCCAATGGAGCCGAAGTAGCGGTACGTGTCTCCAAAATTGGAAGAAGGGCAATGCTGAGACCAGCAGGGAACCGTGCAGAGTGACTGTGCTCCTGCAGTCACTCTCAGTGCAGTTTCCGGCAATGTGTGAGGCCACACCCTCTCCTCCCCTTTAACTAAAGGGGAGGGAGTGACCCTCAGGGTGGTGTGAAGCCGCGCTGACAGTGGCTGTTGTCCTGCACCTGGGGCTTTTGCCCCTCTTGCCCCCTCTAGGTACGCCACTGCTGTTGCTCAACATATGAACTGCATGTCCAGGGAGACCCACTGACAGCCATGTGGCCTATGGAGAGGAAAATAAACAATATTTTTACTGAGCATCTGACTTGACAAAGGGGGAACAGCACAATAAAGTTAAGGGTTCAGACCCCAGTAATTTGAGCACTGAAACATGGAGGAAACAAGAAGCAGTTTGACTGTTTTTGTATCTAAAAACCAAAAACCTCTGGCTTCCAAGTGGGGAAACATCTTCCTGCCCTAGATAACTCTTGAGAGCAATTCCTACATTGGCAGGTAACAACAATAAGAGAAATCTACCTGCACAAAACAGATTGTACTGCCCAGAAAAAACAGTGTTGTGGGATGGCTGCTGTCATCTTGTCTCCTCTCAGAGGCTGAACGGAGCGGTAAAGGCCTGTGTTCCTACAGCTTGAACTAATTTAGCCCTCTGAGTAAAGCCCTGCCACTTGTCAAAACTACCTTCTGCGGCCTATTTACTTTTCTGTAACACATCTAGTACAGTCTGCTGGATATTGATGTTGTTAACCAGACAAATAATTAAGTGATCGAGTTCTAGGATTTGGAGCTACCAGTTAAATACACAGTGGCATCATGAAACCACAGGACCTGACCCCTTGTAATAGTCTCATAAAACACATCTTTATAGCCAGGCAACTAAACTGACTGTTAGGTAAGAACAGGCCATGCTGGTGTCACAGGATGGCATGTGTTCCTTATCAATTCCTGCTGGCATATTTCCCCATTCCTATTTCTTTTTCTGTTTAAACATCCCAAATGTGTAATAAGTAGAATTTTTTCAATACTGGCTTCAAAATATATTAACCAAGCACTGGACAGAAATTCTTCTTGGGGCATATTTTTTCAAATAATATCAAAATGCCTGCCAATAACATAAACTGGGGGGGGGGGGAATTGAAGGAGATTCAATTGACTTTAGAGTTGGATTAGATGGTGGATTAGGTGGTATTGGCCGTTGAGAGCAGGAGTAAAGTTAGGGACCAGAGAAGTTATGCAGTTGCCATGGGTCCATTCTATAGAGGGCCCAACTGACTGATCCCTCACTTGCAGTCCTAGCCCATGTGCCACCTGGGGCCAGAACTGCAAAATGCCCACCTCAGGAGACTGCTGTTCCCCTCAGCAGTTGCACCAGAGCCTCACACAGCATCTTCTGGCCTCCAAAAACCTTCTAAGGCCTCTGGAGGGCCTTTAAGCATTACTTCCGGTTTTCATCTGGCCTTTCAGAGGGCCAGAGGATACCGCATGAGACCTCCCCAGCCCTTGGAAGGGCTCTGGAGGGTGGGTGCCAATGGTGGCAGTGCAGCAGCAGGGGGGAGAATGGGCAGTGGTGCCATCCCCACAAGCCTCACAGGCATGGCACCCAAGGCAGTTGCCCCCGACCTCTCCTCCGGAACACCACTTTGATCCCTAAACCTCCAAAGGCAGTGATAATACCTGACGTTACAATAGGGATCACAACGGGGGGCTAGTGCAGAGCTTCGCCCCAAGGGCTCAGCAGTTTGCCACTCACTGCTGTCAGGGATATGTTTTTGCCCTGCCTCAGTGGTGCCATGACTTTTCTGTTTTACCAGCTAACATCCATATACATATACATATATAAAAAAACTAGGGGAATGCTTGTCATTATGACATACGTACCCCGCCCCCTCAGAACAATCAGATAAAAGCATCATCAAATACTGCATCCTGTTTCCAGCCAGATAAGCAATGGTCTTTTCCCAGTGTTTGTTGCCTAAGAACTGGTATGAAGATGCATATAGATTCTGTACTCCAGCCTACTGATACCTGCAATAACCAAGTTCTATATAGATTCATGGAATGTGCTGCAACAACATGGGTGAGCAGCAAGAGCCCCTGCCCTCTACAACAGAGGACCAGTCCTTTTGCCTGAAGGTCTGGGTACCCCATTCACAGCAATGGGGAAAGGCACATCTGCATATTGTTACCATTACCCTGGGTTCTGTTGTGTATGGTTGGCAACCTTCAGTCTCGAAAGACTATGGTATAAGCCTACAGCACCCGGTATTCCAAGGTGGTCTCCCATCCAAGTACTAACCAGGCCTGACCCTGCTTAGCTGACGAGATCAGGCATGTGCAGGGTAACAGTTGCTGCATATGTGTGTAATTTATCTTATATAGCATATGTACAATGTGTACAATCTGTCTCTTAAACAAGCACACAGTGATGTATTGTGCCCATTCTGCGGGTAGGAAATCAAAGCGAACTCAAGGAAACCCAGTATATTCATTGACTCAGATGTGGTTTCAAATCACGGTTCTTCAGCATAATACTGTATCCACATTTTGGATCCCTTTGGATATATCCATTGCCCTTTTCTTTACAACCAGCTTGCCCAGGGGGCAACCTGAACTCCTCATTCTGCCATGTGCTGCATACTTTAAAAAAAGGGTGTTTCATTAAGAGACAAAGTGTAGGGCAAGCCCAGGGAACACTTAAGAGAGGAGTCTAATGTGAAAGTTACCTTTATGGTTAGAAAATAAATCTGAACACTAAAATAGGAAAAGGAGAAATTCAAAAGGTGTATTATTTCCCACTACTACTACTACTACTACTACTACTACTACTACTACTACTACTACTACTACAGGTCATGCCTCGTTATCCACTGGGATTCCATTTCAGAATCCCCAATGGATAAAAAAAGGGGACACCAAATCAGTGGAAAAATAGCTTTAAAGACCCACTTCCAGGTTTCTTGCTCCTCCATTGCTCCTAATGGAATGACTTCATTCCATTAGATTCCATTATTCATTCCATCTAGAGGCTGAATACAGTATAGTGTCTATACTGATGCATTCTGGGGCAAGATTACAGGGACAAGAAACCCAGAAGTGGCTCTTTAAAGCTACCTTTAAGCCCAAGAAGCTTGCAACTGGTGCAGTTTAAGTACAAGGCATTTAAATGTGGGCCCAGTATAAGTGGTGAGTGAAATCAGTGCATACCAAATCTGTGGATATTGAGGCACCACTTGTACTGTGTGTGCATGTCTTGTTTTTTTTAAAGGCAGGCTGCAGACATGAACAGAACACACACCAGAAAGATCTACCCAGGAAATGTATATATAGGTGGCACCTCCTAGACCAGAACAATTTTATCCCATCCCTGCCAGTGCTAATCAATATATACAGCACAAATGCTTTAGGATGGTGAACAAGCCCAGGGGTGAACTCTGGTGCAAAACAGCTTCCCTTCTCAACAAGAGATTTTTGCTTCTTTGTGTAGACCCAGAGAAGGAAGCTAAGCCCTTGAAACTTCAGGTCGAGCCCTACGACATGGCAATCCTCACCCATGGGGAACTCGAATGACTGGAGTGGAATGGGCTATGCAACATCACAGAGTGATAACAATAACAACAACTGAGTGATCACCAGGTCACTGGCGTAAAAAGGGAGATGGATGACATATCAGCTTGCCTTGCTGAATTATTCAACTTATGTCCTTTATGGAGACAGATGGAGGCAGCAAAGGCAGCATGTTGGAGAAAGGATGCAGTCCTGGTCATGTAAGTCATTGGCAAGGGGCTGATTGTACCATTTCAGAAATCCCTTAAATGGCACTTTAATTGACAGCTCAAGCTCTGAGTACTTGACACTTGCTCAGTGGATTCCCTTTAGAGAAAGGAAAACGACAGCTGGGCCAAATGTTCCCCGCGCAGCTATTGAATCAGCAAAAAGTGGCATGAACCACAGGAAAATAAGTTTTTTAAAGGAAAAAAAATAGTGATGACCTACTTTCCGCACCCCTGAGGAAAAAGAGACAATGCTGCCACACTTGAACACATTTGCTTACTGTTCACAAACTGCTTTGAAAACTTTTTGTTGAAAAGCGGTATATAAATACTGTTGTTAATAATAATAATAATAATAATAATAATAATACTGGAAAGAAGAAATGGAGTAACGAACTCTTAAACTAAAATCCAAAATTCATGAAGCATGAGGTCTAAATCTTCCGAACCATGACACAACAAGATATGTGGTTCCTGGAATACCACTATAGGAGGATTTGGCATTTCCCAAGAAAGCACTTTTCTTTGCTTCCAAATACCTGGAGTGACTATACTCTTGCCTCTGTTATCTCTACATACAGAAATACTGTCTTCTGGTGTCAGACAACAAAGCCAATATTAGGACTCTAGCAGCCCAATCCTATCTACCTGCTTCTGGTACTCTTGTGCCAAAAAGGTGCATACTGCATCCTATGATGGGTGGATGACCCCAGGGCAAATAGGAGGTACGTATATACTTTTTTTACTTACCTCCACACATGTCCTGGGGCAGCCAATGAGTATCCTTGGACATACACCTTGGACATACACCACCAGATGCAAGGGAGGGCACCAGGATGCAGGTCTCCTGTTATCTGGTGTGCTCCCTGGGACATTTGGTGGGCTGCTGTGAGATACAGGAAGCTGGACTAGATGGGCCTATGGCCTGATCCAGTGGGGCTGTTCTTATGTTCTTATTTTGTGGTGTACATCTGAGGCAGGAAAAGAGGTGAGGAGGTTTATGAAGTGGGGATAAGATCCGATGTGTGCCATTGCTGGTGGATCCATCCCCTCCATGGGAATGTCTCGTTCCTCCCACTGCCCGCCCCCACCACAAATTCACCAGTGTCAGTGGGCGGTGGCCTCTCCACCGTCCTTCACTGGTGGCCTCTTTGCACTTGCCAGCAAAATGTCACTTCTGCTGGCAATCTTACACTTCCACTGACAAACAGAATTGGGCCGTAGATCTTTAGATCACATGATCTAGCTTAGTTCACAGATTCGTTAGATTAGTTCTCCATGTGCCCAGCACAGTGTGGAAGAACATGGGTATGGGGGCTACCTATGGCACTGCACCAAAGTACCTGCCAATCCTGCTGCCTTTCATCCCTGCATTCAACAGCATACCTGCAAAGGAGTACTGATGTATCTATCGCTGTATGTCCACAGGCATTCCATGTGTGAAATGCCAAATGTGAAAAGTACCTTTTTCATTAGTAGAAATTGATATACTGCGTCCTAGTCAAAGATTCTCGAGGTACCTAACCACATTTTACAACACAATAAAATGACAATTAAAAGAGAATAAATCTATAAATAATAAAAATCTTGGTCTGCTACAATAATATTAGATTCCATTGTGAGAATTAAAATTCCTGTTACTGAAAAACAGAGAGAATGGCTTCCTGATCAAATGAAAAGGGTTTGAACTGCCAAAGAACAGGGGACACAACTGCAAAAGCTTGGCTCTGTTTGCCACTCAACACACCTCAGAAAGTGGAGGCACTCTGAACAGGACCGCCAAAGAAGTTTCTAATGATTGGCCGGCTCACATTGGAACAGAACCCTGCACCTCCATCATTTAAAGACACCAGAAAAGTAAACCTCAAAAAGAGCACTCTCAAAGTCAGATTCCCTCAATGGACTAACACATTGGAGCATTGCAGTATGTTCTCCAGTGCCCGCTTGCCAATATCAGGCAGGAAATGGTTGGCAACCTTCAGTCTCGAAAGACTATGGTATAAGCCTACAGCACCCAGTATTCCCAGGTGGTCTCCCATCCAAGTACTAACCAGGCCTGATGCTGCTTAGCTTCTGAGATCAGATGAGATCGGGCATGTGCAGGGTAACAGTTGCTGTTGGCAGGAAATGACAGGAAGCTGATGGAGTGCTAAGTTTCAGAGGTCTATCCCACTTAAGGCTCTCCACTCTTCTGGAAGAAGCAGAGTTTGTGAGCAGTGATCAGACTCAAGATGGATATGGCATCAGTTGAGCTCCACATCTGATATTCCAGTTTTGCTGGATTTAAGAGGAGTATCTTAACTCATTATGACTGGATGTGCTGACCTCAGTCATATCCTTGTGCCCCGTAGGTTCACAGTCATGGTCAGGGAAGGGCACCCCACAACCAGATTCCTTATCTCTGTACATACACAGACTCCAGAACAGAAACAAAATGATATGCACAGAAATTCAAATGCATCCCTCCAAATTGGCAGCAGTTTATTGTTTTATTGTTCCACAGTCTGCGATCTTGGATGCATTTTATTTTTATTTGCATTTAAATTATTTTTAATTACGATACATGTTATGCTATTATTTTGAAAACTCAACATTTCAGTAAACATTGTGTACATGTTTAGAAAAAGATACAATAAATCTAGCTTTCCTGTGCACCTGCCCGTAACATTTGAGCATGGTTAGGAGCAGGGATTAATTTCTGAATTCAAAGAGCTAGGCCCCGAGCTTGCATGGAAGATGTGGCCTCTGACAGTCCCGTCTTCCAATTCCTATATTCCATGGGATGGGGTAGGTTTACTTAATTGTAGAGAGTAAGATTTATACACATGTTTAATGACACTCTTCTTTAGTATAATTTCATATATTCCAGATTTAAGCCATGACACTGAAAACAGGTTCTAAAGCTGAAGGAAATGTGGAGATGTTCCTATTTCACGAAATAATGGTTGGCAACCTTCAGTCTGGAAAGACTATGGTATAAGCCTACAGCACCCGGTATTCCCAGGCGGTCTCCCATCCAAGTACTAACCAGGCCTGACCCTGCTTAGCTTCCAGGATCAGACAAGATCAGGAATGTGCAGGGTAACAGTTCCTGGTGCAGAATTAACACACCTTGTTTCAATATTCGGTTTCTACATTTATTTCTAACCCATTTATAACCTTCCAAGCACGCAAGACTCCTTTTCCCCTGCAAGGGACTCAAATGGGATAATAAATGAAGATCAAAGGTTAACATTAATCAAAGTGTCAGCTTAGTTGAATTGTGTATTTATTATTTTTCCCATACTGAGAAGTTGCATTGCAGCTTATTGAATAGGGTTGTATATATTTTTTTCTCTTTCTCTGAATCACTATTTTTAATAAACCATTTTAAACCTTGGCCACTAGTGAGTGTTTCTATCCTGTAATTTATAAAAGGCACAGCGCTGGGGTTGGAACCTGCCTGCAAAGCTGCTTTCCCATGACTCAGACATCTTTGAGCCGAAGGGGCGGGGAAGAGAGGGAGAGAGAGAGAGAGTTTAGTGGTGAAGCAATAGCTGTTGTGATGAAGGAAGGATGATGCTCAGAAGTCCTATTCTTCCTAGAGAGCCAGGAAATGCAAAAGATAAAGAGTGCATGAAAAATACATGATATGAGCTATTCAGGTGTTGCCAACTTTGGCAGGTCTGGAAAAAAGGGACTTGGCCACAATCATTCGTCTTCTGATCATTTCCAGACTTGATCACTGAAGAGTGCTTTACCCAGGGCTGCCTTTGAATATTGTTTGGAAACTTCATTTGATTCAAAATATAGTACTTTGGCTGCTAACTGGCATGGGCTAGAGAAAGCATATCCTGCCAGTGTTTACAGAGCTATGCTGGCCGCCAATTTGTTTCTGTGTGCAATTCAAAGTGCTGGCTTTGGTATTTAAAGCCTGAGCGGCTTTTTAAAGGCTTTAACGAATGCATCAGCATTGCAAACCCCCAGAGCTTTTCATTTCACAAATCTGGACTTTCAAACTGCCAATGCCATGTATTCTGCACTGTGTGCAATGAATGTGACTGAAACTGTATCTTGCTCTCCCACAACTTGGGCAGCTGCAAATACACTGCAAGTTGAGCCACGAGCTATGAATGAGTGACTACAGGAAATAAATGCATAAGGTATGGCAACGATTCCCAAGTCCACACTTCTAATGTACGATGCTGCTTAAGGGGGCTCATCGCCACCTTTAAGAACATAAGAAAAGCCCTGCTGGATCAGGCCCAGGGCCCATCTAGTCCGGCTTCCTGTATCTCACAGCAGCCCACCAGATGCCTCAGGGAGCACACATGCACCTGGCATTCTGTTTACCTTCACACACCCCAACAAAGATACCAGGCTACAATTGAGTTTAACTTGGGCCACTTTATTAAACACAAGTGACCAATTTTTAATGCATGAAACCTACTAAACACACCTTGCCTCCTTTGGAGGTAGCCTGGACTTTGTGCCAGTACTGACTGTGGGATCAATCCTCCATGCCAGCCTGGTGCCTGCTAAGGATATCATTATGTAGGAAGTGATGTCTAAGCAGATGATGGTCAGAAATAAGAACTTTGTTCTCAGATAGAAACAAATTAGCTGCAAATGACAGAAGAGAAAATGTGCAAATCTAGATATTTCCTTCTCTTATAATTTTTTATTTATTTAAAACAAAGCAAAACAAACAAACAAACACACAAAGATAACATTTCCAAGATATTGGTGAGTCCAGTTGTCACGTAGGCTGCCCTTTAGGCAATTCCGCTTCTACCACAACATTACTTCACAGCTCAGCAGCTGAAGGGAAATCTGAGAAGTGATGTTTCGGCAGATGCAATGCTGCAGAAAGGGCAGCTCTGGGAGAGCCCAATCATCACAGGGTCAGATAAAGAGCTTCTGGGGGGCACATCCAGCCCGCAGGCTTTATGTTTGACACCTCTGCTCTATCCCATCGCGTTTCTCTCCATGACACTTCTTCTGTTCCATTCTGCCCTTCCATTTCAAATTCAGAGAGTGCAAGCGGAAGGGGTGGGAGCCAGAGAGACAGGAGGCTGTTCCATGGTGCTGCTCCTCTCAGCACCATGTCTCTGTGCGTGTGTGGCTTCAGAATGATGTTACGTCATCACACAGAGCCATTCCGACACCAGTCAGACTGAGGGTCAAATCCTGTCCAACTTTCCAGCTCTGATAAGCCTTGAGAATGAGGTGCGCACTGCATCCTGCAGTGGGGGAAGTCTCAGAGGTCTCCTCAAGGTAAGGGAACATTTGTTACCTTACCTCGGGGCTGTATTGCAGCTGCAGAGGCACTGGAAAGTTGGATAGGATCGGGCCCTTAGTGATGCTTTCTGCCCTCAAACCTAGGGGGAAAAACAGCTGCTAGTCATCAATGAGGGCACCATTAGTGCAATGGTAAATTTCACTCTTCCCAAATCACCAAACGATCAACCCAAATTCACCACCTATGGACAGGGTAGCAAAATCAGGGGAGGTATTTTGATTGACTCATTAACAGGCTCAGGAAAATAACTCTTGAACTCTAAGAATCTTCTTATAAGACGCAGAAGGAAGAAACAAAGGCTCGAAAGAGGATTGTCTTTTGAACCGGGATTATTTCCTCCTTCACCGGATTATATTGCTCTCTTTGTGACTAAAGGGAGAGTTTGAGCTGGACAAGATTAATTTTTTCACGGATCAAGCGCCTAAAGAATTTCTTCTCTCTCTTTAATCTTGCCTTGCTAGATTTCATTCAGAGCAGAAGGTAGTGTTTGGCGTGTTTAGTACATGAGAGAAATGAACACTTTTTCCATCAGTGTTGTAAAAGACACAGAAAGTGCTCAATTGCCATAAATGAACTTTGAACTTTTTCATACTTGCTTTCGAGGATTTTTAGAATCAGAACTTTAACACTGCGGTACTGGTTAGTGCCTGACTTTGCAAAAACATGCATCAGATTCTCCAGTTGTTAATTACAGCCTTTGTTTTAATCATGTCTTCAGGCAAGGCTCTGGTAGAAGGCTGCAGCCAGTATCATAGATCTTTAGTGTGCAATTGTGGCTATGAGTTTGATATGTGGTACTGCTTTATGAAGTGTACCCTGTCTTGAGCATTCTTGCTAACATTCAGCTCTGCTCTAAAAAGATTCACAAAACTATGCTCTGCCCATCTCAACCTAGCTAACCCCACACTGAACTGGAATGTCAAGTGTTGGAGAGATCATACATGTGCTCAAATCATTCTTAACTATAATTCTCCACACTTAGTTGCTGACTTTACCATTTTGTGATTTTGCTGAGACTGACGTGGGTTTTGCTATGGATTTTTATTATTATAACATGGCTGCTGTTTTTTGTCTTTATTTAGTACATTGGGGTCTACTGATGTGCTGTTTTATTGTCATTGCTGTTATTCACACATTTCCAGGGCTGTCCTTACGATGAAGTGGCCTGAAATTCTCGTGTTGAGCAGTGATGGGGGAGACAGCAAATTCAAGACCACTCTGTGTCAGTCTACCATGCCCTCCGGTCTGCCACTGACAAAGTTGCTCCCGTTGGCACTCTTCCCGCTCACTCATTGATGTTTAAAATAAACAGGAAGAGCGGAGCATGGTGGGAGCACTCCATCACATAAAGCCCTCTCCAGAGAGGGAGAAAAGCATAGGAGAAGGAGCTCAGCATGTAATGCTCCCCTCATTCTGTGATCACAGAGCTGTGATCACAGATTTCCTGCAGTCATTGTAAATGGGTCTTTAGACAGTCACTGCAGCTATACGACTGAGCCCATAACAATTTCTTCCATATGAGCCCTTCCTCTGTACCTTTGATTAATAAAGCTGCTCGATTAACAGAGTGTGACTAACACTTTCAAACCTAGCCATCAGCCACGTTGCAAAGAAATACCCTGAAGGGGTCACTGAGCATCTACGACTAGAACCTCTCACACCAACAGGGGTCATACTGCTGTAAGATACATACTGCCTTAACAATGCTGTAAACATGTCCTGAACCTTTACCTGCTAGGTGCAATCCTAATATGCTAGGATTTTACACAGGGAGTAGGGGGAGCAGCTCATTTTAATTTGTAAGGTCACTGATTGGAGAAACCCTCATCAAATAAGTGGCACAGGGTACATGTCAATTTATTCAAAATAAGCACTTGTTTTCTTAGCCTATGCAGAAATAATCCCCCTTTTTACACATCTCCTCCCACAATCCATGCATACCCTATATGACCTTCTAGGCCAGAGGTTCTCAAACTGGGATGTTGTTATGGTCCTGTAAGGGGTGGAGGAAGGCAACACTGCGATCCCCAGGACCATGCTGCTGCGGGGGATGGAAGGGATTTTCTTACCTCTAGCCAGTGCTGGAGTTCTGGGGAGGGGTGCAGGGAGTCTTCCTCAGGGCTCCCTGCACCTCCTAACATCCAAAAGTAACAAAAAGGGGCGCTGCCCCTTTTTGTTATTTTTAGATGTTAGGAGGCACAAAGAGCCCTGAGGAAGACTCCCTGGATCCCCCCCCCCCAGGACTCTGGCACTAGGTGGGGGTAAGTTAATAAAAAACTCTCTCGTTCCCAGAAACAGCGTGATGATGGGGATCACACTGCTGCCTTAGCCCCTCCAGAGGAGTTTGAGAACCAAGGTCCTAGGCATTAGAACATATGGCCCACTGGATCAGGCCATAGGCCCATCTAGTCCAGCTTCCTGTATCTCACAGCGGCCCACCAAATGCCCCAGGGAGCACACCAGATTGTTGAGACCTCATCCTGGTGCCCTCCCTTGCATCTGGCATTCTGATACATAGCCCATTTCTAAAATCAGGAGGTTGCACATACACATCATGGCTTGTAACCCGTAATGGATTTTTCCTCCAGAAATGTGTCCAATCCCCTTTTAAATGCGTCCAGGCTAGACGCCATCACCACATCCTGCGGCAAGGATTTCCACAGACCAACCACATGCTGAGTAAAGAAATATTTTCTTTTGTCTGTTCTAACCCTCCCAACACTCAATTTTAGCGGATATCCCCTGGTTCTGGTGTTATGTGAGAGTGTAAAGAGCATCTCCCTATCCACTCTGTCCATCCCCTGCATAATTTTGTATGTCTCAATCATGTCTCCCCTCAGGCGTCTCTTTTCTAGGCTGAAGAAGCCCAAAAGCCGTTGCCTTTCCTCATAAGGAAGGTGCCCCATCCCAGTAATCATCTTAGTCGCTCTCTTTTGCACCTTTCTCTTTACAACATAGAGGTTTGACTCCATACAAACTGAAGTAATCCATTTTACATCCATAGAACTGGGGGAAAAGGACCAGTAGAGGACATTAGCACTAGGAATTTTAGCACCAGGTGTGCAAGATACATCAATAGCCTGTACACACAATCTCATCTTAAAGAACATACTGAAGCTGTTTGGTAGCACTGAGCAATTCCTGTCAGTCAAATCTCTTTGCCTGTTTTGGAATTGATCTTACTGTCCAAAACAAGTTTTCATGTAATAATTTTGTTTTCTTAGCCTCCAGCTGTTAATATGTGGTGGGGACATGAGGGAAACTGGGGCTCTTTATTGTGCATTCATTTGTACATTTATGTCATACTCCCAAAATTATTAGAACAATGGAGGGTTATTTAAGTTCACTAACAGGCTCTTCTAAAAAGGAAGATAGGATCTTATTAATAACATTTCCCAAAGTTTAGTCAGAGCGATGTATCTCCACTGAAGTTAAATAAGCCCAGCACCGTATATTTTTAATTAAATATTTGTCTTGGGGCCACTCCATGACCAATAAAAGCTTTTACCCAAAAATAGGCTATGAAGGAAACTCATTAATCTTCAGGCTTATCTTGTGCTGGGTTTTTCAAAGATCTTGCCCTTTGATCAGTTACTCAAATTAATTTTTAATTTACACAAAACAGTACATCTATTTACTGTGAAATTAACTAGCCTTGAATGATCTTTTTAACATGGGATCCTGGCAGCATCTCAAAAATCTTTCATCCGTGATTGTTCCTGCTCCCTACCTCTGTCTGGGTTAGAGCTGCACTAGAAACATTTGAGCTCAAACACATTCAAAAGCGTGTTAGGGATCAACAATATCATGCCCTGAGAAATGTCACATTACATTTCCTCCAGCTTTGTGCTCTTTTGATACGAGTCCGTGCTAGTGTGAAACATAGGATATTTCCTTTCCGATCATGGCTACTAAAATGTGAGAAGGAGCAGTTTTATTTCTAGGTAAGAGAGAGTTTCATTTTGGCTTGAAGGCAGGGACATTACTATCTTATATTTGCTATTTTGGTGCATCACCATGGAAAACGCTCACATGGTAGCTTTCTTTTTAAAGTACAACATGCATTTTTCCCCCTTCTTGTGGATTTATCCTTCACTAAGACTTTTGGGTGCTTGAGGTAGAATTTCACTTGCCTTGCAAAGCTCTGCCTCCTCCTGCATTTGCTGTATTTGAAGAAAAGGAGGGGAATGGAGCTGAGTTGGGGGCTAGGGCAGTGTTCTTTAACCTGAGGGTTGCAACCTCAATGAAATCACAAGGCCCCATTTTGGGGGAGGGTCACGGCAACCATTCAAAGCCTGTGCAAGAGACGGCTTGGATCCAATCCAATAATGGTACTGCCTTCTCAAATCTGAGTTCTTCATATAATCCTGCACAGCCTCTTCTCATTGCTTATCCATTGAGTGGATAGGAGATGCTCTTTACACTCTCACATAATACCAGAACCAGGGGACATCCACTAAAATTGAGTGTTGGGAGGGTTAGGACAGACAAAAGAAAATATTTCTTTACTCAGCATGTGGTCGGTCTGTGGAACTCCTTGCCACAGGATGTGGTGCTGGCGTCTAGCCTGGATGCCTTTAAAAGGGGATTGGACAAGTTTCTGGAGGAAAAATCCATAATGGGGTACAAGCCATGATGTGTATGCGCAACCTCCTGATTTTAGAAATGGGTTATGTCAGAATGCCAGATGCAAGGGAGGGCACCAGGATGCAGGTCTCTTGTTATCTGGTGTGCTCCCTGGGGCATTTGGTGGGCCGCTGTGAGATACAGGAAGTTGGACTAGATGGGCCTATGGCCTGATTCAGTGGGGCTGTTCTTATGCTTCGTCCCACTGGCCTGCTCAGGCTGGCCTTCTCAGGCTGCTGTCTCACAGGGTTCTTGGGAAGACAAAAAGGTAGGGGGAAATGAGGCAGACGGGGGGTGCACTACAGATGCAAGGATGGGCAGATATGATCCCAGGAAGCGGGCAGGATCAGCAGTGGGACCCCAGTCTCATACGTTATTGGGGTTGTGGCACAAAAAAGGTTGAACATCACTGGGCTAGAACATTTTCCACGGGTACTGTCCTGCTACTCTTCTCTCCACCATGTCCTCTGCTCTTCCAATCTCCTCTCTAAAAAAGAAATATAAGCAGGAGTAGTGGCAGCAGAAGAAGCATTAGAGGTGGCTCTGCTAATCTGATGTGTGGTGTAACCACCTCATGGATGGGATAGCCTTGCTATCTCAAGTCCTTTCTGAGACATACAAAATTATGCAGGGGATGGACAGAGTGGATAGGGAGATGCTCTTTACACTCTCACATAACACCAGAACCAGGGGACATCCACTAACATTGAGTGTTGGCAGAGTTAGAACAGACAAGAGAAAATATTTCTTTACTTAGCGTGTGGTTGGTCTGTGGAACTCCTTGCCACAGGATGTAGTGACGGCATCTGGCCTGGACGCCTTTAAAAGGGGATTGGACAAGTTTCTGGAGGAAAAATCCATTACGGGGTACAAGCCATGATGTGTATGTGCAACCTCCTGATTTTAGAAATGGGCTATGCCAGGTGCAAGGGAGGGCACTAGGATGCAGGTCTCTTGTTATCAGGTGTGCTCCCTGGGGCATTTGGTGGGCCGCTGTGAGATACAGGAAGCTGGACTAGATGGGCCTAGGGCCTGATCCAGTGGGGCTGTTCTTATGTTCTCCTGGGCTGGTGCAAGGGACCTGTGCCGGCCGAACTCATTTTCAGGATTGTGCCCTAAGTGAACATTCAGTCCAATCTATTGCCTTTGCTGTGTGAACAGACACTCCCTGCCAGACACTAGCTGGCTGCACAGGCTACTGGAGATAGATTCTCTTTTTTGCATTAAGAGAATGGGGTGATATGCTGGCCTCCCGTATGGGGTGACCCAAACCCTAGTAATGCTGTTGTACAAATCGATGGTAAGGCCACACCTGGAGTATTGCGTCCAGTTCTGGTCACCACATCTCAAAAAGGACATAGTGGAAATGGAAAAGGTGCAAAAGAGAGCGACTCAGATGATTACTGGGCTGGGGCACCTTCCTTATGAGGAAAGGTTACGGCATTTGGGCCTCTTCAGCCTAGAAAAGAGGCACCTGGGGGGGGGGGGACATGATTGAGACATACAAAATTATGCAGGGGATGGACAGAGTGGATAGGGAGATGCTCTTTACACTCTCACATAATACCAGAACCAGGGGACATCCTCTAAAATTGAGTGTTGGGAGGGTTAGGACAGACAAAAGAAAATATTTCTTTACTCAGCGTGTGGTCGGTCTGTGGAACTCCTTGCTGCAGGATGTGGTGACGGCATCTGGCCTGGATGCCTTTAAAAGGGGATTGGACAAGTTTCTGGAGGAAAAATCCATTACGGGTTACAAGCCGTGTTGTGTATGCGCAACCTCCTGATTTTAGAAATGGGCTATGTATCAGAATGCCAGAT
This sequence comes from Tiliqua scincoides, assembly GCF_035046505.1. NCBI lineage: Eukaryota > Metazoa > Chordata > Lepidosauria > Squamata > Scincidae > Tiliqua > Tiliqua scincoides. Next base: position 241,890,720 of record NC_089822.1, on the reverse strand, counting down.
GCAAGGGAGGGCACCAGGATGAGGTTTCTTGTTATCTGGTGTGCTCCCTGGGGCATTTGGTGGGCTGCTGTGAGATACAGGAAGCTGGACTAGATGGGCCTATGGCCTGATCCAGTGGGGCAGTTCTTATGTTCTTAAACTTGCAAAAGAAGGGGATCTCAGGGACCACCAGCTCCTGCCTAAACCTGCCTGTGCTTTAAGATAATCAGTAGAGGCCTTTGAGGTTAAGAGGGTTAGTGACAGGGAAATATGCCTTTTCCATGGTGCCACCCCATCTGTAGAATACCCTCTTAGGTCTATATACTTGACCTTCATATACTTGGTACCCTTTAGGGCCCAGTAAAAATGCTTTGATTTACCCCAACATTTTAATGAGCAGTATCATGTTTTATTGTTGGGCATTGCTTTATTGTTTTGGAAATTAGTTTTTCAGTTTGAAATTGGCTTTAATTCAGACTTTGTTCTGTGGTTGAGCCATTTTAATTTTTGTATGGTTTTTACTCTAATTTTTGTTATCAGAGCAGTCCTGGGTTTTTGTGAAGGAAAATACCCATTTCCTGTCATGTATTGCAGTGCAGATTCTGAGTCAACAGGTCCACCACTGATGTGGTATTCTCCCTTAGACAGCTGCAGGAGAAATGCAGGGAACAACGACAGCCACTCTTTATAGCTTTCACAAATCTCACAAAGGCCTTCGACCTGGTCAGCAGGGACGGCTCTTCAAGATTCTCCCCAAGATTGGATGTCCATCCAGGCTCCTCAGCATCATCAGGTCCTTCCACGAGGACATGAAGGGCACTGTAGTCTTTGATGGTTCCACATCATACCCCTTTGACATCCGAAGCAGAATGAAGCAGGGCTGTGTTCTTACTCCAACCTTGTCTGGGATTTTCTTGGCTGTCCTGCTGAAGCATGCCTTTGGAACTGCAACAGAAGACATCTATCTCCAGACCAGATCAGATGGAAAGCTCTTCAACCTCTCCAGACTGAGAGCAAAGTCCAAAGTCCAGTTGAAATGTCTGCGTGACTTCCTCTTTGCCCACTCTGCCAAAGATCTCCAGCAGCTCATGAATCGTTTTAGCAAGGCCTGCCAAATCAATCAGCCTGAAGAGAACACAGGTCATGGTTCAGGATGTGGACTCACCTCCCTACATTACAATCTCTGCACATGACTGGGAGGTTGTCCATGACTTTGTGTACGTTGGCAACGATCTCTGACACTCTTTCGCTTGATACTGAGTGATATATTGCCTTTGGCAATATAGTGCCTTTGCAGACACTCTTTCTCTCGATACCGAGCTAAACAAACTCATCGGTAAAGCAGCTACCATGTTTTCCAGACTCACAAAGAGAGTCTGATCCAACAAGAAGCTGACAGAACATACCAAGATCCAGGTCTACAGAGCTTGCGTCCTGAGTACACTTCTGTACTGCAGCGAGTCATGGACTCTTCGCTCACAACAGGAGAGGAAACTGAACGCTTTCCACATGCGCTGCTTCCGACGCATCCTTGGTATCACCTGGCAGGACAAAGTTCCAAACAACACAGTCCTGGAACGAGCTGGAATCCCTAGCATGTATGCACTGCTGAAAGAGAAATGCCTGCGTTGACTTGGTCATGTCGTGAGAATGGGCAATGGCTGGAGCCCAAAGGATCTCCTCTATGGAGAACTCGTGCAGGGAAAGCTCCCTACGGGTAGACCACAGCTGCGCTACAAGGATATCTGCAAGAGGGATCTGAAGGCCTTTGGAATTGACCTCAACAGGTGGGAAAACTTGGCCTCTGAGCGGCCCGCTTGGAGGCAGGCTGTGCAGCATGGCCTTTCCCAGTTTGAAGAGACACAACAGACTGAGGCAAAGAAGGAAGGGCCATAGCCAGGGAGAAACACCAGGGACAGACTGCACTTGCTCCCAGTGTGGAAGGGATTGTCACTCCGAAATTGGCCTTTTCAGCCACACCAGACGCTGTCCCAGAACCACTTTTCAGAGTGCGATACCATAGTCTTCCGAGACTGAAGGATGCCAATGATGATGCCAAATGGCAGGTTGGGGCTCTCCCTCCAACTGAATCCATGAGTAAGTACATCAAGGGCAATTCTGTGTGCAGCATATTACAGCAGTTTTAGCCTCAAGGTTTAAACAAGTAATTCAACAAGAAACACACTTCCAAGTAAACATCTAAGCCAATTCAACGTGAGATGTCTCCAGTGGCACACACCCTGCCCCTTTAACAGATCTGATCTGTCTCAGTTTTCTCTTTGTATTTTTCCATTTGCTCCTCTGCCAAGCCCAAAAGATTACTGAAGTAATCTGAATGAAGCAGTACTTAATTATCATTACACACAATTTATACATGGCAATTACTTTTTGGCCACAAGCTTTACAAAGCTCTGTTTGTTTTTCTTTCAAATATCGTATTTAATGGGAAACGTATTTAATGGGAAACGCATGAAATAAAAGGAAAGAAACATTATTGACTCCCCTCCTTTAACAAAAGAGAACAAGGTACTGGAGTATAACCCAAAGGCCACCATGAATCTCAAAGGGAAGAAAGAATCCACTGAGATTTGTCTGGAGACACGGAAAGCATCGAAAGAAGACCAAACCTCTGACTCCAGGAACACAATTCAAACTAGGGAGGTTTGAAAATCATCCTCATGTGCCTGCCACATGTTCCTAAATGAAAGAGACAGAAAGTGTCACGATAAATTTTAATCTTCCTTGTATAATGGCGCCTCTCATTCATACCATCTGACATGAGTATAGTAGCTTCCACGTCAGTGCTTCCAGTTGGTAAAGTGTGGGATATTTAAATAACAAAGCACATTCATTTTCTGTCTCCACATTTCATGCTGCCATTGAGTGGGGAGATGAGCCTATGGCCATTCTGCACACTTGTGAGTGACTATAAGAACATGATTAGTAAATCAGTAGACCGTACCATGTGTACGTAATCAGTACCATCAGTAGACCGTACCATGTGTACGTAATCAGTAGACGTATGTGTACAAGAACAAAGGTGACAGGGGTGACTGCAACAACTACCGCGGCATCTCTCTCCTTAGCGTTGTAGGAAAGCTGTTTGCCCGAGTTGTACTAAAGAGGCTCCAGGTACTTGCAGAGAGCGTCTATCCAGAATCGCAGTGTGGATTCCGAGCCAACAGGTCCACCACTGATATGGTATTCTCCCTTAGACAACTGCAGGAGAAATGCAGGGAACAACGACAGCCACTCTTTATAGCCTTCATAGATCTCACAAAGGCTTTCGACCTGGTCAGCAGAGACGGCCTCTTCAAGATTCTCCCCAAGATTGGATGTCCACCCAGGCTCCTCAGCATCATCAGATCCTTCCACAAGGACATGAAGGGCACTGTTGTCTTCGATGGCTCCACATCAGACCCTTTTGACATCCGAAGCGGAGTGAAGCAGGGCTGTGTTCTTGCACCAACCTTGTTTGGGATCTTCTTCGCTGTCCTGCTGAAGCAGGCCTTTGGAACTGCAACAGAAGGCATCTATCTCCGGACCAGATCAGACGGAAAGCTCTTCAACCTCTCCAGACTGAGAGCAAAATCCAAAGTCCAGCTGAAATGTCTGCGTGACTTCCTCTTTGCCGACGATGCAGCTGTCACTACCCACTCTGCCAAAGATCTCCAGCAGCTCATGGATCGTTTTAGCAAGGCCTGCCAAGATTTTGGACTGACAATCAGCCTGAAGAAAACACAGGTCATGGTTCAGGATGTGGACTCACCTCCCTGCATTACAATCTCTGAGCATGAACTGGAGGTTGTCCATGACTTTGTGTACCTTGGCTCAACGATCTCCGACACTCATTCTCTCGATGCCGAGCTAAACAGGCGCATCGGTAAAGCAGCTACCACGTTTTCCAGACTCACAAAGAGAGTCTGGTCCAACAAGAAGCTGACGGAACATACCAAGATCCAGGTCTACAGAGCTTGCGTCCTGAGTACACTTCTGTACTGCAGCGAGTCATGGACTCTTCGCCCACAACAGGAGAGGAAACTGAGCGCTTTCCACATGCGCTGCCTCCGACGCATCCTCGGCATCACCTGGCAGGACAAAGTTCCAAACAACACAGTCCTGGAACGTGCTGGAATCCCTAGCATGTATTCACTGCTGAAACAGAGACGCCTGCGTTGGCTTGGTCATGTTGTGAGAATGGATGATGGCCGGATCCCAAAGGATCTCCTCTATGGAGAACTCGTGCAAGGAAAGCGCCCTACAGGTAGACCACAGCTGCGATACAAGGACATCTGCAAGAGGGATCTGAAGGCCTTAGGGATGGACCTCAACAAGTGGGAAACCCTGGCCTCTGAGCGGCCCGCTTGGAGGCAGGCTGTGCAGCATGGCCTTTCCCAGTTTGAAGAGACACTTTGCCAACAGTCTGAGGCTAAGAGGCAAAGAAGGAAGGCCCATAGCCAGGGAGACAGACCAGGGACAGACTGCACTTGCTCCCGGTGTGGAAGGGATTGTCACTCCCGGATTGGCCTTTTCAGCCACACTAGACGCTGTGCCAGAACCACCTTTCAGAGCGCGATACCATAGTCTTTCGAGACTGAAGGTTGTCAATACAGACCGTACCATACAGGACTTGAATTATGTTCACAGTTCCTGTTCTATTCTGTAAGGCTTGACGTTGAAAACTCCTTTGGTCACTTTATACAGGAGAACTCAGAGGAGTATATTGTATAACGTGATTGCCAAACATCTCCTTCATGTTCAAGCAAGGTTGGGGAAAACTTAGCCTTGATCCCATCTTGCTTGTGAACGATGACCACATAGCTATCTGTGAGCCATGGCAACCAGATACAAGGTAGGGAGATGAAAGGAGCATGGGAAATAAATTAGAAGTGTCTTTTCACTATGAGTTGCACTTTCCCCTCTGCACTGATTTCATCCACATTTAACTGAATCATAGTGAGTCATATTGCTGGTCCATCTAGCCCAGTGTTTCTCAAACTGTGGGTCACAAGCCAATTTCAGGTGGGTACCCATTCATTTCAATATTTTATTTTTACTATATTAGACTTGATGCTACCATGGTATGTGACTGTATTTGGGAAAATGTTACAGATCTGTACTTTTAACAGGTTATTATGTATATGCTTTTAACAGTGATAGTCAATGGGAACTGGAGGTTGTCCATGACTTTGTGTACCTTGGCTCAACGATCTCCGACACTCTTTCTCTCGATACCGAGCTAAACAGGCACATAGGTAAAGCAGCTACCACGTTTTCCAGACTCACAAAGAGAGTCTGGTCCAACAAGAAGTTGACGGAACATACCAAGATCCAGGTCTACAGAGCTTGCGTCCTGAGTACACTTCTGTACTGCAGCGAGTCATGGACTCTTCGCTCACAACAGGAGAGGAAACTGAACGCTTTCCACATGTGCTGCCTCTGACGCATTCTCGGCATCACCTGGCAGGACAAAGTTCCAAACAACACAGTCCTGGAACGTGCTGGAATCCCTGGCATATATGCACTGCTGAAACAGAGACGCCTGCGTTGGCTCGGTCATATCGTGAGAATGGATGATGGCCGGATCCCAAAGGATCTCCTCTATGGAGAACTCATGCAAGGAAAGGGCCCTACAGGTAGACCAGAGCTGCGATACAAGGACATCTGCAAGAGGGATCTGAAGGCCTTTGGAATTGACCTCAACAGGTGGGAAACCCTGCCCTCTGAGCGGCCTGCTTGGAGGCAGGCTGTGCAGCATGGCCTTTCCCAGTTTGAAGAGACACTTGGCCAACAGTCTGAGGCAAAGAGGCAAAGAAGGAAGGCCCATAGCCAGGGAGACAGACCAGGGAAAGACTGCACTTGCTCCCGTTGTGGAAGGGATTGTCACTCCCGAATCGGCCTTTTCAGTCACACTAGACGCTGTTCCAGAACCACCATCCAGAGCGCGATACCATAGTCTTTCGAGACTGAAGGTTGCCAACACAAGTCAATGGGACTTCCTCCTAGGTAAGTATGGGAAGGACTGCAGCCTAGGATTGTTAAAAATTTTCCTGCTTGAAGATGTCACTTCTGGTCATGACGTCACTTCTGGTGGGTCTTGACATATTCTCATTCTAAAAAGTGGGTCCCACTGCTAAATGTGAGAACTGCTGATCTAGCCAACTAGATGGCTAGCATTGTCTGACTAGCAGTGTCTATCCGAGGTATCAGGTAGAAGGATTTCCCAACTCTGCTATTTGAGGACATTTTTTTTTAAACTAGAAATGTCAGGAACCCAGCCAGCAAAGCATGTACTTTACAAATGACTACTGGCCCCTTTCAACCCCAATCAAGGAACTGTTGGTGGATGACAGAGGAAAGAGCACGTGTTAGTCCTATGGTGTGGTATTTATGTAGAGCTAACAAATTCTGAAGAATTTCATATGGGAAGTAGAGATATGAGAGTAAAGAAGTTAAGATGGATAATTTGTTGTTGTCACTGTTGTTCGGGGGGGGGGGGGCAAAACATTAAGTTTCATCATGCACCTGGCCGCTGGTGTCAAGCAGTTGCTCCTCCTCACCTTCACAGCCAGTTAGGGCTGCAAAAGCAAAAGCTCTATTTATTGATGGATGACTCATTCACACATATAACACGAATTATATTATAGATGGCATTTCACCAAGCAGCATAAGTCAAAGTCAGATCCTTGACCAGGAGAGCCTGTATTCTGAATTCAGATGTGTGTGGCTCTGTATGGGTGTGGGAGAAGAGTAACAGGGAACAAATATGGACAGACGTAACTAAGGGCCCAATCCCATCACCAGCCCACAGCATGCAGCCCTGCTGATGGAGCACATCCTGCATGCTATGAAGTGGGGCGGCAAGACATCCCAGGATAGATAAGGAAAAAAAACTTTGTCACTTACTTCCATGTACACTGCCTGACCCTCAAGAGATTTCCTTGGATCCATGCCAGCTATTTAGCTGGTATACATCTGAGGAGACTCAAGAGGCAATTCAGGGTAGAGATAGAGGGATAGGATCTTGGTTTTCATGGCTGCTGCTGAGATCCTCTCCCTCACACTCCCTGCTTGGCCTGCTCCATGCCCCAAACTGCCCCGAATGAACCACTCCTACAGGCAAACTGTAGCCACCTGTGAGCCACCATTGCGCAACTGGGGCCTCCAGCTGTTTGGCATTCACAGCAGTGTGTGGCTTTCGCACCATTAGTCTGGGACTCATGGTAGCAGATCGCAAGATCTACCACTGTAAGCCTTAGATATGATTGGACTGTAAGCTGCCCCAAGGGTAATAAGCTAAGTCACAATAGTTTAGTTGTCTACCAGGGCTTTTTGTGAATAGTTCCATAAAATACTGGGAACAAATGCAGCAGACACTGGAAATATCATTATTCTACTTTCTGTCCTACCCAGCTCATTCCTGCATCACAACATCTGGCTCCACAAAAGGAAAGAGAGGAAGAAAGTTTCTGAGCCTCTTCTGGGCATTAAAAGTCCATTATTGTTCAACAGTGTTGACCAACATTTACAACATAGTAAAGTCTGCTAAGGTAAAATTGGCCTCCGGTGTCCATAAACAGGAAATCAGCTTCGTTTTGAAATTACTTTGCATACTTACTGTTCTGCCTGTTTTTTAATTAGAAATAACAAATTGCTATCATTTGTGAATGATATTATAATTGATATTTTTTTCATTTTATGAACTGAATTGACTCCTGGATTTATTATTTTTGAGATTTAATTAAGCTTGGTGAGCTTACACTGGGTTTTAAATCGCTCAGCAGAGACGGTGCTATTCACCATTTCTGCCACCCAGGACTCTCTAGGTGGGCCAAGAGTGCAGTTAGAATTGAACTCATAAGAAATTTTAAAAAGTTTTAAGCAGTCCCTGAAAGATCCATAAAAGTGAAGCTTTCTAAAAATAGCCAGAAAACGATTTCATTGTTTTATCTTCCTTAACAGGATGCATATTATATTCAGGATAAAAATAATGTGCTAAACATTAATTATTCTGAGTGCAAAATTTAAAAAAAAGAATATTTCTGAACAATATGTTCTGTAGGCAGTTTGCTATTTCACCTGCTTTTAATCTGAACATTAGATAAAAGAATACATTTAAATGGAAGGATTTTTTTCAGATGTCATTTACTGATAATTAGGCAAAATATGCTCCCACGGAAATAAAAGAAACATCTCTCAGCCTTGCAGCATTTAATTGGGGAAAAGGCTGCCAATCATATTACTTAGGCAGCTTCTGAAAGTGCATCTGGAATGCCTCCTAAACACACTCAAATAGCCAGCCCATATCATGATCATTAAAATCCTCTTTCTAGCAATTTTAAAAAGGTCAGCATTCTTAGCTGTCAGAAGTCTGAACCTTCAGCGGACAGATCAATCAAACTGTTCCAATGTGATGAAAGGGAAATCAATAGGACAGTTCAGCTGGAAATTCACGTATCATTTGATAATGCATCTACCATTTTCATTGTCAGGTGTAAACCCAGCTATTTCCATCACATAATAATGCTTTGTTCTGCAAAAGAGCAGCTATGGGAAAAATTATGCTGGAAACTGTTATAATAACCAAGAAAGATCATGTTGGATCAAGGGGGTGGATTAGGGTAATACTGAATGTAAAACCATCAAAGGTTAGGCAAAGTGAAAGGGCTTAATTTTCCCTTCCCTCAAATACAAATACCTGGCATGACACAACCAAAATTAACTTCCATGTACTTCAGGGGATGAAAGTTGAGCGTGTGCTTTCTTCCCCATGGAAGTCCACGGACCTTCAATCGTAGCTGGATCATATTTGCAGGCATGCAGCATTTATTATCTATTTGTGGGATAGCAAAGACACTTACATACCTGAGTCTTGCATCTTTTCTCTCCAATTTCCCCATACTGTACTGTGTTCTAAGGCAGGGGTGGGCAACCCCCAGCCTGCAGGCCATTTGTGGCCCTCGATGACCCCCAATCTGGTCCGCAGGGAGCCCCCAGTCTCCAATGAGCTTCTGGTCTGTCAAACCATGCAGTTGGAGGCTGCACTGGTCCGCGATTGCCAGTCACAACTGCCAGGCATAAGCTGCAGCCCGAATTATAAAAGCAAGGCCTTTTAAAGTTTTCTGCTTTTCACTGGGCATTATTTTTACACACACACACACACACCCATTACCTCTGAACAACTTAAGTCTCTATGTGTTTCTGGTTTGGTCTGTATGTTTTCCCTGTGCAAGAGGTGTGTGGCAAACAGTTCATAGTTCTCATGTTGTTCTCCATACCTGTATTATAGTTCTCAAATGTATTATAAATAAGCTCAGTAAAAATTGTTCATTTATATGTTCCAACTCTAATGTATTCATTTACGTAAATTTATTCAAATATGAAATGTAAATTAATTCTTTTTTTCCTGGCCCCCCACACAGTATCAGAGAGGTGATGTGCCCTCCTGCCAAAATGTTTGTCCACCCCTGTTCTAAGAGGTAGGATGCACCCAACCTTTTCTTACTATCTTCCTCCTCTATGATAACGTGACTTTATTGAGTATCAGCAGCTTTTTGCATCCTGACATGGGGAATGAAAACATGCAACAGACAAGAAGGACTTTGCCGCATCTCAAAAAAGACATAGTGGAAATGGAAAAGGTGCAAAAGAGAGCGACTAAGATGATTACGGGGCTGGGGCACCTTCCTTATGAGGAAAGGCTACGGCGTTTGGGCCTCTTCAGCCTAGAAAAGAGACGCTTGAGGGGGGACATGATTGAGACATACAAAATTATGCAGGGGATGGACAGAGTGGATAGGGAGATGCTCTTTACACTCTCACATAATACCAGAACCAGGGGACATCCACTAAAATTGAGTGTTGGGCGGGTTAGGACAGACAAAAGAAAATATTTCTTTACTCAGCGCGTGGTCAGTCTGTGGAACTCCTTGCCACAGGATGTGGTGCTGGCGTCTAGCCTAGACGCCTTTAAAAGGGGATTGGACGAGTTTCTGGAGGAAAAATCCATTATGGGGTACAAGCCATGATGTGCATGCGCAACCTCCTGATTTTAGGAATGGGTTAAGTCAGAATGCCAGATGTAGGGGAGAGCACCAGGACGAGGTCTCTTGTTATCTGGTGTGCTCCCTGGGGCATTTGGTGGGCCGCTGTGAGATACAGGAAGCTGGACTAGATGGGCCTATGGCCTGATCCAGTGGGGCTGTTCTTATGTTCTTATGTTCTTATGTTCTTATGACTTGAAAAAAAAGCACGGGAATGCTGGAATACAAAATAAAAGTGATGCTGGAATACATAATAAATGTTCACTTGCAAAGAGTTCTCCCTAAGATGCTACAATAATCCACATTCCACTGTCCAATAATTAATTATTGAGTGCGACTTGACCTAACCATGGAATGCCATGCCCCATTTAGCAAAAGTTTTCCCTGTTTGGAAACAGAGGCATGGCTCACCTACATGTTGGCAACCTTCAGTCTCGAAAGACTATGGTATAAGCACCCATAAAAATGTGCAAACTGATTCAGCGAGCATGGTAGCTTAACAGAGACGCTAACTAGAATTATGCGTGTCCTACTATAGAGGGTATGGCTGCAATCCTATCCACATTTTCCTGGGAGTAAGCCTTATTGACTATTATGGAACTTATTTCTGAGTAGATGGGCATAGGCTTGGGCTCTCAAAGCACCACAGCTGTTGCATAGCTAGAGAACATGTAAAACAGCAGAATATTTCCGGGTCCAAGATTTTTGCATAGATGAGATCTCAATGTACCCAACAACATTCCAACTGGTATGTTGTTTACTCTGACAGTGTTTACAAAAAGGTGGAGAAGACCAGAATTTAAAAAGAATAAAAATGTATCTTATGATCTTTTACTATGTTTTTAATAAATTAGAGACTACAGTTCTTAGGTAACAATTAGTGGTAGGTTATTTTTCAGGATCTGGCCTTGGGTAAAATCAGACACCCCCCTAAGTTTAACCCCCCCCCGACTTATCCGAGGGTCATAGAAAATTCTGTGATTTAGGGCTGAAAACCTGCCCCCAACTTATCTGTGGGATTGACTTATAGGCGAGTGTCTGCAGTGCTTCACCATTGTGGGTACTTTGCATGATATTGACAAAGTGACAAAACTCAAACATCGTGGTATCTCAGAATTTGGGATGAGATAATACTGTCAACACTGACACATCAGCTTGGAGTAGCCAAATATCTGGCTATACTGGAGGTGTTCTTGTCCGAAAGTGATCATTTATGACTTACATGGAAGGGGTTCTGCAGCTGCCTTTGGACCCAGAATAATTTGCCTCCTTTAGACTTTATTAAAATGTCAAGTATGAATATAAATTTTGTAAAAGGATCTGGCACGCAATGAGCTTTGCCAATAGTTTGTTCAGTGCTTTTTCTTTATACATTTTATGAATCTTTTTATAGATCTTTAAATTAAAATAAAACATATAAAAAGGAACCTACAGAATACGTGCGTGCATCTGGCAGGGAAAGAACACTGCTTCACAGGTTGCTCCATGGGAAATCTGATGCAGTCTGTGTGGTCTACTTCTAGGCAGTGTTTCTTCTAAGGCCTGGATGGAGCTACTCAGATTTCCACCAGCAAAATCACTGGTGCAAGTCAGTATGGATTTGGGTCTGGGAAGGCAGTTTGCATTCAACAGTTGCTCTGCCACTGTATCCATCCTCTCCCTGCCTTGGTCACTGCCCCATTCCACCCATACTTCAGCTCCATTCTGCCCTCCAGCTTACCTGGGCTGGCAGGCCCTAAGTGACCTTGCCATGTGCTGCTGGAAAAGTTTTTTAATTTACTTCCGTGTAAGACTTGGGCCACCTATGGGTGTCTTCTTCAGACATACACCACCTCTTTTGGTGGTGTAAGTCTGAGGAGAGAAAAGAGTGGGGAGGTTTGAAAAAGGAGGGGATAAGAGCTTGTTTACACCACTGCCACCAGATCCACCCCCTCTCCGCCTAGTTACACTAGCAGTCCTCTCGCTCCCTGCCCACTCCCGCTGCCAATTTACTGGTGCTAGGGGCTCCAGGCAGGCTGACGCCACCACACATCCGGCACTGCTTGCTATTTTCAGCAGAGGCTCAGTCATGTACTGTATGGTGTTTCACAACACCGCAGGTCAGATAATAGGATTGGGCTTTGAGCTATGAATAAAGACTTCCCCAGTTTATATTTCAACTCTGCCATAAAGATGTCCCTAGGCAAGCCACACCCTCCCAACTCTGCCATAAAGATGTCCCTAGGCAAGCCACACCCTCCCAATTCCCCATATATAACATGTATTAAAAGTAATCCTTTACAGATTACAACAAGATAACTCCGGTGAAGCACCTGGAACATCTGAAAGGGCTAGCAGCCAATCCTAAGAGTTGTTATTGCCTGTGGAACTTCCTACCACACAAAGAAATAGGGAGTAGATAATGACATGCCTGCTTTAATACATGGTGATTCCTTGAAACATGCAGGGGGGAAAAGATAAGTGGGAATCTCCCTTCCCCTTGCCACTTTTCCATATCCCACTGAGCTGAACTTCAATATAATTTTCAAAGGATAAGGCAAGAAAAACTGCTAAATATTTGCAGACTAAACACAACCTCCTCCCCATACACCAAAGAAAGGACCGACTGCTGCTACAAATTTTGTTGGGCCGGCCACTTTGTAGTTCAAGGAAAGTTGCTGACTGTACTGGAATGTGCTGTTCTTCAAAGTGATAATGAACAGAATACATTTTTGTTTGTTTCTGGAAAGGAAATACAAAGCAGGTGGAGATCAGAAGCAGCAAAATGGACAGAAATAAGTCTTTTAGTTTTGTTTTTTTAAAAGAAATATTAAATTTACTTTGGTTGAAATGAAAATCACAGTCCTCAAACCCTATAGCAGCCAGGCCCAAGTATACATGGGTCCGAAATAAACACATACAGTATTCTTTCTCTGTTTACTTCTGCCTCCATCTCTTCCCCATTCCTCTGCTGCCTCCGCTGTGATGAATTTTAGACTGTAAGGTTGTTGAGGCAGTGACTAGTCTTCATATATTTTGTGTAGTGCCATTCATGTTGACGGTATTATTGTTATTATTAAGTTTTCAACCTGGCCTATGCTTTATTTATTAGGAAATGTAAGAAGATGCAAACTGAGTTACAGTTATGAATGGATTACAGATTTTTTTAAATCAATTGTCTGGTTTTTAAGTGATTAATTGGGCAAACCAATCTAATTTAAATTAATGTGTATGAAGATGCCTTTTGGCAGTCTCTGAGGGAAGAGTCTCTCTTATAAGTGAAATAATTTACAACTGTGAAGCCTCTGCTCAGTTTGGATTTTATTTACCTACTCAAAATTTATCTTTCTTGGGGAAACCACTCAGGTCACCTTACAATAGCAAACAGATAAAATTTTATTATTAATATTAACAGTATTTATATACCGCTTTTCAACTAAAAGTTCACAAAGTGGTTTACAGAGAAAAATCAAATAACTAAATGGCTCCCTGTCCCAAAAGGGCTCACAATCTAAAAAGATGCAAATGAATACCATCGGACAGCCACTAGAACAGACAGAGCTGGGGTGAGGTGGGCCAGTTACTCCCCCTGCTAAAAAAAGGAGCACCCACTTGAAAAAGTGCCTCTTACCCAATTAGCAGGGGTAGCTAAAACAACCTAGGAAAAACACAAACAAAAAATATACAGTAGGTATGGAAGGGTCCTATTTGAGCCCTCTTCCACAGAAAATGCAACTTTGAATTAAAAATAAAGCTTAGCAAATCAGGAAGAAACATTCTAGCCCAGCCTTCTCCCTGCTGTACTCATTTTCTACTTGCAAGAAGGTTTTTCAAAAATGATTTTTAATGTAGGAGAACACTACAAATAGCTTCCGTCATCTGACCTGGTGCAGTCCATTTTACCATCCCAGGACTCTCCTTACTTCATTCTGCTGGATGGGTAGACCAGGAATTACAAAACTTGTGTACCACCAGATTAGACACCCAGAGGTGTGAATGACTGGGATGTCCTGTGAATGCAAGGGTTAAGATCAAACCTTGGCCAGGCATAGCAAGTTCAAGCAAGTTCATAGCAAGTGCCCAGCGTGATAACATCCCTCATCAGCGTGAGTGGCAAGCTGCAATTTTGGGCCCTGAAAGGGGGAAGGCACAAGCTTTTATGTTGCTTTCATCTTCACTAAAGCCCATTGTGAAAACTCTCCATCCGAGCAAGCCAGGACACCTCAAAGACAAAAGAGATACTGCCTCCCAGATGCAGCCTGCGAACTGCTGTCACTGCTGATTTTCCACAGGGAAGGTAAGGGAAACAGTGGAGGGGAGGAAGGTTTGTTAATCAAACTCCACTCAGCATTGTGTTACACAGTGTCAGTTTACAAGAAATGACAAAACATGACACAACAGTGGTTGATGTCTAGCGGAAAAATCTTCCTGGTGCAGCAGGGGAAGAATGAGCCATGCAATTTTCATTAACATTAATGGGGGCACAGAGATGCTTTTACCATGCACTGCTGGAAAAATGCATACCAATTAATCAGATGTTCTAAAGGCTCCATGCTGGATATATGCCTGTTACTTGCAGGGCTCTTCTGTGCAGATCCAGCTCAGAAAGGGGGGACTGCCGCAAAGGGGACTTTCCCTACATATGAACATGAAAGTGTCAGAACTGTCTCTATGATAGGTGGGGTCAGTGGCATAAGATGCAGATGTCCAGGGGGGGTACCAGCATCTTCAGATCTGATAAGGCCAATGCTATTGCTCCAAAAAGGGTATCTGTATGTTCAGCACTGTGGACACCTGAACACACACCCCTGAGGGGTATGTGTTTGATTAGCTAACATATCAGTAGGTGGAGAGGGCATGACTAGCCAGCATGCTCTCATTTTCCCTTCATTGGTTCACTGACAACTCTTTAAAAGGGCTTCAGTGGCAACACCATTGACCATGGTGTACTTCTGGGACGGCTGGTTGAGGTGGGGATCAGGGGCACTGTTTTGCAGTGGTTCCTGTCCTTCTTGGCCAACAGATCAAAGATGGTGGTACTGGGGGACTCCTGTTCAGCCCCCTTGCCCTTAAGGTGTGGGGTGCCGCAGAGTTCTATATTGTTCCCTGTTGAGGTCTGAACCCAGGAAATCACTCAGGTCCTGTGCACAGGAGGGAATGTAACAAACGCTGTGGTGAACAGACAGTTTGTAACAAGTAACAGGGAGCAGCTGTTCCTGATTGCTGACTCTGTGCAGCTGATTGTGGGTGTGCCTTGTGCATATACCAAGGCCGAAGACAAACACTCCTAGGTGAGTGAGGGGGTGAGTGTGTAGGGTGGTGAGTGTTAAGGAATAGGAATCAGGATGCCGTATATGTGTGTTGCTGTATGACTGACCAGTGTTGCTGTAAATATCCTTGTATATAATATATCTTGGTGATGGAACCTAACTCTCGTGTCAAGTGCCTCTTTGCCTTCTGAGAGATTGCCTTGGACATCAGCCTCGAGTTTCTGTTGTGCTGCCGTTTGATTTTGCTCTGCTGGAGACTCCTATACACACTCCAACCCTAAACCTCCCGCAACATTCCCCATGTTGTTTAATATCTACATGAAACTGCTGGGAGAGGTCATCCGGGGTTTTGGAGTTGGGTGCCATCAGTAAGCTGATGTCACCCAGCTCTATCTCTCCTGTCCACCGGATTCCAAGGTGAAGCAGTTGGGATCTGGATTAGGGCGAACAAGCTGAAATTAAATCAAGACAAGACAGAGGTCGTCCTGGGGCAGAAGTTCACAATGCGGGTGCTGGACTATCGCCCTGCTCTGAATGGGGTTGCAGTCCCCCTGGAAGAGCAGGTTCGCAGCTTCGTAATACAGGACTTACATAGTATTCTTGAATATTGTATTATGGGCTACAGTATTTGATACCATCTTAAGCCAAACATTTGAGACATATTTACCAACATGCCCACTATTATCTGGTCAAGTCATACACATTATGATAGAGGCTGAAGTGGCAAAGCATTAAAAAGTAATTGAGCTTTCTTCCTCACATAATTTATTCTAGTCATTTCCATGGATCCAGAAGACACACTCAAATTTTGCTTCCAGTTTTCTGAATGAGGGCAATTGATATTCTATGCTAACTTTATTATTTGTGCTTGCTCCATTCATGTTATTTCAAAACATACTTTACTGCCATTCATTAACGCAATGCAAATGTACTCCCACACTGGTCTTTTCAGCTGTAACTGAGGTTGTGACCGCCAACAAATGAACATTATTTTCCATTGCTCTAAGACCCAGCTTCAGGTTTTGTGGGTCCCCAGGCGACAGACAAAATTAAGTTCTGCTTCCAGTACAACTCTGCCCATGCACATCAAATTGTCCCATCTACCGTTTTCCGTCATTTCCTCTGCAATACCAGAACCAAGAACAAAAACCCCCAAAGTTCATTTCAAGTGCAAACCCAATACTTTAATCTACATTAAGGGGCCTGTAATATCCATGAGTGGAGAGGGTCCCACCCCCTGGGGTCGGTGGCTGCTGGGGGGCTTACCCAGACTGCTGGCGTATGGGTCCGGTGACATGGAGTCAAGAGAGTTGCCTTACAGAGCCAACTTAATCTGGTCAGATGTTTTACATTCATGGGGTCATGTTACTTCACAGAGACCCCTCAGCAGAAACAATGGCAGCTTTGATGCCTGGGTAAGCTCCTGGCTCTTTCTCACCCCTCACAGTTCATCAGCTGGCCTGCCAATCCAGTGCTGGGTTGTAGTGGTCCTGGGAGGTTATGGCTGGGGAAGGCTTGCCCTGGCCCACCAATGGAAGGGGGCTGCAGGTAGTTGGGGTATCCCGGGGGGGGGGGGGAATCTGGCCAGCCCAGAATTCACCTACACAATCTCTGGAGCATTTGGGCAGGCCCCAGGGGGAACGGGCCCACTGCCCTGCTAACTGCCTGTGGTCAAGCCTAGATAAATCCCAGAGGCTTCTGGTTCTGGGTACTGTAGTGGAATAGCGGAAGATCTGGCGTGGAGGTAGAGTGTGGTGTCCACAGTGCCCCTTGCTTTAAGTAAATGCAGGGTTAAAGCCCAGGTGGATAGCAGAAGGAGGGAAAGCTTGAGGAGAGACTGGAGACATTGGTGAATGGACTTTGGAGACTGCTGGAACAGGCTGCTGGAGACACTGGTGTGTGGCTGCTGTGCCCAAGACCTGCTGAGGACCAAGGGTCTGCTGTAGTGGCGGGAGGCTGCTGGCAGGAGAGGGAACCTCTGCAGGTTGAACAGGCGAGCTACCCTGGAGGTGGGGTCCAGCAGGACTGCAGGGCAGAACCAGGGTCACTTGTTGGGGGAGAGAAGGGGAGCTAATTTGCTTAAAGTGGGCATAATTCTCCAGGCAGAGCTTGGCCTTGGAATCTGGCAAAACAGGTACTCCCAGGCTTGGTTCCCAGGACTGAGGTCACTAGGATCTAGGTGAGGGAAGGGTCACTTAAGGACAGGGCTCTTGCCCTGTATAGCAGCCTCCCTAGCACTGACACTGCTGAGAGAGGAACAACCTCTCCCTTCACCTGCTCAGCCTCTTATGAACCCAGCTGTTGGCCTGGCCAACCCCACCCCTTCCAGCCATGTGACCTGCCTGAGATCCCATGGGATCTTGGGCTCTAGTCCTGGGAAAACTCTTGGCATGGGGGAAGGCTTCAGGGAATACTCGCTGCTTGCTCCCAAGGAGACCCCTGCTCCTGAGGAGACCCGTATTGCTGGGGCCAGGCCAGGGATACAGGGTCCATCCTTAAGGATGGACTTTTAAGGACAACTTTTTTAAAGGATCCTCAGATAGTTGTGTTACACAGACTCATTCCATTGCCCTATCTTGGTCATTATTCTCTGCACTGACTGGTGCAGATCTCAATAGTTCAGAACAAGGGCCTTTCCTAGTCCTGCCCAGAGAGACCAAGGATTGAACCTGGAATCTTCTACAAAGTATTTCTCCATGGAATTACAATCCTTCCCAAGTCATATGGTCCAAAAGTCATAAGGTACAAAACTTCTAACCATTGTAAAAGATAGATTCTATACAGATATATATGAAATGTTAATCTTATAAAGCCCTTTCAGGACATTTATTGTGCCGGACATATCAAAGTACCCCAAAATTACAGTGGGCCTTCCTTATCCATGGGGTTGGGGGGCCTCACAGGACTTCCTAGACACAACCAGAAGTGACTTCCGGTCACGTTCAGGATGTGTTCTGAGACCTGGAGCAGCCATGTATATCTCTCCATGCCTCAGAACACCTTCCAGAAGCAACCAGACGACACTTCTGGTCACCTCTAGGAGGTCCTGTGGGGTGCTCCCCATGGATTTTATTATCCATGGAAATCAAAATCCATGGGAGGTCTTGAGATGGATCCTCTGTGGATATCGAGGGCCCACTGTACCCTCTCACCACCCCAATCACAAGCTCACATGTGAGTTTCCTCCCCATTGTTCTGGAAGTTGTCGCACATTACCATTTTCAGTGAACCTCTCATGAGACTATGAGTAGTTGCCCACCTTCCACTAAACTGCTAATTTGCATACGATGTGTCATTTGAAATATCTGCAAAGGTAAACAATACATAGCAACTCATTTGAATCAATACAACTGTGGCATTTGTCATCTAGCTGACTATTCTTTTTTCATCTCAGCATCTTTTCATTATTTGCTCAGCGTCAAAGATTTGACAGAGATGCATTTGCAAAGGGATTTCTTTTACTTCTAGTTGTGGGTTTGGCCACCAAAGATGCATGGGAAAATTTGTTCAGGTAGGGAGAAAACAATGCCAAAGTTAGTTTTAGTCATGGCTGTCAGGGAACCTGCTAACATTTGGTCAGATCCAATGAAAGTCTACGCACAGCCTGAGGCAATACAATTTAGCCATCCCTCTCGAGGGGTGAACGGGAGGAGGTGGCAGGCTGGGGAAGATGGCAGATGGGCACAGGGTGCAAGCCTTATAGCTGGACTACCCCTAGTGGGTTCGCGTCACCCGGTGCGGGATGCCAGCACATCACCCCCCAAGCAGTGGGCGGGGCAACATCCCAGGTGGTGGGTGTGGTGATGTACCATCACTCCACCCCCACTGGTTTTTTGGCTGTACCTTTTGATAGAACAAAGATAGAACACATTCTGCATGAAATTACGCATTGATTGATATATAACACGATGATAATATTCCTCCAAATTATGATTTTAGTGATTTTGGTCACTAGGGGTATCACCCCCCCCCCAGGGTGTCAACTTACTAACACCTTATTGCAGCAGTTCTCAAACTTTTAGCAATGGGACCCACTTTTTAGAATGACAATCTGTCCAAGACCCACCAGAAGTGATGTCATGGTGGAAGTGACATCATCAGGCAAATTAAAATAAATAAGTATAAATAATTAAAGTAAAACAAATAGATAAGCAGAAGCCAGCCCTGTTCCACCAAGTGAATTCCCTCTGCAGCCTGCCTGCAATAACACCCCCCTCCAGTAAGGTTTTCAGCCCTACCCAGTACCCAGTTCAATTTAAGAACTTCTGTTTAAACCAGATCACTATGAGGATCCAGCTGGCTTTGCAAGTCTCAAAAAGGTTCACCTTATCAGCTGAAGCCTCTGTTTTGACCCTTTTTAGTGGGGGGGGGGGGAGGCTGCCTTCTGGAGCACTTGTTTAGCTGCAGGGGCATAGGATCAGGACCATTCTGGTAGCCTTGCACTCTCCTTCACCTGATCTTCCACAGCAACCAAGGCATGTTTGCTTACTCTCGAGTAAACGTGACCTTGAGGCTTAGTTCTGCTTTCCATAGGGCTCAATACATTCATCTGCTTGGAGATAGGGACTTCCTTCTTAGGTGTTTTTGGGGGCTGCATTCATTGGATCAGGACCATTCTGGTGTCCTTGGATTCCTCTCAGCCTGCCCTTTCCGATGGACTAAGGCAAGTTTGCCTACTCACAAGTAAATGCACGATACGGCTCACTTTCACTTTCCATAGGGATCCATGCATTTTTTGTTCTCCAGTTTTTTGGCCATAACTTTTGATAGAAAGGAGATATTTCACTCTCGTTTTTTGCATTGCATTCCGCCTGAAATTCCACATCTGACAGTATATAATGTGTTGGCTTTACTCCTAACCACCGCAAATTTAGCATGTCACCCCCCAGTGCACATCACCCGGTGCGGCCCGCACCCCCCACACCCCCTAGCACTGACTACCCCTGAACTTGGCACTTCTGTATTTATTGTGCTGATGTCTTCCTGTCTTTGGGAATCTCAAAAGAGCTTAGAAGTGCAGCAACAGGTTGAGAACTGCTTAGTTGTGAAAACATAAAAGCATCGCGGACCCTCAAAACATCCTCTTCTCAAATGGGCTTGGCAGATCTACAGCACAGACTGTGATCATTTCCAAAAGCCCCAAGAAGATGCACACAACTTCTCACCTGCATGGCACATGTATACATTTATTCACTGAATTGAAATTTAGGGCAATTGTTCTCTGAATATATTGCATAAATGGAATGCAGTGTTGTATCATTGCTCATAGTCCATAAATAATTTAAATCAAAGTATCACAGGGCAGAAGACATTTATCAGGGCTCATTCTAAATCTCTGCACTGACATGCTTTTCAACTGCTTGGCTACGTGACAAGGGCTTCAATTATCCAAACCACTATTCTTGTCCAACAAAAGCACAATGAACACAATAATGAGTACAGTCTAGTAAGTGTTTGATATATGGCTGTTTCCATGAAGACCTGATGTGATCACTACAACAGCCTACCTTTCCTATTGTAATGAAAAATGAACACTTTAACTCTTTGTAGTATAGGCCATATAAATGACAAAGCTACCAAAAACTTTATTAAATGGAACAATGGATGAAAGAAACCCAAATGTAAGTGGCAGGTACACGATCAAGTGGGCACCTGTATGTAGTTCCTGTTCAGAAATTATAATGCATCCAGCAATCCAATGACTATACCAGTAAAAGCTGTATACTGTAACTGACACACATTAAACAAATAGAGCTACTGTGCATAATTTATTTTACCTTCCAAGATTTATGGCCCAATTCTATGGGCCATTTACAACAGTAGACATACTGATTTGCTGCCGTAAGCCACCTTGTAATGATTGCACCACCAATGTGCACTATGGAGCCACTGGCAGGAATGGCTGGAGGCTTAATGCATGCACCAGAACTGTCTGTCCATGCAGGTGAAGTGGCTGGGTGTGAAGTTCATGGGTGGTACAAAGGAGGATTAGGACAGGAAGTTGGCTGAACTAGGGGATAATTTGGGGGCAGATCTTGGAGATGGTTGCCCCATGTCTCAGAACATCACATTCCACTACTTTTTGGTTTTTAAAACATCCCCTGGATTTGAGAGCTCCTTCTTAAGCTGGGACAGAGGCAAGGCACAATCCTAACCAGGTCTACTCAGAAGTAAGTCCTATTTTGTTCAATGGGGTTACTCTCAGGAAAGTGTGGTTAGGATTGCAGCCGCAGCCTCTATTTGCCTGGGATTTCCAGCTTTGAGTGGTAGCAGCAACCTATCTTGTTTCAGTTGATTGCTAGTTTAAATAGGAAGATGAATGACTCGGAGAGCAAGAGAAAATGATAGATGCTGCACCTGTTTTGTCCTCTGGCTTCTCTTAGATAAGGTAACACCTGTTTCCAAACTACTTTATTTCCTGAAAAGTATGTAAGGGCACAGTTAGATCTTGGCTCTGAGTCCAGGCCCTACAGTGTTCTGCACTGGAAGAATCTCTGTGGCCTAATCCTGCTGACATGCAACCATCTGAGTTCTTCCTCTCTCTTCATGGACCACACTCCCACTCCCTGCTGAAATTACATCCTGTAAAAGGTCAGAGATTCTGATGTTTTGATCCAGTCAGATTACATTCCTAACGTTATGTTAAAACCAAACCCTAATTAACTCACTTGACATGGTCATATGTTAAGATGCAACAGAAAAGCAAAATCTTTCCCTTTTTGTTTTGCAGGTTCTAATAAGTGTGCAAAGCTAATCTTTCTAATATTAGTTCACTTATGTTAATTCTATTACAGGCCTGCTCAGCTTGTGAGTCATCATCAAGCTAAATGCAGCCAACTTGCCACTCACTATGCTATGACCAGGGGCAGCAAAACAGGAGGTTGATGAAGCCCCTGGTGAGTTGTTATACAAGGCTGGTGGGCTGCCCTCAGTTTGAGGGGTCATAGGTTGTGCAGGTGCCTTCTATTATGTAGACTTGCAATCTTTCACAGGCAAATGTAACACAATCAGATGAAGTTGCTTTCTTGCAAGTAGTCTGGCTTTGATCTAATTAGAGCAGTGTTTCCCAAACTGTAGGTTGGGACCCACCAGTGGTAGTGAGTCAATTTCTGATGAGTTGTGAAAAAGCCTGAATATGTTGTTTTCCCCTGATCAGTTGGCAACCATGCTTATCAGCCTGGCTCAGACAAAGCTGAGATGAATCTGTCATTTGCAGATAGTTAATGAGTGTTTATTGAGTGAGAACAAAGTACTTATTTCTGGTCATGATCAGATACATGATGTAACGTCCTACTTAATGATATCACTTCTGGTTCTAGGGTGGGAATAAAAAGAATATCATTTTAACAAAGTGGGTCTTGCCACTAAAAAGTTTGGGAACCACTGTACTAGAAGCATGGCAAAACAATGGGACCTGAGCCAATCTCACAGGATTACACAATTCCACTGGCTTCACTCATCATGACAGGTTCCATATCCCATCAAATGAGAGTGATAAGAGAAGCCCTAGTTTTGTTTTCAACTTTGGTTTGAGGAGAGGGTGGGAAAGTTCTCAGCACCCCCTTCCCAGCTCAAAGGTGGAAAGGAAGGCTAGCCCAGGCTTTCCTGGGATGGAGTCTCTTTGCTATCTGTAGTCAAAAGGAAGTAGAACCTGCCTCTCTGGCAGGCCTGCAAGTGTTCTGCCCCAGTCATTGTAACTGCAATATGGACTAAAGATTTAGCCACTCAGAAATGTTCCTGGCCTATGTTATGTGGGTGCAATGGTGGCAAAGGTGGCACTGTCACGGCCATAGAGCCATCCATTAAACAGGAGATATTCTCCTTTGCAATCAAAAATGTCTCCTGAGCAGCTCATACTTACCTACACCAGCCAAATCACCAAAATCCTTACATAGAAGACACTAGGTGACCTTCTTATGTCAACCGCCTTACCCAAATGTCATTCCAGCCTTCATTTCTCTCAGAAGTCAGTGAAAGCACTGGGCAAAGGGCTAAGGGGCTCCTGGGTTGTTTTCTATTGATATTGTAAGCCCTCTTGGGAATCATTTTGATTGAAAGGCAGGGTATAAATCTACAAATAAATATGTTGTAAGTGCTTTTTTGAGCAATTCCTTTGCAGGACAGGGAAGACAAAATATGAATATTTAAAATAAATCAGAAAAGCCCTGCTTGATCAGACCAAAGGTTCTGCTAGTTCAATTTCCCTCAGTGGACAACAAGAAGCTTGATGAAGAAACAAGGCATAAGGACAAATAAGCTGGTGGTGCTCAACTGGCCTTGTGGAGTTGAAGGACGCACACAAGGCTGTTTTGGCCATTCATCCAACTCCGATGCAACCCTTGGGGACGTCATCATCTAGCCTCATGAAACTGACAGGGCTCTAGAAGCATTTGCCTGGTTAGCTGATTGGGAGAGATGGAGCTGTGAGAGGCAGAAAGCCTCAAACGTGGAGAAAGCAGGGTAGAGGGGAGGTGACAAATGGAGGAAGAGATTAAGAGGGCCATGAGGAAAGGAACCAACAAGACAGCAATGCTTTGGTTGGTCCACGGATTCCAACCAGTTGCCTGCAGGGAGAAGATGAAAGTGCTCCTCTCATGTAATCCCTTATGTGTTTACCAAACATGGCGACAAGGGAAGAGAGTGGTAATTGCATCCTCTGGCACAAAAAGGGTTGAGCTGCGAGAGGCAAGTTTTGTGGAAGGGAGTTGAAACTCTCCAACTATGTGAGGAGCGCTTTTCCTTTAAGTAACCACAGGATTCAAACAATGGGGCGGGGGAGGCAAGTACAGATGGTGAGATACTAATCTAGGTTTTGCTTGTTCCTTGTCTGGCATGGCCTGTTGAGGAGGCAATGAGAGAGAGAAAGTACACAGGTAGCTGGGAAGAAAACAAGACTGACTGCTTGAACGAGTGTTCAGTTGGCTAATAAGCATGCCTGTCAGTTCAGCAGTGAAATCAGGTTGGTACAGCAGCTGAAGTTTGCCCAGGGAGCTCTCTTTTTAAATTGCATCTGTCTTCGCCCTTACATCTTCTAGGACAAACACAGGGCTGAATGGGATTTTTGGCAGCAGACTTGGATCCTAGAAACCTAGGTTACTGCCAAACAGCTACAAAATAGGGGGTAGGGAGAGAAAGAGGGTGCAAACTGTGGCAGAGAAGTGGCATTTGGGAGGGGGGGTATGTCTGCCTCTGTTCTCTTGCAATCTGCTCCTGCAGCTGCTTTTCCCTCAAGATGGGGTGGCTGGAATGTTTTTTCCTACGTTCTGGAGAAAAGGGACTGGAGGAAGGGGATTAAGGCTGCAGTCCTATACACACTTGCAAATGAATGAGACTTGCTTCTGAGTTGACATGCATGGGATTGTGCTGTAAGCCTTTGCTTTTTTCTGCAGTCTGTTGCAAACAGTACCTTTCCCCATATTTTGGGGAAACCCTGGTTGCCCAGACTCTGGCCTGACATCAGATACTAATTCCCCCCTTCCCCACTCCAGTCTTCTGGTGGTGGATAAAAAAAATTATCAATTTATTTCCCATTTTGACACTGCGAGTACAGGTGGCAGTGCCTTGGCATGGCAATTCTGGAACACACGCCTAGACAGTGCTAGCGTTTGGGTTCCTTCCACTGAAGTTGTGCATGGATGCCTGCCTACATTTGCTCATTTTGGCAAACTACTAGCCTGGTACAAGATCACCCCTGAGTGATTAAAAAAAAAAAGACAATCCCTACAGAGTGATGTCATTTTGACCACTTGCAGTGAAAGAGGTACAGTAAAATGTTTTCCCCTTCCTTATGCTTCTATTGAGATCCTTACTCCTTCTCAGTTACTAGTGATACACCCACTGGTTGAAAAAGGAATACATTAACAATACCATCACTATTCCCTACACTGCCCAACACTCTCCTAATGCAAATACTATAAAAACTCCAAACAGAACCCCAGTGTGTCTGCCAGGTAATATGGAAGCCCTTTAAATCGTTCCTCTTTACTCGAGTAAGGCCGCCTTCTCAAGAAGAAAAATGAAAACTCCAAACGGCAAAGAACTTGCTACGAGTTGCTTTTCTTTTCAGTTGCTTAGCAAATAAGCTCATTTAAGATACATAGTAAAATCAGGCAGCTATTTAAGGAAACAACTTGATCGCCTGATAAAGGTCATTAAGGGAAAACAAGAGTGCTAGCACAAAAAAAAAAACTACTGAAGAAATATGCTTGTCTAACCAAACAGCAAGGCCTGGTCTATCCAGATCCAGCAAAGCCCAGACAGCTTGCCTCGTCCTGACAGAGTCTGCTTGTCATACACCAGAAAGCTGTGTGCCTGCTGAGGCTGATTCAGGAAAATGCTGAATTCTCCTCCTGGTAATTTCCTGCAGACAGAGCATTTAATCATCCCCAAGCCCATACCGCAAAAATCCAAGTCAGTGATTCACACTTTCAAAGGAATTTTTGCTTAGAGAACAGGAACACGTCTCCTCGGTCTTAAGGACGCCAACGACTCTTTGGTGATTGCAGAACATATAATCCTATTCTTTCTCACTGAAATTAAAAAAAAAGAAAGAAAATTAAGCCAGCAGGGCCAGGCAGGTTTTGGTTTGGCATTTTCCAAAGTGAATTTATTTACTTTTCGCTTGTTTTCCTTGCTGCTGGGATTTTGTGCCTCCAGGTTTGCAAGATGTTCCTTATTGAAAGGGTCAGTTCGTCATTTTAAAACAGACAGTCCTTATTCCAGGACACCATTGTTCTGCATCCTAAGGTTTCCTTTCTACAGAGTACAGCACTGCTCCAGAGGAAGGACTCCTTACTTCAGAGGAAGACAGTTTTGTTCAGAGGAATGACACTTTGGGATACAACCCAATATCTGTCTCTGTACTTCACACCTCTATAAAACCCAGTGGGTGCCCCTGATTTCATAAACAACAGCTCAAAGGGTCCTTGTAACGGCCAAGACCCTCCACAATGAGAACTTGGGCCTAAGCAAAGACGGAAAGGCTAGGCCCATCCCATGCTATCTCTGCTGTGAGAAGGTCTCTCTCTGCCCGGCTATACCAGCTGTGAACTTCGGCAACAGCCTGGAGTGCCCATTATTGGCGGAAGACTGACACATCTTGGCCAAGCACCCTGCACCCCCAATATAACTCCTATTCTAACCCAGCATTCGCTTGACCCTCGACCTTCTCCATACCCCTGCGCCATTCCACAAAATCTGTAAGTCTGTCTATTTTATTTGTATATATGCCTGTTTGCGCACTAGGAATAAAAACTTTTATTTAGCGTATGGCATATAATACATGGACTCATATAGCAATTAGACTAGATCAAATGTCAATATCCAGTTAGTCCAGCCATGCAAAGACAGAGTTACCTTCAATGAAAAAGTCAGACCATGGGCCAGCATGTGCCCTCAGTTTGCAGCCAGACACAATGTGGTATACGGTTTGGCAGGAAAACCTGCAATCACGCTGTGGTTAAAAAAGATTCCTGCACTTATAAATACAAAAGATTCATGCACTTGACTTGAGCTTTCTTCCAATCTTTAAAAGGACTGCACAGACTGTGGGCTGGCCTGAGACAGTCCTTTATTCTTTAAAGTTGGATTTGGCAATCCTAAATGCAGCTCCGCCTGAAAGGTGCTTCATTTTAAAGAAAACCCCTTATTTAAAGGGACAGGTTTCAGTCATTATTCTGTCAAAGCCTTTTAGTGCTTAAGAGCACGATCCTAACTTGCACTGGAGCAGGCAGGCCAGTGGGCCTGCGCTGCATACAGTGCAAGTACGGAGCCAGAATCAGTGCAACCTGAGGCAAGGGGAAAACTCTCCCCTTACCCTGTGTTGTGCTACACTGGCCCCAACGGGTCTATTTGGATCTGAGCCACTTCAGGAGGTTGCGCAAACCCAAGTAGAGCAGAGCAGTCAGAGGTTGCTCCAAGCTGCTCAGGAATGAGGTCGGGATCCAGCATGACTGCCGGATCCTGGCCCCGCCTCCCACTCCCCACCCGCCCCTGAGAACGCCCACTGTCTGCCCTCCCTCCACCCAAAACACCTCCTCCCAGTACTCCCCACGCCCCTCCGACCCCTCCATCAGCCAAGCTGAGTTGACGCAAACTTATCCCACAGGGTCTGAATCTGGTGCAGGAAGGCCAGCACAACTCCTTGTGCTCGTCTCCCCGGCTCCTGAGTCAACGCAAACGTGCCTTATGGCATGTTTGCAACACCCCCAGGTTGGCACAAGTGTCTTGTGCTGGCCTAACCCAGGGGTTAGAATTGCGTTGCACCAGAATTATTTGAGATGTCATAGGAGTGAGTACAGACTTCTTCCAATTTGAGGTGCAATGAAGATGAGAAGAGCTAGAGGACACATCTCTCTTCTTAGATCATGAAGTTTGGTGTTGTTTCCTCTTATCTGTTGGTGACCTTTAAGCCAAGGTCAAAAACAAAAGAGGCCTGCTGCCTTGGCCAAAGATAAGTCAAGTCCACCATTCTGTTTTGAGTAGTGTCCAGACAGATGCCTCTAGGAGACTGACAAGCAGGGCAGGAAGTCAGAAAGTCCTCCACTGTAGCTTGTGCTCACAGTATCTGATTATTTTACGTCAGCTGCCTCTAAAAATGGATGTTCCATTTAGCCATCACAGTAATATCTGTTAATAGATCTATCCCATGAATTTGTCTGATGTTCTTCTAAAGTCAATGGCCCTCACTACATCTTGTGGAAATAAATTATCTTAACCAGCATTTCTCAACATTTGTCTCCTGATGGGCCACTTCACATGGTCCATCTATTGGAAGTACCATCGGATGTAACTGGCTTCCAGATGGGGAGGCCAGATTGTTACTTCCATGTTTTATTACAGATTGTTACTGATGTTACTTCCAAATTGGGAGACCAGATACAATGCAACGAACACTGATAAGAGGTTCATGACAGGCGGGAGGGCTTTTTTGAGCACCCTTGTTGGTTGGTTGGCAACCTTCAGTCTCGAAAGACTATGGTCTATAAGCCTACAGCACCTGGCATTCCCAGGAGGTCTCCCATCCAAGCACTAACCTTGCTTAGCTTCCGAGATCAGATGAGATCGGGCATGTGCAGGGTAACAGTTGCTGCACCCGAGAGCTCAAGCTGGAACTCTGCCCACTAACCCAAGCTTCCTACAGAGGCTTGTCAAGTTGCACTGTTGATCTCACTGCCAGGTGGCAGGGTCTGGGGGTCCCGTGCATACTACCGGACACCACCTCAAGCACCACTGGACACCAGCTCAAGTACTGCCAGTGGTACAAGTATTGTATTGGCAACCTTCAGTCTCGAAAGACTATGGTATCGCGCTCTGAAAGGTGGTTCTGGCACAGCGTCTAGTGTGGCTGAAAAGGCCAATCCGGGAGTGACAATCCCTTCCACACCGGGAGCAAGTGCAGTCTGTCCCTGGTCTGTCTCCCTGGCTATGGGCCTTCCTTCTTTGCCTCTTAGCCTCAGACTGTTGGCAAAGTGTCTCTTCAAACTGGGAAAGGCCATGCCTTGTTCTTCAAACTGGGAAAGGCGGGCCGCTCAGAGGCCAGGGTTTCCCACTTGTTGAGGTCCATCCCTAAGGCCTTCAGATCCCTCTTGCAGATGTCCTTGTATCGCAGCTGTGGTCTACCTGTAGGGCGCTTTCCTTGCACGAGTTCTCCATAGAGGAGATCCTTTGGGATCCGGCCATCATCCATTCTCACGACATGACCAAGCCAATGCAGGCGTCTCTGTTTCAGCAGTGAATACATGCTAGGGATTCCAGCACGTTCCAGGACTGTGTTGTTTGGAACTTTGTCCTGCCAGGTGATGCCGAGGATGCATCGGAGGCAGCGCATGTGGAAAGCGTTCAGTTTCCTCTCCTGTTGTGAGGAGGTACAAGTACCACTGATTGAAAAACACTGATCTACACTACTTATGGAAGCCATTTGCTTAATGATGATTTGGGAGGTCGGCTTCTCTGCTTTATCTGACCACATGAAACTTGCATTTCATGAAAGAGGAATGGCACTGTGCCATTCCTGGTGGTTACAGACTGACGGGTGTATCCCTGGTCTGACTGGGTTCTCACACAATCAGTCAATGCATATATATTTATGTTTGCAGGTTATGGGATTTGAGGACAGCAAAGCTACCCATTCCAGTAAAATAAGTGGCTGCATTCTGGGGCGAAAAGTTCCCTGGATACTTTTTTTTTCTTTCCAAAGAAAGCAAGTGAAAAGCCTTGGTGAGGACAGAAAGTGAGCTCTGAAACATCTCCATCCCTCACACATATATGCAGTAATAGCTGTTGACTTTTAACATACAGGATTTTTAAAGTTGAATAGAAAGAAACCTTTAGTAACAAACTGAAAATAATTAGAAAGATCTACTTTTAAACAGATCAGTCTTACCTGACATGTTCGGTGAAACAGAACCATTCTTTCATATGCTGACAATAAATGATCATAAAGAAAATGCATTCATTCTCTGTCATGCCAAGTACATCTCTAAAATTGACTATTTTCTGAGCCTGTGGATACATGATAACCCTGCCTACTGAACTCTGATTATATTGCCAGTTGCACAGATCAAAACATCTGTTTGCCAATAAAGGAAGAGTGTCAAGGCATACAAATTATCTGCAAATTGAGAATAAAGGGCTCACCTGATGAAAATAAGGGCTCATAAACAGATGAAAATAGAGCAGTACATATTCTTGTAAATTACCTGCTAGTTTGCATTTTGGATGAACCCTCTTTCCCCCACTAAAATGTGTATCATTTATTCCTAAGCTTTGGAAATATGATCTGACAATAGTTTATTAAGCCAGCAGTGATTTTAAAACCACCACGTTAAGCAACTTCCGGAGGGGTAGCCATGTTGCAGAGCCTCTAAAAGACCTACAAGACTCTGAAGCAAGTCTCAAGTGCTTTCAAAATATTTCTTTAATTAAAATGCACACAATGCCATCATTGAAATGTTACACTTCCTTTGGAATCTGTGCTGATTTCAATTAAAAAAAAAAAGTCAACATGCAAAAACTTTAAAATATCTTTGCCCATAAGAGAAGCAGCTGTCAAAAGATTTAAGGTTTGTCATTCTTCAAAAATCCCACAACAGCTGAGATGGCATGCACTACATGTTGGAAACCAGGGACTAAAGAATAAAATAAGCTTCAGACTTAGAGATCTTCAATAGTTTAAGTCAATTGTTAAGGAGTAAATGATTTGGGCAGCAGCAACAACATATTTTTTGAAGAAGATGCACAAAAGCAAAAACGTTTGTCACAAATTAACACTGCAACTTCCCAGGTTGCAATACTTAGCAATATCACCATCATAACTACACTGTGGTTAATAAATTGTAACTCAGCTCTATCATTTTGAAGAAGTAGCTAAAAGGGGTGAAAACCTCTCCGCAAGCGATCTTAGTTTCCCTACCTATCAGCAAAATCAGCAACTAGACAACAAACACCACCATCATCATATGCAAATAAGTTCCATCTTTTGCAAATTATAAATAAGAATTGTGCTACTTACCTAGCCTGAACTGGGATTTAATTTTACAGGCAGAGGGTTAAAATCCAGGGCATGAAGAGGGAGAAGAAAAAGAATGAGATAAAAAAGGAAAGGGGGAGAGAGAAACCTCTTGAAGATCTTCTTAATGAGAAAAGTGTGGTGGCGGAAGCAAACAGCAAATGCTTACTGAGGCCCTCTGGGGTACTCAGTAAGAGGTGGAGAAGCATTCTTTCACAGTCAGACTGGAAACATTGCCATTTACAGAGCAGGGCTAGCTTGACCAATAAAGCATCACAGCCTAGGGGACAGTCAGCAGCTCAAGGCATGGCCCAGGCATGGTCCAATAATCTGCACAAGCCCTCATATGTAATGCACATGTACACACAGATGCACAAGAACAAATATGAGTAAGTGTGCTTGCGCAGGGAGAATATACAAGAAATATAGAGGGGGGCCGACCTGTATCTGTGGATTCCATATCCATGGTTTCAGTTAACAGTGGATGGGAGTCCGCTGCCCCGCCACATGCAATCCCTCTGCAGGTGAGAGGAGCTTTGCTCCCCTCGCCTCCGGAGGGTCTTTTGAGCCCAGCAGAGGCTGCACACATCTGCCTGCAGCCTCTGCCAGGCTCAGAATGAATGTTTTTGGCATCCTTCAGTCTCGGAAGACTATGGTATCGCGCTCTGAATGGTGGTTCTGGAACAGAGTGTCCTCTCCAGTGCGCGAAGCCTGGGTAAAGTAGATATGGAGGATAGACTGTTTCCCATGCAGCAAATCCCTCCTCTCCACGTCACTGAAATGGTCCAATGGAAAGGCAGAGGCCAATACGGTTGGTTCCAGCAGAGCCATGAACTGCCTCAGGGACTCCGGCTCCGGATTTTGCCTCGAGGTTGACTCCTGAAGCCTTTTCCATAACTGGATGTAGCCACAAGGCAGTGGAGGTTTGGGATCAGTGCTTTCCTTCTCTCAGATGAGCTGCCTTCCCAGGCTAACGAGTCCCATCTACCCGGTGGCTGTTTAGTCGCAAAACTGAGGGCCTATTCTTATCCCCAGCCCCCAGGGGAGAGAATGAATGTAATAAGTGAAAAACATCAAATTTGTTTTTCTTAATGCAAACGGTTGGGCTCAGAAGACCACTGGAGGTAGGGGAGCAGATTTCCCCTTGCCTCCAGAGGTTGAGGGGGGCATCCGCAGAGGTTTCTGGAACAGAACCCCTGTGGACACAGAGGCATGCCTGTAGAGTCAGAACCTTTGTATCCATGGGGAATTCATTCCTGGACCCCCTGTGGATACAGAAAATTGTGGATAATCAACGACTTTCTTCCCACCTAGACGTCAAACATGACCAGAGCCCTTCTGAGCCTCTAAAGAGTCCATGCACCACCTCTCCAAGGCTCATAACGCTCCCTGGAGCATTTAGATCACAACTTGCTGTTTTCAGCAAAAACCAGAAGTCGCGTTAAAATGGCTCCAGGCAGCATTTTGAGCCGCTGAGAGGTTGTGCAAAGTCTCTCTGAGACAGTAAGCATCGGCAGCCTTTAGAATTATTATTATTATTAACAGTGTTTATAGAATGCAACCTCTGTTTTTTTCCAAAAACTGGAAGTCCTGTTCTAAAGGCTCCAAGTGGCATTCTGAGCCTCAGACTGTGCGAAGCCTCTCCCAGAAAATCTCCTAGACATGGCCGGAATGAGGTTCTGGTTGCATCTGGGAGATCTGGGGGTGGGGGGTGGGGGTGTGATCATCCAGGGGGCCCAGCATCTGTGATAAGGCAAATCCATGGATGCTAGATTCGCAGATAAAGGGGCCCCACCTATATTTAGATATCCGGCTATGATAGATGGTTCACTAATCTCACTTCTTCGTTCTGGGGTGGAGGACTGTGGTTTCTAGGAAAGAAGACTTCACATTTCCTGCATAACCATATGAGAAAGGTGTAAGGGAGTGGATGTAGCAGTGTATGAGGGAGGGTTCCCAAAATCAGATATTTTCCTCCTTGTTAATTTTATGGATTAAAGCTCTTGTATCTCTTTCCAACAATCTGAAAAGGATATTCACAAATGAATGAGCTCCAGCAAAGGTGGTGTCAAATGGTCTAGGCAGTTACCCTAACCTCTGAACTTGCAGTGATATGGCCAAATGCATCATCAGGTGTCCAGGGAGCAGCATGGGAGTGTGGAGTTGTGAGGTTTGACTCAGGACACTCAGCACCCTAGTATAAGTACTAAACTCAGTAGTTCATGCAAAGAAATTATGAAAGCTCAGACCACTGATGAGAGAGGGAAAACCGTTCACTAGAACTCGCTCCAAGCATTAGACAACCCTCTGAGTGGCATCTAGAGCAGAGTTAGGAGGTTGTAGCTAGGCAGAAAAACTGACACAAGGCTCTTTGGGTCCTGGCCTAATTCATTTTATTCACTACTTTCATATATAGCCCTTTCCCCAAGCTCACTCTCCCTTCAGTTTGATGGCATATCAATCCTGGTAGAATCCAATCCTGAGCTCATCAGCACCAGCAGTACAAGAGTACCCCTGGCACTGGGTGTTGCAAATGGGCCATAAGGCACATCTGCGGCACCTGGAAAAGAGGGGCCGCTGGCACTGGGACAGCGCCAGTTGGCGCTGAGCCTCAGTGCTGTCGGAGGCCTGGCGGGAGCTCCAGCAGACCCAGCTGGTGCTATTTATCAGAGCGGGAGGAGGTGGAGAGTGGGCGGAATGGGGGGGTGGGACAAGGAGAAAGGGGGCCAGGAGGGGGCGGGACCAGTGAAGCTCTGCTTCACCGGATCCTGAACTCCATTTCAGGACTTCCAGCCTGACACTAAGGGCGCATCCTGCCCTTCAATTGGGCCAGTGCAAGTCCATTGTGCTGGCCCAGGAGGGTAACAAACGTGCCATAAAACATGTTTGTGCATCCTCAGGAGTAAGGCGGGCTGGTGCATGGAGATGCACCAGCCTGTGGAGGCTGACACAAGCCTCCAGGCCGACTTCCTCTTGTCTTGTGTCGGCCTGGCTGGGCCGAAGCAAGGCACTGGGGTGAGCGGGCAGGAGGTGGGGCAGAGGTGGGAGGGAGGTGTTACTGGGCAGGGGGAGGGCAGGCAGGGGTGGCTCCAGGAGCAGGCGGGTGAGCAGTAACTGACTGGGACCCGGCAGTTATGCGGACCCCAATCCCCGGGGACTCCCGGGGCGTTCAGAGTGGCTTCAAGCTGCTCCGCTCCCCTCAGACTTGTGCCACCTCAGGAGACCCATAGCAACTGAGGTGGCTTACCCAGTGGTAACGGGAAGAGTTTCCCCTTACCTTTGGCTGAGCCACTGTGGTCCCCTATTTTGTGCTGGATACAGCGCAAGCCTCTAGGTTTGCCTGTTCCAGCGCAAGATAGGATTGCGCCCTATATTATATATTATATTATATTAGATCAAAATGCAAGATGAAGTAGTCCAGGACCACTCCTAGAACTTGTTTCAGCTCTTTTCTGCAAAGGATTTGTCTTTCTCTGCCTACATACAGTTTAAATGAAGTACAAAGATTTTTAAAAAGGGAAATCAAAATAGTTACCTCCAGTACCTGTGGTTTTATCGCTTTCCTCCCTTTGCAGTTTCCCGTGTGGTAAATGTCATTGGAACACTTTATCTGCAATTGTAACACAGCATTTGCAACTTTATTCACAGATTCTCCTCTGGGGCTTCCCCTGAATTAGCTCTTAGACTCCTGGCTCGGCTACTTGAAATTTCCATTAATTCCTATTTTGATTATCAGGTCAAGACTCCCAACATTGCCAGCAGGCAGAGTTCAGAAGTGCAGCTATGTCAAAAATTATCTATGCAGACCAAAGAGGGAATAATTATGCAAAACCAATTCTTGCCAAGACTTATCAGCTCTCTACCCTGGGCTGTTGCTGGCTTTTTGTGGCTGCCTAAGATGTTGGAGAGCAAGAAGATCGCACAGCGCTGGCCTTAAGCCTTATTGCTTCATGCCACACTATATAGACAAACCTCTCCACCACAGCAGGCAAGATGCTGATTAGAAAACTGTAGGGCAGCTGTTTCAAGGTCAGGAAAAAATTACAGGAACTCTCTTAATCCCCTGCCATGCAAATGCCCACTTTAAAGCATCAACCCGAGGAGGTTGAGACAACATTTGAAAATCTCTGAAATCAGCAATAAAAACAGTCTGGGTGAGAAGTAGAAAAGATGAGAGATGAAACTCTGCAGACAATTGATACTCATTCACATGATCAAGGATATCTGAGGTTATGGACTTACTTCAAGTAGTGCGCTACTTTATTTAGAACCAATCACAAGTTACAAGTACCAAACAGCAAGGTATTATGCCCTATAAAGCTCTTCAATCAAACAGATGGTAAGTAAAAAGACACCAGGGGGAAGAACAAACTGTGAGAATCCCAATTGTCCTCGGTTTGTAAAATCTAAAGATAGAGTTTAGGGGGCTTCTTGCAGGCTCAGACCAGCCTTTAAAGGGTGTGAAACGGTTTCAATGTACACTTTACTACCTGATACGTCATTAGTTTTGACTGTTATTATGTCACACTGGTTAGTGGAATTTTTTTTTTCTTTCTTGTAATGGACCAACATAATTACCCACGATTTTGTGATTAAGATACGCCTGTTATTCTGGAAACCAGGCCTCTGCCTGCATGGACAAAGCCTGGCCAAATGTTCTATCCCAAAGCTCTTTCATCACTGAGGTTTGTGGCTTGCCATTTGCTTAACAGAAATTCCAACCTCCACTCACCACTGTGAACCAGAGAAACCAAATCTGGTGTTGTTTACCTGACAACCTATTCCTAGCTGAAGGAGAGTTGAGAAATCCAGATTTTACTAAAGGTTATTTTCCTCTCTTTCAGCTTACTGCAAGAATTTTATTTACCCTTTGAATGTCTAAACATGTTAAAGGGTTCAGAGTGAACTGAAGGGTTTTCATCACAGTACAAACGATATGTAAACAAGCTCTTGAATCCTATGTAATGTCTAAAGGTCTGCTTGTTTGATCTGGCCCAAGGAGAATGCAGATGCCTCAGTGAAGAGAGTTTGAGTGCCATTAAAGAGTGGCAAGTGGTCAGCTGTTTAACTTCTTATATTTTGAACTCTGGCAGGGAGAGCACCATTTGGAATTTGCATCTAGAGTATCAAAACATCTTCTGCCAGCCCTAAGGTCATCCAAATGTATAGCATCCCAATTTATTTTTAAGGTACTAGAAGCCCTTACCATACCTTCCTTCCAGACAATACCAAAACCCAGTCCTTTCTAATTTTTTGTTTATCTGGGATTAGGGACATAACCTTTCTTATTTTTATCTTTACTTGGGGTTAAGAAAGAGATGTGAGCATGCAGTGAGAATACAGTGGGATACAGTGAATACAGTGGGACCTTGGTATCCACGGGGGGGGAGGGGGAATCTGATCTAGCAACTCCCTCCCCTCTGTAGATGCAGATTTCTGTGGATAATAAAATCTGCAGTCGGCCCTAATAGGACCTCTTGGGTGTCCATCCCCTTCCAGGAGGTGATGGGGGAATCACCCATCACAGAGCTACCAAGAGAATGAGCACATTCCCTGTTGAACACCCAACACTGCAACCCAGGACTAGAACAATCACACCAGAGGAAGCCAATGCTTCTGGGATTTACAGTCAGTGAGCATAAACACTGCTTTCTCAGAGGGACTAGCCACTTGTAGGTGTTTACATTTCCTACTCCTTAACGTTAGGTGGGCTTCAGACTCTGATGGGCTGGATCAGGGTCAAGCTACTTTGGTCAGAGGGGAAGGTGCTCAAAGATAGCAACAGCAAGAAGAAGGACAATGGGGGTAGTAGCTACTGACTCAGAATGACTTAGCAGCCTCTGGAGGATGCTGAGGCATCACTAAAGCCTTTCTGGGGCTAGACAGGACTACCTTAGGTGAAAAAAATAAGGGATAATTGGAGTTTTGATTGCTGCATGTGCATACAGGTGTACCTTGCTACCCATGGATTCAGTATCTGCTTTTCAGTTACCCATGATTCTGCAGATAACAGGGATGCCCTTTTAAAAGATAGGCAACATGAAGGGGAATGTTAAAAACAGCTCTGTTTATCTTAGGCTGCAATCCTAACCACACTTTCCCCAAGAGTAAGCCCCAATGAACAAAATAGGACTTGCTTCTGTTTAGCTTGTGTCCTTAGAGCAGCAAAGCCGCTGAGTTTTTAGGGTTGCAGGCAGCCTTCCGAGCTGCCTGTAGTCTCTTCCTGGCCACTCTGAAGTTCCTGCTTTCCCTCAAAGTCACCCTAGAATTCACCATGACCAGGCAGAGAACTAAATACGAAAGTACACAGAGCTATCCCCCTTTGTTTTCCCTATATTTTTAAAGTGCACCCCCAGTATCCATGGATTCCTAGATTCGTGGATTCCTGTATTCATGTGGGAGGGTCCAGAACGGAACCCCTGTGGATACCGGGGTACGCCTGTATATTTTGTTCAAGGGTTCATTTTATTATCTTTTCTCCTGTATTGCTAGTCGTTCTTAGTACTGTTACTACTTGATGTTGTCCTGAATGCACTTGGTAGAGAGTTACAGAGAGGTTTTATGTACGCTGTCCTGGGAATAAACCCCACTGAATGCTTCTGAATTTAGTTTTAGAGATTTAGTCTAAATTTAGGAATTTAGTCCCACTTGACTCAGTGACACTTCCAAGTAAAGATTAGCTAAGCATTTTGCTGCATGTTAGTACCCTCCAATTACACATGTTTTAAACAATAGGGTAAATATGGCAAAAAGGGAAGGAATAAGGGATGGGCTTCTAGCGCTCATTGCCTGGGGCATCTCAAAACTGCAAAATGATCCTGAATCACCTCTGATCTCTAATAGGTATCATTAATCAATGCTACTAGTCCTGGAGATGCAGATGGAGATAAAAGCAGCCAGGAACTGTCATAAAATGCTCATCAAAATACTTACCAACTTAATTCCTTTGAAAGTTTCCTCTAGTTTTCTTACATTTGGCCTTTACATTTGTCTTCTGCAAAACGTTTTACTGAGTTATCTGCTACAAGTGCTTACTGAAATACACAAATGCATTTTTGTTCTTTCTAAGTGGCAAGTCACGGGTGGACAGGCAAAATAAACAGTGCCATTAGAACGCCAAATGAGCTTTTGAGGCATGCAGTGAAAACACAAAATAAGTGATTGTGGACAAGATCTGTTTCAATATCTTTTTAGGTTTACTAGTTCTAATTCTTCAACATTAACAGCAGTAAATTCAGGCCATAAGGCTTGGTCAGAACAATGTAGTTCATTACCAAAATGGTAACATTCTCAAGTTTCTATGAAAGGAACTGGCATATACAGCCAGCTTGTGCTAAAGTATCTGCACAAATTACTGTATAACTCTTGGATACATCAACTGTCTGCTTCTAGGAACTGATTTTAGTTGCCATGGTGCAAACAGTAGCAGATAAAGCAGCATTCTTATAATAATGAAAATAATAATACAGGTATTTCTATACCGCCTTTCTTGGTCCTCAGATTTCTCCTTGCACTTTATTCAAGGCGGTTTACATAGGCAGGCAAATTTAAATCCCCGTAGGGATTTTTACAATTTGAAAGAAGGTTTCTATCTTTCAAGAAACCACAACAATCAGATGTTTCTTTCTTGATCTGGTCGCACATTCTGGCCTCCATCCTCCCACGCTCAGAGTAGATGGAAATAACTCTGCTCAGCTTGTCAGCTGCTTCAAGGTCGCACGGTGCCGGTGGCCTCGAACTGGCGACCTTCGAATGTTATCTTCAGGCAAATGGAGGCTCAACTCTCTAGACCGGGCCTCCTGCCCTCTAGACCAGACCTCCTGCCCTCCTTAGTATATATTCTTATATACTAAGCACATACAAACACATATGAAGCTGCATGATATTTGGTTCATCTCTAGGTCAAACATAAGGCCCGGGGATCAGATGTGGCCCGCAGAAGCTCTTTATCTGACCCTCATGCTCTCTGCTGCTGAGCAGTGCTTAGGTATCACTGCTGAAGGGGCAGCCCACATGATAATTGGGCTCTCCCATATCTTGAAATATTTGCTTATTTTCTCTTCTGTCATTTGCAGCTAATGAGTTGCTAAGTGAGAAAAAGTGCTTATTTCTGGTTATGACCTGCTTAATGACATCATGTCCTGCCTAATGACATCACTTCCAGTCCTCAGCAGACATCATGAATACTATTCAGCCCACTGTATGAAACAAGTTTGACACTCCTGATCTAGATTATCATGATCTATGCTAGAGGCAAAGTCCCCCAGCCCTGGAGAGCCTTTCAACTGGCGTTGCTGACAACTGAGGGCCCAATCCTATTTTCCAGTGCCAGTGTAGCCATGCCAATGTCTCAGAGGCCTCCTTAAGGTATGGGAAGATTTGTTCCCTTACCTCGGGGCTGCACCAATGCTGAAAAGTTGGATAGGACTGGGCCCTGAACCTGTGCACTACCATTAAGCTACAAGCCTTCTGCCATTTTGCACATTTGATCTAGCCTATCCTCATTTGCCACCCAATCTTCCCTATACAAAAGAAGTGGTACAGATCTTGACCATTTTCTCTAATTCTCAGGCTGATATATTGCCTCTGAGTCCATGCCTTTGGAATTACAATGGCCAGACCTCAGCTCTGTTAAGAAGAAGGATAACAGCACAGGTATAGGACAGAGGCACCATCAGGGCTGCCACTTGCCAATATAGTGCCCTTGTGCAAACTGGGAAAAAAACAACACACCCCTTCCTCCCCACCTGAAGTGGCATTCCACTGGCATTCCTCTTCCTTCTGATGTGAATGGCAGCCCCTTAGATGTGGCGCCCTTGTGCAGTGCACAACCTGAACAACCACATG
Organism: Tiliqua scincoides; assembly: GCF_035046505.1. Lineage (NCBI taxonomy): Eukaryota > Metazoa > Chordata > Lepidosauria > Squamata > Scincidae > Tiliqua > Tiliqua scincoides. The sequence continues at coordinate 241,851,094 of NC_089822.1, read as the reverse complement.
TCGCAGACTTGGGTACCATGTACAGTGGAGCGGCCACACACGCCCACTCTGAACACCCCCAGTACTGCCATTCAGAATAAATACCGTAATTCTTCAACAGCATCTATTTCTACATACACACATTTCAAACTTCATCCAAAGCCTGACGAAACAGGAACACTTTCAAATGCTTAAGCAGGGGTGCCCAAACCCTGGCCCTAGGGCCACTTGCGGCCAATGCAGCCCTCAGGGAGCCCCCAGTCTCCAATGAGCTTCTGGCCCTCCAGAGATTTGTTGGAGCCCATGCTGGCCCAACGCAACTGCTCTCAGCGTGAGGCAGACTGTTTGACCTCTTGCGTGAGCTGTGGGATGAGGGCTCTCTCCAATGCTTGTTGTTTCACGTCTGTGATGCAGTAGCGGCAGCAAAGGAAAGGCCAGCCTTGCTTTGTGGAAGGCCTTTTATAGGCCTTGAGCTATTGCAAGACCTTCATTCATTCATATAAGTTCATCTTTAATATATTCACTTATGTAAACTTATGAAAATTTATTCAAATTTTAAATGTAAATTAATTCTTTTTTCCCCCAGCCCCCAACACAGTGTCAGAGAGATGATGTGGCCCTCCTGCCAAAAACATTGGACACCCCTGTGCTTAAGGAATGCAGGTGGGCAGGGTGGGGGCCACGTGAATGTTCTGTAAGTTTGGGTGCCACAACAGACCCGCACATGCATCCCCACCAGCTGTGTATCCACAAATGATGGCACACACAGGACTCTCCCCAGATGGCCTCAGGGGTGGGCAGGTTCATGCAGGAAACCAAATCCATCAGAACCAAATCCCGCTTTCCACAATCCTGACTCTCCTCTTTCCTACTGATGACAATGCAGTATCAAATATAAACAGGGCTTGACTTCTAAAGGAGGGTTCTGTAGCCATAAGTCTGCCAGAAAAATCATACCCTGGGACAAAGAAGTCCTGCTCTATAATCCAGATGTGTGTGTGAATTGCCTGGGGTTACACAATGATGAGAGGGGAGGAAAAAAAGGAGGTACATACAAGCTCACTCAGCTCTATATGATCATTTCATGCATCACAGGCCTTGAGCTTGACCACTCAAATCCATTTCCAAGGCTGAGCTCTTCATCAAATTAAGCTTTGTACAAGATATATTCACAGAGGCTTCAGAAAGTGCCTGATCAATGAGGTGACTTGATATACTCCTAATGCTCAGCCGGTTTTGTTGCAGTTTAAATCGCTGCTCCTGGGGGAGGGGGGGGAGAGGGACAGCTAACTGTGTTGATTAACTACACCACTGTTTTTTTGAGCTTGTGCACAAATGAAAGATATATTCTGAAGGTGCTTCTGAAGGCACATTAATCTCTGCGCCAAATCTTTTCTCCCTTCAGTACTCAAATTTTTACTCCGCCTCCAGCAAGAGAGTGAAGGAATGAGCGAGAACCGTTTCTCTTTAACAATACTGCCCTCTCCATTTGCTGTTATTTTTATTTTTCACACCTAACCTCACCCAAGTCCTGCGCTTGCATAGTATATGCTGCAGTGTGAATACACAGACAGATGAATTAGACAGCTAGTACTGTCACATACAGAACAAGAAGACTGCATTTGCCAAGCATCATATTACTGTCAGCAGCCCAGGATAGGGCATGCATTACTTACCTCTCTCCCTCCCTCCCTCAGCTACTTCAATTGACTGGAAGCTTGCGCTGACAGCCGCTGCGGCTTGAATTAGAGCCTGCCGAAAATGAAATATTGACCCACACTCAGTTTGTAGGGATTACTGGAACATGTTATAGAAATAGCAGCCTCTCTGTTGTGGTGCACAAATCCTGCCCTGTAGACTTGATGGGCTCACAAGTGATGGAAACCTGAAATTGGACACAGTATACAGACACTTGGCTGTATCAGTAGCATGTACCAGTCCAAAGCTGAGTACAAGCTGAGCCTCATTATTCGCGTGGGTTCTGTTCCGAGCACTCACATGGATGGCAAAAAACGCACTATAGCAAATCAATTTAAAAAACAAAGTTTCTTTGCTCCGGTGATTTAAAAACAGCCTTGCTGACCTTTGTGATACAAGATAAGAGTCATTAAGAAGACAATCCATCAATCAGTCGTCCTCCAAGAGCTTACAAAGGTACTTCACTCAGCCCCTCCCTTCACCAGTGCAAAGTGATCACTTTTCTTTCACATGCTCAGGGGGAAGGGAGGGGTCCGCTGGAGAGAGAAGGATTGTCAGCCAGCTGCCCTCTGTCTCTCTTATTAAGGAGGCTATTCTTAAAGGACTGTTCAGTTTTTTAAACTGATTTTAAAGGGATGCATTTCTCCCCTTCTCCAGGATCAGCACATTCCTTCTCATTTGCAGGGGCCATTCGTGTTGAGTCAAATCCGTGTACAAAAAATCTTATAAATAGGCTGGAGCTGTACCAGCAGCATAGTTAGAGAGAGGGCAAAAGTACTGCAGGTGCCACAATGCAACCTACTGGTGGAGCCACTCCAGGCAGTGGCAATGGCAATGTGCAAATGCTTGCCAAATCAACAGACTTCTCTTACATGTTGCTGTCGCTGCCCAGAATAGCTCCAACCATGAATAGGAGGGGGTGCTTTTATGGCGCATTGAGGCACATGCAGTACTTACCATTTTGTCCCCCCTAGCTACACTTAAGGTTCCCCCTGGCATTGTCTAGTCCTTTCTGACTCTAGGGGCGGTGCCCATCTCCGTTTCTAAGCTGAAGAGCCGGTGTTGTCCACTGACAGTTTCTGTGGTCATGTGGCCGGCATGACTAAATACCTGAGCGAACGGAATGCCTTTACCTTCCCACCAAGGTGCTACCTATTTATCTACTCGCATTTTTACATGCTTTCAAACTGCTAGGTTGGCAGGAGCTCAGACAATCCACTGTGCGGATTCGAACTGTCAACCTTGCGGTCAACAGGTTCATCAAATCAGCCGTTTAATCCACTGAGCCACCATTACTGCTGTGTAAACCACATAGGCCAGACATGGTCTTCAATCTGTGCTCCAGCCTTCAGCATAATGGGGAAAAATTAGGTGGAACACCTTAGTTGTGTTCTTCAGTACAGAAGTGGTGCCTCTCCTCACATGGAGCAGACCTGTCCATGCGACAAGTCCAAATGACAAGAATCCTCCAGGAATGTCCAGAGACTATTATGACATCACAAGATTTCCAGAGAGTAGCAAACAGAGGAGGGGACATAGGTTTGGTCTACACGTGCAACAGAGTGAAGTGTGAATCAATGAGAAGGCAGAATGGAATGCCCCACTTCAGACTGCAGGTGGTGATCTCATTTCTGAATGGTCCCCAAGGAAATAAAAATCCCCTTGGAAGTAGGAAGAAAAAAGATATCATGTAAATGCCACACACACACACACACACACACACACACACACACACACACACACACACACACACACTCTCTCTCCATTGCCAGGTAATTTCAAGCAGGGCAACTCTGGAAGCTTCTGGCCTACACGAGCTCTTTCTGCCTTCAACATTTGGTCACCACCACCAACCTCCTGTGCTAATCTTAATGGCATCTGCTGTACACAGGGGACAGGAACCCTAATTTGCATTGTAGGAATTCCAGCACTGTGCCACTTCAATCCTTATGCCTAGAGGGGACTCCATATATTTCTGTTTAGTTTACTGACATGAAAATGCTCGCAGAGGTCTTGATTAGGAGGTGTGTTCGCTCTCCCACAAAACCAATCCCTGTCTCTGCCCACCCTTCCTTATACCCTTTTAATAATACACTTTATCAAACACTTAAAGCACAGCAAGACAATACAAAAACTACTCTGTGTGTGTGTGTGTGTGTGTGTGTGTGTGTGTGTGTTTAAGAACTTGGACTACATTACGTACATTATGCAAAATGCTTGAGGACTTCTGGTACTAATATAAACACAGCAAGGGGAAGAAAGGAGGAATTTTTCCCCTTGTTTTTATCTTGATAGGCACTGCCTTCAAGTGCTGCTGTGGTTTGCTATTTCATGCTAAGCCACTCTTGGCATTTGATCATTTTTTGTGTAACTGTGGAATCGAAAGCAAAGCTATTACTGTAACAAGTAACACTAAAGAAATTCAAGAACTAAACATACCATGGTGGCAATTTTCTTAAAGTGGGGAGGGGGGATTCAAAGGAATTTTTTTGTTGCTGTTAGCATGGTTTTGTTGTTCCATAAGATTCAGTGATCTTGGGAAAATCTGCTTTTTCGCCTTGGGAAAATACTGAAGTAGAAATCACTTTTTTTGCAGTACTTAAATCACAGGGTCAGGTTTCTAGGAAAATGCAATCTGCTCCCCAGCCCCAAACATGACTGCTGTGTGAAATGGTGTTGACTTTCACAGGCATCCATTGGTAACTGCCAATGACTGCCAGAACAATTGGCTACCAAAACAACTCCTCTCACGTGCCTATGCCATTATGTGAAGTGTAAAAGACTGTAGAACAGGTCCCATTATCACACTCAAGAACATGAGAGCTCACGCTACTTTAAAAAAAATTAAAGCCTAGAAAAGCCTAGAAAATCAGCAAGGCAATTCTATTGTCCACCTACAGCAATAATCATTTCTCATCCCTACCTGGTGACACCAGAGACTAAGCACCTTAGTCTAAAGAGACTAAATGCACCTTTTGCATGTGGCTGTTGGGGAATAGCAGGCAGAAGAACCATGAAAAGAGAATTGTCAGGGGTCGAGCCCTTGTCCGACCCCTGCCTTACCTGGCTGCAGGCCAGGGGCAGAACTGCCTGGTCATAGAGCCGCCGCCACCTCTCCACCTGACCAGGTAAGACGTAGGGCAGCTGGGTGGGAGAGACCATCCCCCCAGGGCTTACCTGACATGAGTCGTGAGCAGGGCCTAGTCACCATTAACCACCAAAGAGGAGGGAAACAAGCCAGGGTCAGGGCCCCTTTAAGCCTAGAGAGGGAGGAAGGGGAGGAGCCGAGGGTGTGGCTGGGGAAGATAAAAGCAGGGAGGCCTGTGGTGACAGGCAGTTCTGGAGAGGGAAGGCAGAAGCCCCTGCCTGAAGACCAAGGACCTCAGGTCCTGCCTCCAGGGAGGGGGACAAGGGTGTCGTGAACCCCCTCCCCCTGGCTTGGTCTGAGGCTTCCCCTGCAAGGAACCCCAGTGAGGTGGACACCCCACCCAGGGATCCCATGAGACCATCCAGCTGACCCTCGGGACCCTGCCAGAGGGTGCCCTGAGACCCCCCCTTTTTGGGGCACCCCTCCCAAGAATATTGGCTGCAAAGGTAGAAAGCCTGCTGAGGGGTACAGCAGAGCAAGGCAATTGTTAAGACCAACAGATAGATGCACACCTAGTTTGCCACAGCTACATAGCTGCTTACCTGTCTTGCATTTAACTACACTGCAGTTAGACAATCGCGGCCATTAGCAGAATCATATTTCCTAAAAGATTTCATCTTGTTATAAATGGGTGGTAAGACAAAAGAACCTGAGTTTTCTTGGTTATAGACAATGTACCCTCGTTCATCGCAACCTGGGGGATAGACCAGAAGGAAGCAAGTGATGATGGGAGAGTAGTGACATGCATAAGCACTGAGATTTGTATAGTGTTCAAATACCATTTTTTTTAAAAAAATTTGTTTTTGCTTTAAGAAGCTGCTATGGGCTGCTGGCTGCAGCTCTTGCTTAATTACCAGGCACCATTAGGCATTCACAACCAGCTTCCAAACATTTAAATGTTTTTGAACAGCGGGGGAGTTGTGATTGGCACGTTAATGAGATCTTTAACGCTTCCTAATGTACTTGTTTAAAAATAAAATTGCATGCATATATACAGGCCTAATGGCATCATGGTGTACAACAAACAGCTCTGATTTGATTCACATGGGTGCCGGTGTGCTTGTTCTCAAATCTTTTAGCATTCAAAGCTAGGTTGGACAGAGTTTGGACAAGAGAATCTTGGACTGTTTGGGACTGGAAAGCTATGCACCTTGTCAGGGCGATTGTAACCAAGAATGCCACGTGGCGCTGTCTTGGGACTGCCACCACCATACTACAAAAAAAAACCCAAACCCTTACCATGCTCCTTGTGCACTGCTATGAAACCCAGAAGTCTGGAACTTTTGGTTTCATCAGGGATAGCACAAATCTGCATGCTGTTCCTGTGTAAATGAAACCAGAAGTCCTGCACTTCCAGGTTTCATGGCAGCATGCAAGGAGCATAGTAAGGTGGAGGATTATCTGCTTCTTGCTTGGGTCAGAGGGACGTAGGTCAGCACAGCTTGTACTGGTGGCGGATTGGAGGGAGGTGGTGGTGGCAGACTTAGGGTGAAAGAGCAGCAAGTGTGCTCTGGTAGTTGAGTGGAAGGCTGCCTAGGGAATGCTAAGCAGGAGCAGGCCTGGTAGAATTTTGAATGGGAGACAGAAATCTGATAAAACTGTTGTGAGACAATAGACCCAGGAGGATTATTTTCCACCTGGTTGACTTGAAACTGCTCTTGCTGAAAGGTTGGAAGGCAGACCCAGATGTCAGATGTGATGACCACACCATGAAGAATTCCATCTGGAAGAGAAGGGTTCTACGAGCTGCGCTGCCCGTAAAACAATTATTGTCAAAACACTACTATGGAGCTATGTAAGCTGTCTTGGGCATTTGCTTCGGCATGGGAAAAGTGGGATATAAGTGGGCAGGAGGTCTGGTCTTGAGGGTAGAGCCTCCGTTTGCCTGCAGATAACATCCAAAGGTCGCCGGTTCGAGGCCACTGGCACCGTGAACGGCGAGACCTTGAAGGAGCTGACAAGCTGAGCCGAGTTATGCTGAGTTACTCCACCTGCTCTTTGGCCGCTGTCAGCCAGTATGGGAGGAAAATGGAGGCCAGAATGTGATACCAGATCATTAAAGATCCATCTGAAATGTTGTGGTTCTTGAAAGACAGAACCCTCTTCAATTGTAAAAATCCCTATTGGGATTTAGTGTAACCTGCCTATGTAAACCACCTTGTCTGAGGAAAAATCCGACAACCAAGAAAGGCATTATATAAATACCTGTATTATTATTATTATTATTATTATTATTATTATTATTATTATTATTATTATTTAAATAAATAAATAAAGGTATCCTGAATGGCTGCCAGCACTGCACCTTGTAGAAGGTTCTAAGAGACTTCATTTTCCCTGAAATAAACAAGACTTAACTACATTAGCCAGAGTATGCTTTATTATGTACAGGTCCAGCCTATTTATACACGGATTTGACTCAACACAAATGAGAAGGAATGTGCTGATCCTGGAGAAGGGGAGAAATGCATCCCTTTAAAATCAGTTTTAAAAACTGAACAGTCCTTTAACAATAGCCTCCTCAATGAGCGAGAGAGAGGGCAGCTGGCTGACAATCCATCAGTCCTTCTCTCTCCAGCGGACCCCTCCCTTCCCCCTGAGCACATGAAAGAAAGGTGATCACTTTGCATTGGTGAAGAGAGGGCCTGAGTGAAGTGCCTTTGTAAGCTCTTGGAGGACGACTGATTGATGGATTGTCTTCTTAATGACTCTTATCTTCCAGCACAAAGGTCAGCAAGGCTGTTTTTAAATCACCTGAGCAAAGAAACTTTGTTTTTTAAAATGATTTGCTATAGTGCGTTTTTTGCCATCCATGTGAGTGCTTGGAACTGAACCCATGCAAATAATTAGTCTCAACCTATAGTCAGATTTCTTGGTAACTTCTGCTAAGATCCTTTTTCTTCCCTATTGCTACAATTCTGTCTCTTTCTCTTTGAGTCTTTGCATTGGCGCTGTGCCAGGCTCTGCTGGAATGTCAAGTTTCTAGCCTTTACGTGAGGCTTTGTAGCTCTGTGTCTGACTACAGATACCGACATACTACAGACAAAACAGATTTCAAACAAGGTAACTGTAATACTTTCCCCCCAGGAAACATCCAATTCTATCAGACATTTCTAGGCCCCTCACAGCACTACAATTTCCACAGAAATGATGAAAAGAAATTCATAAGAACAGGGTGGGCATGTGCTGTAGAGAAGCTCTCATCTCTCCTTGTTTCCTCCTACGTGTGCAAAGAGGAGTGATGACACCTTAGCAAGGGTGTGAGCTGGCTCCCAGGGTGAGATGAACTATATTAGATGCTTGTGAAGCTCTTACCTGCTGCCTTAGCAACAATATCACTAACTACACCAAAATCAACTGAATTTTGCACTCCAAACCTACTAGGAGTGGGAGGATTTGATGCTTCATGATCTACCGTTAGTCTCACTTCCGTCTTCTGGATTTTCCTTCATGCTGTTAGACCATACTGGAAACATCCTTCTCTTGCCTGGTAAGTCAACTTCTTCCAACTTGCTTCTTTACCAAGCCTTTCCTAGACTACAGTAACCTCATCATCAGACATATTTTTTTCTCTGCTATCAATCAGGCCTCCCTTGCATCATCCTCCCCACTCCTTTGTTGGTCCCTCCTTCCTCTGCCGCTCCACAGGCAGGGATGTAGCCAAAGAGGGGGGCAGCATTTATAACAGGATCAGTGATGCCATCAGCAGCACTCAGGTGCCACCTAAGAAAAAAAATTTTCAGTAGGACTTTTGCCACAGTAGTGGCATTAGGTTCACCTGGAGGCAATTTGCCTAGGGACATGTTAAGCCATTTCTGCCCAATGGCTGCAATCCTAACCACACTTTCCTGAGAGTAAGCCCCATTGAACAAAATAGAACTTACTTCTGAGCAGACCTGGTTAGGATTGTGCCCAATGTGTCAACAGGGGACCAAATGTGTACACTTGTGGGCCAGGCAAAACTGGGTTTAATGTCTTGGCTGGGGGTGGGGCTCACTTTCAGTTGCTAGGGCCACATTGCTCAATCAAGCTCTTTTGCTGACCCAGAATGGTTATAGAAAATAATTTCATTGTATACCTAACTTCAGCATTTCCACAATCAGAGAAAAATATTTGCAAACTTATTTGCAGTTGTGGGGTTGTTCGCCTTCTCTCTCAGTTGGACTTTCAGCCAACAGCCACTTCATTCAGAAGGAGGAAGAAGGTACTTGGTGGCAAGGAGCAGTGGAATTCATAGTGCCACTGGGCTCCGTAGGTCAATGGAAATGTATTGTCTGGCTGGATATGGCTTGGGACTGTGGGACTCTTTCTGAATGACTGAGAGACTATTACCTCTTGTTACAGTAACCATGCAATCCTATGTATGATTACTTCAGAGTAAGCCCCATCCAGAACAGGATACCAGAGTCTTTCGAGACTGAAGGTTGCCAACTACTAAGCCCCACTGAGTTCAGTGTAGCTTATTTCAAAGTAAGTGACCACAGGAGCACAGTCTTATGCAAATTTATCTGGAAGTAAGTCCTAGTGAACAAAATGGGACTTACATTTTGAGTAAACATGCAGAGGCTAACACTTTAAAAGTGCAATCTTATGCATGTCAACTCAGAACTTGCACTGAATTCAATGGGATTTTCTTCCAGGTTAGCCTGTATATACAATTGCAGTCTAATACACTTTTAAATTTATTGGGATTTTTTTTTTTAATCTCATCTTTCAATTTCTACACTTTTTTTTAATTACTGCAACGCATTCCAAGAATTTGGGATGAAAAAAGCTAGATCTTTTCGTGAAGTTTCAAAGTAGAAGTAAGTGGCAGGAGAAGAATTTTAAATTGATATTTTGTGTGTATGTTATAGCCTTTATTGTGCATAGCTATGGGAAAAGTGTCATTATGAGCAGCTGCACTTTAAAATCTACCACTATACCATTGCTCACAGGCGTAGGTTTATTGCCTCCTTAAAGCAACAGGGTTGCTTAACCAGTTACAAGTCTAGTGTAGAATACCTCTAGAGCAGCAGATACCAACCTGTGGGTACGAAACCCACTAGAGGATTATGATTCAATTTTTGTTTTGTTGCAAAACTGAGAGAGCAGATTAGGCTATGTGCATCAAGGGTTAAACAAGCTGCTACTTGGGGGTGCAGAGAAGCACTGCTGCTCAATCTCCATTATAGCCACACCCCTTGGAATTTATAAATCAGGCAGCAGCCTCTAAAATTTCTGAACTACTGCTCTAAGCTTTTCGAACACCACTAGGCTTTCATGGGTTAGTTAGAGGAAGTTCAAAAGATAAATTCTCAAAAGTGATTATGATGATCATACAGTCATTTATTTCCAATTCATAGCACTTTTAGCCTGAAAAATGTTTAGATTTTTAGCTTATTTGCCACACAAAAACTTTACAAAGTCAAGTCACTTTTATTTTACAGATGAGCAAAGGATTTCTACTCATGATTGGGAATCCTGCTGCAAGGGTTCCATTCAGGCATGCCGTGATATGCACATGGAACCCATCCTCACCTTCAACCAAATATATATATATATTCCCATCTTTTCAAGACCCCTCAATCTGACAACCACATCTTGCTCCTTAAATGCATATTGCCTTGCTTTTATTCACTAGATACTCTCCACAGCCTGAACATTGCTTTATGCTTTTCAAGAGCCAGTGATTCATACTCACTGCTTTGATTTTTATTGGGAACAAAATACCAGTATATGTGCTCATGTGCTAAACTCTCCCGGAAGCTTAAAAATGCCTTGCCTTTCTCTGTAAACACTCAAATAAATTAAACTACCAGGTTCCCTGGAACAGTGCAGTTCTGAGTTGCCTATCTTCAGTCAATGAATTGGACTAAACAGCACTTCAGAGGACATTTAATCATCCTTCTGTGATGACAGTGAGCAATCTTCCATTCCAAATGGATCCCATTTTCTCCTAAAGCCTCCCGTGACACACTTAAAATGTGAACAAGGTTACTTTAAAGAAAGAAAGAAAAATCGAGACCGCTGAATGCCGTGCGTCGTTTACTACATGCATCACCAGCTGCCTCGCTCATGATCAGGTTGCGTCACAGCCAGTGCGATGCGATGGGGTGGTGATTCTGCCTTCATTTCAGAGCAGCAGTATAGACCCCAGTTGCTTACCCCCCACTCCGCAATAAACTGCAGATTCTGCAAACTGTTCATCTGAACACCATGGGTTCATTTTGCTACGTGAACTAAATCCCACATCCCTGTGGGAGTTTTACAGGATGTGCACGGATCCATGACCTTCAGAAATTAATGTGCACAAAACAGATGGCTCTTAAGGGCAGTTAAGCACCTTGTGGGCCTTTTGCCCCCTTTGTATGCCTTTCCCATAAAAACAGCTTTGGATGGGAAGGAGGACAGATTCACAGATCTCCACAGTGATTGCAGAAGTGGGCCAATGTGGTTCATTGTTCTGACCAGCTTCTGGCCTTCTAAGAAAGGAAGTTAAGAACCCTTCACCACCTCACTGGATGACACTGAACGTATGAAACTGCCTTATACAGCATTAGACCCATTGCTCTGCATAGTTCAGTGTATCTAGTCTGAGTAGCTAAAGCTTCAGACAAGGGTCCTTCCTAGTCCTACCAGGGAATGAAACTGAGATATTTTGCAAGGACTTTACCACTAGGCAGTGGCAACGCTAAGAGGTGCAGGCTGCGCTGGGTGGCGCGCACCACTACTTACCAAATTTTTTACAATTTTGGTATTTTTGAATAAAGTCATCATGTTATATATCACTCAAAGCATAATTTCATGCATAATGCAAAGAAACAAACCACGCTGAATTATCTCGATTCTACCAAAAGTTGTAGCCAAAAAATCAGTGGGGGTGGGGCGATGGTACATCACCACATCCACCATCTGAGGCATTGCCCCACCCACTGCATGGGAGGAGGTCCATCACGGGGGTGACCTGCTGGCCTCCCACACCAGGAGACACAAACCCTAGTGACACTACTGCCACTGGGTTATGGGCCCCTTACTTCCAACATATCCACCACTTTGCAGATGTGATGGAGTCAAAGATATCTTTGCTGTCCTACTTGCCACATCACAGTCTTTACAGTGAACTCTATGCTGGAGTTTGGATGGATTCACAGCATGTTTTCCTCCACTTGTGCTCTAGCTGTGTTCTCAGCTTCACAGCGTACGAATCTGAATGAGAGATGACTCTGCCACTGGTGAAAAGGACTCTTAAAAGCATGTGTATCAAGCATAAATGACAGTGCCTGTAACCAGCTAGGCCACTTACAGGAATTCCTATACAGACAGATCACAGCCGTCTAGAAATTAGTAAGATTTATCCATTGCTCGCATAAGATCCATTGTTGCTACAAAATGGCTGACTGGACGGGATGATTTCATGGAATGAAACAAGTGCACACCTTGCTTTCCTTGACCACATGGTGTTCCTGCCTCACCACTCCCATCTCCTTTTGTCCATGAGGGGAAGGAACACCAACTATCGCACACACGTGTAATACTCACTCACTCACCTCATTCTTCCAACTTATATCCTACCTTTTTCCCCAAAGAGTACCCAAGGTGGCTAATATCTCACCCATGTAGGTTATACTCACTCAGCTGCTCTACCAGGAAAAACTCCAGTAGCAGACCATGGAATTTTGGCCTGTACACATCAGATTTTTCAAAATTGGGCCATATTTGGATGTTCTGTCCCTCTATGGGAGTGCTGAGAAGGCAGGCCTGGGGGGCGGGGGTTGGTAGGGGAGGGCAAGGGAAGGTTTACTCCCTTTCACACAATGGGCCAGAACAAGGGAGAGATATTGTCTGATCCAGTTGTAGGTAATGTCCTAAGAAGAGTTGATTTTTTAAGGCTGCAGTCCTAAGCACATTTACCTGGGAGTAAATCAAACTGAGCTCAGTGGGACTTACTCCTGTACAGGCATAGATGGGAATTGCATTTAGATCTTATTACTGTACATGATATACCTTCTGTGCTGATGTATTAGCATATTCTAGGAAGAAAACAGGACTTTCCACTGCTGCCTACTTATTCCTGAACAAACAGCACTGTCATTTCATATTACTCCATCTGTCATTATATCAGATTTTCCTAAATCTTCAGGAAAATACTGTAATGCAATTACCCTTAACAATATCAAGTCCCTCGGTTATACCATACAAAGCTATAGGCAATACCATATTACCCTTAAGTAAATGTCTCTATAGCTAAGCCAGGTGCTCCTCACAGATCGGGAATCCATTTTATTGGAAACTAAAGAAATGTTTCATTAAGGGCTGACAGACATTAAAAATAAGGCATTGACATTTCCAGTGTAAAAGAAAAATAATACTAGACTATCTGAATTAAACATAAAAATAAATCCCATTCTTAAACTCTCATAAAACATGTTTTCCTATATCAATAACTTGCAGGGAAAAAAGTTACAGAATAACATCTTGTATAGTGTCCTTGTTGAAACATTCGAATATAGTATCCAAAATATACCAATTAGTGAAATACAATATATGAGAACCAGCTGAGAATTTCTACTACATGTGGAAAAATAATTTATAGCAAGACAGGAGTGACAATGATATGCCTAAAATAAAAGACAAAATGCTGAAATCCTTAGACCAGTGGTTCTCACAAATTTAGCACTGGGACCCACTTTTTAGAATGAGAATCTGTCAGGACCCACCAGAAGTGATGTCATGACCAGAAGTGACATCATCAAGCAGGAACATTTTTAACAATCCTAGGCTGCAATCCTACCCATACTTATCCAGGAGTAAGTTCCATTTACTATAATTGTTAAAAGATTAGACATAGAAGCTTGTTTAAAGTACAGATCTGTAACATATGTAACATTTCCCCAACTGCAGTCACATACCAGGGTAGCATCAAGTCTAATATATTAAAAATAAAACACTGAAATGAATAGGGACCAAATTAGCCCGCGACCCACCTAGTGGGTCCTGACCCACAGTTTGAGAAACACTGCCTTAGACAGTCTCATATTAGCTCTTTCCTTTTTCTTGTCTTTCACTAACATGGTACTAACACAATTTGATAGACACAAGCAAACCTATGTTCCTTTAATAAAGCTTACTAGTTCAATTAGTCAGCAATTTTCTGATTACAGAACATGCTTTAGGCATTGGTGAAATGTTATTTCTTAAATTGAAATTAACATCATTAGGCCTGAAAGTCCTTTGGGTTTTCACTTATGAGTTCTGAATACATTCAAAATTTAATTTTGGATTAGAAAAAATATGACACTTAGAAAAGGGTGTTTAGAATTCTCAATTAGCAGTCCTTTTTCATTTATTCTCTCCCCATGCATATACTGGCTCACTCCATCACTTGACCTCTGCAGTAGGATACTGGATCAATGAGCTCATGACTAATGGAAATACAGCTACAACCTTGCACAAGTTCACAGTTCTGATGTTGCACTTCTCACATTAATAGACTGCTAATGCAAAGGAACTGGGGCTGATCATGAGAACCTAGTTGCAGAGTTGCATCCCACGCTGTGTTCAGGGGCTTTTCAGCTAGCTGAATACTGGGCTACGTTAGCGGTTCCCAAACCCCTACAGGGGAGGTGGGAACCAGGTAAGCATTTCCGTAGATGGGGAGGGAGGCAGCAACAGTGCTGCAGAGATCACAGCTCCATTGCTACCAAGGGGCTGTTTTGTACTTGAGGGGCAGAGCTGGCCTCTTGCAGGCTCCTGGAGGAGCCTCTCAATTTTGTATGTCTCAATCATGTCCCTCCTCAGGCGCCTCTTTTCTAGGCTGAAGAGGCCCAAACATCGTAGCCTTTCCTCATAAGTGAAGGTGCTCCAGCCCAGTAATCATCTTAGTCACTCTCTTTTGCACCTTTTCCATTTCCACTATATCCTTTTTGAGATGCGGCGACCAGAACTGGACACAATACTCCAGGTGTGGCCTTACCATCAATTTGTACAACGGCATTATAATATTAGCCGTTTTGTTCTCAATACCTTTTCTAGTGATCCCAAGCATAGAATTGGCCTTCTTCACTGCCGCCACACATTGGGTCGACACTTTCATCGACTTGTCCACCACCACCCCAAGATCTCTCTCCTGATCTGTCACAGACAGCTCAGAACCCATCAGCCTATATCTAAAGTTTTGATTTTTTGCCCCAATGTGCATGACTTAACACTTACTTACATTGAAACGCATCTGCCATTTTGCTGCCCATTCTGCCAGTTTGGAGAGATCCTTCTGGAGCTCCTCACAATCACTTCTGGTCTTCACCACTCGGAAAAGTTTAGGGTCGTCCGCAAACTTTGCCAGCTCACTGCTCAACCCTGTCTCCAGGTCATTTATGAAGAGGTTAAAGAGCAGTTCCCAGGACAGATCCTTGGGGCACACTGCTTTTCACCTCTCTCCACTGTGAAAATTGCTCATTGACACCCACTCTCTGTTTCCTGGTGTTCAACCAGGTCTCCATCCAGGAGAGGACCTGCCCTCTAATTCCCTGACTGTGGAGTTTTTTCAGTAGCCTTTGGTGAGGGACCGTGTCTAACGCCTTCTGAAAGTCCAGATATATAATGTCCACGGGTTCTCCTGCATCCACATGCCTGTTGACCTTTTCAAAGAATTCTAAAAGGTTTGTGAGGCAAGACTTACCCTTACAGAAGCCATGCTGATTCTCCCTCAGCAAGGCTTGTTTGTCTATGTGTTTTGAGATTCTATCTTTGAGGAGGCATTCCACCATCTTACCCGGTATAGATGTTAGGCTGACCGGCCTATAGTTTCCCGGGTCCTCCCTCTTTCCCTTTTTAAAGATTGGTATGACATTTGCTATCCTCCAATCCTCTGGCACCATGGCCGTTTTGAGGGACAAGTTGCATATTTTAGTCAAGAGATCAGCAACTTCATTCTTCAATTCCTTAATAACTCTAGGGTGGATGCCATCAGGGCCCGGTGACTTATTGATCTTTAATTTATCAATGAGGTCTGAAACATCTCTTTTAACAATGGATGTGATCTTTGTTGTTGGTTAAATACTCAGCCACTGCCACTAGAACAGGGTTGGGCAAACCCCGGCCCATGGGGCATTTGCAGTCCTTGGAGGACCCAATCCGACCCACAGGGACCCCTCAGTCTTCAATGAGCCTCTGGCCTATTGGTGACTGTTGGAGCACGTGCTGGCTCACAGCTGCCAGTCACAACCCCCAGATGCGAGCTGTGGACCAAGGCCTTTTATAGTCTCATGTATTTTCTGCTTTTCCCTCAGCATTATTTTAACCTCCCTCTGCCACTGCCTCTGAACAACTTATGTCTCCATGTGTTTCTGGCTTGGTCTGTATGTTTTCACTATGCAAAAGGTGTGTGGCAAACAGTTCATATTTCTCATGTGGTTCTACGTGCTGAATTACAGTTCTCATGTGTATTATAAATAAGCTCAATAAAATTCATTCAAACATACAAATTCTGTCTCTAACGTACTCATTTATGTAACTTTATGTAAATTTATTCAAATTTGATTGTAAATTAATTTTTCCCCAGCCCCCGACTCAGTGTCAGAGAGGTGATGTGGCTCTCCTGCCAAAATGTTTGCCCATCACTGCACCAGAAGATGGGCATGCCATATCAAGAAGTGGTAGAGGGTACAAGTCTGCCTTTACATCACTTTGCCCCATTACGTTTCCAGCTTTACTTACCTATCAGAAATATATGTCCTAAGAATACAAGAAGAGCCCTGCTGGATCAGGTCAAAGACCCATCTAGTCCTGCTTCCTGTCTCTCACAGCGGCACACCAGAAGCTGATACCTGTATCCTAGTGGTAGTGGTTCCCCATTAGGAACCACTAATCCTATACATTGTACAGGGCAGCAAGTTTTTTCATAAGGATTTCATGGCTCCGCTGGTTGGTTTCTGCAGCTGCCCAGGGAGCCATGACTTATAGTTTGGTAATCACTGCTGTATCCTGTACTCCCTTGCACCTAGCACTTAGAAAAAGCCTACTTTTAGAACGAGGAGGCTGTATACACCAATCATGGTTTGTAACCTGTGATGGACTTTTCCTCCAAAAATCAGTCCAATTCCCCTGTAAAGGCACCTAGGGCATATGCCATCACCACATCCTGTGACAAGGAGTTCTACATACTAATCACATGTTGGGTAAAGAAATATTTTCTTTTGTCTATTCTAACTCTCCCAACACTCAATTTTAGTGGATGTCCCCTGGCATAAAAAGGCACTTTTTAAAACATTTGCTCCCTCGCCCCTCTCCTAGACCTCCATTTTTCGAGCTACCGACAAATACTGCACAAAACGAAAACCTTAAAGTAGCCATTCCATGGTCAAGCATTCTGGGAACAGACTCGATAACTCAAAATAGCTTTTAAGCTGTCGTTTTTGATTCCCTTGTATTTTTCTTCACCTAATTCTAAAATGCATTACTTTTACCTGAAAGCCCACAGAATTGTATCGCAGATACTTGATTTTAAGCATTTGATTTTTTAAAAAATGCCCAAAGGAATGAAGGCTTGCATGTTCAACATTCTGGTCAAAACCATAAATGTGGAGTAACTGACCACAGCAATAAAAAAAAAAGGACTGCCATTAATACTAACACTGCTTTGTCTTGTGTATTGCACAGGCTAAGCAGACCAAATTCCTTCTGCTTTGGGTTTTAGACTTCTTATTACTAAAACAGCTAACAAAAAGGGATTACCTTCCAGTGAAGGATTTCCATCAAAATGAAACTTCTTGGATTGAATTTCAGCTGGTTAGAGGCCAGAGTGAGATGTGTCATGGGAAATAAAGTCCAGAACTACAAGATGTGGAGACTGATTTGACTTTGGAAGGAACAAAATACACAAAAAAGCAGCTTTATTCTGCTGGATTCCCACCCATCACAACCTCAGCAAGAGTGGATTTGGAGGCTCAACAGTTTCCAACTCTCCAGCATTTACCCCACCCTAGAAAAAAGTATTTTTTTTAAAGACATAATAAACTATTTTCATCATGTGTATTCTTTAAAAGAAAGTTATGAAGCCTGAAGGTGAACAGCCAAAACTTTTAGATATCTGTAATAAAAAATATGATACAATCCAGTCAAATCATCAGAAGCATTATTTTTCCCATTTTCTAGACAGCTGAATCAGTAGAGCTGATGAATTAACTAAATGGCTTTTTCTGTTTCATCAACAGAACTGTGTGACTCTGAATTATAGTGGGGTTCAAGGTCCTGAGCTACAATTTAGGATGTCCCCCCACATCTGCTCTACTAAATACCTCCTTTAGTAAGAACTTATTAGGTGGCTGGAGGCAAGACAATCTCACCCTCAGTTCCCCATCTGCACCATGGGGATAACAATTCTATTGTAATGATTACAAGATAATATACATGAAGCACTCTGAACACTCTAGAACAGGGGTGGCCAAACTTGCTTAACGTAAAACCCACATACAGTACAATAAACTTCCGATATCTGAGAACCATAATATTTAAGAAGCATTTAAATTCTTAAAAATATTTATTCACCGTGAACATTAAACTTAAGTTTTAATCAAACAGACTCTCAGTTTATGCCTGGTAAATAATGATAATGCTTGAAAATTTCTTATTTACCTTTTACGTTAATTTTGTCGCAAGAAGCTCAGCCAACATATTTCTGAAAGTCGCACATTATACAGGGTGACCCAAAAGTAGGTGGACAGCAGGTGAAATAAATGTTATCATTTACTGTCCACCTACTTTTGGATCACCCTGTATATCAAAGAACTGCATGTGACTCACAAGCCATGGTTTGGCCACCGCTGTGCTAGAATGCTAAAAAGTTAAGGAGGGTTATTGTTACCTCGGGACCAATCCTATCCAACTTTCCAGCACTGATATAGCCAATGGGACATAGACTACATCCTGGGGGGGGGGGCAGTCACAGAGGCTTGCTCAAGGTAAGGGAACATTTGATCCCTTATGTCAAGGTTGCATTGTGGCTGCACTGGTGCTGGAAAGTTAGATAGGATTGGGCCCCTAGTGACTATCTGGGAACCATTCATGTTGCTATAGTTCTTTATACTTTTAACCTGCACTTTTTCCAGTTTCCTCTCTCTTTTTATTTCCACAACAAGCCTGTGGGATAGATTAGGCTGAAAGACAGTGACTGGGCTAGGTACATTTAGTAAACCCTACGGCTGGGTATGGATTTGAATATAGTTTCTCTGCTCCCACTCTAACCACTATACTATACTGGTTCTCTTTTTCTTTCTAACAGCACGGTAGTTCACCTGTTCTATAGGCTGTGCTCCAAGGCTGTTCTCAGTTAGCCAGGAAGCAACACAGTTAGAAATGCCTCTTAGCCGTAAGTGCACAGCCATCTATGTGATCTATGTACCTATGGCGGATTAGCCACTATAGGAACAGGATTATCAACAACATAAATACCCACATGGAATTCACAGAGGACAGCAATGTTAGTGGTTTTCCAGGCATTCCGTAACACCATAAAATACAGCAATGGTTTCCAAACTGTGGACCGTTACACTCCAAGATTCTCTGTCTGGATATGGTACAGTGGAAGTGAAGCCTTACTGTTCTGCGTCTCAGCCAAAGTTTGTCACCCTTGATCTTTACACAGACTATTGCCAGGCAGCCACTTCCATTGCTTGTCACTCCAGAAGGCTCTGTGCTTTCAGCGTAAGTCTGTGTGAAGATTGGGGGGTGACTAATGTTGGCTGAGGTGCAGAACGGTAAGGTTTCACCATGCCTGTGTCTGAACAGAGAATCTTGGGGTGCTGAATCCAGCTCATGGGCTGGGGTTTGGTGGCTCCTGAAACATAACAATACTTAAACCTTTACAAAGGAAAGACTGGGAGATAGAAGGAAATAAACACTTAAGGAGGAACCAACAGTGGATCTGCAGGAAGAAACTATACATAGAAAATTATTAAATGTCAGAAGGTGAAAATAAATGAATATCTGCAGGATGTGAGTCAGGACAGTAAAAGACC
Organism: Tiliqua scincoides; assembly: GCF_035046505.1. Taxonomy (NCBI): domain Eukaryota; kingdom Metazoa; phylum Chordata; class Lepidosauria; order Squamata; family Scincidae; genus Tiliqua; species Tiliqua scincoides. Next base: position 241,831,273 of record NC_089822.1, on the reverse strand, counting down.
CATTACAGCAAAGCACAAAGATGAGATTCTCAAACTGTGGATACACCATTCACTGCAAGTATGGAAGAAAACCACTGGAAGGCAACCTTGTATTGACTCCTCTCTCTTACTGGAATCACTTCAGTTTTCTTCCAATTAACATGATGTAGCTCTCAGGCAGGGAAAAGTGCCAAGACTCAGAGGGCAAGCAGAACATGATTTCATATATTCAGCAGCCGTCCTACTGCTGAAACAGACCTCAAGCCCAGCCATGAAATACCTGAGAAGAGTAGTGATAAGACAGGAATTTTGAAGGTCATAAAGACATCAACTATCACCCAGCTCGCCCTGATCTTGTATGCCTTGTCTAACCTATTGATTGGCAATTTTCATCCTCACCTTAATATTATAGCTTGAATTTCCATGGACTTCCAAACTTGTCTGCTTCTTAACACCTCCTCCGGAACAATTATCCAGGTATTTAGTTCCCTGGCCTGAGACATCCAATTCAGGGCCCAATCCTATGCTCGTTTCCTCCGGCAGAATGGGCATGCGTGCAGTTGCAAATGTGCCATAAGGCACATTTCAACCGTGTGGAGACCAGTGCTCACTGACTGGGGGTCAGTGAACCACTGGGCGCTGGAGAGGTGTGGGGAGGAGGTGTTTCTGGGTGGGGGAGGGCAGCCCAGGAGGCAGTTCAGGCCCAGGAGGGGAGCAAGCTGGAGCTTTTGCTGCCACCACATCCTATCCCTCCTCCCACACCTTAAAGACCTACATGGGCTACTTGAATCTGCGTCAGTGATTCGGCTGATGCAGTTCCACAGAGTCTGTGGGGCCAACACAGGGTAAGAGATCTGATGTTCCCTTACCCCAAGAAAACCTCCAAGTGGCTTGTTGGCCCCATGGGATACAGTAGTAGCCTTTTCAGTGCTGCTGTACCATGGGGTGGGCGAGCACCACAGGATTGGACTGCCTAAGTGTTATCTTTCAAGCCTTCATTCAGAAGCATTACGTTGCTAGCTACCCTCATCTGGACCCCAGTTTATTCTGATTTTTAACTCACCATCCAATCCTCTCAGAAAGCATTCACCAGCAGAAGCATCAGGATTTGACCACCAGAATCCTATCCTCCTTCTCTCTTCCTTTCTCTCTTTAGTTTTTCACCAGCAAATAGATAGCATCAGCCAGCAAAGACCCACTGGGGAAATCAGAGGCTTAGGGTCAGGGAAATGAAATTTCCCTGACCCTAAGGAAACTTCTGCAACTGTTCACTCATGCAGCATGTGCCTCCTTAACTTGTGTGCACTGGCAGTCAGGATTTGGATAGGATTGGGGCCTTAATCCAGTTTGGGCTGTGATCTGACAGAACCACTGTTGCATCATTATCCTATGTAGTACATACATGGTCCAGATCATAAACTTATGAAACCTATTCCCTGAACAATCACTTGCATTTCAACCCCCTGCAGATGCTTCCCTCAGCTGAAAGTGAAACGGGACTAAATCCTACAATGTGTTTTAATCTGTGGTTTAGAGAAACATTTTAAATTATGTCTAAAATCACTTGCGTGTTTCATAGCAGGCAGATATCTATATAGTGCGATGCCTGTAAGATGCTTTAAAAAAAAAAAAAAAAAACCCAAGGCGAGACATGTAATAAACTGCCATCACTTAATCATTTATTCCAGAACCCATCAGTTGAAACTTTGTAGATGTTTGATCTGACACACAAATGTCACCTTGGGAAGTCAGCCCCGTTATTCTCTTGCAACCTGTCTGAAAGGTCGGCCGGCAAACAAATGCTAAGCTGTTTGTTCCAGATTGCATGTCCTGTATTTACAGTGAACAATACAAAGGTTCTTTTTAATATATACTCCTGAATAATTAACACTTCTGTGCTCCCTAACACCACCACAATATATTGTACAGGACTAGCTTCATCCAATAGGGAGAAATATGATTACTAAATTTACATTCACTTAGCAACAATCCATTTATAAAGTGACCCAGTGTTAAGTTTGATGCTAAACCTCTCAAGCCAGCAAAATATCATGCTATGTTGGAAGGAAAAAAAACTAGGTCTCCGTGCCCTTGTACCCAATGAAGCCTACCCCCTCTGTACTCACTACAGTGATGTAACACTGTCAGTGTAAGGGGCAAAGAAAGAATAGAAAGGGAGTATGGCAATAAAGGAACATACCTTAGGAGGAATCCTATACTAACTCATTGCTAATTTCTGCCCTTTGCATTATACCTTTGCATTATACCTACCTTTTGTGCATTATACCTGCAAAAAAAAGAGCATACATTAAAACAGCCTTATTGCATTCAATGAATGTTCCAAATGACTACACACCTATTTACTCCCTCTCTGCCTCCACAGCTACAGTGAAAGATGTGACTCCAACAAGCTCTGGAGTCAGTTGTGTCACACCACTAGGGACATATAAGACCCAGCCAGCTAACCTAGATTTTCTATATAAAGATATACATTACTCAAGCTATACGGTTGTGTTCTCATGTCCACAGAATATGGGAACCAAAGTAGGAACTGGTACTGAACAAGAACAAACAGCCAAGGCTCACAATGAAATGGACAGGTTGCTTACTGTGTGGGTGATGTTGGGAGTTTGCCAGAATGACAAACAGTCATCCCTATATTGAACACTGAATTATTGGTACCTTCCAAGCATTCATACCACTGATGACAACATTATGCCACATTATGTCAACCCAGTGGTGGCGGTGATGCTGACCCAGCATGCAGAGCAATAAGACTGCCCTTCCCAAATGCTTTATGAGTGGACAGTTTGGGACAGGAAGATTAATAGATCTGTTGAGATGAGATGGTCAGCTACAGAATACTGTGATCTACCACAGACTTGCAACTCTGGGAGCATAAACCTGGGCTCAGCAGAAAAGCAATCAACAAATGCTTTTAAAAATCTTTTTGTATTTTGCTGCTACGGTGCCACAGATATTTATTACAGTAATAAGAGAGTTTTTTTGTTAAATAAATTAAAAAGGAATTGATTTACCGATCTACAAGCATGTAATATTAGAACAATTTATTTCATTAATTAAAATATTTCTATACAATTTTTCTTAATGCCAGTATCAACTCAAAATGGTTTCATTAACACTAATCAACACAGTGGGGAAAAATATTACCAACAGCACTATAAAATGTAAAAGACATTAAAAATAGATTTTAAAGCCTATGCTCTATAATAAAAACAACAATTCACTATTGAAATGCAGGGTATATTAACAAAGAAAATTTCTGCAGCCTGCTAAAATGAAGCAGTTTGGGGCACTCACTGGGTTAAAAGCTACAAAGAGCCCTTCCCAAGCTCAGTTTCCCTATAGTTAAACTGCGCTACTGTTACCATAACCCCTTACAGTGTAGGGCAAGGTTAACAAGCTTGAGACATTAGGATCTGCCTAAACTGGAAGCACTTTGGACTCATGTGTATATAATTCATGTCATCTCTGCGGCACACCTTAAATGAGATTACTTGGGTTGATGTTCAGAGTATCCTGCCCTGATTTAAGAGGGCCTCTCAGACCTCAAGCCGTTAGGATTCCATGACCAGATATTTGTTTACCAAAAGGTGTTTGTTTATCAAAGGTAAACAAATGATTATTGCTCATTTGTATATGTTAACACAAGCTTCCATTAGCCAGCTGACCAGAAGTAAGGCTGAGTTCAACAGAACTGGCTAGGAAGAATATAAACATTGCACAAGTTCAGTCTCTCATTTACATGTATGGTTTAATAAGCCAGCAAAGATACCATCCATTCAGAACAGAACAACGCACATACTTTGAATGGACCACACCAGAGTTGGATAGTCACTCTACACAAGGATGGAACACATGAAGCTACTTTATATCACATCATACCTCCCAGTCTAGTATTGTCAACTTTGACTAGGTATAGCTCTTAGGGCCATAGGCAGATCTCTTTCCCTCTTTGTTTTCCCAGCACTGCTACCTCTTTTTCCTGGAGATGCTACAGTCTGCACTTGAAACCTTCTGTATAAAGTACAGGGGACACCTGTATCCACAGATCCCATATCCACAGATGCAGGATGGCCATCCCACTCTCCTTATAAGGCATTAATAGTGTCACTTCCAGTTTCCACGGAGAAACTGGAAGTAGCCTTTTCCCCCTATTTTAAGTTATTCTGAGCCTGGCAGAGGCCAAAGGTAAGCACTCGTGGCATTTGCTGGGCTCAGAAGACCCTCCAGAGGTGAGGGGAGTGCAGCTCCCCTCCATATCTACAGATGCGGAGCATCCTCCGTATCTACAGATTCATGTATCTGCAGGGGATTCTGGAAGGGAACCCCTGCGGGGGCCTGCTTGTATACACTCTATCATTTAACTGTGGCCCCCACTTTCTCTGGAAGGCATGAAAACACAATTCTTGCCTATAGAAACCTCACAGAAGGACAACGTGTGGGCGGGCACACACACATTTTGTGGCACCTTAAAAACTAGCAGATTTATGGCATAAATTTTGCCACATAAGCTTTACAAACATTACGTTCTTCTCTACAGCATTCTTAGTCACATGATTAATCCAATCCTGAACAGAAGTATGCATAATTTTATAAACGTCAAAAAACTTTCAGAAATTAAAAATCACCTGGCTTTGCTTTGGAAACAGGCTATGGCTAAATTTATCTGCCAGTAGCAAAAGTAGCTGATATACAGCCCAATCCTGAGCTCTGCGCGCCAGCCCTGTGCCAGTGAAAACGTGCCATAAGGCATGCCTGTGACAGTCAACACCAGATCAGCCTTGGCACTGGCTCAGTGCCAGTCGGCGCTGAGCCCAGCACCAGCTGAAAAGCTGCCGCAAGCCACCAGGAGCAAGGGACAAGCTCTGGTCAGTGGACAGGTAAGTCAGGGTGGAGGGGAAGGGTTCCGGGGCCGGGCAAGAGTGGGGGAAGGCAGAGCGGGGAGAAGGAGAAAAGCAGGAGAGGGTGGGACTGGTAGTGATCTCCTCCACCAGATCCAGAACCCCACGTCGGGCCTCCTGACCCAACACTGGGCCTCTCAACTCTGCACTGGCAAAATAGCCAGCACAGACTTGAGTAGCCTCATTGCAGGACCTGTACCCTTACTCAGGGGAAAGGGGAAAATGTCCCCTTCCCCTGAGGACATGCCGGTGGCTGCCTGGTGCACTTAGGATGCAGTGACAGCCATTTTGGAGCTGCTGCTCCTCCGGGCAGCTCAAGGTTAGGCTGCCCATGTCCTAGAACAGGGGTGTCCAAAGTTTTTGGCAGGAGGGCGACATCCTCTCTCTGACATTGTGTCGGGGGCCGGGCGAGGGGAAGATTTAATTTACATTTAAAAATTGAATAAATCTACATAAGTTTACATAAATGAATATATTAAAGTTGAACTTATATGAATGAATGAAGGTCTTGCAATAGCTCAAGGCCTATAAAAGGCCTTGCACAAAGCAAGGCTGGCTTTTCCTTTGCTGCCGCTACTGCATCACAGATGTGAAACAACAAGCATTGGAGGGAGCCCTCATCCCACCGCTCACATGAGAGGTCAAACAGTCACCCTCATGCTGAGAGCAGTTGCGTTGGGGCAGTGTGGGCTCCAGCAAATCTCCAGAGGGTCAGAGGCTCAATGGAGACTGAGGGCTCCCTGAGGTGAGAGGCCTCAAGGGCCGCAAGTGGACCCAGGGCCAGGGTTTGGGCACCCCTGTCCTAGAAGATCAGAAATGGTGCGTTTAGTTTTCAGAAAGCAGGACTCAAACATAAGCAGTTTAGAGACAGACTTTATAGAAAGAATATGAAATCTAAGAATTTCTAAAGTGCTTTTTCTTGCAACTGGATGACCTTGTCCTTTGAACAATGCTGGCGTGGTAACAAGACACCTATTGCTGAAGGAGATGTACGCAGTACTGTATAGGATTGCTTGATAAATGACATGGCTATTTGAGCATCCTAGGGTGTGGAAAGGAACTATATCAGCCACAGTAAAAAAATAACATGGAGCAAAAATCCAACATGTTGAACGGGGCGGGGGGGGGGAGGAATCCACATTAAGCACTTGAATGGAGAGAGAGAGAGAGAGAGAGAGAGAGAGAGAGAGAGAGAGAGAGACAGTTGGCTGCATCAAAAAAGAATTGTAAATCATGTAAACGAAGAAACTGTGTCTAATGTAATCAGGATACCCTGCAGAGTTCACACAGCCTTAATGTTTGGTCTTGTCATCTTTTGAAGTTGAAAACTCACTTTAAATAGGGCACAGTACTATATAGAGTAATTCCTACGAGAAAGGGAATTACTAACTTGAAAAATATGAGACTTTTATGTTTGTACTTAAAAAAAAATTTTTTTTTAAAAACCATACAGAAAACCTAAATATTAATTCACAAATGCTACGTGTAGATGCTTGACTGGATTTTCTGAGTAAAACACTTGGGGATTTGCTGAGAAATTGCTACAAAGGGCCTCAAAAACATGCCCCTCTCCATGCCGCTTGCAAAATGGTATAAGTTACTGACAGGACGGGACCTGAGAGTCCTCCCACTTCTACAGAAATTCCTGCCACATTCTGTGATGAACCAGCTGCACCAGTGGCGATCCTGGAACCAGTACTACCCAGGGCCACAAATGCAAGCTGCCACCCCCCTGCCTCTCACCGACCAGGCTGCATTCCCCCACCACCGGCCAGGTTACCACTCGCTACCTTCCTTTTGGAGGCCCGGGAAGGCTGTACACAGCCTCCCCGACCCTCCAAAGGCCTTGTAAAGCCCTCAGAGGACAGAAATATCACTTCCAGTTTCACGGAGGAAACTGGAATTAACATTTTTAAGCCCTTAGAAGGCCTTCGGAGGGTTGGGGAAACAGGCTTCCCCAGCCGTCAGAACACCCTCTGAGCAAAAGGTCCTCAGATTGGCATGCCCCCTGACTGAGTGCCATGGAAGGGTGCTGCAGGGGGTAGATTTTGGTGCGCAGCCCGCAGCCTGGCACCCCACAGCCTAGCACCCGGGGCATTTGTCCCCCTTCAGGTATGCCACAGAGCTGCACTATAGGTTAGCCTTCAATGAGCTCAGCTTCAGATGTAGCTCCTACAGAACATCCTGCATTTCCTTTCTGAACTTTCCAGTGCTTAGATTATGGGAGAAAAGGAAAGTGTGTCTTACTGCAACCAACAAACGCCACTCATGAACACCATCTGCCAAGTTTAGCCAAATCATGCCCCATTCCTATAATCTTCTAAAAACAATTGCTAGTTTTTAGAAGCAAAAATAGCTTTTTTGCCCTTTACCCCCTGTAATTGAAGCACGATCACTTTCCCCGTGAAAACCAGTTCCTACCCAAAGAAGTTTTAAATCAGCAGTCTCCAAACTGGAGACCACTGTACTATGGAAGACTCTCTCCCATACAAACAGAGCTTACCCTTCCACCAGGGAGACTTGGCATCTCCGATTGCCCCCAACCTTTGCACTTGTCAGCTGTGTCTGTCCAAAAATCTGGGCGCAATGCCTGCTGAGGCGATAGAACCCAGAAGCAGCTGGCCAGTGGGTGTGATCAGAGATGCTGAGAAGAGGCTCCCTGATGGAATGGTAAGCTGGGTGGTGATAAGGAGGTTGTAGTGCTTCCTAACTTCCTTAGAGTCTCAGTTTGAGGTACCACATTATAATATCACAATTTTGACAAGCCTTAGAGAAATGTGAGGTCTGCTTCCATTGGAGAACACAAAAGTTATTGAATTATTATGCAAGACTAACCAATTAATATTAGGGGTCTCAAAGTAAATTATAAGTATCAGCATGACCAGTTGTTAGACAAGGCACAAAGTCTTTCATGGGTCCTCTTTGTCCAGGTTTTCCGTATTTGGTTAGTTGCAACTCATCAGCATTCTCTCAATCAATGTAACATACTATTTGATTGTGTTGTGAAGACAATCCCTTGTGTCAATCAATGCCTCCCTGCTTTTTATGTGTTGAGGGCACCCAGAAAGCTGTAAAACACGAAATGGCCCATAGAATCCCCTATGTATACAATTTATTTTTATTCATTCATTACCCAGTGTTCTTTCAAGAATATAAGTATGCAATAAATGGGATCCTCAGGTGGCCTCTCATTCTAGGGCCAGTACTGAGACCAATTCAGAAGCAAAGGAGGATAGGGGTTTTTACCTTGGGACTTCTTAAAAGAGATAATAAAGCCACAGAATGGGTTCAGAAGAAGAAGAAGAAAGCCTCTGGTTTATCTAGCTGTGAACAAGCCCAAGCCCAGCATGCTACCTTCTTCCCCCACCTCAGTTCCACCACAGAGCTGTGATGTTGACATCATGGTTTGTGTAAACTACAGCTCTGTGGCTGGTCTGAACCTGGGCTGTGCTTTAACTGTGAATTTCAAACCACGGTTAAACCAGCATTTAAAACTGAAATTCAGTCTCCGTTTATTTGTGGTTTGTAAACCATATCAAACAACAAGGTCAAGAGAGACAAGGAAAGACAGAGCAAGTCGGATTAGCATTTCATCCCAAAGGATAAACATATATTTGTAGAAAACCGAGTTCACTTGATGAAATTTTGGAACAAAAATCACGGTGCAATAGATGTAATTAACATATTAAAGGAACATGATGTAATAGATTCGAGGCAGTGTATACATTTTTAAAATGACTACAAATGATTTTATACTTCAAAGGAAATTCTATAGCATTACACCACAGATTTTTCTGTCCTGTAGCAATACAAACACCACAAATATTTTAGTTAAGAAAAAAGGATAAAAATCTGTATGCCTGGGGAAAAGAAAGCTTTAGCCAGAAATGAATCCCAGAGATCTTTCTTATTTTAATAAAGAATTCATGGTTTCTCACCTTGATGCTCCAATGTCATTTATTGGTCTTATAGTATATCCAGCCTCACGTTGTCAGTACTTCAAGAAATATAAAAATTGCTGGAGATAATCTCCTCCATAACTCAGATCAAAGCCCCAGAGAGAGGGGGAGGGAGATCTTATAAAGTGACCACAAGCTAAAGATGCCAAAATGATCCCCTAGCTGTGTAATAGGATAGAAGAAGTAAGACAGATTCTTTCAGTTCAGTTCTTGTAGTGGATAAAATAGATCACCTTGCTGAATTTGCTTGTTAAGACAATGTCTTCACAATGCAGTACACTCACACAGGGAGCCCAATGAATTCTCATGCTATACAGCAGGAGTTTCCAAGTTTTTTAGAGGCCCTAGAGCAGCCATTTTCAACCACTGTGCTGTGACACACTGGTGTGCCATAAATGGTCTGCAGGTATGGCTCGGGAGTTTGGGGAAGAGTTATTTATTAGTAGGGCCATTGGGAGATGTGAGCCCCCTGCTAGCAGTACAGTGTGCCTTGTCAATTGTCAAAAGACTGAGGGTCTGTGCCTTGACAATTTTAGTACCTTGTCAGTGTGCCATGAGATGGAAAAGGTTGAAAATCACTGCCCCAGAGGATGCGCCTGTTTTATAAATGCAAAGGGATGTGGCTATAATGGAGTTTGAGCAACAGTGCTTCTCCCCCCTCCCCCGCCCCGTAGCAGCTTGTTTAACCCTTGATGCACATAGTCTAATCTGTCCTGTCAGTTTTGCAAACCACAAAAAATGCCTCAGAACTCACTGATGGGTCCTGGACCCATAGTTTGAGAACCTCTGCTATATACGCATAGTATTGTTGTGTAGCAATATTTACCTAGTCTCCTAGATGGGGAGACAATGAGGAACCCCAAGTAAAAAACAAGCTAAAAACATTATTTTGCTTATAAAAGTCTTCTAGTAGCACCCTGGAATAATTTCCTTAATGAACATCAATGCTACACAAGATTTCCAAGTTCTGAAAATATTCAGTTACCTTGGGGAAATAATGAGTTTTGCTGAGAGCAACTCAGAAAAGTTTTAACTCTGCCTCACATTCTCTCTCTTCTTTTGAGGAACGTAAGTCATTTCTTCAGGTGAGTACAAGTGAATTGTACTCTGGTGCCTTCACTGGGAGGTGTGAGTGTGAATAGAATGCTAGATGCAGGGAGATGGCAGTGAGATGCAAGTATCTTGTGGTCTTGTGTGTGCTCCCTGAGGCATCTGGTGGGCCTCTGTGAGATACAGGAAGCTGGACTAGATAGGCCTTAGGCGTGATCCAGCAGGGCTCTTCTTACAATCTTATAACTACTCCCTGGGCATCTATCCTTTTGCCTCTAAATGTGGCCCTAGAAGCTGCACATATTTCAATGCCCCCCCCCCGAATTTCACTGCCTGCAAATGGGACATCAACATGGGGGGGGGGGGGAATGACAGACTTTCACCCCTGTTTGCTGACTTGAAAAGGTGGGACCTCAGCTAAAGTAGGTGAGATATCTTTTTTAAAATTAAAAACAAAAAAAAACTCATGCTGTACATTCCTCACATATTTGAGGACTACTTCATCTGCTACTGTTGGATAACACAGATGTTCACACCTATACCTTAAGGTCTGTGAAACTCTAGGAAATTTGTAAGACTTCATGTCATATCTATTTCCCCTAGAGCAGATGTATGCAAGATTAAACCCCTGAAGCAGAATGAGAGGTCACTTACTTTTTTCTCAAAAAACATGTGCCTGACACTTTGCACATTGCATTTACAGAGATCTTAAGATCTTCTCTTCTTGAAGCAACATGGGAAGGAGATCAAAAGAGAAAGAAATGAAAGAATGTACCCAATTCTTCTGATGAAATGCTGGCAGACAATACATTCTTTTTGCAGAACAAAAAGTGGCCTTCAAAACCCTCTGGAAAGAAACATTCTGTCAAGTATCTGGTTTGCCATCTATCTCACTGTACAAGGGGCCAGACACAAGCAATGAGTTGCAAAAAAAGATGGATTGTTTCAATTACAGCAGCTTGGTGTCTTGCCGGCTGATGCTTTTCAAGAGGCACATGGGTGACTGGCTGTAATAGAAGGCTTGTAATTGACTGTGTAAGGTTGAAAAAGCAAAATAAGTGCCCAAATGTTGCTGTGCAGCATTAAAAAAAGAAAAAAAGGTGGGAGAGTCCAATAGCCCATAAATAAAATATACTGTAAAATATGCATCCACACATGCTCAAAGGGCAAGATAAGTAAGCTTTGAGGAATTTTGCCATCAGGCATTTCTGAAGCTGGAAGGCTGGAAAACTGCACATATTGCCAGCAGAAGAAGTCCCACTGAAAACAGAAAGTAGGGCCACATTACGAGTTGATTCGCATTACTCACACGCACTCCGGCTTCAGTTTCACTCCTTTTTCTTTCTTTTTACATCTTCAAGAGATAAAACGGAACACTTAAAGCAGTGGTTCTCGAACTTTTCTGGCTCGCGCCTCCCCTGATCCTTGTAGCCATTGGCCACGGCTCCCCATTACAACACCTCACCTCAGTTACCCCCAAAATAAGGATGAAGGTGTTATAATTATACACTAGAAACAAGGCTACCAGCACTCTGAGGCTGCAATCCTAACCAAACTTACCTGAGAGTAAGCCCCATTGAACAAAATAGGACTTACTTCTGAGTAGTTATGGTTAGGATTGTGCCCTGAGTTTGTTAGCAGCACACCTGGAGGGTTTTGGAAAGGGAGGGGGGAAGTGATGAATTTGCTGGGGGAGGGGAAGACTTTGTTTTGTGTGTATCTGCTAATTGCAAACTGATGCAAACTGAGACCTAGAGACTGTTTGGCTGGAATCCTAACCCCACTTTCCTGGGAGTAAGTCCCATTGAACACAATAGGACTTACTTCTGAGTAGACCTAGCTAGGATTGTGCCTTTTGTCTTACAATAGCAGCCAACAGTGTACCCCCCCCCCCCAAAAAAAAGAGGCAGGAGGAAAAAGGGGAATGGCTGAAAAGGAATGGGGATTTTTATTTTATCAATTTTTGGAGACAAAGCCACCAAGAGTGGCTTTTTTCTCTTTTTTGGAGGGCAAGGAAAAAGAGAAAGGTGAAGATCCTGGGTTAAGCTGACACAGACCCCAAGCTTATGTAGGTCTACTCAGAAGTAAGCCCCATTTGAGTCAATGGGGCTTACTCCCAGGAAAGTATGGAAAGGATTGCAGCCACACCCAGCAAGATTACAACTCACCCCAAAGTAGAGGGGGCTGCTCACACACATACACCCAACATGCAGATGCCACCCCTGTTCTCCCCAGGCAAGACGGGGGAGGGGGGGAGAGAATGTAGGCTGGGGCATTTGGACACTAAGAGCAGGCTGGGCTCCCCAAGTAGAGGACTTACTCTTCCCTCCCACTTTGAAGCCTGCCAGGAGCAGCCCTGAGCTGATGAGATGCAGCATGCACTCTTCTCTCCTCCAGCCTTGACCAATCCCAGGATGCCCAGGGCAAGAGGCACACTGGGAAATGTAGTCCTTGGGTTGAGGTTGCACATGGAGAGAGCTCCATGATGAGATGTGGTACCTCTGCCTGCCCAGCCAGCCTTCTCTCCCACATCCCCCAACCATGTTTCACAGCCCTCCCAGCCTCATGCTGCCCCACCCACCTCATTCACAGCTGCAGAAAAGCAGCAAGGCAGCACAGCCTCTCTCCCCGGATGCCTGGGGACACCCCTGGAGGCTAGCCACGCCTACCTAAGGTGGCAGGACACACAGATTGAATACCTCAGACTTAAAGCAACTCTCTGGGTTGGAGGAGAATCATTACAATTCTTGTAATGTGACTTGAAACATTTACTTGTGTATTGCTTTGAAGACACCCAGTCCGAACTAAACACTAAGCCAGTGGTTTTCAAACTCTCCAGGAGAGTTTGAGCCACTGTAAGTTCTTGCAGGGGTGAGGGGGAGGGGGGGTGGGTGGAAGGCAGCGGTCCAATCCCCAGGATCGTGCCACTCAAGGGGCGGCAACTTTGATCATTTCCTGCATCAGCTGTGGGTGGTCTGTACTCCAACCTCTCCAGTAGTCCATGAGGGAGTGCTCACTCAGGAGACTTTTCCCCACAGATCACCAGAGAGGGCCAAGTATGGACTGCCCATAGCCACAGCAGGCAACAAAAGCAGCAGCCTCAAAATCTTCTCTATAAATCAGTGGTTCTCACAAATTTAGCATTGGGACCCACTTTTTAGAAAGAGAATCTGTCGGGAACCACCAGAAGTGATGTCATGGCTGGAAGTGACATCATCAAGCAGGAAAAGTTTTAACAATCCTAGGCTGCAATCCTACCCACACTTAACCAAGGAGTAAGTCCCATTGACTATAATTGCTGAAAGAATATACATAGTAGCTTATTAAAAAGTACAGGTCGGTAACATTTCCCCAAATGCACATACCATGGTTGCATCAAGTCTAATAAATTAAAAATAAAATATTGAAATGAATGGGGACCCACGTGAAATTGGCTTACAACCCCCCCAGTGGGTCCCAACCCACAGTTTGAGAAACACTGCTATAAGTAATAAAACATCTCTAATTATTACAAATTTAATTGTATTTTTTGTATGCAGGGGTGGGGGGGGTTGCTTGTGGTCCATTTTTTGCTTCAGCGGTCTGTGAGCTCCTAAAGGTTGGGAACCACTGTGCTTGGCAGTGCAAAGGTTGTCCTGATAAGAATAGTGATGTTCCCAAAGCCTTGTTTCTGGAATCTTTTCACTATTTTAATAAGTCTCAGAACATGGTCATGTGGACTATTTTATTTTTCTTCTTTTTTAAATTAAAAACAAACAAAAAACCATGCAGTACATTCCCCACTTACATCTGCTATTTTTGGATAACACAGGTGTTCACACCTGTCCCTTAAGATATGTGAAACTGTAGGAAATTTGTAAGACTTCATTTCATATCTAGTTCTCCTAGAGCAGATGAACGTAAGATAAATCCCCTGAGGCAGACTGGAAGCTTGTTTCCGAACAGGGTTTCCTGGCTACCCTTTCTGAATTTTCTCACTGAATTGATTACAGGGTGTGAAAAAGTAACACTCAGATGTAATGCATTCAGAACATCTCATTGGTGCACAGAAGTTGTCACCATTCTGAACTGGTGCAACACACAGAACCCTGAGTTCAAACCCCCCATCAGCCTATGAAGTACAGAAATGCCCCTGAGTATGCAGAGGGTTCCGTTCTTGGACCCCCTGCAAAAGTCTCAAACCATGCAAGTTAGGGAATAATAACATGTATAATCTATAGGCAATGAAGAAATACCAAGTTGTGAAGCCCTAAACAGATGTACGTAAGCATTTCAGCAACCTTTTAAGTAAGTTTGTCAAAGCATTACATTAGCCAAATTTTTACACTTTAAAATTATTTTAACGTTATACAGAAATGTTGATTAGATTTGTACATAGTAATTGCACCTGTAATCCAGAAATCGATGGATGCTCCTTGCAGTGATTAGGAGGGGTAGGGTGGGATGCAATGAAATGGCAGGCAAGTTATTGCAGATGGGAGAGTTCTATCCATAAATGTCAATGCTCAGCATATTTTACACTTGCACTTTGGGAAAGGTGTTAACCCTAAGCCTGAACAGGTTGTACTCACAGGTATTAATCACAAGTAACAAGCAGTGGTGCTGGAAATGGATTTGCATCCCCCTTCACATCAAAAGTTGCACACAGCTCATGATGCAAGTGGAGAGGTTCCACCAGACAGCAGCACATGCAAAAGGCTTCTTAGGGAGGTGCTGATTTTTCTTACTTGATATTGGGAACTTGTTTCTCACTACTATGCACAGAGATGGTGTAGTGCAGGGGTGGCCAACCTTTCAATTTTAAGGCTCCTGGATTGTGTACAATTGTGTAGAAGAGGGAATTTCAGCAGGTGCAGCTTGTCGTCTTACAGATGACAAGCTGCACCTGCTGAAACTCCCTCCTCTACACAATTGTTAAAGGTCCAGGAGCCCTATCGTTGAAAGGCTGGCCACCCCTGGTGTAGCTGCTACAAATTAAAATAATGAGCCTAAGAGTTAGACACCATACTGAGTGTCTGACTCATACAGACACCATACATTCCCTTCTTTTTTCTTCTTCTTTGATTTAACTCATCATAAAGATTTTCTTTAGAGCAAAAAAAAAAAAAAATGAAATTAATTCTTGCAGTAACCTAGCAATCCCTGTACGAAATTCATCTAAAATCAAATCAGAAAAGATTGGGAGGGAAAAGTTGTTTATACAGTTTTGCCATCTGAGTAACCCAATCCACATTTTGCTGTTATCACAAGGGTACCATTATGCTGTGTAGAACAAATATATATTCTTGCAAGGCTGGTGATCAAGTTATTAATGAGGCAAGATAAATGCAAAGAAAACCATCCAGTACTTGCATGTACAGCGTACACTAGGGAGAAAGCAGAATATTGAAACAACACAATAGCAATCTATTGTATAGGATGTATATATTTCAGTAAATGATTTCCAGATGAGGGCCAGACAACATGAGCAGCAACTGTTGAGGGATTTACATTTTTATATAAGATCACAAGGAAGAGGTGTTTTTTATCCTCTCCATCATTGTATCTAAAACTATTTAAAAGCCCATTCAAACAAGGATAGGTAAGAATGCAATCTGTACAAAGCAACAGTTTGGCAGTTATGCACATAGGTTTTGCTGAGTCAAACTACCTTTAGATGAGTGCAAAGCTTTAAGCCATGGCCAGGAACAGTCAGTTAGAAGTACAGTCAGTTCCCTTTATATGCAAATTCACTATCTGCAAATTTGCTTATCTGTTAGGGACAGAATTACCATCTATTCTGTGACTTTGTTCTCTAACTTATAATACTGTGCAGGTGCACTCAGGGTGGGGGCTCAGCAACAGGTTGCAGGAGGAGGTGAGACAGTGGCCTCTCAGCAGGCAGCACTGGTGCCATAGAGAGGGTTGTGGTAATTGGGTCCAGCCAATTATACTCTTTATTGTTAAAAAAAAGTTGTCTGGATTGGGTCAATTTTCCACATCAAGCTTCAAGCTAGCCACATCAAGCCAAACTTGGCCCAACCTAAACCCTCCAAAGGCAACTGGAGCACAGCTCCGGTTGCCTCCAGAGGGCTTTTTGAAGCCTGTGTGTGTGTTTGCCCCCCAGCCTCTGTGAGCTTCAATAAGGCCCTTACGCAGTAGGGCCAAAAAAAAAGTGACTTGTAAACCGGAAATGACATTTTAATGCCTTTTAAGGCATTCTGAGGCCCAGGGAGGGTTTAAAGGTGCAGAGACCACAGATTTGGTTATCTGCAGTTTTTGTATCTGCAGGCAGTCTGAGAACAGATCCCTCGCAGATTGTGAGGTGCCACCCGTACTCAAAAATCTAGTAGGGACAGCACCGCAAAAGGCGAAGCAAAGTCTTTGAAACTGCCAACTAAGGTTGTGCTTATTCCCCTCCATGACTAATTACCACTTTTCCTAATTCACCTTACTCTCCTCTTGATGACTGCTAGCTGCATGCACCAGGGTTTACATGCCCCCATTTACCAGTGCAGACAAGTCCTCTTCTCCCCCCCCCCCGCAGAACTCCGCATTCAAAAGTGTATTCTTCTAGCTGCATGTAACATTGTTTGAACTGTTATGCTTAAATGCATTTTTTGTGCAAAATCACGACGAACCATGTAGCATTCTGGCAAATTAGATGGATCAACCAACGTATTTGCCCGCTGAGGGCTCCAACACAGCAGATCAGGGTGGCGTTAGTGTGGCTAACAATGGGAGAAATCAAGCCAACGTTCACCACTTTAAAGTCCCACTGTTTTCAGTAAAAGAGTTAAAAAGGGAAGTGGCAGTAAGATGCTGGTATCTTATTTTGAGCTCCCTAAGGCATCTGGTGGGCCATTGTGAGATACAGGAAGCTAGACTGTTGTTGTTGTTGACTGGATGGGCCTTTGGCTTGATCCAGCAGGGCTCTTATGCTCATGCACACCCAATGCAATTAATACTGTGCTGGGTGATAATTACCATTAATTAGCAGTATAAGGAGGGACTAGACTAGTAGCTATCCTGGGGTAAAACCTGTTCATATCGAGGTAAATTATTTAAAATACTACATTTTAAAAAACTGACATTATTGGCACATTTAAATGTAAGTGTGCTTTTGCAGATAGAGCCTGAGAATCATGGGATAGCCTCCTGCTGCTGCTATTTAAATATATGGTCTGCCTGCATCTTATGCAAGGGTAATCTTTTGAAGTCAGTGCTTAAAGCCAAAATCGCATACAGTCAAAACTCCCTTAAAGTCAACAAATAAGAACTGTGTCTTTAAGAGCTAAATGGACAGAACAAGAGACAAGTGGGAACTGAAGGCACAGCAGCTTCATTCTCCTGTTTCAGGCTCCCTCTAGGGCAGTGATTTTCAACCTGTTCCATCTCATGGCACACTGACAAGGTACTAAAATTGTCAAGGCACACCATCAGTTTTCTGACACTTGACAAGGCACACCAAGCTGTTGGTGGGGGGCTCCTATTCCCCAATGGCTCTACTAATAAATGACCCTTCCCAAACTGCCGTGGCACACTTGCAGACCGTTCGTGACACACCAGTGTGCCACATCACAGTGGATGAAAATGACTGCTCTAGGGAATAAACAGAGTAAGCTGAATGACAAGCAAGGTCACCTGCGCTATGTCAAATGTTGTTTGTCTTTGAGGGGGTGGGGCAAGTGTGTATACTTTAATTCACACAAATCTATCATGTGTAAGATGTGGGTCAACTACACTCAATGCAAACAAAATAATAGCTCACCCTGACAATTCACCAGGAAATGAAGAAAGTCACAGAGGAACAATCAAAAATAATTCCATTGAAGCCCATGAAGGAGAAATTCTTAGTGGAATGTATTCCTCCCTCTTCTCACAAAAATAAATCTAGAACATGCAATAATTTAAATAAAATGTTTCTTGTTATCAGAAAATATGTGATCCTGACCTTTGAAAAGTCCATAAAAGGACACTGAGAAGGGGCCACACCACCAACTTTTCTCCCCATACGAAATTGCACAAAGCTACCTGCAGCAGCAGTGTTGTCACTGCTGTCACTTGTATTTCAGAGTGTTTGCTAATCGGGTGGAAGTGTCAATCCATGAGGCAGTGGAGAGGTAATTAAGAAGCTGTTTCATTTCTCCTTACTTCATACAAACAGTGACCCTGGAACCCTGCCAGTTTGCCAACAGATGTCAAGAGTGATTTTCAACAGCGGAGTATTTTAACCTTTGTATTTTCTGCTCCTCCATTGCTTCTCATTATTCTTTCCCCATTTCATTTTTCAGATCATTAAGGGGGCTTGTTTTATTTGTGCCGTAGAATGTCACGTACGCTCAAATCGACAAGATTAGGAACAGCAGCAAAAATATCAACCAACCCGAACTTACATTATGTTGAGATCAGCCAGAAGAAGAAGGACTACTGGAGTGAACTCCACTCACATCCTATATGGTCAATACTGCCTCCTCTATTCTAGTACTGACAAGCACAAGTCTGCATTGTGGTGGCATCAGCCTGGAAGATGGAGAAGGGATGTAGAAAGGAGCTTGCTTAGCTGGTATCTGCTGAGTACCTTCTCCTCTTCCTCCTCCAACTGAAGTCAACCACAGCTTTTGAGTGAGTATCATATTATGGCACACTTATGAAATATATTGTAAAAGTCAGATCCCAAGATTCCATCAGATTCACATAAGGCACCAATGGTGCACTTCTTTCATGTCTGCTATTTCAGTGAATGACTGCCATTTACTCCCCAAAATAGCACTGCATATGACAACATTTTTGTAGGAGTAAAGCCTGTCCTCACTGGCACTGATGGCCTAGCCCTCACTGCAGGAGATCTCCTAGCTGCTCCAATGTGCCTGCAATGCTCAGAGCGCACAGAAAAGCATTGTCTTTTCCAAAATTTTCAAGCTATGCAGACTCTCCCTACACACTTCATGCTTGTCATAACGACAGCATTTTGCTATTATTTGAGAACAGGTTGTTTAAAAGAAGAAACACAGATGCTTTAAAGAAAGAAAAAGCATCCAAGTACTGCAGGTGCATTTAGCATTCCTTTTCACAAGCCAGGGCTGAACCTTTGCTTCTCAAGTAACATTTTAAAAACATAATTATCAAGAGAAACAATTTCTTGCTGTGCTTCATTACAGCTAGTAGAGAATAATAGAAAAGGCTTGTGCGTTTCCTCGTTACTCACTCCCACTCCAACATGAATACACATTCTCCCCCCCCCCATCAGCTGAGGAAGTGCTTGCCAGGAAGATGTGACCTTGTTAAGAGTTCTAGGAAAGCTGACCCTTTGTTCTGGTATGCTAATGTCCTGAGTTATAACTCTCATTGTGATACAGCCTTTCCATTAATTTATAAAGTGAACCAAGAAACATTTGGAACAAGACTGAAAAACATGGTTCAGACTTATAACCTTCTGGGCTATAGCACTAGGAACATTTCTCAAGCCTCCAAGGACTTCATTATTCCATTTAAAGTAAAATCTCATCCTATGCTCTACAGATGTCAAATCTGAAATGGCAGGGTACTCTCCTAATTCTGGACTCTCACACCCAATATATCATGAAATAGTAAAATGAAATTTATTTGCCATGCAATTTAATATAAAGGCATTATTTATCTTACTTCAGCTAAAGCAGGGCTTGAACAGACCATGACAGTGGTTCTCGCACTTCTAGCACTGGGACCCACTTTTTAGAATGAGAATCTGTCAGGACCCACTGGAAGTGATGTCATGAATAGAAGTGACATCAAACAGGAACATTTTTAACAATCCTAGGCTGTAATCCTACCCACACTTACCCAGGAGTAAATCCCATTTACTATCATTGTCAAAGGCATATACATAGTAGCCTGTTCAAAGTACAGGTCTGTAACATTTCCCCAAATGCAGTCACATACCATGGTAGCATTAAGTCTACTATATTAAAAATAAAGTATTGAAATGATTGCGGTCCCACCTGAAATTGGCTCGCGACCACCTAGTGGGTCCCGACCCACAATTTGAGAAACACTGGAACATGAAATCATTAGATCTCAAACACCCCAATCCTATCTAAACCCCTTCCTGCACCACTGGAGGGCACTGCATCTTGTGTTGCAACTGTATTGTTTTCTTGTAGGGTGCATTCTATAACATTAGGGGGCAGATGTAGTGTCCGCTCAGAAATGCAATGAAAACAAGGCAAAAGAAAAAAATTATGCAAACTGGGAGCCCAATGCCCTTGGCACACAAGGAGGCAGGCAAGTCAACAAGACCAGGCCGGCCCTTTCGCCCCCTCACAATGCCCTGCATTCAGACCTAGAAGCTCCTTCAGGGACTCCACCTCCCGTAAACCCCGAGGGGCCAAATCGAAATTCTTCCTTAAGTCCCATCCCCCCGTGGGAGGAGATTCTTCTTCCTCTTCCCACAGGGCCGCCAAGCCCACCCACTCCGCATGACACCAGACCATGGTCGGGAGGCCCCCAGATCGGAGGACGCCTCCAGCACATTGCGGCGTATTGGAGCAAGATCACCACAGATGCCTGGGTGCTAGAGATAGTGACCAGGGGCTACTCTGTGGAGTTCAAGACCAAGCCCGGGAATTACTTCTGGAGGGTGCCACGGTACAAGGCACAGGAGAAGCACCAGAGCATGTGAGTGGCGATTTGTCACCTGCTGGACATCGGAGCAGTTGAGCCAGTCCAGCCGGCACAGAGGGGCAAGGGAGTCTACTCCACCTTCTTCCTGGCCCCAAGAACGGCAGCACGAGATCGATCCTCAACCTCCAGTGGCTGAACCAGTTCCTCTGGAAGCGCCGTTTCAAGATGGAGACCTGGGGGTCCATAGTGGCAGTGCTGGAGAAGGGGGACGCGCTGGGTTCTGTGGACCTCTCCAGTGCTTATATGCTTATATGCTTATTGCCATACGCCCGGACCATCGCCGCTTCCTGCGCTTCTGCTATGGAACACGCCATCTACAGTTCCTTGTTCTTGCTTTCGGCCTGACCTCAGCCCCACATGTGTTCACGAAAGTCCTTGTGGCCCTTGTGGCTCACTTACACCTCCAGAGGATTTTCCTGTACCCCTTCCTGGACGACATCTTGATCCAAGCCCCCGCCAAGGCCTGTGCCCTAAGGGAATCCAGATCACGGTAGGCACCCAGTGCACCCCAGGGAGAAGGCATGGCACACTCTGGACATGTGTAGGGCCTTACATAATTACACCAGGTGCACTAGAGACCTTAGGAAGTCGGAGTCCCTGTTCGTAACCTACAAGGGCTCCAACCAAGGCCATGAGGCCTCAGCCAGCTCGCTAGCGCGCTGGTTAAAAGCGTGCATACGGCTGGCCTACCAGGCCAGAGGGGAAGTTCCCCCAGAAGGGATCACGGCTCAGGAGTGCTGTCACCTCAGTGCCATTTGACAGGTACGCATCCCTCATTGAAATCTGTAGGGCGGCGACGTGGTCTTCGGTCCTCACTTTCGCCAAGCACTACCAGATAAACACAGCCGCTTCATTGGACGCCGCTATGGGGCGTAAGGTGTTGCAACAGGTGGTGAGGCCATGAGTGACCCCTTGCTGGCCCACCCTTCTGGTTGGCTCTGGTATATCCCAGCAGTAGGAATGCCAGCCCTTCCTTCCCAGAGAAAGCAGGAATTTCTTACCTGAGAATTCTAGTTCTGGGAAAGGAAAGATGGCATTCCGCCCACCGCTTCTCCAGCTCAGGGGGGTTCACTGCTACCTCAGGTTTCCCCACAGGGGGCAGAAAACCCTAGTGGGATTTCTTTGCATGGTTGTTGGGGTTGTTGTTGTTTGTTTGTTTGTAGTTACTCCTACAGTTGGCTAGGTATCACTATACTCAACCCTCGCGGTGGACACGCCACAAATCAAGGGCCAGGCCGCTGCTGAGGAGCAGGGGGGCATCAGGTCTTTTCCTGCTTGTCGAGTCCGAACTGGGGAACACCATGGGACGCCCCCAATGTGGGAAGAGTATCCATACAGTGAGGTTCCGATCCTGCCTTCCAGGAGGAGGGGCATCCCAGCAGTAAGAATGCCATCCTTCCTTTCCCAGAACTGGAATTCTCAGGTAAGAAATTCCTACTTTCTGCCTCACCAAAGGCTACTGAAAAAACTCCACAGTCAGGGAATTAGAGGACAGGTCCTCTCGTGGATTGAGAACTGGTTGGAGGCCAGGAAGCAGAGAGTGGGTGTCAATGGGCAACTTTCACAATGGAGAGAGGTGAAAAGCGGTGTGCCCCAAGGATCTGTCCTGGGACCGGTGCTTTTCAACCTCTTCATAAATGACCTGGAGACAGGGTTGAGCAGTGAAGTGGCTAAGTTTGCAGACGACACCAAACTTTTCCGAGTGGTGAAGACCAGAAGTGATTGTGAGGAGCTCCAGAAGGACCTCTCCAGACTGGCAGAATGGGCAGCAAAATGGCAGATGCGCTTCAATGTCAGTAAGTGTAAAGTCATGCACATTAGGGCAAAAAATCAAAACTTTAGATATAGGCTGATGGGTTCTGAGCTGTCTGTGACAGATCAGGAGAGAGATCTTGGGGTGGTGGTGGACAGGTCGATGAAAGTGTCGACCCAATGTGCGGCGGCAGTGAAGAAGGCCAATTCTATGCTTGGGATCATTAGGAAGGGTATTGAGAACAAAACGGTTAGTATTATAATGCCGTTGTACAAATCGATGGTAAGGCCACACCTGGAGTATTGTGTCCAGCTCTGGTCACCGCATCTCAAAAAGGACATAGTGGAAATGGGAAAGTGCAAAAGAGAGCGACTAAGATGATTACGGGGCTGGGGCACCTTCCTTATGAGGAAAGACTATGGCGTTTGGGCCTCTTCAGCCTAGAAAAGAGACGCTTGAGGGGGGACATGATTGAGACATACAAAATTATGCAGGGAATGGACAGAGTGGATAGGGAGATGCTCTTTACACTCTCACATAATACCAGAACCAGGGGACATCCACTAAAATTGAGTGTTGGGCGGGTTAGGACAGACAAAAGAAAATATTTCTTTACTCAGCGCGTGGTCGGTCTGTGGAACTCCTTGCCACAGGATGTGGTGCTGGCGTCTAGCCTAGACACCTTTAAAAGGGGATTGGACAAGTTTCTGGAGGAAAAATCCATTATGGGGTACAAGCCATGATGTGTATGCGGAACCTCCTGATTTTAGAAATGGGTTATGTCAGAATGCCAGATGCAAGGGAGGGCACCAGGATGAGGTCTCTTGTTATCTGGTGTGCTCCCTGGGGCATTTGGTGGGCCGCTGTGAGATACAGGAAGCTGGACTAGATGGGCCTATGGCCTGATCCAGTGGGGCTGTTCTTATGTTCTTATGTTCACATTGTTCTTCAAAAATACTGAACCGCAGCACAATTGTAGCAAATTATTCATTTTAACTAATAAAAATGTGACAAGAAGAATGAAAAACTTTGCCTGCAAAAGTTTCTCACTGGCTTGGATTTTTAAGCATGTATTTACCTCAATGGAGTTACTCTGCTTTACTCTGAGTGAAGCATACAGTTCACATACCTAGGGTCCAATCCTATGGCTTTGCTGCGCTATTGAGGTGGTGAAAGTCTGAGATGACCCACTGGAGCTATGGTGGCTTACGGGGGGGGGGGGTAAGGGGAAGAGTTTTCCCTTGCCTCCGGCTAAGTCGATTCTGGCCCCAATCTTGCACTGGATACAGTGCAGGCCTCCTGGCCTGCCTGTTCCAGCGCAAGATAGGATTGCACTATATTGATTTATAAATGAAGGAAGCTCTGTGAGTCTTGCCATGAAATCCTATACATTGTTGATGATTTCAGAATGCATTCCAGATAAAGCTGGAACAGACATTATCAAAAAAGTGAAAAGCAAAGCAAATGTCAAGGTTCCTCTTAAGGAGAAAGTCTAAGAATTCTCAGGGGAAGACAAATGAGTACATGTGCCCTAAGTTACACCCAAGGCTCTTTCTGCAATAGCACATTTTAGGGAAAGGGCGGTGATGGCAGACAGGCTGTACTTTAAGAAAATTTGACTGCCATTACTGATCTTCCGAGGAACGTCTAATAACAAGTTTTCAAGAAATCCCAGGGTTCCTTGAGACACAGTTTGCAAACCACTAGCTTAAGAACCAGGGAACAAGTACAATGAAGCCAGTGTCATTTTGGAAGGAAAAATGCCAAGGGGAAAAAAAACAAAAGAGTTATCGCATTTAGTTTACAAAATGGGAGAAATGTGCCAAAGTAAAGTACTAGCTCAAATGGAATTAAAAGGAATTATAATCTGAAAATTGCACGGCCTCTTTTTAAAATATCACAACAAACACAGAATAAATGATTAGAGATGAAAACAAATCAAAATTGAAAAATGAAAGGACACCTTAATTCTACTGAGAAAAACCAATAAGAACCTTCATTCTCACTGTTTAAATTTAAAGCTTAATAGGACAGACCAAGTAAGAATGTGAAAGGCAGCGTGTTAATAATATAAAAATCAATCCAAAAGCTAGTAAAATTATAATTGCAGGAGAAACCTGCCAGATAATTGGTTGGACCATTAGACCACCTATCGTTAAAGTGACTCTTAGGGAGAATTGAGATATCCCAGCTGCTTTCACAAAAGTGTATATTGAGGAGGAACGTATTCCAGTAATAAAACTGGAATGGAAGTCCCCAAAGAGGCAATATGAGAGCAGATTAATAAGCTATACAACCCAGTCAAATGTTACTCATTTGTGTTCTGCATCACGGACAGCAGAAATTCTACTGCCACTAATGTCTTCCGTTAACTCTTGATAAAGTCAATGCAGAGTCTCTGACAATAACTCCCTAATTAAATGACCTGGATTAAGGTGGAATAATTTTGGATCATTTGTATAAAATCTGGCATTCAGACCCCGAGGCGCTGCCCTAGCAGAGGTGAAAATAGAGAATGTGTGCCACAGCAATTACAAAGGAATTATGAGTGTTGGAATTAATGATTCTCAACTTGCCATTAAATACCTTAAGCTGTCATTATTGCTATCAAACAACATCACAGGAAGTCTGTGGCCACTCTCAGCCCATCTACACTTTCCTGGGAGTAAGCCCCATTGACTCTAATGGGACTTACTTCTGAGTATATATATATAGGACTGGGCTGTCTGTCTGCTCACGAGGACTTCATACAAAGCACCACTGGCAGCCTCAGCTGTGCACTACCATTGGAAAGCGTCAGAACTGTAGCTGCAATATACAAGGTAGCTTATAGTGCTACAAAGGAATGCTACCCAGCGCTGCATTCATTCTGGAACTGGGCCAAGTCAACTCATTCTGGGACAGGGCCGATGCTCTCTACACTCTACAAGCAGCATCAACCTCCCAGAGAAATGTTTCTGGTATCTCTCTTCATGGGGACAATCAAATTAAGACAGTATAGTGGACAGCCAATGGGGGACTTAGGGCCCAATCCTGAACTGGGCCACATTCGCAACACCCTGCACGGTATCAGTGCTGGCCGGGCACCAGTTAGCACTGAGCCCAGTGCTGGCCAGACATCACCCTGAACTGGGTAAGAGCTCTGGTTGGTGGTGAAGGGCTTTGGGACGGGGGGGGGTGCATTCAGGGGTGGGGAGAGGAACCAATGTGGGCCCCAAAAGGCCTGACATCGAGTCTCTCAAGTCTGTGCTGACTTATAGCTGTGCTGAAATCCCCATTGCAGGACTTGGGGCTTCCCCTGAGGAGACCTACGGCAACCTCAGAAGTGCGGCTGAATGCAGAGGTATCAATCAGTTTTGGCAGAGCCGCCACCTTCAGGATTGGGCTGTTAATCCCGGTCTTGTTTCTATTTCCATTCTCTTTTATAGTAGTATTAGTGAGCAAGGCTTTAGGCTGAGGAAACTGTTTTTATGCAGAGAGTCTGATATTTTTTTCTTCTTGATCAGAGGGAGGCTGGAATGCAGAAACAGTGACCTGATCCACCCACCGGCCTCCAAGTAAACTCTGTGGTACTTAAAACCAGATCTGGGGCTAAGTGCTCTTCCAACCTCATGTTCAGAATATCCAAAGAAGGAGCCACCTCGGTTTCACTACATAATTTGATGCTTTTCTCTACAATTTTCTTAGAAAGTGAAAGCAGAACTAGATGTTGGTAAAGGTGTGGTAAAATCATGACTGAATCTAGTGTCTCCAGTGCTTTTTGGACCAAACTACGTTTCATATTAAGCTCAACAGACAAGCTTAGCACAGAACATAAACTAGAAGTTTCTCTCTGTTGCAAAAAAAAAAAAAAACAAGTCACCGTTGAATTGTGACATATGGGGAAAGGGAAAAATACCTGCTTTGGGGCACAGTTTTCATCAGGAAAATGGCACAAAGTGTTAACACCCTTGCTGCATGCCTGAGTCCTAATCTAAATGACAGCCACCGCACCGCCCCCACACAAACTATGACTGCTTTTTCACAACAGACACTTTTGGTTTACTTCTCATGTGAAACCTATTTCTTAATGATGGACCATGTAACATGTAGTTTGGCCCCTCCAACTCTCCCAATAAGAGTATTATCCTGATTGTGTTTAAATTGTCCTTGAACAGAAATTAGATTGAATTCAGGCACACACAAAAATGAACACAGAGGGTCTAGCTGGCCTGCCAATAAAGATTCTTGTGAAAAGGACTTGGGAAGGAGCTTGCATGTAGCTCTTGAACTGCGGGTTTGGCATTACATGAGGGAGCCTGGCAGGAACCTTGGGTAAAAATGCCCTCTTTTCCCACTCACAATGACATTTTAGTTTGAAGCAAATCAAAGTTTGCCATTGTAGCCAAACCTGAAAACCAGGATTGGAAACCAGCATCAAATCTTGGTTTCTAATCCTGGTTTACATATTCAGAGAAAATAGCGAACTATGGCTTGTGTTAAATAGTGGTTCCATGCAAATAAAGGAAGGCATAGAGATAACAGCTTAACACATTTATTTCATCTTCAGAACAGAACCTGGCAATGAAAACACAAGGCAAACACCCCTGGCTTTATACCCCTTAGTTCTGCCCAGATTCCCCACAATTGGTGCTGTTGAATAACTAAGCTAGAGGGCCAATCGGATGGTAGGATTTCGATCCACCACGAGATTGGCCAGTCATAAGACTGGGCCAATCAGTTATGCAGGATTTCGATCCTGCATAACTTGCATACATAACACCTTGCCTCAAATCAGGAAAGGTGGAAGGGAAGGAATCGCTGTATCCAAGAAAATGAGGGAAAAGGGAGTTCACAAGCACAAAGCTTGGGCACATGACACCAAACCATGAAGTTACATCAAACTGTTCTACTGAGACACAGAACACTTTGAGAAGCGTTCATCAAAGCTGAGACCATTTGTCTTTTCATCTGAGAAAGAAGTCACACTGAGAGTGGAGGAAGGGCAATAAAAGGGAGGTGCATCTCAGAGATATCAAGTGACGCACCTTCCTCAACTTAAAAAGGACCATCACAAATGAGGGTAGCTCCTTTCATACTAGCTGGAAGCAACATTTCATGGGTTTCTCAGTATTGCTCTCCAGACACAGATACAAAACCAACAAGTCCACATTGGGCACTAAAGAATTTTATTTGCTTTCAGCACAAGCCTCTTTGTCTTGTTCTGCCTCTTGCTAAAAATCTTAATCCTCAGACAGGCAACAAGAGATTTAACTGGATCTCTGCCAAATCTTGGCTGGCTGTTTCTTTTTTAAACTTTCCACTAGCTGCCATCTTCTGAAAGGGAAGCAGGTCCCTCTTTGCTATGCACAGGGGCTGGGCAGCAGAGGAGGCGAGCACAAGGTTGCAGGTCACCCTGTGTGGTCTGTTTTTAAGCGCCATCTGTCTTGAGTTTAACACAACAACACTACAGTGCAAGCAATTAAAACACTCTGCTCAAGTTAAAGCCTGGATATATTCAATGTTAAGAAAGAGGCTGGAGTGCAGATAAAGAACATGAACAGAAAATGACACTGGATAGCCAACTCATATGAAGGGAAGGGGATAACAGAAGTATTTCAGCATTGAAGAAGCTGCAAAATATCTGTGATTTTCTATGCCCAAAGAGAAATACATGACTGGTATTCTGAAGAAATGTCCAGAAAAAATAGTTTTGTTATCTTCAACTCTATAAAATAAAGCAGCATCTTAATTAATGTCCTTACTGCTGACACGGGCTACATCAATAGGATGTACGATGGTATCAAGCAGGCCATAGGTCCAACACAGAGGAAAATTGCCCCTCTGAAGTCTGCCACAGGCGAGGTCATCCAGATGGATGACGCAGCAGATGGAAAGCTGGGTCCACACTTTCCTGGGAGTAAGCACCACTGAATTTAATGGGACTTACTTCTGAGTGGACAAGCGTCGGATTGGGCTCTAAGTGCACTGTAAACAGCGTACCAGTAGAACAATTAATCAAATTCTCCTTTAAGGCGCCTGGTGTGTTAAGCCAGAGGTTCTACACACAACATATAACACATAACTGGGAGTGTACAATTCCATTCACAGCAGAGAGACAAGCAGCAAGGAGTGACTGAGCAAGTGCAGCTGCACATAGCTGCAAGCCAATTTACTCAGAAGTAGACCCTCTGCAGGAAGACCTCCTGCAGCTGCACCTCCTCCAGGCCTCATGTGGGATTCCTGGCAGCTGCGCCTCCCGCCCACCTGCGCCTGGCTGGTCCCCTGATTCAGCCGGGAGCTGGAGGAGCCCTGGAGGGGATAGGGTGGTGGTGGGGGGCAGCCTGCCGTCCCGGCACTTCCCCATACCCTCCCGGAGCCTGCCCCGCACACTCACTGCAGTTCTGCCTCCACAGGAGCAGGGAGTCGAACAGGGGTGTCCTGGCTGCTGCCACCACTGCCACCAGTGACCGACGGAGGGCAGGGAGCACGCAGGGAGTGTCCTGTGGTCCCCACTCCCGAACATGCAGCTGCAGCAAGGCAGGGAGAGGGCAGCTTAGCATGCTCCCCACACACTCCCTGCCCTCTGTCGGTCTGGCAGCCAGGACACCCCTGTCCTGCTCCCTGCTCCCGCGGGTGGCAGGACTGTGGTGAGTGTTTGTGGCAGGCTCCAGGAGGGTGTGGGGGAGCACTGGGCTGGCAGGCTGTCCCCCCCCCCATCGCCCTGCCTCTTCCAGGGTTCCTCCGGCTCCTGGTGCAATGGGGCGACCAGCTAGGCACAGGCGGGTGGGAGGTACAGCTGCCAGGACCCCCACATGAGGCCCAGAGGAAGCGCTGCTGCCCATCCTCCTTCAGAGTTCCCCCTGACCTGGGCCAGTGCAGATGACCCACTCGCCCCCTACACCTGCCTGGGTGACTGCGGAGGCAAAGGAGCGATTCACCTCTGGTTTTTGGGCACAAATTTCTTGCCTTCTAGGAGCATATCTACAGTAAATTATTTTAATTCTCTGAAAGCTATTCACTCTTCCTATCTGTGCTGAAGTGCGCAATAATACAAACTAAAAACCAAATGTGGGCTGAAAACAAATGATGCAGGGGGTAGTGGTTTCACCAGTGTTTGCATCACCCTGTGCAGGAGGCCAGCGCATTACCCCCATGATAGACCTCCTCCCGTGCAGTGGGCAGGGCATCACCCCAGGCGGTGGGTATGGTGATGCCCTACTGTCCTGCCCCCTTGTGTTTTTTTTTGGCTATAACTTTTGATAGAATAGAGATATTTCAATGTGGTTTTGTTTCATTGCATTCCGTGTGAAATTACACATCAAATAATATATAACATGATGGTATAATTCAAAAATACCAAAATTTAAATTTTTTTTTTGCCAGTACTAGAGTCACACACCCCCCCATGCACTGCACCTGGGGGAGGCTGTACCCCCCCGTACCTCTCCTAGCAACGCCACTGCGCAGGTGCATCCATTAAAATGCCTATCTGAACAGAAAAGTTCTCACACAATAAAAAGCTGAAAGTGAGGAGACTAAATGAGTCTAGGAGGGGAGGGGGAATTCCACAGCTATTTAGCCAGCACAGAGAAAAGTAGCCCCATGTTGGGCCAGGAGGCCAAAGTGGGTCTTCATATTTGGCAGAGCTAAGCTCTGCCAGTCTCACCCCCTCCTACCCTCTTCCTCCCACCACACCGCCTTACCCCTGCTCTACCCCCATCCCGGAACGCCTCCCTCCCCACCCCAACTTATCATTCCACTGCCTGGCACTGGTATGGAACGCCAGCAGGCATACAGCCAGACTGCAAGTGGTGCTGGCCCAGCTCAGACTCATGCTGAACCAGCTCTGGTGCTGGGTCGGCACTAACTGTTGCAGGTGGGCCTTATGGCACAGTTACGACAGTGTACACTGGCAGTGGGCTGGCACGAGCCCATCAGGATCGGGCTCTAAGAACACTGAAGTCACTTGCTTACTTACATCTGAGTAAACATACAGAGGCTGGAATAAACCTGTCACTGCACTTAAGAGATAAGAGCATCATGCATCTCGGAGCAAGGCTGCCAATTTCTGCATACCGGAAATACGAAGTTCACTGAGGAATGAGAACAACACAGCCTTCAGTGACACTCTGCTAGGGCTCGAGAGCACTTGTTCAACAGTAATGTTTATAAAGCCTGTGTGATCATGAAAAAAAAACAAAACTTTTTTTGTAAGTATGTTTTAGGTATGATTTCAATCTTGAAACCTTCCTTCCTTCCCCCCCTTTTTTTTTTTTTTTTTGAAAAATGTTGCTATTGGTCACAGAGTAGCTATGTATGTGGGGGGAGGGGGTTGTAATTATTTTCTTATGTTGCCGCTTTGAAAAAAGCAATACAATTTTAAAATTAACAAAAAAGAGTAAGTGCAGTTCAAAAGACTCCCCCAACAACATAGAATATAGCTGTGCAACTTGTTTTACAAACAGGTAAAATGAGGAGCAGGAAAGGAAACAACTTTATGAAACTCGGAGGGGGCCATTCTGCAATGCTGTAATAACTGCAAAATGTGAAACCAATACTATTCATAGGTGTTTTAAATTCAGGGAAATATACCAGCGAGACAAATGTTAGAAATGACCTACGTTTTGCAAGAGTAAGGGAAATAGAAATGCAGTTCTCATGACTGAAAAGTGATCAATAGCTATGTCTGAAATCAGGAATGGCCCCTATATATCTAGTTTCATAGGGCTACCTCACATTTACAGCGGTATGTGGAAAGCACATAAGAATATTATGGCTGCACAGCACATTACCAAAAGCACAACACATTTCTTTAAATGCCTAATGAGCAGGGAACCAACCAGTGGGCAGTTGTAGATCTGGAACACATGTTGTTATGAAAGAAGCACTGAAGTAGGATGGGGAGATTGCAGTGAAGCTATGGGCCCAATCCTATCCAACTTTCCAGTTTAGATGCAGCCACAATGCAGGCCTGAGGTAATGGAATAAATGTTCCCTTACCTTGAGGAGGCCTCCATGACTGCACCTCACCTCCACTGTAGGAAGCAACACACACGGCATTGGCATGGCTGCATCTGTGCTGGAAAGTTGGATAGGATTAGGCCCTAAATGTGTTGTATCACCCATCATGGTGGAAGATTTTGGAGAAATACCTACTGCCAAACCAGTGCATTGGGGGGGGGGGATTGTGTGTGAGGAGTCATGGCAAGGATAAGTGATGAAGAACTGACAGATTACAAAGTCACTAAGACCAGACAGCACTCACCTGTGAGTTCTTTAAAAAGTCATACGTAAAACTTTTGAAGTTTGAACAAAAACATGGAACTGATAAAAACCAGCCTTGTTATCAGAGAGAGGATAGTAAATCTAACCGATTTTTTTTAAAGACATCCAAGGGGAAACAGAGAGCAGGTCTCTAAATGTCTACTTAGCCATAATGGCTAAATTGAACATTGCCTCTGAACATAATGTGTCTTTGAACATGAGATGGTGGGAACACACAGTAAGAGAGGACTATTGCTTATGAGCTTTCAGCACCATCTGGCTGTATGCTGTTGAAAATTTTGAACTAGATAGGCTTTCAATCTAATCCAGAAGAATTCTTCTTATGTTCCTTAACCCATAGCATACCAAAGCCAAGCACTGGAGTAGCTTACTTCACACTGGGTCATAACAACGTATTCTACTGATTTCCTGATTTAATGGCTTGGCAGGAGAAAAGATATGATTCTCATGAGGTGACAGTCAGCTGCCACTCTGATTGCAATACTGTCTAAGACAGTGTTTCTCAAACTGTGGGTCAGGACTCACTAGGTGGATTGCGAGCCAATTTCAGGTGGGTTGCATAGCACCTAGCTCAGCTGTCATTGAAAACACAGAGCTGAAAATACAGGGTACAGAGCTGCTAGGCAGGGCAGGCTCCCAGTGGAAGAGGGGCATGGTTCATTGCCCTGAATAGATGGGAAGATGGGATGCTGGAAAGGGGGGAAGGACTGTGTGGTTGGAGAAGGATCCAGGTCTGCATTTGGCTTTGACTTCTGAACTGGAATGCTTGAATTTCAAGTTATGCAAAACAACAGCATGAGCGCACTGTGTAATGGGACCTTTGGCTGATTGCAGCTTGGGTTTGAAGTCTAAATTGGTGATATCACTTTTGGCCATCACATCACTTCCAGGTTAATGACATCTCTTCTGGTAGGTCCCAATAGACTGTCATTCTAAAAAGTGCTAAAATGTTTGAGAACCACTGATCTAAGTGATTGTTCTTTTTAATCAGTTCTCTTTAATTGCCCTTCCAGAAAATGATGTTATCCAAGTCTGCTCTCATGTGAAGATCAAATATTGCTGCATTGTGACTCTCAATGTAAAGGGACATAACGGTAAATTGCGGAGACATAATTGTAAGTCAATTACCACATTTTCTAGCCCAATAGCAATGGCAGTCCCCATGACAAGGGTAACAGAGACTTACAATATTACAGCCACCCTCCACAATGCATGGAAGCAGTTTACAGGAGCCTCCATGGGGAGGGAGAACTATAACACACAAAGCAGTCAAATAAAGCCACTGTGTGATCAGCTACCAGGCGTCCTCAATACCCATATCATATTCTTTCATTAGCCAATGGTTTTTGTTATTTCTGTGGGAGGAAATCATGGTTGAATTGCACCCTTTGTGGCTGCCTTCCTTGGCTGGAAGCACTGTTTAACTTAAGTCTGCTGCAGTGCCAGACAATGCCCACTTGTTAACTTCAGCTAAGCAAAACTGAATGTATCAGCTGCTCTTAACAAAATGTCCTGCTGATCACACTGTGCACAAAACGCCACGAGTAAATAAAAGGAATAAAATGGTCAGAAAAAATCTTTTGCACCCACAGGTTCCTCAAATGTCCATTCAAGTATATGGGTTACCTACCTACAAGTAGTGATAGGTTGAATTGGGAAAAGTTCAGAATATCAATTCCCCTGACTTAGAAAGTCTTATCCCTTTAGGAGCTAGGCCCAGACCCCTCCCAATGGTTGGGTTTGTAATGAGGTTTGTTCCACTGCTTTCAGTCCTACCTGAAACTCTTTCTCCCTTTGGAAAGGGGGAGTAATCCATGACTGGCTTGCAAAGGAAAGTATGGCTTCCTAGTGCCAGGAGGCATGGTTGGTGGACCTCATCCTTGACTGGAAGGATGCTTGTGAGTCTCATCCTTAACTAGAAATGATTCAAGGACTTTTTGAGCATAATCTTGGTTAAGACTCAGGAAAAAAAAATCAACAGATTGAGAAATAAGGTGAGAGACATTTACCCATCTTTGTCAGTGCAAAAAAACAACTGAAAGTGAACAAGTAGAAAAACTGCACGTGCATAGACTCTTAA
Organism: Tiliqua scincoides; assembly: GCF_035046505.1. Classification (NCBI taxonomy): domain Eukaryota; kingdom Metazoa; phylum Chordata; class Lepidosauria; order Squamata; family Scincidae; genus Tiliqua; species Tiliqua scincoides. Next base: position 241,797,619 of record NC_089822.1, on the reverse strand, counting down.
AGTCATTATACAGTAGAACAGTAAGACCTGCAGCCAGATATGCCAGCAGAAACTCTTGATTCAGTCCACACGGGCTCCCCCAGGGCTGCCTTTTCATCAGCACCACTTTTGCAGAGGCTTTGGGAGGGAAAGATGCAAGGAGGCCTCAGAAGACAAGGAATGCAACTGGGGAGGATGCAGGCCGAGAAGAGTGAGAGAGGAAGATGCTGCTGAGGCACTGAATGGTTGGCAACCTTCAGTCTCGAAAGACTATGGTATAAGCCTACAGCACCCAGTATTCCCAGGTGGTCTCCCATCCAAGTACTAACCAGGCCTGACCCTGCTTAGCTTCTGAGATCAGACAAGATCAGGCATGTGCAGGGTAACAGTTGCTTAGTGAGGCACTGAGAGAGCCCAGTTATCACACAGGCCACCTTTCAGCAAGTGTATGAACCAAGCAGGTCTTCCAACCAAAAAAAAGGTATGCAAAGGAAAGAGGACTAGTGAGCAAATCAAGAGGGACAAAAGGTGAAGCAAAAGGCATGGCATGAGGTGCCCATGCCTGGGTGCCCAGCTATGGTTCAGCCTACATCTTGGCCTGGATGAGGCCAGTACCCAAGGCACAACCACAACTTTTAATTGGAAAGTTGCCACTGTAGAAAGATTTAGGGAGTAGCTGCAGTACAAACAAACAAACAAAAATCTACCATTTTGAGAGAGTTCTCTGGAATCGAGTCTAAGGGCCATTCGAGACCTAACAGCGGTAAGACTGACGAATGAAGACTGGGATGCCGCTGAGTCCTTATAAGTGGTGAGGGACAGCACGAATGGTGAGAGCTGAACACTTTCCACACCAATCCTTAAGCCCTGTTTATCCCTTTGGGGCTCTGAAACTGGATGTGAACCAGAGAATCAGGGGTAAAACAAAGCTATTTGAGAGGATGCATAGGTTGAGAAAGGGTTTGACTACCTCCTCTCATTCACTCATGCTGTACCAAAGGTCTTCATACACCTATTTAGAATTTGGCACGACTCAAGTCTGGTTTATTTATTACATTTATAACCCATCTTTCATCCATGGTGGAACTCAACATTGCATCCATGGGGTTCTTCCACAAAGGCGCCGAACAGAATCAGACCTCGTTTCAGCAACGTGGCTGCATCAGCATCATACATCCTCTGACCATGCTCTGGGTTGTAGCACTTTTATATTTCATTACACCTGACTTGAAAAAACCATCTAGCCTTTTTTCCTCAACTCTCACTGGAAACAGCCTATTGACAAATTCCACAGACAGAAAGACAGACATTCAGTGCAAAGGTTCTGCTGGTTTCATTTTGACGTAAACATGTTGGAAGGACCATGGCCAAGGTTTTTGCTACTTCCTGATGGACCCTGTGAATTGCCATCTTTTGGCAACTCTTTTTGCTGTGTTCTGTATTGCTCAAACAGAAATGGCTTAATGAAGACCACCTGTGACCTTCCTATGACCACCACCACCACCGCTTCTGTGACTCGTAGTACCAAACGGAGAGAGCAGACAGCCTTGATCAAATTCTCACTAATGGAAAGCACATGGCACAATTGTATTTGCAAGCACATTACCTGAAATTCAGGCACCTGCAAGTGCTATCATCCTAGCTGGATTTTCATTTCTCAGCTTCTTTGGAATTTCTGAGAGGATAAACATATTAGCATCTGTGTTTGTTGCATACATATCAGATGAAGGTTAAAACCTGGCCTCCATGCGTATTGCAAGCAGACCATCTGCTAAAATAGCATTTTGTGGAGAAAATTCCTAAAGGGAGTTGTATTTCTGAAGTTCACTCTCAAAACCAAGTGGGAGGTTTTTCAAAGCCACTAGGGGTGCAATCCTAACCATTGGGGCTGTGGTGGCTTACCCGGAGGTAAGGGGAAGAGTTTCCCCTTACCACCGGCTAAGCCACTTCTGGCCAAATCTTGCACTGAATACAACGCAGGCCTCCTGACCTGCCTGTTCCAGCACAACACAGGATTGCACCATAGGTTGTTTAGACCTTCCAAATGGCATTAACACCTTTTTGTACCAGTATGTTCATTTTTTTAGCTAATTAGTTTGCTTCTACACTACCGTTCCTCCACTGAGTTCCAGATGATGTGCAGGTCTCTCCTCTCTCCCTTCCCTTTTATAATATCAACCTTGTGAGGTAGTAGGCTTAGCTAAGTGACAGTGGCTGGCCCAATGTTAGATATTCAAAGTCAGCTTCATGACTGAGTGGGGAATTGTACCTAACAGCCCAATCCTAACTTGCCTGGATCAGGCAGTTCAGAACCCATTAGCCTATATGTGAAGTTTTGATTTTTTTTTTGCCCCACTGTGCATTACTTTACACTCTTATTTCTTTCATTACAACGTGCATTACTTTACACTCCCTCTCCCATTTCCCAAGGAAGCTTCCTTCCGTAAATGGAAGTCTTGCCCTAATGAGGAGAATAAAAAGGAACATAAACTGTGGCAAAAGAAATGTAAGAAGGTGATACGAGAGGCCAAGCGAGACTATGAGGAACGCATGGCCAGCAACATTCAGGGGAATAATAAAAGCTTCTTCAAATATATTAGAAGCAGGAAACCCGCCAGAGAAGCGGTTGGCCCTCTGGATGGTGAGGGAGGGAAAGGGGAGATAAAAGGAGACTTAGAGATGGCACAGAAATTAAATGAGTTCTTTGCATCTGTCTTCATGGCAGAAGACCTCGGGCAAATACCGCTGCCCGAACGGCCCCTCCTAACCGAGGAATTAAGTCAGATAGAGGTTAAAAGAGAAGATGTTTCAGACCTCATTGATAAATTAAAGATCAATAAGTCACTGGGCCCTGATGGCATCCACCAAAGAGTTATTAAGGAATTGAAGAATGAAGTTGCTGATCTCTTGACTAAAATATGCAACTTGTCCCTCAAAACGGCCAGGGTGCCAGAAGTTTGGAGGATAGCAAATGTCATGCCTATCTTTAAAAAGGGAAAGAGGGGGGACTCGGGAAACTATAGGCCGGTCAGCCTAACATCTATACCGGGTAAGATGGTGGAATGCCTCATCAAAGATAGGATCTCAAAACACACAGACGAACAGGCCTTGCTGAGGGAGAATCAGCATGGCTTCTGTAAGGGTAAGTCTTGCCTCACGAACCTTACAGAATTCTTTGAAAAGGTCAACAGGCATGTGGATGTGGGAGAACCCGTAGACATTATATATCTAGACTTTCAGAAGGCATTCAACACGGTCCCTCACCAAAGGCTACTAAAAAAACTCCACAGTCAGGGAATTAGAGGACAGGTCCTCTCATGGATTGTGAACTGGTTGAAGGCCAGGAAGCAGAGAGTGGGTGTCAATGGGCAATTTTCACAATGGAGAGAAGTGAAGAGTGGTGTGCCCCAAGGATCTGTCCTGGGACCGGTGCTTTTCAACCTATGACCTGGAGACAGGGTTGAGCAGTGAGGTGGCAAAGTTTGCGGACGACCCTAAACTTTTCCGAGTGGTGAAGACCAGAAGTGATTGTGAGGAGCTCCAGAAGGATCTCTCCAGACTGGCAGAATGGGCAGCAAAATGGCAGATGCGCTTCAATGTCAGTAAGTGTAAGGTCAGGCAAAAAATCAAAACTTCACATATAGGCTGATGGGTTCTGAGCTGTCTGTGACAGATCAGGAGAGAGATCTTGGGGGGGGGGAGGACAGGTCGATGAAAGTGTCGACCCAATGTGCGGTGGCAGTAAAGAAGGCCAATTCTATGCTTGGGATCATTAGAAAAGGTATTGAGAGAAAAACGGCTAATATTATAATGCCGTTGTACAAATCGATGGTAAGGCCACACCTGGAGTATTGTGTCCAGTTCTGGTCGCCGCATCTCAAAAAAGACATAGTGGAAATGGAAAAGGTGCAAAAGAGAGCGACTAAGATGATTAGGGGGCTGGGGCACCTTCCTTATGCTCCCTGGGGCATTTGGTGGGCCGCTGTGAGATACAGGAAGCTGGACTAGATGGGCCTATGGCCTGATTCAGTGGGGCTGTTCTTATGTTCCCAACCCCACCAACCCCCACATTGGCCTGAGTTACCTGGCGTGGGCTTATCTTTTTTGCCTCCCCACAGGACTTGGGCCACCTCCCTCCTCAAATGGTGCTGCAAAAGTACTTTACTGCACTTTCATGTCACTTCTGGGTCACCGCAAGGGACTTGTGCCAGCTCATCCAAGGGCCTGGATTGCTCTCTGACTATCCTTGTTTGATTGCTACACCATCCTGGCTGGCCCAAGACCTTCCGATACCTGGAACAACGTACCAAATGGTGTCCCCTCTTGCGCAATGATGTGCCAGTCTCTGCTCCTCCCACTCACCAGTGTTCTCGTCTCTTCCATGTTTCCTCTTCCTCTCCCTGTTTCTTTTCCAATCCAGGAAATGGAAGGGGCAGGAGCAGCAGTAGAGGCAAGTAGGAGGACAGAGATGAGCACCACACCACCACCAATCTGCTGCCTGGCACGACTACTTCCATTGGCCTCATGGATGGGCTGGCCCTGGCCACCACATTAACAAACCAATCCTACTGGGTTGCCTTGCTGGCAGAACAAGTGTTCTGCCAGCATAAACCGCCTTACAACAGTCTCAAAACACATTCCAGGTGGAAGGCCAGAGCCTTCTCTTGTGTGCTGGGAGACCAATGAAGGGCTGCCAATCCAGGTAAGATGGTGGAGGAGGCAGGACAGGGAGAGGGGAGGGTGGAACAAGGGCAAGGGGTGGTGGAATAGGGAGGCAATGGGGTGGTGACATGGCGGATCAAGTCCACAATGGGGGCAGGTTTAGTGGCACTTGCAGCAACCAAATCCCAATTCCTTTCCCAGGCTTGATCGACCTTCACGGGTCCATGCAGACTTGCACCGGCGATATCATAGGTCCAAGTTGGCCCACTGGGCCGGTGGGTGCTTACTCCGGCAGAAAGAAACAAAAGTCCCCTTCCCCCAATGAGGACTCTTGAGGCCAAAACTCCCCCATGGGATTCAGCAGGCACAGCAGCAATATAGCTGGATTGTGTTTCTGTAGCTGCTGACCTTCAAGTATTCCAGTACCATCTGAACTCGGGCCCAGACAGAGGACTTTATTAATGATGATGATGATGATGATGATGATGATGATGGAGTTGAATTTTCAGGATTGCACATACAGCTTTACTTCGCACTGTTGGCCCCAAACATTTGTAGGAGACACTATGGCTGGTATAAATCTAAATATAGATAATTTGTAAAAACTTGTCTACTTTCTTATAAGTTCCCAACTTCACTCTGGCAGAAAAAGCAAAGATTACTGTAATGTGCTGGTCCTTTAAGGTCTTGACTGGGTTTGTGAAGTTGTAGGTATTCTACCCAAGCTGGTGTAAGGCTGGGATTATTGAAGGGAGGGATGTGATTATAGGCATGTCCCAGAACCCCCTATTGTTAACTGAACAACCCTCTATTGTTAACTGAAGCTGTAGATACCAAGGAACGCCCCCCCCCACTCTGCAGAGGTAAAGAGAACTATGCTCCCCTTGCCTCCAGAGGGTCTTCTGAGCCCAGCAGAGGCACTGCATGTTCATCCATGACCTCTGCTGGGTTCAGACTGAGTCTTAGAATTAAAAAAATTCACTTTTTTTTGGTAAAACTAGAAGTGACTTTTCTTAATGCCTTAGGCATTACGAGGCCTGGGAAAGCTTCTGGAGGGTGAGTGCGCAAGGGGCATGTGGAGGGCCACAGACCCGATCCGTGGATAAGCAAATCTGCGGATATGGGATCCGTATTTCTCATTTGAGACTGATATTGAGGACATCCAGTACTATCTGCCATGGATGTCAGTTAAGATAAACGTCAGAGCAAGTATCTTGAAACCAATGCCTGTGTGGTAAGTTATTTGCTTGTATTTGCCACCCACAAACTGTTTTATTAACATATAATAAGTCTCAAATGAGAATACCGCTGGCAAAATTTATTTTAACATACAGTTGACTCAGCCCAAGGAAAACATGTAAAATGTTTTTTAAAAAATGAAAAAAACACAACAGGGCTGCTCTTGGCATAATGGAAGAATATGATGTATACGTATATGCATGTATATATTACATATTCAAGTTTCATAGTTATGAAACATTTTGAAACATGAAACATACATATTTTATATATATTATACAAGTTATATATAAACAACCATATATATTTATGAGTTCCAAATGTTTAATTTTTTTTTTAAGTAACATCAGTCGCATGGTTACTTGATAAATGAAAACAGCCATTGTAGTAGTCCAATGTCAGTGGTATTTTAATTTCGAGAGGGTAAGAGGCATTCTGTGGTTTCAAAAACTGTGTTAGTGACAGCATAGCTCATGCTGAAGCAGATATGATATAACTGAGGCTATTCAATGTTCACAGAAGAGATAAGTTATGCTTGTTCGGTTGGGGTGGGGGATTGTTTTGTTTCTTTCATAGAAAAACCAATTAGTGTAACTCATAGACAAGTGGTTTGTGAAAAACCGCTGAACTAATGTTTATCAGGAAATTTGATTCAATTTGGCTTGACGAATTCCTATCTTGAGTCCAGCCTGTTCTCATGCACTTGGCTTCACATAATAGTCACTGCATCTCTAATAGGTAACCATCATTCCTCTTCAATACCCCAATCAATTCAGCAGTGCTAGGGTGATTTCTTTAACTACTACTGTTGTTGTGAATCATTATTGTACTTTAATAATAGTCACTCACTTTACTTCTTCCATTCCATAGTCCTTTTACCCCCTTTCACAACTTTTTTGCCCCTGTTTCTCTATTCCCATACTTGCCCACTGAGTTATTTCACTTCATGAATCTAATAAAGTAAACTAGTTCATAAAAACTTGTGCTGAAATAAATAAGGCTGCAATCCTAACCACACTTTCCTGAGAGTAAGCCCCATTGAACAAAATAGGACTTACTTCTAAGTAGACCTGGTTCAGATTGTGCCCTTTCAAGAGCTACAAAAAAAAATGGCTGGCAACCTTCAGTCTCGAAAGACTATGGTATAAGCCTACAGCACCTGGTATTCCCAGGCAGTCTCCCATCCAAGTACTAACCAGGACTGACCCTGCTTAGCTTCTAAGATCAGACAAGATCAGGCATGCGCAGGGCTACAAGATTCTGTGCTATTTTTGCTGCAACAGCTTAAGACCCCAATCCTATCCCCCACCTGTTTACACAATGCTGCAGTGCCAATGAAGCATGCCCTGTATCCTACGGTGAATAGGGAAACCAGATGGCCTGGGAGCAGTTAGTAAAAATATTTTTTATTTACTTCTGGTAGGTCATCTGGCAGCATATTTAGCTGGTGTAAGGCCAAAAAACCTCAGGTGGTGAGTCCACCCAAGGAAAGTTATACAGTACAGGATCCTGGCATATACTGCTGCAGAGATTCACCCCTGAACCCCCCATGCAGCCATACCCAACCCAATCCTCTCCTGAACAGTCCAACCCCGCCACCACCTCACATGCTGTGACTCAGCCTGGGTGGGCTGTTGATGCTCGTTTGGGTTCTCCAGCCATTTCCACCAGTGATCCTGCAGAACGCAACAGTGGTGTATCTTTGGCGTGCCACATTAACACTTATGACAGCATATTGGCAGATCTGCCACTTCTCAACTCAGCTCAGGATGGGGCTATAATTACCTCAAGCCTGAGGCTATTCAGAAATAGCTGATAACTGTCCTGCAAGGAGCTAAGCTCTTGCAGTTTGTAAGCATGTGTAAATGTAGAGAGATAAATGTCAATACATAAATATTATTTCTTTCTAGATCTCCCTTTTAAAAAAGTCTGGAAAACCTAGGTGGGTCCCAATAGTACGCTGTTTTAAAAAGTGGGTGCTGGTGATAAAAAAATTTGGGAACCACTATGCTCAAACCAATATAATAGACTGAGTTCCATCCCTTATTGCAATGAAGCTTAAATATGTGTAACTGAAATGGTGTTCTGCCTTCAGTTTACCAGAAGCATCTGACATTTTTATTGGACAGCTTATATAAAATCTGTTGCTCTGATATCCCTCAACAAAAAGCAAGATGTGCAGATGCACAAGATGATAATCATTCTTGGTTTACTGTTTTGAATGTTGAGTTTGTAGAGATTTTTATGATCCTACCAAAGGCAGGCGGAATAAAGGATCATTTTAGACATGAATCTAATGTGCAATGTGTCTGTATCTGTTTTTAAAGGAGACAGCAAGAGGGGAACAATAAATGACCCAAATCCTGGCGGAGCGGAAAGGGATTTAATATTTTGCACCTACTTTCTTTCTGATCCCTTGCCATACCATACTTCCTGCTTCCTGTTAACATTCTGGCTGTGTCTCTTTAGCATTCAGGCTGTCTGCCCGCTTGTTTTTCTATAAGCTTTAAGCCTGCTTATAGCTTTCTGTTAAAGGAAGAGACATGCTTGTTTGGTGCTGCAGAAGAAAAACAAAGGTAATGTGGGAGGGACGGGACTGCAGGGTAGCCACAAAGATTGGGTTCCCTCTTATCTGTGGTTGTGGTATCCATGGGAGGCCTGGAACGTATCCCCTATGGATATGGAGGGACACCTGTAGTTCATAGAGTGGTTTATATAGAAAAATAAATCAATAAATAGATCACTGTCCCCAGCAGGGTCATAATCTAAAAAAAAAATGTAGAAGAGATACCAGCAACAGTCATGGGAAAAGATGCCATGCTGGGGTGAAGGGGAACAACCTGCTCTTCCTCACTAATTTCAAACACAAACACAACCACACAACAAAGAGAACAACAGTAGTGAGTGTAAGCCTATGATATATAAGGATACAAAGCATCTAGATAAATCAGGTATATTTGTCCCATGTAGAATATACTGGCCTAACATATAGAATATACTAGATAGCCTCTCATGGGTCTACTTGCCACCATCAGCTACAGATAGACTACCACCCTCTCGGTTATAGGACCGAAGACATCATTCAGTCATTATGGATTATCACTGCCACTGAGAATTTTGAAACCATTTTCAACTCTGAGGGTGAGCAATCATTTAATAATAGCTTAATTTTTACCATACCTGGAAGACCCACCCTATTAACCAGGATGGACATTACATAGGTGGAGTGGGCACTATAATACCGAGGACAGTAGAGAAATATATGTGGAAGAGATTCAACCAACCCCATGTTAAAAGGGCAAAGACGGTCTTGATAGGGAATCTTACTGTATCTCCCGGCTGTCACCCTTGAGGGAATAATGTTGAACCTTGCCAGAGTTATGGCACGACTTCTCTGGGGTCTGTCAGTGAAAAAAGATAAATTGCCATTTTCCCAAGCTGGTATGGGATGGAATGATATAACGGCGAGCAAACCTTTGTTGGCTGTTCACTAAGATTTTGAAATTCAATATCCAGCAGTCTGACAGTGATGCTCCGATAGGCCTCAGAATATGAGCACATGTTCAGATGGTCCACTCTTCCTCACTAAATACAAGGCCTTTTAAAAGCTACAACAAAAACATACAGGCGTTGGTCTTCCAATGTGCCACCTTACCACCTGGCAGGATGTTACAGATGACCATGTAGCACTGATAGAAAGAGGTCTCCAGAGCACCCAAACCACCTTTAACCATCCACCCTGCAATATGGGACCCACTTTTAATTGTTACCTTGCACATTGATGTTTGCTTTTTTTGAGCTTATATAGATGATCATAAAAGGCAAACATTAATGTGCAAGGTACCAATTAAAAGTGGGTCTCATATCACAGAGTAGGTGGTAAGAAGTGGTTTGGGTCCCCAAATGCTCAAGGCCTCTGCTCTAGGGTAGTTTCAGCATCTTCAGTGAGACTTCACTGGGGTTCATAGGCTAAGAATTTGCCACCACAGGCTGGGATTGAACTGTCAATGAAACAGGAGGACTGGTTGCTAGTGCAAGTATTCTAGAGAGATTTCCTAGCAGTCAAACTGACCATATTCACCTGCAGTAACTGATGAGGAATGCAGTTGTAGAGCAGAGTGTGCTGGAATCTGAGATTCTACACCAAGCTTCTTAATACACCCATGTCACTTCTTCCTCCTCTAAAACACCCCCAATCATCAAATGAACAGGCTTTCTGCTAGCTGAAAATGAAAAATAAAGAATGCATTAAACTGTTCCTGGTAGCCAGATGGAAGATGAGAGCACTGGAAAAAAAATCTCCCTAGCTGAAAAAAGATTGGATTAAATTATGTACGAACAGTCTAATAAATTTGCCTTCTGTTTCTGCTTCTCAAGAAGTATGCATAAACTGTTAATCTCCTACTCTTGTATTAATGCTTCCTGTGCATTTCTTCACTGACCTCAATGAACTTCCTCTCTTTAGGACTAATGCAAATGCAGTAGGGCAGCCATGTTTGTTTATTCCCATGTCTGCCCCATTCACATATAGAGCTTTCTTTTTAAAAAAATATTTTTTTTAAATTTTATGCCATCATTTTATTCCATCCATTTTATACCATCATTTAATTTTATACCATCATATTGTTCAAGTGCACTTCAAGGGAGGCTACAATAAAATTTAGCAAATACCTATTAAAAACACAGACCAGTAACACACAATTCAAGGAGAGTTCAAAAGAAGCACTAGAACAAGTGCAAGCCAGTAGTAGAAAAACAATTCCAGATCAACAGATTAGAGAGTCCCAAATGCCCTCTGAAATAACAGATTTCAGTTTCAGTCAATCTAAAAATCATCTTATTACATTTGCACTTCCAGTCCTAGCATTCATAATATCCAATATATATCCAATACCGGTCCTAACAGTTAAAGTAATATCCAATATATACCAGATATCCTATTCATTCTGGGGCATATAGCAGAGTTTTAACTGGCCAACGGAAGATTAACAGGAAGGAAAAAAACATGTACCTCCCTGGAAGAGCTTTTCAGAAATTTGGTACGACAAAAAAAGGCTCTGTACTGAATAACTTTCCTGCCCTGCCACACTTCTTAAAAAACAGAACTTAATAAAAGGCTAACCATACCCATTCATACCCCTCTTTACACCAAAAGGAACAGGAGCTCTATGTATGCCACTCTGTGCTTCAACCTGGAAGAAAGGTGGGATAAGAAAGTAATAAAAATTAAATGTTTCCTCTTGTATCTACTGCCCAAGACTATAAACACAATCAGGGCCCGATCCTATGCTTCATGCGCTGGCTTACCACCGGCACACACTGTTGCAAATGTGCCACAAGGCACCTTTGTGAGCAGTACTGTGGACAAAATGCCGGAGCTAGTCCAACGTGAGCCCACACTGGGCCAGCTCCAGAGCTGGTCCTGTGATCTGTCACCCAGCGCTCCATGTGAATTGCCAGGTGGCGGGCAAGGTAAGATGAGGTGGGAGAGGGTGAGACCAGCAGAGCTCAGATCTGAAGCTCCATGTCGGACCACGCAGCCTGACACGCAGCCTTGATTCTGCATCAGTTAAAGAGCCACCACAGAATCAAGTAGCCCCATTGTGGGGATACTTCCCTTACCTAGGGGAAAGGAATGAAAGTCCTCGTCCCCCCAAGGAGCAGCCAGAGGCTTCCCAGCGCACTCAGGATCTTGCGCAGCAGTCAGCTCAGGATTGGGCTGACCGATAGCAATATATATTGGCTTTACAAGACAAATTTTAAACTGCACTAAGGACAGCTGAAACAAAATTGGTGCCATGTTGCAAGTCTGACTCAGTACCTGGCTGATTCATACAAATTAAAACTGATGCAAGGACCAATTAATGTCATGAAACTCTCAAGGGAAGAAGTATAAGCAAGGTCAAGGAAAAAAGTAAAGATTATTCCAGATTTGTGTGTTCTTGAAGCCAAGATGAATCAGAAAAGATGACGACAGGCACTAGTGAATAATGCAAGAACCATTATGTTTGGGTGGGGTGCCTTGTGTATTTTTAATTCTCATTTTGGTCTCATTTTCAGCCACATGAATTTAGTGCCACATTAGACAAAAGACAAATCAAGTCAACAGTCTGTTCCTGGAGGACAATTTGGTTTGTGCAACTTTCAGTGCTGCAAGGATATGAAACAAAATATTGGGCATAATCAGGGATATCTAGGACAGATTCTGAAGATATCAGATTGTGCATAATATACCAAGCTTCTCACCCTCTTTGTTTCATAAAACTGGTAAGTTTCTGTCAATAGAAAACTGACCCATCTCTGCTGTGGAAGCACTGTGGAGACTATCACAACCATCAGTTTTGCATTTGTAAAGCAGATAGAGTTTCCTTAGGATTCCCTCATTCAGCAATTTTATGGGAAAGCTTCTGCAAAACAAATATAAAGAGCTGGACTGAACTTTGGCATCCATTACACAGGCTTCCATAATGACATCCATTACCTAGGAACCTGTGTTTGTTCAAAACTATGGAACTGGACAAGCTGGACAAGGGTTCTTTCTAGAATTGTAGGAGACACAAGATCTGTCATAGTCAATCAAGACTTGTGAAGAAGAAATTTCAGTTTTGAAGAAATAATGTTGGCTGGCTGCATGGATATTGTCCTGCTGAAACCCTCAGCTGGAAAATTTCTAAAACAGCAATCCACTTTCATCACACACAAACTCATCCAAAGAGTGCCACCAGCTCAAACTTGTACCATTTCAGAAGAAAGAACATAGCTGATGTTTCAGTGCACAGCTAAAGACATAATTTCCTTAGCTACCAGGCAAGTTACGTTATGTTATAAGATCACAGCAGTAGTGAAGATTATTTTGTATAAGGGGAAAGGGGTGTTGTTTCATTTTGCACTGATCATCAGTATTGCTTTATGTCAGAATGTTTCATACCAGCATTATCAAGATCAAGCAGTTTGACTACGGTTTTGTAGCATGTGGATTTAGTGAACATAGATGCTGCTGGAGTGATTAAGGGGATAGTCAGGATAGGCACACATCCTTCAGTGTGCCCGTTCAGCTGGGCCATCCCCTGAGCTTTCTATACCAGTAGCTCTCATACATTTAGCACCAGGACCCACTTTTTAGAATGAGAATCTCTCAGGACCCACCAGAAGTGATGTCATCACCGGAAGTGACCTCATCAAGCAGGAACATTTTTAACAATCCTAGGCTACAGTCCTACCCACACATACCCAGGTGTAAGTCCCATTTACTAACATTGCTAAAAGAATATACATAGTAGCTTGTTGAAAGTACAGGTCTGTAACATTTCCCCAAATGCAGTCACATACTATGGTAGCATCAAGTCTAATATATTTAAAAAAAAATATTGAAATGAGTGGGGACCCACCTGAAATGGACTCATGGCCCACCTAGTGGGTCCCAACGCACAGTTTGACAGTTTGGAAACACTGTTCTATACTGGGGTGCCCAAACCCAGCCCTGGGGCCACTTGCAATCCTCAAGGCCTCTCAGTGCGGCCCTCAGGGAGCTCTCAGTCTCCAATGAGCCTCTGGCGTTCTGGAGCTTTGTTGGAGCCCACACTGGCCTGACGCAACTGCTCTCAGAGTGAGGGCAACTGTTTGACCTCTCACATTAGCTGTGGGATGAGGGCTCCCTCCACTGCTTGCTGTTTCACGTCTGTGATGCAGTAGCGGCAGCAAAAGAAAGGCCAGCCTTGCTTTGTGCAAGGCCTTTTATAGGCCTTGAGTTATTGCAAGACCTTCATTCATTCATATAAGTTCATCTTTAATATATTTATTTATGTAAACTTATGTAAATGTATTCAAATTTTAAATGTAAATTAATTCTCCCCCCCCCGGCCCCCGACACAGAGACAAGATGTGGCCCTCCTGCCGAAAACTTTGGACACTCCTGTTGTATACCATAGCAGTAGTACTACTAAATGTGCTGGGAGGGGGAGGCATACTGCAAGACTTTGCCCCAGGGCCCCCAGCAATCTGGAATCAGCACAATGCAAAACTTCCAGGCAACAGGAAGTTGGAACTGTATCAACAGCACAGGCCTAGGCCTAAACGACAAACAGATTTGCAGCTTGTTTTGCATTACACCAAGTTTTTGCCCTGTATCCTTCCATAGAAAACAACAGAGACCAACAAAGAACATGTAAATAGTTCTTAGTTAAGCAGAGGAGTGTCTTTGTTTTTGCTGTTTCCACAACACAGCAGTTGCATAGACTTGCAACACAACTCCTATATACTGCGCAGTATCACACTGTGGTTAGTGTTGTTGCTGCTTCCACGGTGAATATTATTTGTGTATCTCTCAAGCACGCCACTGTCACCCAGTGAGCTCTTGAAATTAATTCTGTACAATCTCTGGTTCATCATCTTTGTGACCCAGGTCTATTCTCTCTTGTATATATTTTATACGGGAATGATGACTTGTTACCTCCGCTGACTCAAACTCCTTATAATTAGTTTGCTGGTTTCTATGGCAACAAATGCCAGCTCTGTTTTATGAGAAACAGCAACAGTAATATTTTAAAGCAGTAGCATCTCGGCTCTGCAGTTTCCAGTGCAACTAGGGTGTGATAAGCCAAGAGAGCTCTTTTCTTACAGAATTGGGGTGAGAAATAATAACCAATTGTGAAGTCATGCCATGACTGCATCCAGCAAGGAGGTGGTGGGGGAGCTTAGGCACAAAAGAAAGCCATCGATACTGTTCCAGTTGTACTACCTTTTCTGCGTGGGAGCTACTTAGATAGATGACGCAAAGGAAGCTGAATTGCTCAGTGCCTGCTTCACATGAACATTTATGAAAAAGGGTAAGATGTGTTCTTGTTAATCTGCTTACAGGCACAAGGAAAATAAGTGCTTGCAAAGAAATGTATGGAAAGATATGCATTTTTCTACCTTATAGGGCATCGTGTTTACAAATGCCAAGTAGATGGAGAAAGTTTAGAAACCCATCTATCAGAACTCACTAGTAGCTGCTAGACATGTAAAGTTGCTGCTACTTTATGCCTTGATTAGTGGACTGGGTACGGGACATAGGATCTCATGTGCTCTCGTCTCTCCTGTTTCTTAGCCTTGATAAGTACGCTGCACATTCATCTGATTAGGCACCACAGCATGGATGAAAGTCAAAAACAGATGAACGTCAAAGCAAAGCCTTATTCAGTCAGTGCATCCTTCAGATAGGATTGGGCCATTAAACTTCTATCTAAAAACAGAAACAAATGCGCAATAAAAAAATCATCGGACAGTAACTCATCAGGTGGCAGCATGACCAAGAAGAATGTACAGGTTACAATGGATAGCAAACTAATGTCCTACTGCGGTACAAAATGCCAATGTTTTCTAGAATAATTAACAAAAGTGTTCTGTCCCAGATTTGCAAAGAAATAGTGTCACTCTCTTCCACACTGGTTAAGATTGCCTTTGAAGTCCAACATTCAGTTCTGGGCCCTCAAAAACTGGAGACAGAACACACATGCCTACTGGTTGCCAATTTGTTCTTGGACACTCCAGGTTTCATCTTCGCCCCAGTATCTACAATATGCTGGTTCTGGTGTACACTCCTCTGGCTACTACAATCCTCAACTATTTAATTAAAACTAGAGCCTGGAAAAGCACTTAATTGCACAACATAGAATTCATTTATAGGATGCCAGGAGATTTTAAACTTTAAAAGTGACTTTAAAAGAGAACTAGACAAATTCATGGAGGACAGGTCTATCACTGGCTATTAGTCAAGGGCTGGATGGGGACAACAGCAGTGGAGGGGTATACCCTTCATCCCTGCCTGTGGTATTCTAGAAGTATCCAGTTGGCCACAGAGAAAAGCAATATGCTAGACTTCATAGATTTTTCTTCTGATTCAGAAGGGCTCATGTTCTTATGAAGTTGGGTGCCATAAATTTATATTAGATAACCAAGAAATATTTGAGGGAATATTCAGGGATGGGTTTTGTTTCTGGCTTAGGGGAGCAAATAATTTTTTATTTCAGAATAATTACTGTGTGCAAAATCTGGGGAGTTATTCTCTGGGGTCAAAGCAGCAAGTAAGCCTGAGTTTTTTGTTTTGTTTTTCTGTATTTTGGGGTCTTCTCCTGCCCCAGTAGTCAATTTGAGCAATAAAATGAGATATAATTTAAATATTAATGAGGGGAAAAGGGTGGGGTTCATTTTCTTAGGCACTAGACTGTTTAATTAAGGTGGCTCAGTCTTGAAAAGTGAGAAGCAAGCAGGAATGGGGGAGGAAAAAGAAGAAAATAAAAATTCTTACCCACAACATCATATTCATAAATAAAGTATACAGAATACCAGCCCATAACTAAGAAAAGTGTATGGAGGAAGTGGTAGTTGTGGAAATGAGACCTGGGAACAATCTAATCAGAGCCACATCATGGCTCATCTAGATCAGGGGTCTCAAACTCATTTCATACATTCGACCGAAAAGCATTCATGGCGCCTGCTGAGGGCCAGAAGTGATGTCATCAAGCAGGAGTGATGTCATTAAGCAGGAAGTTAAATCATTAAGCAGGTGACAACCAGAAATAAGTACTGGATCTGGAACAAAGAAAATGGTCTCCTACTGAGGTACCGCACCCTCTAAAACAAGTTACTGAACAGGGTGTTATAGGCTTAAGTGCAGCAGATCCTTCCCAGATGAAAACTGTTGTATTTGATTACATTCAAATCTCTTACACCAATTTACAGCAGTGGAGGAGGGAACCACTTGACTTCCTGCTTAATGACATCACTCCTGCTTGATGACATCACTTCTTTGTGGAGGCAAGGCTGCAGCAGCGATGCGATCGCCAGGACAGAAGGGGGGGCAGTTTACTCCAATTTACTAAAAATTGCAATTGGAAACCACTTCATTCATGAATACTGATTCTTCCATGGGCACCAACCCACAAAAATAAGATCAGTAACTGCAGAGCCATCTCAATAACCTGATGAGAAAGAAACAACATAAGAAAGTTAAAACAGTCGGGTCTGGTGATGAATTTACATGCAAGCAAAACCTACAAATGTGCTATGCAATACAACACCAGCACTGAAAGCCATCTGGAATACTTTTGACGGGTTCCTTTTAATAATAATTTGGTGTGGGTGTAAGGAAACAAGAAGCCACACCTACTGTTAGCGGAAAAGAGTAAAGAAGATATGACATATCTCTGGCAACAGTGTGCATCAATACTGTGCGTGTGTGTCTATGTTCCATTTCTAAAGAAATAATGTGTTTGGTCAAGCATCTGTAATAAAGAGTGAATTTAAAAAATATATATATTTTTTATCTAGCTCCTCTCTCTCCAAAAGCAACTCAAGCAGCTAGCAAAATCCATTTTTAAAAAACAAGAACAATTTGCTCACCATTTTAGACTGCACTAGAATTTGTAGGAATGCTAAAGAAGAATCAGTATAGCTTTTGGAATGGGAAGTCCTGTCTCACTAACCTTCTTGAGCTACCTGAAGGTGCCAACAAACATGATATGAGAGGTCCAGTAGACATTGTATTTCTGAACTTTGCCAAATGCTTTGACAAAGTCTCTTCAATAAACTCATGAAATAAGAGCGTAGTCACTTGATAAGATGTCTTCAAATGAGGATTAGACTACAGGCTGGTCTTCCTTATCCTCACTGTACCTCTTGGACACGACCAGGAGATACCAGAAGGCGTGATGTCCCCATGCCCCAGAAGGCCTGGTGGAGGCACTTCTGAAAAGGCACTTCCAGTTTTTCGCTAAACACGTCCAGAGATCCTCTGATGACCCCACCTACAGATTCAATTATCTGAGGATTTCGGTATCCACACACACATCTGTGGATACCAAGGTCCAACTGTATTTCAGGGATGACAAATCTGGCTCTTACTCACCATGACTATATGTTACCTCCAGATTCAGAGGCAGTATACATGTGAATACCAGCTGCTGGGAGAGGGTTGTTGCCTTCAGTTCTTCCTTGTGGTACTCCCAGAAGCATCTGGTTGGCCACTGTGGAATGAAAAATGCTAAATTTGGTGGACCTTAAGTACGAATGAGCAGGGATCTTCTTTTGGACTAAGGAAAAAGCTACGATGTCAAGTGTGATTTGGGCAACAGCCATAGCAGTATACATGATCTGCCAGTGGAAAAGGTGAGAATTAACAGAAATATGTCAAAACATGGAGTGCCCACATTTGGTAAGCGAGTTGGTTAAAAAAGAAATTCCTACATACAAGTGTCATGAATATGTACAGTTTTAGCCTAGTAGCATTGCAAAGCCTGAACCAAGCTAAAACAGTAACACAGAAGTGGCTTGCATTTCCTAACTCTAAGAATTTACAACTCAATGGAAGGTGATTATGTAGCACCTAGGCAGCCAGAAAGACGCCCATCAAGGATGGAATGCAGCTGTAGATCTCCAGGGGGGAGGGAAGAGCTGAGAGGGCGAGCTTCCAGCCCCACTTCCGGAGGACAGGGTCTTTGTTCCTTGTCTCTTGGTGGAAAAGGTGGTGGGTGCACATCCTGCCCCGCCAGGACCATGTGGCCCATAGGTAACTGGGCCTGAGGATCTACAAAAGAAGCTGACCCAGGTGAGAGTCAGAGAATAATAGAGTTAGCCAGTTAGCTTTGTTGTTTTATGCTGATATGTTTCCTAGAAGTTTTTATGCCTCTAGCATTTGCTGCCTTTTGTAACTTTTTGTAACCCTATGTATTTAATAAAGTAAAAATCCTTTCACCATGTTGGTTCATTGTCTGTTGGGGACAAAGGTTCAGAATCCTGCCTAGCCGTTCAGCAAGCTACCAAAAATCCTCATTGTGGACTAGTAACTTGAGGACTGAGACTTTAAGTAAAGAAAGTGCTCAGTGCCTACAAGGGATATAGTTAAGCCTAGAGGGTCTCAGTGTCCCTGGACTGAGGCACTGGCTCTTACAGGGTGGTGGCAGTACTACCAAACAGGGATCTTTGAGGGCTCTAGGGTTCAGAACCAACAACTCTGAGCACCCCAAAACCCTGGGAGTGTGAGACCAAGTGTACAACAACAAGTTCACAATGTCATAAATATATTCCTAGAGCACACCTGTTATTTGTTCAGGAAATACTTTATATGTTCAGGAAACACTTTCTATACCAGGGGTGTCAAACATAAGGCCCACGGGTCAGATGCAGTCCCTGGAAGCTCTTTATCTAGCCCTCACGCTCTCCCAGAACGACCATCAGCTGCTGAGCTATGCCAAAGGGCCACTGCTGAAAGGGACACCCACATGATAATTGGGACATACCTTGAAAAATATGGTCAAGATTTGCATATTTTCCTCTTCTGTCATTTGCAGCTAATGAGTTCCTGAGGAAAAAAAGTGCTTATTTCTGGTCAACGTCTACTTAATGATGTCAATTCATGTTTAATAATGTCACTTCCAGCCCTCAGCAGGAATCATGAATTTTATTTGGCCCCCTGTTTGAAATGAGTCTGACACCCCTGTTTCACACCGTCTCACTTGTGGAAGAATTCAACAATAAAAAAAAAAGAATCCAGGAAATAAAATGCACAGACAATAAACCCCTGAAAATGAATCCAGAGCATGTTCTAGGTCACAAATGCAATTCATATGAAGAACTGGTCAGGGCTGTTGGACTTCATTACTGCTCAACGTGAGCCAACAGCATAAATTAGAACAAGGTTCAGCATAGGCTGCATTTTTACATTGCAAGGGGATGAACTGAATAAGCTGGCTTTAAGGAAGGCTGGTCTGCTATACTGATCTTCTCTGTGAAGCTATGATAAACTTCTGAGGAACTCCAGTGTTTTCAGAACACAGTGTGCAAACCAATCAAGTACACCATCAGAAAGCAACATCAGGTGCCCCTCCCTCCCCAAAAATTAAAGGGTATTACTTATGATAATATATAGCACTTCCAAGTGTTTGAAACACACACACACACACACACGCTCTCTCTCTCTCTCTCTCTCTCTCTTCTCCCCCCCCCCACTTGTATTGGCTTGTTGCAATTTCACAACCCTGAAGGTAAGAATTACTCCCCCATATTGAAACTGGTAAGAGGATGTCTTGCTTAAGTCCATTTAGCAAGTTCCTGACAGAGGCAAGATTGAAACTATTTAAGTCCTGATTCATAGCTCAGGCTCTGAATTCACAGCCACTAAACAGCACCAGTTCTTATTCCTCTCTCCATACCACTTCTCCACACTGCTATCAGCTGCAAATGCTAAAAATGCCCTCATGAACAAATATGTCTTTTTTTCCTTAGCAACAGTATAAAGATTGCTTTTTCCTTCTTTTCTTAAAAAAATTTTTTTTTAATGCCAATAAATGTGTTCTGTGGGCATAATCAAAATCACAGGAATGCAAATGCATTTTTTGTGGTGGGACTGCCACTGATTGGTAGTGATTGTAGGAAGGAAAGAGAAGGTAGAAGGGGATGTCAGTCCACTATTGTTAAGGGGGAACAATGCATGGTACAATGGCTTTTCTTTTCCTTCCTCCATCAAAACAGAATCACTGTAATGTTGACGAAAAACTGAATATCCATCTTTGGCACTCATTACCCTACTGGAGTTTCGCCTGCATCTTTATCTGCCTACGCACTATAAAGGTCAAGTACTGTCAAAATCTGTTGCATGTATAGCCTGGGTGTTTAGAAAATGTATTTCTTTTCACAATTCCATTCCTTTAGCAGTTCCAGCAAGAGAGCTACATTGCATTTTTTCCCCCCATTAAGTGTTGGGGAAATGTTTTCTTTCCATTGGTACACAGCCCATTCCAACAGCAAAACACACACACACACACACACACACACACAGAGAGAGAGAGAGAGAGAGAGAGAGAGAGCGAGCTTCCCTACAGCATGGAAACTGGACACATTATTTTCTTTAATTCTTCAGTTACATTGCAGGTATTTTCTCTGCTCCTTCCTTTTCCACTTTTGAGTTTCATTTTCTATTTCAAATCAAGAATTTTTCCTAGCTTTGAGTTACAGTAGGCTACTGAATTCTTTTTCTTTTCTCAAAACTCATCAGTTGTTGAAACCAGCTGTAAATTCCTGGCACTGCTATTATATATTGGTTTTATTTATTTATTTATTGTTAAGGTCTCAAGCACAGGGCTTCTGGTACTACATACGCAGTATAAATGTACTTTTGGCAGTGAATTTCTCCTGGCTATTACTAGCACGCTGGACCAGAATGAGGCCTTCTTTCTCTAAGCCCAACGGGCACACAGGATGAACATTTGAAACTAACCCTAATGCAAGCCACGCTTACCAGTTGCCATTGTCAGCATGAAGAATTAGCTTTGGGGAGGGGGGGAGAGAAGGGGAACAACTTAAATTCTGTTCTGAAATTACGTAACTGTTATTAGGGTCAGAAAGTCAATAACCAGCCAACGGATTCTGCTAGGCTCTGTTGGGTTCTGCTCTCAACTTCACCTCCCCCCCCCAAACCTACCAGGTTCTGCCTGTCTGTGCCTGTCCTAGTTTCACCAAGCTTTTGAAATCAACTATTTCAACTATTTGTAACCCTACCACCACAGGCCATTAGGCAAATTCAAGAAGGGTAGGCCCATATCTAAACAATGGCTTCATGGAATCTTTTCATTTGAAGGCAGAATGCCTCTCACTAGTGGCTGGATGGCAAGAGTTCAAGCTCTGCTAGTGAACTTATCAAAGGCATCTGAATGGCCACTGTTGGACTAATGCAGCAGGCCTTATGTTATGAAATCTTTGTCTTGCCTACACCATTTCGTACTCTCTAGCAATACGGCTGCTGATGCGTCACAAATCCAGAGCCCCAGGACAGTACATATGTCAAGCTAATTTGATGTATCAAATTATAGTTTGTATTATATGAATCTAACAGTGGCTTCAGGTTTTACTTCATGTGCTTTACAATATTCAAAGTGTGCTTTGGCTGAAGCGACTGACATAAGGATTATACTCACAAATGACCCTATTACCCAAGGTTCTTTCATGTCTGGTGAAGTCTCAATTTGGTGAAACCACAAAGATTATGTTTTTCAGTGAACTTTTAATTGTCAAATGTAGAAAAAATCAAGATATGCCAAATATGTGTCCTTCTCTTACTGGACGAACAAGGGAGAGTGGAGGTAATTCTTCCCTCCACTGAATAGCATATTCTTCACTTTCTTAGTACAGGTGAGACCTTGGTATCCACTGATTTGGTACCCACTGATTTGACTTACCACTGGTACTGAGGTCTTCCTTTAAATGCCTTGTAACAAAGAAAAAAGCACCAAAATCCCATTTCCTACCTTTGCGCTGTTAAATAATTATATTTTCATTCCATTAGATTCCATTATTCACCCCATCTAGTGACAAAGAGAAGCAAGAAAGCTATTTTTCCACTGATTTGGTTACTGATTTTTTTTTTAATTCACTGGGGCTTCCAGAATGGAACCCCAATGAATAACAAGGTACGACCTGTACTAACTTTCCCTGAGCCAAAGATGACGTGCAATATGAT
This sequence comes from Tiliqua scincoides, assembly GCF_035046505.1. Classification (NCBI taxonomy): domain Eukaryota; kingdom Metazoa; phylum Chordata; class Lepidosauria; order Squamata; family Scincidae; genus Tiliqua; species Tiliqua scincoides. Next base: position 241,775,247 of record NC_089822.1, on the reverse strand, counting down.
CTTCAATAGACTGAGGTGCAAAAAGGCATGTGATTTGCCTCTGGAAACAGAAACACATCATAGTTCAGTATGCGTTCATGGTAGTTGCTTTAATAAGCAAGCAAGAAGGGGCCTTTAGGCTCAGCAGTGAGACACACGCTTTACTTGTGTAAGATCTCAAGGCTGAATCCCTGGAATATTCCAATAGAGTTAGGCAAAACCCTTGCTTGAAATTCTGGAGCACTACTATACTCAATGTAGATTATGCTGAGCTAAAATGAACCCAAAATCAGACTCATATGGCAGTTTCCTACGAATGGAATGGGTTAACGAATGGAATGGGTTAAAACATTCTTAAGCAGTATGGTTTGCCTGAATCCTGCAAGGGTTCCACAGTTCAGCAGCAGCTTTGCATGGAGGTCCACAGTCTAATAAAAAATTTAAACTGTATATTTAAATAGTTCACTTTCTATTGACATTGGCAGAGGGGTGTCTTTAGGCCTATGAGGTTTCTGGAACAATGCTGGGCTTCCACAAGCTGACTTGCTACAAGGGTAAAGTGGTGTTAAAAACCACATTCATTTTTTTTTTAAAAAGCCCTTGCGGACATCCTTTCTAAAATGTCCAGACTGCTAAGGCACTTTTACTTCAGCGCAGCTAGCATTTCTTGCTCTTGCCAGAACACTGGGGAAACTCGGATGTTAAGAAAATACACAGAAGAATCTATCACAGGAGGAATCTAGGAACACAATGCATGTGTTCCATTGATTTGGATTTGTTATGCTGCAGCAGCAAGAGAACAAGGAACAAAAGTGAACACAACATACCAGTATCAAAAATAACCTTCGTTGTGACAGTATCATAATTCACAGTTTTGGGATTGAAGACAAGGTGAACTATTCCTTTGCCAGAACAGAAGACTAGACAAATTCTTGAAGCTGAAGACCTATCAATAGCAATTACTCATGATAGCTATATGAAATCTCCAGGTTCATGGGCAGATACTTACGAATAATAGTTTTGGGGAAGGGCAGCAGAGGTGGCCCACTCACTGGGTGAGTGGCAGATTGCAGGGAGGCTGGAAGGCAACAAAGCCAGGGTTGACCTTCACCACAACTCTGCTTCTGTGGCCACCAAATCCCTCCAGCCTGCCATGGAATCAATCCAAACCAATCCACTTTCTGCCTGCTAAAAGAAAATGCAAATTAGATCACCTGCCTCCTTATCTTGCTCCAGGCAAGGCACAGAAATGCAGGACTTCCAGTTTGATTTAGAGGGAGTGCATGAACAAGGGAGCCTGTTCATTCACACAGCCTCTTTTAATAAAACCAGAAGAACTTCTGTACTGAAGAAACTGAGCAAGAACTGCGCTAAGTGGCTGTTTTAAAAAAAATTGTATAGAGATGGCAGACCTGGCGCAGCAATGGGTGGCATTCTGGGTTGTAGTGCTACTGGAGGGCAGCAGCAACATCCAGTAGAGGTTATTCCTTCATGCCTTCCTTTGGGGCTTCCAAGAAGCAATGAACTGCACTCTGTGCAGAAGCAGAACACTTGACCAGACAAGACTCTTGGTCTGATCTAACAGGGCATTTCTAATGTAGCACTTTGGCTGATCCATCTGAGTTAAGGCTAGTCCATATTAGCCCGTGGAAAAGTGTATTGAAAGGGTGTTGGTGGTCTTGATCTGTTCTTCTAAGGCCACTATCTCTACAGAAGAGGAACAGACACTAAACCTGATTTCTCATGGTGCTCCATTAGGCAAGTTCACATTAAGTCATTCTTGTAAAAACAATCCACTTCAACAATTAAAAAAAAAAGAATCCAGGAAATAAAATGTACAGACAATAAACCGTGATACTAAGTAACAACATCTGCTATCTATTCCCACACCTATCAGCACCACATTTAAGACCAATGGTTTCAGACATTATATATGCCTTATCAATGTGAGCTGAGAGTACCCTCTGACAAAATCTAAAATTCAGTCATGGAGAGAAGGCACCTAGGGAGGTCATTTTGCCTTGAATGCTGAATTCATTTCAAATTAGTGGGTAATATTCTAAAATTTAGTATGGCGTTTTATGGTTCCTCTATAAAATGCATGGCTGAGAGTGTAATATTGGAAATCCAGCTGCTTTTACTAGTTTAATATCACCGTAGCAAAGTAAAAAGTTTAAATTGAACACAGACTTGGCATTTTCACAATTACATAACTACTTGAAGAACAAATGCCAAAAAAAAACTTATCTTCTGCAATGCAAAATACAGGGGATTTTTTTAAGTGAAAAGAAAACATAAGTGATCCATGGAAACTCCATGGAAACAAACAGTACCATTCTAACTAGCTTCTTTGAATCAGGGGTAATTGTCCTAATCCAGTGTCTCCAATGTACAGTTGTGAGCTCTGCGTAAACCGGATATGCAGCATCCTTTCAATGGACCATGTGCAGAATGGATAGTAAGACACATCACATTTCGTAACAACGAATAGCAAGTCCAGCTTACACAAGACCTCCATGTACACATTCAAGTCCTGTAGAACTGAATAGTAGCTGTAAATTGATAGGCAAAAATCTGCTGTAATGGAAGATCAGAAGATGATCAGGTGGCTGATGTGGTGTTGACAGTGATCCCATGTTTTGACAGCTGATTGACAGCACTGCGAAGGGCAGGTCTGGCTCCACAGTTGTAATCAATCAAGGCCAATGGAGACCTGGATGGGCACCTGAGCTTCATTTGACCTTGATGGGACTTTGAATGAGCTAACGAGGTAGCTCACAGTTGAGCTGCATTTGGATAATGGGACATACAGGAATAAAAGGCAGCTTTGGAAGGAGCAAAGCCCCAAACCTACAGGTACTCTGACCTAGACGTACAGGACCCAGACAGACTGACACACACTGGGAAAAGGGGACTGCCAGGATCTCTGCTGGAGGACACAGAAGAGAGGACTGCCAGGACTCTGCTGAAGGAGACACTCTGCTGGAGAGGACACAGAGGAGGGACTCTGCTTTGGAAACTGGATTGGACTTGGACTGGAGGCTTTGGACCTTTACCCACTAAGTTAAGTGGAGCTTTGGGGAGGGAAAGCCTCTGGACAAAAAGACTTGCAGGGAATGTGTTTGTAGCAATAAATTTGGTTAACTGCTATAGATAAGCAGTTCTGTGTTCATTCCTTTACACACCAAGGCTGTTGTTTCTAGAGATAAGGAAGTGTTAATTAGCCAAAAAAGTGGGCATTGGGAGATGGAACATTTTTGGGGACAAGATATCTGCACAGCAAATTCCATACTTATGACAAAACTTGACAAGTCTTGGGCACCAGAACACCAGAGATCATTATAGCACCATAATGTCATCAATGGCCAGTGTTCACCCAAGATGCACAACCGAGCACTTCTCAACTGAGCTTCTCAACTGAGCTAGACGTAGCTCAGGGCTTGGTCAGCTGAGAAGTTGTTGATTATGCACAGCATAGAAGAACTCTATACAGTGGCCCTGAATCTTACAGGGAACACGTGGGATCCCTGCTTTCTGATGCGTTTTTCAACAATCTGATCTTTCAACACATTTAAATAATACCCAGAAGTCATTCATTCAATGTATGCTCTGCTCTTTCAACCCCTTTCTGCTATTCTAAAGGCTAAAATTGCCCTTCCCGTGTTGATTTGCATATGACAGTGTGATTCAAACTGTTTTGGTGTGTGTATGTGTGAGTGTGTTTGAGAGAGAGAGAGAGAGAGAGAGAGAGAGAGAGAGAGAGAGAGAGAGAGAGAGCACACTCTAGGTCTATTCCCATTCCAGAAGGTGTTAATGAGGGTCCATTGGGCAGAAATCGCAGAAATTTTTGTGTGACAGCAGAATTTTACAACATAAAAAAGGCACTTGCAATTTGCTAGTCAAAAAAGAATTGAAAGCAACATTTGTAAACCAAGAAAAGACCAGGTTCCGCTTTTCAACCATTTCTGCTTTTCACCATTGCTCCGGTTCCTAAGCTGTCAAGGGGGAGACGTGCCTGTATTTTCACAATTATTCCCTTTATGTTCAAGTTATCGTAATAGTAAAACATGAACACCAGCTACTGCAACACTCAGCTGCTCATCTGCAGCAGTGAATAAGGACATCAAGTTGCTTGTTTAGCAACAATTGCCATCACGGTGTATGGTTGATGGAAATTTAGGGCCCAATCTTAAGCTTCATGTGCCGGCTCACCCCCAGGGCAAACTATCACAAACATGCCATAAGGCTGGTGCTGGGCTAGCGCTGGTGGAGCACTCAAGCTCCACCGCTCAACGGTCACGCGGACCGCCAAGCAGCAGAGAGGTAGGTGGGAGTGTGGGGCAAAGAGGGAGGAAGTGTTTTGGGGTGGGGGGAGGTGCAGGGAGGGCGGGAAGGAGCAGGGTGAGAGGGAGGCAGGACCATCCAGAGCCTCTGTGTCAAGCTGGCCACCTGATATGGAGGCTCTTGATTCTACGCTGACCTTTGGGTTATTGTAGAATCAAGTAGCCCCATTGAGGGACTACTTAGTTTACCTGGGGGAAGGGGACGAAAGTCCCTTTCTCCCGAGGAGGAGACAGCCACTGCCTGGAGTGCACTGGATGTGGCAGCAGCCATTTTAGGAACCGCTGCGGTCCCATGCTCCAGGCAGCTCAGGATTGGGCTGCCAGTTTGCAAACAGAACGAAGAAAGGAGGACAGTGATTTTCTTGTGTGCTGGTTTGAAAATCCTCAAATGAATAGTCAGTAAACATGGACAAATGACATTTTATAGTCTCTGGAGTGCGGAAGTCTGTGTGTTAAGGTATTAATTTTTATTAGCAAATATCATAAAAATAAAGTGTGCTGCAACAGCTGGCCTGGGAGACAAGAAAATGCAAAGCAACAGAGAAAGTAAGTATAGCACATCTGCCATTTCACACCACAAAATGCCATTTTGTATGATACGAGATTCTTCACTATGCTTGTTTATATCCAACACTTAATGTATACTGTTCACTGATGTTCTTGAGTTTTTCGCAATTGTTAAAATCTAAAACCTTGCAAGCTGAAAACTGTTCTGGCTTCCAAGTTTTTGGAAGTTTTTATCCACTCTTAGATAAAAAAAAAACCAAAATGTGTCAAGCCATGGTTTGCAATATACCTTGCGAGCCTCCTTTTTACAAAAAGAGTTCTCAAAATCCACTCAGGCCGCTGGACAAGCCATACACATACCCCAAACTCTCTCTGATGCAATTACTACCAAGAGGAAATTGCAGGGAAATCTTATATAAGATCCTATCTAGGAGCACTTAAAGGTGCTCTTTGGATCACAGTATTAATATTGTAATCTAATATGTTTCTATTTCTGCAAGGAGCTCAGGTTGATATGCATCGTTATCCCCTCCCCCTTATCTTCACAACATCCCTGCAAAGTAGGTTAAGCTGAGAGATACTGACTTGCCCAAGATCACCAAATGAGTTTTATGGCTAAGCAGGGAATTGGAATGAGAGTGTTCTCATCCCAGTCTAACCACTACAGCCTATGCTCACAATAAAATGTGTTCTTGCTTTATGAAATTCACATCACCCAGCTAGGAAGCGTTCACAGCTGATAGTTTTTTTTTTTCTAAAGTTCACACTGCTCTCAAGTATGCTTGTACTAAAATTTCATTTGCAGAGAAAAATGGTTTTTGCACATAAGCAATACACTATGCCACTATTGTTCAGTTTGAAACTTGCCCAATATCGGCTTCTGAAACTAAAATACCACATCAATTCAAATAAGACATTCTAGATACCCCAAACAGACAACCCAACATTTTTCAGCCATGTTCAAGTGGGACTTCAATAATGTAAATCTGTGAAGCAAGACTGAAGTTGTAAACACCACTAAAACTGCTTTACTTTGTTGGGTTCTCTCAACAGGTTATTTAATTATTTCCTTCCTTTTATGGTACAGATGCAATAGCTTTATTTCCCACCACTGCACACCTTAATTAGTTGCTTTTAAGATGTATCCTCTCTACCAGTTACTTTGCTCTTTTCACATGCTGTGACAGTTTTACTACAGGTTAATTACTATTGCAATACGGAACCATTAAAATATTAGGTTGCTGGCTTATCAGAAAACCTCATTCATTTTCTTAAGAATTGTTGATTTCTGTAGCCAGCAATTTCATTTTCAATGACTCAGACTGTGACAATTTGGTCTTGATGCTTTTTATGCTGATATGTGAGGGAACAAATACAGCTAAGGAATTGAAGGTTTGCTTGAGCAAATACATTACTACTCGGTGCTGATTAACCAGCTCTGAAGATATATTCAATACAATACTGGCCTTTGTTATAGCTAATAGAACATCTCAGGATGCATTTGCATGAATTAGGTACTCCTGCAGGGCTCATTCAGGGAAGCAGGTCTTAACACCTGCCCTGATCACGCATTTATGTACAGGAGTTTATTACTCAATTAGGATGTTCCCCTAGCCCTTCACAGCACCTTTAGCAGCATAGGAGCCTCAGGAGCAGTTTTTTCTGAACTACTTGGTAATACTGGAAGTTTGCTCTTATGTGAGAGGAACCTGGGACTTGGGAAAGATCCATAGGTGAACTCGTCTTGCCTGAAAGAGGCCTTCTAGCATTAACAAGTGCAGCAGGAACAAAATACAGGGCGGAGGCTTCCTTCCATGCTGCTAAAGGTAACTTGAAAGAAAAACTTCAGTAAAATCACACAAAGGCATCCCAGAATTCTCGTCCCTAGAGCCATGTTTCTCAACCAGTAGTAGGAGTACCACCGGTGGTACCTGAGATAATGTCTGGTGGTATGAGTGAGACCTGCAGACATTGAGACCAGTGCCACAATGCAACAACCAGCAGTAGGAGGCTTGGGCCAGCGAGCAGAATTCCAAAGCGTGCTTTTCGGGTGCTCGAAAAAGCCCTCCTGTCCACCCTGAGCCTCTTACAGGTGTTTGTTGTGTCACATCTGGCCTCCCAAACCGGATGTAACTGGTGATGACATCATCAACAGTTATTTCCAGTGGTACTTCCAATAGGTAGACTGTGTGAAGTGGTACAGCACTTCATGTTGAGGAAAAGTTGCTCTAGAGGGAGTTTTTCTTTTCTCTGTACATTCAGAAGATACTGCCTCGGAAGGTCTCACTTTGATAGCTTTTTCCAAGTCAAACACTTCAAAAGGTTCCTACAACCTCTAATTCGCCAATTTCCAATCTTTTTCATCTCACAGCAGAATGACAAGGTAGTAAAATTGTCAAGGCATGCCATCTTTTTTTTTTAAAGGATATATTTTATCATTTTAAAAAACAAGTATTAAGTTTAGGGCATGAACCTATGACCACTTGACAGGAAGCAAGCCCGAAGCAGTAGCCAGAGGCTTGCTCTTGGGTAAGCAGTTCAAGCCTTTGTGCATGCTCTGTACATTGGGACAAGGGGGGGACAAGGTATCATCTGCAATCCAGAGCACACATACAGTTGTGGAAGTCCAAGTAATCTCAAGTGAGTGCAGCTTGAACACCTAGTGCATGCTGGTACAGTAAACAAAAAGCATGTGACTACTGCTGTGCCGCAATCCTTGCCCCATTGCTTGCAGGACCAAGAAGTGTTCTGCCCTCAGATTGAAATTCCTGCCCCTTTTGGTGGGCAAGCGCTGCTGGGATAGGCACAGACACAGGAAAAGCGCCGAAGGACAATGACAGCCCCAGAAGGACTAGCACAGCCTTTTCCACAGATAAATCCCTGGATTGGAGTGAATGTGTGGTTCCAGATCCCATGTGGGTTGACACTCATAGATGTGATTAGTCATGGAAATACTACACATTTGGACAGGGCCTAAGCTGCCTTCAGCCTACTCACAGCTCCTTCTTTCTATTGCAAACTGCAAATGACTGTTTCTTTACATACACGCTCCTACTTTATACCAGCCCTTTCCACATAGTTAGGCAGCCTTTCCTAAAAATGCGGGATCTCTCATTCCAGTGCAAAGAGAGTTTGCCAGCTGTCTTCAACCAATTTTGCAGAATGGAGAAATATCAACTAACCCTTTATGGCTGTTAACCAGTAACCTGACTAACAATAGATTTCCCAGGCTGCCACCAGGCCAATAGGTTCATTTATTGTAGGGTACTGCATGAATGAACCTTCCCCAGTAGCATTTGCTTCCTGTGAACTATAGGACTGTATGTGCTTTATCTCTGTTCTTAAAATCCTACCCCAAATTAATGCTTAAATGTTCCAGCAGCAAAAGCTAAGCAACGGTACACATAACAGATCACTAAATCCTGTATAGAAATGACTTTCTATGAAAAAAGAAAAAAAGGAATTGCACAGTTCAAATCCATGTATCTCCCTACTGTGCAGATGGAAAAAACAAAATTAAAAGGTTTAGTTAAGCATCATAGGCTGCCATCTGGTGTATACTGACATAAAAGTTCCTTTTCATGAAATATTAATATTTATAGCATTCTTGCAGACAAAAAAATGGTTATTAAAACAATGATTGGAAAGATCCAGAGATTGAGAGATAAGAACATAAGAACAGCCCCACTGGATCAGGCTGTAGGCCCATCTAGTCCAGCTTCCTGTATCTCACAGCGGCCCACCAAATGTCCCAGGGAGCACACCAGATAACAAGAGACCTGCATCCTGGTGCCCTCCCTTGCATCTGACATTCTGACATAGCCCATTTCTAAAATCAGGAGGTTGCACATACACATCATGGCTTGTAACTCATAATGGATTTTTCCTCCAGAAACTTGCCCAATCCCCTTTGAAAGGCATCTAGGCCAGATGCCATCACCACATCCTGCGGCAAGGAGTTCCACAGACCGACCAGGCGCTGAGTAAATAAATCTTTTCTTTTGTCTGTCCTAACCCTCCCAACGCTCAATTTTAGTGGATGTCCCCTCGTTCTGGTGTTATGTGAGAGTGTAAAGAGCATCTCTCTATCCACTTTATCCTTCCCATGCATAATTTTGTATGTCTCAATCATGTCCCCCCTCAGGCGCCTCTTTTCTAGGCTGAAGAGGCCCAAACGCCGTAGCCTTTCCTCATCAGGAAGGTGCCCCAGCCCAGTAGTCATCTTAGTCACTCTCTTTTGCACCTTTTCCATTTCCACTATGTCTTTTTTGAGATATGGCGACCAGAACTGGACACAATACTCCAGGTGTGGCCTTACCACCGATCTGTACTATGGCATTATAATATTAGCTGTTTTGTTCTTAATACTTTTTCAAATGATCCCAAGCATAGAATTGGCCTTCTTCACTGCTGCCACACATTGGGTCGACACTTTCATCAACGTTTCCACCACCCCCCTAAGATCTCTCTCCTGATCTGTCACACAGCTCAGAACCTACATGTGAGGTTTGATTTTTTGCCCCAAAGTGCATGACTTTGCACTTACTTACATTGAAACACATCTGCCATTTTGCTGCCCATTCTGCCAGTCTGGAGAGATCCTTCTGGAGCTCCTCACAATCACATCTGGTCTTCACCATTTGGAAAAGTTTGGTGTCATCTGCAAACTTAGCCACCTCACTGCTCACCCCTCTCTCCAGGTTATTTATAAAGAGGTTGAAAAGCACCAGTCCCAGGACAGATCCTTGGGGCACACTGCTTTTCACCTCTCTCCATTGTGAAAATTGCCCATTGACACCCACTCTCTGTTTCCTGGTCTTCAACCAGGTCTCAGTCCTGGAGAGGACCTGTCCTCTAATTCCCTGACTGTGGAGTTTTTTCAGTAGCCTTTGGTGAGGGACCGTGTCGAATGCCTTCTGAAAGTCCAGATATATAATGTTAGTAACTGAAGACAGACTGTTAAATATTAATGTATTATGCTTCATGGTCTGTGTCCCCTATCAGAAAAGTAAATGTGCCCTGCTATGAATATTATGTGACCCCTGCTGGGTTTTTGTTTTCTTAAGTTCTCCTTTTTTCCTGAAAAACAAAGGAGAAATGAAAAACACATTGGAGGAGCTTTATGATTTTTAGCCATCACCCGCTGAGTCTAGCATATTTTACAGGATCCCATATCTATCACTAATAGAATATACCTGCTCAAAAATTAAAAAAAAAAGTGAGAGTTCACATTTTCTACATGGAAATCTCTTCATCCTTTAAGAAATAACTATGGTTCTTCTGTACCTCCTGGTTTGTATAAACATGATGTTGTAACACTCATGGGCTTTCTTCTACCTTTCTAGGATTTTATTTTCAATATTGGTATTCTGGTCAGGACTGACCCAAGATTTCCTGCCACCTGATGCAACATGCCAAATTCTGTTTTGCCCTTATTATTATTATTTATACAATTCAGGTAGGGCCTTGGTATCTGTGAGCGATCCGTTCTTGGACCCCCCCCCCTACTGAAAACCATGGATAATGAAATCTGCTGTTTTGACCCCTTTAAATCTTCTGAAGGTGACAGGCACTGCACTCCATTTGCCTCTGGAGGGCTTTCTGAAGCCTGCAGAGGACATGCACGACTGCCCATGGCCTCTGTGGGCTTCAGAATAGCTGAAAAGGCCAAAAAACCGCTAGTTCTAAGGCCTGAGCATTCAGAATGAGGCCCCAGGTTTCAAAATGCCTTATAAGGTATGAAAACGACACTCCCTCCAGAAACCAGAAGTAGCGGTTTTTGGCCTTTTCGCCATTCTATGGCCCGCAGAGGCTGGAGGCAGACCTCTGCAGGCTTCAGAAAGCCCTCCAGTGGTGACCGGAGCTGTGGGTCACCTTTGGAAGGTTCAGGTTGGACCAAGTCTGGCTCAAACTTTTCCGAGTGGTGAAGACCAGAAGTGATTGTGAGGAGCTCCAGAAGGATCTCTCCAGACTGGCAGAATGGGCAGCAAAATGGCAGATGCGCTTCAATGTCAGTAAGTGTAAAGTCATGCACATTGGGGCAAAAAATCAAAACTTTAGATATAGGCTGATGGGTTCTGAGCTGTCTGTGACAGATCAGGAGAGAGATCTTGGGGTGGTGGTGGACAGGTCGATGAAAGTGTCGACCCAATGTGCGGCGGCAGTGAAGAAGGCCAATTCTATGCTTGGGATCATTAGAAAGGGTATTGAGAACAAAACGGTTAGTATTATAATGCCGTTGTACAAATCTATGGTAAGGCCACACCTGGAGTATTGTGTCCAGTTCTGGTCGCCGCATCTCAAAAAAGACATAGTGGAAATGGAAAAGGTGCAAAAGAGAGCGACTAAGATGATTACGGGGCTGGGGCACCTTCCTTATGAGGAAAGGCTACGGCGTTTGGGCCTCTTCAGCCTAGAAAAGAGACGCTTGAGGGGGGACATGATTGAGACATACAAAATTATGCAGGGGATGGACAGAGTGGATAGGGAGATGCTCTTTACACTCTCACATAATACCAGAACCAGGGGACATCCACTAAAATTGAGTGTTGGGCGGGTTAGGACAGACAAGAGAAAATATTTCTTTACTCAGCACGTGGTCGGTCTGTGGAACTCCTTGCCACAGGATGTGGTGCTGGCGTCTAGCCTAGACGCCTTTAAAAGGGGATTGGATGAGTTTCTGGAGGAAAAATCCATTATGGGGTACAAGCCATGATGTGTATGCGCAACCTCCTGATTTTAGGAATGGGTTAAGTCAGAATGCCAGATGTAGGGGAGAGCACCAGGATGAGGTCTCTTGTTATCTGGTGTGCTCCCTGGGGCATTTGGTGGGCCGCTGTGAGATACAGGAAGCTGGACTAGATGGGCCTATGGCCTGATCCAGTGGGGCTGTTCTTATGTTCTTATGTTCTTATGTAACACGGGTCCAAGAGACCCGCGTTGAGCCAAATCTGCAGATATAAAATCCACAGATAAACAGGCTCCACCTGTATTTGTATACCACCTTTCTCATTGACTCTAACAATGAGTGACAGTATTACAGACACAATGCGATTCACATAGGCAGGGTGACACAAAATCCCATTTTTACAAATAGAGTTTTTACAATGTACTACGGGAATCTCACTGAATTCACTTCCAGATGTTTTCCCTCCTGTGTGGTCATCTTTTTTTGCCAACACATGCTGTCTAAGCTTCCAGCAGGAGCAGCTACAAATCAGCCAGGTGTTATTTGTTCTTGGCAGCAGATCTCCACTCTCCTCCACCTCTCGATGGCTTATCACAGTTGACTCCTTGCCCTCTTACAGCCTCAAGCTCAATGGCAATTCCTCGTGGCTTTATTGTTTCACAACAGCTTTTCAGCTATGACTTTCTCCCATCCAAACCATGGCCATGTTTACTCCCACTTAGCTTTTTCAGGCAAGTCACAGCTTTAACCTCCAGACCACACATCCTGCCCTTACCTAGTGATGTGCCAGGCTCTGTTCCCCCCACTCGCTGGATTGAAGGAAGGAGGGACAAAGCAGAAGTGTAAAGGAAAGGAGGGTTGTGGGCTGCTAGAGCACCTCTGGGGCTGTAGCCCACCAATGTCCTCCCCTCTTCATCCCTTTCTTCCTCTGCAATTCAGAGAGTGGGAGGAGGAAGAGCAGCGGGGAGACAAGTATCCCCCACCAATCTGCTGCCTAAGTGCATGTCTACTCAGAAGTAAATCTCCTTTATTTCAATGGGACTTACTTCCAGGTGAGCATGTATAGGATTGCAGCCTTAGGGCTCAATCCTGAGAGCCAGGATGGTGTAGTGGTTTGGGAGGTGGACTTAGCCCTGGATGATCCAGGTTCAAATCTCCCCTCAGCCACAAAGCTTCCTGGGTGACCTTGGGCCAGTCACTTTCTCTCAGCCTCACCTACCTCGCAGGGTTGTTGTGAGGAAAAGAAGGAGGGGAGGAGCAGCTGTGTAAACCGCTCTGAGCTCTTTGGAGGAAGGGCGGTATAAAAATGTGAACAAATAAACACAGCCCCAATGGGCGTACACTGATCTGTGCCTACCCTTCAGCAGGTGCAGAACTGTGTCAGTTCCCAGCTCAGGAGGGAGCACTGGATTCAATGCTCAGAGTCTGCCGCCGTCTCCAGCCCCCTCCAGGCCTAGTCTGCCCTCCCGCCTCATTCTGCCTCTCCCATCCCAAATAAGCTAACTGCCGGCAGGTGGTGTAGAAGCGCCATGCAGTTGTCTGCTCGGTGCTGAGACACAGCGCTCACTGGTGCTGGCCGCAGCACCAACCCTGCACTCTCACCGCTGGCACCCAAGCACCTTATGGCACTCTTTGTGACACCCGGAGCCAGCGGTGAGTATAGAGGGGGTAGCCCGATAGGATCAGGCTGTTAATCTTATGGATAGGCTGGCCCTGATTACAGTAGATGAACTTGGTGTAATCAAATTAAGTGTAACAGTGGCCAGATCCATTTCTGCCCTATTTACATCTATTTATGTAGATAGTATACCAGCTTAAATAACTGAAAGGATCTTGGAAGCTAAGCAGGGTCAGGCCTGGTTAGTACTTGGATGGGAGACTGCCTGGGAATACCAGGTGCTGAAGGCTTATACCATAGTCTTTCGAGACTGAAGGCTGCCAACCAACTTGTATATTAACCTGAGATTCATTTACCTGTACAGAAATTAACAACATGAAAAAACATCCAAGATGGATTAGACAGAGGCAGCAATCCTATGCACGCTTTCCTGAGAGGAAGCCCCACTGAACACATTGGGACTTACTGGCTCATAGACTTGCATAGGATTATGCTGTAAGACGTCCTGATCCAAACTAGGTGTCATATTAGGAAAGAAAGGATACTGCTGTGTGTTCTCTCTAACCATATGGAAGTACCGTATTTTTCGCTCCATAAGACGCACTTCCCCCCCCCCCAAAAAAAAGTGGGGGGAAAAGTGTGTGCGTCTTATGGAGCGAATACTGCAAAAAAAAAAAAAAAAAAAACTCCGCCCCTGGCCCCGCCCCCTGCCCGCTCTGCTCTGCTTGCCTTCCCAGGAAAGTGTGGGTGGGATGGCAGTCTTGCTGAGCAAGCCCTCCTGTCTACTCAGAAGTAAGTCTCAGAGTCACTGGGGCTCACTCCCAGGAAAGCATGGGTGGGGTGGCAGTCTTGCTGAGCAAGCCCCTAGAGCAGGGGTGCTCATTATGTCGATTGAGAGCTACCAGTTGATCGCCAGGCGAAATGAGTCAATCGCAGGCTTCTCTCCCGTCCAAGCATCCCTAGGAGTGAGCCCCTGGCAGGCTTGTGAGCCCAGGGAGGGAGCCTAGGGAGTGAGTCCAGGGAGCCCAGGGAGTGAGCACCTGACGGTTCTGTGTGGTTCTGTGTGCAAGGGGTTTTGCACTGGTCTTGCTGTGATGTCTATACAGAGATCTTCCCTGCCCCACACCTTTCCCCTGCTTTTGCACTGGTATGTATGGAGATCTGCGCCTCCCCCCCCACTTCCATCTGTTGGTTCTGCGTGCAAGGGGTTTTGCACTGGTCTTGCTGTGATGTCTATACAGAGATCTTCCCTCCCCCACACCTTTCCCCTGCTTTTGCACTGGTATGTATGGAGATCTGCGCCCCCCCCCACTTCCATCTGTTGGTTCTGCGTGCAAGGGGTTTTGCACTGGTCTTGCTGTGATGTCTATACAGAGATCTTCCCACCCCCACACCTTTCCCCTGCTTTTGCACTGGTATGTATGGAGATCTGCCCCCCCCCAACTTCCATCTGTTGGTTCTGCGTGCAAGGGGTTTTGCACTGGTCTTGCTGTGATGTCTATACAGAGATCTTCCCTTCCCCACACCTTTCCGCTGTTTTTGCACTGGTCTGTATAGAGATCTGCTTCCCCCCCCCCCTTGTATTGGAATCCAGGAAGATCTGGTGAGGAGGTAGATGTGGTGTCAGCAGTGGCCCCTTTAAGGGTAAGGCCTGGGCATCCAGCAGAGTGTGCTGCACAGCTGCAGCCACTGGAAGGCAATAGGGCCCTCAGGGATATAAGGAGTACCAGAGGCAGAAAGGGTTTATGGGTTTTGAAGGAGTGCAGGTTGGAGGTAGGAGAGGAGACTGACTGGGTTTATTGAATTTGGAATCTGACTGTGGATTGTGACTGGACTTGGATACCCTGATGGATTTGACTGACCTACCTGGAACCTGACCTTGGACTGTAATTTGGCTTATTGGCTCTGGACTCTGATTTGGTAACTCTGATTGATGGGACTGATTTACTTTGCATCTGTGGACTGGAACTGGACTCACTTTTGCTTGCTGCACTGGTGAGTTGCACAAGGGGGACTGATCAGCCTTAAGCGGGCACAAGGCCCAGTGGATTGGGATTTGGCAGAACATCATTGTAGCAGAAAGATAATGTGATCCCCTATTTGTGTGCACCTGCTTTTGTGAGCTTCATAAATTCTGACTCTAGCGATGATGAGTTCTTGGGGTTTCCAGAAAACTAGAGTACTCAGACCTTTAAGTCTCCATTTGTTAATGACAGTGATAATGGTTCTTAATGCCACTGTTGACTGCTGTTCACTTTACATGGTTCAAATGTTATTCTGTTATAGTTTATTAAATATTTTACTACACTATTTGGTTCAGAATATTTTTTTCCTTGTTTTCCTCCTCTAAAAACTAGGTGCGTCTTATGGTCAGGTGCGTCTTATGGAGCGAAAGATACGGTACTCTGTTTCAACAGCTCCTTGGGGACAAAACTATTGTTTGTAAAATCTGCTGGAAGCCATTCTGAGCTCATGGGACAGATTTGGATACAAGTCAAATAAATAAATAAATGCAAACAAGTAGCCAACCATGTATACTTTCAAAAAGCCCACAATCAGAACATGAAGGAAACAGCTTTCTTCTTTGTCTATTCCTCCGCACACTGACTGGAGGTAACTGGAAGCAAATGAGTGTGGAGCCTAATTTTCTACATTAAAACAAACATAATTCCAGTAGACAAACAGAAAAGAGCAAAAACTCTGCAAACATTCACATTTAAATGTTTGTGATAGGTTAAGCCAGTGTTTCTCAAACTGTGGGTTGCACCTACTGGTTGTGACCCAATTTTTGATGGGTCACAGGCTAACAAGCTGAGGCTACCAAGAAGCTGCAACCTAAAAGGGCATGCAACCCAGAAGCCTTCTGTGGCTTCAGAGGACGAAGTGCACCTCTTCCTAGCCCAAAAATTGAGTCACAACCCATTGTGGCACACTGCGGCCACTGAAGTGGGTCACACGCAATTTTAGGTTGAGGCCTCCTGGCCCTGAATCCACGGTGGATGACACAGTGGGTTGCCAAGGTCAGGAGTTTGAGGACCATTGTTTGTTTGGCAACCTTCAGTCTCGAAAGACTATGGTATAAGCCTACAGCACCCGGTATTCCCAGGCAGTCTCCCATCCAAGTACTAACCAGGCTTGACCCTGCTCAGCTTCTGAGATCAGACGAGATCAGGCATGTGCAGGGTAACAGTTGCTGCAGAGACCATTACCTCCTTCTTTTTTTCTGGGGGAAAAATTTATATTCAATTTTCAATTTTCTCATTTTAAAATGCTGGCTTTTGAAAATGTGACATTTAGAGAGGATGCAATTCCTACACATCAGAATGTAGAACACAGATTCAATATAGCAGGACTGCAGACTTGGCAACAAAAATGTAACACTCAGTTCCACATGTGAAAAAGGGGGGGGGGGGAAAGGGAGTTGTTCTGCATCTTAGCATTATTCCCAGATAGCTGCTTTTTCTCTAAGTGTCCTGTAATTTTAAGGTTCAAAACCAGGAGTCTTCAATACAGTAAAGGCTCTGTAATATGATGATGATTAAGTAGAATTTCTGCAGAAACTGAAAGTGCAATTGTCAGGAGCCAAAGTCATTTGTAAAACTTGGTATCTTTCCATCAGTAAGTAAATAGTGCAGATAACATCTCTTTTTTACCTTCTGAGTAAAAAGCCATGAAGGAAAGGAACACAATGGCTAAATGGTCTTCCTATCATAGAATACCCATCCTCTTTTATCTTGAGTAATTAGGGGAGGAAAAGAGAACCTTTTCCCCATCACACTGAGCTTGAACAAATGCAACAGCACTGCACCACCTCTTCTTCTGCCTCCTGCAAAAACCCACTGCATGGAAGAGAAAGCCATTCTTCTTTTCTATTACAGAGGGAGGAGAGAGAGGGGTGAGCTCTCTTCTTGCTGAAGTTTTGCAGAATACAGCAATGAGATGCTGATGCTGCTGCCTTTTCCAAAGCCCAGCATGAGGGAAAGGAACTACACCGAGGGGTAAGATCAGTGACAACAACAAATAATTGCTGGCTAGGGAGCCAAATAAAGATTTGTGGATTTCCCTAAAGCAAGGGTCCCCAAACTTTTTGGCCAGAGGGCCGCATCAAATATCTGGTGTGGTGTGGAGGGCCAGAAAAAATGTAAATATAAAATTTAAGCAAATAAATTAGAGATGGAACTTAGATGAGTGAATAAATGAATGAATGGGCTCATTCTCACACAGTTCTGGTCATGTTCAGTTGAGTGGGCCAGAGGCTTTCAGGGGAAAAGAGGTTGGCTATGGGCCGGAAAGAGGATTGCTGTGGGTCGCATCTGGCCCCCGGGCCGGGGTTTGGAGACCCCTGCCCTAAAGTATTGTTCAGTATGGGTCAGGGGAAGAAAGGGCATAATAATTAGCTATGGATAAGCAATGAAGGCAAGGTTATAGGAATGCCCAAGAATGCCTGTAGCTTGTATATGAATGCCTACAGCAGGTGCAGCCTACACTACCTTGGACTGGCCTATTTTCCAATTCTGCAATCAGTGATTCTTTTAGCAGGAGATGTCAGGAATTGACCTTGTAGCACACTGCATGCAAGGCATGAGCTCTGACAATGAGTGAAGACCACTTTCCTCTGAACTGACTGCCAACTGATAGGCTGGTAACAGGCGCATAGACTAAAGCAGCACAGTTTTCTATAGTTGATCACATAAGCCATTCTTTAGGATACCACATTTAAAAACTGAAAACTATCTAACGAAAATATGAAGTGTTGCATTTTCCCCTCCCACCCACTCTGCAGTCCTGCAATGTAGCGTTGAAGCATTCCAGTACTCCTGGAGGAATGACAGATGTGAGGTGCTCACACACCACCTAAAGAGCACAGTGGACATTCTTGACTGCTTGCACTGTTGCAGTGCCCACAAAATACTTGCAAAGTCTGCTGTTCTTGTCCAGAAAGCAAACAGTTAAAATTAAGCAGACAAGAATCCAAAAAGGAAGGGGAGAAAAGACACATTCTGAATGCTCCCTATGGTTACTGCTGCCATGGATATTATTCCATCAACGTAATTTCAGAGACAAACCAGATAATGTGCTCTTGTGGCAGCCTTTGAAAATGTAGCATAAAAGAGAAAACTATTGCAGCTATATTCCGAATAACCATTTCTCAGATATAAAGAGTTGCTACAGCTGTCGGATGACTGACCATCCTTTGTGATGCGATTGCTTGGGAAGAGTCCGGATGACCAGTTTGATGTTTTCTGAATGGGACCTAACTACTAGAGGAGCTGTTCTCCTGAATGGGCAATCTGCCTGCATGGTCTGGGCCAAGAATCAATGCTCTCCAGAGATGTGACACAGAAAAGACAGCATCTCTGAATCTGCAGGGCTTAGCTAAACATTCTGAAAGAATGACTTTCAGCTCTGTTTTGTTTTTGTATTTTCTAGGAGCAAAAAAGAGGAAAGCAAACCTTCATCAGCTTCCTCTTTTTGCCAGCACTGCCAGTTGTATGGTACTGGCAGCAGTAGAGGGGTCATTTTGGCCGAGAATGACCTCTGAAAAGAAGAAAACATCATGATTCGGGGGGGGGGGGGATGGCAGCTCCCCATTGACAAAATTGGGAGGGCTGTTGTCACTCTTATGGTCTATCTAAATTTCTAAAAAA
This sequence comes from Tiliqua scincoides, assembly GCF_035046505.1. Taxonomy (NCBI): domain Eukaryota; kingdom Metazoa; phylum Chordata; class Lepidosauria; order Squamata; family Scincidae; genus Tiliqua; species Tiliqua scincoides. The sequence continues at coordinate 241,756,464 of NC_089822.1, read as the reverse complement.
AATAGCTGCATGGCTAGGAGGGAATTGGTAATAAGGAAACTCATAGGGACAGGTAAAGAGTGCATGGAAGTTACTTAAAGTCACAATAACAGAAACTCATTTAGAGTGGACATCACCAGTTTTAGATGTACCCCATCATGGCTCAGAAGTGAAATAAAATGACAAGATTTTCACTCCTCCCCTGGCCTTCCCCCATGGCCCCAATTACCTCTCCACCACCTGGCGCTCTTATGGAGCGCTGGGTTGCTGTCACCCATCCTCCGCCTGGTGCTGGCTCAGTACAAGCTTGCACTGATCCAGCGCCCATGTTGGCTGGGCGGAATGTGTTGCAGGCATGCCTTAGGGCATGTTTGTGACACTGCACATCGGCGCTGAGCCGGCACAAAAAGGTCAGGACTGGACCCTTATAATTAGCTATGCTTCCTCCAGGAAGGGGTGCACTTGCGCTCACCACTAGTAAGGAACACTAGTAAGTAAATTAAGTAAGCTTAATTTTACTACTGCTCACCACTAGTAGTACTCCCTTTGGTCAGCTTACATTCTCCCGACTCACTCCCTTCCTTTTCCTTCAGTTATGACCAAATGAGCAGGACAAAAAAGAACACACACTCTGGCAAAAGAAACACAAGCTAGCAATAAGGGACGTGAAAAAAGTATACAAAGATGTTCAGGGCTCAAACTGTCAAGGCAAATAAAAACTTCTTTAAGTATATTAAAAACAGGAAACCTGCCAGAGTGGTGGATGGACTGTTAGATAACAAGGGAATGTTAAAGAGGATATGGGATTCACAGATCAGTTGAATGAATACATTTGTTTTCACTGCAGAAAGTGTAGGGAAGGTGTTCTTCCAGGATGCTGAACTGTTCGCCATTGGCTTGTTATAATTGAGTTTGTCTAATGTTCTTAGCTAGGGGAACTAAACCCTGTATGGTTGCCACTATCAGTGACGAACAGTCAACTTAGGGCCCAATCCTATCCAATTTTTCAACACCGGTACAGCCGCAATGTAGGGTACAAATGCTCCCATACCTCAAGGAGGCCTCTGTGACTGCTGCCTCACCGCGAGATGCAGTGCATGCCCCATTGGCACAGTTGCACCAGCGTAGCAAAACTGGATAGGATTGGGCCCTTAACAATTCATTCAATTTTTTTTAATTCTGTATTTTCACTTAAAATAGAGTGATAAAGCAGGTTTCAATTCAAAAACAAGACAGTACTAACAAAGTCTGCAACCTTTTCAGACAAATGAACAAGTAGGAAGAACTTGAGGTACACTGCAGGACCATGCTCTCTAGCCACACCACCTGCAACATGCAGGCTAGTCATGCCCCCTGGTGTCACCACATTGACTACTTGCCTCTTTAGATAAGCACTGCACATGGGGAGTGTCCAGAGCACAAGTGGACTGGCATGCTTGGGTGGCTGCCATGCTTCCATTCCCCACTCCACATATTGACTCTAACATCTACATAGGGGAATGGTTCACAAACTCCTCTGAGGGAGGGGACTGCTATGACTTGCTGTGGGGGTGGGGGGAGCAAGGGGGTGGCAGCAATGGGGACCCAGGGGCAGTTTACTATACCAGGGGGCATCCCGAAGCCTCTCGGAAGGTCCCAGAGGCTCGCAGCCCCCTCTGCGACCCTCCGCATGGCTGTACTGAGTTCTGATCTGCTATCAGCGCTCACTTCCAGTTTGCGATTGTGTAAACCAGAGCTCACTGCACCCACGCAGAGAGTCACAGAGGGGGCTGCGAGCCTCTGGGAGACTTCAGGATGCCCCCAGGTATCGTAAAATGGCCCTGTGTCCCCTTGGTGCTGCAATCACTGTGGTGCTGTAGGGAACCCATTTCTGGGACACTCCCCTTAAGGGGGAATGGCCCATTTCCAGTTCTCCTGTTGTTCTCCACCAGTTTGGGAACCACTGGCTTAGGGCTTAGAAAACAGTTCAAAACAAAGCAATGTCAACTGACTCTTGAGCAGCAAAATCCAAACCTCCTTTAAAATAATTGTTTTTTTAACTGGGCATCTGAAAACTAATACAGGGAACAGATGAGCCTCTGTGGGGAAATGGCAACCACTATCTCAGGAAGTTGTATTTGCATTCCCCCTCCATGCCTCCAACACAGGTGTGATGATCTCTTCTTTCTCCTACTCGTTGCCTATTTGTCTGTATTTCTGTACACTTGTAACTCCCCTGAAGCTACAGTGCGTGTTCAGCAACTTAAAAAGCTGCTGGCAAGCAGTCTTTGTTTTTCCGTCTGTCTGAAACTCCATATGGTCTTTATGAATTGCAGTTCTTCCTGTAGGGCAGCCCAGTTCTGAGCTGCCTGGCATGCTGGGCTCCCGCAGTGCCATAATGGCTGCCATGGCATTCTGAGCATGACAGGCAGTCGGTAATTGCTCCTTGGGGGAAGAAGATATTCACCCCCTTCCCCTATGTAATGAAAGTAGCCCCATAATGGGGCTACTTGACTTTGCGCCGGCTATTTAGCTGGCACAGAGTTACGGAGTTCCGTGTCGGGCCAAAAGGCTTGATGTGGGGCTCCAGATCTGGCAGAGCTGAGCTCTGCCAGTCCTGCCCCACTCTCTCGCCTATCACACCTCCCCCCATCCTTCCCCCATGCACCCACTTACCTCTCCTCTGCCTGGTGCTTTCATGGAGCGCTAGATGGTGGTCGCCCATCCTCTGCCTGACGCTGGCTCAGTACACGCTTGCACTGAGCAAGCACCCACGCTGACTGGGAGAACATGTTGCAGGCATGCCTTATGGCATGTTTGCGACAGTGTCTGCTGGCGATGAGCCAGCACACAAAGGTCAGGGTCGGGCCCTTATAATTAGCTATGCCTCCTCCAGGAAGGGGTCCACTTGTGTTCACCACTAGCTGCCACTCCCTTTGGTCAGCTTGCAATCTCCTGACTCAGTTCCTTCCTTTACCTTGACAACAGGGCACACAGGTCAAGTGATGCCATGGCCAGCACCCAGTCACTGGGGTCACCAGGACAAGCTCATCATTGGCCCAAGCCAATGATAATTGAGTGTTACCACTGCCAGGTGGTTGGCCCAGACTGATAGATCCCCTAATGCTCATGGATCCTCAGCTAGTGCCCAGGTTGATCCTCAAGGTGAATGGACGATGAGATATTTTGAAGGCATCGTAATATTCTGTGGCTGCTTGGAATGTCTCCCACTGCCACTCTCCTGACATATGTCAAAAGAGACTTGTGACCTGCTCCTTAATAAGCAGGTCCAGTTCAGGAATCTGTGTTTCCCTGGTGTTAGAGGCTAGAAAGGTACAACACCAAAATAATGGCACTGAGAAGAAGAGGGCTCCCATCCTTTTCAAGGGATCCTTAACTGCATTCTTCAGACCTCTTTGGCCACCACTTCTCTTTTTTAAACTCAGGCTATGCATGTTCTCTCCCATCCCCAAACTTCTGGATGGAGAACCTATGGAAAAACAGGAGAACATCCCCATCACAATGGGAACCAGATTGATTAATCACATCTTGCAATAGCAAGTGGCCAGTTTGGAGCTTGCCACAGCAATGTTGGCAAACTGGTTAATGAATACTGAAGCCCCCACTGAAGCTGACATAATAGCAAACTGTGGTTGCTTAAGCCGCTGGAGACTAACTTTTTTTTTAGGCCATGGCAGGACAGCAATCTGGGTCTTCCTAGCAGTTCCAGATCTGGGAATTTCTACTTGCCTCTTTCGTGCAGGACCCCGTGTCTCTTCATAAAAGTGCAGTGACTTAAAAAAGGGGGGGGGGAAAACATGCCTCTATGTTGCTGGCAGGACGAAACATGCCTTGCTTATCTTAGTGGAGATATCAGGAAGGTGGAGGTATGCTACCAACCCCAAATGTGTCTGCCCACCAAAGGTCCGCCAACAATATTTGAATGCTTCTCTTCACTGAGCTCAGCATATTTTATTAAAAACATTCACACACTGCTATTCAATAAAAAGTGTTCACAAAGCAGTCTACCTAGCAAAAATAAATGAAAAATATCCTGCTTAGACTGGAAAAAAAGCCTTATATTCTTCTGGAGTGCTACAGTTGGTGGTGTGGGATGAGGATAGATGAAGGGACTGTGCAAGATCAGTCATGCTTTAGGTATCGGTATGAGATCCAAGTTACAATCTGGCAACCCCAGCTCAGCAGTAAGAGTGATATATAATCGACATCTTAAACCGATGTGGAGGGCCTCTTCCCTGTTTAAAAGACCTTTGCAAAATTGTTTATACCCGACTTGCTTGTAGCTCAGCTTGAACACTTTAATCTTACTCTTGAGTTGCTAGGCATTTTGTTCTATGCCTTTCATAAGTTGCAGAGGGTTGGTGTCAAGAAATGGGAGGAAAGGAGGAAAGAGAGCTTTACTTTAGCTAATTGCTTGCAGCTGTGACTACACATCCCCACTTTAGCTTACCAGCTGGAGTGTGTGTTGAAGGGGGTGAGGTTAGCAAAGAAGGTGGCCTTTTTATACCTTTGATAAGCTCTGTTGTAACCAAGTGTCACAGGAGTGCCTGAAACCCAAGGAAGCATATAGGAAAAGGGACTCTCTAGTCAGAGATGTCTAATCCCTCCTTTGCAGTCAAAGGGCTGGGACTCTTGTAAGGATTGGAGCTGCCTCCCCTACAGGAATGGCTGTGACTTTATAATTACAGCAGCATCTGTGCACAAGGGACTTGCTACCAAATGCAGGATTTGCTCTAGCAGATGCATAAAATACATCTCGCTCCAAAAGCCTATAAAAAAATCTGCCTCCAGAAAACGAAGCACTCCGAAGTCAGGCAGCTGCAGTTTAAGGGCCTTGACAAACTTATGTGAAGCTTCTTGTTTAACAATATGATCTTCCTAGGATAGGAAAAGGATCCCTCTTAGAGCTGCTTCACAGACTGTATTATAATGGGTGTGAGCAAAATGTTCTACATGTGCCCATAAAACTGTAACATATGTACATGGCAAACAGATGTGTCTGGCTGTGTGGATGTTACAGATCAGGTCTCCAGGTCTTAATCCATGCTTACACCTTTAAAAACTCCCAAGGTCACCAATGATGATACAGCTGCTGTGTTTCCTACCTCTGTCCTCCACTGCTCCTCTCCAGCACCTGCCACGAGGAAAACGTAGAATCCTGAGTGCATGCAATGGGAAACACAGGTTGTGCCATTTTTAATTTATTTTAAAAACTGGAGGACAGTTCATCTTTCCTTTTGGGCGCAAATTTACTAGTGATATGGAAAAACCTCCAACAGAAAACAAAGATCCACAGTGATGGTGTGATCACACGCAAGCTTTATAATTATACCATGTCAGCATAGCCAGCAATAAAGGGCATTGAAAAAACTGCGCTTTGCATGAGAAAGAGCCAGGCCTATTATCTCTCCTCACATTGCAGAAATCCTAAGCCTGATTTTGCAATTTCCTCTTTGTGATACAAGAGTTCAAGTCCCAACAGAATACCAGCTCACAGTAAGATTCCTCAATGCACAAAACACGTACACAGATTGGGAACGGCTGCCGTAAATGTATGGGAAGGAAAATGACTCTTTACTGTAGTTCTTCAGTAACAGAAGCATGAGAAAGAGCCATTCGGTTGAAGGCAACCCACCAACTTCAAGAAAGTAGGACCATAAGGCATTCCTACATCATGAAAGTCACTTCACAGCAGAGTGCCTAAGAGAAATGGAAAGGGCCACTTCATATTTTCCATTTGTTAATGGGTTCAACTGCCAGTTAAATAGATGAGAACAGGATATGGTATAACTGTGTTCTATAAGGATGTGTCTTCCTGTATCTCTTGGTTAAATGCTTGAGAAGATGGTTCTGTTGTCCCCTCTTCCATTTACACCTCCAGTACACCACTGGCAGATTTAACTTTGTCCTGTATAACCATTACTGCAGCCATTCTCAGCATTTTTTTTTTTTGGCTACGGCCTCTTAGGAGCTCTTCCTCAGGTCCCAGGCCTTCCCTGTCAAACAAGGTTGCACCATGAACAGATAAACATAAAATCCCCTTCTCACAGTTTTCAGTCTGTGCCCCCTTCAAATGTGCCAGGGCTCCCCAGGGGGCTAAATGGCTCCCACTGAAAATGGCTGCTTTACTATAAAGACTGATGTAAAATAATTAGATTGATGGGAAGGAGGAAAATCATATAGAATAACCACCTGCAGAAAATGTTATGTTAGCCCAAAATGAAGCATCATACGAACTCTAATTTGAATCTCCTACTCCTAAACTAGAACAAATCCTTATTAGAATGAAATATTATTTTGCATCATTATGTTCTTCTACTGCAAATTACTAACGCCTTCAGATAATCTGGCTCCCATATGTTAGGGACAGGAAAAGGAAATGGAAATCACTTTGTTTTCCTGTTTCTGTTACTCCTGGTAAATTTCCTTGCTGGTATCTGCAGCAATGTTCCAAGTCTGTGAGGAACAGTGTGGACCTGTCATCAATAGAAAGGCTTGTCATTGCTGTGTCTTGTCAGTGGCTTTTAATCGGATTACATTTGATTTATTGAATTCATTTTCTGCCAATTCAGAAAGCTCTAGGCAATTTAGAAAGATCAAAACAAATATCAAAATTCAGGAGATGTAGCAGTGTGTCAGAATATATTAATATTGGTCATTATTAATCTACACATTATGGATATGATTGATATTAAGCAGATCATTTTTCCAGGTTCTGAAATAAGTCTCAGGGGAAATCATTTGTTAACATCTTATTTGAGGGGCAGTGTTCTCATGGGGAAAACACTTATTACTAGAAGCAGAGAATTCCACTGCTGTGATATAAGTTGGCACCTGTGAATCAGGATTTCCACATTTGAGTCTCGCCTCTTTCATGGACTCACTAGGTTGTCTTAGGCAAGCCACTCTCCCCTGGCCTCAGGGCCGAATCCTATCCTACCTCAGTGCTGGCACTCAGCTCATAAGGTACATCCGTGACACCCAGGGAGGAGGGAGTGCCAGCCCAGCACCAGTCAGTGCTGAGTCCGTACACCACCCAGAGTATGGTAAGAGCTCTGGGTGGCGATGAGGGCTTTGGGAGCTGAGTGGGGAGAGGAGCTTTGGGGTGGATTGAGGAACTGGGGCTAGAGGAGGTGGAATCGGCAGAGCACATATCCTGAAAACAAGTTCTCAAGTTGTTCTCAAATCTGTGCCAGCTTGAGAGTCCTCAAGTTTGCACCGATAAAATAGCAGCACAGACTTAAGAAGCCCCATTGCAGGACTTGGGGATTCCCCTGAAGAGACCTCCAGTGGCACCACTGGATACAGCAGTAGCTGTTTTGGCACTGCTGCACCTGGCAGTAGTGCAAGGGATAGGATTGGGCTCCCCATCCCCCATCTACAATACAGTAATAGTATTGAGATCACATAATTGTTTATGGATCACCCCACGTCAATACATATGAAGTGCTCTGCACATTCAGAAATCACTATACTGTACAGATGTTAAGTAATATATGAGTGCATCTACAACCAATTCCTCTATCAGGAGTGGTATAGCACAGATGAGTTTAAGAGGAAGAAGGTGACAGCAGTAGTGTACATTTTCATGTTAATTGCACAAAATGCCCCTTAGAGCAGCAATTCTCAATGCTTGTCCCCCACTGCACCACTTCACATGGTCCACTTATTGAAAGTGCCGCCAGAAGTAACTGGCGATGATGTCATTGCTAGTTACTTCCAGGCTGTGAGGTCAGACACAATGCGACAAGCACCAGTGAGATGCTCAGGGCAGACAGGAGGGCTTTTTGGAGTGCAGGAAAAGTGCACACTGGAGCTCTGGAGCCAAGCCAAGCCTCCTACTGTTGTTTGTCATGTTGTATTGCTGGTCTCACTGCCAGGACACCACCTCAAGTACCATCCGTGGTATCAATACCACTGGTTGAGAACCACTGCCCGAGAGTAATGCCATGTCAGGGCGGGGCATTATAAGACAATTAAAATGACACTGTCTTGATCCTGAGAGAAGCACCAGGGAGGAGGGAGAAAGTGGCAGTGCAGGTGATTGCACCAGGATGCTAGCCCCTCCAAATCTGTATTATGGGATGAAAATCCTTGACTTGATTAGAATGAAATATTTTTTCCTTTTTAGCTGTTTAGTCCTTTCTAGTAACTCAGGCTTCTGCAATATATTCTGAAGTGGCTCCAGAGTCATTTGAAAACAGTAGCCTTGTCTGCCCTATTACTATGTTGTACCACTTCTTAAACAAACTTCTTTCCTTTTTATGGTTTCACCTAGGTGATCTTAGTTCACTTAGGAGAGAGCAGGTTGCCATGTCTCCCAGACACCCATGTTCCACTACTGTTTTGTTTTAAGCGAGTCCCTTGTTTTAAGAATTCTCAACCCTACTGGGAAAGTGGTTTGCTCCAGACAGCCAACTTCTGTCTAGTTTTCCCAGTCTAGGATGATGCCTGAGATCTACCATTCCCACTTGTTTCCAATTTGAAAGTGAGAGCAGAGAGGTGGGTGCCAGTCACTAACCATCGGGTGCTACACTCAGTGTGCTCTCTGCCTGACTGTCCCATACAAGATGCCATGTGACAGCAGAACTGCCTCAGCTTTCAGAGAAGCAAAAAGGGCAACAGAAGAAGGGAGGCAGGCAGGAAAGCCGCATTATATGAACAGACTTCCACTTCTCTGGATCCAAGCCATTCCTCCAGCTAATACAAACTGACACATCGATATCAAAAGCTAAATGAAACTGACACTAGCTATGAATCTCTCTCAGGTGATGGCCCCTTTCTATAAATTCTCTGCCATTCATCCCCCTTCTCCTCAGTTTTAGAAGTTGCATAACTATCACTGCACCACAGGCTCCTGTAAGTAAAGAACAGTTTCCAAACCAAAAAGTCTAAATGGCAAAGTCATTACATGCTCCCCCAGTAGACTCATCTTGTATTTTACGGAGATTTCTGTTGCAAAGTAAAAGCAGGAAGGGCAAATGTTAATTTATACAAGGAGGGTGGTAATAAAGGCTGCATGGAGATATTTGTATGTAATACAGACAACCTGTCATTCTTTTTAAACTACAGACAAACAGTAGGAAACTGGCCCAAGTTTCGTCAAATATATAATAAGGAAAAAATATTGTATTTAGTCTAGCATGCAAGAGATAGGAGATAATATCAAAACTGATCATATATGTGGTCATTCTATGCCACTCAGTGTTAAAACACACTGTGTGTGCTGCTGTTTCACCCAAGAGAAGTTTATTTTTTGCTGAACCACATTCCACAACGTAGAACATGTACGATGATGTAATACTGAATGACAATCAATACGGACAAAGAATTCTCTTTCCTAATTTAAGCACCAGGCAAAGATGAAGAGCCCAAATGTTTACTGGTGGGTGTCAACGTAACAGCCTTGGCTCCACTACATTACACTAGCGGTGGAGTTGTACAATTGATCCAAAAAGGTAATTCAATCAGGCAGCTTTTCAAAGCCCTTTAAATCCTTGAAATGTAATCTAGAGTAACTTGTAAGAAGTCAAATATTTTTGACAAACAGAGCCTCCTTGTATTTGCCAAGCACAAAGTATGCACCACACCTGCTCCTCTATGTCTCTCACACAACACATTTTTTTAAAAATCGTTTTTCAAACATTTTTGGGGGAAATACTGACATACTAAAGAAAAAAAACAACACCCAAAAGTATTTAGCCATGAAAAATGGCAACAAAAACATAACAACTGAGGAAGGTCTATTTTATCCATCACTGTTTCTTTAAGAATCTTTAATTCAGTATCAGGTTTGAAAACTCTAGGGAGAGTCTGTAACAGTGGTACAACACGTGTTTTGCAGGGATAAGGCCTCAGATTTCATCTCCATTCAAAAAAGCACAGGCAGCAGTGCTAGAGAAGACTTCTGCTGAAGAACAAGTTACAGTCCCTGGACAGATGAACTACTGGCTGACTCAGTATATTGGCATTAGTCCACACTGTAACCAGTTTCCTTTGATTTTGCTGTACTGTTCAGCAAAGCTGCCAGGTCTCTTTAAATTCAAGGGAATATAAAATAAATAGGACTCTGAGGTAAGGAACTGCTGGTGCACTAAACTCAAAACTGACATGCCCACATTGCTGGGGTGCAGCTATTAAACACTGGGAACTTTTGCAAATCCCCCCCCCAAAAGGGGGGGCAATTAAACCCGACCATAGAAGCTATTTAAGAGCCAAATCACATACATCACTCAGCTGTAGTTGTTCATGATTTTTCTTCCCCTTTTTCACAAAAGGCAACTGCAGAGGCTGGCATGTGCTGTAGAATTTGAGCAAAGGAAGGGAAAGCTTGCGCCACATAAGCCTTTCCCCTCTAGTTCTTTTTCTGCTCGCTCCATGAGGAAGTGATAAACTTGTCTTGAACAGAAGGGGGGGAAAAGCTGAGGGAGGTGATTCATTGCAGGGAAACTATCAAAAATTTAAGAACTCCCCCCCTTGCCCTTTCCCTGACAAGCCTTCTGCAGCAATTTGGGGCCCCATAGTTGCATTTTGTAACAATGCCTTGTAACATTTTGAAATTTGGAGGAAAACTATACACAACAGGAAGTCCAACTCTACCCAACTTTCCCCACCGATGCAGGCACATCACTGGAGCATGCGCTGCACCGGTGCTGGCGCAAGTCCAAGTGGACCAAGGAAGGCGAATCAAGGCTGGGAAGGGGGGCTAGGATATTGGAGGTGCTGATGCTGATATTGCCCCCTTCCAGCCCTCAACCCGTCCAACCCAATGCCATTCTGTCCACTCCCCTGCTCACTGTGCTGACTTGCCAGCACTTCTTTGGAAGCTTCTTGCGCATCACTCATTGCTTGCTGCGCAGCCCAGTTGCATGGAGTGGTGGGTTGCCTTTTATGACTGCCATAAAGCACATGGTGCTGCTGGAACATGAGTTCCGGTAGCACAGCAGACCCATACAACTGGGCCCTGAGTGTCAGATGTTGTTTGGTTACGATCTTAGATCTACTGATCTTTAAATCTTAGATCTTTAAATCTTAGATCTACTGTTGTCTTCGATGGCTCCACATCAGACCCTTTTGACATCCGAAGCGGAGTGAAGCAGGGCTGTGTTCTTGCGCCAACCTTGTTTGGGATTTTCTTCGCTGTCCTGCTGAAGCAGGCCTTTGGAACTGCAACAGAAGGCATCTATCTCCGGACCAGATCAGACGGAAAGCTCTTCAACCTCTCCAGACTGAGAGCAAAATCCAAAGTCCAGCTGAAATGTCTGCGTGACTTCCTCTTTGCCGACGACGCAGCTGTCACTACCCACTCTGCCAAAGATCTCCAGCAGCTCATGGATCGTTCTAGCAAGGCCTGCCAAGATTTTGGACTGACAATCAGCCTGAAGAAAACACAGGTCATGGTTCAGGATGTGGACTCACCTCCCTGCATTACAATCTCTGCGCATGAACTGGAGGTTGTCCGTGACTTTGTGTACCTTGGCTCAACAATCTCCGACACTCTTTCTCTCGATACCGAGCTAAACAAGCGCATCGGTAAAGCAGCTACCACGTTTTCCAGACTCACAAAGAGAGTCTGGTCCAACAAGAAGCTGACGGAACATACCAAGATCCAGGTCTACAGAGCTTGCGTCCTGAGTACACTTCTGTACTGCAGCGAGTCATGGACTCTTCACTCACAACAGGAGAGGAAACTGAGCGCTTTCCACATGCGCTGCTTCTGACGCATCCTCGGCATCACCTGGCAGGACAAAGTTCCAAACAACATAGTCCTGGAACGTGCTGGAATCCCTAGCATGTATGCACTGCTGAAACAGAGACGCCTGCGTTGGCTTGGTCATGTCGTGAGAATGGATGATGGCCGGATCCCAAAGGATCTCCTCTATGGAGAACTCGTGAAAGGAAAGCGCCCTACAGGTAGACCACAGCTGCGATACAAGGACATCTGCAAGAGGGATCTGAAGGCCTTAGGGATGGACCTCAACAAGTGGGAAACCCTGGCCTCTGAGCGGCCCGCTTGGAGGCAGGCTGTGCAGCATGGCCTTTCCCAGTTTGAAGAGACACTTTGCCAACAGTCTGAGGCAAAGAGGCAAAGAAGGAAGGCCCATAGCCAGGGAGACAGACCAGGGACAGACTGCACTTGCTCCCAGTGTGGAAGGGATTGTCACTCCCGGATTGGCCTTTTCAGCCACACTAGACGCTGTGCCAGAACCACCTTTCAGAGCGCGATACCATAGTCTTTCGAGACTGAAGGTTGCCAATACAATACGATCTTAGATCTATGATCTTTGGGCCAAATCCAAAGCCCAAATTTCAAGGCATAAAGTGCACTAAGTTGCTCCTTTGCTTTCAAAGTAATTTGCCAGAATTCAATGCATTCCATGGTGAATATTCATTTGAATATGGCCTCAATACACTTTTCTCTACTTCTCACAGTGAATGTTGTTTGAATGGGAAGCATATTCCGCTTTACCAAACTCCTTTTACTTATCATTCCGGGACCGCCTCTATGATTTAAATTTACATTATAAATCAAATTCCATGAAACCAAGGCAGCTCTAGCAGTCCATCCCAAAACACGTTAATCATGAAATGAACCAAGCGCAAGTGTGGGCGTGAAAAATTCAAAAAGACTGCAAACATGTGGCAGCAATACTGAGATGATTCTTGTTTGCAAAACCAGAGACAAGTGCTTCATCATTCACAGTTATTCCTTTGCAACTTTGAACAATCACCACCACCCCAAAAAAGAAACTAATTTTTAGTACTTTGAAAAAAATCTGACGTAGAAGTCAAAGAAAAGACCAAAATAAACCTGATTAGGTATTTGCCTGAATACTGTTCAAATATCATAAAGGGAGATACTGTAACTAAATATGTAAACAATTCTTTTGTAAATAACTTTGTGCCTGGAGTACAAGGATGCATGTTTCTTCAAAGACTGCAACCAGATGCAAAACTTGGTGGCACAAGTCCATCAGTATTCTTCTGATGCCATATTGTTTGGGGCAGGAAGTCTGGTCTAGAGAGTAGAGCCTCTGTTAGCCCGAAGATAACATCTGAAAGTCGCCAGTTCGAGGCCACCGGCAGCTCCGTGAATGGCGAGACCCTGAAGCAGCTGACAAGCTGAGTTACTCCACCTGCTCTTTGGTGTGACCGAAGAAGCATCTTGGTTATCCTTCAAGTGAGAGATGAAAGAGCTGCTTGTCAGCCAGTGTTGGGGGCCAGAAGTGAGACCAGACAGTGAAAGATCCATCTGAAATGTTGTTCGGTTCTTGAAAAATAGAACCCTTCTATTATTGTAAAAATCCCCCCGGGGGTTTAGAGATAGCCTGCCTATGTGAACCATCTTGAATAAAATCAGAGGAGTAGTCCAATGACCAGAAAGGCAGGATATTAATTATTATTATTATTATTATTATTATTATTATTATTATTATTATTGAAAAACTAGTAAAGCATATAAGAGTTTGAGCTCTCTCTCTCTCTCTCTCTCTCATATAAGCAAATCATACAATGTATGAAAATACAACTGATATTTATTTTCAAAAGAGTATTTAATCCCTAGAACAAGACATACTCTTTCTAGGGTAACATTTTTCAGCTTGAAACTGATTCACTTACTTTCCAGATTTCCATTGAGCCTACTTCTTTTGGGTCGATTTAATTTATGTTCACACAAACATACAGAAAACATGTACAAGCAAGGAGTTTACACAGTTTACATGTGTAACATAGTTTACACATCTATGTTACATCAGTTTCCCTAACCACTAATGCCCTGAAACAATGCAAATTGGATACTATGGTCATCACTGAAATCTGCAATCTTTCAGCTCATGCAATGCATGTTCATGCAAATTTAGACAATACAATGACTAGCAAAAACTCAACAAAAGTCTCAATCATTTAAATTTACAAAAGTGCTTCAAACCAGACAGGCAGATTCTTACTAAATTAGTAGGTTTGGGTTGCAATTTTGAAACTGAAATTTCTCAATCTGTCAAGATCACAACTCATAAAGCTGTCATTACAGTATTTTGAAGGCACGGTCCTTGCTCAAGTGGTAACCCAGTATATGAGCTGTACTATGTCAGGTATGAACGAACTTTTTTCCTTACAAAAACAACTTCCCCCACATAGAAAACTAGCCTAGCCTTCTCCCTGACATGTAGTTTTTTATGTGCAAGATCTAATTTTTTCCTACATGGATCAATTATGTTGAGCCCCCATTTGCAGTACGAAGTGGAGCTGCTTGCACCCAGGTTGCTTTACCATCTCTGTGCACCATACAGATATCCCACATGTGGCTGTATCAGTAGATCGTAACAGGCAAAACTTTAGCAGAGAATTTGTGTAGCACTTGAGGGGAAAAAAAGAAGGTGGGTGAGCAGCCTAATTAAACATGTGGGTTTAATTCAAAGTGTGAAGTGTGGAACTTGCAACCAGAACATGGACAGTTTAAAATGTTTCAAGTTTCAGACTACGAGAACTCCCAGTTTTCAACAAAGTTTGCACACATACAGGTGAAATCCACCCAAGAACTGAACACTCTCAATCAACACCAAATTTCAAACTGTACATGACGACTCTGATTTCTGCATTTCAGACTCAGAATATGTCCCTCTCCAATCACATTATTTATGAATATAGGGGCATGAAGGTATATGTATTAAAACTGAACAGTGGAGTGCCCATTCGACAGTGAGGTCGCAACATTTTAATATCAGGCTTCCAAGAGGCTTTTGCAAGTACTTCCAATGTATGTTTTCAATAGCTCTATTGAACAAAAAGCAAATTCAATGAAGACAGGTAAAAGATAGTGTTAAGAACATAAGAGCCCCACTGAATCAGGCTGAAGGACCATCTAGTCCAGCTTCTTGTAATTCACAGTGGCCCACCAGATGCCTCAGGAAGCACCAAGACAACAAGAGACCTGCATCCTGGTGCCCTCCCTTGCATCTGGCATTCTGAGGTAGCCTACTTCTAAAATCAGGGAGTTGGCACATACCATCATGGCTTGTGACCGGATACAGCAGGACACAGAATGCCTATACGTTAACACATAGTATAGGAGAGAGAATTTTGGCAGGTGCAGCTCTGCCAAATTTTGGAAGAGTTTAAAAAACTGCACCTGCCAAAATGTCCTCTTCTATACAATGTGTAAAGGTATAGGCATTCTGCCCCCTTTGTATCTGGTAACCCTACTAAAAGAAAGTTAGCTCGCTTTTGTATAATCATAACCTTTCTCAGCATGCTTATCTTTCTCTGGATGAGAATTGGGGGTGCCCTTCTGAGTCTACAGCCCCAGCTTCTTGAGGTAACACAAGATAGCAGAAAGCTTGCCATACACAACTTGAAATGTAAGAAATGATGACTTCTTGACTTCTTTACCATCCAGATGGGATGAGAAGATCACAGAGCAATCTCTCTGCAAAGTGTACGCAGGAGGAGGCAAGCGCTCATGAAACAGAACATTAATGTGATTTTTACACTTGCCAGTCAAGAGTCCTCCTCAGTGTCACACGGATATTTTAAGCTTCTGCAGAGAAGGAAGCATAACTATGGCAACAAAATTTCCAGCAAGAGAGTTGGGTGACAATGGAACATATGCAATATCGGGCTCAAGCAAAAGCACACAACCTGATCAGAAAATTGTGTGTATCATTTTGTGCAGTCACTAGAGTATTTTGCAGCTTGCACTAAAGGCAGTCCTGCATTTAAGTAGCTGTCCATTTGAATAGGCTCTCTAATCAAAGACTTCAAGGTGGAAAATGCAGCTTGCCTCATTCTTCTGGCTGGTGTCCATTTGTTGCCCCTTAAAGGTTTACATATTCATTTCAATTGCATAAGGGACAAAACTGTGCTGTTCTCTATTCACTCCTTAGACTTCTTTCTTGTGGAGAGGAAGGCATTATGCAAAGGCACTCCTAATAGCCATTCAGTCACCCAACTCCAGTGACAGCTTTATTTAAGACACAAAGCTTGCTAACAAGCTGAATGGTGGGCCAGTTTAATAAAAATGCAGATCTGATTAGAAAACAACAACCAGTTCTGAGGCAGTTAGTGGGATTTCACACACAAAGCAGCCTTTTTCCAAATGCCAGTTGATACTACATATCCAAAGGGTTGCTGGTCTAATGCAAAACACCCCCACCCCACCCCAATGTGTGCGCATACTGACATTTCAATACCGTACAGATCTCAGTCATGGTTTATCTTTATATATTTAACAAACTGTGACATTTAAAGTGAGAGGCATTAAAGCAGGCATCTCAAACATAAGGCCTGACTGCCAGATGTGGCCCTGGAAGCTCTTTATCTGCCCCCCATTATAACTGGGCTCTGTTACCCTGCACATGCTTGATCTTGTCTGATTTCGGAAGCTAAGCAGGGTCAGGCCTGGTTAGTACTTGGATGGGAGACCGCCTGGGAATACCGGGTGCTGTAGGCTTGTACCATAGTCTTTCGAGACTGAAGGTTGCCAACCCTCCTTTCAGCAGTGCCTTTCAGCAGTGCTGCTTCTGCCAAGGCTCTTCTCTTCTGTCATTTGCCCAGAGGCAGGCGATGAAGACAAAATGCCCTGCCCTGTTACCTCCTAGTAATTGGAGTTCAGATGTACACTGAGTGTGGACATTCTACTTAGCCACCAGGGTTAACAGTCATTAGACAAGGATATACCTAAACCCCTTTTAAAGTCATCTGTGCAAGCAGCCATCATGGGAAACACAATCCTATCTAAACACCTCCCCCCCCCATGCACCCACAAGACAGCATGTGGCATCTTGCTGGGGGCAGTCCCAGTGGTTTCCTCCAGGTAAGGGAAACATTATTTCTGAACAGATCTACTTGGACCTGCATCAGTGATTTTGCTGGCACAAGACCAAGTGACCTGGGAAGACTGAGGCTGGGAAAGGGGATAGGATATCAGCAGCACCACTGCCACTGTATACAGTGGTGCTGTATTTCCCTTCCTGCCCTCAACACACCCCTCCCCCCCCAGTCTGTTCCATTCACCTCCACACCAACTTACTTGCACTGGGGCTTTTCTTGGGCCGCTGGTGCACCGCTACAGCCAGTTGCCGCTTGCAAAGGCAGCCCATCTTTGCGACCACTGTAAAGCACACTACACCATTGGAATGTACCTTTCAGCAGCCTGGAAGCCCAATAGGATTGAACCCCAAATCTTGTGGCGGATAATTAAAAAAAAAGTTATACAGTGTCTGAAGATGTGCTCTCTTTTGTCTTATGGATCTACTACCAATCAATGTTATCGGATGACCCCGTTTCCCACAGTATATGAGATGTGTGTCTTGATTCACTTTCTCCCTTCTCCGATTAAAGCGGAATACAGCTGTACCATTACTTCTCACAAACTGGATACTTCTGTAGATGCGGCCTCATGAGTCATGTTCACTTTCATAGGTGCGCATTTGTAGATATACATAAGTGTGTATTCATAACTTCACTGGCATATATTTGGACATCCTGACACAATGTTAAAGAGTAGCAGTTCAATGTTTTAAAAATAAGGAACATCTTCAGAGATGAAGAACAGAGTGTTAAGCATTTTTTTTTTTTAATTCACAGAATAAGAAACTTGGGGTGCTGCCAAATACATGTTTTTTTTCAATTCCCAGCATACTAATGCAGTATTCCTGGCACCTATAAATCACAAGGATTGGAGTGCTCCATGTCGATCGCTATTTACTCCAAATGGCAGCCTGTGGGTTATCATTTGGGTATGAGTAGCACAGTCCTCAACTTTGGGAAGGACACAGCATTCAGTACTAAACCATCTGCTATGCATGCAGATGATCACAAGTTTAATACCTAGATTCCCTAGTTCAGTGGTTCCCAACCTTTAGGTGTCTGTGGAACACTGAGGCAAAAACTGGAATCATCATAGACCACATGCGGTTGTGGGCAGTCTGGTCTAAGCCCACTCTGGTTGTCCGTCTCCCGAGCACTCACCCACAGACTATCAGAAGACAATGGATCGCCCACAGCCACAGTTGACACTTCAGTGGCTGTGGCTGCAAGCAGTTCATTCTCCGCCCTTTCTGGGGGTCCACTGGAGATTTCTTGCTTGGTGAGTCACTAGAAGAGATCAAAGGTGATTTCCCCCCCCCCCCCGAGACCTTGCAGACCACTTCTCAGAGGCTCACAGACCACAGGATGGGAACCACTGCTCTAGTTAAAACTATATCCAATACTGAGTCTAGGAAAGAACTCTGCCTGAGATTCTGGAGAGCAGCTATCAGTCAGATAGACAATACTGGTGGAGACAGAA
Organism: Tiliqua scincoides; assembly: GCF_035046505.1. Classification (NCBI taxonomy): domain Eukaryota; kingdom Metazoa; phylum Chordata; class Lepidosauria; order Squamata; family Scincidae; genus Tiliqua; species Tiliqua scincoides. The sequence continues at coordinate 241,738,196 of NC_089822.1, read as the reverse complement.
ATGTCCTGACCAATGCAGCTTCATATTCACCCCCAATAGTGTGGATTGGTTGGTAATATTTTGGAGACTCCATGCAACTGAACTGAGTCACAAAACATGTAGCTTCAAAACATTACAGCTGCAGCATGGAAGCACCATAATACTAAACGATGTTTGCATCCTCTGTATCAGATGTCCAGCGCTGGAACAGTCTGTCTCATACTGTTGCAAGATTACTCTTATTGAAGATTTTCATGCAAAGTTTGGATGGCCAGCAGAGGGCGTAGCTGTTGCCTGTACCTAGTATGGGGTTAGACTAGACCAGGGGTGCCAAAACCCCGGCCCAGGGGCCACTCACGGCCCTCGGGGGCTCCCAATCCGGCCCGCAGAGAGCCCCCAATGTCCAATGAGCTTCTGGCCCTACGGAGACTTGCTGGAGCCTGTGCTGACCCAACGCAACTGCTCTCTGCATGAGGATGACTGTTTGACCTCTCACCTGAGCTGTGGGACGAGGGCTCCCTCCACTACTTGCTGTTTCACATCTGTGATGCAGCAGTGGCAGCAAAGGAAAGGCTGGCCTTGCTTTGTGCAAGGTCTTTTATAGGCCTTGAGCTACTGCAAGAGCTTCATTCATTCATATAAGTTCCATCTCTAATAAATTCATTTATTTATACAAATTTTAAATGTAAATTAATTCTTTTTTTTCCCCGGCCCCCGACACAGTGTCAGAGAGATAATGTGGCCCTCGTGTCAAAATGTTTGGACACCCCTGGACTAGACGATCTCCAAAACCCCTTCCAAGTCTAGCATTCTATGATTCTACATTTGGCAGCACATTTGAATTGGCTCTCCAGGAGTTATACCCAAACAGAGCCTATTAAAGAAATAGCTTGAGCCTGGACAGAAATCCCTTAGAGACCCTCCCTTACATCCCATTATGCTCTGCAAGATCAATATTGTGTCCCCAATCACTGTACAGCAAATGTACACAGCAAAAAGTTGAGACGGGCAGCCCCATAACTATGAAAATTCCTCACCTTGCCCTCTCACCAAGCTTGCACCTACATATTACTAGAAGCCTCTTGAGTCATTTCTAAAATCCAGATAGCTTATCAGGGCTTCATATACGACAGGTACAAGGGCTGAGGAATTAGCATTTGTAATGTCTAACCTTGAACTTTTATTCTAAACTACAATATTGCTGCTTCTATATTTTTGCCTGTATGGACAATGCCTTTAATATAAACTACCATCCTATAGTGACAATTCAAAGTATTTAATGGAAAAAGAAAACACAAAGTATACTCTCTCTCTCTCTCTCTCTCTCTCTCACACACACACACACACACACACATACACACACACACACAGATTTGTGGTCTCTTAAAAATATGTTTTATCACACAATGGGCACGATCCTAACCAACTTTCCAGCACCAAGGTAAGGGCAATGCAACTCTAAAGTAAGGGAATGAACATTCCCTTACCTTGAAGGGGCCTCTGTGACTGCCACCTAACTACAGGATGCAGCACATGCCCTATTGGCACAGCTATATTAGTATGGAAAGTTGGTTAGGATGTGGGTCAAAATATTTCAAATATTTGTAACTAAAATGAACACATTTGATATAAAATCAGTTTTCTTTTTAAGATATGGTTACTACTGTGAAGGGTCTAGGATTTTTTTCCCCACATCCCTGCAGCTCAGGAAAAGGACTTAAATTCCCCCTTTGATCTTTTACTCAAAGCAAATGTTGCCAGGTTAAGAAAATGACTGCACAGCACACAACCCCACAGCTAATTAGGAGCCATAAGTTTCCACATAACGATAATAAATGCACAAAGCTTACATCAGCAACTGAGATGAACTGCTCTTTGAATGTATTGCAGGCTCACAAACTGCAGTCTCCCTAAGGTATCTTGTAAATTCCCATCTTTGAAGCCCCAAGTCCAATTTACATTTAACAGCAAAACTGAACAGTTAAAAGATTATGGACAAAAAGGCTTAAGGACCCCAGTGGTTAATTGATCTAGCCTTGTTTTTTAAGCTGTACATTCCCTTGAAAGCTTTTGTTTTCTTTCAGCTTTATAAAGCATTTAAACATGGCTGGACAGATTGTGTCACTTTCCTCCAAAAAGGAAATCAAAGTATTTGTATTGGCAACCTTCAGTCTCGAAAGACTATGGTATCGCGCTCTGAAAGGTGGTTCTGGAACAGCTTCTAGTGTGGCTGAAAAGGCCAATTCGGGAGTGACAATCCCTTCCACACCAGGAGCAAGTGCAGTCTGTCCCTGGTCTGTCTCCCTGGCTATGGGCCTTCCTTCTTTGCCTCTTAGCCTCAGACTGTTGGCCAAGTGTCTCTTCAAGCTGGGAAAGGCCATGCTGCACAGCCTGCCTCCAAGCGGGCCGCTCAGAGGCCAGGGTTTCCCACTTGTTGAGGTCCATCCCTAAGGCCTTCAGATCCCTCTTGCAGATGTCCTTGTATCGCAGGAAATCAAAGTAGATAGCGAAGAACACCAAAAAGTTCCCTTCAAACTGAATGATCAATGCAATCACAAACAAGGTTCAATATAGCAAACATAAAGTGAAGCACATGGGGACAAACTAGGACACCTATCCTATTTTTGAGTAGTGATGCAGCTATGCCAATGCGTTGTGCACTGCATCATGCGGTGGGAAGCCTCTTCAAGGTAATATTTATTCCCTTACCTCAAGGCTGCATTATGGCTGTATCAGTGCTGGAACATTGGATTAAAATTGGGTTCTTAGTCATGCTTCATTTTAGAAGTGATCTAAAGGACCCTTGAAGCAGAGTATGACAAGGATTAAACTGGCCTTCACAGCTCCACATGAGGGGCTTTCTCCACAGTTGTAATGGATTGTGAAGATGCTCCCTATGAAGTTCAGCATGACGTCAGGAAGTCCTTACCTCTTCATTGAAGGAGGACCGTGATGGGTGGAAGACAAACATATTGACTAGTAAATAGGGCCAGTCAAATTTTCAAGCTCTTAAAATGGTGTGGGAAAAGCAAAGAGCGAGAAAAGTTTTTCCCTCTGGCAGGACTCAGGATCACCCACTGAAATTAACTGGCAGCTTCAGGCCAGAAGCAAAAAAAAGTACTTCACACCATGCATAATGGAATTCACTACTAGGAAATGGTGACGGCTATTGCCTTAGATGGCTTTAAAAGGGAAAAAAAAAACAAATTCATGAAGGAGAGAGATCTAGCAAGCGCTATTTGTCATGATGTCTGTATGACGACTCCAGGTTCACAGCCCATATAACCATGAATATCAATTTTTTTTGGGGGGGGGGGTGTCAAACAACAAGGGAAGGCTAATGTGCTCAGTAGGGTTGACAACTCTGACTGAAGCTGCTCCTGTTAAAATCTTTAAAATTGTTTTCAGTTAGTCCCCTGGGGATTGATTCTGATTCCTGTAGATACCAGGCCAGGGCTGGGGGGCTGTCCGCCCTTCAGACTGCATCTGACTGGCCTCTGTGAGGGAAAAACAAGCTTCTGGACCAGATGGGCCTCTGATTTGACCCAGTAGGGTTCTGCATATGTTCTTACGCTATGTTCACTTTCATTATGGGGTACAAAGTCACCAGTTGTAAGCCATTTGAAACATGAATGTGCTCTCAGCAATTTTCAACCAGTGTGCTGCAGCAAATTGGTGTGCAATGAATGGTCTGCAGGAGTGCTGTGGGAGTTGGGGGGAAGGGTCATTTATCAGTAGGGCCATTGGTGGGTGTGAGCTCACATGGTGAGCTCACCACCAGCATGGTGTGCCTTGTCAATTGTCAAAAAAACTGACTGTGTTCCTTGACAATTTTAGCATCTCGTCAGTGTGCCATGAGATGAAAAAGGTTGACAATTGCTGTACTATATTCTCCCTAATTCTTATTATGAATCATTATTCCATATAGCCTTCTTTACTGGTCCATAGTGGGGGGAGGGGCAAGGAAGTTCTCATTTTCATGGGTACTAAACATGCGTATCAACATCAGGGGGTCAGAGCCAGAAGACACAGTCATAGTCCCCATCACCCCCATGGCAACACAAATTCAATAAAGGCATAAGGGATTACATGACAAGACAGATAGAGTGTCTAAGCTTGTGTTCCATCTGCCCTACTAGATTACCCATGTAGCGCAGCTGTGACATGACGTTACAATGGACTACAAGCAGCAAATGGACTACAGGTTCAACTTCATCCACAGTCCTGCATAATAGCAAATAAGCTAATACAAAAGGCCCACTGCTGATATTGTGCTGCAATCCCCTCACCTCCAGAGGCTCTTCTGAGCCCCAGAGAGGTTGCACATGTCCACCCGTGGCCCCTGCTGGGCTCAGACTGGCAAAAAAAAAACCTATGCTACTTTCAGGTTCTTTGTGAAACCAGAACTGACTTTTTATGCTTTTAGAAGGCATTATGAGGGTCCAGGTCTGCCGGCCCAAGGGGTTCAGAGATCTGCAGAAAAGAAATACATGGGTACAAATCCATGGATAACACAGGCAGACCTGTACACATCACAGTCACATATGACACCAAGATCCAGCAGGATAAATACGTATATTTGCATAACAGATTTTTAAGGCCTGTGTGACATTGCCTTTGTAAACACTGAATAATATAAAGTACCGTGGGCCCTTCTTATTCACAACCTTGGCATCAATGAATTTGAATATCTACAAATGCTGAACCCATGGCTGGAGATCCTTAGAGGACTCCCGGACACACCCGGAAGAGGCTTCCTGTCACTTTCTGAGGTACGGGAAGGCTACCTGGAGCCTTACCTTACTACAGAGGGCCTCCCCTCCTGGAAGTGATTGGAGATTTGCAGGAAAGCCACACCTCAGCAGGCCTCCCAGATGCAACTGGAAGGCACCTCAGGTTTGCTGGCGCACCCCCCCCCCCATGGATTTCATTGTCCACAGAATTTGGTATCTGTAGGGGGTCCTGAAACAGAACCCCTGTGAATACTGAGGGCCCACCGTACAACAAATTTGAGAGAAGAATGAGTATCTCTGCAGGTTCTCTAAAACGTCCCTTTGCCGACTGTAGGTGCTAGCAGCAGACCGCATTTTACATTGCACTGCTCACAATAGATAGGTAGATAGTTTGTAACACTTATGCATGACCATTCATTACATGGACTGGACTGCATCTAGTTACTATAGCCATCAATCATAAACTGCTCCTGTGTCTTTGTGCTGAAATGTATAAAAACACTCCCAATATTCTGTAGTAATCTAAGTAAGATAGCCTGTTCACGCATGCATACCATCAGCCTTGATGCCATCATCATGAAGATCAAATGATGGCTTTCTTTGATAAACTATCGGAAATACAAGACGACAGATACCATACTATCTTACATAGTCTCAAAAATCCAGTGTTTTTCAATAGTGTGTTCCTGCATTTAGATACCAGTAATCCAACGCACAGCATTTGAGATTTTACATGTTTGCGTGAACCAGGACAGAGCCCTATCTGATCTATTAGGCTAGAAAAGTACATTAACAGTGAAATCCTATGCGTGATTACTCAGAAGCAAGTCCCACTGTGCCCTTTAAAAATTAATTCCACATAAGTGCACATAGTATTGCAGCCTAAGGGCCCAATCCTATCCAATTTTCCAGTGCCGGTGCAGCTGTGCCAATAGGGCATGCACTGCATCTTGTGGTGGGGCAGCAATCACAGAGGTCTCCTTAAGATATGGGAACATTTGTTCCCTTATCTTGGGGCTGCATTGAGGCTGCACTGGTGCTGGAAAATTGGATAGGATTGGGCCCTGTTACTACACAGTCCACTGAGTAATGTTAGAAGCAAGCAAACAAGGAATGGCACTACGCCAGAAAAGCAACTGGGTTGAGTTTGTACAAACCATCCACCTCATACGCTGCAAGGGGTGCTCCTGTATGGTCACATCCATGCTATATAAAGCCTTTATACATGAATCGTGTGAGGTGGGAAGAAGGAAGCCTTATTATTTCCCATGCCAACTGTCTCGACAGCCCTAGTACAGGAAGATATTACTCAGTGTGGCCTATTAAGCTTAACTCTCAGTAAACATGCATAGGATTCTATTGAAATGCATGTGTAAGCGCAAGCAAGGTTTTTATGTTTAAGTTACCTGAATCAAGACTTCCCAGCTCAAATCTCACCTGTGCCATGAACTTACCAGGTGGCCTTGGGCAAGCCACCCCCTCTCAGCAATATGGGGATAATGCTTATACCACAAAGTAGTTATAAGGACATCATAAGATAAATACATGTGAAGTGCTTTGCCTGCCCCAATAGTGTCGTACAAATGTTAAGTCTTATTCCAATGCTGCTAAGAGTTTTATAGTTGCGGACTACAGAGAATTAGGGACAGACTGCTAGCAATTGTTAGTATAGTTGCTATGTGAATACATAATGAATGCCGTTTTTCATTTATTTATGTTGTTTTGAGATTGATTGTTATCCCTAAGTCACACTGAATATAAATGTTTATGGAAAAGTGGGGGGGGGATCTTTAAGAATAAGTCTCTTAGGGTGCAATCCTAACCCCTTATGTCAGTACTTTCCAGCACTGGCATAGCGGTGTCATTGGGACATGTGCTGCATGCTTCAGTTGGGTGTCACTCACGGAGACCTCCTCAAAGTAGCAAAATGTTTGTTCCCTGACCTCAGAGCTGCATTACCATTAAGTCAGTGCTGGAAAGCACTGACATAAGGGGTTAGGATTGCACCCTTAACAGCTTAATGTTGCTTAAACTTTTCTCAGACATGAAAATGTGTAAATCAGAACACATATTTAAGATAAGCTATTTTGCACATTACACAAAGGTCAAGCTGGATTCCCCAGTGAACAAATATACAGCAAGGGGTCCCTGACGATGAGATACAGGTGTTAGTCACATTTACATTTTTGAGGAATATTCCAGGCTAACCTAAAGCATCCATTTAAAAATGTTATATGTAGTGTGATCCTGCAGACCATATCAGATAAATTTAAAAGAAATGCCATCAAAGAAGTCATTTGTGTATTATTTGAATGGTTTCCACTTGACTTGAACAACGCCCACCAGAGAACTATCCAAGAGACACAAAAGGTGGCTGGCTGTTGACCTAGACTGCAGTCATAGACAAGGAAAAGGAAACCACGATTAGGCATCTTTGACAAAGTGCACCAAAATATACTTTCAGAGTGACGGCACCACTAGGTAAATGTAGGAAGCTGCCTTACACTGAGACAGACTATTAGTCGGTTTAGTACCTGCACTGATTGGCAGTGGCTCTCCTGAATTTCAGGCAGGTAACTTTCCCAGTCCTACCTAGAGAGGTCATGGATTGTACCTGCATTCAGCTGCATGCAAAGCTGATACTCTATCACTGGGTTACAGCCCAATTCTTCCATGTGTCGTATGACAATAGAACCAGCCCTAGGACAACATGAATTGTACGCAAGGAGCACACACAGCAATTTTGAACACAATCACTTTAATAACATTCAAAGAGTTTGTAGCAAAGCATAACGTTGCACCTTGAGCTCACGGTGAGTAATTGAGCAGATTCACTGTCAGACGCATAGTCTAATCCAGATAAGCAAGGGGACAAAGCATCTGACCATAATCAAGGCGGTTTCAGGAACTGCCCTTACAGTACTGCCAAATGACCATTTCTTGCTGCTCGAGACTAACAATAATGGTCTGGGGTACTTTATAGGTCCACTGCCCTTTATTGGTCTTACTTTATAGACCCAAGAGGATGATGTGCTGCTAATAAAAGGAAGTCAAATATTTGTGAAAATTAGAGGCATTTATCAATATGTCAAAAATGGAAAGGTGGTAGACTTTTCTCAATTAAATGTGCACAAAATACCATTTGAAGTTCCAATGTTAGCAGTAAAACGTTCTGAGATATTAGAATAATAAGAATGACATTTGGTAAATTAATTTTAGAACCCAGACCAGTGGTTCCCAAACTTTTCAGCATCAGGACCCACTTTTTCAAACAACTTTCTGTTGGAACCCACCTAGGTTTACCAGACTTTTAAAAAAGGAGATCCAGAAAGAAATTGCTTTTTTTTATTTATAAGTAATAAAAGCCAGGAAAAAAGACCCTCAAACATTTATCTCCCTATATTTGCACATGCTTGCAAACTGCAGGAGCTCAGTTCCTTGCAGGGCAGTTACCAACTACAGTATCTGATTTTTCAATCGCCTCAAGGCTTGAAACAATTAGGGCGCAATCAGTGCTTTCCAGTACTTTCCAGCACTGACATAAGGGCAATGCAGCTCTGAGGTAAGGGAACAAACATTCCCTTACTTTGAGGAGGCCTCCGTGCGTGACACCCAACTGCAGGATGCAGCACACGTCCCATTGGTACCGCTATGCCTGTGCTGGAAAACACTGATATAAAGGGTTAGGACTGAGCCCTTAGGGTGCGATCCTACCCAAATTTCTAGCACCGAGGTAAGGGCAATGCAACTCTGAAGTGAGGGAACAAACATTGCCTTACCTTGAGGAGTTCTCCGTGACTGTCCCCCAACTGCAGGATGCAACATGCGCCCCACTGGCACACTATGTCAGTGTGGGAAAGTTGATTAGGATCACACCCTTAGTTATCTTTCCATTGCCCTTGGGTGATCCACTAAAAATCAGGTTGCGACCCACCAGTGGGTCCCGACCCACAGTTTGGGAACCACTGACCACTGAAGGCTGAAAAAGGTAAATGGATGGTTGGAGCAGGAAATTTTCACAAATGCAATCAAGCATTATCCTGACACAGTGGGGAGGGGAGGTCATATTTAAAGGGCACACGTGTGCACACGCACACATATACAGGGCTTGGGCTGTTTGCTAAGCACACATGGTGCAAGTGCCATTGTTTTTCTAAGTCCTTGGGGGTGTGTCATTTTTCGTCCCTTACCTCCACTTATGAAGCGCAAAGCCTGGACACTGGTCACCACATGTGTTGCAAGGATGCTCTCTTTCCAGTTCACCCAAGGCAGTCAACTTTGTTGAAGGAAAAAGGAGAAAAGAAGACAGGATGGAAACAATACCCTCTCTCTCTCTCTCTCTCTCTCTCTCACCCCATTCACAAGACTGAAACCCCCTACCTTGTGGTTCACCCTGCTCATCAGGGGATGCCCGTCTGCTCCCCATTTACTAAAGGAGGTGTGGACCCCACTTCACACCCAGAAGTGAAAAAGGAAGAATGAAAGAGAAAGGACTCTCTTCTTTCAAAGACATGACTGGGGGGAGGAAGAGAAACAGAGAGCCCAATCCTATGCATGTCTACTCAGAAGTAAACCCCAAAATAGTCAATGGGCTTACTCCCAGGTAAGTGAGGACAGGATTGCAGCCAGAGAGAGAGGAACTGTGACACGTCCAGCAGTGCGTTCAACCAGCAGCCCCCAGGCGCTGCTTTGGACAAAGGGCGCAGGCGAGTCCAGGTGGCCAGGCTCCTACTGGGAAGTGACAGTGACGTGGGGAGGGGTCCGGACCCTGCGCACTGGCGCTGGCCCAGCAGGCACAAAGCTCTGTTGGCGGGAGAAGGGGGTGGTCGAGGGTGCCACCGGGCGGGGCGCAGTGGCTGCACCAGGGCGCGCGACGCCCGGTGCCCCGCGTTCCAAGGGGAGCGCATCGGGGCACTCCCGGGCGCCCCGCCCCGCCCCGCCTGCCCAGCCACGCCAGAGGGACCCACTCAGCGTGCCCCGTGGCGGGGGAGAGGCACTCACCGATCTGCTGGAGAGGCGCTTCCGAGAGCCCCGGCTGAACATGGCAGCGGCTCCCCCGAGGGCTGCTGGCCCCGCTCGACAGACCCCGAGCTGCTGCTGCTGCTGCTGCTGGAACCGGAGCTGCACCTTCCGCGGCACAAGGCTGAGCAGCTGGTGCCGGCTTCCTCCTGGCGCGCCCCGCGGAGGGCTGTCCCCTCCTCTCGCAGCCCAGCCCACTGCCCACCGCTCAGCCCCAGGTTGGCTCCTCGCTCACGCGCCGGGGGCAGCCCCCTCGCCCCACCCACACCCCCACTGCGCCCTCCACGTGCGTCTCCTGGCGTGGAGCACAGCCTCGCCTCGCCCCGCCTCCAGGTCCCCCGCAGCGGCACAGGCAGGGCTCCCTCGCCCCCTCCGCCCCGCCACGCCCCTTCGGCGACCCAGGAGGGGACCGAGAGTCGAGGCTCAGCCAGCCACACGCCTCCTGTGCTTGGCGGGCAGTGGCGAACCTCCCTCAGCCAACTCGCTCAAGTCTGGGGGGGGGGGGGTGGGAAGGTGCTCTGCTTCTGCAGGACACGTGTGTGCGTGCATGTGCGTGGCGTAGCTAGAGGGAGTGCAGAGCACCGGCTCAGCAGCGTGCAAGGGGACCCTCCCCCCTCGGAGCGATTCTGGGCCGCTGCGTGTGTGTGTGCAGTGGCATAGCTAGAGGAGGGTCAAAGCACTAAATTTTGCTGGGTGCCTCACCACAGTGTGCAAGCCCCTACCACTCTGTGTGTGCACATGTGTGTGCATGCATGTGTGCAGTGGCTTAGCTAGAGGGGCGCAAAGCGCTAAGTTTTGCTGGGCGCCTCACCACAGTGTGCAAGCCCCTCCCACTCTGTGTGTGCACATGGGTGTGCATGCATGTGTGCAGTGGCATAGGTAGAGGGGTGCAAAGCGCTAAGTTTTGCTGGGCGCCTCACCACAGTGTGCAAGCAGACCCTGCCCCTCCCCTTCAGAGCCATTCCTGGCCACTGTGTGTGGGGGAGGGGTTGCCTTTGCTTGTCTGGCTGGTCTAAAGACTGCCCGGCACAGCACATGTTGGCCCTTGAAATCGCCAGTTTCCGATCCATGCAGTTGGAGCTTCGCCAAGAAATGTGGCCATCCCTCTTAGCAAGGAAGTCTGGCTGCAGCCTTGACTGGAAGGTGTGTGGAGGAGACACCTTCCTCTCTCCCCTACTCCACTATCACTCTTTTTTCACACTTTCCCTCATGCTCTGTGGCTCAAAATATGATTCAGGACAGCATCTTCCATGTTTCTTACAGGAAGATGCACAGTCTAATATTATTTATGCCATCTTTATCCCACTTCTAGGAGCTCAGGACAGCATACATGGCAAACTCTCTGTTCATTTTAACCACAAAACAATGCTGTGAGGTAGGTTAGGCTGAAAGAAACTGACTAGTTTAAGATTACCCAGTGAATTTCATTACCGAGTTAAGATTACAGTTCTAATTCATCACTTTAACCACTACACTGCACTGGTAATATGCGGGTCATAATCCATGTGGGTCTTTCAAGCTATAGTCCGCAAGTTTAATTGGAGCAAGAGACTAACTAGAGGCTGGTGCAGTTGACCCAGCACTGCATCTGGCCCCAGTTCCCCCACACCTGTTCAGAGGCAGACAGTGACATTCTGCACCAGCAGAAGTTCCCAAACCATATTCAATTTCCATGCGACCTGCACCCATCATTGTTTAAATTCAGTTGCCTGTTCTGGGGCTGTACCATATGCTGCCTCCCAGTAATTAAGCTGCTGGGACTTTGCCAGTTGCCATCGACAAGTGTGACATTTGAAAACTGCCTAACAGTAAAGGGGAGGTCTGAATGGAAGCCTGAAATCTTCACGTTTTCTGAGATCAGAAGTGACAAATATTCTCCAAAGGAAGCACATCTATGGAGAAAACAGCATATAAACCACATGCGGAGAGTCACATACGTATTATACCTTTCCCCCTATGTTTACACATGCTGGGGTAACCACAGTTGCCTGTGGCTTTCTGGTTTGCATGATCGTTGTTGTTTCCTACACAGAAGTGTTTTCCCTGTAAGAAATGTTTCATTAACATTTGAAGCACTTCTTCATCTTTATGTAATTCAGATCCAGCCACGTAAGTTTCCTGAAAGCCACTTGTACTTTCCAAGGACAGTCTATCCTAGGACTGGCCCAAACCTCCTGATGCCAAATGCTGGCCCCTTATGAGATGATGTGCCAGTCTCTGCTCCTCCCATTCTCTGATGTTGAGTAGTCCATCACTCTCCTTTCCTCCACATTTTGTCTTCCTCTCTATTCCCCTCTTCCTTTTTCAATCTAGGGAGTGCAAGGAGATGGAAGAGCAGTGGAGCAAGGAGGTGGATAGATATGGGCACCTCCCATCAATCTGCTGCCTGAGATGACCATTTCAGTTTGCCTCATGGACAGGCCAGACCTAGTCTTTCCAGTACACTTACTCACCGAGGCTTCTGCCCGTACTCCTTAGCAAGAAACATATAGTATGTGCCATCGATGGTATTATTCTCAAAGAATGTCATGGCCAGCAATGGTCTCACCAACATTACTTAACCTGCTGAAAGCATTTTATTTAATTAATTCATTGATATTCCATTTCTCCTCCAAATGCATCCGAATGGCATTCAAAGTCACCCCCCCCTTTTTACTCCCACAACAATCATGCAGGGTAGGCTACTCTGAGAGAGAGAATGACTGGCCTAAGGTCTCCCAGTATGCTTTGAAGCTGAGCAGAGACTTGAACTTGCATCATCCCAGTCTAAGGGCCAAACTAGACATTACATGAAATGCACTGGAATATATTTAGGGATGTATTTTCAGTTTAAAACAGCTGCCATGTGGAGGTATAAACCAGATCAAGGCTAGGCTGAGGAGTTAGGGGGTAAACCTTTATTTCCATGCCGATTTCCTGAAGAACATAGTGCCCTCTGCCCCCAAATTGCTTTGATTGAGTCAAATAGCCATTGTGCTTCAGCCATTGTGCATTGAGCAAATGGTGCCATTTGCTTGAGTTAATAGCCGTTGTAGGGGGTGGGGGAATTGGGGGGAGGGTTATGGTGTGGAAGTAAAAGTAAAAACAGCCCTCCCCCTCTATGTTATGGTCCTATCTGAATTGAGTTCCTGTGTGACTGCCATATTTAAAGTGGAAATAAGCCCCTAACTGGACAATCATGCATTTAATGTCACATGTAATTTGACCCTGATAAATGCTCTAACCACCAGACAGCATTGGTGTGACAACCACATGAACAAAATAAGTTATGTAACCATCACTTTTGACTTTCCTCAGAGTCATAATCATTTACCCAGTTACATCTGGCATGGAACTAATAAATATTAAATCAAACTAGACTTGAACGGCCAACCTTCAGGATGGCACTCAGTGCCCCAATCACTCTTCTGACATGAGTCTCTGCCAACAAGAGACTCACAAAACCTCTCCTGGACCCCTGTTCTTATTAATTTCTTCAAATGGTTGAGAATTTTTTACCACTTAATATTTGATAAATATATTTTCAACTACTAATCATTCCAATGACTCTGTTTGTAATGTGAATTAAATTTTCACTCTCATAATTTCCTTCCTTCCAACACCTGCCATGTCCATGATAGTCTTCTTGTATTCCTTTTTAGAAATAGGTCTGGGGGGGAAAAGGCGAAAAGTCTGATGAAAGTTTAAGGAAAGCTTCTTCTATATTAGTCCTTATTTGCCAGGTGTACAGATATGCCCTACACATAATTCTAATAGTTTCTTAATTATACTAGATTTTATACGAGGCAATAACATTTCATTTCATAATTTTTTCAGAACTATTACATAAAGGTTTGTACCTGAAAATCTGTTCTCAAATATCCCTATAAAATAAGAGGGCATAGTGGAACTATTAATGTACTAGATTCACTGCCAGACATGAAGATTTTCTAAAGGGTTTAGTATGCATCCAATGCATGCAATATAATGCTTAACGTTTTATAGCACTTTCTGAGTGTGTGAGGTGTTTGACATACAGTATATTACCTTGATATTGCCTTTACATTATGCTTATTGCAACTGGGGAGCCGCTGCTGAGAAGGGGTGGCTTGCAGTATGTCTGTACTCAGAAGTAAGCCCCATTAACTTCACTGAGATTTACTCCCAGGAAAGTGTGTATAGGCATTAAAAACATTGCTTCTGGTTTTAAGGGGAAAAAAACAGAAGAGACTTTTTTTCATTGTAAAGCTCAGTCTGAGCCTGGCAGAGGCTGTAAACAGACATCAGTGGCCTCTGCTGGGCTCAGAGGACCCTCTGGAGGTGAGGGGAGCAGAGCTCCAGCGGGTGTGCATGCCAGGGGGTGCGTGCGGAGAGGGCTGCAGACCCATGAATAACTGAATCCGTGGATATGGATTCCACAGATATGGGGCCCCCTTGTACACACATGCACACACAAATTATGCTGCATCTCCTGTTATGGACAAGGTGGCATTTAGGTGGCACTGTGCAAGAAGCCTAATGATTGGAGGGGAAAAAATAAAAATAAGTTTCATTTTATCTCAGCATTTTGCCCAGCTCTCTGTTCAACTCTACCATTTCTATGAATACTGCAAATCAGTTTCCTGACCATTCATACGCAGAACAAAGACACTCAGAAAAGGAGAATGGGAGGACGATGTACAGCACAGAGGTGGAAGTCCATTTTCCCTGCTACCCCTCAAACCATGAACCCTGGATGCTGTTTGGCAACTAAATTAATTTTGGCTGCCTTTGGGGGGGCTAGAAAAAAAGTTAAGCCAAAAGGAAGCAGGAAAGTGAACATTTTATATTTAAATATATTCAATACTGTAGTCATCTATTTAACTTGTTTTGCAGTTGAAACACTGCCACAGGGTTGAATAGATTAAGGCTGTAATCACATGCCTGATCTTATCTGATCTCGGAAGCTAAGCAGGGTCAGGCCTGGTTAGTACCTGGATGGGAGACCGCTTGGGAATACCGGGTGCTGTAGGCTTATACCATAGTCTTTCGAGACTGAAGGTTGCCAACCAGCTCCTATCCACACTTTCCTGAGAGTACACAATAGGACACGGCTGAAAACAATAGGACTTACTTCTTGAGTAGACATGCATAGGATTGTGTCCACAAGCATCTAAATAAAGGAATAAGGGCCCTATCCAGAGCCCTGTGTGCTGGCTCACCGCTGGTGCACACTGTCACAAACATGCCATTTTTTTTAACAATCATAACATGCAAAAGCTTTTGTTGTTTTTTAATTTTAAATGAGGCTGTCAGAATCCCTGGTCTTAAGTGCTTCAGAGGTAGGTTTGTGCTTGTACACGCAGGTCATCTCAGAGGTTGGGTCATGGAGCAGAGCAGGTCATTGACTTCACTCCAAACCACTATTTTGCCTGTGGCTCCACACACATCAGCTACTATTTTGCAACCAGCTCCAACTGGTGGACCTTGGGAGTCCTAGAACAAAACAAAAGTAGACCCTGCAAATATGAAATCTGCCTACACCTCAGCAATACTATCTGGCAAGAAGAGAGAGAGAGAAACTTGAAGGATTTTATGGTACATTCCTATGAAAAATCCTGTCATTGGATGGGACTGGAAACAGCAGTATAATTTTATACTTTCCCATTTAAACACTTTTTGGCTTACTTTACTGCTTAATGATGTGGCAGCTTTAAAAAAAATGATGGCTTCAAATTAACAGCTGTTTCATAACTTCCCCATATAAATACTTGCTTGATTCTGGACAATTGGCAATGCTAGACCACCTGGACAACTTGATGAAGCTAGAAATCTGATGAATGTAGAAACCGACACTTTTAATGTTGCACGTTCTATGTTTGTAACAAAGGCCCCAATCCTAACCAACTTTCCAGCACTGACACAGCTGTGCCAATGGGGCATGTGCTGCATTCTGCAGTTGGGGGGCAGTCACAGAGGCCTCTCCAAGGTAAGGGAATGTTTGTTCCCTTACCTCAGAGTGGCATTGCTCTTACCTCGGTGCTGGAAAGTTGGCTAGGATTGTGCCCAAAAAGAATTGCAGTGGGAGTACCAAGGGAGGGAAGGGGAGCATAAGTAATACATTTTCAATTTTAGAAAGGATACAGGGATCAACGGCAGCCCAAACTGATTCCTCACCTGAAACAAATACCTGCCACTCCCTCCCCCAAATTGTTTGTTCCATCGTGAAAAATCATGAACAAGTGCATGTGTGAGCACTGCCAACCAATGGCGTCACTAAGATTTGCGTCACCCAGTGCAGGACGCCTGTGTGTCACCCCATGCAGTGCGTGGGGCAACACCCCAGATGGTAGGCATGGTGATGTACCATCGCCCCGCCCCACTGGTTTTTTGGCAGTACCTTTTGATAGAACACAGATATTTCAGTGTGGTTTGTTTCATTGCATTCTGCATGAAATTACGCATTGATTGATATATATCACGATGGGATTATTCCTCCAAATTCTGATTTTAGTGATTTTGAAAACTTGTGGAGTCGCACACACACACCCGTGTCAACTTACTAACACCTTATTGCAGCAGTTCTCGTACTTTTAGCACTGGGACCCACTTTTTAGAATGACAGTCTGTCCAGGACCCATTGGAAGTGATGTCATGGCCAGAAGTGACATTATCAAGCAAACTAAAATAAATAATTATAAATACTTAAATTAAAATAAAAGAAATAATTAAATAAGGGGGAGCCAGTCCTGTTCCACCAAGTGAATTTTCTCTGTAGTCTGCCTGCAAAAACACCCCCCCAAAAGAATCAGTGAGATCTTCAGCCCTCCCCAGTTGAAAGTTCTTCTATTTCAAGCACATCAATGCAAAGAAGACCCACCTGGCTTTACAAGTCTGAGAGCCCAAGCCTATGCCTGTCTACTCAGAAGTAAGTCCCATTAGAGTCAATGGAGTTTACTCCCAGGAAAGTGGGAATAGGAGTCCAGCCTCAGAGCCCAATTCTATGCATGTCTACTCAGAAGTAAGTCCCATTAGAGTCAATGGAGTTTACTCCCAGGAAAGTGGGAATAGGAGTCCAGCCTCAGAGCCCAATTCTATGCATGTCTACTCAGAAGTAAGTCCCATTAGAGTCAGTTGGGCTTACTCCTAGGAAAGTGTGGGTAGGATTGGGCTGTGAGGGAAACTTTGCAAGTGCAAAATAGAAAACTTTCCCCTTACCAGCTCAAGCCTCTTTGTTGGTCCTTTCTCGTGGGGGAGGGGGAGGAAGGCTGCCTTCTGGGGCTTTTGTTGCACTCCAGTCCCATCGGATCGGGACCATTCTGGTGTCCTCACATTCTTTGCCTGGCCTGACTACCAGCCAAGGCACGTCTGCCTATTCGCGAGTAAACACTACATGAGATTGCTTCGCTTCCCATAGGGCTCCATACACTCGCAGCTGGGGGGGGAGGGACCTCCTTCTCAAGTGTTTTTGGGGCTGCATTCATTGGATCAGGACCATTCTGATGTTGGAGTCCTCTCAGGTCGCCTACTCGCAAGTAAACACGGCCACATGGCTTCCTTTCCCTTCCCATAGAGCTGAACACACTCGCAGCTGGAAGGGGGAACCTCTTTCTCGGGTGTTTTTGGGGGCCTGCACTCATTGGATCAGGACCATTCTGACATCCTTGGAGTCCTCTCTGCCTACCCTTTGCGACGGACTAAGGCAAGTGTGCCTACTCATGAGTAAACGCAGCCACGTGGTTTTGTTTGCTTTCCATAGGGACCTCCTTCTCGGGTGCATTTACTGGACCTTCTCAGGACCATTCTGGTGATGTTGGCTTCCTCTCAGCCTGCCCTTTCCGACGGACAATGGCAAGTATGCCTACTTGCGAGTAAACACGCAATACGGCTCACTTTCACTTTCTATAGGGCTCCATGCATTTTTTCCTTCCGGTTTTTTGGCCATAACTTTTGAACGAAAGGAGCTATCTCAACGGGGTTTTTGCATTGTGTTCCACTGGTCATTCCACATCCAATGGTGTATGGCATGACGTGGTAGCTCGTAAAGGTGCAATTTTAGCATGTCGCCCCCCCAGGGCATGTCACCCGGTGCGGCTCACACCCCCCGCACCCCCCTAGCGACGCCACTACGTCAACATCCTAGGCATGGCATGCACATGCACACTGATTGAGCCTGATCCAGCAGGGCTCTTCTTATGTTCTTACACATAAACACACCTGGGGTGCCTGAGGTCACACTTTAACGTGACCCCCTTTTGCTGCTTATTGGCATGTTTGTTAGTATGCACCCACTGTTACTTCCTTTGAGCTGGCTGGATCCCTTGGCCAGCCAGTGCAGAGAATCTGGTGGAGGAATGAAGAAAAGGGCTTGGTGCCAGGTGACCACCCTCCTCCTTTAGCTCTTCTTACCTTTTTCCTCCATAGCTTTCACTCTGTTGCTTTGTTTTTAAATGCAGCAGCAGAGCTGGCAAGAAAAGGAAGTTGTGAGGAGCTGAAGCACTGTTCTGCTTTCAGAAAAAGGAAGCCTTTTCCTTTTTTCTTTCCTTTGGGAGCCCGGCAGCACACTTCCTTATTTGGAAGTTGGGCAGCCCACCCTGCTGCTCTGTTTCAAAGCAGAGCACAGATAGAGGAGGTACATGGGGGACCAGGTGAGATAGCCAGTGGGCTCATGGTGCCATCCGTGTCCATCCAGCGCCTGAAGCACTCCACCATACCTCATCTTGACACCAAGACAAGTGGTGCCAGCCCTGCCTGGGATTTCCAGTGGGGGTTGCTATTTTGAAGAGGACAGTCACGCTCTTCTGTGTTTCAAATCTCATTCTTCATTGCCACCTCTCTGGTCAGCATGAGTGCAGGGAAAAGGACGTGCAGGAAGCTGACAGCCAAACCAGCCACATTGCTTAGCAATTAACGGAAGACCTTATGTTCTTCCCTTTAGTCCTTTCCACTATCAGCGGGGGATTCCCTGGGAACACAGTCACTTTCACTGCTACCACCCAAGGCTAGGAAGACAAAACAAACAGAGGCTACATTGGGAAGGCCTCCCCACCAGGCTAGCAAGGAACCCCCTAAAATCCAAGGAGTTCTGCTTAAAACCAAACAATAACAGAAGTTGAGCAGTCTTGGTAAGCAGGACCAGCTTTTTCCTTCTGAATAAACTGAGCCCAGGCAGGTAGTCAGTCAAAAACAGGAGGCATTAATTAAAAAGTAGTAGTAGGGATGGGAAAGGGGGCGGAACTAATATATTATAGTAATGCCTAATTATATTAGTTATATTAATCTTAGTTTAAAAGGTGAATGAAAAGGAGTCCCTTTTGCAGAACAGTAGCAGCTTTCAGTGACAGACTGAGGCATTGGCATGGAGCTTTCCTGTGCAGGACCTTATAAAACTTAGGTTGATGATGTCATGGGTTTATCCAGTTGGTTGACTTACAACCACATGGATATATTTACCTGTTCCCTGACCTCAGCTTGTGGCCTGGGGTGATGTCAACCCCAGGAAGAGGGCTATTGTTCTAGGCAGGGGTGTCAAACATAAGGCCTGTGGACCACATACAGCCCACAGAAGCTCTTTAGTCAGCCTACGTGATAATTAGGCTCTCTCCATGCCGCCCTTTCAGCAGTGCCGCTTCTGTTCTGGGAAGGAGAGACGGAAAGAGCCCTCAGAAGGCAAGGATTGCTACAGGGGAAGGGACAGAACAAGAGGGGTGTGAGAGGGAGATACTGTTACTTCTGCCAAGGCATCACTTAGCAGAGCACCTCTCAGCAGCTGAGTCGTCTCAGCAGAAGCTGCGCTGCTGAAAGGTGGCTACGCTTCCCCACATTTTGAAAATATGATCCACGTTGGCTTATTTTCTCTTCTGTCTTTTCCAACTGATAAGTTCCTACATGAGAACAAAGTGCTTATTTCTCGCCGTCATCTGCTTAATGATGCCACTTCCAGCCCTTAGTAGGCACCAAAAATGCTAGTTGGTCTACCGTATGAAACAAGTTTGACACCCCTGTTCTTGGGAAAGACAGTGAAACTACATTCTGACCTTGGTCCTCTGCCATGTGGCTCTCTGGAAATGGTGATGAATCCCAAAGAACAAGAGCGACTGCATGAAGAGCAAGAGTCACTTTTTGGATGCTGAGACATTACATCACCCTTTGAGGGTTAGGAATTGTCCAGAGTTAGAGAAAAATGGGGAGGAAGAAAGACTCTTCATCATAATCAAATATAGATTAGAAACCACAACTGCCTTTTTGCAATTTAATCTTGGAATATATCATGATGTCATTGTGGGTGCAGGCTATTGTTTTATTGATCAATGTGCCTTATTTCATCATCTAAATTTTACTGATTTATTTTTTCTCAGCCATTACATAAGAAGAGCCCTGCTGGTTCAAGCCAAAGCCCATCTGGTACAGCTTCCTGTATCTCACAGTGGCCCACCTGGTTGCCTCAGGGAGATGCAAGAGAATAAGATACTTGTATCCTGTACTTCCTTGCATCTGGCATTCAGAGATAGCCCAAATCTAGAACCAGGAGGTTGCATATACCCATCATGGCTTGAAACCTATGATGGACTTTTCCTCCATAAATTTCCAGTCCCCTTTTAAAGACTTCTAGGCCAGATGCCATCGCTATGTCCTGTGGCAAAGAGTTCCACAGATTAATTACAAGATGGGTAAAGAAATATTATCTTTTGTATGTTCTAACTCTCCCAACCCTCAATTTTATGGATGTCCCCTGGTTCTGGTGTTGTGTGAGAGGGAAAAGAACATCACTCTATGCACTATATACACCTCAGTATAATTTTATACATTTCAATTATGTCTTCCCCTCAGGTGCCTTTTCTCCAGACTGAAGAGCCCCAAACGCTGTAACATTTCCTCTGGTGCCACAGCCCAGTAATCATTTTGGTTGCTCTCATTCTGGGTTATTCAGAGAAAGGTGGGGCATGTGTTTATATGTGTAACTGAACCTTGTGATGAATCGTGCAGCTCCAAAGATAACTGAACTGGCATACCTGGTTATCAGGCTGTAGTTGAAAAACCTTAGAATGACTCCAAAGCTCGGTTTCTGCTCACACACCTCGTTTTCTTTGTCAATTTCCAGAATCCCCTAGGCAAAAGAAAATCTAGCATCCTGAATAAATGTCACTGAATGAAGAACGGTGTGCAATAAAATGGAGGAATTTGCTCTGCTACATTTTCGCTCTCTTTATGCTCCAAATCCCTTGCCGTTATGAAGCATTTTATCTCTCCGCCTGGCTTTATAAGAAAAGGCATCATGATCATGTCTCGGGTTATGAAGATCTCCCGGTTACTGGAAAGTGAGGTGGATGAGAATGTTTTAGTCTGCCTGGAGCAGAAGAGAATCCAGGCAGCAGATGTTCATTTCACTTCATTTTGCCTTGTGAGGGTTTTTTGTCATCATTCTTGTCTTGGTGTTGTTTATTACGGTTTGGGGGATAGATACATTCAGCCGGAAGTAAACCTATCGATACCTACCATTGCATGCTCCCCACATTGCTTGAGTCCCCATGGAAAGCTATGCATTCAGTTAGATAACACATGATCAATGCTTTCAGATGCCTGAGTCATCTGCCATAGCTAGAGCAGGGCAATCAATACTCTGGTAACTATTGCCATGCATTAATCACCTCCCTTCTCCTCCTCCAGCTTCTCTAAGTTGAATTAGAAACCGGCTGTTATGTACACATGAAGGTATTTCTAAACAAGCTCCCTCCTTCTAACCTTTGGATTTTTTTTTTATTGTGTTAGTTGCTAGGGAACTGAGCAAGATTTATAGGCTTCCTTTGTTAATTTGAAAAGGCAGTCTTTGCTTTGGTTGTAAAATAAGCATTTGGAAGAGGACAGCATGCCGAAACGCCATAAAACCTCCTAGCTAGTTTCACTGCAATGGGAAAAAAAGCCTCTCAGACCCAGCTGGGAACAAATAAAGAAGCAAAATGTACCCCAAACTCAAGCACATCCTGAGCAGAACACTTGCAAGAGGAAGAACTAGGAGTTGGTCTTGTATTTAAAAACCGGTCTTTAGCGCCCTCTGGTGGCACTTTAGATAATTATTTGTTTATACAGTTCAGCACACCCAGGATAGAGGCTCTTCAGAGTATGACCCAATTCTGTCTCCTATTAATCTCCTCTACCCACAGCAATACCAAGACTAGATTTGATAGTTATACATCCAAAGCACGTATGTCCAAATGATTATTCTTTGACTTGCTAAAGAAACCAGATAGGAGTGGCTTTCACTAGAAATGTCTGTGTCTGATGCAAAAATCTAGATCCCTGTAAAATGATGCAATTACTTTTGTCCATTTTAGTTACAATACTAGTGATGGCCAAACTCCCCTTGGCTTGCATTATTTCTACTCATTTTATTTCAATCTTATGACAATGTGAAAAAACCTTTAGTCCACTGGTTCCCAAACATTTTCCGCTGGTGGCTTCCTTGACCTACTGGCTATTGGCTGCAGTTCCCCATTAGAGCTACAATTCTATATGTTGTATAGGGTGGTTAGTTTTGCATGATAGAAGCTCCCCTGGTTGGTTTTTATGACTCCCTAAGGGGCCACTGCTCACAGTTTGAGAATCACTGCTAGCCTTTTGGAGCTTTCACAAGGAAAGATTGCAAAAAGCAAATGGATTAGGTCAGTGGTTCCCAAACTGTGGGTGTGGGACTCAGCAGTAGGTCATGACCCATTTGGGGAGGGTTGCAGAACTGACTGAGAACAGTAGACTAGGTACATCAAGGGTTAAACAAACTGCTGGATGGGGAACACTGCTATCCAATCACCATTATGTCACACCACTTAGCATTTATAGATCAGGCAGCATCAGTCCCTAGGGCTTCTAAAAAATTTGGGAATCACTGGATTAGGTCATTAAAAGAGAAATGGCATGGAGGAAGGAGGTTGCGCACTGAGCTCCAGATAAGGGAAGGGAAATGAAAGGCCTGATAACCTTCCTTACCCATTTAGTGGAGTGGCTACTGCTGCCATGACTTGCCCTTAGTGAGTTGGAAAAGAATTGGAGCATCCACCAGAGCGGTAATCTGGAGATTATGGAAGACAGATGGGAGGGGGGTGCTCATCAATTTGCCACCCCTCTAACTTTGCCACTCCATGAAGCAGTTTAATGTCACTTCATGGACAGGTTGGACTAGGGATGTGCTGTGCTATACTTCAGGGAGGAGGCTGTCTAACAAGGTCTGTTGAACTGAGCAAGGCTTTTGCTCATGAACGTGGAATAGTAATGCTTATACTTCTCCATTTGGACATCCATGCATAGTTTTGATCTCGATGTGTCTAGCTCATAGGTATCAGCCGTTTGCTATCACTACTGATGAACACTAGTCAGCTCTTTTCCACTGCAGTGCTGTTTGAGTGTCGGGCACTAAATGCTTGTAGTCAATCAACCTGTTGCAGAGAAATGGGCTGTTACTTGTTTGAAGTAACAGTTGTTTAATAAATGGCCAGATGCAGTGGGAGGTAGTTCTCTTGTATTTTAGCTGATGAGAGGAGGAAATTTCAGCAGGTGTGATTTGTGGATGAGAAAAGCTACACCTAGGAAATTAAGGGCCCAGTCCTATCCAATTTTCCATTGCTAGTGCAATTGTACCAATGGGGCATGCACTGGATCCTGCAATGGGGAGGCAATCACTGAGGCCTCCTCAAGGTATGGGAACATGTGTTCCATTACCTTGGAGCTGCATTGTGGCTGCACCGGTGCTAGAAAGTTGGATAGGATTGGGCCCTAAGTCTTCTCAGGAACTTTTAAAGGCACAGAAACCCTGTTTTGCTTTGTATCTGGTCACTTGGCAGATGACTGAATAAGTGATGTGTGTAGAAGAGCACCAGGGAAACATTATTTTGTGTTTATAAAGTGTGGAATTGCAAAAATTGTGCCTTTTTACAACGTAGAAACTGGAACCACCTCCAGAACCCAAGGAGCTAGCATTTATTGACTTTTGTCATGTAACAGAGACTTCAGGCATGCATAGAATTTGCTGCTGTGTTCCCAATTAATCCCCTTGAAGTCAGCCATCATTTTCTACTACAATGAGAAGAGCAGCTCGGGACTTTTACTTATGATAATTTAACTTATGATAATGCATTGGAGCCAAACCTCAACAGAGAAGTGTGT
Source organism: Tiliqua scincoides (assembly GCF_035046505.1). Classification (NCBI taxonomy): domain Eukaryota; kingdom Metazoa; phylum Chordata; class Lepidosauria; order Squamata; family Scincidae; genus Tiliqua; species Tiliqua scincoides. The sequence goes on along the minus strand of NC_089822.1, from coordinate 241,714,353 downwards.
CAAAAGGGAAGGTCAGCAGTAGCTAGCAAGGGTGGATTACTATGGGGCACCACTACAAAGAACTGATTAATTGAATTGTTCCTGTGAAGGATAGGAAATGAATGATGAAAATGATCAACATATGAATGGAGTCACATAATCACTTTTATATAGGAGAGAATGAATGCACTCATATAACCTTTCAGAAGCTTTGCAGGCAGGGATTAAACTTCAGAGAGAGCTGCTTTGTCTCTATCAGCAATTAATATGCTTAAAATATCACTTTCAAATGTTTAAATGAGTCACATTCTATGCAATTAACTTATAATCAGTTGGCTTCCATTAAAACTTAGCATATGTATGTCATAGAGTGGAATGGGGAGGGTAGATCTCCTCTCTAAATCTGCAGTAGAAATAACCTGGAGTAACTAGATTAATTTCCTGGACTGATCCCTAAACCTTTGGCATTTGAGAGTCACACTAGCACTAGCACTGCAGAAGAGTTTGGGGCCGGGAGGTGACCTACAGGCAATGAAGAGGCCTTCTGCACAGCTTCCCCTTTATATTACTTATGATGTGTGTTCTAAGTCAGGGGTGTCCAATGTTTTTGGCAGGAGGGCCACATCATCTCTCTGACACTGTGTCGGGGGCAGGGGAAAAAAAGAATTAATTTACATTTTAAATTTGAATAAATTTGCATAAGTTTACATAAATGAATATATTAAAGATGAACTTACATGAATGAATGAAGGTCTTGCAATAGCTCAAGGCCTATAAAAGAAGGCTGGCCTTTCTTTTGCTGCCGCTACTGCATCACAGATGTGAAACAACAAGCAGTGGAGGGAGCCCTCATCCCACAGCTCACGTGAGAGGTCAAACAGTCGCCCTAACGCTGAGAGCAGTTGCGTTGGGCTAGTGTGGGCTCCAACAAATCTCTGGAGGGCCAGAGGCTCACTGGAGAGTGGGGGTTCCTTGAGGGGCACATTGAGAGGCCTCGAGGGCTGCAAGTGGCCTCAGGGCCGGGGTTTGGGCACCCCTGTTCTAAGTACTACACACACACACACACACACACACACAAACATTCATTGCAATAAAAAGGTTGAAAAAAGCAACCTAATCTAGTTCTACAAATTCTACCATCATATATGGCAAATACCACAGGAGGTATTCCTTCACAAATGCTTCAGAAACCTTTGACATCAAAGGAGATCCTTCAAGGAATTGTGGCCAGCCTTAGGAACTGCAGGGGCCAACATTTTTGTGCCCCCACCCCACCCCCATTGCCCCTGTATCCACCAGGATGTGAGGCAGTAGCAAAGCACATGGTAGCAGTGTCACCACCAACTGCTTCAGGGAGAGGGGAATGATTTCGTGCAGCCCGTGTGGTAACTGGAGCTAGGCGGTTTGACTCTGTCAGCCCGCTTCTCCGGGGGCTGCATTGGCTGCCCATTCGTTTCCAGGCCCAATTCAAGGTGCTGGTTTTGACCTTTAAAGCCCTATACTGCTCCGGGCCAGGGTATCTTAGAGACCGCCTACTTCCACACAATCCGGCTCGTCCTCTTAGGTCATCAGAGAAGGCCTTTTTACAAGTGCCGCAGCCTAAGGAAGTACGTGTGGCGGCGGCAAGAAATAGGGCCTTCTCAGTAGTGGCACCAACATTATCAACTCCCTTCCCCTTGACTTGAGAATGGCTCCCTCTCTTGAGACTTTTCGGCGAGGCCTGAAGACATTTTTGTTTAAAGAAGCCTTCTGAGTGTATGGCCTTTTTAAACATCTTTCTTGTATCTTTTAGTATTTTTACAGGCCTGATTCCTCTGATTTGCTACGTTTTGCTCTTTTTATCTGACTATGGTTTTTATGGGTATATGTTAATCTGTTTTTAATATGTTTTTATTTGTGGTTAAATTATGTCTTTAATCTGTTTTTAATATGTTGTGAGCCACCCTGGGTCCCTTTGGGGAGAAGGGCGGGATATAAATAAAGTTTATTATTATTATTATTATTATTATTATTATTATTATTATTATTATTATTTCAAGCCAATAAGACCTGGGGGGAGTGCAGGCCATCTAGCAGCAATGCTCTGCTTGCTGTGCTCCCCTTGCAATGACTTGGCATGGAAGATTCCATGCTAGAGTGTCAGCTACAGAGTGAGGAGTGTGGGTGCTTTGTTTGTCACCCCAGTGTGGGGCCCCTGCAGGCATGGGGCCCAATTTGGTCACATTGCCCTAAGGCCAGCCCTGGCTGTGATGGTTGGTGCAGCCCTGACAGAATTCCAGTCTCACAAATGTAACCCCCCCAATAAGACATGGAACAAAGCCTGGATTAAAAGTGGCCCACATTTATTGAAATCAATGTCAATTAACAGGCTGTGTAAGGTAGGCAGGTCCTGTCTCCAGATACGCCTCCCCACTTTGGCATAAGTTGTCTCCTCCTCTTTGGAGAAGGTAACAGGCAATCATCTCAAGAGTTCCTATCTTAACACAAAGTTGTAAATCCATTGGTGCCAAACCATCACTATGCCAACACCAAGGAGGGTTGAGGAAGATGAGTTTTGCCACTTGACTTTGCAATCCAAGGCTGAAGGGTTATCAGCTAGCATCTCCAAGCCAGAAAGCCTCTTGAGATTGGTTCTGGCTCTTGGTTATAGACCACCAAATATCTATTTGTACTCCCTGTCCCACATTATCCCTGCCATGTGGGAGGATGAGCCTGGAGCTCAGCAAACCCCTACCCCACCTGCCATCAGAAGATTCCACAGGTCCCACTTGGTTGGCAACCTTCAGTCTCGAAAGACTACAGCACCTGGTATTCCCAGGCGGTCTCCCATCCAAGTACTAACCAGGCCTGACCCTGCTTAGCTTCTGAGATCAGACGAGATCAGGCATGTGCAGGGTAACAGTTGCTTAGGTCCCACTGTAGATCAGACAAACGTTTACCTGTGAAGAAGAGATAAACCTCTTTGCCTCTACACAAAATGGTATGTAAACGAATGTAACTTCCCCACTTCCTTCAACCACTGCCCTCCCCAAGTCATGGTCTACTTTTCTACTGGCTCCACCAAAGTTCCTAAGCCCAGAGCCCCACTGCCAAACTTACCAAACCCACACTGCTTCAGATTCCATTCCAGAAGATTCCATGCTGGAGCGTTAGCTAAAGAGCAAGGCGCTGGCTGCAGACACTCGCTGCCCCAATGAGTGTCCAGACATGAGGCCCAATCTGGACCAATTGGTCAAATTGCCCGAAGGCCAGCCCTGGATGCAAGAGCAAAAACCTTTCAGGACTAGATTTGAAGCATATCCAGTTTGGGCTTCTCCATGTTGCATTTAACATTCAAAAAAGACTACTGGAATCTTTATGTAAGAAAAGTACAGTATAGCTTCAAAAAAAGACCAGGATGGGCAGAAGAATGTGCAGTTTGGTGGCACACATGTTTTGGGTTTTTTTTAAGGTAGTAATTTATCTATTTATGTGCATACAGAATGCGTATATGTATTATACGTATATATAAATACCACCAGTTTATATGGCTCTTAGCAGGTTTAGTGCCCAATCCTATCCAACTTTTCAGGACCGGTGCAGCCACAATGCACCCTGAGATAATGGGACAAATGTTCCCATATCTTGAGGAGGCCTTTGTGACTGCCTCCCCACTGCAGGATGCAGTGCATGCCCCATTGGCATGGCTGCACCGGCACTGGAAACTTGGATAGGATTGGGCCCGAAGTAAACAACAAATCTACAACACAAACAAAAAAAGCAAACCTTGGCCATGCTCTTGACCATGGAGAGCTTACAACACAGATTTTGACAGTGGGAAAGACAACAGAGGGAGGGAAGGGTAATGCATATTATCTTTAAATAATACGTCCCTGTTGTAGGAACGTCACTTCAGAAACAGACCAGAGAGCTTTAAAATAACATGTCTCTTGGCCATGGGATAGGTATAATCTTCTTTTGATTAAATAAAATTCCTTGAGGTTCTAGTTCTCCAAAACACATGCTTAATGTGTTCAATGGGATCTAGATACGCATTTAAGAAATCTGCAGAATACAAAGTTCACACAACTTGACTGTATTACTAATACATCACATGTCTTCAGACACTATCTCTGAAGGAATAAATCAGAAAAGGTTAGTGAAGGCACTAATTAACTTGGAAGATAGTGAAACGATGACTGACTACTAAGGAAACAGGCAAGAAGGTTATCCAGGAGTCAATGAGAGCTGTGGAAACCTCCGGTGGCTTGTGGTTTCAGTCACACTGCTTTTCTAGCCCAGATTTATTATGATCAGTGAAATTATCCATCCCCAAACACATTCAGCCTAGCCAATAAACACCACTGAGACTTGGAACTAGAGATGGGGAGAGGGAGAGATGTAATCCATGCATAGCATGAAATTGACCAGAAAGATCATTTGTGAGGCCAGAAGGAAGTAAAAAAAAATCCAAAAAGCAGAGTGCACCCACATGTACATCAATTTCCTTAACTTCCTTTATATGTCTGTGCATTAAAAATCTATTCTTTGCTGTAATCTAAATGAAGTGTGTATAAGGAACCAATGTTCTTATATATTCCTGTGACTAATTTTCTTACCCCTTTGTATTTCTTCAGTAGCTATAATTTCATATTTGGCAAAACTGATTTTTTTTCCCCATTCATTTTCAGCAATAATGTGGATCTACCATCATTATAATGCAGCACTAGTAGCCAAAGTGCACCCCTAACCTCATATTTATTAACCAAAGAGAATCCATTTTGCTTTGTGGCTTGCTATTAATTCGACAGAAGTATAGGATGAGCAGAAGCAAAGGAGACTCTACCCTGAATAATTGTGTGCAAGTGGGGATTTTCGCGCACACAGTGTTTTTTTCTTACTTCACGACAAGCTGCACCTGCCAAAATCCTTTCTTCCACCAAAGCTTCAGAAACCACATTCTCCTTTGCTTGTGATTACCCTAGTGGCTTTGACCTTGGTATAATATTGAAAAAGAATGATCAGTGAATAGCAACCATGTGTTTGTCCACATATGTGGTTTCTGGGTGGTAAATGGGATGCAGTGCTTTAGATCAATAAGAGCTGCCATTGAAACAGAAAATGATTACAACGTTTGAGACATAATATGACTGAATAACACTGACGCATGTAGGATTTTAACTGTCGGGGCAGCCTGATTCAGAGCAAATTCCCCCATGCCAATCCAATGCGGCTAGTACAGGCTACGCTGCATCCTGCGTGGGAATTTAGCAGGCAGAAGGTAAGGGGACATTTGCCCCCTTACCCTGGAGGAAAGCCCCAGCCTGCACAATGAATCTGCTTGGACCTGAGCAAACCAATGTGCCCATATGTACAAAGTGCATTACGGTGCTTTTGCAAAGCATGGCGGCCTTATGCGCTGGCAAAGTGTGTGCTATACCAGTGCGCCAGTTAGGTAGGATTGGGCACCAAAGCATTTGCACTCATCATTAGCCTGGATCCAAAGAACATCGCAATTAATTCTGCATGCCTGAGGGAGTTTTGGATGTATGCACTTTGAACAAGTAGTTCCTCATGCCAGAAGACAATACTCTTTTGAAACAGATGGTTGTTTCAGAATTCAGTCAGTGAAAGGGAAAGAGGACCTGATCTTCAGAACAAAAAACTAAAAATCCACCCCAGTTCACAGGTGCTCTTAGAGTAACTTTTTCAATCCTTCCCATTAGTATTTTTTTAATAATACTGGTATTTATATACCGTCTTTCTTGGTCGTCAGATTTCTCCTCAGACTTTAATTCAAGGCGGTTTACATAGGCAGGCTACACTAAATCCCAATAGGGATTTTTACGATTGAAGAAAGTTCTGTCTTTCAAGAACCACAACATTTCAGATGGATCTTTAATGATCTGGTATCACATTCCGGCCTCCATTTTCCTCCCACACAGGCTGACAGCGGCCAAAGAGCAGGTGGAATGACTCAGCATAACTCGGCTTGGCTTGTCATCTTCATGCAAACGGAGGCTCTACCATCTAGACCAGACCTCCTGCCTCCTGTATTCATTCTGAGCAAGAATGTGCTTGCAACTTACAGCCTAATCCTTTCAGCACCCAGCACCACTGGAATGAGCATTCCGGTGGCGCTAGATGCTTTCCGGCTGTTACAAAAGGTGACATGTTGGAGTACATGGTCTGGCCACAGCCACAAGCAGTGAACAGCTGGCTCTACCTATCAGCAGACTCCAGATGTTCACCAGCACTGTCCATGCAGGGGATGGGAGGGAAGTGGGGGGGGGCAACAGGAGCAGGGAGGAGTGCAAATCAGGAGTGGAAAGGGGTGAGTTCAGCTGCAGCAGGATCTGCCCAAACCCAGTCGCCCCTTCTGGTTCAATGCCCTGACTGGGTATACATGGATTGTGCCAGCTATAGAGCTGGGACAAGTCCAAGTACACACAGTGGCCTGGCACGGCTTACTGCAAGGCAAGGGAACAAATATTCCCTTACCCTGAGGAGGCCAAAGCTCTCCTGCAGAATACAGCGAGCTCCACGTTGGCTGCATTACCATGCCAAGAGTTGGTTACGACTGGGCTGCTTGGTAGGTTAATATTATCAAAGTGGTCTCCAGATAAGGGATCTGAAAACCTTCTGCTTTGGGTAACAGTGAGCACCTTTTTGATGAGATACAATTCTTGAAATGAAAAGCTTCCATTTGAAATCATTTCTTGAAGAAGGTCCTGGACTTCTTCCTCAGCTCTCTCAGACTTGTGTCAAGGTTGACTGGGATTCTGCCTCCTGACCCACCTATTTCAGCACACCCTGATCTTCAGCACACCTTGATCTCTAGTTTATTTTGTTTTTCCTTTATGCTGCCAACAAGAGCTAATGTTATCACTATGCAGTCTGTTGTTTTTATGGAAGCAGAGAGGCTGAAATGTATTTTATTTCATGGGTGAAAGTTCACTTTTGAAGACATTTTAAGAATTTTTGTCCTAATTATAATTGTACCTTAATTTTTGCTTGGTTTAATTATGCAACTTCGTTTCGGCTTAGGGCTAGGTCCTTCTATAACATGAGAACTAATAATGTGGAGAGCAAGTGCACGGGGCTTTCTTCTCATTTCTGAATAACTAAAATTAGCTCCCACATATCAGGGTTAGGGCTCACAGGTCAGTCTGCACCTCATAGATAGTCTTGAGCTCCAACATCTTATAAATTAAGCTTCATCGTATTCTTGCTCTGCTAATTCTGATTATCCTCATGCATGAAAATTGTTATGGAGCTGGCAGCTACACATTGGACAACGCTTTCTTTAAAATCCATTTTATTAATTCCTTGCATGCATTGTGTTTTGTCTCTAGGACAGCGCATAGGTAAGGAAAATGTTTGTAAAAAATGGAATATCACACCAGCTAAAATATTTTTGTCTCCTTTCGGATGGTCAAAAAAAGAGGAAAGAAAAAGCAAAATAACAGAAATGCTTGAAAAAGTAAGTTATTGATTTTCATAAAAAATAATGTATATTCCAATAAAGGTACTATTGTATTGTATATAAAAAATAATGGCATTGGTTCAAGAGAACTATGGTATATTTACTTTACAAGAACTGTCTAATTTTTTAGTGGTCCCACAATTTCCTTACATTTCATTTCATAATTTTTGTTGTGTGGATAGTCATTACGATAAGACATACTATAAAGAAATATATAGATTTTTAAAATAATATTTATTGTATAAATACTCAGTTATTTCAGTACTGAAAATAAAAAGCAGATTGCAATTTTCTAAGTATCAATTAAGCACCATTGTCTCTGTCCTAATGCTTATAGTGCAATTTTCCCTTTTCCTTACAGAAAATTTTAAAGGATGAGTGGTAATTGTCTCTATAAGAATCACTTCTCCTTTGAACCAAGTGGATAGTTTTTCAGAGAATGTACTTTGAAATGGTATTTCTGGCATTTTATCAAAAAAGTACACAATCTTTTTCTCATGCATTTAAAACAAATTGTATCTCAACATCCAGCTTGAGAAATGAATTGATGTAATTCTTATTAGCTCCTTGAAAAGATAATTTATATAGAGATAATATGGAGCCAAAAGAGGTGCAACCCAATTCATCTGAATGGCAGAAATATAATCAGATAATCCTTAGATAATCAGAAGTTTGGCTGGATTGGTGTGAACATAGGGAGACACTATATAAGTATCAGACCATGGGTCCATTTGTTATGTTTTTATAACATGTTTTTATGTTATGTTATGTTATGTTTTTATCTGCTTTTAAATTATGTTTTTAACTGTTTTAACCTTGTTTTGTAAGCCGCCTTGAGTCCCTTCGGGGAGAAAGGTGGGGTAAAAATAAAGTATAATTATAATAATTTGCCCAGAATGTCTACCTGGACTGGCTGCAGCTATCTCAGGAGAGATCATTCCTAACTTTCCTACCTGAAACCCTTTTCACAGGTTATATGAGAGTCTGAACCCAAAACAGTCTCTACCCAGCATATGTCCCCTTCCAAACATCTGACTCCTCTGACCAACCCACTATAATCCTCTCAAAATGTCAGAGCTTCCTAATATTGTTGGACTGCTGATGGATCTGGCCTAGCATTGTCTTCTCTGACTGGTAGTTGTTCTCCAAAATCTCAAAGGACATTTCTTAGGCCCTTTACTGGAGAAACCAGCGACTGGACACAGGACTTGGGCAGCTTTTTCCCTGTGTGATTTTGACATGGAATTGCACAATGGACATGGGAGTGTAGTAGTAGTAGTAGTAGCAGTTGTTTTTTTTAAAAGCAGTTTATATTGTACATTTAAATTTACCTTGTCATTTTATTCTTTATATCTATAGACTCATTTGGTGTGTGTCTGCTTGTGTTTGTGTATATGAGCCCACAGACGTGCACACTGCATGTGTATACATGGTGATGGAGAGAGCACAGCCTTGTTGTTTGCCATACCATGGTTGTCTATATATTGGCCTCATTCCAGCTGTAATTGTGTGAAAATAGTTGTGTACAGTAACCAATGACCTCTGGCTAGAACACGTGCTATTTTAAAAAATGATGCACATCTCCATCCATATCAGATATTCAAAGAAATCTACTTGCAGATCAATCTGTCTGGATCAACTCTGACTGAAGTTATTATTGAAGCTTCCCCCCTGCAACTTGATACAACGTTGGAAATTTATGGAAACTCTATTAAAATCTCCAGGATTGCTTTCAATAATCTCCTTGAGAGATGCTAGTTCCTTTAGGGTTGCAATCCTTTTGTTTATCACTGCAAGACTGTGTTGTCAAAGGCAAGACCTCACCTCTCTCTCTCGCACACTCTTGCACAGTGCACACTCTTAAGAAGGCCAATGAACAGAGGATTGTTGGAGGTGGAGTCAATCTGTACAAGAGACCTGGCGATAAAAGCAAGAAGAGAGGGAGAGGCAATAGAAGCAAAATGAAAGTATATGAGCAGACTATCCTAGAAGGCTTGAGGTCTTTTGAATGCGGTCTCCATGATTTTGATGTCTACTATACCATTCCCTTTCTCCAGAAGGGAAACCTTGTAATTGCAGCCAGCTGTAAAAGAGACTCTAAATATTTTAATGACATTCTTGTACCTGTGGATAAGACAGGCACATATGCAAAATGCAATCAATGCCAAAAAGAAATGTAACGCTTGATTGCCTGAATGAAACAGCATCATGGGAAGCATTTCTTCTTAGAAGGAAGTTGCTTTGAAGATGATAAAAGTATTTAGGATACTTCCAGTTAGGAAATTTTATTATGTCATTCTTCTTTCTTAACAAGTGCCTGTACTCCCTAGCTTTAGCTTTTGAATGGACAGACTACTTGAGTTTTCTTATTTGAGTAAAATATAGTTATTTTATGGGATGATCAGTTGTCTTGTAGCTGTGATAAAAAATAATGGTTGAAATAGACAAATCCAATTTTTCCAACATCGCTTTTAGTACTGCGCGTCAGTGCATGCTGTGACCAGAATGGGTATCACTAATCACATCGGTTTATTTTGGTTAGGGGGATCCATTCTCAGCACAGGAGAGGGACAGTGATTCAGTAACATCATGCATGTCACATAAGATTACTACATCCAATGTAGTAAAGAAAAAAAAGAAAGAAATCTCTTTCTATCTCTTGATAGCTCCACTATCAAGAAACCACCATAAATAAACCAGTGGTAAGAACTAGCAATTTCAGTAAGAAGTAATTGACCAAAAAATTGCTCACTTTGTAGATGCAGAAACTGCCCTTTTTGAATGGTCAAGATCATATACTTCATTAACATGATCCAGTCATTATGACTAGAATGCAGTCCACCTAGCAGACCTAGAGGATGTTGCAGGAAAATGTTGCTGGATAAAGTTTATGACAGTGAAACTGCACCGTGTGCAAAAGGTCTAGAGGGGAACATGGTTAGCCTGAGTCTTCATGGTCTTCATGAACAATGGTCTGAGTATTCATGAGCAATGTCTACAATCATCCCATCGAATGCACTAAGAAGGAATTGACTTCCTTATAGAAACAACTGATACATCACAAAAAGCACCCACAGCAGAATTCTTAACAGAGAGTAGCAGTAAAAGCTACAGCAAACTGTGAGAAAAGATTTAAATGTCTAGGTGGTCACAGATAATGCTGCAAATGTAACCGAGATGAGAAGAAATCTAGAAGAAAGCGAAAACAATCCCAAACTAACAGCATCGAGCTGCAGCGCTTTTGTTTGATGCACTTCTAAGCCAACGATTCCAGTGCTTCAGAAATAAAAAAGCTACAGTTGCTGAAATTACAAAATATGGACACAACAACCACTTTGCAGTAACTGTTCTGAAGAAAGTGGGAGACTCTCCGCCAAAGTGGGAGAGAACTTGGTAGTGGGGTTTTTTTCTTTTTTGGAGCACTAAAGAATTGAGTTGATCTGATGAAGCTTTGTGAACAAAACCATGAGAAAATAGCCCAAGTTTTTAATATTAGACTTAAGAGAATTATGGAACACTTGCTGACTATCCTGAAGCCTGTTTCCAGAGCCTTGAACAAAGTGCAGAGAAATACCGCTTTTATTGCTGGTGATGTTGACATCTGGAAGGAATTGAGAGAGACATTAAAAAGAGTGAGATATTAAAAATTGAGTGAGATATTTAAAAAAGCACAAGGGCTAAATCTGAGGAGCCCCATAGGGACAACTGGGGCTTTACTCAGGGTAAGGAGAAATATATCCCCTTGCCCTGAGACCTTCAGCCGCCTCACAAGCTGCACTGGACACAGCATAGGCCAAGTGGCCCCTCTGCGCCACTGCAGATTAGGATTGGGCTGCCCATGGAGCATGACTGCCCACTATTCCCAGCTCATTTTTTTTGCAAATATTTTCAGTACCCAGTACCAGGGTACCTTAACTGCTGCAGAAAAAGAGTTCGATATGACACGAGCATCCATAAATCCTCCCTCCATAATATCCAACAAATTTCAAAGTCAAGGGTGAACCATTCAAGGCATATATGGTTGCTGATGAAGTTTTAAGTACTTGGATTCAGAGACTGTTTAAAATCTTTAACAGCAGTAGCTTCTTCTGACCGTGTGAAAAGAGTATTTCTATCCTTTGGACTAGTCCATCCTGAATTGAGAAATTGGGATCTGAGAAGTAGGAAAGCTTTTTTTTTTTTTCCCAGAAAGAAGGAAACAGGAAAAAGAAGGTGAAGCTAAAAGTAAGTTGGCTGCACAGGACAAAATTTTAAGTTTCTCATGTTGACCTGACTTGACATAGTATATTTAATTTTTGGTTTTTTAAAAAATTTTAGTTAAAAATAAACTTTATTTTATAACATATTTGAAAAACTTAAATGCTTTGGTTTTTTTTTTTAATTAAAAAACCACCCAGCTGCTTTTTATATAATTTTTGTAAAGATACAAAAATCCAAAATACATAAAATGCTGTTGTAGTTAAATAAAATAATTTCAATGTCTGACTGGTCCTCATAGGCTGATATAAGAAAATCCTCCAAATAGTCATGAATGGCCAGATGAAATGGAGATGGACAGAACAGATGCACTCTGTGTGCCTGCAGTAGGAGTCTCAATACAGACAGGCATACAGTGACCTGAAGTTTGCTGAGAAGATGAGGGTGAATGTCTGGAAGGTCCCAGGCACAGAAGCAGGTTGCCACACATGGAGCCAAGGTACTTCTGGATGTACTTCTGCAGCTACCCTGCTCACCTATGCCACACTGAACTAGATGGATTCTTTTTGTGATATGAGTGAAGATACACAACATTCTTTAGGGTCACTAAATAGGTGCAACCAGTTAGGTGTGACTAGAGCTGAAACGAGGCCAAGATATTTCAGAGAAAAATGTAATTTTAGGCTTCAAAAATAACTTCGTTGCTGAAATGTACAGCCCAATCCTATGGTTTTCCCCACCATAGCATGTGGCTGAATGTTATAAGAGAAGACTGGCAGTGGTGGACCACTTACTAATTACTGATCTTCTCACTGAGGAATCCTACATGAGCTTTTGCAGAACCCTGAGCTTCCCTAGAACACAGTTTGAAAGCTACCGCTTTAAATTAATTGCTTGAACTCACTGTCAATTTATGTAAGCTACAGTCTTGGACACACTTACCTAGAAACAAGTCCCACTCAACTTTGGGCCCAATCCTGAGCTGGGCTAGCACCGGCGCTGACCTCTAATGCCAGTACTAGGTGTTGCAAACATGCTGTAAGGCATACCTGTGGCAGCCTGCACTGAGTCAGCAGGCCAGTTGGCGCTGAGCCTAGCGTGGCTGGATGCTGCCTGGAGCTAGGTAAGAGCTCTGGGCAGCGGTGAGGGCTTTGGGGGTGGGGGGGAAGGCGTTCTGGGACAGAGGAAGAGATGGTGGGGCAGGAGGGGAGAGGAACCGGTGGAGCTTCTGGCCCAACATGGAGTCTCTCAAGGCTGCGCTGGCAAATTAGCTGGTGGAGACTTGAGAAGTCCCATTACAGTGCTTGGGGCTTTCCTTGTGGGAAGGGGACAAAAGTCCCCTTCCCCTTAGGAGACCTCCGGTGACCACTGTGGGGCCATAGGACTGTCGGCAGCGACAGGGACACCTTTAGGATTGGGCTGTTAGTGGGGCTTACTTCTGAGTAGATGTGCATAGGACTGCACTGTTACTTGAGCAGATGTGCATAGGACTGCACTCTTACTACTGCCATGTAGTATGGTACAAAATCTGGCATTTAAAGCCAATAGATATTAATAACTATTACTATGTTAGCACCAAACCAGTAGCTGTCAGCACTGGCCAAAAGAGATCATATACTATTTAAAAAACCTAACTACCAATATAGCCATGACATGAAAATGCATGTTCCTTGAGTCCCTTATGAGTTTTTTAAAAAAACCAAACAACTGCATCATTTTCCTGATAGAATAGTTTTAAAATGCCAAAAATACCCCAATGCAAACCATTTAGCACCTTACAAAGATCAGTGCAACCTGTAACCAGAAGAGAAATTACTGCTTGAAAGTAAACAATTGGGTACAGTGACAATAGAAGTATCACTTTTGTCATAATGCTACATATAATGTAGAGTACGTAAAATGCAGTGATTTGACTGCAAAGTTAAAAAAGTAAAAAAAAAAAAAAAAACACCACAGAATAAGTAGCCTTAATATAAACATTTTACATACAAAAATATTAAATCAAAAATAAATAATTCCAGACATAAATATTATCCTTTCAACATTAAGAATATACAATATATATATATATATATTCACACACATACATACACACACACACAGGCACACTTGCACACTGACATGCACACGCACAGAAAGGAGTACAAAAGTGGAAGGCAGAGGTATTGCTTCATTATCCTTCATCTGTCTTGCTTCAGCTCCCGGCATTCAGAGATCCTGGAAGTTAAAAACATGAAGCAGAGTGCTCACTTCTACTTTCCGTGCCATTAAGACTGCAATAAAAACAAAAGGCAGCATTCATCACTACATGGGCTATCCATCCATGGAGGAATGGGTACAGTGCTCCAAAGAGCACTCCCTTTGGTGTCTGAACATCAAATCAGGGCCAAGAGACTTCAGTTCCCATTGGAACAATGTTCCCAAGACTAAATCCTGATGTCACTAAATTATACGCCCCTAATTCCCCCTGGGTTTTGTCTACTGATAACTCTTCATGGACAGGATGTGCCCACGTTTGTGAAAATTTCTACGTATATCAAAATGGACCAGTGAATACTTTATGATCACTGCCACTAGAGTACAGTTACATGCTCTGTTGTTAGGGATTTAGCTCCACTATCCCAGAAAGCATCAGTTTAACATGTTCCTTCTACTGGAGTTGTCATGAGCATAGATCAGGCACCCCTGCCTTCTTGATGAGGGTTGAAGGACAGGTAAGGATGCATAAATTACCATGATCTGCCCAATGAGGTGGAATGGTGACATAATCCAATTATAGTCATATAAGATTAACCTGAAAGAAATTCTTGACCTGACTCTGACCAAGTGACCAATGCATTGTCACGATTCAGTCTATGTTTCATAGAAAGAGGTGCCTTGGTGAACAGGAACCATTGTGTGGAGTATGAAAGATCAGGGACTAACAGCCCAGTCCTGACTAGTGTGGATCCCTTAACCTTTTGGAGGCTTCGCATACCCTCAAGAGTCGCTTGGCAACAGGGGCGCTGGTCCACATCCCTGTCGCTAAGCGACGCATGACTGTATTGTAAAAACCCCACTGAAAAATGGTGGTTTAAGATTCGCCTGCCTATGTGAACTGTCTTGAATACTGTGTAAAAACAGAGAAAGGCAGTATATAAATACTATGTCTAAAAGATCACAGTGTGGAATTTCTGGAGCACCTAATGCAGCTGTGTTTGTGTGTTCACTTCTGTTTTGCATGGTGCTATAACTGCAGAAGCTCCCACAGTCTATTGTGGAAGGGAATCCATGCCATCACACGTGCAAGTGCTAAAAGCAGCAGTGCAAGTGCTGGAACTAAAATCAGAGCAAGTTTTCAGTATATAATGGGGCGGAGAGTCATGTAGAGTTGCATCAGCTTTCATTTGCCCACAGACCTCTTCAGCCACCATCATGCTGCCTTATGAGGTTGTTTGGCCCTCACCTCCAATAGTTCAGAATATACTGAATTTTTACGTTAGGTGGGCAGCCCTCATGGTTCCTGTTACACTGTGCTAAGTTTAGGGCAGTGTCCAATTATGTAATTATGGGACTGCTAAGCCCAGTTGCATAAGAATAGTTGCCAGCTCAGTCCACAATAGCTTTGGGCTGTAAATTTGTGATGCAAAGCCAACTTACCTGGGATTCATTGAAATGAATGGGACTTAACTGCACTCCTGATTAGGGTAATAGATTTCTAGCACAGAGATTTAAGTGCAGTGCTTTTATAGCAGTAAAATACATATAAAATCAGCACTTACCATTGCTATAATACTTGAACATCGAGGCCAGTACCAGACGATGGAGTACATTTTCCACAGTAACCACCACATTTTCCTATTACTTTGGTACCATCCTACAGGCAAAATCACAAAGAATATCTCAAAAGAGATAACATCTCAGCAACTGCAGTCCCTCTATGTAAGCAACTTATGTGATAAGAATGGGAGAATTGCTTACCTAACAATAGCATGTTTTTGCAGAGGAAAGAACGACAAACTGACACTGGAAGAATAACTAAAAGGGGAATGAAGCATGCCAAACCCATTCCCCTGCCAGTATTTTAAAATATTATGAACAGAAACAACACAGTTTTAAGATACATAAAATAGCACAGCCAATGTCTTTTCCCACCCACAGTTCAGCTTTTAGGTCTTTGACCAGTGCAATCTACGTAGGCTTAGGTTTTGCTCACAGCAAAATCTTCTGCACCCCTTGACTCACATCGAATGCTGCTTTGGTATGTATTGGCATTCAGATACTTCTCAGAAAAAGGAAAATACATCAAAAGTTGGATCAAATGGAGTGCAAGAGTTCCCAGTACTTTTTGTTGTCTTTGAGCTGTGTTTTATGAACTTTCTCTGCCTGAAACTATTGATCTGTGATGCTGTTACCAGCTCCTATGAGCATCCATTCTGTCTTATTCCCCTGGCACCTACACTTCAAGGACTGCGCCTGACAGGTGATCCAGGTAAGTGTCTTACACTGATTGCCTTTCTTTTTAATTTGGTCAGGTGAGACATTGTGCTCAGTACTAACATAAGAACATAAGAACAGCCCCACTGGATCAGGCCATAGGCCCATCTAGTCCAGCTTCCTGTATCTCACAGCGGCCCACCAAATGCCCCAGGGAGCACACCAGATAACAAGAGACCTGCAAGGCTTTCTGGGAATTGTAGTTAAGAACATAAGAACAGCCCCACTGGATCAGGCTATAGGCCCATCTACTCCAGCTTCCTGGATCTCACAGCGGCCCACCAAATGCCCCAGGGAGCACACCAGATAACAAGAGACCTGCATCCTGGTGCCCTCCCTTGCATCTGTCATTCTGACATAGCCCATTTCTAAATACTGATCTCAATTTTCTAGTGAAAGTTCCCCTTCTGCACTGCCCCTTTTAAGATGAGCCTAACTCCTCTTCTTTTTTACTTGCTGTGACTTCTGTGTTTTACTCATGACTGCTGAGACTGTCACTGGCTGTAGCACAAGACCTGTTCTCTTTCTTGGAGGGCAGCAACCACTAATCAAAAAGGAAACACAAAACTTTCACTAGGTTTTCCATCTCCATTGGCTTATGTATACCTGGAATTCTAAATGGAACCTGGTAGTTGGCACAGAAATTAGATGATTGAAAATATCAGTAACAATGAAGTTGATGAAGAGAATAAAGACTGTTTTGTTTTGAGGGACAAAGGAAAGTGTTCCTAAATGATGATGTTTCAGCTGCACTCAAAAAAGGACTGGGAGTTCTTCCTTTGTTTAAGGCATACAGCTAATGTTTGGGATTCCCCCACATGAGCACAAGGGCAGAATGTTTGACACAAGAGATCACAAAAAAGAACATCTCATACACCTGAAAGCATAAGCTTCAACAAATTGCCCAAAGGGTTCAATCCTTTGCAACTTTCCAGCGCTGATGTAGCCAGCATCCTGTGAACTGCATCCTGTGGCAGGAGGACAGTCTCAGAGACCTTCTCCAGGTAAGGGAGTATTTCCTTATTTTCTTACCTCAGGGCTGCATTGCAGCTGTGTTGGCACTGGAAAGTTCGATAAGATTGGGTCCTTAGTAGGTTTAACATGTGAGAGATGTTATCCCAATCACTTATCAATGGTTCACAGAGTGTTGGTCCCAAGTGGGCAGAGGACACTTGTTTAAACTAGCTCGCACCAGTGCAGGGACTGTTGTAAGGATAAATGATGCAAGAACTGTAAAACATTTTGTGTGCTGAAAATGGTTGGCAACCTTTCAGTCTCGAAAGACTATGGTATAAGCCTACAGCACCCGGTATTCCCAGGCAGTCTGCCATCCAAGTACTAACCAGGCCTGACCCTGCTTAGCTTCCAAGATCAGATGAGATCGGGCATGTGCAGGGTAACTGTGTGCTGAAAAATACTATACTAAAGGTGAATATCAGTAAGTTAACACACTGGTTTCCAAACTGTGGGTTAGGACCCACTGGTAGGACGCAACCTGAATTTTTGTGGGTCGCCAAAGGGTGACAGAAAGATCAGGTAACTAATTGCCTCTAGCCCTGAGCGTTTTGAAAAATCAGATATTCTAGTTGCTAATTACCCTTCAAAGAGCTCAGCTCCTGCAGTTTGCAAGATAGCTGCTAACTGCCCTGCAAGGAGCTGAGCTCCTGTCATTTGCAACCATGTGTAAACATAGAGAGATAAAGTTTGAGGGTCTTTTTCTGGATATTATAAATAAATAAAATATTATTTCTTTCTAGATCTCCTTTTTTAAAGTCTGTTAAACCAAAAGGTGGGTCCCAATAGAATTCCCAATAGAATGTTGTTTTAAAAAGTGGGTCCTGGTGCTTTGGGGAACCACTGCATTAACGTGTACCTAATCTGTGCTAAATGAAAGCCCAACACTGCTCCTGCATGTATTATACTTTGATCTACAGAGTGAGGGTGGGGAGGGGGAAAGAAGCCAGAATTTTAGCCTAAGAACCAGAGGCACTGGAAAAGGTAAGCTCTTTAGTACTTTATTATGCTCAGTAGCACTGTTAGAACAGACTCCCTACTGCATACTTCCTGAGGACTCAGACAACTAATTAAAGAAGTGTCTGCACCACTGTGCTCAGTGTTTTTAGCTTCACGGTTAAGCAGACCCACTAATTAATTGCAATAATACAGATCAAGTTGAATTTACTCCAATCTGCTGCTCCAAATCCACCAATTACAGACCATGCTTCACAGTTCTTATGCATTACATTTCAAGAGGTTTTTTTTTTTTTTAATCTCTGTTCCCCCCACCCTTATACTGAAGAATAACATTTACAAGATGCGGGGGGGGGGGGGTGCATTGCAATTAGATACGGCAGGTTAACAGGTGTAATGTTTCATTTGGCTAGAACAAAGTGCATTTCCTTACTGGTGATTTTACAATTTCTGAGACAGCGTAATTCCCTTGGGAAAGCCATTTTGATGTTTGTGGTACTGAGAGACCAGTTCCAGAGAGGTTGATGCTAAAGCGTCCCTGAAAAGTAATGGAAAAGAAAACACATCATACTGTATATGTTGTTCAGGAGTAACTGCTGAACAACACAATGCATGCTTGCAAAAAACAAAGGTGAGAGAAAGAGTAATTCTGAATCATGTTATTCTCCATCGCGGCAAGTCTCCCTCTAACAAGAAGCCATGGTGTCATTATTCTAACAAGATCTCCCTGGCCCTGTTTTCAATTGTTCCAAACCCTTGTAGTGATTAGCACATACTGTACAAATCACAGCAGGAGTGAGGTTAAGCATTTCTTCTCATTTGCAGCTCTCTGAGAAAAGGCTGCCTACCCATCAGCTGCCTGCAGAGGGCACTCTTGCCCTTTGCCGAGTAAGCTCTGCTTAACGTCCTGTGCTCAGAGAAAAGCAGTCTACATTTGACTCACTGACTATGTGGCTGTCATCTCTGTTGTCGTTCTTCAACTTGACAGGGCATTTATACTTCTATTCTGTAACCCACTACTTTGCCTCAGTCTCACTTTTGTTTGTTAGACAGAACCCCAAAAGTTCTTCTTTCAGACCCATCCTCACAGTTTAATTCTTTCTGAAATACACTGATGTAACATTACACTCAAAGCAATATTTTTAGTCCTTCCCCAAAGGAGCTCAGAGTGGCATAAAAACTTTCCCATTTTATCCTCCCAACAGATCTGTGAGGTAGGTCAGAATGGGCGTGGTGACTGCCACAAGCTCACCATAAAACCTTATGGTTGAGTGGGTGAACTCAGTCCTCCTGGTCCTAAACCAACAGTCTAAACACTGACTATCAAGTATTTCTCTAGACCAATGTTTCTCAAACTGTGGGTCAGGACCACTAGGTGTGTTGCGAGCCAATTTCAGCTGGGTCCCCATTTATTTCACTATTTTATTTTTAATATATTAGACTCGATGGCATGTGATTGCACTGGGTCATGTTACAGAACTGTACTTTTAACAGGCTACTCTGTATATGCTTTTAACAATGATAGTAAATGGGACTTTCTCTTGAGAAAGTGTGGGTAGGATTGCAGCCCAAGATTGTTAATCTTCCTGCTTGATGATGTCACTTCCGGTCATGACATCACTTCTGGCGATGACAGATTCTCATTCTAAAAAGTGGGTCCCAGTGCTAAAAGTTTGAGAACCACTGCTCTAGACCAGGGGTGTCCAAAGTTTTTGGCAGAAGGGCCACATCATCTCTCTGACATTGTGTCGGGGGCCGGGGAAAAAAATAATTAATTTAAATTTAAAATTTGAATAAATTTACATAAGTTTACATAAATGAATATATTAAAGATGAACGTATATGAAAGAATGAAGGTCTTGCAATAGTTCAGGGCCTACAAAAGTCCTTGCACAAAGCAAGACCAGCCTTTGCTGCTGGTACTGCATCACAGACATGAAACAGCAAGCAGTGGAGGAAGCCCTCATCCCACACAGCTCACTGAGAGGCCAAACAGTTGCCCTCATGCTGAGAGCAGTTGCGTCAGGCCAGTGCAGGCTCCAACAAATCTCCGGAGGGCCAGAGGCTCATTGGAGACTGGGGGCTCCCTGAGGGCCGCATTGAGAGGCCTCGAGGGCTGCAAGTGGCCCCAGGGCCGGAGTTTGGGCACCCCTGCTCTAGACCATGACTGGACCAACTGAAAGCAATAGTGTCTCCAAAGTCCTCTCCTTCCCTATTTATTCATTTCCTACCATCTCTTGGAAATACAGTCAGTGTATTTTCTGCCACAAAGAGAAGGAAAGGGTAGAAAAAACCCCAATTCTTCTGTTTTTCTTCTGACAATGGTTTGTGGTCTGGAGATATGGCCGAGACATTCTATGCCTGCTGAATGGGAAGTGTTCATCCCCAACAACTTAATTGCTGTTGGGTGAGAAGGCACCTGTTGGCTTTGCACTTACATTTAGGGAAGTTCAAGCAGGTTCGCAATAGCTGACTGTGACAAAGTTCAAGTAACATTAGACGAGAGCATCTAATATTTCCACACATGCCCCCCACCCAACACTGTTTTAAAGACACAAGTATGTTGACAAAAGAAACGATCAGAGCAGTATATGACAGCAGCTGGAATGTGACTGTCCTGCTCAGAAATAATTCATACAATGCTGGAATGTTTGCTTTAAGAGTTATTATTGTCAAGATACCTGTGGACATTTGGCTGCACTGTAGCAATCCCCAGCAGTGGCGAAAGGAACAGGTCTTCCATCAAGTGTCTGGGCAAACTGTAAATCGGTTGCTGTGAAAAATGTTTGGTAAGAGGCAAAGAGAAGAGAGCAGTAGAGGAAGGAGAAAAAAGCTAAACATATTATTTGAACCTCAATCGGTATAGTTCACTCGCTCTTATACATTAATTTTGTGAATCCACATGGATAGTCCCTGAATAATGTTGTCAATTAAATGTGTGACTCAGCAAGCAATTTAATTGCGTGCATAATAAAACTGCTTTATCCTGAAAGACAGAGGCGTTCCAAACATGCAAGAGAACCAAACCATTATTTACACTGATGAAATATGCTGAAGACCAAGGACATTTCTGGTATTATTTACACCCTATGCTGTCTCTATTTTTCAGCAGCATGTTTGGTATCCTGAGATTTTCCTGGAACTGTGGGATAGCATTGTATTCAGAGTCTCATCAGATTGTTTGGGGAATGGCTAGAGCTGTTTTTCTTTGTTTGTTTTTTGCTTAAAAACACATAGAAACACGAAACACTGCATTTTGTGATCACAATATTTGAATAAGTACTCAGTACAATACATTATAGTGTTTAAGATAATTTCCAGAAGCTAAAATAGATTAGTTTTCCAGTCAGAAATAATACTGTGGCTCAATCTGCTGACACTAAGAGTCCAATCCTATGCACATCTATTCAAAAGTAAACCTTATTATAGTAAATGGACCTTACTCCAGGTAAGTGTGGATAGGATTACAGCCTAAGGACCCAATCCTATCCAACTTTTCAGTGCCGATGCAGCTGCAATGTAGCCCAGAGACAAGGGTACAAATGTTCCCTTGTGGAGGTCTCCATAACTACCATCCCACCACAATATGCAGTGCATACCCCTAGATAGGACTGGGCCCTAAATCACCTACCTAGTCTGCATTTCAAGGGTTTAAAATGAATGAAAATGAGAATGTAGAATAAGAACTTGGAATAAAAACACATAACACTGCTTTCTGCCTTTCAAATCACAAAATCTGTGAAAAAAACAAATCCATTTCAAACATCCCCAGGAATGGCATAAATGGACTTTGAATATGGTCTTACTGTGTGTCAAGAATGGCAGCCTTCGAAAATAAGGGCGCAATCCTAATGTGGAGTTAGGCTGCCCAAGTCCCTTGGCTGGCCTGGGAGGGTTGCAAATGTGTCATAAGGCATGTTTGTGCCTCCTTGGGAGGAAGCCAGGCTGGCGCTCCCATAAGCGCTGGCCTGCAGAAGCTGACGGAAGCCCCTGCGCCGGTTTCCTCCCATTGCGTTGTGTCGGCTCAGATGAGCCAACACAAGGATGAAAGGCAGGTGTGGGGGGAGGAGGGAGGGAGGCGCTCCTGGGCGGGGGGAGGAGGAGGGAGGGAGGCGCTCCTGGACGGGGGGAGGGTGGGCGGCCCTGGGGGCGGACAGGGAGAGAGAGGCAGGGCTGGGATCTGTCAGTTATGCCGGATCCCAACCCCCAATCCTAGGGAGAACGTAACGGCTTCAGGTCGTTCCACTCTCCTCAGACTTGTGCCACCTCCAGAAGTGGCACAAGTCCAAGGAGACTAAATTGGGGCAGCAGCCCTTTCCCGGGGTAAGGGGAAAAGTTTCCCCTTGCCTCTGGCCAAGCTGTTTCTGGCCCCTATCCTGCGCTGGATACAGCGCAAGCCTCCTGGCTTGCCTGTTCCAGCGCAGGATAGGATTGCGCTGTAACTCTTTTAAGACTAATTCAACCTCCATTTCCACGCCTGAAGAGCATTTCACTTGGAGTTGTCTCTAGGTCCAACTCCGGCTGAAGCAAAAATAAGCCTTTAATTGCTGCCATAGGGTGAAATCTGACAAATTCTGCTGCTTCATACCTTCCATGCTTTTGAGTGGGGCTTGATTCTGAAGTGAACACTGAGGCACAGACCACAGAGCCTCACCCTGAAGTGTATTCCACAACCAAACTAAGTGGGAGTGACACAGGAAGCAGATTTTGCATGGCAATGTTTATGGTTATAGTTCTGTACTGGAGCTCAGCTGGAGGAAAAGACTTCCCTGAAGATGTGACAAGCTAGATATGTGGCAGGGTGGAAGAATGTAGAGCACCACAACGTTCTTATTGAAACTGAACTAAGAGAAGCTCACAATGGTGGCTTTAAACTTCTACAGTGGAGAGTGTAGTATAAAATGTTGACCTAGACTGTGGAAGGAAATTACTTGCTAGATTGCCCTAGATTTTTTCAGTTTTTTTTAAAATTTCACACACAAACTCATTTTGGTGGTAAAGGCCTGTTGTTACTCACTTATTATTTGCATAGTGTTCAGGTCCAGCCTTACTTTGCTGAAGGCAGAAAACCCAGCTGCTGTATAGTCTTTCCTGCACTGGCAGTCTTCTCTTCTGCTCCCATTATAAGGACATTCAGTCGGGTTATGCAATCTGAATCAAAAGAAAAACCCTTTTCTACTCATGACAGGAAATATAACAAAGGAACAGAAAACAAAGCATCATCAGATACAAGTGGCTGGTGTGCTTACCTGTAACTGTATACTTCCGAGAAATTCTCGGCGTCTCCACTTGCAAGAGTCACATATTCTTTGGGTCTGTCAGATTCCATGCCAGCACAATATATCTGGAAGAAACAGCCCATAATTTCATCAGACATCTGACTGCTAAGTGCACAATTAAGAAATCAAAAGATGGAAGAGACAAAGGCAGAAGTCAAGGTAACAGAATTAATTATGATTTAGATTTTAAAAAATCTAATCATTGAATTACACAATGTAAGTGGATCTCAGGGCATATGTATGTTATTAGAGCTCCCACACTTATCTGGGAGTCAATCACACTGAACTCACTGGGACTTACTTCTGAGTATACATGTATAGGATTGTGCAATAAAATTCTAAGTATTTCTCTCTCTCTCTCTCTCTCTCTCTCTCTCTCTCTCTCTCTCTCTCTCTCACACACACACACACACACACACACACACACACACACACACACACACAAGTTTTTCCCCCCCTCCAAGTCCAGAGCTCTAACGCCTTGGAAAACCAGGGAGTTCTAAGGACATCCAAATGGAACGTCCTGCTTTCAATTTAGTGTAGAATTACACAATATAAATAAGAACACTTTGGATGAGTTTAGTTCCATTGAAAATGCATAACACAGTGGCAATGTCTAAAGTTAGGAGGTCTCACGTAGTTTTGCAATTGCAGAAAATACATGAAAAAGACGACACAGGGGGTGGCTGAAACAGACCTTTAAGTGCCTTCCTTTTATCTTAAGGTAATATTCACCATCATCAGTGAAAACTTTGAGCCTTTTTACTTCCTTGCAGCTTGTTGGCAACTCACCTAAAGTAAAAAAAAATGTTAGTAACTAAGGAGCAAGATAATTAATGTTCGACAGATTTTTTTTTAAAAAATAAATCAACATTTTCCATTGCAAAACTTCCATGTAGTTGACAAGGAAGGTTGAATATCTTGAAATGCTTGGGAACAGAATGGTACTTCAGATTCTGAAATTTCTTCAGATTTTGGAATATTTGCATATATATAATGAGATACGGGAATCTAGGAATGTACGGAAAATATATATCATAGCTGAAGGGTCCAGGAGGGTCTTTTTTCCCTTGGGGACACTGAATAAACTGTCTGTGATTTGACTGCGACCCATCACATGATGTCAGATGTGAAATTTGAGCATCATGTTGGTGCTCAAAAGCTTTTGAATTTTGGAGCATTTCAGGATTAATGATGCTCAACCACTATACAGGTGCAGCCTATTTATCCACGGATTTTTTATCTTCGGATTTGTCTCAATGCAAATGGGGTGGGGGGAACCTGAAAGTCACACACACCTTTGCTTCCTTTGCCCTTTGATGGCATCTCACTCCTTTTCCAGGCAGCCCAAAACACTGCAAAAAGGCTCCACTTGGCACAGACAGGGAAATATGGAGCCATGGAAGAGGTTCCCCTTTAGATGCCTGAGCCAGCAAAGAGGCTGAAGAGGGGAGGGGGGGCGGAAAACCTCTGCAGCCAGAGCATTGCAGCAAGGTGGAGTGCACTCTCTCTCTCTCTCTCTCAAACACACACACACACACACACACACACACACACACACACAGAGGCAGGAGCAGTAGCAACAGAGGGGATTGCTTTAAAAAAACCCTGGGAGTGTTTACTGAACCCCCCCCCCCCATGGTGGAGGCTCCAGCCTACGGAAACAAAACAGCCCAGCAAGGCTACAATCCTCTCCACACTTTCCTGGAAGTAAGCCCCATTGACTAGAATGGAACTTCTGAGTAGAAATGCATAGGACTGGACTCTCAAAAGGTCAGCATCCCACCTGTGAAAGAAGTGGGACAGCTGGCAATGGTGAGAACTGAGAACGGAGGGGGAGGCAGGAGGGGGAGGAGAGGGGATTGCTTTAAAAAACCCAGAGAGTGTTTGCCAAATCTCCCCCTCCCCCAAGAAGGTGCAGGCTCTCCTGCTCCAGCCAACACAAACAAAATGACCCACACTTTCCTGGGAGTAGGCAGTTAGTACTTCTGAGTAGGCAGGCATAGGACTGGACTCTTAAAAGCTCAGCATCCCACCTGTGAAAGAATCTGGACAGATGGCAACGGGAGGGCTGAGTATGATGGAGAGGAGGGGATTGATAACAGCTGCCTTAGTTTCCTTCCATCCGGAAGTGTCAGGCTGCAGCGTATTTGCATAACTCTATGGAATTTAGCATAACATGTTTTTTGTTAATCGCACCGAGTCATGGAATGGAACTAACGCGGATAAATAGGCTCCACCTGTAATAATTTCCTATGTTCTGTGTGACTAAAACCAACAAAATTCCAGGCTGACTAGGGAGGACTTTGCAAATCCAAGACAAAACATTTTGAAAAGCACAGCAGGAGGCTGTATAGGGCACTCAACCCTAGGCATTTGATCACATATGAGTTTTAATATACACTTTAATATATGCAATTTACTATATACTTAGCAGGGATACTTGCTAAGCATTAAAACTACAGGAGTTGAATTTGTATTAATATAGCATCAACAGTACAATTCTATGCATACTTACTTGGGAGTAAACCTCATTAAACACAGTCGAACTTATTAGTGGCAAACCTGATCCTGCCCGGGGCCAGGACTGCAGAATGCCCCCCCCAGTTGAATGTCCTCCCACCGGGGGCCTTCTGAGGGCTGGGGGAGGCCACATGAGGCCTTCTCTGGCCCTCCAAAGGCCTTTTGAGGCCTCCAGAATGTCTTTGTCACTTCCAGTTTACACCTGAAAACTAGCAGTGTGCTTTAAAGGCCCTCCAGAGGCCTCCAGGAGAGGCAAGGAGGGTTGTGGCCAAGGGGCGGGAGGCAGCGCCACCCCTGCTGGAGTGGCACTCTGGGGCATTTGCCACCTTGACCCTCTGCCAGGTAAGCCAGTGGAACTTATGTCCTAGTAAATCTGCATAGTTCAGTGCTGTAAGGGAACATTACAGGTGTGTAAAATAATTTAAAGTCCTTACAGTCATGGATATTATGGCATGTCCTTCTTTCTTCAGGTTTCAAATCATCATGGCACAAAGTACTTGCTTGGTCATCATTTGTAAGGCACTGAACTGACCGGTGCATTATTCCAACTCCGCAAGTCACTGAGCACTGAAAAATAAGGGAAATCAAGTTCAGTTCCATTCTCGAGACCCAAAAGCTGAGAGGGGGGGGGCAGAAGAAGAAGTTATAATACTTAATAAGAAGGAGTTTAACTTGATCTGTTGGTGGTTGGTCTGTGGAACTCCTTGCCACAGGATGTGGTGATGGCGTCTAGCCTGGACGCCTTTAAAAGGGGATTGGACAAGTTTCTGGAGGAAAAATCCATTATGGGGTACAAGCCATGATGTGTATGCGCAACCTCCTGATTTTAGAAATGGGCTATGTCAGAATGCCAGATGCAAGGGAGGGCACCAGGATGAGGTCTCTTGTTATCTGGTGTACTCCTTGGGGCATTTGGTGGGCCGCTGTGAGATACAGGAAGCTGGACTAGATGGGCCTATGGCCTGATCCAGTGGGGCTGTTCTTATGTTCTTATGTTAACTGAAATCAGTGGCAAGGAGGATATGCTCATGCCTGTGTGGGATGTCTTTGTATAATTTGTGCATATCCTGTACATCTGTGTGAAGCTTAGGCCACTGATTTGAAAACAAAAATATAGCAGGGCTGACTGTGTGTAAAGATGTTTTTAGAGTGTTTTGCAAGCAGCATCTGGATTCTCTTGCTCACTGCTAGAAACCATGTGGGTACGCATGTATAGTCACAAATAGAGCTACTTGCTTCCAGGATTACTTTTAGAGTGTGAGCCCTTCTGGACAGGGAGTTACTTATTCATTTTGTTGTGGCAGCTGCTTAGTAAACTTTTTTTTTTTTAAACTGAAAAATGGTATATGCATTTTCATAATCATAATGCATTATGCCCTGGGTGTTGTAAAAGCACTGTAAAGCACTATTTGGCATCCTGGGAGTAAGCGGCACCAGCGGGAAAGCCTGTGCCATCCTGTGGGCATCGCATCCCATCCGACAGCCATTGGGGCAGTTAAGTCCTGCACTGAGGCAGGTGTTCCATAGGCGGGGAGGGAATGTTTCAGGGTGAGGGAGGGTGGGGAAGGGCGGTTCAGGCCTGGGAGGGGGCAGGGATGGTGAACCAGGCCTCCCCTGCATTCTAACCCCCATCCTGGGTCTGAAAGCTCTACACAGGACTTCTGCGGCAGCAATTAAGCTGGCTCAGATCCAAGTAGCTCCATAGGGCAGGCTGGGGCTCGACACAGGATAAAGGAATAAATGTTCCCTTACCCCAAGGATACCTCCCACCTGCACAAATCCAGCGCTGGATACAGTATGGGTTCAGCGGCCCCCCTGAATCAGCTTTGGATAGGATTGGGCCATATGTTTCCGTACCAGATCCTGGCATCTTAGGATGTTTGTATCCCATCACTTAGCTTGTCCCCTTGTTCTAAAGCCCACAAACCCTGATGTCACCTCTGTGTCAATGGCAATAACAAGTACTAAAAGGAAGAAACTGTCTCTAGGAGCAAAGGATCGCCTTGGCTAACTATTCCATTCGTTCAGTATAGTGGATGGACTTTTTATACTAGCAAAAATATACAAGAAAGCTATCGACAACAAAATGCTGGCAAAAATTCAAACAAAATGTTGGCAAAAAAGCTCAGGCAAAAAATTCATTTTACAGGCTTGAAATTTAATGGGACACTGTTGGAAAAGCTCTTTTCAAAAGTTGGTATGAGCTGGATTTACTTTTAGTCCAAGCAATAAAACAATTAGATGCAACAAGATCAGATATTTCTGAACTCCAAACAAATGCCAGAAGTTCTTAGGGGTGAAGAATTAGTGTAAAAAAGAAAAAAAAATGAAAAGAAAAATAAAAGAATTTATATACAATCCTGTAACTGGAATTTTTAGTTTTCCAGTAGTGAATTTCTATAGCTCCTAGCAACACAGGATCACACAATTAGGCCACCATGGTTAAATATGCTTTGGTCAACACTAGTTTATTCATCCTGCCCTTCTTCATTCAGTCTTTCAATTGCTAAGAATTGAACTGTTCTTCCGTATTTGACAGGGATGAAGAATTATTGGCAAAAGGCAGACACCTTTCGGTGGCTACTTCTGATGGCTCCTTCTGGCTACTGGTAACAGGTTGGTCTGACTCATATGATATAAGATATCTTAGAATTTGCAAGCTACCATAATCAATGTAGGCCAAAGAGTAGACAAAAACATTGCAGATTCTGCTTTTGATGATAAATCAATTGCCACATGTGCAACAAGGTAGACAGCACTTGTAAGCACTAGTCAACTTGAGCAGGCAGACTTGATGGCAAATAAGATGGGAAGTGCGAGATTTATGGGACAGTGTACAACTATCCATTAAAAAGAGATGCAAGAGGGAAATATGGGATGTATGTTGACTGGTGAATGGATTGCGAATTCCTTTAGGAATTTTGAAAAGGAAATATAGATGTGAAGAGATGAGGCCATCAGTTATTGGTGCCATTCCCCCATCTGCTTATTTTGGGTAGTTACTCCTTGGACAAAGAACCATCTTTTTTTTGTACTTGCCTACTTCATTTTCTTAGGGCAGGACAGGCTACACGTTAACACTAATAACAAATAAAAACGGAAAGAATACGATTAAAAACCTACCCTTCCCCAATTTCCAACTCTCCAAGATGCTGAAACTGGGCAATCGCCTAAATAGCATGAGTGCAGATTTGGTGGTTGTGTGCCTGGACAGTTGACTGTATTCTGATAACCATATTCATAATGATCCTTCCCAGTGTAAATTTCACTGCAGGAGACCAGCCGTTGCTTGTAGCCTTTGCCGCACGTCACAGAGCACTGAAAAAGAAAAATCACAGGGTTTTGTCAGTGTTACACATGGATGCTCAAATTAAGCTTTTGACAAAGAAGATGATGAAAAACCTGGTTCATTTGTTATCTGCCAGTTCCAAGACCTGTGAAATTTTATGGGCAGAGTGGGTATTTGGGGTACAGGAAGGATCCAGCCCTCCCCCCAAATAACCTTTTCTTGCCCTTATCTGCTCCCACCATTCTCACTTCAAGTTACCTTGTATGCTGTTCAGCACTCCCATGCAGTCTCTCTGTCCTTGGTCTTTCCATCTCCTCCCTATGTCTGCCTCTAGACCAAGACAGTGGCCCATCAGACACAAATTACCGTCCCTTTCCCTTTCCAAGTTAGTTTCAGGGGGAACATTGTGCATTGCTAAGGCAGTGCCCTTACTTCCTCCCCCAAACCAGCAGCCCAACTTCCATTTCTTTGACACAGTCCGAGTATGACAGTTAAGAATGTGATAAATAAATTGATTGCTAGGAAGGATAATGTAGTGAGATGGATGATGATATTAGCTTGAGGCAGGTACATGAAAGAAATGCAACTTTTACCTTCAATGAGCAATAACTAGTAGGGGTATATGGTTCAAGAGGCCTTCCTTCAATTATTGTGTTACTATACGAGGTATGTTTTACATCATTCTTCTCACCACCCTGCCTTGAAAATGGGTGAAGGACTGAGCAGGTATAAAAACTTCAAATGGTGAATTATACTGCAAACATTATAACAATTTAAATCCCAGTATTTCAAGGAAGGTATTGCATTATTCTGTGTTTGACACCTTTACTGCCCTGCTTGAAAAGGGTGTACCAAATTTCATTCTGTTATCTCAGTCTTCAAGATAGATATCACTCTGTGGTGCATTTTATCTCTATCCTGGTCTACTGAAAGCAAATACAGGTTCTGAGCTAGTATTCCAACTGGAAAAGTAGAAGTGCATCCTGAATCTGTGTGTCACAGTCCATTTCAATATCTCAATGTACAAGAGAGAGAATGTTTTACAAACAAAAGGAAAGCGAAACAGACTAGATAAATTGGCTCATTCTAATGTTAAGTGTAAATGGTACTGCTTCCTTCTGCTGGGGTGACTGCATGCAGGGGCGGTGCAAACCTAAATGCCACCTGATGCTGCCATCTCTGCTTGAAAAATAAAACCCCTTACTTTGCTCCTGGTGTGCCTTCTTCAAAAGTGCAGGGCTTCCAGTTTGATTTGGGACCGCACAAATGAAGAAGTTCCTTTGTTTACATGATTCTCATAAATCAAACCAGAAGTTCTGCACTTCCTTATCTGAA
Source organism: Tiliqua scincoides (assembly GCF_035046505.1). Taxonomy (NCBI): domain Eukaryota; kingdom Metazoa; phylum Chordata; class Lepidosauria; order Squamata; family Scincidae; genus Tiliqua; species Tiliqua scincoides. The sequence goes on along the minus strand of NC_089822.1, from coordinate 241,683,839 downwards.
TTAACTGCACCAGGATCTAGGCAAGGAGGCATATCATCTTGCTTGCTTTTAGCAGGTAGGAGGATCAGTGCAGACTGCATCTGCAGCAGGCTGGAGCGAGGTGGCAGTGGCAGACTTAAGGTGAAGATCATCCCGAATCTGCCAACCTCTCGCCATCCCCCCCCCCCAATCAGCTGCTGACCTGTATCACCTAGAAAAGTGGTTCACAAACTTGCTGGGGCCACAGTACCTTTAGAAATCACAGGGGCTCTACAGCACCCTGGAAAAATTGGTACACACTTTGGGAACCTCTGAGCATGAATGAGCTGCCCTGATTGCATGTGTATTTTCAAAAATCTCTCTGCCAGCAGGACAACTGGACATCTAGGCATGATCGAGTCAAAGTTAACACCCTGTTTTTAAAGTAGAATGTTAATTCTGTAATAGTTTCCCTATGTTTTTATCACAGAAGACTAACAGTGCCGACTATATTCACTGCAGTTATAACCTGCAAATGAGCACACACTTGGCAATAGCAATGCCATCATGTCCTGCTATCTAAGATCAGAGTACATTTCCCATGTTAAGGAACGTACTTCAAGTATCTGCAGGATCAGATGTCCTGTGGTTTCCTAATAGCACAAAAACAGGGCATATGGAGCACGTGCAAAAGTGTTTGAAAACAAACCTTCACACAAGGAAATGTTTTCAAGAGATGTCAATCCAAAGTAAAATAAAATGTTACATAAGAACATAACAACAGCCCTACTGGATCAGGCCATAGGCCCATCTAGTCCAGCTTCCTGTATCTCACAGCGGCCCACCAAATGCCCCAGGGAGCACACCAGATAACAAGAGACCTCATCCTGGTGCCCTCCCTTGCATCTGGCATTCTGACATAACCCATTTCTAAAATGTTTGCAGAAGAAGCAGATGAAGATTTGCCTCCAGTCTTTTTTTTTTTTTTTTTAAAGAGGCTCTCTCTTTTATACAAATCTCTTGCTTTTAACATCAATGGTTAGGAACAGCTTACATCATGCATGTGGCAACAGTCAGCTTCATGGGGATGACAACATGCGATAGACCTGAATTAAAGCATGAATGTGTTTGCAGCATTGGAACTACTGTGGCTTATAGAAAATAATTATGTTTCAGATGTTCTTTGCTTTGTTGCTTTTAGGGAAATTACACCCATTTCTGTAAGGAATAAAGAAGCAAAAGTAAGGCCCTTCCAATAGCCAGGGAACTATTCGCTTTCCTGGTCATCTTCTTGAAGGGTATTGTAGAGCTGGAAAAGGTGCAGAAGAGAGCAACTAAAATAAACACAGGACTGGAGCGCCTCCATTTCAAGGAAAAACTACAATGTTTGGGGCTTTTGTACCTTGGAAAAAATGGTGATTGAGCATGATTGAGACATGAAATAATGCACAATGTGGAAAGAGTGGATAGAGAGAAGTTTTTCTTCCTCTCACAACAGGAGAGCCAAGGGGTCACCAGTGAAAATGATTGGCAGGGCATTTAGGACAGACAATAGGAGGTACTTCACACCCCGCATAAGTAGCCTATGAAATAAGTTTCCACAAGATGTGCTGATAGCTTCCAAAGGGAATTGGCAAATTCATGGAGAGCAGCTCTATCCATATCTATTAATCATAATGGCTCAGGGCTCAGTGGTAACATGTCAGTGAATACCAGGTGCAAGTGTTGCCTGACGAGCCTTTTGATTTCTTTCACTTGATGCAAATAGAGGAAACGTGTGTGTGTGTGTGTGTGTGTGTGTGTGTGTGTGTGTGTGTGTGTGTGTGTGTGAGAGAGAGAGAGAGAGAGTGCGTGTGTGTGTACGTACATGGCACAACCCAGGCCAGTAACGTGATTCGGAAGCAAGAGTGATGACAAGAGACCTCAAGACCCACAGACCAAGAGAAAGGTCACACTTTTTACTGACAGTGCAATCACCTTACCTCCCCAGTCTATCAGGCTGGCTGGGAAGGAGTCTTGCCTGTTCCTTGGAAAATTCTACGGGCAACTGCATCTTGCTTGGATAGCACATTTGACCATAAGAACAAGTCACCTGCTGGTGTTGCAATAAGCTGCCGCCTATTTCAGCTGCAATTCAAGGACCACCGTGCTAAGCCAGCACCTTGGATGGGTAAACTCCTCCCAACCTTTTTTTCCCCTGCTTCTGGATGCAAGTGCAACCAAAGCTACAGCAGACAGTGAGAGCTGGGCAGTCATTCTCGTGGACCACTATGCAGTGTGCTCCATTCTGCCAGGGAAGCAGCTCCAACTCTCTTGTCCTGCTCCCCTCCCTCAAGCCAACAAGGGCTTGCTCCTGGGCTTTCTTAAAAGCACTTTTCTGTCTTTTAAACTTCACATTGAAACAGGAGAATCACCTAGTCTTGGTGCTCTTGCCCAGCAACTCCTGCAGTGCATTGCACAACAATAAATAATCACTTAATTTTGATTCCCCTTCTCTATTATTGTTAAATTATCCCCCATAATTTATTGATATTTGTTAGTTGCACCATTTTGCACAAGTTTGCTAGCTGCACCATTCACCCTCCCCTCAGAAAAGAGGCGCCTGAGGGGGGACATGATTGAGATATACAAAAACATGCATGGGGTGGACAGAGTGGATAGAGAAACGCTCTTTTCCCTTTCGCATAACACCAGGGGACATCCACGAAAGCTGAGTGTTGGGAGGGTTAGGACAGACAGAAGAAAACATTTCTTTACCCAGCATGTAATTAGTTTGTGGAACTCTTTGCCACAAGGAGTAGTTATGGCATCTTGCCTGGATGCCCAAAGAGGGGATTGGACAAATTTCTGGAGGAGAAGTTCATTACGGGTTACAAGTCATAGTAGGTATGTGCAAGCTCTTGGTTTTAGAGGCAGGCTGCCTCTGATTGCCAGATTCAGGATCAGGCACCAGGCCACAGGTTGTGTTTGTTGTCTTGTGTGCTCCGTGGGGCATTTGGTGGGCCACTGTGAGATACAGGAAGCTGGACTAGATGGGCCTTTGGCCTGATCCAGCAGGGCTCTTCTTATGTTCTTAAATTGTCATTCCCCTCTGAGCCAATATACTGCACCACTGGTAACTACACAGGATCCCAGCAGTTGTGTTACACATCCAATAACACAGAAGAGCAATAGTGGGAAAGAAGTACGCCTTTATCTCCTGCTCATGGGCAGCTGGAGGACCACTGTGGGAAACAGAATGCTAGACTAGTGGGCTTTTAGCCTGATCCAGCAGGGTCTTTCTTAAGTATGCTCTTCACTGAGGGCCCAATCCTATCCAACTTTCCGATGTAGACTTGCCAACAGGGTGCACACTGCATTTTGCAGTGGTCATGGAAGCCTCCTCAGGTTAAGGAAATGTTTGTGCTGCACTGCAGCCACATCAGTGCTGGAAAGTTGGATAGGATTGAGCCCTGAGGGCACAATCCTAACCAGGTTTACTCAGAAGTAAGTCCTATTTTGTTCAATGGAGCTTACTCTCCGGAAAGTGCGGTTAGGATTGCAGGCTGATTCTGTTATCTTTATCTAGGTATCTATTAATCTATCTGTTCTAATTTCCTTCCCAGGTCCTGCTTATTCCCCAAATTTTAAATCCTTGGAAACCTTAGAAGTTGTCACTAGAGAATTAAGGAAAATTACTGCTCTGTGTAATCAAAGGTTTTTGATAGCATTATCAAAATCAGTACAGAAATGTAGCCAGTTGTCCATTCTCCCCATTAAAGGCATATATCAGTCTTCAATCCCTCCCCCAATAACCCTGAATTAAGTTTAGGGAATGCTCACTTGGACCTTCCCAACCCTACTACTTGTATATCTGCATGCTTGTTCTTTTTACAACGCAGTTCCCTTCTGCTCTTTCATTTTCCCTTTTTTGCTTGGTCAGCAATAGCAAATTTCCCTTTGTGGCTCTTCCAGGTGTGAAATGCTCCTTCAGAAATGAGCAGAGAGATCAGGCCAGGATCAGTCTGTTTCCTTCTGTGCTCAGCTCTGGTGACAATGGAAAGCAATCGGTTTCTCTTGACAGGTATGCTCAGGGTTGAGGGGCAGAGCTGCCAGCTCAAATTTGTTCAAGAAGTATGAACACGACCCTCATATTTATGAGAACAAATGGTTAGTTTTAGTTGTCAGCTTTTTTAGTTCTCAGCCTCTCATTCTTTAGTTCGTAGTCACAAGTTCTGATTGATTTTTCATTTTAGTTTTCACAACAGTTGGACCAAATATGGGCATATCTATTGGACACAAAATATATGAAATTAAGGGCCCAATCCTATGCCTGGGCAGCGATGCTCGCATGCACACTGTCCAGGCAACGGCCAACACAAAAAGTACTGTAAGGTACTTTGCAGTGGCCAGGAGACAAATGGCACCGGCAGAGAGGACAGCACCAGTCGGCTCTGAACTTCCATGCTGGATGGAGCCACCAACAGTTAGTTCCCCGCCAGGTGGTGGGGAGGTGTTCCTGGTAAGAAGGACGGCAGGGAGGAGGTGAAACTGGAGGGGGCAGCCAAGGAGGCCGTTCAGACACAGGAGGGAGGGCAAGAAAGGCTGCAGAGGCTGCTACCAAATCCTATCCCCCCCCCACACACATGTGAAAGCCATAAATGGGTTACTTAAATCTGCACCAATTATGGAGCTGGTGCAGATCCGAATAGCCCCATAGGGGCTGACTGGTCCTGACACAGGACAAGAGAACAGATGTTCCTTTACTCCGAGGAGATCTCCAACTACTTCCCTTGCCCTGTAGTGGTGGAGGAGAGAAAAGGGGCAGGGAAGCAGGAACTGCCACTCCTCTAGCCAGAACGCTAGAGGAGGGAGACTAAGAGAGCATTAACAGGAAGCAGGAAGCATTCTTTTAGTCAACCTCCTCTAGCATTCCGGACAGCTGTTTCTCACATTCCTCCTCTAGTATTCTATAACAGGCTGCAGTGGAAGAGAGATGCATGCTTGGCACCACAGTAAATATAGGGTCCCCTTTTATCTGTGGTTTCAGTATCCACAGGGGTGTGGGAATGTATCCCCTGTAGATACAGGGGGGGGGGAGATGCCTGTAGCCAATTTAGTAAATAGTAACCTAAAGACTGGTGGGATCCAATCCAAATTGGGAATGTGGCACAAGGAATGTTAACACATTGCCCTGCCATGGTCTCAATCTGGATCCATCTACAGATGCTATCTGCCTTGGAGGAGAGCAATGGGAACTTCTCTCCTAGGGCAAAGGAGGGGGTGATATGGTTTAGGACCTCAAACAGTGGAAGAGACGTAGCTGCTGACTAGCCCTGCCTCCTGGAATGCCCCTTTCCTCTTCAGGACCCCCCAGTTTTGCAAATATGGAAAATCAGGGAGAATTATGTAAACCTGCCACATTTGCATACTTTATTCTTCGCATTTGAATGTGTGAAATACAAACCCTCCTAGTTCTCATCTTCTTCATTCTCCCAGATTTGGCACACGTACCTCTGACCAGTCCCCTGTAATCCAGACATACTCGCAGGGTGGCAAGTTGCAGCTCTCAATATCAGGTGGCCTCTTGTTTAGATCACAGTGAAGGCTGTCAGCTTCTTGCATATTTTGAGTCATGCAGGTCACTTTGCGGTATCTGGACCCATCACCACAGCTTTTGCTACACTGTCAAGACAAAAAAGATCAGCTAGAGAGGTTGGTGGCCATTTGGCAGCACTCAGGAAAAGTAAGAAACAGATCGATGAAGGGGCAGATGTGACCATTACAAGATTCTCCTGCTAAAAAATTATCTCCCATTTTGTTCCTTATACATGGGCTAAAGTTAAGTTAGAAATCTAGACTAGAAGTGACAGTGAGAACTTCAGTTTTTGAAACAAGTCTAGATAGAAGCACACAGTATTATTCAACAAGTATTGATTTTTACTGAGTTTTTAAAGTCATTCTTGCTTTCATACTCTTATTATTCTTTTTTATCTTGTGTATTTTATATTGTGTTCCTAGTGCATTATATTACGGTAGGACTTTACACTAACAGGTATTTTTACATCACTCCTGGCAACCTGAAAAAGCTCAGGATGATATCTTGGAATGAACATACTAAACCAGTGATTCTCAACCAGTGGTACAGGTTCCACCAGTGGTACTTGAGGTGATATCTGGTAGTACTCAAGGGACCCCTGCTGACCGGCAGCGAGACCAGGAATATGACACAACAGTGGCAGGAGGCGTCAAAGCATGCTTTTCTGTGCTCAAAAAACCCTTTCCTTCCCACCCACCCTGAGCCTCTTACTGGTGTCTGACCTCCAAACCCAGAGGGGTGTCTGGCCCCCCAACGCAGAAGTAACTGGCAATGATGTCATTCCCAGTTACTTCCGGCGGTACTTTGAATAGGTGGACCATGTAAAGTGGTACAGTGGAGAACAAATGTTGAGAAACTCTGTACTAAACAGAAGACGGCAGAGTCAAAACAAAGCCTTGAGAAGAGGAAAACAGGGAAGAGAAGATAGAAACAACCCTGGGAAAGATAAATATTGCTTTCAGACTGTGGTTATTTATCACCTGTGAATTACAAAAGTTCTTCTGAATGAACTGAAGGGGGGAAAAAAATTGGGGAGTTTTTGTTCATGATACACTACAATATTTATTTATTTAATTAATTAAAAGTGCATATTCTGCCATTCTGCAAAAGTCTTATTCTGCAGTAATACACTAGCATTTCAGAACTGAAAAGGCAATAAAAGAAAGATGAGTGTTAACAAAGTAAAAGCAGCTTTTTACAGCCTTGTGACACTGGTAACGGAGGTGACATATTTGGATTTTTCCAAAGCTTTTTTTTTCATTTTACAATTAAATTCCTTTACAAGGGATTATCTGTAGTAAAACAAGGTTCACTATACAACATTATTCACTTTACAGAGGGCTCATGATTGTGGCCAACAGGTCCTCATGGGTGATACGCCAATCAGTGATGTGGATGCAAGGGTTTAGTAGCTTCTTAGCCCAGTGGTTCTCAAATTCTGCAACAGTTCGAGGTAGTTGAGGAGGAGACAGTTCCACCAATGTGGCACTATCGTAGACATCATGGTTCAGAGTCAACCTCACTGCCCGAAGACCTATGCAAAGTGAAATGGCCAGGGACATATATATTTAAATATTTCTTTAAGTAAGCAGACCCAAATGGTGCAAAGCTTTAAAGACAGAATTGGCATCTTGAATTGACTCTGGAGACAAACTGTTGATCAGTGCAACTTTTTCAACACTGGCAAACTGAAGTCTCTGTGAGAAGGTCCCCATTTACTACTGGGTTGCCACATTTTTGTACAAACTGAGAATTACAAATCATCTTAAAGTCAGCCCCACATCAAAAGCCACCCTTTTCCATGTCCAAACAAGGAAAGCAGTGTTAGCACACCTGAGCAAAAGTGGGGAAAACTAAATTAGAGGCAGTCAAGAGGTTCAAGTTCAGGAATTAATGAGGTGGTTGTAACCTTGTTTCAAACAGGCCATTTGTGTCAACTTGGATTTAGTACCAGCTGGTTTAATTCAAATATACCTCAACTCAGTAAATAATATGTAAACTATTTCTGTGGCAGGCCAGGTGACTTTTTTCCCTTTCTGTCCATCAGACAACCAGACCCCCCAAAAAAAAAAAAAAGACTGGAAAGACATGTAAGGTGCTACCAAGTTTAAATAGCCTGCAAAATCTGGGCTGTCATTTAATTGATGATTACTGATGGGGAAGGCAGTAGGGTTTTTTTTTTTTTAAACAAATATTTTTAGCATTCCTTGTAGTCTGTTTCATCACATGTTAGAGATTTACAGAGCACAGACACAGACAAGGACGCCCACATAACCCGCACAGGGAGAGCCTGGAAAGCTTTTCAAAACCAGCGTGACCCATCAAACATTCACCTCCCACAAAAGGGTTGGCAATGTGTGTGTGTGGGGGGGGGGAGGGATATCTAATGCTTTCCAGTTGTGGAAAGTTATACCAAAAATGGTGAGAAACAGACAGGGAGAAACAAAGACAGAATGAGAGAGAAAAGGAGAGGCAGGGCACGAGCAGTTTGGGAGCTAATTATTCCAATTTGGTAAGTTCTGCAAATGCATGCTATTTAGTGACCTACTTTTTAAGTAGTTGTTAAGTGTATTACCTGAATTAAATCTGATGTGTTATATTTAGACTGCGTTTCCTGCCATATTCACACACTTCTCTGAAGAGGGGTATTGCTGGAGACAAGCAAAGGAAGTTTGCATCTTTTCTTTGTTCCTTTCTTAGTTGATAAGTTCAGTAGGGTCTGGACCCGGAGCCAGTGTACATTATAGAAATGCTGCTCAAGCTGTGAAATTTTATACCAGCTGAATAGATGTTCCCTCAGAATTTCTATTTACTTATTACTACATGGGACTGGAGCACCTTTGGAATTTAAATTAACAGAAAGAAGACAAGCATGTATTTTCCTTTAGAAAAATATCCCTAAGTAAATTAGATGATGTCCCGACAATATTGTATGCTGAAAGATTTGATAGCGCAACATATTGTGGTGAGTCAAGCTCATAGTGGAAGACAAAAATTTTAAAAACAAAACTTCTGTCTCAGCCTTGAAAAGTCTTTCGTCTCTCTCAAACTTTGCAGAAAAGGGCACTGTGTTTGCTTTTGCATATTTGTCTTCCTTCCTCTAAAATTTAACCTCAAAGCACTATAAAAGATTGAGAAAAAACAAGTTCTGTGCAATTGTGAACATATAGCAAAGGCAGATACACTAAGCATGTGACCAGAGCATGCCAGATACCCGTTTTGGTGATGATACTGTCAGAAGGTGCCAAAATTATATTGGTGAGGGTGGGTGGGGAAGACATCAGGTAAAGGATCCTACAGACTCAGTCCGAAACTTTATTATGTGGATGCACAGCTTAGACTTACAGGTATATATTTCAATCAATTGGTTACAGTGGCATACTGTGAAACAAACACCATTTGTATTCACCTACCACATACAAACGCATATATAAACCATTACAGATCCTGCTTTCAAGTTTAATATAAACGTCTCTGAGTCCCCCACAAACAAACAATCAATCAATCAATCATCTGGTCTACCTGTCTGGGATATTGTTTTCAAAAGAGGAATAGGAGGACAACAGAGAAAAAACAAGGACAGGCTCCTCTGCATACATCCTTTTTTCCCCATGACAGTAGATTTTAACAGCCCAATCCTATCCATACTTTCCTGGGAGTAAGCCCCACTGACTATAATGGGACTTACTTCTGAGCAGACATGCATGGATGTCAGTCATCTCCTGAGAAATCTTGAAAGCGTAGGTCAGTATAGATAAATGCCATGATTTATTAAACCACAAATATTGAGAGCTTTCTCTGATATCCCTGCTTTCTGCTTTTAAACAACATTAAACTCTTCTCAACTGTATCCCTCCCCCTACACCTACTGACTCCTTTTCTCATATCTGGTAAGTACCATTTTTAGCAGACAGAAAAATCTTTTTTAAAAGGTTTGAAAGCAAATTTAGATCATAGGACAGATTTTGTTACGCAGTTTTGCGTCACCTACAATATTACCCACTTCTTTAATAATTACATATATGCTGATATCTGAATCCCTCTGTGTTGGGCCAGATGGCACAAATTCACATATATGTTTTGTGTGAACCGTGACACATCTAGATATAGCTGAATGCTCTGAATTAGCAAATAGTTCCAGCAAATTCAGAAATGAAAATGGTTGGTTTGTCATAAATGGGGATCAGAACAGTCATTTCTAATATTAATAATAATATAAGAATTTCTGATGTTGCAATCCTAAGCACACTGTACTGAGAGTAAGCCCCACTGAAGACAATGGGGACTTACAAACATAGGATTGTGTTCTAAGTGTAGAAAGTGCTTTACATGACTTATGCTTATAATATTGTTTCAACAGCCTGGCAAAGTAAGTATCATTATTCCCATATAGCAGTTGGACAGCTTTGACTGAGGGAGTGGCTTGCATAAAGCTACCATAAAGCAATGCAAGTGGCTTGCATAAAGAATTCATAGCCAAGGTGAGATTCAAAACAGGGACATCTCTTATTGCTCAAGCCAATGCGTGGATTACTCAGAAGTAAATCCACGGAGTTAAATGGGATTTACCTCCAGGTACATATATATAGGATTGCAACCTTAGCCATTATGTGACCCGTACTCATCATCTTTAGACCTGCTTGATCAAACCTATCATGGCACGTCCAGAACGATACCTGAAGCATTTCTGAGATAGTACAGTAATCTGTTTTACAGTAAGAAAAATTAAAAAGTAGTAGGAATTGTATTGGATTAATACAATCCAGTATTCATGACTCTCAGAAGGGTTGTCTATTGAAGCTACTCCATGAACATAAGAACATAAGAACAGCCCCACTGGATCAGGCCATAGGCCCATCTAGTCCAGCTTCCTGTAACTCACAGCGGCCCACCAAATGCCCCAGGGAGCACACCAGATAACAAGAGACCTCATCCTGGTGCCCTCCCTTGCATCTGGCATTCTGACATAGCCCATTTCTAAAATCAGGAGGTTGCGCATACACATCATGGCTTGTAACCCGTAATGGATTTTTCCTTCAGAAACTTGTCCAATCCCCTTTTAAAGGCGACCAGGCCAGACGCCATCACCACATCCTGTGGCAAGGAGTTCCACATGCCAATGCCAAAATCAGTCTGGGAGTCTTTCAAATGCTATAGGACTCTGTTGCATTTTCTAGCATTTAAGAGTTATATAAAAATACACGTTTATATTAGAACAGACTTGTTCTCTGCATTTATCTTGTATTAATAAACACAGCAGATTACACTGGTGAAAAACTGATATTTTCAATAAACAGTATAAAAATTCCATAAAAATTAAGGAAACTGCTTATGCTGTCCACTTTGTATATCGGGAAGCTCAAAACACATCCATTTAAAAAACTTTGTATTTTACCTTCTAAAAATTAAATGTCCTGCTTTAATTAACATATTTTATTACTGACATTAAGAGGCTAGAACATATCCTGGTGTTTCCTTATGAACTTAATACTCAGTTTTCCTGAAGGACAGTTCTGATTATCTAGCTGACACTTGTCCATGGCAGCATGTCCACTCTTTACGCTCTCTTGCCAAATTAAATCCTCTAATGAAGGATTCAGTTAATACAGCTCAGCTGAGAACCAGTTCAAAAAGACCCAAGTTTGTTCCGATAAGCCCTTCTACTGTTTTGCAGGTCCACCTGTTAATGCCAGTGCCTGAACTCTTCAAAGCATGGCTCTTTCTGTTCCTAAACTGTAGAAGTATGGTGGCTGGCAACCTTCAGTCTTGAAAGACTATGGTATAAACCTACAGCACCCAATAATCCCAGGCGGTCTCCCATCCAAGTACTAACCAGGCCTGACCCTGCTTAACTTCCCAGATCAGATGAGATCGGGCATGTGCAGTGTAACAGTTGCTGCTGTAGAGGTATACGTGCAGCACAATCCTAACTTGTGCTGGAACAGGCAGGCCAGCACGCCTGCGCTGTATCCAGTGCAAGTTTCAGGCAGCTAGAGGCTCACCTAGAGGTAAGGGGAAACTTTTCCTCTTATCCTGGGGAGAGTCACTACAGTCCCAATGGAGCTACTTGGATCTACGCCACCTCAATCGGCGGCGCAAATCCGAGCAGCCTGGAACTGCACCAGGTTGCCTAGGAACAGAGTTAGGATCCAGCGTAACTGCCGGATCCTGGCCTGCCTCCTGCTCCTTGCCTGCCCGCCTGTCTGCCCCCGAGAACGCCTGCCACCCACCCACCTCCACCCCGGAATCCTATCCCCTGCCAGTCCATAGCATGCAGCCGTGCCAACAGAGCTGTACTGCATCATATAGTGTAGGGGGAGGGTGGGCAACCAGATGGCCAGTGAAACTTCTTTATTTACATCCCAATAGGCCGCCTGGTCACCTATAAGTCTCTTTGGATTCAAGCCAGTTATTTAGCTGGCATTAGAGGAAGGGGAAGGGGGTGGTCAGGCTGCAAAAAACGGGGATAGCATCCTGGTGCATTCTGCTGCCACTAGGATCTAGCCTCTCCCACCCTGAACCTCCATCAAACTGCCCATGGCATGTCCCTGCCCATCACCTTCCCTGCTCTGGCACGATCTGGGTTCATTCGTGCCAGGTGCATTGACCTGCCTGGCTTCAGCAGCACATCATTTATGAGAGCAGCACATCATTTACAACAGCAGAACATAAGTTCTGCCATCATAGAGAGTCCACAGATTTGGGCTGTGTATGATGTGAATTCTTCAGGATAGATGCATGCACGCTAGTTCTAACATCACAACTCGACAGTATATTCCAACATGAATGTGCCCAATACTATCCAACATTCCAGCATTGATGCAGCCGCAAGGTAAGGGAACAAATATTCCCGTACCTTGAGGAGGCCTCCATTACTGCCCACCTCCCTCCGCAGGATGCCCCGTTGGCCTGACTGCATCAGTACTAGAAAGTCGGATAGGATTAGACCCTAAGAAGAGTCTCCAAAAAATAATGCCAGAAGTAACCTTAATGTTTCAAAGAAGCAGAACAATATGCATCATATGTTATTCTGGGGGAGGATTCTGACATTATGTTTTGCAGGAATGTTTACATCATGCGCACCATCCTGACACTGTGAGTACCGGTAAATGCACTGAATGTAAGACATACATCTGACTTAGTCTTATCTACTATTAGTCTTGACAATAGATCTTACTCGGACTACTGTGCCTGCAAAAATATGATTTCTGACAGCCAATTCACAAGGTCCAACAGGAATGCAGGTTGCATGGATTTAGGTTATACAATTGCTGTGTCTGCAGCACACTCTACAACCCACGTATGCAGAGCCACATTTTAGCAACTCTGTAATGGCATGTTAAATGACATTTGAGTATCACAAACTTTGGCCACCTGGTAGCAGTGTACCTGTAGTTTGAATCAACTAATTATCCCATCCATGTTTCAGTGCTTCATAAATCTCCACAAGAATTAAAGTGACAGTAACTATTATCAGGAACAACATTGCTCTGATGAACTCTGAAGGTCGTTCATACCTCCCACCACATTCCTTTACTACTTACTTCTTGCCAACCTTCTGTTTCCCAGTTGTAGGTAGTGCATTCAGCCATTTGGCATTCCTGTTCAGAAGCTGGTCTGTTGGACTGATTACATTCAGTATCCATGATTGTTTTGTGAGTACCAAGGTGGCAGAAGACGCTCCTCTGTTGAACTCCTCTCCCACAGGACACTGAGCACTGAAGAGGTAGAAAAAGTAAGTGTCAAAAGTTCTGATTTTGTTCTTTTTTTCTTACTGAAATTTTTTTCCTTCATAGGGAATAATTCTGAATTCAAGTGAATCTTAAGAAAGATTTCCATTGCTATTTTCCAGGATATTCAGATATGCCGCTTGCCAGTGCTTTTGAACAGGGCTTCAACATGGCATTTTGGTGCCCAAGTGGCTCCTTTCCCCTTCAAATAGAATCCCTTTGCAAAGGGTAGTCTATGCAAATGTTTTTGCAGGGGTGAAAAAGGCTGCAATCCTATGCACACCTATGATACTATGGAGTATCTGGGAGTAAGCCCCACTGACTAGAATGGGATTTAGTGGACATGCATAGGATTGGGCTGAAAGTATATCATTACAGCCCAGTCCTTTCCCCCATTTGGCCCAGAGTGTGTAGTGCTGCCAAAGGAGTATGTGCTACATGCTATGGACCAGAAGGAGATCATTTTACTTACCTCCCTGTAGGCCACTTGGCCCCCAATGGGTATCCTCAGACCTACACCAGTTCTTTAGCTGATGTAAGTCTAAGGGTGGCTGGGTGGGTCTGACCCAGGAAGGAGGAATAGGAACTAGCATGCCTCTGGTCAGACCCAGCCTACTCCCTGACCTTGATCTGATCTGCCTCTGACCCTTTCCTGATCTGCCCCACCACTGGCTTACTGGTAGCAACAGAGGCACTGCTGGCCAGAATCACCCACGTGCAGCCTCCAGGGCTCTGCACTGGCAGTAGCGGCCTGCAGAACAGTGGAGCACTTGCTGTGTGAGATCCACATTGTGAGATCTGCCAGTGCAAAGCCCCGATAGGATTGGGCCCTAATGTGCAGCCTGATCTGCACAAGGAACATGCAGCCCCTTTTCCAGCAAGTTGCACATTCAAAATAAATCATGACATTAGTAATTGATGATAAATTACCCTTTAGTGCCGCATGAAATCTGCTAACTGAGGCAAGCACCTCAATCTGTGTCCTGGTAGTGCCGACTCTGATTTTGAGCTAAAAATTTCTTTCTTTGTAGGAAAGCATCATACAGTCCACAAAAGATTTGTGCATTTGTATATGTGTGCATACAATACACTTCCAGGATTCTAGCAGAATTATTTAATCCATAAGAATTGCTTGCATAAACATATCCCCCTCTAATTAACAATCCAAGACAGCAAAACCTTTCACCCTGCAAGGCAAATAAACTGCAGTCATATAGCAAAGATTCTAAAATATCAACATCTTGCATGCCACAACTACCTTCCACTGCTCATCTTTGTCAGGAAAAATGAGGAGTGGTTCTGATCTAGAGAACTATAAAGTAGCAAAAGGATGTACAGATGCTCCTGCACCTGCAGATAAATGAAAAGGTGCCATTGTGGAAAACTAAGGGGTAACCCAATGAGGTCACACACCCCATTATGTAATTGCTGGTCATCTTCCTTTGCCTCCCCAGGTAATAGGTTTTCCCACATCTACTATAGCATATCTGTGCACAGTAAATTCCCTGCCTACAACTTCCTGTATTTCCTGTTTCATTTAATTTCTTCATGATTTACTATTGTCTCTAGACTCTAAACTAATGCTAATGAAAACCAGCAATATTTAAAACACCTATAGTACTGCACTTTTAACAGCATTATTAAATATTACTGTATATCAACATTTGAAAATAACTGAAATCCAGAACATGTGAATAAATTCCACTAATTACTTACTCACACAATGCTGCTAAGATTTTAAAAGTGTAAGTGTAGCTCAAATCATGCGTGTTTACTCAGGAGAAAGCCCCACTTGATTCAGGTGGACTTATAATCCAAACCTATGCAGGTCTACTCTGAAGTAAACTCCACAGCATTCAATGGGAGCTACTCCCACGAAAGCATATATAGGATTGCATGTATTGGATGTATAACGTTGCTGCCTTAAATATTGATGGATGTTCTTAAATAAATCCTGGAAGGCAGGTTGAGTGTGAATAGAAGAGGATTATTAAAATTAGAGAGTCAGGAATGTCTGTAACTGAAACACAGATATTATGGGTGACATTTAGCTTTATTGAAGGTAAACGAGTGATAGTTCTTGTTAATAATGCAAGAGCTATTAGACAATCATTTATTAATGTAGTATCTGTAAGCTTTCTTGAATTAATAATATGTGACATCAGGGATGACATTTAGCAGTGTACAAGTATTACTTGAGAGCTTGTTATTATAAGGATTATGAAAAACAAGCTTATACATCCAATAGTTCTGCATTCATAAAAACAAACTTCCTTTTAATTGCATCGCAAATTGCCCTTTTTTTTTTTTGCCAATCTCAATTTTCTTACATTTATAGTTTGCTGCCAATTATAATGTACAAGAAAGCGGTGCTTGCCTCAAGCAATATTAAAAAGGGCTTCTCCTATATCATAGCTTTTATGTTAGTGTCTGTGTGTCCCATAAAGTGAACAGACCCAATGAGCAGCTGACTCTGGAAATTCCTGGGGTTATAAATATTTAGGAAAGGCCAGTTTTGTGTAACTTGGAAAAGTGGGGCACAATGCAGCTAGATTTCTACACTGGCTGATACAAATGCTTCCCATATGGTCTAGTGCTTTCCATTGTGATTAATAACACTGTTTATCCTCTGCATTCCTCATGGGATCATGGAATAGCAGAATAAGAGCCAGAGGAATTTACACAAAACAGCTTGCTTTAATATATTTTGAAAAGAATTTTAGCCCTTGTTTGTCGTCTGCAAAGGTTTCATTTTTAAGAAATGCTAGAATAATACAGGAAAATGATACAATGTGGGTGAAGCAAAATTAAATCATGGGAATTCTCCCTGCTAGCAGTGACACAATACTGATAGCAAAGCAGTAATAGCTCTTCAGAGACAGATGTAAGAACACATCAGTGCTATGACAGGTACACATTACAGATCCCAATGTTTATCCCAGTGTACAGATCCCAGTGACAAGTCTGACACTTGTCAGATCACAATTCATGCAAATAAAGCCTTTACTTAAAAGCACATTTTTTTAAGACTGTGAACCCTTTGGGACAGGGAACCATCCTTTCATTTATTTTGCTCTGAAAACTGCTTTGCTAAGTTTTTTTGTTGAAAAAGTACTGTGTGCTAATAATGACAGTAAATCACAATAAGGCATAGCCCCTAGTGCAAAGCTGGGAAAAATTAGTATTATGAAAAATGTCGTTTATCTTGGGAAAAACCATACTTAACTGCAGTATATTTGCTTTGCCCCAATTAAAAAATGTAGACAAACCTCTGTGGCATAGAAGGATACTGCCTTTCAACATTATACAGATTAGGTAACAGTTTATTAGGTCAAATTTTAATATGTGTATGTGTGTAAATTATGAAGCTTTTAAAAGTGTGTCTTTCCACTTTTTAGATGTGCCTCCATTTAGAGTTCATTAGTTCAGACTGCCAAAGTGTTCATCTAGTCCGTGAGAAGTAATTTTTCCAACTGCACAGAAACAGGATTCCTTTCATATTTAGTGGCGGTGAGTTGCTGGCTTGTTTACTTCTCCACTCCTGCCCCCAGCCCTGGTATAGTTTTTGTAAAAGAAGGAATAGGAGAAGAAATTGGTTCATTATGCAAAAGTGATGGATACATTGGTAATGTCGTAGAGAATAATATGTGGTGATCTAGCCATTGGACATCTCTTGGCCCTATTTCTGAAAACATGCCAAAATCCAGTGCAGAATCCACACTGATTTCACATGAGCCCATAAAAGAATGAAAGAACTTTTGATACATCTTCATGAGAACCACTGAGATGGAGTAGGTTTAATATATTAGGTTATGGAATTCATATCCTGAAAAAAAAGTTGTGAACAAATAACTAGTACAATACATTGGCAAAGGATTGTATGGCTCCTATAGTTAGGACCAACAGCTCACTATAGAGAGAACTGCACCAACTTCCTCCCCTAATGTGACCCCTCAATAAAATCGGCTGTTCATCAGGATTAGAGATTCTTTAATTATTCTTAATTCACAGTCATGATTTAGCTGCTTCTTCCAATACCCATTCTTGCTTTATAAGACTTTTCCTCCCACAAGTCCGGCTTCCTGGCACCTCTAAATACACGAGGTTCCTTCCTTCTTTCTCAGTGGCATCACTAGGGTTTGCACCACCTGGTGTGGGAGGTCAGCATGGGACCTCCTCCCATGCAGTGGGCAGGACAATGCCCTATGCAGTGGGCATAGTGACACACCATTGCCACGGCACTACTGGGTTTTTGGCTATAACTTTTGATAGAATATAGATATTTCAATGTGGTTTGTTTCATTGCATTCTGCATGAAATCACACATCAAATGATATATAACATGATGGCATTATTCAAAAACACCAAGATTTTTTAAAATTTTGGCCAGTAGTAGTGTCACTACCCTGTGTGTGTCACCCGATGTGGCCCACACCTCCCTAGCAATGCCATTGTTCCTTCCTTCCTTCCTTCCCTGATATTAGACTGCAAAGTAGCAGCAACATTAACTTTGTTCTATCTTATACCTAACCTTCTTTTTCCTTGGTTTGCAAAAAGCTCACAAAACCTTGGGTGCTTTAAAATTCTTTCTAAGTGATTATTACTCTACAACGGGGTGCCCAAACCCCGGCCCTGGAGCCACTTGTGGCCCTCAAGGCCTCTCAATGCAGTCCTCAGGGAGCCCCCAGTCTACAATGAGCCTCTGGCCCTCCAGAGGTTTGTTGGAGCCCACACTGGCCCGACGCAGCTACTCTCAGCTTGAGGGAGACTGTTTGACCTCTCGCATGAGCTGTGGGATGAGGGCTCCCTTTACTGCTTGTTGTTTCACACCTGTGATGCAGTAGCGGCAGCAAAGGAAAGGCCATCCTTGCTTTGTGCAAGGCCTTTCATAGACCTTGATCTATTGCAAGACCTTCATTCATTCATATAAGTTCCATCTCTAATATATTCATTTATGTAAACTTATGTAAATTTATTCAAATTTTAAATATAAATTAATTCTTTTTTCCCCTGCCCCCGACACACTGTCTGAGAGATGATGTGGCCCTCCTGCCAAAAACTTTGGACACCCCTGCTCTACAAGATAGAATGAACAGGCCTTAGAAATGCTAACAGGAAGTAGTTGCAGTAGCGAATGAACATACTTCCAACAGCAAGAGCCATGACATTCCAAAAAGGCAATATGTAAGCCTTCCAGTGGCTTTGATTTTTCTACTGTTAACAGGTCAATCCTAGCTAAATTCCCTCCACTGATGCAGTCACACCAACCGAGCACATGCTGCATCCTGGGGGTGGGGACAGTCCTGGAAATTTCCTTGAGATCAGGGAATATTTGTTCCCTTACCTCAGTGCAAGCCTCCACTGCCCCTATGGGTCTCCTTAGATCTGTGCCAGCCATTTTTTCTGACACAAGTCCAAGGAGAGTAAAGGAAAAGGAAAGGGAGAAGATCCTGGCACTCGCCGGCGCCACAGGATCCACCCCCTGCCTCCCCTGTTCTGCTTCCCACCTGCCCCCTTCCCACCCAGTCACTCCCCCTGTTCCTCCCTTGCTCCTTTCCCGTTTCTCCCACTGCCTGCTCACTGCTCTAATTTACCTGTGCTCCTGCTAGTAGCCAGCAGTGGGCTTCCAACAGTGCCACAGTTTGTGATGGAGGTTCTGGAAAGGCCACTGCTGTGTGCATTGTTGTATAGCCATTTGTATAGCCATTGTTGTATAGCCAAGAACTACTGTTCTTTTATTGTAAAGCCCAGTTAGAATTGGGCTGAAAAGTTAAATAAAATATGCCACTGCAGTGTCTTCGTGATGAATATGTTTTTTTCTAGACTGACTAAATAAGGGACAATAGTTTGAGCACTGAAAGTTGATTTCTGAAATGTTCTCAGTGAGTGCCACTGGATATATTTTTGTAGAAAGAAAACAAACAAAAAAAGTTGCTTTCACAGCAGTGACACTATGACCTTATGGCCAGATCACCAGATGGCTTAAATTGGTATCACTCGCTATGCTATGGCGGCAGATATTTTAGTTTATACCAACTGAGGAACAAAGCCTCTGGCTAAGCCTGACTGGCCAGCCCAGGGACTGATCATTAGCATACAGATCAGCAGTAATTCTGTACTCAGTTATGCATATTTAGACCCACTGCTGTCAATGGAGCTAAGGCATATGCAACCAGGCGCTGGATTGCAATCATAGCTTTTAATTGCCAAGTCAGAACAGATTATCATAGGCTATAAATCATGCAACACCCTTATTAATCTGTGTTTCTTTTCAAATTGGACCCAATTGTGTGAGATAACACTTGGACGTTTTAAAATGACTATTTTTATATATCATCAAGCATCTCACAGACTGTTTACACATTTGCCGGCATGCCTTTATTAGTCACAAAAATTGTTATCAGGAGGAGATGTGATAAAAGAGAGGCACAAATCTTCTGCAGATCCTGTGAGCAAAACCAGTACAGTACATTATTTCAGTCTTTTTAACATTGAAGGCAAGATCCTAGTATTACAATAACTGAACTCCGAATTGGGTGTATAATCATGACTTCTGCAGCACTGTCTTTTTAAGGTAATAGTCTACAAGCAGTTAAGGAGATGCAAATTAAACATTTAGCCATTGATGAATTCAAGACAGTAAGAAAAACCAAACTGGTGCATCAACAGTTCAGCTCAGGGACAGCCAACTTCCAAACCCTTATTTGTCTGGAGAAAGGCCCAGGTGCTCCAGGACTTGGATTCTCACTGCTTATGATATCACTGTCAGGCTCAGAGCACTGGTTCTATGGCTTCCTATTCAGAAAGATTTCAGGAAGTGTAAAGGAACAAAGAAAACTCTCATCATTAAAAAGCTAGCATTAAGGCATTTTCACTGTTCTTTTGTCATTGTCCCTTGTGGTACAACCAAGAAGGAGTATGGTAACAAATCATGTTTCAGGTTTGTGGCTTCCTGTGGCTGAATGCCACTAACATTCCTGGTTTAGCTGAGACAAATCTTCTACCGCCATTTCTTATGTGCACACCTTCATCCCATGCTTTTGCACGTCCTTCACCACAATCTGGTGAATATACTGTTTCTATATTATGATGTAAGTTGTATAGAATGTGTGGGTGAGTGTGTACAGTATGATTGATGGAATTGTTGTATATATTTATGCTTGTATCTCAAAGGTGCATAAATTTTGTTGTGCTGTAGCACAATGACAATAAAGTTACTACTACTACTACTACTACTACTACTACTACTACTACTACTACTACTCAATTACTGAAAAATCCTGTCCCGTTCTAATAATAATAATACAGGTATTTATATACCGACTTTCTTGGTCTTTATTCAAGGCAGTTTACATAGGCAGGCTTATTTAAATCCCCGTAGGGATTTTTACAAATGAAAGAAGGTTCTTTCTTTCAACAACCACAACATTCAGGTGTTACTTTCTTGATCTGATTTCACATTCTGGCCTCCATCCTCCCACGCTCAGAGCAGATGGAATAGCTCGGCTTCAGCTTGTCAGCTGCTTCAAGGTCGCACGGTGCTGGTGGCCTCGAACTGGTGACCTTGTGGATGTTATCTTCAGGCAAATGGAGGCTCTACCCTCTAGACCAGACCTCTTGCCCCCTAACCCGTTCTAACCATTTCCTTTCCATGTTAGAGGATGCACCCTGATAATTTTCTGTCCAATTCTACCTAAATCCCTGCATGGTGATGAAGCACTGCTGGTGTGGGATTCTGGAGTTCTCCCTGGGGTAAGGTAACATTTGCCGCTAGCCCGGGGGTAAGCTCCAGCAGCTGCAATGAATCAACTCGGTTCTGAGCCAGTGATACTGCTGGTGCAAGTCCACATTGATCCATGCAGGCAGATCAGTTCCAGAAATGGAGATGGCGTGCACTGGTTCTGCCAATTCTGCCCCCTCCCGGGTCCAAACCATCCACCCCCAACCCCGTTGCCACCCCATTCTGCTCTCCCCCTGCACTCAACTTACCTGCTCTATCAGGCCTCCCAATGATGCCAGCAGGAAGGCTCTGGCCTTCCCACTGCGCTGTCACAAAGCACTTTATGGCACTTTTGCAACAGCGCATGCTGACAGAACATGCGTTCTGCTGATATAGGCCTTCAATAGGACTGAGCTATTTGTGTGGTCCAGGTTGCTTGTGTGTGTTGCCTGTTTATGGAATGAGGGTAATGTATTCCCTAGAAAGGCCCCTTTTTGCAAATATTAACTGGACTGACCATAACATGGATAAAATTGAAGACAAGGCTACGAGGGTGTCAAAGGGCTAGAACTGTAGAAATATTACCTGCCCTTTACAGTACAATTTCCTAGATTCCCTCCTCAAGACCCCACATGCAGTCTTAAAGTCTTATACCCTCTTTTTACCATCTGATTATGACGTTTTTTAACACTAGGGATTACAAGGGAGCTTTAAAACACCTATACTGAAGGGAGGCGTTAATGGACAATAATAAACAAAAGTTCTACCCCAAGCAACGCAAGGTGGTTAAGCAGAAATGTTTATATGCCAAAATGGAATATTGTTGCCAGCATTAGATCTACCTTTGATTGATTCACTTACTTCTGTCTGAAGGATCAAACTCCCACACAGAACGGCTGAATTGGGTGAGGCCATCCACTAGGAAATCATGCAAGGCTTGTAAAGCAGTCAAAGAGACCAGTCCTATGTATGTCTACATAGAAGTAAGCCCCATTGTTGTCAAAGAGGCTTACTCCCAGGTAAGTGAAGAGCAGATTGCAGTTGTATATGAATGCAATTGAGGGCATTAGCCATATGACTACCACAGAGGAGGAGAAAGGACCAATAAATAGGAAAAGAAAATCTAACTCATGCTGAATAACGTAAGATATGTAGCTGCCTTATAGCAAAGGTGCCCATTGGTCCACCTAACCCAGTTTTCTCTACTGGCAGAAGCTGTCCAAGGACTCAGGCAGAGATCCAGTTCAGCCCTGCTATTTGAACCGAGAACCTTCTGCACGCAGAGGGCATGGTCTACCAATGAACTATGGTCCTTCCCTTATAACCCAAATGTTTATTAATAGTCATAGTTATAGGGGTAAAAAGTAGTAGGATATCATGCCTTACCTGTTCCCAGTCTCCGGTTTTCCACTTTGGGCACCTGCCACCTCTACACTTTCTTTGCACATTCGGTTTAGCCAGCTGTTTACAAAGACTGTTTTCTAAATGTTTCCCGCCGTTTGATAAGCAATAAACTTCTCGGTACTTCTGCCCTCGTCCGCAAGAGACAGAACACTGTAATGCAAAGGTAAAGATAAATGTATCTCAAGCAGGTAAGTCTGCATCCTTATACACATTTACCAAAGTAAATGATACCCCTGCTAACTGGTTAAGAGGCACTTTTTCAAGTGGGTGCTCCTCTTTATTTAGCAAGGGGAGAGTAACTGGCCCACCTCGCCCCAGCAGTGTCTTTTCCAGTGGCTGTCTGCTGGTGTTTTGTATCTTTTAGATTATGAGCCCTTTTGGGACAGGGAGCCATTAGTTATTTGATTTTTTCCTGTGAACCGCTTTGTGAACTTTTTTGTTGAAAAGTGGTATATAAATACTGTTAATAATGATAATACTATTTGGAGTGTAGGAGGGCAAAAATTGCACCATGAGGCTATACACCCTTCCCAAGAGCAACAGAACAGAGCATAGTCTGCACTCCCAAGCAAAAACAATAAGCTGCAGCTGAGCACCAACCTCTATGTCTCCCAGTCTGGATCAATCCACTTTCAAAGAAATACTTAATAAGAGATAAGAGCCCAGTCCAACTCTCCAGCACCAGTGCAGCCGTAATGCAGCCCGGAAGTAAGGGAACAAATGTTCCTTTACTTTGAGGAGGCCTCTGTGACTGCCTCCCCAACACAGGATGCCGCACACACCCCATTAGCACTGGAAAATTGGATAGGATTGGGCCCCAAGTCATCATGTCACTGAATCAGGAAGAAATTAGAAACTGCAACTTGCAGATTCAGTGCAAAATTGTTTCTCTCACAGGCTTAAGCGAAGTTGTGGCTTGGCACAACAGGGCTGGGAGTGTGACTTGAACGTAAAAGTAAAAAAGAGTTGATTGTGTGTAATAAAAACTGATGTATAAAAAGTAAGATTTGGCTACAGCTGGTCAGACGGCTGTGTAGAGACTGCTGATGCTTTCAGAGATGGCTATGAAAGATGCTGGAAATACCTAATTAGCACTGCAAGGAGGTGGATGGGCTCTGCGGCAGGTCAGATAGACCTGAAAGGCAGGTCAGCTTATAAAAGCTAGTTGTGTAACGAGGCTGCCCTTTTTTGACTCATGTTCTACTTTGCAGGAATCTGTACTTGAGGGTCCATACTGAGAGAAGCAGCTACAAAGACAATGTTCAAAATGTGCGCTAGCCGACTGTAGCTGCTTGTTAACCACACGCTTATTTAACCAGAAGAGGCTCAGCATTTTTTTTTTTTACACATTTTGTAGTCAGCACCGAAGACAAAGCAGCAAAACATGACATTGCAAGCCCAACCAAAAAGCAAACCAGCAGGTAGGTTGGCTGTAAGCTTTGTAGCAAAGCAACACAATTCAACCTTCTCCTGCAGGTTCATTGAGCTTTTTCAAATGTGACCACTTCTGGCATGCTGGCCCCTGAACCATTTTGGTTTTAGATTAGTCTACACCAAAAGATTTAGGAATCAAAAGGGGTCTGGAGGCACAACAAGAATTTGATATGACAGTTCCTTGCCGAACGGGCCTCTTACTCAGCATGATGCAAGGAGAGATTCAATTTGAATTTCTTCATTACATGTTAAGCAAGTCATTACATGTTATATCACACACAGTGTCAGCTTAATCCTTCAGCACAAACACACTTTGCTGTGATCTCTTAAGAGTAATGTTCTCCTGTTTTCTTTTTAGAGTGGAGTTGATGCGAGATGATGCAGCCCAGTAACATCTAATAGGCTCCAGCTTTTCTTCTGAGAAACCCTAATGAGTGCAGGGCTTTAAACAGCCATTAAAAACAAAACAAACCAATTTAAAGGTAAGGCGAAATAGGTGGATACAGAAGCTGGAAGGATCCAATATTTTGTCTGGCGATTTAGACAACTGTCAAGCTATCTACTTTTTAATTAATCAAAGCATGATGACCTTTTAGCTTTGCAGTGCTACTGCTATCAAACTTTAAATTCTCTTTCACACAAAATTGGAGGTTTCCTTTCATGGCCATACACCCCCCTCTAACACAATGCCTTCCACTTTCAACAAAAAGTACTACCCAGTTGCCAGTCAAGAGAGTGTCGTGAACTAAGAATAGGATTGTGAGATTGATAGAGGAAACGCTCTCCTCTTACCCTACCACAGGCCAATTTTCACTGGGATATTATTCGTTACTACAGTTGGTCCTCCGTATGTGTGGTGGATCCATTTCCGGACCCCCTGCAGGTACTTATTTCCTCATATAATGGAATCCATGGGGAGGACCTCAAGGACCTCCTAGACATGACCAGAAGACACTTCTGGTTGCATTCGGTAGGTCTGAGACCGTCCCAATGTGGAGTTGGCATGTTGAGTCAAATCCACAGGAGTCGAACTCACGGATAAGGAGAGCCCACTGTATGATTACAGCCCAGTCGATTCCATTGCATATAGCACATAAATCAGACACAATGGGTCTTTTGTTCCCAAGGATTTTGCTGCATCTTTGTTTTCCCTTCTGAAAGGAATGCGTGACAACATCCACATACAGAAATCAGTCAACTATTGTGTCTAAAAGTTATACAACACACAGTTTGTGCGGGTGGTGCATAGAGGTGATTCAGTCTTCCTTGACTCTTCCTCTTTCTTTTCTGAAATCCACATGTCACTGGCTGACTCTAAGCATTGTTTTCACAGCTGCAAACAATACATCCTGTTTGTGATTTCTATCAGTAACAACCACACTGAGGTAAGCTTTGACCTTGGGCTTCTTGAATACACAGAAGTACATCAGATCAGAGCACTCCTGTGGCTGTATCTGTTTGAAACATTTTTGAATGGAAGAATTTACAATCTCTTTGTGATATATCAAAGTTCAGCTAAAAGCCCTATGAACTTGGTAGAGAGAATCTCAACCGATTTCATTTGAGGTCCTGAAGGAAGTTCCCTGTTGACTACTGCCAGTTAGCAGACACAGACCTTGATTTCAGGTTTCAAAGCAGCTCAGTGTCATTTAATAGGAATCAAGATGACGTCACTCAGAGTTTCATCGCTAACAGCCCAATCCTAACTAAAGCCCCCTGAGTGCATGATGCATTCCGCAAGGGGGCAGTCCCAGAGGTTTCTTTCAGGTAAGGGAACATTTGTTCACTTGCCTGGGGGTAAACCTCCACTGTCTGAACCAGATATCTGCTAGCAATTTTGCCTGTGCAAGTCCAAGTGGACCCAGGAAGGCAGGTGAAAGCCAAGAAAGGGGATAGGATATTGGCTGCAACTGATAACGCCCCTTCTTGACCTTAGCCTGCCCCCCTCCCCACTCCATTATCTGCTCCATTTCACACCCTCCGAACCCCGTTCTGCCCACTCACTCTGCTGACTTATCAGTGCTGGGGCTCCTTGTGAGGCTGCTGGTGCATGGCCAGCCACACTCTATGGCGTGTCACCTTTCACAACAGCCATAAAGCATGCTGCACCACTAGAACTCATGTTCAGGCACTGCACAGCCCAATCGAATAGTCATGGGAAAACAACATTTAAAAATATTTGATTCCTAAGGAAAAGAATGCAGGTCCAACCTTGTTATACATGGATTTTTTAATACACGGATTTGACTCAACGCAAATGGCCACTGCAAATGAGAAGGAATGTGCTGATCCCTGGAGAAGGGGAAAAATGTATCCTTTTAGTCTAAAAAACAAACTACTTTTCTTACTGTTATAGACAGTCGTGCAAGCAATCATTCCATTCTTCAGCTGAACCAGGCAAAGGCAGGGGGTCCTTTGCATTTCTAATTGCTGACTGCCTCTCTTCAACAGTAAGAAAAGCGGTTTTTAAACCACATTGTAAAGAGACACACTTTTTAATTTTTTTAAACTGCTTTTTATTTAACACAGTTTATGATATTTGCAGGGAGTGCCAGAATCAAACCCCTGCAGATGTCAAGGCACGACCTTTTTCCATTAGGAACAACAGAGGGGCAAGAAACCTGGCAGTGGGTCATTAAATCTATTTTTCCACTGTTTTGTTATCCACTGATTTTTATCCACTAGGAGTTCCGGAATGGAACGCAAGTGGATAACAAGGGACAAGCTGTATGTGATTTGGAAGAGTGGTATAGATCAAACTTCCAGCACAGAGGGTGAAGCACTGGGTAAGACAATTGGGTAAGACAATAGTAAGACAATTGTGGGTCATGTCCTAAAGCTCTGAGTGCCAACATGGAGAAATGGATATAGAGCCATATTTGAACAAGATTTTCACAGTTCAAATGCAAATACAAATATTTAAATAACAGCCCAATCCTAGCTTGCGCTGGAACAGGCAGGCCAATGGGTCTGCGCTGTATCCAGGGCAAGTTTCAGGAAGCCAAAGGCTCAGCCAGGGGCAAGAGGAATCTTTTCCCCTTACCCTGTGGAGAGCTACTGCAGTCTCAATGGGGCTACTTGGATCTGTGCCATCTGAGAAGGTGGTGCAAATCTGAGAAACCCAGGACTGCCCTGGGCTGCCTGGAAACAGGGTTAGGATCCAGCATAACTGCCAGATCCTGGCCCCACCTCCTGCTCTATGCCTGCCTACCCCCAGGAATGCCTGCCACCTGCCTTCCCCCTCCACAGAACGCCTAACGTCCATGCGCCAGCCTAGTCTCTCTCAGAGTTCTGCTTTATGGCACATTTGTGACATTCCTGGCCTGGTGCAAGGGACTTGCGCTGGCCCAGGGAGTAGTCTAGATTCGCCCTGAAATGCACAAATCTTGAAGAATACTATTGATCACAGACTTAGCAGCCCAATTCTATCACTCCCTGGCCCAGAGCACGTAGCACCACAGATGAAGTGCATGCTATGGGCTGGCAGGAGACCAGACAGCCCAGAAGAGGTAATTAAGAACATTTTTGTTCACCTCTTGATAGGTCACCTGGTTCTCCTTAGACCTATTCTTTAGACCAGGTAGTTTCAGGACAGGAAGAAGGATAGGATATGGTGTGCTACTGCCACCTCAGTTCCAGTCTGCTCCTTGCCCTGATATGCCCCCAGAGTGCCAACTTACTGGTTCTGTGGGCCAATGTTGCCTGTACACAACCTTGGGCATCTGTGCCAGTGGCCATGTCCACAGCGTGGCAGAACATCTGTCATGCCACCAACCCAGGACTTGTGGTGGCAGATCATTAGACGTGCCACTGGATAGGATAAGGCCACAACTTGTTCAACTGGAGTACACAATCTACTCTACCCGGCAAGCCGTATTATAAATACAAAATGAGTTACACATATAGCCACAATCCAACATTTGCATCTTTTTTTAGTTTAAGTAACTATGGACACAATCCTAATCAATTTTCCAGCACTGACATAAGGGGCAATGCAACTCCGAGGTAAGGGAGCCAACATTGCCCTACCTTGAGGAGACCTCCATAACTGTCCCCCAACTGCAGGATGCAGCACATGCCCCACTGGCACAGCTATGCCAGTGCTGGAAAGTTGGTTAGGATTGTGCCCTATATATATTATATATGAATTATATTGGATGATGCTAAGCCAATAGCTGATGAGTATGCATATTGTACTTATTCCTTTACCAGAAATACTGACTTGTCAAATTACAATTGAATTATCCAGTTGAGCCTTCAAAACATCATGACAGCGTAAGTCTTGGATTCCTATACAAAAACCCAGAATGTGCATGTTCTGATATTGGGATAAATTTATCAGATGAAACATATTTGTGTATATTTATTTCATTTTCATGTATTTAGCTGTGCTTATCCCTCTCCCAAATCTATAACATTTTTAATCTTCAATATCTTTAATCACAGATCAGGCAATGAGGACATTGAATGGGCAGTAGTACAAAAAACGCAGAGATCTAAAATGAAGGAGGTATGGGAAGCTGTTCTGTGAATGCAAGGCACTCTCCTGGGTAGACACTGGAAGTGTCAGTCTACACATCCTCTAGCTTTTAACATGGAGAATACACTCCCACACTTCTTTAATCACGAGGACTACTGAAATTCATAGGAGTTACCATCAGATTTGATAGGGGACCTATTTCACTGTAGAATCACATGCCAGGCACATTTTTAGAGACTGATTATTTTGCGCGTGTAGACACACACACACAGAGGTAGTCATTGTGGTTTTATACAAAACCACAAATCATGTTACAATATGGCATGAAAAGTGCAAAACTTCACTCTAAATAATTCTCCCTCCTTAAATAATTTCCCAGAAAAGTGATATTTCAGAATTTTTGAACGTGTGGGACCATCATATCAACAGAGAGTAGTCGTATCAACAAATATTTAACAGGTAAGCATTTGTCTCTGGATTGCTCTACACATATCATGCAGACACCTTGACATGCATGACATGTAATCCACCCTTTTCTATTCCACCACTTCCTCATTTTCACTGCAGACAACCTCTGACATGAACTGGATCTGCTGCATGATTCCTGACTTCTCAGATTCTATGATTTTTCTCACTCAAACTGGGGAAGGACAGAACATGAACCACATCACCCTCAGCGACTGTATGAGCCAGGGCAAGGTCTCTGGGTTCGCACTCAAGGTTATATTCTTCTAATGCAGGGGTGCCCAAACTTTTTGGCAGGAGGGCCACATCATCTCTCTGACACTGTGTCGGGGGCTGGGGAGAAAAAAAATTACTTTAAATTTCAAATTTGAATAAATTTACATAAATCAATATATTAGAAATGGAACTTCTATGAATGAATGGAGGTCTTGCAATAGCTCAAGGTCTATAAAAGGCCTTGTGCAAATCAAGGCCGGTCTTTCCTTCGCTGCCACTGCTGCATCACAAATGTGAAACAGCAAGTAGTGGAGGGAGCCCTCACCCCACAGCTCAGGCAAGAGGTTGAACAGTCACCCTCATGCTGACAGCACTCACGTTGGGCAAGCAAGGGTTCCACCAGCAAGTCTCTGGAGGACCAGAGTCTCATTGGAGTCTGGGGGCTCCCTGAGGGCCGCATTGGGAGTCCTCGAGGGCCACAAGTGGGCCCCGGGCCGGGGTTTGGGCACCCCTGTTCTAATGGAAGTAACTTACGACAGGTAGCTAGAGCCAGTGTGCCCCCTTGGTCAAATCTGAGACTATGACACTTTTGCTGCAATCTGTGGATAGTCTCAGACAAATCAATGTGATTCTCTGGTTTCAACTCATAGAATGTATTAAGTTTTGTATCATTGCCATTATTTGCATTACAGGATTCTCGCAAAGATAAATGGATGTGAAGTACTTTATACATTGTAAATATAGCACAAATGCAAATTAATACTACCACCACCCCTGGATTTGTGCTGAGTAGTCTGGATGCTCTGAAAGGCAGAAAAAAAATCCATTCTTTCATTTTATTTATTCGAAGTCCATGTAATGCTAAGAGTTCGGGGAGACTTAACAGCAATTGAAATAAACATTTAAATAGAGGCAAGGCATTATTTTACGGCCCAGTCCTAACTGGGTCTGGCACTAGCGCAACCCATGTTGCACAGGCAGCAACAGCTTTATGGCAGTTGCAAAGTGGCCTCCACCAACATGCATTATCAGGCTGTTGGCAGGGAGGATAGAGTGACCCCCTGCGTGCCAGTGAACAGCTGAAGACCCACTGCAGCAGGTAAGGCCACGCAGGGGGGTGGAAAAGGTCAGAGGGAGGGCAGTGAGGACTGCAAGAAGATTGTACTTGTGAGGCACCCTGGACATACACTCTCAAGGGCAAAGGTGGTGGTAAAGTGAGTGAGCCTATGACAACAAGGACCCACAACAGGAAGCAGCAAATGGCAGCTGGAGGCTCCTAGGAAGACACTGCACTGCTTTCCACTGCTTGGGGTTGAGAAGTTCAGCATAGAACCAGACACTGCCTGTGTGTGCCCAGTGGCACTTGGGTTTGGTGCCAGTTGAACACAGTGATGTGAAGGACTTCCCTCTGTTGCAGTCCAGGTGGCAGATGGATTCCCTTATGGGAAGAGAGCCATGAGCCTTCTTCAGAGGAAATTTTTCCTTCCAGAGCTGATGGCAGCAGGAATTAGGAACAGAAGGAGATAGTATTAGGCCAGCCTCATGGTGAGTCAGATATGGCACCAGCAGGGCAAGGCAGGACAGAGCAAGAGAAAGAAGAGCCTGAGGGCAGCTGATTTAGGGCAAGCTGCTGGGGGCCTTCCCCCTCCATAGCTTGCACCATACATCCATGCCCTCCATCCCAGTAGGTGTGAGTAGAAGCCACCAGAGCAGCTTTTCTACTCTACTGACCAGAGCAAGAAGGCCTTTCTGACCCCAGGACTCTGAACATGGAGCAGAAACATGTCCCAGAGTATATTCCTCCAAGAACAGTGGACTTGAGCCCTTTAAGCCCCCCCATCCTCCTCCTCCTCCGATCACCAACCTCTTCTTAAAAGCCTCCATCTGGCATGCTTGGATCCAGGACATGTAGGGCTTAATCTAATGATGAAGTCATCTGATCAATTGATCAGAAGCTTGAACTCAGCCTGGAAGCCAAAAGGTTGACAGTGCAAGTGGGACTCCATTGGCGTTCTAATAGACTCCCTTCAGCGAAAACTGAGTCACTGCATTTTGCACTTGCAGTTGAAACTTTCAAATATCTTCAAGGGCAGCCTACTGCCTACTATTAAGATATGCACAGTCGTCGATCTATATTGTTTCTAGCAACTCGCAGTAGTTAGTTTACAGGAAATAACTGGGTCCCTTTTAGGGAGAAGGGCGGGATACAAATAAAGTTTATTATTATTATTATTATTATTATTATTATTATTATTATTATTATTATTATTATTATTATATGCGAAGTTAAAAAAGAGGGGCAGCCTAATCCTATGTAACTCCCCCGCAGTGATGCAGTGGCATCAGTGTGGCCTCTGCTGCATCCCACAAGGAAGTTATGGCATCTGCAGGCCTCCTTGGGGCAAGCAAACATTTGCTTCCTTGCCCCGGGGTAAGCCCCTGCTGCTACCATGGGTCAACTTGGACCTGCACCAGTGATATCGCTGGTGTAAGTCTGTGTTGACCTTCTTTATGCCACCTATAATTAAAAAAATAACAAGTTTTATAATATAATAAAAAACTATAAATATATAAAAAAAAACATGCAAACATCACATCCTGTTTCGAAGCTAATATATGGACATTGTATGAAGACTGTAACCACTATTGCCATCAGAAGATGAAATTGCTTGTGAGCCTGAGAAAAAGTAAATGCAAAAATAGAACCTACTAGTCATGCAATCTTATTCGTATCTACTCAGAAGTAAGTTCCACTGAGTTCAATAAAACCTACTCCCAGGTAAGTGATATCAGGACTGCAACTTTAATTGTCTTTTCATTGGGTTGGCAGTGATTATGTTTTTCTCTTTATGTCAACAATGAGCAGTATGGAAGTTATAATTACATGTTCCAGTCTCCTTCAGTCACAGATATTGTATCATTTATTTCTGAAGAGGAAACCCTTTTCTATTTCAATGTATCAGCAAAGAAAAACAAGATTATTTCTAACAGTTAACTATAAACAGCTTAGAGTTTAGGGACTCCTATTTGAGGATGTTCTATATACACGCTCAATACATATGGTGGAGAACAAGTTTTAGAATTCACAATACAGTCATTCATCTCAAGGACAAGACACTTCACCAGACTGCTGATTTCCTATAATGGAACATGTTATTAAATCATTTCATATAGAATCAGTATAGGGGAGGGGAGAGAACAAATACTTCCTTGAATAGAAGTTGCCATGACTAGAATGGCTTTGTTATACCCCCCCCCTTCCCACCATTGCAGGGATTTTTAGTAACTAGATCAGTGATTTTCAACCTTTCTCATCTCATGGCACACTGACAAGGCACTAAGATTGTCAAGGCACACCATCAGTTTTTTTGACAATTGACAAGGTACACCACACTGACAGCAGGGGCTCACATCCCCCAGTGGCCCTATTAACAAATGACCTTCCCCCAACCAGGGCCTAGGAGAGGGGGGTAAAGGGGGTAATTTGTACCCGGGCCCAGGGCAAGAAGGGGGGCCCAAGAGCCAAAGGAGGGGCCCCAGAAATTTCCTGGGATCTGACATTTTCCTGTCTACTCAGATTTGTTGCCTGTATGGGATGCTGGGGACATTACCATGACTGGGGATGCTAGAGACATTACTGATGCCACATGGGTGGGTACAGCTGGGCACCAAAGACTTTTCCAGCTGTTTCTACCCTCCCTCACCCAGCTTTACCCCTCCCTGCCCCTATTCTGCTCACCCATCACCACCCTCCCCTGCTCTGTTTCAGCCCCCCCCTTTGCAAAGGGGTCCAAAAGAAATTTTGTACCCCCTGATAAAATTCCTCTAGGAGGCCCTGCCCCCAACTCCCGTGGCACACCTGCAGACCATCCACGGCACACCAGTGTGCCATGGCACAGTGGTTGAAAATGGCTGAACTAGATCTTTATGGAGTCATGTAACACTACTGAATCAATGGAATAACTCTTAAGTCATTCTTTTGGCAAATATCACTCTACATATAAAAGCCATGGTGAGCTATCCTCCCTTCTTCCCTTGCTACCTAAAGAATTATGTGAACAACCCTTCTATTTATGTGAATATATCTGCTACTACATCTGATGACACTCAGCCCAGCTGGATCAATTATGGTGCACCATAGACGCCTCTCTGTATTTCGTGAAATCATCACTGTAGATTGAGATCTATTGATGAAAGAGCTTCATGAAGGACCAGCAAAGTACGAGTTCCAGACTTATTTATACACAATGGCCATGTTGCTGGGAAAAATGGATACAAAGAGTTTAAAGCATTCATTTTATAGGTTTCAGCTAAACTAAAGTTAAATGCACTTGGCAATTATGCCTTCCTTGCTTGTGAACTTGTTTCCCAACACACTTTTCAAATAGAAAACTAGACGATTGTACAGCAAATTACTAGATAACAGTAGTAGGGTTAGATTGCAGACCTAGGAGTTCTCTAAAAGAAGAGAAAATTGCCTAGTTCCCATGGGCATTTTAGTGCAGGAAACCCAGGCAGGAATGAAAATAAAGAGAGACTGAGATCAACGTGGAAAGAATGTGTATCCAATGCCCCCGGACACTGGTGCTATTGTATAATGACAGAATTACCTAGGGATTTAAGGCGTAACATTTCAGCTGATAAAGGAGTGTTAGAATACAATTCTATGCATCCTCCACCTTTGCTAGGCAATTGGGGAGGGGACAATCATAAGATTTCCAAGCTTTCTGGTCCAATATTTGCTTCATGGCTGCTTCCCCCTGACATATTCAAGCTTACCCATCACTGCCTCAGCAAATTTGTATTCACAAATGCTGCCGTCCCAGAATTTATTTTACGGGCTTATGGCATTGAAAAAGGCAAACATGATTAGGAAAGGAATTGAATATAAATAGGCAAATATCCCACACTACGGAGATGTGAGGCTATTAACTAAAAACTGACAGTGAAGGCAAACCACATATTTTAATGGATATGCTTTTGAAAACAAGCAGGTTTCCCAGCATCTTCAACAAAGGGCACAATCCTAAGGCACCCTTGGGAAAGTGCAAGTCCCTTGCATCGGCCCAGGAGGGTCACAAACATGTCGTAAAGCACGTTTGTGTCTCCTCAGGAGTCAGCTGGGCCGGCGCAGGGACACACACTGGCCCACAGAGGCTGAATCCAGTCTCCGCACCAACTTCATGGGGGAGCCTTGTGTTGGTCGAGCTCAGTCAACGCAAAGCAAGGGGGAGGCAGGAGGGAGGTGCTCTGGGGCAGGGGAAGGATGGTCCCAGGGTGGGGGGGAGTGGGAGGTGGAATTTTAGCCCACAATCCCAAGCACCTCCAGAGGTGGAGCACATTCAAGGAGATCCATTGGGGCTGCGACGGCTTACCCGGAGGTAAGGGTAAAAGTTTACCCCTTACTTCCAGCTGAGCCACTTCAGGGCCCTATCTTGCTCAAGATATAGTGCAGGCCTCCTGATCTGCCTGCTCCAGCACAAGATAGGATTGCGCTGCACAAGATCTTAGGTTATCAGGATAGAAATGCTTGGAGACCTTGGAAAGGCACTGCCAGTCAGAGCGGACAATACTGAACTTCTGAATGGTCAGACTCAGTAAAAGCGCATTCATATGTTCAAGAATTAAAAGAGTGAATGCAAGTCTATTGGTATTTACAGCTACGATTTACAGCACAATCTACAAGCTCTGACTACTAGATGTTTGGACCACAGAAACAGGGGGAATGGATACCTCCATTATACTCTACTTCATTGACATCTAGCTGACACCTGCTGGGGCAACAAAATGTTGCGTTATATGGACACAGGCTAGTGGTATGACCCAGAATAGCTGTTCTTGCTTATCTACAAGAGCCTCAATTGTACACTGGGTTTCTTCTCCTATATCACATCCAAAATGGCTTGGGAGTAGATCTACACATGCCTTTAGTTGGATAAGTCTTTGCATATTCGATGTCTTCCACAATGCATAAAGGTCGAGAAAGTAAAAAGTTAATTTCCAGTTATATGCTTAGGGAAAAATGTCACTCTGCAGCAATCCTATACAGGATTATCACTGGCAACATATATCTGACATCTTCAAAGGTAAGCCTGACTAGCAGGAGGGGGGCATGCATGACACATAATTTTCAGCATTTTGAAAGCACATGTGAATCTACCCCATTGTGGGCAACTAGTATGAGATATAAACCTTTGAAAGAATTTCTGTAAAAGGAAAAACACCGGAATCATTTGGTTTAGTGGTTTGGGAGGTGGACTTAGACCTGGAAGATCCAGGTTCAAAACCCCCCTCAGCCATGAAGCTTCCTGGGTGACCTTGGGCCAGTCACTTTCTCTCAGGCTCAAGTACCTCACAGGATTGTTGTGAGGGAAAAAAAGGAGGGGAGCAGCTGTGTAGACCACCCTGAGCTCTTTGGAGGAAGGGTGGTATAAAAATGTGAAAAAAATAAATAAATAATGGAATCACATATAATCAGATAGATTGAGTGAGTCTAGCATTCTGTACTTAAAAAAAATGTAATTCTGTGACCAGAAAACCAAAGTTCTGCAACAGGAACAAATAATGCACAGTTGCACATGTTTATTTGGGTTGTATACACTGTTGGCAGGGTGTTTTCTTCCTCCATCTATAGAACTTTTTTTTTTTTTGTGAAAAAGCGCTGTATTCTTCTACAAACAAGAAGAGTGAAATTCATAAAAATTTGGAGGAACAATAGATGCATAAAGGCACAAGGGCAAGGACTGGGAGGGGATGGAAAGGAGTTGAAAATCATACTGATGAGGCACCATTCATATATCTTCTTCATATAGACACCTGTGAACTCACTTCAACCTTTTTGGCCCAATCCTAATAAGGCCTTTTGCTGCTGGAATTAGGGTTCCGGCAGCATAAGGTCATTTATGGCTGTCATAAAATGAGATACCATACAGCATGGCCTGGTTGCCACCGCAAGCAGCAAGTGGCCAGGTCGGCATGCTATTCATCCATGTCCTCTGGTGCCAGCACATCAGTGCGGGCGAGAGGCAGGGGGTGGACAAAATGGCAAGGAGAGAGAGAGAACAGGCATAAGATGGGGCAGGGAGGAGGGTGACTGAAGCTGAAAAGGGGGTGGTATTGGCTGCAGTGGCACTGCCAATATCCTATCTCCTTCTTGGCCTCAATCTGCCCTCCTGGGTCCACTCAGACTTGTGGCAGCTATGTAGTTGGTGCAGGTTTGAATAGACCCAGCGGGGGTGGGGTGTGAAGGCTTACCCGAGGGCAAGGGAACAAGTGTTCCCTTATCTTAAGGAAGACTTCATGGCTCAAAACTCCTTCCCTGTGGGACACAGTGAGCCCCTAGTGGCGCAGCTGCATTCATGTGCAGGTAGGATTGGGTTGCCTACCTAAAAAAGAAACAGGGATGTGGGGACTGATAATGGATTGGATGTATTTTAGAGTCAACAATGAACTGCGAATTATTTGAGACACTCAGTAAAAGGATGTAGCAGAAAGCACACTGAAATTTCTTGTTTGTGTGGGACAAACATGACCTCGTGATACACACCCGAGATGTGGTTGCTAAGTAAATCCAGCGATATGTTCAATTAACAGAGAAGCAAGTAAAATAAAACCAAATTCATTTTTCCTTTTTCACCTGTCATGATTACTAAAACTTAAAATTTCAATATGTTTGAAATAAAGGCTGATACAAGAGGTGGATTCATGTATGTCTTCAAAATGCTAGCTTTTCTTTCTATGTGTGGTATACCCTTCAACCCAGCATGCACGCATGTCAAGAAGAATCATTTTCATGGGCATCATAAACATCATGACTTGGTTATATACTTATTATATTTGATGAGATATCCAACTAATTACTGTAATGGAAACTAGCAGTAGTTTATACATGACCATAATTCCATGTTTGATGCCTATCCATGGATAGGATATCAGATAATTTGCAGCATGGCAGCATGATCACACATGTTTATCTAATAGTACATCTTACAAAATTAAAAGGAATTGAGTTCCTGATTAAGTATGTTTCAGATTGCAGCTTCAGTCTACCAAAGACTGACTCAAGTTTCAACAATGAGCTTAAAAATTCACAAATGAGGACAACACTGATGTTTATATAGTGCCACCCCTATACTGTCATTAAGTAGGTTCAGCATGTCCCTCAGCTGCAGCTTGGTACCTGCCAGGTTCCTGAAGGTTATCATCATGTATTTGTTTAGTGTCATCAGTGTGCATGGTGGTTTACAGTGACAGAGAAGATGGGAGTCTTAAAATTTAGAAGACACATGGGAGATAGCAGGGGAAGGGGGAAGGAGTGGCACCAGGGGAAATGGGATAGAATGCATGATTATTTCATGTACATATACTCAGGATTTCTCAGGAATGATCAGAAACTTGGGTTGGCCATAGGTACGGACAGGAAACCAATGCCACATGAGTTGTAACATAGCAATGTGAAAGGTAAATGATTTTGGCTGCAGAATGCTGGATGAAAGCAAGGGGACTGAGATGACATTAATCTCTGTATATCTCTGTGTCTTTATATATATATGCACTGACTGGTCTTTGCATATGCAGTTTTGTTTTATTACTGTATTATATAAATAATCAGCACCATTGTGGAGAACTTGAAGGACAGCGTGAGTATCTTCTATTCAAAAACCTTGTTGTCACCCAGCATGAAATATACGTTCTGACTTATGATACCAAACCAAGAAATCATTCTAGAAAACGTTTTGATGATTACACTCTACTTTAATTTTTTTCTTTGTCCAGCGTTCAAACAGTGTAAATGCAAAGCAACATTTATATAAAATTAAATAACAATAGTTGAAAAATAAATACACTTCATTAACATAAATACATAAAGAAATCCATTCTGCTGAAAAAAAACGTTTCAGCCAATACTATACTCTTGTTTCAAAAGTGTCCAAAAACATCAAAGCCACACTCCATCTGCTACAGATGAAGTTCAAACATTTACAGCAGAAGCTGGTGATAAAATGTCAGAACCAGAAAGAAGTGTAGCAACATGAAACTAAAAAGACAACTTTCCTCTACTACCTATAGCAGTAGCACATGGTATCAAAACGAGGTAGACAAACATTATTGGTTGCACTTTTCCGGAAAAGCTATCAATCTTGGGTAAAGCTTTAGTTTTATTCTTATTCAGCATCACTTGTATTATCCGTTTAAATTCTGGAGGAGGATTAAACTAGAGCTCAGCTTTGTTTGAAACTGAGATATTTACATGACATAAAAAGGAACTTTTATCATATGCAAATAAGTGGCTCAGCTCTGCAGACTTCCACTGGGGGGGAGGGCAGGGATTATTTACATGGAAGGCCTGCTGGAATTTAGTGAAGATTTTGAGTACTTTAGTCACAAGACTTTCTACCCATTCATGCAAGCATGGCAGTTAATTGCACCATGCATCTGTCTAAATAGTGATACCAGAGTGATATTTGGATGGAGCACTACTAGTCTTAGGGAGTAGTAATAGGAGGGGTTCTTGTATTGAACAGTTTATCCAGAGCTGACTTTAGCTCTGCTACCACCTACCCTTTCTGTCTTGATCCTTCAATAGTGAATATGCAGGAGAAAAAGATCGCTGGACAAACTGTACTGGTGGAAAGACAGGAGGACATACATACTTTACTCATACAAGAGAACCAAATCCATTTTAGGATTTGCACTTACACTTAAGCATGTAAAACCCAGTTTTGCACATAGGTTTTTTCTGATCTAATGTAATATCTTTAACTGCACAACAGGAAGCACTCTTATTAAGCCATAGCACAAAATTTACCAACAGTCCGATCTTGCTATCTTTTGTACTAAACTATTAGGTTTCGAGCTCTCATGGCTGCAGAAAAAAATATGCTGATGTAATTTAGATTTATTCTATTTTCTTTATAAAAAAGTTATGAAATGTTACAATTTATTTATTTTTTTTAATTTTGCAGGACTTTCCTGATTATTTTTCATATCGGGAATAGTGGTGTTATCATTGACACCTTAAATTATTACCTGGATAATGATTGCCTGTTTGACTGAACCCTGTATTTTAAATTCTAAAGGAAACTTTCTGCTGTAATTAGGAAGGGCTCCACAGCAATGGATAATTATGACAAGGAGGCCCAGCAGAACTGAAGAACTACCGGACAAAAAATGGCAAGAATGCATTTGCGGAATTTCACCAGAACAGACTTTCTAGTCCATTTTCTTTAGTCGCTGGAAATGTTCAAAGCAATGTGATGCAATGTTAGCAGCAATTCTCAGAACACTGTTTGGTGAGAAAACCAAATGCTTGCAGATGCCCAGATTTGCTGAGCACAATTTGTGTTTAGCACCAATTTGCCCCTCTAGGTAGAAAGGGATGCATTAGCACCTCAAACCAGAGTATTTTATAGCACTGTCCCTTGTAATGATAAAGCACCATATAAATATTACGTAAGCAGATGTATGGCTATTGCATAATTTGCTGAGGTATGAAAAGTAAAGTCACCACAAAACATCTCACAGAAATGACAGGGGGAAAAGTATCATTCCAGCAAAATGACTATGAAAACCATGCAAGCTTAGGAAGTTCACAGATTGGTTGAAAAGTCTCCTCTTTATAAAGTGCTTTAGAATCAAATTAGGACTGATTTATATGAGACATTTAAATGGAAGCAGCAATATTTTTTATCCAGTCACTAAGGTCTTATGTTCTAAACTCATATGGCTGGACAAAAAAGGCAATTCAATTATAAGGGCTCAGCCAACCAACCAGTAAGGGTTTGTGTTGTCTAACATTACGCAGAAGGAGGTACAAGTTCTCTTAAGATTGACCCTCTTTGGCTTGGTAAGTAAATGCCTGGCCATGAGTCTGCGGTTCACATGCACAGTAATTACTTTTTGAGTAACCACGTCAGCCTCATGTTCGACACAATATCTTACACAATGACCCAGAAATAGACCCACTGACAAGGGGGAGCCACTTGCAAAGAAAAAGTAAACCCTTCTCTCCCCCTGCAATGGATCTTGAGAGGGAAGGGTAGTATCCAAGGGCATCATCACAGACAAGTTCTCTGCCTGCCCTCTCTATAAACAGATTTGCACACGGAAAGAGAGTAGAAAGTGAGACTTTCTATCTATTCTTCCTTCCTGTGGGTCTGCTTATTAGGAAGGAGGGCAGGCAGCTTGCCTTTGATGCGAACGCCTTTCAAAAGATCTGCAGTTGGGAAGGAAGGGTAATCTTCAGTCTTTCTTTAGGTCTTCCTATCTGCTCATCAGTGGGATTAGGCAATGCTTCTTGAGATACGTCTTCAGACATCATATTGCGGGGAAACTCTGTTTCTCTTTAAGAAGAATATAACTTTCCTTACAACCTGCCTGGAACTGGAGCAGTAAACAGCAACTCCGCAAGAGTTTGCTGCACGCAGGAATAGTTGTTCCCAAGATATATCCTAAGAAATAGGCTAGTGGGAACGATCACCCATTACAATGCTGTCAGAAAGGAGAAGGTTAATGGGAGATCCATGCTAATCAACAGATCTTGCCATACTAAACAGAAACTTTCCCTGAAAATGGAGCTCATAAAAAGATTAGATATTTTGCACTTGGCAGTCTCTTTTTGCTTGTGACATAAAACTACTCTAAAAACAACTTAAATCTAAGATAACCAACATGGATCACCTCACCTCATCATGCCTAATAATCTAGAAATTCTCATACCACTTAGCTGCATGGTGATATAGATCAGGGCAATCCAACTTCTATCAGCTGAGGGGGACCCTTGTGCCATTCCCCCCCAACTGCGCAGACTGGGGAACGATTGGCGGTGCTGTGATGATGCCACCACCAATTATTACATGGTTCTGAGTCACCGAAGTCACTCAGCAGGAGGCGGGTAAGACAAGGCTTTTTTATCTTCCTGCCATGCTGGTCCAGCTTCTCTTTCTCTAAAGGCATGGCAGGGAGATCGAAAAGTCACAGAAGCAAGAGGAGGGTGGTGAGTGGTGGCTGTGATTTTAAGGGCTGCCAAAAAGGGCCTTACGGGCCACATGTAGCCCATGGGCCACGTGTTCTCATGCTGAAATAGACAGTAAACAATGTATTACACGGGGAAAATTGTAGCCATGTGCAATTTTGCTGTACAAGCTCTTTGGTCATAGGGCCATTATAAGTGATGCAGTTGAGCCCAAGTTGCCTCTTTGCAAGGAGCCTCCATGCAACTTGTTCAAAATCAAGGAGGCCAGGGTTCCTAGATATCAGGGGTTTACAGCAGTTGCTGAAAGATGTATGTGGTCCATAGCGTACATATCTGTTGTGCCTTACGCCTATATACACAAAGCGATCATGCTTGCTGGATGAAGCATGATCTCAGGAATGCCTGAATGTCTAATATTCAGATCATATTCTTATGCAACATGGTAACACAGACTAGGTCTATATGTTTTGTTACTCACCAATGGTCTTGTGACTGGAAAGGCATTTAGTTACTCTGCTAAGCTGTCTGGAAGCAGTTGATCTTGTGCTAGTTCATTCTCTTTCTAAAAAGTTTTTTTTCAGCAAGTTCATGAGAATTTTTGTGCTGTCTAGTCAAAATGACTTAGGACTAAGAACAGCACTTTTAATCAAGCCTAGCTAGAGTCTTATTGTAATAAATTTATATTATTCAGTTGTTAAAAAGTCATTCTTAGAAACATCCTAATATCGATCTTTACCATTATCATATACATCCAGGTGCAGATACCCATATTCACTGTGTGTCTGCTGTTGCAGCCCTATGGCAGCATCACTTAGGTGATTCTTATTTCTAAAAAAATATCGGAATGTTCTCCCAGGTTATAGATGAGTTCATTCCTCATAGAGAAATATACAGTTGTATAGATTACAGCAGCTTAACGCTGGAATTGTCACATAACTATGGTACTTTTGCAAGGGTTGCAACGGGTGCTAAAATAAGAGTTTAAGTAAATAGAAGGGAAAGATTTTGGAAACGGAATACTTCTGTGATTTTCATTTTCTTGCACCAAGTTCCTTCACAATGGAAAATTCTGCAGCACATGTAATGGGCTAATAAAAAGTACAAACTTTGTTATCGAGCAGAAAGTGCCTTTCAAAATGAATGGATTTCCTAGCTGAAGCCCTTCCTGAACGCCTATTTTATTTGGAATGTATCATTTAAAAAAAATTAAGTGCAGTTTCCTTTTAAAAAAAAAACACACCAAAAACAACACGCATACACACCAAATATAGCACCTTGACTTTAAGCACACCCATTCCATTTCTATAAAATATTCGCAAAATGATTAGCAAAGAATGGAAGTATGTTATGGTCGTACCGAGCTCCAAGGGCCAGTATGCCAGGCAGCATCTGGAGGGCAGTCCTGCATACTGCACTGCTCACGGTCTGGTGGCTTGTCAAGGATTTCACAGCTCAGATCAGTAAATCTCTCTCCATTGGGATGCTGGCACACAACCAATCTTGTTCTGGTTCCTCCACCGCATGGCTTTGTACACTGGAAAAAGGCAGTTAGGGCAGATTACATTACCAATAACGGGGCTCATTTAGGATAGCTACTTTCTTCTTCTAGTGGATCTGGCTCAGAGTCAATGCGGATGTTACTGTTTCCTAACTCAAGAGAGACTTGTTGGATTTGATACCAGGAAAAACAGACCTTAATGTGTAAAGCAACAAAACAGGCAGTTGGGACCTATGTACTTAAATGAATTCCAGAGTGCCTGAATCTGACCAAAGATGACCCACTGGAGCAGGTAAGGCCAGCTTAGGGGCAGGGGAAGGGTGGGGAGGGGTGGAATGAGACAAGGGAGGGCGGCTACGGGGGAGGGGCAGGCATATCGAGTTCAGGAGGGGGTGAAATCAGCAGTGCGGGCGCACACCGTATCCTATCCCCCTTTCCAGGCTGATCCACTCACACAGGTCAACTCGGACTTGTGACAGCAGTATTACTGGTACAGGTCCAAGTTGACCGTTTGCAGCTACTGAGGTTTACCCTAGGACAGCGGTAGCCAACCTTCAAGTTTAGGGCTCCTAGACTGTTACCTTGCACATGCCCAATCTCGTCCGATCTCGGAAGCTAAGCAGGGTCAGGCCTGGTTAGTACTTGGATGGGAGACCGCCTGGGAATACTGGGTGCTGTAGGTTTATACCATAGTCTTTCAAGACTGAAGGTTGCCAACCATTTTGCAGAGGAAAAGCTATACCTGCTGAAATTCCCTCTTCTAAAAAATTGTTAAAAGTCCAGGAGCCTTGAAAGGTCAGCCACCCCTGCTCTAGGGTAAGGGGACAAATGTCTCCTTATCTTGTGGAGACCTCCAGCAGCTGAAATTCCCACACGGGATGCAGTGATTGGGCTTATCTGAGAACAAGTGCTATTGAACTTCATGGGACATTTATTTAATGGGATGTAACGGGACTATCCAATGCATAGGATTGTGCTATACAAGTTATCAAAAGATTATTCAAGAGATTTGGATAACTGCCTGAGTGAAGAAAGTTTCCCTTGGTAATATCACCTGGCTTAGGCGTTGATTACACTTACTGCCTCTGATCAAAAGCTAAACAGGTACTGTCATATCCCAACAGAATTCTCAATGACTTCACCATTCATTCAGACAAGAGCAGTTCTATGTTCAGTAGGGAAATGACATACATAAGAATCCTCTACAGCCAGTTAATGGATTCATCTCAAAGGCAACAAAGCTAATTCATGCAA
Organism: Tiliqua scincoides; assembly: GCF_035046505.1. Classification (NCBI taxonomy): domain Eukaryota; kingdom Metazoa; phylum Chordata; class Lepidosauria; order Squamata; family Scincidae; genus Tiliqua; species Tiliqua scincoides. Next base: position 241,640,128 of record NC_089822.1, on the reverse strand, counting down.
AATATGAACAACAGTTTTCTGTAATTCCAGCAATTTCAATTGTCTTAAATCAGATACACAGCCCTTATTAACAGTTGCCATTTTTCACACAAGCACTACTCTTAATTAAGCACCACTTGTGAAAACTGAAAAGAGATACACAAACCTATTGACTTGTGCTATTTTGCTTCTTTTGTGATTAAGATTTTTTTTTTTAAAAAATGAAAAGATGAGAGTATTCAGTTGAAGCTCCTTCAAATTCTTTTTTTTTTTAATTAAGTAACACTGCTCACCTCACCCCAGCTGCCATAGGCCCACTGAGGGCAGGGCCCTGATTCACATGATCTTTGCTCATCTGGTTTTGTTCTTGTATCACAGTTACTGGCAGTGTATCCATTTTCATCTTGGCACACCACAACCCGGCGTTGGAATCCCCCAGCACATGTACTCGAACACTATAAAACATAAATATTCAAAGCTTGAAGAAGTCTAGTCTAGGCTACTACACTAGTTACACTGTTAACACCTGTTCCTCATTCTGTCATCATTAATATATTCTGGTGCCCATTGTCTCCTGTCCCACCTATGTGTTGTGGCCTGTGAGCTTTCCCATCTTCTCTTCATCAGCAGTAGTGGTGATATATTCTATCAGAGTAGAGGTAATTAATATATTCTAACTATACACCAGCAATAGCAACAGAAATACTAGTTGCCAAATATTTTCTAAGGAGACTCAACATTGCCAACCATTATCAACAATGGAATTTGAATGCTTCTAAGTTTCTATGGAACTGAAAGAAACTCATTGGCTACACCCAAAACAGTATCCTGACCCAAAACAGAATAGTCTAAAAACATCTCCAGAAGAATGATGCACACTCTACCCTTCCTTTAGAACAGAGGTCTTCAAATTTTTTGGCCAGAGGGCCGCATCAAATGTCTGGCATGGTTTTGAGGGCTGAAAAAAAATTTAAATATAAAATTTATATAAATAAATTGGAGATGCAACTTAGATGTGTGAATAAATGAATGAACGGGCTAATTCATTCAACCTCTCTGGCCCTTAGAACACCCTTCAGATGCAACCAGAGCATAGTTCAGAGCATGTTCGGCAAAGTGGGCCTGGGGCTTTCTGGGGACAAGAGGCTGGCCACGGGCCGGATAGAGGCTCGCCGCAGGCCGCATCTGGCCCCCGGGCCAGGGTTTGGAGACGCCTGCTTTAGAAGAAGGAGGAGGAGAAAAGGAAACACAATAGCTGCTTCAAGGACTAATCCTCTATTAATTAGTCTAATCATTTTGTTTAAAAAGCCAGCTAAATGAGTGACCATCTCTATGTTGTATGGTTGTGAATTCTACAAATTAATTATGTACTGCATGAAGAACTGGGAGAATTCATAACCATAAGATGTGGAAATGGCTGTTAGGTTAGATGGCTTTTTAAGGAAGGGTTAGGGCCAAACAGACTTTATGCCAAATTTATAATGTAGCCTGGTGGTTTGAAGTCTTTTCTTTAAGGAATGGCTGGAGGTAAAAATCAGGGCAGAACAGAGACAGCAGGAATGTAGTGGGCTTTAGGGCCTTGCCCTACTATGGTCAAAACTATTTTAAATGAATTAACTGCTCAATCCTATGGGCTCTTTGCGCTGGCAGAACTAGCAATTCGCTAGTACTGCTGCTGAAAAGCAGCTGTACAGTGCATTCTGGTAGCATGCCGAGTAGTATGCTGACGGAGCAATAGCAAGAAGGTTAGAGCCTTCTTGACAATGTCGCTGGACCGCTGGTTGCATACCAGAGCAGGTAAGCCAGAGTGGGGAGTGGAAGTGGGGGGCAGGGAAGAATGGGGCAAGGAGGTGAATGGGAGTAGGGAGGCAGGAAGAGGGAAGGAACGGGGATAGGGAGGGAACAGGGATAGAGAGGCTAGGGGAGGCGGTGAATCCAGCAGAGAAGGTGTGCACAGGGACCTTATCCCCTCTGGCAGCAGCCTCCCTGCCACTTTCTCTTCTCAAATTGGACCAGTAAAATTGCTGCCACAGGTCTGACAAAACCCATTGCGGAGCAGGAGGCTTACAGGGGACAAAGAGGATTTCTCTCCGACATCTCCCACTCCACCACCTGCTGGCTACAGCGCATGCCTTTTTGGTGGGCTGCGCCAGTGGGGATGGGAAGAATAAGATTGGGCTGTAAAACTATTTTAAACGGGAAAAAGCTTCAACTGAAAGCCACGTGAAGCTTCCCTCCTATTTAGAATAGCATGTGTGCAGTGTGATTGGAATGAGTTCTAAAGCCTCCACTGTGGTTCTGCCCCATTTCAACACACACCCAGCCACAATTTAAAGAGAAAAAAAAGATCATTTTATCAACAGCTATTAGCCCTGATAGTTAAACTGAACCTCCATATTCTAAGGAAGAATACTTCTGAGCATCTGATACTAGAGACACTGAACAGAAGGTCATTCTTACCTTCTTCGTGAGCTTCCAGGGGTATCTCAATCACTGCTGCAAATTAGACTAGACAGATCTTTGATCTGAGCTAGAAAGGAAATTACTGTGTTCTTACATTTAAACTCAAAGGAATGTATCTGTTACCTTCATGGGGACTTGCTTATTTCCAAACCGATCTTACAGTATTCAGAATACATAGCTCACTGCTAAGATCACTGTTTGTTAGTGTTTGGGTAGTATGACACCTTACTCCTAAAGTGCCCAGAATTGGACACAGTAGACTACTTACTGCTCCCCATGGTCCAGTTCTCCACTGATTGCCTCCATGTATGGGACCACGATCTTGGTTTCGACTTCCACCCTGGTTGTTCTTTTGACGATAGTCAGGGTAAGGGAAGGGATAGATTGGTCTGTTATAGTCAGGGGTGATCTGTTGACATGATGGCATAGAACAATCTTGCTCTGTTGCAGGGACGTCCTCAGGATCACACTCACTCCTATCCACAACCTGGTCACTATAATCCATGCAGACCACTTGCCGAGTGACTTTGCCTTGCCCACAAGTTACAGAGCACTGCATGAATAGCGGAGAGAGAATTGCAAATGGTTTGCTTTAGCAATGAGATATGCTTTTAAAAATACTAAATGAAGTTGCCTGCTTGAGCAAAACTATTCTTCACTTCATTATTTTCACTGTTATGTGTTCCATATGTCTGGTTATTTCACATAATTACAGAATCAGAGTTGGAAGACCATCAGAGGTTTCTTCCAGACACAGCATTTCAAGTGTTAGGCTTGGTGATTCACCACATTGCACACTCACAACCCTCCTAAGAATTGAGGCAGTCCAAATCCAGATTGCTGTTATTTCAAACAACAAACTGGAGCTAGAAAGAGCAATATGGGTAATAAAGAATGAGTGTCACACACTCAACGCTTGTACTAAGTATCGCTTCCTTAAGAGACCTTCCCTCCCACTAGCACAAATCAGCTGGAGAGGAAATTACTGAATAGACGCTGCTTCAGCCCAACATATTGGCCAACAGTTAGGACAATCCATTCATCAGTCTCCCAAAGATCTATCCCTGTACTTCAGAAAATAGCATGCCGCAAGCAAGGAGACTGCAAAACAAATAGCTCCATGACAGAAGCAGCTAAGGGCGCAATCCTAACCCCTTAAGTCAGTGCTTTCCAGCACTGGCATAGCAGTACCAGTGGGACATGTGCTGCATCCTGCAGTTGGGTGTCACTCATGGAGGCCTCCTCAAAGTAAGGGAATGTTTGTTCCCTTACCTGGGAGCTTCATTGCTCTTATGTCAATGCTGGAAAGCACTGACATAAGGGGTTAGGTTTGCACCCTAAATTACAAAATGCAGGGTATCTCCGCCCCCCCAAAAAGCAGAGGGGTAGATGTAGAAAAAACGACAAACTTTGGAGTGTACTTATATTATGCCATTGTTAAACAAGGAAGTTGCTTACGGAGCTCCATTCCATGGTCTTCCATTGTCCACATGATGTTACAATACACTCATCTGTCGCCGATGGTTTTGGAAGGTGAAAGCAGGCAGCCTCATCAGCCACAGAGCCCTGATAATCACGACAACTGACATACCTCATCCTGGTGCCTTTCCCACATGTAGTCGAGCACTAGGGAAAATGGATAAGAATGCCGATAGACAAGTTGAAATTTTTGATCACACCATAGACTATAGGCTACAGGATTCATCAAAGGAGATGAAATGTATCCTTGTAATCTAAGCTGACCAGTTTTAACGTACAGGAGTCCATGATCCAAATCGCCATTGTGTTCGGGAGCTGCCAGGCATACTTTGCTTTGGGTCTGGATTACTTGGAAGAAGACGGCACGGTGCTATTTCACAGTCCTATTTCGTAAACAAGAACATGCAAAAGGCAGGCTGCTGAGAATCATCAAGAATTCATAGATATTTCATTGCAGCTTGAATGAAAGTTGCGGCAATGTGATTACGAAACACTGGGTGGTGGGGGGGGGGTGGAGGAAAGAATCTCTAATAGCCTAAAAAAATTTCTTTGCTGATTTTTGCAATGTTACATATTCTACAAAGAACTGCATTCTTTCATGATCCGTGCTGACATGTCTGTCTTGACTGTGTTAGCTGAAGTGTTATTTCATCTCCCTGTCAATTCATCATAGGTGTCTACATACCCCAACACTTGCCATGTCTGATGGTACTCAAGTTCAACATGCAACCTCTTGTTTGCACTGAAGTTTACATTTCATCAGAAGTTAATGTCTTTGAAATGGTAAAAAAAGCATTTTTTGTTTGTTGAGAACATCAAAAACACTTACTTGTGTATCTGTTGGTTTGGTTGCAGCATTGCATTCATTATCATCTACCACAGACACGTAGGCACCAACCACACATTTCACTGCTCTCATCTGATAGCCCTGCCCACATGTTGCAGTACACTTGGAGAAGAGAAGAGATAAAGAAAACAGTAGTCTGAAAACAAACTCTTACTGGTTGCATATCAGTTGACATGGAAAGACATGAGAGAGAATCCAGGGAATCCTGGCACCTGTAGTTTGATGAGCGTACTGTGAATTCTCTGTTACTGAAATCTACCCTGACTCACAGAACTACAGTTCACCAGGAAACCAGCTTAAGTATATGGTATGAAATATGCCTTGTGTGACAGTATAGATATGTCCTATTTCCAAATATACCTAACAGGAGTAAGAAAACTCGAAGCTCATAACTTCTCCCTTCCATCCAAAGTAGACTAAAAAGAAACAGGACTGCCATCAATAGTAAGACCCCTGCAAACCTCCACAACTGAAAATTTCACTTTCCAAAAGTTATCAAAACTGCTCCTCCACGAAATTTGCTTGCTGCAAGTGCAGTGGTAATTTGGGGAGGCGTATTCACTCAGTCCTAAAATTATTATTCAATCAAGTACTATGTATATATTTATATGTACACTGTCTGCCTTATTAATTTAAATGCAAAATGGAGCCAAAGACGGAGGGGAGACATCTTGGTGATGTGGTGCTAGCCAAGCAATACTGCCCACAGCCAGCATTAGAATTTTACAGAACTGGCACTTCCAGCCCAGCCTTATCACTCTAGAACTGGAAGCCAAACGCCTAAGGGTAAAAACATTTGTTTCCACCCATAGGCAATTCATCCAGGTAATGAAGGCCTTAAGGGGACATAATATATTGGCTTAGGGCAAGGTTGTACCAGTAGACTATTAAGGTCCTTGGGCATTACTGTTTCACAAGCTGTCCCGTCTTACTCTCACCACTCCTTATTAAAGTGGCCTCTTATTAAATCACTGGTCTTTCAGTGTATTCGATCCTGTTTTACTCATCTTGTAATATTCTGTCTAGGGACTGTGCCTCTGATATTTGTTCCCGAATTGTACACAGTTGAAGCTAAATAAAAGCTTGGTAGCAATAAAAAGAAATAAATAAATAGATTCAAATACCTGACCCCATGGTCCTACTTGCCAAGAAGCACATTCCTGTTGTTGACAGCCCTGCACAGAATCTGGTTTGGTCTCAGAATTGCAAAGTCGATCACTTAACCGATCATCTCCAAACTGGCACCAGATTTGTCGGTGCTTGTGTCCTTTCCCACAGGTTACCAAGCACTGAAATTAAAAAAACAAACAAACAGTCTTAGGCCTTAAGTAAGTTGGTGTGGTAGAATTTGTTGTTGCCCAATCAAAGTCAATGCAACACTCACTTAAATTTTAAAAAGAAAAAAATTAGTTCAAACAGGGTGACAAAGTGTCTTGGATCTCGGAATGCCATACAAAGGTTAAAAATATTAAAAATTCAGTTTTGAAGACATGTAGGTAGCTGATATACACAGCCCCACATGACACAACCATATAGCCAGCTGGACTAAAGATGCATCATGTGGATATGCTTTGGTTAAAGGGATAGAAGCAAGAAATTTCTCCAGGAAAATTATCTTTAGACATTTCTAAACATGGCTTAAGCCTACAGTTAAGAAGGAGTACCAGTATGGTAACTAGATTCCCATACTGATGCTCTCTGTTGTTCAGTTAACAAGAGGCTGTAAAACCAAGAGTCTCTTGGATACTCATCAGAAACTGATAATCAGTATCTGCCTGAGCTGACTGACAGTGCAGATTTTTTCTAGCATTTGCCAAGTCCTATAAAACTAACCTCACCTCTTGTGCCATCACAAACCTCAATTCTCAGCTTAGACACCAGGTCAAAGGTTGATCCCACAGACCATGAAAAGGGGAAGCAGAGATACGAACACAAAACTTGAAATGGCTCACTGTGCGGAGTATGAACCATTCAACCTCAAGGAGCTTCCACTTAGTAACTTACAGTAAGAAGCATTCTTAGGATGGCAACTGGTACTTAAATTTCCATGGTGCCACCTTCTCTTCACATGTTCTGCTCTGCTCTGCTGTGTGTGAGGCTTTGAAGGTTGACAGTACACTCTTATGTATGTCTAACTCTAAAGTACTTACTTCTAGGTGTGAATAGGATTGCAGTCTGAGGGACAAATTCTATCCAATTTTCCAGAGCTGCTGCAGCCATGTCAACAAGGCATGCACTGCATCTTGCAGTAGGGGGGCAATCTTGGAGGCATCCCCCAAATAAGATAATGTTTGTTTCCTTTCCTTGGGGCTGCATTGTGGATGCACTGGCACTGGAAAGTTGGATAGGATTAGGCCCTCTTTCTCCAATCAGGATTTAAGGACTAATCCTTCTCTTATCACACCCTACTAATGAAGGGGGATGGTTTGATCAAGATCTACCCCAAATGATGTTTGTATGTTAGCAAATGATGAACAGAAAAATAAATGCATGGGATTCCTTTTATAAATTGGGGTTAGAGATTCTAAAAATTGCACTCAGAACAAAACAACTTATAAAGGGGAATTTCCCCCCATAGAAATAATGTAAATAGAGGTTAATGGCAACTGCACATACGAGTGTCTTCCCATAACAAACAATGGAATAAGGTAGGGATAGGAACTGCAGAGCTGCACAAATATGAATCATTAAGCCCCCAGACGGGTTGCCCCGTGTCAGGCAGCACATTGGAGGTGGTGGCAAGTTGGTAGAAGGTTCTCCATGCCTGTCTGTGCCTTCTCCCCTCCCCCGCTGCCACCTCCATGGAATCCAGACTAGCTCCATCACCTTTTCATGCTGTAGCATGTGAGAGGAAGATGGGGAGGACTTACCCCTTCCCCTTAGCATTTAGCACCAGCCTCTAAAGGAGGTGGTAGTAGCAGAAGAATTGGGATAGATGTTAAGTGAAGTGGGCAGGAGTTGGGAGGTTACTCATAAGAACATAAGAACAGCCCCACTGGATCAGGCCACAGGCCCATCTAGTCCAGCTTCCTGTATCTCACAGCGGCCCACCAAATGCCCCAGGAAGCACACCAGATAACAAGAGACCTCATCCTGGTGCCCTCCCTTGCGTCTGGCATTCTGACATAACCCATTTCTAAAACCAGGAGGTTGCGCATACACATCATGGCTTGTACCCCGTCATGGATTTTTCCTCCAGAAACTTGTCCAATCCCCTTTTAAAGGCGTCCAGGCCTCTCCCTCTTATTCCAATTAATTACAACAACAGCAACATCAAAATTAACATTCATGTAATAAATAACAATGTCCCTTGAAGAGCTTGAAGGATGTAAGGATGAGAAAGGAAAGCATGCAGGCCCAACAACAGGCAAAATCTAAATATCAGGGATGTCTCTTTAAGAGCTCATAGGAGGAAGAAGATACACAGGCAGGGCTACAGCAGAAAGGAAAAAAGTGTGGGGAATTTTTACGTTTCATTCCTCAAACGGTTGAGGACTTAAATGCAGGGAAGGGTATACAGGGGAGACTTTTTCCAGTGATGTGGCTCTTTTCCTATATCACTGCACTGGAACTTTCCCATAAGCAAAACCTACCATGCTGTTCACTGTTTTAATGTTAAAAACTCTTACTTCTGACCAATCGCCTGTTTTCCACTCTGGGCACGACAGTTCATTGCATCGTTGCACAGTCACCTTCTCCTGCTGACTGCACTTACTGTCCTCCAGAACATCATTGAAGGTGTTCATGCAGACGGCTCGGCGCCTCTTTGAGCCTCCACCACAGCTCTTAGAGCACTTTAGGGAAGAAAAGAAAATCAGTGGAGGACAGACACCCACTCCCCCAGAACAGCAGGCCATTTAGCTTCAAGGCTGCATTGTTCACAGCGCCCAGAGGTAATTCAGGTAGAAGATGCAAGAATTTATCTTCAGAAAATTCTGGTATTCCTAAAAGGAATATTTCTACCCTAACTCTAAGCAACTCATGGCATGTCCTGGTTAAGACAAAATTTTATCCACTCTATGGAGCATTGAAAATGATTATGCCATGTCACTTCTATACGTTGCATGTAAGCTAACAGTCTGATGGTAATATTGATCTATATCTGCATCTATAGCTATATCTGTATTTGTAATGGAAGAAGCAGCACTCGTGAGAGCAAATGTTGGTAAATAATAGCTTTTTAAAAATCCATTAGTCTTCTTTGTCTTTATTATTCCATTTCACAGATATGGAACTGAGGACCAAAGCTATGCAGTGACTTCATAGCTGGCCTTCAACTGCTAAGCCTAACATTTACTATAATCTGTCAGAGCACATGATCAACGCCTAGTATATTGGAGCCAGACTTATGACTGAACAAAACTGCCCATGGTCAGGGGTGATGTTTCACCACTCTGCATAACTGCTTGTTCTCATGAAAAACAAAACTCTTCCTTTGCATAATTTATGCAGGCTGCGGAAGCAAACCTGTCTTGGCTCAGAATCTGGACTGCCTCACTTCAAAATTTCATTTGTTTTTAGCGCCCACAACTCTGATCATGCCACCCTTCCTCCACAAGCCTTCCCTTTCCAGCTCCCATGGCTTTCTATATTTACCCCTAAATTTCTCTTACTTCTGTCCAGGCTGAATAGCGCCATCCTCCGGTGTTACATTCTGCTGAACATTTTTCCCTAGAGTTTGGTTTAGGTATGCTGCTACAATACTGGTCATCAAATTTCTCAATTTTCCCTTCCAGCTTGTTGTATTTTGTGCAGGAAATCTCCAATGTTTGGTATCCCAGTCCACACTGTGCAGTACATTCACTCTTTCTGGCAATATGCCACCTAAGTATAACCAAGAAGACCGGTTAGCAATGCGTTGTTGATAGGAGACCCACAAGAAAGCTGGCAAGACCATCAGAAATGAGCTTGAAATAGAGAAGCAGAAAGCAGTCTAAACCTAAGAATATTTGCTCAGCCCTGTAAGCCCTGCTGGTTTCCACTGAACTTTAATTTTTTTAAAATGGTCATTCATTTTTAAAAGACAAAAGCTTCTGTAAGCGTTCAGGAAAGCTTTTATCTTAGGGAACTGTCTACTTCAGTGGTTCTCAACGCTTGTCCTCCACTGTACCACTTCACATGGTCCACCTATTCAAAGTACAACGGGAAGAAACTGGCGATGACATCATCACCAGTTATTTTTGGATTAGAGGCCAGATGCAATGCAACAAACACCAGTAAGAGGCTCAGGGTGGACCGGAGAGCTATTTCAAGCATGGAAAAGCATGCTTTGGAGCTCTGCCTGCCAAGCTGAGCTTCCTACCACTGTTTGTTGTGTCACGTTCCTGGTCTCACTGCTGGGCAGCAGGTGTCCAGAGGTCCTGCAAGCACCACCAGACACCACCTCAAGTACCTCTGGTGGTACCTGTACCACTGGTTGAGAAACACTGGCCTACTTGATTCAATGGAAAGCCTTGGGGTTTTGAATCATTGTATAATTTCACAATGTGGCTTCTCTTTCAATTCGCAAGGTGAGGGTTGCTAATTCCTCTTCATACAGAGGATCATGTATTGTAGTAAATGCATGGCAGTAAATGCAGTTCTTCTCATCAATGCAGTCCCCTAATGGGAAAAAGATGCACTTGGTTAAAATCTTTGTAACATGCAACTACAAAAGATACAAAATAAACCATAAAATGCAATACTCCAGTGGAAGGAACACTGTGATTAGAGTGAATTTAAGGACTTCAAACTGCTTCTGTATCTCATCCAGATATATCAGCACATCACCCACTAGCAAATAGAAAACACTGAAGAGACTGCTTCTTATTGCAAGTTACTCCTCAAGCAGAAAACGTTCCATGAAACGGGAACAGACTGCGATTTGTTGACACTGTTCAGAAGGAGGGTCTTTTTTTACAGCAACAGGTTCTTGTCTACCTTATAGCAGGCTATTGGTTAACACAGCCATTTTCAACCACTGTGCCGTGAATAGTTCCCAAGTGTGGGTGGAGGGTCATTTATTAATAGGACCATTGGGGGATATAAGCCCCCACCGACAGCATGGTGTGCTTTGTCAATTGTCCAAAAACGGATGGTGTGCCTTGACAATTTTAGTACCTTGGCAGTGTGCCATGAGACAAAAGAGATTGAAAATCACTGGGTTAACAGATGGGGGTGCATGGAGGAAGATGTCAAAGCAAAGCCCTCCCTGCTATAATAAATGAGAGACTGGTAAAGACTGCCAATTCCTGTTGGCATCCAAGCCAGTTGTGGCATTATCTCTTTTAGAGGCATTGCTGGATTTGGAGAGAATATCCACTGGTACAAGAAAGGAGAGCCTTGGACTAAAAGAGTAGCAAGGATAACCAGGCTTAAAAGGACAGACAGACAGACAGACAGACAGACAGACAGACAGACATGTGTACATGTCCATGACATGTCCATGAAAGTGAGATGACACGACTTCACACATGTACTTGTTACTGACAGAGAGAAGAACAGGACATTTGGGGCTGCGGTTTTTGGTGTCTGCTACATGTCTCTCATAATGTGCAGTTCCTCAGGATAAACAGTATCATGTATGGCAGACCTTTGGTGTGAAGCAAGAGAAAGCAACCGTTCATGTTTCTTCAGTATGACAACCACAGCAAAGACAGATATTTAGACACAGCTGAATTTCAGGGTCAATCCAACACTGCCAGACATTCATTTCAATACATGTTAAGACAAAAAAGCAATCTTCTGTATAGCAGTACTCTGTTAATAGAACAGCAACAAGGCACCTATCCAATTTCATATGCTGCAATGTTTCACAGATGAAAACATGGGCTCATGTATATGCATAGCACCCTTTCAAATGAAGGATCACTGCCTTAACTCCCCTTCCCACACTATTGCTCAAGACTCTTTTCTATCTGCTGCACTCTGCATTACCCTGAAAAAGTCTGTCCTGCAGAAGCTTCTGGAGTAGGATTTGTAGTAAACAGGGTGTAACAAATTCCTCTTTTAAAAATTTAAAAATATTTTACAGAATTTCAAATCGCACAATGGATCTAATTCCCCTTATGATGGAAGAATTGCATCTCACACACATTAAGGAACATTTACTTTCAGGAGAGACCTTTAGAAGTAGGATGAATCAAGGGAAATTAGTGTACAAATGCTCAGTCTTTAAAAGGATTCCCCAGTTATAGGAGCAGTGATCTGCCAGGAACAAGTACCAGAAAAAAAGGGACTGTCCCTGACAAACAGTGTATTTGGACCATATGCAATTCTGGTTGCCAGATGGATACAGAACTGAAAAAAGGGGGCCGACACTGTGGGTATTTATATTATGAAGATGTAGTGTTCTAAAACAAAAGGCTTCCTTCATGTTTGACGAGGTTGCAATGTTCTGGAAAAAAAGAAAAACACCCTTCAAATAGGAAACTCATATTAACCCTTCAAGTAAGTGGCATCTGGCAATCTTCAGCATAAGTGTAATCTAAACGAATAGCAAAGGTATTTGGAGCTGGTTTCTACTGGTTTCTGAAAGTTAGCATTTCCCAGTTGTGGTTTTTTTTTGGGGGGGTGGGGTGGGGTTATAACCATCAAAAACAAGTTGCCATCCAGACAAGTTATTTCTGTCGTGCCCAATTTTTACTGCAATGTTGGGGAAGTTTACTGCAATGTTTACTTGAAGTTGGGGAAATCGTATTACAAGTTACACGCTTTTATATGCAAGTTCATTCTTTTGGACCAAGAACCTTCTGAAGAACCTAAGGTAAGATATTAGGGCACAATCCTAACCAGGTCTACTCAAAAGTAGATACTATTTTGTTCAATGGGGCTTACTCTCAGGAAAGTGTGGTTAGGATTGCAGCCTATTGAATCATATTATGGAATAATGACATTTAGCTCTAAGGAATGCACTAGGAAATGATGCAGTAGTCTGATACCAGCATATGGGAGGGTATCAGTGGTGGCTGGTAAGAATACAGAGATCTTCAAGTACTGCTGCCACCACTTACTGAGGCACAGCTTTGTCAAGCAAGAATACACCAATGGGCCCCCACACACCTTAAGCTCTCAAATATCTGATTACAGGCTTGCGCAGCTTAACAACCTTCCGCTTAATGACAACCGCATATACGATGGTGGTCAAAGCACAACAAAGAGGCTCTTAACGAGGCTGTCAGGAGTCCCAGAGCCTGCAGCAGAGTGCCTGTTTACGCAACAAAGAGGCTCTTAAAGCAAAGAAGAGGCAATCTGTCTCCAGCAGCTGGGGCAGCTAGCAAGTATCTGACAGGAAGTGCCTGATTAAACAACAGAGGTACTAGAATGGGCTGAATGTTCACTTAACAACCTAACCACATAACAGTGGGGGATCAGAGAACATATCCCTGTCGTTAAGTGGCACACACTTTATTTATTGAGCAAATATTCCATACTAGGTATTAGCAATGGCACCCATTCTTGTGATGCCGAGGGACCACAATGAGCTTGTCCGCAATCCAAACCCAAACTTCCACTGAGACTCACACAGTTTGGAATGGGTTGCAAGCAGCAGCACCATTTACTAAGCTCACCTCTGTTAAGAGGCAGGGAAGGGAATGGTATTGCGAAGTCTTGCAACACAGGAAATTTCTATTGTAAAAGCAACAATTGGTGCTAGGAAACCTAAGAACTCGGATTTATTCCTGAATCCAACAGGAAATATTCAAAAAGACCCCTTAAGTGCTAAGGGCAAAACCTCATAAGAAAAAGGTTCAACTGCATTCACAGACCCTTCCTCAACAGGTCAAACAGGCACAGCCTTTGCAATGTGCACTCTGAGGACCAAAAATATTCCTTTTGGATATTATTGCATCTACCATTCTGCTCTCCTCCCGATGTTTCTGAGCAAAATACTTGGGGTTATCCCATTTTATCCTCACTACAACTCAGGACTGAGGTTAATTAGAAGTCAGGGCCCCTGGTTAAACACAAAACCAAACCTAGATCTCACCGGAGATAGTGGCATACTCTGCTCTCTGCAGGTTCAGTATGCGGTATTAGGCTGGACTTGTCCCTTTCGGAAATATACTGGGAGTCTGCCACTAAGTCAGAAACTTGTCTGAACTCTTTCAAAAATGTTTTTTAGAAGAATTGCTTGAAACATGTCCTAAGACTCAATTATTTTCCCAAACCATTTGCCTCCTAACATTGCCCTAATTCTTAAGAGATTCCTTAAGCCAGTGGTTTTCAAACTCTCAGGGAGAGTTTCAGCAGCTCTAAGGTCTTGTGGGGGTGGGGGGGAGGCAGTTGGGGCGGAGGGGGGGGGAGGCAGCAACCTTCTGCAGGGCTCCCCACAGCTTCAGAAGTGAAACTGGAGCGATTGCACTCCACCTCCGCTTTAGCGGAAGTGGGGCGCGATTGCTCCACTTTCGCTTTCAAAGCTGCAGGGAGCCCTGCAGAAGGTCACGCAGGGCTCCCCACACCCCTGGGAGGCTGCAGGAGGCTTGGGTAAGTGGACTCAAGCCCCTGCAGCCCCCTGAGCGGCGTGATCCTGGGGATTGCACCGCTGCCTTCTCCCTGCCTCCAGGCTGCCCCCGCCCCTTAAGGGGAAACAGGTTAGGGCTCACAGACTGGGGTGTCGCGACGCCCCAGTCTGAAAAGCCCTGCCTTAAGAGAAGGGACGTGAGCCCCGACATGAGTCAGAGCCCAATCCTGTGCATGTCTACTCAGAAGCAAGTCCCATTAGAGTCAGTGGGGCTCAATTCCAGGAAAGTGTGGACAGGATTAGGCTGTCAGTTGTCAGAAAGGGAAGGAGGATATTACAGAAACTGTTTGCAATCTAACCCCTTGTAAAGTGTTTGTTCAAAAATTCAAGGCTCAGGAGAGAAACTCCAGAACATGAAAATAGTTTCAGTCATGTCCCTGAGCTTGTTGGAGCTGCTGACAATGAACGACTCAGCTTGTGGCATTTCTGATATCTGCAAAGGGGAAACACGGGAGTCTTTCTCAGGAGAAGAGAGAAATTGAGAGGTATCATTGCTCTTTATTGTGTTTGTTGAACGTCAGTACTACTATTTATCTCTTGCCACACTCTGGTCTTGCATTTCATAAGGAGTTCACAAGTGGAACTCCTTGTTCTTGAAAGGTAGACTACAAGGAGCTACTTCTCTCCATCATGACCACACTGCCACTGTGAGGTAGAGTCAAGAAAAAGAGGAGGTAGTACTGCTAGTAGCACTACTGAGGTAAAAATTAAGAAGGGCAAGAAGGCCTCATGGACCTCTTCTGGGGAACTACATATTGCAATTTGGTCACAGCCACTGCTTATTTTCTGGGTTTGGTTGCAGTCAACGCAATATTTGTTGTCTCTCATTGCTTCTGGTTGCTGCTCTGTGGCTATTCAAATGACACAGAAGACAGGTTATCAACCTGTCTTCTCAGTCCTGAGCAGGAGAGAAAAAGAAAGCCACTTGAAAATAAGATCCTCTTGTTATCTGTCATGTTAGGCAGACAGGAGAAAGAAAACATAATTTACATTTGAGGAGAGACTGAAAAGTGCCTCCAGTTCATCCTTCCCATCACCAGCTACCCATCTCCAGTTCTCAAATGTATGGCTTTTTGCTTGGGTACTGGGGAGGACAATCAGAAAGGGTTGGCTAGAAGAGGAGATAAATTCCATTTTGAGTCAGATGGTGACAAAGTCTATGTCCAGCTTGAAATAAGGTGAAGCTTTAGGACATAGGGGAGGTTGTAACTTGAATTATCCAGCTCACTAAGCCCAAGAAACAAAATTTCTAACTACATTTTAATTGTTAGAATTTCTGTTCAAGACCAAGTGGATAAAAATCAGAAAGTCTTATTCACATTCCTGCTAACTTCCAAGACTTCAATTTAACGAATAACACAGGCCCACAAAATTGAGGGTCAGAAAAGTTTTTCCCAAACTTTATGGTGGTTTGATATGAATTTGGGGTGTCTGTTCCAAAAATGGCATCCATTTTGCCCCATCACATCTAGTTTTGGAGATATAGTATAGCCTCATTAGTGAATGGTTCAAGCAGCTTCCTCATGAGGAAGCCATGGTGTAGGCTTCCTCATGAGGAAGCTGCTTGAACCATTCACTAAAGAGGCTATGCCATGTCTCCAAAACTAGATGTGATGGGGCAAAACGGATGCCATTTTTGTTATTGGTACCCCAAATATACCCAGGAATTGGTGTAATGTTTAAGGAAGCAAAATGTGCGTTGGCCTGTGTAATAGGGGATGAGGGCAGTATCCATGGTTTTATGTATCTGTGGATAGGGTGGGGGAAGTACCCATGGTTTCACATATCTGTGAATAAGGGATGCTCCTCTCCACGCCCCCACCCTCTGGAGGTGCCTCCCTCCCCTCCGGAGGGGCTTCTGAGCCCTGCAGTGGCCATGGACATTTGCCTTAGCAGGCCTCAGAATGGCCATTTTCAGCCAAAAAATGTCACTTCCGGTTTTCAGTCGAACATGGCCATTCTGAGGCCTGCTGAGGCTGTGGGCGTATGTTCAGAGGGGAGTAGTTTCAGCTATCCACAGGGGGTTCTGGAAGGGAACCCCCCCCCCCGAATAAGAGAGTACATTTGTATGTTCCCTAAACCCTATGCTAATTTCTTGAAACAACAAAAACATGGTGTACAACAATGTCTCTCAACCCAACAATGGTAGCAGAACCAGTCTCTCCACAAGCTAAATCAATGCCATATCATTGTACACTTTGGTTTTTAGCATGTTTGTGACTGAGGTATAAACAAAACAGACAGAAATTAGGAAACAGGGCAAGCCTAAAATATACATTGCAACAAAGAGTATACACATTCCACACACAAGTTCAGGGAATACCTTAATTCACAGTTTGTGTTACACAGCTCAGTCACTGGATCAGGTTGGGGAATTCCATCGCATCTTTGGTCAGACACCATGAGTTGGTCAGACTCCCGAGTGCAAATAAGTTTCCTTTTTCGTTCCCCTAAATGGAAAAGAGAGAGTTGTACTTACACAGCAAATTGTGTGTTGGCAGGACAGCTGCACAGCAAAATGATGAATAATGTACACAACTGCTGCGTTGATTTTTAGCATATGCAGGTTGGTTTTATGCTGTTGTATACTGGTTTATGTTTTTTCATTATATCAACCTTTGTTGTTTTTACATTTCATTATATTATTTCTTCATTTTTTACTGTATTTTTATCCCACTTTTCTCCCCACATGGGGACCCAAAGCAGCTTACAAAACATCATTAAAAAACAGAAAATATCAGAAACTAATAAAATCACAGTTACATAAGAACATAAGAACATAAGAACAGCCCCACTGGATCAGGCCATAGGCCCATCTAGTCCAGCTTCCTGTATCTCACAGCGGCCCACCAAATGCCCCAGGGAGCACACCAGATAAGTTAAAACAGTTAAAACAATTATGAAATATCCCAAAAACTCAGCACATTTAAAACAATCAAAAAACAATCACAATAAACCACAAGAGCAGAACCACAGCAGACACCTTATACCAAAGGGCAGAACCTGTAAAATCCAGATGTTTTGTTAAAAGAACGATATATATTATTTTTATATTGGAAGCAATCTTGGTTCTGTAAGGCAAAAGGTGGCACACAAATAAGCAACTAAGGGCGCAATCCTAACCCCTTATGTCAGTGCTTTCCAGCACTGGCATAGCAGTGCCAATGGGACATATGCTGCATCCTGCAGTTGGGTGGCACTCACAGAAGTCTCCTCAAAATAAGGGAATGGTTGTTCCCTTACCTCAGAGCTGCATTGCCCTTATTCAGTGCTGGAAAGCACTGACATAAGGGGTTAGGATTGCGCCCTAAAAATAATATCCAAGAACTCTTTGTTTGCAAAGTTCCACATGTGAATGAGTAATTGCAAGCAGACTCCAGAGTATGTTTGTGCCTCACAGTTTAATCTACCTATTTGCTTTCAGCAGCGGAAGACAGTACGTAAACAGCAAGCGGAGTGGTTTGTGAAGCAACTTGAAAACATAAAACAGCCATATAGCATTATCAAATGACTTAAAGACAACATATAGTACATCGTTCCATTATGTCAGTTCTTGGAAAACCTAACACTTCAATTGGAAGCTAAAAGCAGACAAGAGAAATACATTTGTCACTACCACCCAAATCTAAGATAAACCAATAAATAAAGCAAATTATTTTTTAAATACCCTAAAGTAACAAACCTTGGCACAGTTTACTGCAAGGTTGCCAAGGGCCATAGATATTCCAATAAAACTGTTGAGGTTTATCTTCAATAGGAATATTGAATGTGTATCGCACATCAGGGTTGTATAAATTACCCACTGATAAAACCTAAGGAAAGATATAGAAAAAGCAGAAAATGAATTGAAGAGCTGATATTCTCTCAAAACTAAATTAGGAGAGCAGCAGCTGTACTGTTTTCCTTTTAAAAAAACAACATATATATGTCTTTAACCTGAAGAATTATTTCTTGTTCAATACGGTATGTAGAATTGATTCGTTCAATGGGAGTGTCCGAGCCACTGTATTCTATCACAGCATTTCCAACTCTGATTTCCTTTTTAAACATGCTGACAACATAGTCTCCATTTAATACGAAGCCTTCGTTACTTGACAATGCTATGTACAGAGAAAGAAACAAATGAAATCATTTTAATTAGTGTAATTTGCTTGCAAAGATCAGAAGCAACATCCTTTGCAGCTTGTATCCTATTTATCAAACATCTAACATGAAGTCAGGAACTTAATATCTAGAAGCAATCAAGGCAGAATAAAATTGAGGGGGAATCACAGACCACACACTTAGTCCTATGGCACACACAATGTAGGTAACCTGGAATGGTTTGCATAGTCTGTGTACTTTTAAAGTGTATAAGTATTCCAGGCTGTGTATAAGTATTCCAGAATAGTTCCCATCTACAGAATAAGTGGCCTGGAATAAAACACAAATTTGGTGGTTTGCACTAGATTCGCTGAACAACCCTAAGGGCGCAATCCTAACTCCTTATGTCAGTGCTTTCCAGCATTGACATAAGGGCAATGCAGCTCTGAGGTAAGGGAACAAACATTCCCTTACTTTGAGGATGCCTCCGTGAGTGACACCCACCTGCAGGATGCAGCACATGTCCCATTGGCTGGAAAGCACTGACATAAGGGGTTAGGATTGCGCCCTTAATTGGATTAATCTTGCTGAAAGAGACAGTGGTCCATCTGACTCTCTCCAATGGTTTTCAGCATGAAATGCCACAGAGCAAGTACATGTCAGCAAAGGTGACTCATACAGCTCTCTATTTCTTGGCATTCACACTGTGCCTGTGTGGAACTTCAAGTCTGTTTTTACAGACTATAGACTACAAATTCTTACAGCATTTCAGAAGCTAAATTCTCTTACAACACAATCCCAACTGTGCCTATTCAAACGTATGTCCCATTGAATATAGACAGATTTACTTCAGAGTGAACATGCATGGAACAGTGTTGCTGACAACCAGTGCAAATCCAATTCTAAAATGCCAACTAATTTTGGGCAATCCAACTTAAGCCTTCCCTTGGTTCTTCCCTAGTAAGAAGCCAGAATGGGTATTCCACTATATCAAGGATTCAGAGCAAAAAACCCCGAGAGGAGCACATTGCATTTACAGACAGCTACCACTGAGTGGCAATCAAGATACTGGCCAACATGGCCACGGATCCAGACTTCACACTGAAGGCATTGCAGTACTGGATCCCCAGACAGGCTTCTACATACCCTTGCTACAGAAGACAGACTTTTCTTTTCATATATACATTCCCTACATGTGGATGACATGCACACCAACCCTGGAGTGGAAAGCGCCTAGCCTCAAAAAACAGTGATCTAAATGGGGAGAGCACTCGACGTGCTGCAACTAGAGATCAATTTAAGAAGTTCTTCTTAGTGATATTGGGGCTCTATCCAATTTCTGACTCCAACGTTAGAATAAACACATCAAAATGCAAGAAGAGACTTGCTAGATCCTGTTTTCCACAATGGCTGACCAGATGCCTTAGGAAGGCCTGGAAATAGTATTCCTAAGCTGTTAAGAACATAAGAACAGACCTACTGGATCATACCATAGGCCCATCTAGTCCAGCTTCCTGTATCTCACAGCAGCCCACCAAATGCCCCAGGGAGCACACCAGATAACAAGAGACCTCATCCTGGTGCCCTCCCTTGCATCTGGCATTCTGACATAGCCCATTTCCAAAATCAGGAGGTTGCACATAAAACATCATGGCTTGTAACCCGTAATGGATTTTTCCTTCAGAAACTTGTCCAATCCCCTTTTAAAGGCATCCAGGCCAGATGCCATCACCACATCCTGTGGCAAGGAGTTCCACAGACCAACCACACGCTGAGTAAAGAAATATTTTCTTTTGTCTGTTCTAACTCTCCCAACACTCAATTTTAGTGGATATCCCCTGGTTCTGGGTGTTATGTGAGAGTGTAAAGAGCATCTCTCTATCCACTCTGTCCATCCCCTGCATAATTCTGTATGTCTCAATCATGTCCCCCCTCAGGCGCCTCTTTTCTAGGCTGAAGAGGACCAAACGCTGTAACCTTTCCTCAAAAGGAAGGTGTCCCAGCCCAGTAATCATCTTAGTCACTCTCTTTTGCACCTTTTCCATTTCCACTATGTCCTTTTTGAGATGTGGCGACCAGAACTGGACTCAATACTCCAGGTGTGGCCTTACCATAGATTTGTACAACGGCTTGATTTGTACAGATAGATTTGTACAAGGAGCTGTTGCTCTTGGCAACTGCTATTCAGAGGCACATTGCTTCTGAACATGGAATTTCTATTTTGGCATCATCAGCTATCTAAGCAGAGTGTTCATGTATTGTCAAGTGTAGGCCACACAACCTTTGCTTGCTTGCCTATTTACTCACTTACTTATCTATTCATAAAAATTTATATCCTGCCTTTCTCCAAATGGCACTCAAGGAGGATAAGTTAACATACACAGAAGTTGTGCTTGGTGGGGAAGCACCACAATTTCCCAGTAAACAGACTGGGTACTTTGAATCCTGAGAAACTCTGCTTTCCCTTTCAGCAACAGTGGTAATTTGTGGAGCAAAGTTATCTGGATCACGTACAAGAGCTTACTGATATCTAAAATTCCAAGCAAAACCCTCAGCATCTGGAAGAACCCAAGCTTCTTAATTAAGAAGTTCATTCTTTCAGTGTGTTCTGTTTGTGATGAATAAGCCAAATTTTACTGTGGAAGAGAACTGTGAGTTACCTCATCCTTCAGTCACAGGCTACATGACAATTTCTGAACACAGCCCTTGAAAAACTTTTGCTATAGTTGCTCAACTAGCAGTTTAAGACTACTGAGCCTTTTGGCATACTGCTGAGACAGGCTGCAATCTTATCCATACTTTCCTGGGTATATGCCCCATTGACAATAATGGGACTTCTAAGTAGACATGCCTAGAATTGGGCTCAAAATATTTCAAGTCTCTGTTACTCATCAGGCAGAATTCCTAAAGCTTACTCCTAAGTATTAATCCATCATGTGATAGTATGAACACAGCCAGCAGACTAGGGTTCCTTTAAAAATTAATAAAGGAATAATAGATACCTTTTATCAACCCTGTTCTCCACTCACAGACTGTATTTCAGGAATGCAAAAGATACATCTGTTCCCTGTTCCTTGCTTTAAAAAAGGCTGCAATCCTAACCGCACTTTCCTGAGAGTAAGCTCCATTGAATAAAATAAGACTTACTTCTGAGTAGACCCGATTAGCATTGTGCCCAATGAAGCATAAATCAATGCACATACACGCCCTCATAGTTTGAACTTTGGAATCTACAAACATGCATTACTCCCAAGATGCACATTTCTACAACATGCATGCACACATACAGTCATTGCCATCTTCCACATAGCCAATATGTGGAAGGCTTTGTCTCTCATAGATATGCATTAGCTCACTTGCTCTTATCCTCAGCGTCATATCATGGAAGCCTCTTTCTCTCTCTCTCTCTCTCTCTCCCTCAACTATAAAAATCAATAGGTATGTATAAGATAACCTTCCAGTTAAGAATTAGAAGGTGCTTGGCCAGCACCCTCATTTGTATTTTGTTGCATGCCAAACTTGAGCTATGCACAAAAATGCCAAAACCTTAAAACTCTGAAAGCTTTCTTAAAAGGGACGGTTTCCTGAAAACAACAGTCTGCTGCACAACTTCACACTAATGAGATTATGTAGTTAATTTTCTAAGTTAGTTTCCCCACCATTTCACCCATCACAGCTATTACATTGCCCTAAAGGAGTACTCCACATAAAACTGAAAGAATTCTTTGCGCACGATGGTAAGAGATAAGAACGAAATACTAAATTTGAGGAAGGCCAGGGGAACCGTCACAGCCCACCAAATCCAGCAACTATTTGTATTCCACATACTGCCAGGCTTGATGAGCCAAAAGGATGCATAGAAAATTTGAGACCCTTTTCTTGAGGGAGGGTGAAGGAGCAGAACAAAATGGTGATACATCTCAGAACTGGAAGGTGTGATCAAATTCCTTCTCAAGTATGGTCTCTACCCCCACCACCACCATAACTGATGTTTTCACTCAGCCAAGACAGAGTAAAAGACACTGCGCCAGTGGACATCACTGTTTTATCAGTGAAAGATATCTGACAGTTCAATCCTATCATCTGTTGTAAGACAGTGAGACAGACGTGCCGCTGTTGTAAAGAGGTTTTCGACAACACAGAGTGTGCCTCTGGTGGCTATTTCTGAGCTACTGCCACCGAGTGGCAGTGGCACCAGAGTCCTGCTGCTGCAGCCAACAACCAGCTCCAGTGCAGGTAAGCCAGTGTAGGGGGCAATTCTTGGCTGAGAAGGGAGAGTAATGGGGCATGTTGGGGAAAGAACCAGGAGGGTGTGTTAGGGAAGGGGGTGGATCCACACTGGCAGTCACACAAGCTGGATCTTATCCCTCTTTTAAAAACATGTTTTTCTTTCCCTGGGGCATTGGTGGATCTTATTAAAATTCTACAATAAGCTTCTGTAGACATGCTTATTGTGGCGCAACTTGATGTCCTAGGTGCTATCCTTGATACTGAATCTAATGGTCTAATGCAGGGGTGCCCAAATCCCAGCCCTGGTGCCACTTGTGGGCCTCTAGGACTTCCAATCCAGTCCTCAGGGAGACCCCAGTCTCCAATGAGCCTTTGGCCCTCTGGAGACTTGCTGGAGCCCACGCTGGCCTAATGCAACTGCTCTCAGCAAGACGGCCAACTGCTGACACCGTGCATGAGCTGTGGGACAAGGGCTCCCTCCACTGCTTGCTGTTTCACATCTGTGATGCAGCAGTGGCAGCAAAGGAAAGGCAGGTCTTGCTTTGTGCAAGGCCTTTTATAGGCCTTGAGCTATTGAAAGACCTTCATTCATTCATACAAGTTCCATCTCTAATATATTCATTTATGCAAATTAATTCAAATTTTAAATGTAAATTAATTCTCTTTTTTTCGCATGTCCCTGGCACAGTGTCAGAGAGATGATGTGGCCCTCCTGCCAAAAAGTTTGGACACCCTTGGTCTAATGAAGGGGTCTCAAACATAAGGCCTGAGGGCCAAACGCAGTCCCCAGAAGCAATTTACCCAAACCCCATCATAACTGGGCTCTGCCAGTTTGATAACTGAGCTCTCTCATGTCTTGAAATTATGAACAAGATTTGCAGATTTTCTTTTCTGTCATTTGTAGCTAATGAGTTTCTATGTGAGAATGAAGTGCTTATTTCTGGCCATCATCTGCTTCATGACATCACTTCCAGCCCTCAGAAGGCACCATGAATGCTAACTTCGGCCCTCTGAATGAAACAAGTTTGACATCTCTGGTCTAACGTGTTAGAAAGTTTTTGGTACAACAGCATCCCATCTCAGAAGGGGGAGGACCTTGTAAAGGGAAAAGACTTTCCAACCCAGTGGTTTTGTGACACTGTAATGAAAATATAGGCATATCAAGAATATAACAAGATTTAAGAGTAGCGAGAAAGCGTCACATCTTACCAAGGTAGTTATCATCTTCTCGTTTCCCTGAGTAACTATGCTGCCGTACATCAATATTTGTAGCACCAGCTGGTATACGTACCACAGTGTTATAACCTGGGAAGATAAACTAGAAAGTCAAACTTAAAATGCATTTGTATCCTTTGCTTTTACATGGGCATAATTTTAAAAAATGCAAATATTCAGTATGGCATCAACATTTATGGCTACAATGAAGTAGCAAGAACACAAAAGATCTAGTATTTGGGATTTTTGTACATTTCCGTACATTTCCGTGTTGAACGTTTTTGAGTGCATTGTGTGTGGTAAAAGGGCATTCTATTTCCTGGCTTTTCTGTAGCAGAGGTTTCAGTGACAGGTTCTTACCATAGTGCACTGTATTGAATGTCCCTGCAACTGTTTTGCATGACGAATTATCACCACCACACACACCACATTTATCTCTTCTCGCTTTGGAATTGAGCACATGATCACAGCCAGCTTGCTTTAGAGAAAGAAAAGTTCAGAACTAGATTGAACAAATATGAAAACAGGATAAGATTTACAGGGCACCAAATTAAAACCATGCAACTGCCTCTGATAGTCTCATTCATATTTTTTTTTAAAAATAGCCTCGATTAAGCTGTAATTGTAACCATCTTCCAATTAGAGCTTGAAAAATGAGTCTCTTCCAGGACCGCCATGTGAAGTGCAGAACTACTTGAGATTGGAGGAGAAGAGGGGACAAGATGCAAAGAGCTACAGGATCTACACACAGGAACAAATCTTGGTTATCAAAATGTGTCCGCATCGCTAGGATCATAGCCTTACTGAAGTTGCAGCCTACCAGTGATACAACTCTGTGACAGAGTAATTCAGACAGAACGTTTGACCCCAGTGCCCTGGAAATGTGTTACAATGAAAGGTGAATTGTGAATTCATAAAATAGAGGGATAAAATAAAAATGGAATGGGCTACAGCTGCTCACTAGAGCACCATCCACATTCTGGTGCTCATGTTGCAAGATGCAACAGTGCCAATGCTTAGACCAACTGGTGCTAATCATGCATGCCCTCTTCCTTTTTCTCCTGCACAATCTCTCAATAAATAGTTCTGATAAAATATTTCTGTTAAAAACTGAATTTATATACTGTATATTTTTCAGAATATGGGGGTGGGTGGAGGGGATTGAATCCTTTTTATTTTATTTTTGCTTGTTTCCTTTGCCTTGACAGTCCTGTGTAGGTAATGAAACCATCTTACACCTTTCAGGAGCTGACTCAAGCCTGCATGAAAACTTCGCGAAGCCCATTTTATGATTTACAAAACTGCCCATTTTGGGGAAACCTACAACACCTCTCTAATATAAACTTCTTTCTTTGCTTCCATCTAGCCCAAGGATTTTCAACCACTGTGCCGTGGCACACTGGTGAGCCATGGATGGACTGTAGGTGTGCCGCGGGTGTTTGGGGAGGGTCATTTATTAGTAGGGCAATTGGGGAATTTTAGCCCCCTACCAGCTTGGTGTGCCTTGTCAGTGCTCAAAAAACTGATGGTGTGCCTTGAAAATTTTAGTGCCTTGTCAGTGTACCATGAGATGAGAAAGGCTGACGCTGATCTAGCTTGATTTTAAAAATTCTACAGCTTTTGAAAGCTTGCCTTTGAGTTGACTCTAATAAAGGCATCACCCTACTTCAAATTGTGGATTTTTCTATCAATGGATTAACACAGCCACCTACAATTTTGTGAAAAAACCAGTGCAGAATATACAATATAACCTCACTAATATGTAGCCTAAGACCAAAACCAGTTGCTCAATACAGTGTATGCTCCTGGTTTCAGATAGGTTGTTCTTCATGTTATGTTTCAAGAACATTTTCACTCAATTCAGAGAATACATTCAGGATGTAATCCTATACAGACTCTTCTGGGAATAAGCCCCATTGAACCAAATGAAAATTGCTTCTGAGTAGACAGGCATAGGCTTGTACTCTCAGAGTACCTTCAGAGAGGGAAAGGATTGTGCCCTGAGTCTTGCAAATCTCTCCACGGAGTGGTGGTAGAGAAAGAGAAGCTCTAGCTCAGGCATTTCAGAGAAGCACAGGAAACAGGAAGGCACTTCTAATTTCTGATTGCTCTGCTTGCCAGCGATGTTCACTAACAGGATAGTATAAATGGCAGCAAATTCCATAAGAGGGGAAGACTGGCTTTTCATCGCTCAATCCCTTGAGATTCATTTTGGACCCTGGATGCGATTTCAAAGAAAGATTTCAAAGATGTCTCTAAACTGTGGCACATGGCAATCACATACTTCTGAGACTGGAGGCATCACTCTCTGCCATAGAGTTGACATGGGAAATAAGCCCCCCATTCCACCCAAACTTGAATTTTTTTTCATTATTTCATTGTTTAGTTTAACTCCCAAACACAACAAATATTGTGATAAATCACAGAGAATAACATGAAATAGAACTCTGAAAGGGAAATATTACAAGTTAAGGCAGATAACAAAGCTCTTTGGTTTACTTAACAAAGGGCGCAATCCTAACCAACTTTTCAGCACCGAGGAAAGGGCAATCAGCTCCGAGGTAATGGAACAAACATACCCTTACCTTGAGGAGGTCTCTGTGAGTGCCACCCAACTGCAGGATGCAGCACATGCCCCACTGGCACAGCAATGTCAGTGCGGGAAAATTGGTTAGGATTTGGGCCAAAAAGAATGTGAAATAGTGTTATCAGCCCATGTGAGAGGAAGATGGGGAAATGGAGACTTAGTTGAAGACAATCATCTAGCTAAACAAAAGAAAGAAATATTTACCCGACAAAGTCCTTGTACACAGATGTCATTTGTATCTGGGCCACAAGGGGTGCCATCAATAACCCTGTCCCTGAGTTGATAATAAGCTGTATTTCCTGCCACTCTGCAGAAGAGCTTGCACCTGTCTTTCATCAAAACTGCCAAGGCAATGAAAAAAAAAAAAGTTATTTTAATGCCATTCTTTTACTTTGCATGGTGAAAGCTACCCTGTCATTCCTGCACGGCTCTCAATACTTGTCCCTTTCCTCACATTCCTATACTGAGGAAATTGATTGCTGGCATTTCCTTGACCAAAGCAGCTGATTCTTTACATCCTGGGCTGCACACTAGTTTGGTTATCAGGGGAAAACTGAGAGCAGCTACAGTCTGAAGGTTGCTTCCACCAGACAGGGGCTTGGCAGTGAACTGGTCAATGGAAGTAAGAACTCCAGAGAAGATAAAATTGGTTCAATGGCTACCAAAACGAAAGGTGTTAAACAAAAGTCTAGTTTGGATGACACTTGAATGAACTTCCCCCTGCAGATCAGGGAGAGGGGGAAAGTGTACCAGTAGAAGGATGTGGGCAATCCCACTCCACATCATGAGAACAGGGACCAGCTCAGTAAGTATCTGAACAATCCCAAAGAGAACATGGAAGATAAACCTGGAACCCATCAGATAAAACACCCTGAAATCAAAATACCAGAACGCTCTGGACAAGTACAAAATTTGCCCAAGTCTCTGCAAAGGGACTTTTCCCCTCAAGGAGTTTATTTGCAAGATTGCAGTTACCACGTTCTGAAAGTCTCTAGCGATTTTGTCCGTAGTTGTTTAACGTCCTTTTCAGGATATGACAACCTGCTATTTCATCATGTGGGTGAGCTTTTGCGAGGCTAATTAGTCCCAAGAATAGTGAGTGAGAAAAGGCACTGCATGATGATGCTTTTATCTTAAAAATGGCTGTGTGAGTCAGCCTTAGTCTAAGGAGAGCACATATCATTAAGCTGGCAGAAGGGCAGGGGGGTAGATATGACTACCCCAAAAATCAAGTAACTTGCTACTGCTTTCTTGATATACTTACTTCCACTATATTTAGGAACCCAGCGCACATTAGGAGGTAGACCGTTAATGTTAAAATGCTTCCCATCAAAGACTGCACATTGTTCTTCACGGAAATCTTTCTTTTGCTTAGAACATGGTTCAGTGTTGCAGGATTTAAATTTCATTCTGCGTCCTACGCAATATTTTCCACCGTTTTTGGGTCTAAAAAAATAGAATTAGAAAACATATATATATATATTTAAAAATAACAACATTTTTAAAAATCCTCAATACATTTTTACCCTATCGGTTTTTGGAATTATGTCTACTCCCTTCAGAATTTATTTTAATTTCAATATATCTGCTGCAGACTGAGGCACGTTAGCTGTTTCTTTCCCGTTTAGACATGGGGATAGTGGTCTTTGAAAGTCACCAACCTATCCAGAATGCTGTTACTTTGCTATTTGTTTTGCATGAGGTACTAGTTCTTTCAGAAAAAAAAATTCCTATATTTGCATGACATGAAGAAAAACACAACAAACATGCAGCGTTAGAAGAGGTAATATACTTTGTGTTCAAGCATTCTCTGTACAGATAAGAGTTCATAACCTGAACGAACTTCAGGTCTACAAAATGTATGGCCCATCAAGCCAATCAAAGCCAACCAGCCAGGTAAGGCAGGCTACCAGGGATTCAATAAACCTGCTACTTTACTGCCTGCTTGAAGCTCCAAAAGTGGGGGTGTTGAACAGCACTGGCCAGATCAAAATAAATGGGCTACATTTAACTTGATGCAGCACAAGTGTGGATCCGATTTACTTGCTTTACAGTCATTTACGGGGCAGAATTAAAAGAACTGCTTGATTTTGACTAAAGACCACTGACAAACCTTCCAATAAGAGAAGAGATGGGGTCACATGTGACTATCTAATCCACTTACTTGTTGCAAAATATATTGCACTTCATAATATCTGTGTGGGGAGAAATAAATGCCACACATGTAGGAGCTCTGAGACTGGGGCCCTGGTCAAGGCCCTGTTACACAGAATTAAGATTTTTGACACCAGTGCAGGTTGAAATCCAAAACATAATTACCCAAATTGGTCTCAATGAATACTGGAGAATTCATTCAATTCAAGAGATGGTATGGTGATCAGAACTATATATGGGGGGTCTTGTATCCACAGATCCCATATTTGCAGATTCACTTATCCACAGATTGGGTCCAGCCCCCCTGCCCCCACAAAGGTGAAAGGAGCTCTAACGATCCTCTGAGTCCAGTAGAGATTGTGGAGCCTCCCAAGCTTCCCAATGCCTTATAAGGGATTAAAAACATCACTTCCAATTTCACAGAGAACTGGAAGTTAAGTTTTCTCACTGTCGGACGTCTGTGGCCTCTGCTGGGTTCAGAAGAACCTTCAAAGGTGAGGGGACTGGAGCTCCCCTCTTCTTTGGAGGCTGGGGGGGGGGAAGTATTCGTCTGTGTCCATGGTTTCACTTAACTGCAGGGGGTTATGAAATGGAACCCCACAGATAAGGGGGCACGCCTGTATTTCACTTCATAGTGAAAGTGAACACAATAGCCTGAAATTGTTTTTAAAGAGATATGGAAACTATACCCTTTTACGTTTTTCACATCGTAATCCTTCTTAAAAGAAATTTTTATTCAGCTGGCATGGATGTTTTCTGCAAAGAGAGTGAACAATAATGTCTGGGATTCTCATCCACATGCAACTGGCTCTGGAGGCTACCAACCATTTCAATTCCACTCCATTTTTCAGTGTGTTTTTGATGTGTTTTGATATATAGAAACACTATACATGCATATATGATACCATCAGAAATTTCAATAAGCTGGGTTTTGTTCCCAACACAGGTATGGCCACACACCAACATTCTGACAAATGACTAACCCACTGAACTCACCAGGCTAGCTTCCTTCCTAGCTCAACTGGCTAACCAGCAGCTTGCACACTTTCTGTGCACGTTTCGCCAGCTAGCTGCCTTCTTCCTGATTTCCTGGCCCATTCTGGGGCATGACCCAGCTGCCCATAGCAGTTGTCCCGGCAATGACAAATGTGCCTAATGACGGGATTTTCAGAACATATCCCCATGTAAAACACTCCTTGTACACAATAAACTAGCACAGTGGTTCTCAAATTTTTTAGCAACAGAACCCACTTTTTAGAATGACAATCTGTTGGGACCCACCAGAGGTGACGTCATTAACCTGGAAGTGATGACATGGCCAGAAGTGACATCAGCAATTCAGGCTTCAAACCTAAGCTGCGATCAGCCAAAGGTCCCATTACACAGCACACTTGTGCTATTATTTTGCATAGCTTAGAATTCAAACATTCCAGCTTGGAAGTCAAAGCAGAACACAGATTTGGATTCTTCTCCAACCACACAGCCCTCCCCTATTTCCAGCATTTCATCTTCCCACCTATTCAGGTCAATATTCAGGACAAAGCACCATGCCTTTCTCCCACCTGCCCTGCCCAGCAGCTCTATTCTCTTTATTTTCAATTTAGTTATTTTCAATAATAGTTGAGCTAGGTGCTATGTGACCCACCTGAAATTGGCTCGTGACCCACAGTTTGATAAATGTGGAACTAGCATATCAGGATGCAGCTTCTAGCCCAGCATTCCTTTGTCAACTGTTCACATTTTTTACTTTCAGGGAGTTTTTAACATAGGGTAGCACTCTAAAATGTGAGGATGCACCTGCAGCCTGGAATGGTATAGTTAGTACATCGTACTGTCCCAGCATTCTACTACTCTGCCACCTCATTCTGCTGCAGCTATAGGGCAGACCTTAGACTGTAGCTAGCTGTTAAACATCCAGATCTATTATATATTTGTCTGCAGAGGTGCTAATGTCTCAACAATGCCAGTTTCAAACACCAGCAAGACAGGCTCTCAAGAGAGGTAGGGCTCAATCCTATCCAATTTTCCAGTGCCAGTACAGTGGTTCCAAGGAGGCATGCACTGCATTCTGTAGTGGGAAGGCAGTCACAGAGGCCTCCTCAAGGTATGGAAACATTTGTTCCCTTACCTTGGGGCTGCACTGCAGTTGCACCAGTGCTGGAAAGTTGGAAAAGATTGGGCCCATAGAAAACAATTACATCCAGGGATATCAGAGATACTCAAAGAGCCATTCATAGGATTCTTGGCCTTTCTGTTATCATGTAATATGGGGAAAGGCGAGAAAGGTGAGATTCAAAAAGTTCCTAGGGTTGTGTGAAATTTGAGCTAGATACATTTATAAATGTTTGTTATTTTCCTTACTGTTCCGATACCTTGATTGTGATCTGCTGGGGTCATAAAAGTCCTCCCCCCTTCTGCATCAACAAGTGGTTATATTTTGTGGAATGGGGAAATTTGCCCAATCTCCTTTCCCCAGCTCTGCTCTTGTTCAGGGGACATACAATTACTTGGAATTATTTGGGATCCAATCGGATTCCATATTAGGTATCAAGAATAATTTTTCCACCAGGTCAAATTCAAGAATGCAGGTTCTTAGTTTTATGGCTGTTCCATTTCATGGTGGCTTGCCTTGCCTTGATTCAATCGCATAGGTATATCATCAGTATAAAAACCTTCTTGTTCTCTGTCTGGAGTACTGGGGGTGAGTGGAGTGGGACTGGTGATGGATTTTGAATTTTTAATTAATTTTTAAACTTTTATAAGGTTTTCAATAAAAAATGCTTAAGGCAGTTTAGCATTAAAATATTAAAAGAATACCATTTTAAGCATCACATAAAAGCCGAATATATAATATATATCCCAGTTGACACAGATTTCTAAATGGTGGTTGAGGCAAGATTTCCCTTTACAGGAGATTTTGCTACAGTATGTTCCCCGGTACAGTATCCAGCAAGCCCACCAATGTCAAGCAGTAGAGAAAGCAGCTTGGCTTACAGCACAATCCTAAACATGTGTACTCAGCAATAAGTTCAGTGGGATTTACTCCCACGTGAGTGTGAACAGGACTGCGCCCTTAAGCTTTCATTCTGCCCTGACCACCTAGTCAGATGGTTTAGTGAGATGATCATTTGAGTTTGATCATTTCTTTAAATTTTATCAAAGCATAGTCTGCTTGCAAGTCACTTATGACCTCCTACACTTCTACAAAGTGCTTGTTCATGTAGGTGTCAGAACGTTTTAAAACAAAGCAAAAGCACACAAGGTAAAACTGTGGGCGTTGAATGTTTTATTACTGATTGGTTCATCAGGTTTAATTGAAGATGAAGGGAACTAAGCAGCTGCAAGGAAAGAGCCTCCTTTCCCATGCCAGCTCCCCTTTTTCTCCCTCCTTCTACAAACAATCCTTGAACCCCTTATACAAGCCACTGAAGCATCAACCTAAGGAAAGCAGTAGCTTGACTGATGGATGCAGAAGTAATAAGACAGGTGCTCTCCCATTTTGCTACCCTGCATCTGTTCAACCAAATTGCTGATTCTGTCATGTGAGTAAGGGGCAAGGGCTAAGCAACCTGGTGTTCAACTCTGCTTCCAAAAGGCAAACAAAGGGAGACAAAGGTGATCTTCTATCACTTTCCTGGGAATAACCTCCACTGAACACAATGGGACTTACTTCTGAGTAAACATGCACAGGATTGTGCTCAAAGCAATGCAAAGCAAACCCAGTCTTAAGGGGTGAAGATAGCAATAGAGTATTCTGATGCAAGTATTAAAAGAGCTGAGTACAACACCCTCCCCCCCAAACCCTTTTAGCCAATCATGGGTTGGTAACATTTTGAAGTTTCTGTTCTACCCACAACTTCCTCTCTCAGCAAACTGAGAATGACCAAAGAGAATCTCTTTTACAGTCTGGGACTGTATGACATATTTCTAACATTGGCCCCAAGATCTCCAAAATATTG
This sequence comes from Tiliqua scincoides, assembly GCF_035046505.1. Lineage (NCBI taxonomy): Eukaryota > Metazoa > Chordata > Lepidosauria > Squamata > Scincidae > Tiliqua > Tiliqua scincoides. Next base: position 241,607,630 of record NC_089822.1, on the reverse strand, counting down.
TAAAAAAAATGACAGTAGGGTGAAATAAAAACTTAAATACATAGTTTTAAACACTTTAGGAAGTTGCCAAAAAAGGTGTGCTCCAAAAAACTAGTTATCAAGCAAAAAGTCTTGCTGAAGTAACTAGAGTTATTACATATTCCACATGGTTAAATTGAATGATATTTAGATTATAAAGGAAATCATAAACAGGTTTTTTTTTGGGGGGGGGGGGAACTGCCTTAATGCACTCATTTCTTTCTCATGTTATAAATTTTTGAAATTTCTGGAATAAACTCCCAGGATACCAACTGCCTTCACAGATGATGCGCTCCGCTAAAATGCTTGCCTCAAGCAAGCAAGTTGGGAGAGCTGATGGAAAAGAATTAGATATATGCAATAGGTCCCTGTGCATTGAAACTTATCATAAACATCCTTCTAACTTTATCAAAACGTCCACAGACATTTTGTCCCAGCGCAATTCCAAATTAACTTCAAATTTCATCTGAGGTTAAATTCTGCCGCAAACTACAGCCCGATCTTCGGTATGCAAAAATCTAAAACACCTTATTTCATTGCCAACCCAATTCTATCTCCAACCACACTGTAGCACAAAGGCTACAGTGGGGTGAGTGCTGCATACAATGGTGGAGTGGTGGTGGTGGTGGTGATCATTGTTCCTAGACTGAAAATTTGCAGAGACAGACATTCCCCAACTTATGTTAGCCTCGACTTATATAATTATGGGCTTATGCAAAGTTCTGGGCTGTGCAAGAAATGCACACAGCATTTGCTGTTCTGTAAAACTCACCACTCATTTTGCTCACCCTTCCACTGCACCTTTCCTAAAAAAGGAAACATGGGGCATGCTGGGAATAATCCAGTTTACAGAGTAAAGCTAGTGGCAGGTCTCACAAAGCAGTGAGCGTGAGTGGCTCTTCTTGCACAGCATGGTTCTAACATGCATAAAATTCAGCTTACGTAAGGGTGTTTGGAACAGAACCCTTAAGTAGGTCAGGGAGTGCCTGTGTACCACAATCATGTTGTTATATTAATGGGGATAAAGGTGGCTGAACAAAAAAGACACATTTATTCTGCCCATTCGTAATTAAGGCAAACTGAAAGGTGAGTTTAAAGCTTCTGCAACACCGATATTCTTTTAGCATTTTTAAGGTATTGATTACAGCACCCGGTATTCCCAGGCAGTCTCCCATCCAAGTACTAACCAGGCCTGACCCTGCTTAGCTTCTGAGATCAGATGAGATCAGACGCATTCAGGGTAGTATGGCCATAGAGTAGTATTGATTACCATTCTCTTAGTGTGAGCCCCCTCCTTGCAATGTGAGAAAATCCATCAGTATTTGAGTACTCTATCGAGTTATACTGCATGTATTGTCCCATCCTCAATTAACAATGATGTATCACTAGCTTCAGTGGGAAGAGTATGAAATTTGGCAGAGAAATGCAAAACTAGATACAGACAGACTGCTTAGGGTAATTTCTATAGCAAACCGATTTGTGCCAGAAACCATATGCAAGAACCCATTCTTCTTATTCATTTTATATTTATTTTTTGAGCCATCATCCTATAATGTGCACTGTACAACTATGTCTCTTGTCACTTCCACCTACTGCAGAGGTTTTCAGACTGGGGCACTGCAACGCCCCAGCCTGTGGGCCCTGGCCTCTTTGCCTTTAAGGGGTGGGGCAGCCAGGAGGCAGGGAGGAGGCAGCCTCCTCAGGGGACCGCAGGGGCTTGGCTGCACTTACCACAGCCTCTTGAAGCCTCCCGGGGGTGCGGGGAGCCCTGCGTAGCTCTCCGAGGCTTCCAAAGTGAGGCGATTGCACCCTGCCTCCGTTACACCAGAAGCGGAGCATGAGCGCTCCATTTTTACTTCTGATGGGGCTGCAGGGACTGGGGTGCACTCACCAGTCCCTGCAGCAGACATCCCTGGGTGCGAGGAGCCCTGCGCGAGCCTCTGCAGGGCTTCCCAGGACAGCAGCAGTAAAAGTGAGTGATCACGCTCCACTTCTGGTTTTGCGGAGGCAGAGCGCAATTGCTCACTTTCACTGCTGCTGACCTGGGGAGCCCTACAGATGCTCACACAGGGCTCCACACACCCAGGGATGGCTGCTGCAGGGACTGGTGAGGGCACCCCAGTCCCTGCAGCCCCCCTGAGCAGTATAATCCTAGGGATTGCGTCGCTGCCTTCCCCCTGCTCCCACTGCCTCCCCCCCCGCCTCTGCAAGGACTTACTACGGGTTTCAAACTCTGGGTGAGTTTGAAAACCGAAGACCTACTGCAAAATAAGAGCCTCCTCTCCTCATTATTGCAATGTTCTGCATTACCTACTAGATTTATTGTACTTAAAAGCAAACATGTCTAAAGACACCGATATGTCCAGCCTCTAAAACAAATTCAGTATTTTTGAGTTATCAGCAGTTTCTTGCTTCAACTAACTTTCTACAGTTCAAAACCTGAACATGCAAAATAATATAAGAGAACTCCCCAGAAATACGATTTTTCTGTATCTCCTTATGTAACACATTTTTAAAAGCATTAATGTGTATAGGCTGAAGTTTTCTTTCCACAAACCTTAATGACAAGGTTTTGTAGAACAAAAATGACTGACTCTATTCCAGTTTTTGCATTACTTTTTGATGTGATAAAGTCACATCATTTTGCAAGGTAGGTTTGGTAAGACATTTTTTCTTAAACTGCCTCCTCAAAGAGCGTTTAAGGGAAAATCACTAAAGTAAAAAGTAAAAAGGAAGCTTGCTACAGACAGGAATTTGTTCCAACACAATAGATATGAAATCTTACTTCATAGGATTCATTCAAGCACTCGGTTTGCCATATCAAATCACCTTGTGGTAATTACCACAGCAAAGCATCATGGGAAAATCAGGTCACACTAGCAGACGGACAGCCCAATCCTGAGTTGCCCAGTGTGCGAGACTGCTGTGGCGCTGAAATGGCTACTGTGGCATCCAACGTGCACCGGGCAGCTGGCGGTGGCTCCTTGGGGGAAGGGGACATTCCCCTGGGGGTTGCAGGGAGCTCGCAGACACTTCTGCAGGGCTCCCCAAGCCCCATAAAATCTAAAAATACAGATCACATAACACTTCCAGTTTTACAACCCACTTCCAGTTGGTGTGTGATATTGGTGGTGACACGTAGTCTACATTCTATTCTCCATCATAGAATGAGCCAAGATATGGCAGGAGGCAAGACTTTTTTGGTGTTTTTCCCTTCGCCATTGTTCCGAATGGGTTTGATAGAATCACAGGCTTGAAAGGGACCTAAGGTCATTTAGTCCAACCCCGTGCCTGTAGCAAGAAATCCTCCTAGAGCTTCAGCCAGCAAGTGCCTGTCGAGCCTCTGGCTTGAAGATCTCCAGTGAAGGAGAATCCACCACCTCCCTTGGCAATCTGTTCCACTGTTTATTCCTTCCTATGACATCTCTGTCATTTTCCGAGCATCAGGGTTGTGTCTGTTTTCTGAAAGGGGAATTAGGATATCACGTGTGTCGATTCCTCTACCTACCCACATCCCTCCCACATTACAGTCCAATCTTCTCCCTGCTTTGGCCTCTACACTGGCAGAATTACATCATCAGCCAAGCTGTGTTAGTGCAGTATTGTACTGGTGCTGCATCAAGATCTGTTGTATGTTCATGAGTGGACAAACGTCTACGCTAGTGGGTCCACTGCTGCACTAGACACACACCGGTGTGCGTGTGCATTATAGTGCACGGTGTGCATTATAAAAACATGAAATGTATCAGAACTAGTTTCAACTTGTGAAAATGCAAATTTCCCAAGCCTCTTCAGAGTTTATGGTTCCAATTAGTGCAAATGCGAAGCTCCAGAGTGTCCTTGTCAGCCAGACTAGTAAGAACTAGAAAGTGCTTCCATTAAAACACCTTGTGCTTTTGCATTCAGAACTAGATTCTCCAAAGACACTTTGGAGTTTCCCATTCTGACTTGTTAGAATGCAAATCTGCGAAGATACTTGGTAGTTTCCAGTTTTAACTAGTGAACGTGTGGAGACAGATATCACGTTTTGAGGGCAACATATCATGGATGAAATGCCATTTAAAACATATACTTTTGTGATTCAATGGGACGGGAACACAAATGGAATGCCAACAGCAGTCCTCACCTACCCACACTATAAACCGACCCAGTGGCTAAAGCAGCCATTTTCAAACACTGTGCCATGGCACACTGATGTGCCTCGAATAGTCCCCAAGTGTGCCGCGGGAATTTGGGTGAGGGTTATTTTTTAGTAGGGCCATTGGGGGATGTGAGCCCCCCATTGACAGCACAGTGTGCCTTGTCAATTGTCAAAAGATTAGTGATGTGCCTTATTGCCTTGCCAGTGTGCTGTGAGATGAATAAGGTTGAAAATCACTGGGCTAAAGCAACAGCTTACAAAACTTAAATTTCTTTATATTGCCCCCTGACATCACATGCGTCCTTTTTATTCCATAGCAAAATATGTTCACCACAATCTTCAAACTATCGAACCAACAAAACTGCTCAGAAGGAGTAATCTGAACTTTAGCACCTTGCTGTACATGTCTGGAAAAACATTTTTACCCTTGCTGCAGAAACTGTAATTGCTACTGATTTCACCATCCCCAGAGTGTTAGGTCCATGTCAAATTTTTCTCTCTCCACAGCATAAAAAAGAAACACAGTGGTTGACCAACACCCTTAACCATTTTTCTCTTAAAGTTTATGAATGCAATTATTTTTGTTTTCAATGTCTAATAAAACTAGTCACCTGCTTCTTTGGATCAGCCATATTCTACACAAACAAAAAAGTTAAAAACAAAAAACTCTTCAATTTGAATAGACCCTGATCAGATCCAGCAATTAGTTTGTTTAATCCATGGATTGGTCTTTGGATTTGTGATTTCCAAACACCAAACTCCTCCTATGTCACATGGTAAATATCTTTTGAAGCCAAGGGAATTTTCAAAAGCAGTTGACTTGTCTGACATACAGGCCTGAAGGTTTGCTGTTCAAAGGAATAGAATGAAAATGCCATGGGTCACATGCAAGTCTGGCTCCCTCTGATCTTGGTTCTCAACCAGTGGCAAAAACTTATCAGTTTCAATAGGTATTTGGCTCTGGATACACTGACTTTTGTCTAAATCTGTGTTGCAACTTTTGTTTACTTTTTTTTCCCTGCTGTGCCTTTCTAGGACCAAAAGACAGAGGAGAAACATTCTGAAGAAATAATAAAGTAGCTTTTTTTTTTTTAAGTCCCAGATTCCAATTCTGAATTCAGAGTCCCCATCAAAAACTATAGCACAACTGGATTCAGGTTGTCAAATGGCACCGGAACTCCTTCTCCTTGGCCTGAGCATGACATGCCCTCTAGAACCTACTCAGATTTATGCCAGCCAAAGAATTGGCACAGATTAGGAACCACTGAGTCAGTCCATAAAGAACCAGGCAATGATGGAGTAGGTAAGTACAAAATGAATTTACCTCTCTATCACTGTCTGGTCCCCGGCCAGCCCACAGCATGCAGTGGAGGTTGCACCAGCACTGCTGCACACTCGGGGCCACATAGGACTGGGCTGTTTATTTCACATAAATGCAGTAAAATTATTGTCTTTGATGTAGTTAACTTTCAAGTAAGCATGATTAGGAATGCAGCCTTATTTTAATTTTCAGTTTATAATTCGGCAATGGGAAGGGCAGGAGCAAGCTGGTTCCTGGAGGCTATGCATCCCTTTATACATTCACCTTCACTGGGTGAACTCAATTAAAAACGGAGGATTGAAATACTGGACACAAGATATTTTGATGACATTCTCATGCATTTCATGGTGAGATATAATTTTTCACTGCACTTTGGAGTGGCGTGCATCCACTCTGGTAGGGATGATCCTACATTTTCATCAGTGAAATTGTACAGTGCCAATGTACTCACTCAGGCCTGTTGCATTCTCGAACAGCATTTTTAATACCCCCACCACACGTTCGTGAGCAAGCTCCAAAGGGACTCCACGTGCCCCATGCCCCATCTGTCACAGGTACTTCGCGCTCTCGGGAAACACAATGGCCATATTTGCAGTGCTAAAGTCCAGAAAGGGGATATGAAAGAGACAGAGACAGACAGATTTACAATACTGTTTCATTGCCACAGTCTGGATCCTAGCATTCCAAAATCTACCTGAGATAAAACTCATATGTTTTTTGCCTACACATTGTTAAGCATGGCAGATAAAATCCCTTCTATCTGTCCTAGAGTTGAGCAATATGACACCAAATTGCAGAATACTGGTCAGCTTATGTAGAGGTCCACTAGTGGCCCAATCCTATCCAGGGATATCATGTTTCACACAGTGTTGCAGGAGCAGCATCCACTGCATCCAGCAGACCACTGCAAGGGTGGGATGCGGACACACATACCGGTGTGTTGGGCACCACATAGTCCCTGCCGGGACTCCTCAGAGCTATGCCAGCTCTGTTGCTGTGCCAGCTGTGTAACTCTGCCTCTGGGGGTATGTCCAGCCTGTGACAGGACTTCAGGCTCTGGCCACTGCTGGCTCTGCCTCATCCAGCCCTCATTCTACCCCCAATCCCTGTTCCTTTCCCACGAATCCACTAGCAAGGTTTTGCCAGTGACTGGTCTATGCTGCACTGCTTGTAGCAAGCAGCTGTACCACAGGCAGAGCGGCTGCTGCAAACCACGGAGCTGTCATTGCACCTGCATACCACTAACCAGTATGCTGGTACTTCCAAACCACAGAACTGGTTCATAATTTTGGTGGAATAGCAAGGTCTGAGTTTTGGAAGCACTTGGAGCTGGGAGAAATTTTTTGCTTCATTCTGAATGTCTCTATAGCTCAGAAGAACTGTAGACAAGGTTCCCTTGACTTTACTTGCAGTCAATTTTTCTACTGGGTTACTGGAATAGGCCTATCATTTATGGCCCTGGTGTTATTAAGCTTTTCATTTACCATGAAAAAATTAACAGTTGCTTTTTTTTTTCAGCCTACAGGCTGATAATTTAAAACAGTGAAAAACAAAACAGATATTAAAAGGACACTACCACAATAATAAAAACGGCCAGTTTAAAAACAGGAGTAAAAGCTCTGAATAGCCCTGGACACCTGGCAAGCTTCCCTGAAGAAGCTGTTCCAATGATGGCGTACCACCCTATTCCCCACTCACCATCCCTCACTCACTTCTGAAGGCATGGAAGACGAAGGCAGAGGGAAAATATATGAGGATTATCTTAATACCACAGTATATTCATGCAAAAGATGGTCCTTAAGGCTAACAGTTATTTCGTAATTGGGGCCACATTTTTATTCAGGCAAGGACAGACGGACCAGCAGCATCAATACTACTCACTGATTCCTGCTGCCAATGGCAAAGACACAGACAAAATGCTCTTCAGATGCATTTTACAAAATCAGCCAGCCAGCAAATGCAGAAACAGACAACACCAGGTAATTCATGCCATGGGAGATATAGGTTTTAGGAACTACCGTAACCTAAGTTAATGAAACAGCAATATCACTCATGAATATTTTCTAGCCAAGTTGTGAAGCTAGGCCTTCTAATCCTCGAGTTGTGAAAGTGCTTTGGCTGTGCTATGATATTTCCCTGTGTAAGAAGGGAATCACGTGTAAGACAGTTACATATCCCATGATGGCCTGGAGAATACAGTAGCAGTAGGAGGGAAAATTTCAACCACAGAATATTTTCCTTCTTTATCAGAAGATAACCATATAAATCCATAATTTTTAGGACTCTATTCTTCCAAGATTACTCTAGACCAGGGGTCTCCAAACTATGGTCCAAGGCCCACATCAGGCCCACAACAAGATTTAACTGGCCCCCAGCAACTAGGCTTTTTTGTCAGAGCACTTGCTAATGTTTGACATTTTACACTTTCTATATAATTTCTCAGTTTAAGCATGGCATTGGTTCTTTGCAATTGTCACATTTCTCTTTTGCTCTGAATTCTGTAATCTGTAATCATGCAGATTACAAAAAAAGATTCAAGAAAAAATTTACAGCCCAATCCTAACCTGCCCTGCATTCAGAGCAGCTCAGCCTGGGGCAAGGAGAATCGTGTCCCCTTGCCCTGGGAAAAGCTGCAGTAGCCTCAAAGGGGCTACTTGAATCTGCGCCACCTCAAGAGCAGCCTGGAGCTGCCCCAGATTGCATGGAACCAGGGATAGGATCCGGCATAAGTGCCAGATTCTGGCCCCGTCCCCTGGTCACCCGCCGCCCATCCACAAACCCACCTGCTGCCCTCCCTCCCCCTGTCCTGAAATGCCTCCTCCCTGCCCTCCCCACATCCCCCATGCTGGCCTGACTCAGCTGGTGCGGGCTTACCTGGTCTGCCGGACCAACAGGATCAGCCAACCTTCCCCAGAGTTGGCATGAAAATGCTTTTTGGCACTTACATAAGGGACTTATGCTGGCTGAGGGCACGCTCTGGATTGTGCTGAGTCATTCATTTAAATTTCATTCATTCATAAATAAAACTGATTTTGGCCTGCAAAAATGTGTAAAATATGATGTGGCCCTCTTACTGAAAAGTTTGGAGACCCCAGCTCTAGAAAATTAAAATGTGGTCAAATCACGCCAGGTTCTGTAACTGAGTATGCCTTCCAGAATCACTCTGTGCAGATACGACTCTCAAGAGAAATACACAAACTTCAATAGATACAAACGTCTTGGAATCCAAATGATTGTCTTTGCGAAGGCCTGACTGGCAGCAGGCAACCTGAGGTCTATAGGTCAGGGCTGCCTGCAGGCACCACAGTAAAAGACAAGGGAAAACACAAGATAAAGCTAGAGTAAAGCGAACGCATACTGAACACCCTTTTAAAATCAGGACATACTCTTTGACTAAAAGACTAGCAGAAAGGGCTAGAAGCCAGACTTACAGTGCAATCCTATCCATGTTTGCTAAGAAGTGTCACTATATTCAGATGGGCTTATTCTGGGATGTGTGAACAGGACTGCAGCTTTACGTAAATATCCTGTGTGTTGTCCTCCACCTATATGATGAGGCTAGGTCATTAAGTCACTTGAAAAGAAAGAGGTGCACAAGTCCACCTCCTCTCCTTCCCTTCTCACTTTGGCATTAACCCACTAAGTACTTGCGTGGGTGGGGAGAAGGCAGTGGGGGCGGGGGGGAAGGCAGTGGCGTGATCCCCAAGATCACGCCGCCCAGGGGGGCTGCAGGGGCTTGGGTGCACTTACCCAAGCCTCCTGCAGGGTCCCCAGGCTGCAGGGAGCCCGGCGCGACATGCAGCAGGGCTCCCCGCAGCAGTGAAAGTAAATGCGGAGCGATAGTGCTCCACTCCCGCTTTAGTGTAGGCAGCCCAGCCCTGCTACTTTGATCTAGAAATGCCAAGTTCAAACCAGGTCACTCACATGCAGACTTCCTAATCTTGGTCCTGCCCATGCCCCATGCAGTAGGTGATGATGACACTTCTTCATCTTTTTAAGTCTTAACTAGACTTGGCGGGGGGAGGGGACTTTTAACTTGCTAGTACAACTTTATTTTTAGATTTTTTTTGATTAACAGAAAAATGTATTCAGTATTCTTTCAACTCCCTCCCTTAGGGCAGCCTAGACAGCACAAAAACATTACATAAAGATTTACATAAAATTGAGATAGCTATAGTAGCTTAGCTACTCAATCTTGTATCATTTTAGAGCCCGTTTTCAGCACAGTTCTATGAACAAGCTTGTAATGCTGACTAAGCAAGAAATAATTGCACTGACTTCTTTGTTTCAGAATTCATAAATGACACAAAGGCTTCTAACATATTTAGCACTAGTGTCCACTGTGTGAGAATCATCAGCTGATATCAGTTTATCAGCCAGCTGGAAATGGTAACACATAGGTTGAAAAAACCCATGTATGAATTAGACTCTGCAAGGCAGATTACAAAACAGGTCGGCATGTTTACACAACAAATTCCCCCTTTCATGTTGTTCAGATCAAGCATTTCATGGATAAGATTCAGCCATTATTAAGAGTCTGTAATCTGCTTGAAGAGAAGGTGGCAAGTAAGTTGATGGATGGAGTACATGAGAAACAAACTGAATAGTACGGAACACACGCACACAGAGAGAGAGAGAGAGAGAGAGAGAGAGAGCCTGTTAGATGGTCTACCTGCCAAGGCCCAGCCCAATCCTATAATCAGACTCATGTTCCTGCAGCACAGACTGAATTACAGCATTGTAAAATGTGACACATGTCAAAATGTGCGGTTGGGCTGCTGCCTGAAATGGCAAGTGGTGCTAGTCACACAGCAACAGCCTTCCAAGATAACCCGGCGCCAGTAAGTCAGCTGCAGGGGTGGGAAGTGGTTGGGAAGGGGAAAGAATGGGTGTTCCCTGGAAGGAATGAGGGGGGGGGGCATCTCAGGGGAGGGATGGACTGGATGCAGCAGTAGTTGAGCATGCTAGGTCTTAATCCTTATTTTGAAAACCTCGTTGCCCCTTTTTCCTCCTTGGACATACACCACCACCCAACTGGGTGGCACTTGTTTGAGGAGACCATAAGTAGCCAGAGGGCTTTCGTGGATGTAAGTAAAAAAATTTTTTTAATTTACCTCCCATTTGCCTTCAGATTCCCCCCACCCCCCACCCTCACAGCATACTGTACGTGCCTTTTTGGCGTGGCTGCATGCAATAGTGTGGCGGGGGATAGAATTGGGTTCACAATCATCCAACAACATGTGTTTGAGTGTTAGCAAAAGGGGCTGTCCATTTCACAGGCTCTATTGATATATCAGACAGGCAATCAGGCCTGAATTCTTATCAGAAGCGTCACTACGGATTGTGAAATTAAAAGAAGACTAGAAAAAAAGTGATGACAACTCAATGCTAATATAATTCAGTGTATTTTTCAGTGCAACGCAGTAACTGAAATTCTTAAATGCTTCAATTAAACGTCATTTTGCTTCTTTGAAGAAAGCAGGACACACTAAACGAATTCCACCCAAGATATATAATTATAACATTAGCAGTTATTTATTAAAATATTCAGCAGCAGACTATTATGAGCAATGATATGATAAATCTAGCCTATCATGAATAAAAAAAGTAGGTAGGAATTTTAATGCAAAACATAAAACACACCGATTAGTTTCAGTAATAGATCATTGGCAGGGGCGTGGGGGACAAAAGAGTATGAATGTATAAAATATGAATGAATTACAGCTTCTAAATCAGCCATTTTCAACCTTTTTTAGCTCTTGGCACACTGACAAGGCACTAAAATTGTCGAGGCACACTACCAGTTTTTTTACTTACATTAAATTACTACTTTGCAGTTAATCTTGAATTAATAAAATTAATACAATTAAATCATTACATGACAAAAAAAATTGACAAGAAGCATGGAGAGGGAAGTATATGTGGTTTCTGAAAAGGAGGAAAACTTCTATGTTCAAATTCTTATCAAAAGTGCCAGAAAGTGTTGGCAAAGACAGGGCAGGTTGATCACATAGTAGGTGAGGGGCAGTGAGGAGAAATGATTGAAACAAGTGCAGGATTAAACTGGGGGGGGGAGAGAGAATGTGAGGCAGTGATTCTGTATCTTTGGAAGATGCGGACAAGTGAGGGGAGGGACAGTAAGAGAGTTGCTAACTGTGATTGTGAGATTTGGGGGGGAGATATGCCTGGGGAAGGGGGTGGGGTGGGGGAGAAGAGGAAAGAGAAGTGGCAATTGCCTGTGTATTTGGGAAAAAAGAGTGCAACCAAAAGCCCAATCCTATGCATGCCTGCTCAGAAGTAAGCCCCATTATAGTCAATGGGGCTTACTCCCAGGAAAGTGTAGATAGGATTGTGGCCCAGCGCCCTTCCTCTAAAAGCCCCAAAGTGCAGGGAGGGTCACTTTGGGGAGTTGTAGGCAAACTGGCAAGGAAAAGGGACTTTCAGGGACCCTGAAACCTTAGGTTGGGGGCCAAAGCAGACTCGCTCGCTATGTACCTGCTTGCCTGCTTCTGGCTCCCTCTTCCCACTTACTCAGCAGTTCCCACCTCCTGGCTCCTCCAGGCTTCTCTTGTGGGCCAATCAGCATGCAGGCAGGCAGCAGCCGCCTAGTGCCCAACCCTATGCATGTTTACTCAGAAGTAAACCCCATAGTAGCCAACAGGGCTTACTCCCTGGAAAGTGAGGATCAGGTTGTAGCCTGAGTCATGAGCAAGTTCCAAGCAGACTCTTCAGCTGCTTTGTGGGATGCAAAGCAGCCGCGACCAGCCCCTTCCCTGGCTGCTCCCTTGCTTGTGCTGCCTGCCGTGGGAGGCTCAAAGCAGCCGCTTCTCCCACATGCTGGCATGCAGCTGCTACCTGCCTCCTCTAATCCTGCGGCACACCTGAGGCAGCCTCACGGCACACAGTGTGCCACATCACAGCGGTTGAAAACTGTGTTTGCTGTTCTAGATGGAAGACAAGTGCGTGATCCACTATTCTGAGCTGAACTAGCCTAAATCACTTATTGTGTGGTTGCATACATATTTTTATTCCCTATCTGGGAAAACACGGTGAGTCCTTTGTAACACATGTAGGTGAAGAAATGGCATTTGGCAATGCACACATATTACACCATTTTATAAGTAGAGGCATGCACCGCTTAACAACCGTTTGCTTAACAACGGACCAAAGTGGTCAAAGCATGGTGGTCAAAGCACAATAAAGACGCTCTTAATGCGGCAATCTGTCTCTCATAGCCTGCAGCAGAGTGTCTGTTCACACAACAGAGAGGCTCTTAATGCAAAGAAGAGGCAATGTCTCTCCAATAGCCTGTGCAGCCAGTGAGTGTCTGGCAGGGAGTGCCTTTTTACACAACAAAGGCAATAGATTGGACTGAATGTTCACTTAATGACCTAACTGCATAACAACAGGGATAGGAGAATGTATCCCTGTCGTTAAGTGGTGCACGCCTGTAGTACACTTTAAAATGTAATACCTGTGGGGTGGCTGATTGACTCCAACTGCCTTTTCTCCTCTTCCTCCCCACGTCTTCAGGTACATCAGCCTCTGGTGTGCCAGAGGTGTTAGCCTTTGGCGCGAGCCAAAGGGCAAGAGCTAAAGGGCTCTTTGCCCTTGGCTCTCAGCCAGTGGATCAGGAGGCTGTATGACTCTTTGTTATGGCTCTTCTTGTTGCTGAGTGGCTCGTTATCTTTGGACCCTTAATCACCAGCACTATACCCTTCCCTTTTATGCAGTGCCGTGCTGTTTAATAATTTGGACATCTGGGAGGGGTTGGGAGGCACTGTGTCAGCATTAGGGTTTGTGTGAGACTGAATGCAGGATTGTGAGTGGGTGGTTGAGGAGGTGTCATGTGAGTGAGTTTTGGTTGTGATTCAGGAGTGCTAACCTTTGGTCTTGGATTAAGGAACTCAAGGAGAAGCTGGTGTCCTCTGTCTTGGTGAGAGAGAGATGGGGAGAAGGTGGGGACCTCTAGCTCCGTGAGAGGGGGACAGGGGGTGAGAGAGGGGATGTTGTATGTAGTAATAATTTAATAGTGAAGTGAGAGTGACTGAATGCTAAGTGGAGTGTGTGGTTGAGGTTGTGTGGTTTTTGGGTCAACCCTGACAAAGGGTAATGTGTTTGAGGGAGTTGGGGGGTGGGAGTGCAGCCACCATTAATAGAGTGAGTGGATTTTTTAAAATTTTTATTTATTTTAATTTTGGGTTCCAAGTTTTACTGTGTTTTATTGTTTTTTAAATTTTTTATTTTTACATGTATTTATATATTTTATGTTTTTATATGATTTCTTTGTAAGCCGCCTTGAGTGCCCTTTAATGGGACAGAAAGGTGGGATATAAATTCTATAAATAAATAAATAAATAAATAAATAAATAAATAAAGCAGACAAGGGGTTTCTAGGATAACCAGACCATAAGATGTTTTACCATAGTAAATAAGGGACAAATCCTATCCAGTTTTCCAGTGCCGGTGTAGCTGTGCCCATGGGACAAGCAATGCATCCTGTGGTGGAAAGGCAGTCACAGAGTCCTCCTCAAGGTATGGGAACATTTGTTCCCTTACCTCAGGGCTGCATTGCCACTGCACCGGTGCTGGAAATTTGGATAGGATTGGGCCCTAAGTCATTAAAATAATTTATATCCCACCTTTCTATCACAGATAGATGTTCATAAATAGATGTTCATGATGAAGAAACAACCCAAAACACAACCCAATTTAATTAATCAAATTGCTTGTAAAACCCTTAAGAAATTGGGTAAAAAGAATTATGCAGATGTGGAGCTATGGATGTGGGAAACACAGAGCATAAAACATTTATATGTTAGTTACATATTAACAACCTTTTGTTAAATCAAATTCTATTGCTAAAGAAAATACAATCATAACTATGAGTGACAATTCCCCAAGCCATTGAGTTGTGCCCATTTACTGATCCAGAACAAGAAGCACAGGTTACAACAGCTTCTGGGGAAAGCAGTCTGTCTGTGTTTTTAGATTAGATGCCACAATGCATGGCATATCAGACATGTTGAAAGAATCTCTCAAATCATACTGAAAAAACAAAAAAGAAAAAGCAATGTAATTAACATAGGGAATAAAAACAAGCACTTTTCACTTAGAAAGACTACTGACCCACATACTTGGATGTTCTAGGTACCATTCTGAAAAGATCCTGTATCACTTATACGCAGACACTTATGTGCCCATCATTCCCAGACATGACAAAGCTTTGAGAACTTAACAACTGGTGAAACAGCCAGCATTAGTCTGCCACGGCAGAAGGCAAGTTCCTCAGCTGACATAAGAAAAGAACCCAAGGCACCAATATGCACATAGTGGTCCCAAAGGAGGAACATTCTGCATAGGCAGTAAAAGTTTCATAAAGCTGCTCTGCTTACATGGGGCAGACCTTTTGGTTTGCAAGTGCAGAAAACTCACACAATATGACACATTCTGTACACAACAGATGAAGAACCTCATCTAAGAAACTGCTGTAACTCAATAAAATCCACTGTTGATTTTCAGTGATATGTTGTCAGTGATACAGGTGAGCTTTCCTCACCATTTGTTAATTAAAAATAGTTGGATATGGCTGGATATGCCTTTCTCCTCCTGCGAGGGAGGTACTCAACACTATACTATGATAATACAATCTTAGGTAATGCAATAAAGTCCAGTCAAAAAGTCAGTATTAAATACAGTAAGAGCCCAGTCCTACCCAACTTTTTGCACTGATGCTGCTGTACCAAGGGACTTAAGTTGCATCCTGTGCTGGTGGTGGGGGATGAACTGAGTGAAAGTGACAAGAATATAATATAATTCATTGACATAGCACTAGCCAATGAAACTGACTAGCAAGTAAATTGCTAGGAAATTGTAAGAGAATGAATGGTAAGAACTGCAGTTTCTGTATATGTACTTTTTTCTATTGAACTGTTTAATAAAACCTTGATTTGTTAAAAAAGCACTGTGCAAATAAGTTTTTTTTGTCTTTATGACCTTTTATTGCATTGGTTTAGTTTTAGTCATTTAACTTCTTACAGTCCTAGCCCAGGCATATCGACTCAGAAGTAAGTCCCATTATATTCAATGGGGCTTACACCTAGGTAAGTGTGCATAGGATTATAACACCTGTAACTAAAGAAGTCAACACCCTGATAACCTCCGGCAGGGGTTTCATGTAGATGTCAATCAATATGGGGAGGTCAAAATGGAACTCTGTGGAATGCCAATGGCCTTGGCATCAAGCATAAGAACATAAGAACAGCCCCAGTGGATCAGGCCATAGGCCCATCTAGTCCAGCTTCCTGTATCTCACAGCGGCCCACCAAATGCCCCAGGGAGCACACCAGATAACAAGAGACCTCATCCTGGTGCCCTCCCCTGCATCTGGCATTCTGACATAACCCATTTCTAAAATCAGGAGGTTGCGCATACACATCATGGCTTGTACCCCATAATGGATTTTTCCTCCAGAAACTTGTCCAATCCCCTTTTAAAGGCGTCTAGGCTAGACGCCAGCACCACATCCTGTGGCAAGGAGTTCCACAGACCGACCACACGCTGAGTAAAGAAATATTTTCTTTTGTCTGTCCTAACCCGCCCAACACTCAATTTTAGTGGATGTCCCCTGGTTCTGGTATTATGTGAGAGTGTAAAGAGCATCTCCCTATCCACTCTGTCCATTCCCTGCATAATTTTGTATGTCTCAATCATGTCCCCCCTCAAGCGTCTCTTTTCTAGGCTGAAGAGGCCCAAACGCCGTAGCCTTTCCTCATAAGGAAGGTGCCCCAGCCCCTTAATCATCTTAGTCGCTCTCTTTTGCACCTTTTCCATTTCCACTATGTCTTTTTTGAGATGCGGCGACCAGAACTGGACACAATACTCCAGGTGTGGCCTTACCATAGATTTGTACAACAGCATTATAACACTAGCCGTTTTGTTCTCAATACCCTTCCTAATGATCCCAAGCATAGAATTGGCCTTCTTCACTGCCACCGCACATTGGGTCGACACTTTCATCGACCTGTCCACCACCACCCCAAGATCTCTCTCCTGATCTGTCACAGACAGCTCAGAACCCAGCAAGCAGGAGCTCCCAAGTCCCACACTTAGGAATCTAGCCTCCAGGGAGGGTCAGAGGCACTGCAGAATAGTGTCCCCTAGGCCAGGGCTTTCCAAACTGGGGTGTCATGGGCACTGGTCTCTGCCCCCTTAAACAGCGGAGGCAGCCAGGAGGTAGGGAGGAGGCAGTGGTGCGATCCCTAGGATCGCACTGCTCAGGGGGCTGCAGGTGCTTGGGTGCACTTACCTGAGCCTCCTGCAGCCTCCCGGGGGTGCGGGGAGCCCTGCATGACCTTCTATAGGGCTCCCCACAGCTTCGAAAGCAAAAGTGGAGCAATCCTACCCTGCCTCAGCTAAAGCGGAAGTGGAGTACGATCGTGATCGCTCCACTTTCACTTCTGAAGTTGCAGGGAGCCTCGCAGAAGGTCGCGCAGGGCTCCCCACAAGCCCCTGCAGCCCCCCCCCAGTAGCGTGAACCTAGGGATCACGCTGTTGCCTTCCCCCTGCCCCTGCTGCCTCCCTGCCCCCACAGGAACTTAGAACGGCTCAAACTTTCCCTGAGAGTTTGAAAACCGCTGCCCTAGGCCTATCCAGGTAAGGAATTCCAGGCATGACTACTGCTTTCACCTTAAGAGAACCCTCTGCCCATCAAGGCGGAAAATCATCCATGTTTCAAAACAAACTGTCAACAGAAATTGCAATCATAATGTGAAAAACTTGGTTGAATGAATCCACCCAGCAGTCACATAGGTAAAGTTCAAAAGTTACAAGTGTCTTGTCAGGAACTGGGGTTTGAAGATTTATGTCATCAACAAAATGCTAACTTAAAGGCAAAATAAGTTACTCTGACAAGCATTAACTCAGAAAAGCCTAACATTTAGAGACTAGATTAATTGATTTAAAGCTACCCACCTCAGTACTCTCACACTTAAAATATGTCACATGAGTATGTCTGTGTGACTTAAATCAGGCATGTCAACAACATAGGGCGCAATCCTAACCCCTTACGCCAGTGCTTTCCAGCATTGGCATAGACAATGGGACATGTGCTGCATCCTGCAGTTGGGTGTCACTCACGGAGACCTCCTCAAAGTGAGGGAATATTTGTTCCCTTACCTCAGAGCTGCATTGCCCTTGTGTCAGTGCTGGAAAGCACTGACATAAGGGGTTAGGATTGCACCCATAGTTTCTTTAGGGTCAACTACATATAACAACACTAAATGCATCAGTGTGTAGTTACAGGCTTAAGTTTACTCACAAGTAGTAAATATACAATTTGGAATGGGACTGCAGCACAGAAAGAGGGTATTTAACTCTTTACTTCTGAACTGTTTTCCACTCAAAATCACCTCTCCAAACCCTCAAAAGTGCCATTTTAGCCCAAACCTGGATCACACAGAACCAGAATGAAACCACGGTACTGCACAATGACTGGACCGGCCAGTGGAAAACTGGTTTAGGCCCCATTCACTCTGTAGTGTGGTAGCAGGCTGACAATCTCTCTCTGAGACATCTCCTCATAGCCAGCCAAATGATTTCCCATGCCAGGGCTGGCTCAAAGCTCTTGGCACCTGAGGCAAATGCCAAATGCTGCCCTCCTTACCTGATGATGCGCCAGCCTCTGCTCCTCACATTCTGCAACGTTCTAGCTCAGCAACCTCTTCCCCTCCACACTCTTTGTCCCTCTCGTCCTTCCCAACCCAGAGAGTGGAAGGAGGAGCAGTGGAGGCAAGTAGACAGACAGAGATGGGTGCCTCATAAGAACATAAGAACAGCCCCACTGGATCAAGCCCTAGGCCCATCTAGTCCAGCTTCCTGTATCTCACAGTGGCCCACCAAATACCCCAGGGAGCACACCAGATAACAAGAGACCTCCCATCAGTCTGCTCATCAGACTGCTCATCAGCCTCCCATCAGTCTGCTCCCAGAGGCAGTCTCTTTAGCTGACTGCATGTATGGGCCAATCCTGCCTCATGCAGTTCAGGCAGTTTTTCCACAGCTGCTGTTCCGCAGCTTGTGGAAACGTTTTGCAAAAACAGACACCCGCATGCGATTTCATTTTTAAGTGGTCACTCCAAACTAAAACTTATATTGCTGCTGAGGAGAGAATAAAATTTTTTATTCATAAAGAACTGACAGAATAGATTTCTCTGGAAAGGGCAGGCTGAACATTGTCTATGATCTGTGCGCTGATCTGTGATCTAGCAGTCTGAAAAATCATTGCTACAAAGACACAAAGTGATCAAAGACCTTCTTACTGAACAGAGGACATAATGCAGTAATTATTCTTCCTGCACAGAATAAAGAACCCCAAGAAATAGTAAAAGTGCCAACCAACCTTTCCTGGGCCACATTCTGTCCCATCAGCCCATGGCGTGTGTTGAGTGCGACATCCTTTGAGTGCTCCATCAGCATTGATGCACCAGAGTCTTCTGCACTGCTTCTGCTTAAATAATTTTAAGTGGTCTGAGCATTACTGAACAGCCAGTTGAACATATGTTACAGGCCTCCAATGTATTTTAGATAATCTCCCTGGTGTTATTACTATTGCTATGAAAGTTTCTATAAACAATGAACACGATTAAACAGGGGAAAATACTTTGGCTAAGGAAAGTAGTATCTTTTCACCCAAATGTCTTATCCTGGATTTAACCAGCTGGGCTAGTGGTTAAATCTGTACACAGAAAGTCTGGAAGAAATATTTTCAAAAGAGTGGACTGAAACTTTCCCGTAAAAAACACAGCTTTGAGTAAAAACAGCAATAAACCAGACAGTCAGGAAAACATGAACTTTTTTTTTTCCCTTTATCAGTCATCACCGATACCTTGCAAAAGACTGGATCACTAGCTTTCCCCAACCAAGTTCTTCCAGTATGGGCCTTATCCTTAGACAGCAAATTTCCCTGAGCTGCTGTATTATCTCATACAGTTCAATCCTACCCAAGTCCCTGTGCGGTGTTGCAGTGGCATCGGCAGAGCTTCCACTGACTAACATAAGAACAGCCCCATCTAGTCCAGCTTCCTGTATCTCACAGCGGCCCACCAAATGCCTCAGGGAGCACACCAGATAACAAGAGACCTCATTCTGGTGCCCTCCCTTGCATTGGCATTCTGACATAGCCCATTTCTAAAATCAGGAGGTTGTACATGCACATCATGGCTTGTAACCTGTAATGGATTTTTCCTCCAGAAACCTGTCCTGCATTCTGTGTGGGATTTTTGGCTGCTGAAGGTCTTCTTAGGTAAGGGGACATTGTCCCTTTGCCCTAGCAGTTGCTATGGGACAAACCCGGAACTGTTCCAGCTCCATTACTGGCGCAACTGTGATAGGAAGGGGCTTAGAATTCGGTGTGTGCCATCACCGCTGTCCCGGGCCTGATCCGCACTCCTCCACCCTGATACATGTACTTAAAGTTAACAATAGTATAAAATAAAAAGGTCTGTTATCTGTAACTCTTTGGTTCACGACAAATTTCTAGTGGTCACCTTAGTACCAAACAAAGTGTCCATCTCTGCAGTAAATAATGATCCAATCATGATTTTACTTCTGCATAAACTCTCAAAACTGTTAGCAACAATGTTTCAAAAAGACTAAGACTATACTTTTCTACTTAGAAGGAAGACTCATTATCTTCAATGGGGCTTCCTCCACGGAAAGCGTGCATAGGATTACAGCCACAGGTTGCAATCCTATGCTTACTTTCCTGAAAGTAGACCCCACTTAACACTGCTGGAGTTATTTCTAAATATACATATACAGGACTGTGCTGTAAAATACTTCTGTGTGGTGTAATTAATAAATGACTGAGGATTCTTTAAAAAAAAAACTTTCCTTTGATACACTCCTTATGAGAATGATTCCATTTAAGGACCATGCATTTGTCCATTTAAGGACAAATTATGGACAAATCTTATTCTGGAAAGTCTATTAGTATTTCACATTTGAAGAAAGTTAAACAAGTAGAAAAGCGCTTACCATATAGGGACAAACCTTAGCTCCAGGCCCAAAAATTAACTCACACTGCTTATTGACATCATACATGTGTCCTGGAAGTTGTTGAGGCAAAGCAAACAATCTTGATGAAGGTTCATCAAGCAAACACTCTCCATAGCCAGTGCTGGAATGAAAATCATTACATTTTTCTCCACTGAAGTGCTGCAGAAGCAAGCTAAGATAATTCTAGAATTCCTAAATGACTAGTTAAGGGCACCCTGCCCCTCTCCACATCCTCCCAAGGAGGAAAGTCCGCATCATATGGGCATGTGAGCAATTTTTCTAGCATTGGGTCTTACGCACACTCTTTATACCAGGCTACTCTACTCACTTGCTGTTTATCAGAGGGGAGCAGGAGTAAACAAAAAGGAGAGGTGCCTTCAAGAGCACTCTTGATAAGCCCCTATCTGTGGTTGAGCAATATGGGACGCCCATCTCCCCTAGATGTTACTTTCAGGTGCTAGACTGGGCCAAGTGGCTCCTGTTCTCTTTGCCTGGACCCCTCCTCTCAACTGGTTTCTCTCTTGAGCCCCTTCCTGCTTCTCCTTGTGCCTTCTTGCTCTCTCCTTCATGCCCTTCACACCTGCCCCTGCACTGTCTCCCTACCGGCTCTTTGTTCTCTCACCCTGTTCCACCGCTTGCCTCCTGCTGTGCCACACTCACTTGTCCCTCTTTCTCCTCTCAACTGGCTCTCCTCTCTCCTCCGGGCTTCCATTAACTCATTTAGTCCCTTGTCCCTCTTTCTTCTGCCCAGTCTCAGCTTTCCCTATCTTTGTCTTCCTCACTGTACTTGCCTTTCTTGCCCTTCCGACTTTCCATCTCCTCCTCCAGTGCCAAGCCTGCCTTCCCTTTTGTACTTTCCTACCCCCAAACCCTTTTGCCTTCTGCGGCATTGCTGTCAGTGGGTGAGTTGCCAGCATCTCACCTTCAAGTGTCACTCGGTGATACCCATCACCAAGGGCAGGCCTAGGGAGCCATGCCCTCAGCGAACTCCCCGAGGTGGCAGATATGCCAGGTGGTCACACTAGTCAACAGCTTATCATTACTGAATAACAGCATCAATCAGAAGTAACCAGAGTAATGGATACAAACTCTAAAAAAAGTCCCACTGACAGGGATGCTATCCTATTTATTTAACAACCTGAATTACAACCTGATGCTGTTTGCAGTGCATGATACTGCTGCCCTTAATTTGTTCATGAGGATCACACCTTTTCTTTTTATTTAAACTAGATGCTTTTCTCTCTTGTTGTGGGGATATATTACATTTAGACTGACTCGATGAAATGGATTCAAAAGGCTGAAACCAGAAAGGGTTTCTGATCAAAAGACTAAAACACTTTAAAACTCTTTTCAATTTCCTTTCCTGCCCACTGACATAAATCTCAACAGCCTTGCCCCTATCAACTGCATATCCATAACCACAGAGTCCCATTCTTCCTTCCCAGATAGCATCCTACAATTAATATAGAACAGTTAAGACAGAGTGAATGCCTTACTCTAGAAATTCTGTAATGTATTTCCGACTGCATTTCGACCACATCCAGGGATTGGTGTTGTAGTTCAGGGTGGGAGCCATAACATGCTGTTGGTTTTTCCCCCCATCTTCTTTGCATTTATTATTGTCATCATGAGGCATGTTAAATCTAAAAGAGAACAAAATGGTGACTAACACGTTAATGAGGGTTTTAAAAAGAAAATCATCAAAAAATATGACCCTGTCCAAAGTTAAGACAACTTTGAATTTGACTGTCTGGGGCTAGATTTACTTGACCCAGGGAACGGCCTGCCCAGCAGGCATCTGGCCAGGTGCAGACTGGAAAGACCTCTGTGGGGCCACGCATGGGACATTACAGGAAAGAATGTTTAGAACTCAGGGGATAACCAGGCTGGATTGGAGGAACCAGGAAGGAGGAAGGGATCAGCCAAGGCCAGGGGAATATAAGGAGAGCGCCAGAGAGGGCTGGTTGAGGGCTTGAGGCTAGCCCATAAGGAGGTTCCATAAGGATGCTAGTAAAGCCCTGAGGTGGAGGAAAAGTAGAGTGCTGTAAAACACCTGCCTGCCTCTGCTCTGAGATCTGCGGGAGGAAATTGCAGAACAGCTGTGAGGAAGCAGCCTATGTCCTTGGGGCCCCAGTGACGTTCCATAGGCAGCCTTCCCCGTGGACTGGTTGGGATACAACAGGTGGCTAGGAACCTCCACCTCCACCCCCACACACCAAAGATAGCAATTTTGAAATTGAGAGATTACAGCTGAAATTCTATGCACACTTTCCTGGGAGTAAAACACTGATACAATGGACCTTATTTCTGAGTAGACATAGACTCTAACTTTGACTAGCTCATTTGCTAAGCATTTATTATGCTAAAGGGAAGTGGGTGGCAAAAAAAAATAGGTATAAAAATCTCTGCATTCTATGAATGGTCAGAGATTGTGAGACTGAAACCATTTTGTTGACTGGCTCTCTTTGGGCTCAATCTTGACCAGGTCTACTCAGATGTAAGTCCTATTGTGTTCAGTGGGTCTTACTCCCAGAAAAGTGAGGCTAGTATTGCAGCCTTAGTGAGTTGTGTTACAAGATGAGTCAGTTACTTAGTGAGTCAGTTACAAGATGGGCAGCCCAATTCTACTTGCTTCTGAAGATTTTAAAAACAAAATTGTGTTACATATGCAAGCTTGTTTCTTGCTGAAATGGATCCCTGCTCGGGAATGAAGGAGCTCTCTATAGAGAACTCTCTCTTTTCTTCCTCTGTGGGGAACACTCTGCCTTTTACTTTGTCCAACATTTAGATCTGATCATTTTCACACTTGCTCTTAGCTTCCTGCTCTTTGAAAACACATAGTGACCCATCAAAGGTTCTAAAAGGATAGTCTGAAAACAACAATTAGGTGTATGAAAACTTTGCAAACCAGAGGTAAACTTAGAATTGCAGATTAACTATCTATTGCAATCAAGCATTGATGGTAAGAGTCATTAAAGAACAACCAACACCTTTCAGGGTTAATCTAGTTTGCAAAGAGCACTGAAAGTAAGCTGGGGTAGCTTTTTCACCCCAGTTACTGACATAGACAAGGCATTAAATATGTTTGGAATGCATTTCTGCCCTGGGTGTATTTTTATTCACAGAAAATAAATTGAAAATGTCTATCTTATGAAACAATGTGCTGGTCACAATGTTTTAAAAGGGGAAAGCTGCAGAACAATTAACTTGCAAATTTTTGCAAAATATATACCCCATAGGTGATGAATTCACCTTGGGCAAAAAGATCAAAGGAAATCCAATAGTTAACATTTTAGAGGTATCTTTGAATTTGAAATATTTTGTTATAACAACTGTTTAGACTATAGGGATCTATTTCATTTGCTTTACACCCTATAAGAGAAATGTCTGACTGTTTTTGAATATATTAAAGGCTCTATTTCTTTGCTTTTGAAAGATGGTGACCTATAGCTGCAAATTATAGTTTATTTAGAATTGTCACAGACTGTACCATCTAGCAGTTCATGGTCATTTGATTCGATGGTTTACAATCTTTTTTGCTCTATACATGTGTGTGTGTGTGTGTTTGTGTGTGTGTGTGTGTATGTATACACAAATCTACATATGTGTATATATATTATAAACCACTTGTCAACTGAGGATAATATTTTATGCATCTGATAAAATGGATTCTAGTCCGCCAAAGCTTATTCCAAAATAAATTTGTTAAGTCTTTAATAGACAGCATTATACAGAATGAGGGGAAAACGGTGCACATTCTGCATTCAAGAGAACAGTCTAACTAATCATGATCCAAACTCAGCCATTTTCAACCACTGTGCCATGGCACACTGGTGTGCCATGAATGGTCTGCAGGTGTGCAATGGGAGTTTGGGGGAGGGTCATTTATTAGTAGGGCCATTGGGAGATGCTAGCCCCCACCAACAGCATGGTGCGCCTTGTCAATTGTCAAAAAACTGATAGTGTGCCTTGACAATTTTAGTATCTTGTCAGTATGCCGTGAGTCAAAAAAGGTTGAAAATCGCTGCCCTAACTGGTAAACCTAGTTTTTGAAACTTGCTGTAAAACAGTTTTCTACAAATCCTCATATGCAGCAGCTCCCAAGTGTTTACACTCCTCTGACAAAGTTTTCTGATGAAGCTGAACTTTTAGCTTCAGTCACCCATGCACAACATTATCTTTGGTGTCATTCTATTATATGGAGTTAGTCTCTAGGGAGGAACATGATTCCAGGGATGGTTCCTTTTTTAATGTGGTACATTTACGCTATGCCATTAAGCATCAATATCAACTCCCCTCTACCCTATATGAGGTTTGCACCACATGATATATTGAAGAATGGTGGTAATACACAGAGACAGAACAGCTTAGGCTGCTGTGCTATCTGAAGTGGAAAAGAGGAAATGACCTGATGTGATCCTAAATTTGAAGGCTGATGAGTTTACATTTCCATTAAGCTTGACTTTAGTGAACAAACTCTATCCCCTTCCCTCTAAAAGAGCAAAGAGGAGGTTTCCAACTGGAGCTGCCTCTAACCCCAGAAATCATTTTCAATGAACTAAGCAAAGTTAAGTGTAGTCAAGACCTGATTTCTGGAAATTGTCATTAGGGAACCAAGGAAAGGATGACAATTCAGAAGCATTTAAAATAAAAGCATTATATCCTGCTCCAAAGGAACCAGTTTAAGTTTAACCAGTTTACATCTCCTCAATTTCAAATGAAATAAAGCATTTTAAGCATTGGAAGTCAACACATTTTGTTGAGAGGTTGTCAAGAGCACCTGGCAACCCAAACATGAAAATTAGAGAAAGCAGATGAGGCAAGACGTGTAGACCTATTCCTCATTTTCTCTTTCTCAGTCCTACTTCCACCTGTAGCTTCTTATCTCTTTTCTCACACACTGCCCTCTCCGTCATGTGCGTGCTTGGAAGAAGTCTCTTTTATACTACTGAATTACAGCCCTTGACTGGTCTGCTGTAGGCGGTCTGCTGCCTTTCTAAAGGAAGTGCCGGTAGAACGTGCATCCTGAGGCCACAAAGCAGCTGTAAAGCAGCCACTGCGTCAGTGAGAAGGCCAGAGCATTTCTGCATACTCTAGTGGATGTTGGGATGCCCACAAGAGCAGGTGTGCCCTTCACAAGGGGTGGAACGGGGGCAGGATTGATGGCAGTGGTGCATGTTGAACCCCAAGCCCCTTCCCAGGCTTGATTTGCCTACACAGGGCAACAAGGACTTGCACTAGTGATATCACTGGTGCAGGTCCAAGTTGTCCCACAGAAGTTGCTGAGACTTACCCTGAGGTGACCTCCAGCAGCCAAAAATCCTCAACAGGATGCAGCAGAAGCCACACAGGCACCAATGCCTCACTGAACAGGGAATTAGGTAGGACTGGGCTGCCCACTGCTAAGAGACCAGAGTTACCCTGCAGATGCCCGATCTTGTCTGATCTCAGAAGCTAAGCAGGGTCGGGCCTGGTTAGTACTTGGATGGGAGACTGCCTGGGAATACTGGGTGCTGTAGGCTTATACCATAGTCTTTCGAGACTGAAGGTTGCCAACCATGTAATACAGGAGGGCTGCCTGCCCCTATCTTATGAGGAAAGGCTACATGTTTGGGGCATTTGTTTGAAAATCAGGCAGAGGGGACATGATTGAGATTTATACATTACGTACGGAGTGGAAAGAGAAGCTTTTCTCCTTCTCTCACAATATTAGAACCAGGGGTCATATAGTGGAACTGATTGGTAGGAGCCTTAGGACATATAAAAGGAGGTGCTACTTCACACAGGGCATCATTGATGTGTGAAATTTGGTGCCACAAGATGTGCTGGTAGCCACTAGCTTGGGTGGCTTTACAAAGGTTTTGGACTAATTTATGGAGGATATATCTATCAATGACTACTAGTCATGATGGTTATGTGCTACCTCCAGGTTCAGTGTTAGCATGCCTCTGAATAGCAGTTGCAGGGGAGCAATGATGGTAGAGATGTATGTCTTTTTTCCTGCCTCTGAGCTTCCTAGAGGAAACTGGTGGCCACTGTGAAACAGGATGCTGGACTAGATGGGCCTTTGCTCTAATTGAGCAGGGCTTTTCTTATGTAATCTCATGGGAGATATCCGACAAGGAAACTCCACATGTAGCAATTACTTTCATAACATGATTACCCTGCACATGCCTGATCTTGTCTGTTCTCGGAAGCTAAGCAGGGTCAGGCCTGGTTAGTATTTGGATGGGAGACCGCTTGGGAATACCAGGTGCTGTAGGCTTATACCATAGTCTTTTGAGACTGAAGGTTGCCAACCATGATTTCAGACATTTGGAAAATAAAAAAGCAGCCATTTACCTAACATTGTGTTGGGCTCTCTAGTAAAGTATTTTTTAAAATAAAGATACAAACAATAGAACAATGCAAATCCAATTTTACAATATTGTTTACCAGCTACTGGATTTTACAACATTCTCATGGCTTATGCATTGTGACTAAACAAATATTTGCAATTATATTTTGTATTCAAAGAAATGTTACTAGGATGGAAATTTTCCTAGAATGGGATTATCAGCATTTGGAATTCTCTGGCATCCATATCTCAGGATGAAAGTACACAGTCTCAAAAAAGAATCAATGGCTAGTTACAATTAACTGTTATTGCTACTTGTAATCATACCACAAGATGCACATTAACCATGAAGGAAACCAGTTGTTTATAGCTTCTTCCTTTGTGACAGAAGCAAAGATATAGGAAAAACCGCTTTGCTCTGTTCCTGAACTATACAGGAGATCAACTTGTGGTTGCATGTACCCCTAATAAGATTAGAAGTAGGAACATCATAGTAAATAGTGGTCAGCACCCATGAAGCTCTCTTTTTTCAGGTGTTTTGCTTTCCGAAATTAATTATGTTCAACATACAACCTAGAGTCTTAGGTGACCTACTGCAGTCTTTGTAAATATATCTATATTTTTATGGAACATACACATGGCCAAGTTCATGTGCAATTGTAAAAGCAGTACTTAGTCCACTGTCTTCACTAATTGAACAGCTCCGGTATGGATCACAGACTGTACCCAATTCAGCCAGACCTAGGAAACCAAAAGTAGAACAAAAAATAGTTATAGCTTGCTATCTAAACAAAAACATTATGTCAAGAACATATTAACATTATCACCTTAAAGAGTAAGAAAAAGGAGATTAGGCTTACCTAAAGTATCACATTTGTCGTGAGCTCTACAAATATCCTGTCTGAAAGCAAAACAGACTCGATGCTTTTAATTTCCATGCAAGTTACCATTTTAAAAAAACACAACAATAAATATGTGCCATTTAATAATACTGCTGTGGGATCTTCATCTGGTATTTCTTTTTAATTTCTTTCAGTATATTGCTTTCCCAATTTGAAATGCTCCAGGCAGAAAGGAGATTAAAAAGGAAGAGTAAGATCTATCTTGCATTGTAAAAGGGTTGCTATCATGGACTGATTATTTTCACATTGATATTTAACATAGGGTTCAATCCTAACCAACTTTCCAGCACTGGCATAGGTGTGCAATTGTAATGTGGGATGTCATGTAATGAGGAATGTACTGCATCCTGCAATTGGGGGGCAGTCATGGAGGCCTCCTCAAGGTAAGGCAATGTTTGTTCCCTTACCTCAGAGTTCCATTGCCCTTATGTCAGTGCTGGAAAGTTGGTTAGGATTGCAGGCGTAGTGTGATATTTAATATTTTCAAATAACACCATAAACCATATACATTTGAAGCATGAGTTATCACCTCAATGAAACTTCCAAAACAAAACCTGAAAGCCCTGCACAATTTAGTTAACTGGGTACTCTTTGCGTTGCTCTGAATCACTGTCTGTCTGAAACTTAAAACCAAAATACGCAAACAAGTGAGATTTTTCATTCACTTTTTTGTGCACTCTGGAAGAAAATCCAAGTTATGTTACGTTCTAGAGGTAACTGGCAATGCCTCTTGGTTATAAGGCATTTGGCCAGATCTAAAATTATGTAGGCAGGTGGTAACAGTAATGTATTCTGTACCATAGTCCATAATGTTCCAAGTATATTGCATCAATAAACTGAACAGATCAGAGATCTCCTTATTCTTCCCACTAAAAAGAGCTGGTGTTTAGTCAGTAATATGGGCTGCGGATACAGTATATTTTTAGAACTTAAAGCAGGCACAAATATTTACTTCATTCAGAATCTATAGCTATGGTCAAGTAGATCTCTGCTACATGTGAACATCCAGGTTTTCCTCCCCCCTTCTATTTCACTGCAGTAGTAGATCTGAACAAACTGGTAAACTGTGTGTGAAAAATCTCACTCTTCTAAAGCACAATTTGTAACAGGGAGAAAGAGCAAAATGAAAAAGGGATGCGTACATGTTAGATCATGGTCCACATTCACATCTGCAGTGCAAATGCTTATGTATCAATAAAGCCACTTCCACACTTTGCTTTAAAACCCTTTCTAAAAACCTTTTATCTGAAAAGGTTGTGGTAAAAACATGATCTTTATTGGTAACCGGTGTTGCTTTAGAAGAACTTTCACTTATAACAAAATTGTGTATAGTGCTGCAGCAGTTGCCTCAACAAAGCTGTATGGAAGGAGCGTTGTCCCAATGGATTTAGATTCCCAGTAGGAACAGACTCCCAGTTAACTATATGGTGAAATGGGAACTGAATGGTGTGTCTGTTTGCTCCAGAAATTCTATTGCTCCTATGGCTCCTTCCACATAATTGGGAGTCTATTCCAAAACCAAGCAAGAATACAATAACTTATCCTCTCTCATGTCATAAAGACTCAATAATCTCTGATGATATCATGCGTAACAGTTGTGAGATATAAGTGCATGGTTATTATAGCAAAACCAACAATTCTACTCATGACATACCTTGTCACCAACACAGCAGTGTCATGTTTAGCTGGGTGATCTTCATTAGGGTGGTTCTGGGTTTGCTGCCACTGACAAAAGTTTTTTAATGTTGTTTGAGCATTGTACGATATGGAAGGGCCTTCCTAGTTATAATATATAAAGCAGCATTAGTACTCTCTATTCATTCTATTTCCCCCTTCCTACCTATGGGCATGATTTAGTTATTAATTTATTTCTTTATTCGTGCGCACCTTTCTACCTGACAACAGGTCTCAAAGTGTGTGCCAGTAAGATAAAATTAGAAAACAACATATAATTGCACTAAAAACAAATATCAAACAATTGTTGAAAGTTCAAAGCCTTCACAAGAAGAGTAGGGATGACCATGAACCATGCTGGACTTGAAGAAACAACCTTCAGGGCAAACAGTGCTTTCAGCAACACAAGTCTTAGCAAGCCCAATTTCTTTTTTCCCCCCAAGAGTGAAGTGCTTTGCTGCAGGAATACCAATAAGTTGGTAATACATTTTGTATTTGCTTGAGATATGTCCATGACATGCTGAGAGAGAACAAAAAGTAATTACCTGTTCATTTTGTATGACAGCTAATTTCACAATAACAATATTAATTAAATTTCCAATGCTTGGATCTTTATATATTGAAGCTACCTGCATAAAAGATAAATTATGAAAAGTTGAATGTTAACAGTATACAAGCAAGCAAAACGTTAGGACAGCAGTTTTGTCCATTAAAAAAAGGTTACAGCTGATAAGTCTGCGGTGTACCCAAGTTCTCAATTATGGATGAGGAGAGGCAGATGGCAATCACTTTGCATTCAAAGAGTGCAGAATATGTATCTATTGTATATCTATGTATGTGCATCTTACAAATTAAAAACAGCTAAAACAGTCAATTAATAATGAATGAACAATGCAAAAATATAAGTGACCAAAAGTACAATAATGTTCTATGGCATGGTGTTGGGTAACTGTTGCTAGCTGATTAACTTCCTGCCCAGCCCACAGGTGTACACATTTGATCCCTGTTGTGTATATGGGCAGAAATAGCTCCTTTCAGATTTACATTCTGTTGCTTGTGCTCGCTCTCTGCTTTTTGAGGTTGTAACTACACTGGACAATGCACAATTTGCCTCTGAAATGAAGAAAAAAAACTAATCTTTACTAATTTTGATGAGCTGAACATGATGTGAATGACAATGAAATCTGTTGACTGGCTCTAGTTTAGGAGAAACTAAATGCATTGCATGCATAGTTTGTGGGAAAGAAGCGAACATTTACCAGTACATGTCTATGCACTATGTATTGCAGATCTCACACAAACCATAGCCAATCTTGCATTTTCTTTGTCATATTTGTATTCAGCCCCTCAAAATCTATAAGAAATGAATAATTTAAACTTGGGGGCATGATCTTTGTACTCGAAAACATGTATAGTTCAGTATTCTAGTGGCCTTCTTTCCTTTGTTCTCTCTATTTTTCCTCAGTTTTCTCCTCTGCTGCCCCACTCCCTCCCTCCTACTGTCATCAGTCAACTTTTGCCTCTTCTTCCTTCCCGACAATCTACACCCCTCACTTGCCCTGCTTTCATGACTTCATTGGCCTACGCTACACGTAATTTAATTTTGTTCCTTAGGAAAGAGTTTCAATCAGCATTGTCTCCTCAGGGCAAGAAAGGCCAATATGCAGACACAGCAGTGAGTGAAACGGACAAAAACTCCAGGAACAAAATGTTACAGGCTAAGGAGGAAGAATGTGGACTATATACAGTAGTTGACAACATGGGTGAAACTGTTTACAATTTTGCTGCTACAAATAATAGACAAACATGTTAGTCCCTGCTAACTGGGCAAAGAGGCACCTTTCAAAGTGGTGTCCACTTGTATTTAGCAAGGGAGAGCAACTGTCCCTCTTCACCCCAAAATAAAATAGTCCCTAAAATAAAATTGATTTATTGTACTGTGTAAACTGCTTTGCGAACTTCTCCAGTTGGAAAGTGGCATGTAAATAACTTTACTGTTATTTTTTATTTATTATAATAATAAAAAGAAAATCTGTCATCCCAGCTTGACAATATGCCCCATTCCAGACACCTCCACACCCACACCTCATACTCTCGGTAGTTGCCCAGAAGTCATAGCCTGGAATTGCAGCAACCATACAGTTCAGGTACTTTCTTTGGTGAGGAGATGAAAATCCTGCTTACCTTACTTGAGTCCATTAAGGGCATTAACAGCCCAAACCTGAGCTGCTTGGAGCCCAGAGGAGCAGTGGCGCCAAAATGGCTGCCACTATATCCCATGCACGCTGGGCAGCCACCAGAGTCTCCTTGGGGTAAGGGGACACTTGACTCCTTCCCCGGGGGAAAGATCCAAGTCCCACAATGGGGCTACTTAAGTCTGTGCTGTCTGTTTTGCAGGTGCAGAGTTGAGAGGCCCAACACAGGATTCTTGATCTGGCAGACCTCCCAATGCCTTGTAAGGCATTAAAAGCATCATTTCCAGTTTCTCTGTGAAAGTCACATTTTTTAAGCTTCTGAGCTTAGTTGGACATCCCTGGCCTCTGCTGAGCTCAGAAGCCCCTCTGGAGGCAAGGGCAGTGGAGCTCCCCTCACCTCCAGCAGGTGGTGTGGACTGTGAGGACAGGCATTCACCAGTATCCACGGTTTTAGCAATCCATGGGGGGTTCCAGAACAGAACCCCCATGGATAAGGGGGCACACCTGTAGCTTACTACACTTTCACATGTATTAATGAAGCTATATGCAAAACAGACTCCTTCATTTAAGCCTAGTAATACCTGCCCCCAATGAATTCCATGTCAATCCTGATTTGAATACTTACTATTGACATTAATGTCAAAATATAGTGTTGTAGATTTCCTCCATGATAAGCGACCATCCGGCTGTCTGCCACGACCATAACTTCCACATATCGAGGATAAGAGAGAAATCTCTTGGTTCTTCTGTGAGTGTTTTTTTCCCTTATGTTGTCAGTCTTGTTCTTACTGGTAGCAGGAAATTGCTCAGAAACTATGCTAGATTTCAGTGCCCCTAAATCAGATAATATGCTAGTTGCTGGCCATTGTCTCATCTTGCTTTTCCTCTTGAACTTTCTGTGATTTTTTGCATGCCCTGTCAGTTTGAAAAGGAAAAAAAAATTAAAAGAACATTAAGAGTTTTTTTTTTAGTAATGCTTCAAAAAGACAATGCTCCCAATTCCAAAGCCCTTTGTGCATTATGTTTTGCAAGGAGTGCTTCAGCAAGCAGGCTTTCTGAACCAATCAACATATTACTCATAGAGATAGGGCGCAATCCTAACCGGTATTATGCCACTTATGCTGGTATAGGTGCCCCAAAGGAGCGGGCACCTTAGGCAGGAGCCGCGTCGGTGCATTCAGATGCGCCGATGCGCGGATGGAGGCAGAAGCCTCCGCCGCGGCTCCCGTGCTGCCGCTTGTGTCATCGTGAGCGCGCTGACACAAGCGGCAAAGA
The DNA here is from genome assembly GCF_035046505.1 of Tiliqua scincoides. NCBI lineage: Eukaryota > Metazoa > Chordata > Lepidosauria > Squamata > Scincidae > Tiliqua > Tiliqua scincoides. The sequence goes on along the minus strand of NC_089822.1, from coordinate 241,574,710 downwards.
TAAGGCATGGGGAGGGGGCGTTTCTGGGCGGGAGGAGGGCAGGGGAGGGTGGGCCCATGGGCGGGCACGCTGGGAGCTGGGCTGGGATCTGGCAGTTATGCCGGATCCCAACCCCTGTCCCCGGAGTGAACGGAGCGCCTTCCAGCCGCTCTGTTCTCCTCAGACTTGCACTACCTGCAGAGGTGGTGCAGGTCCCAAGGAGACCCATTGGGGCACACAGCCCTTACCCACGGGTAAGTGGAAGAGCTTCCCCTTGCCCATGGCTGAGCCGCTGCAGCTGACAAACCTGTGTTGGATGCAGCGCAAGCCTCCTGGCTTGCCTGCTCCAGCACAGGTTAGGATTGTGCCCAAAGTTGATAAACTGAGGTGGTACAATTCTGGACACTTTCAATTCAGACTACAGGTGTGCATTTGTATTTTGGAATGCTCAGGCAAAAGAACTAACCGCATGCAGTAAAATGAGTACATTGAAGAAAAGGTTTTAACTCAAATTTTCCTTGATTTGCTGATATATTCTTGCAGAATTCTTTTTTACATGGAGGTGGATTCAAAAATATGATTTCCCACCTCATATTAGAGCTCCTTAAGCAGTATGAAGGTCTACTGCCTCAGTTTACTACTTCACTTATGTGTAGAATCAGGCTGAAACTACAGGTTCTGCTTACCACATGATACTGTAGTATGGGTCTTAGCTTTGCTCATGTGTAGCCACCAGGTGGCTTGGAGGTATTGGGAGTGTGGAGGTAGAGGCATGCAACTCTTTACATCTGTGCTATTTTCATACCCCAACACCAAAAGTGGCTATTTAACCACTGAATGACATTGTATCAATGGGTTATATACTCTCTACTTCTGCACTATGGCTCTGATTCAAGTTGCAGCCCCACATTGTTGCTACACACAATATCTGTTCACCATCACATGGTAAACAGAGACTATAGTTCAGCCCTCTTAAGAGGTTGGAGCAGTTCCAGATGCTCTGCTTTGTATATGAAGCAAAGGAAGCTGAGGGGGAAACCCTTGCAGCCTAGAGAGCTCTATATCCTCTGAAATACATTGGAGCTCCCGCAGCCATAAGGATGGGTAGCGGCCAACAGCTGTAATGAAAACTGAATCCCATGAGTACTGCAGGAGCTTTTTAACGGTAGGCCACTGAATGACTTATATATTGCTAACTGTAACTGTGCATTGAGGCACCTTTAAAATGGTGGCTCTTTTACACTTAGCAAAAGGAGAGCAACTATCCCTATCCCTTCAAGTAAAAAAAGATTTGCTTTCAGAAAAGGGGGTGGGATAACAAGTGGGGGGGTACACTAAGGTTAGCACAGCTATAGTCCTGAGCACAGTAAAACTGACTTTTAAGAGCTTTTTTTAAGAAAAAAAAATACAGCCATTATTATAGAGACAGAACAAGAAGACAGGAAAAGAAGCAGCTAACCAGAAGTCCAGCCAAAGTAGGAGAGAGTAACCTACAAGCCTTATTGGTGGAGGAAAACATGTACACACTTAATGAATACAGTAGATACACTGGATGACAGTTCTCATGCCGTCACCTCTCCCACAACTACAACGCTGGAAAATAGCCTTGCCGGGCCTGTATGTCATGAATTTCAGCTAAGGAAAAGGACTCTCCAGAGTGCATGGAGGCTGCTTAAAACAACAGTAATAGAGGCCCAGCAGAGGTGTATACCGCAAAGAAAGAAGGGTTCCACTAAATCCAGGAGGGTGCCCGCATGGCTAACCAGCCAAGTTAGAGAGGCTGTGAAGGGCAAGGAAGCTTCCTTCCGTAAATGGAAGTCTTGCCCTAATGAGGAGAATAAAAAGGAACATAAACTGTGGCAAAAGAAATGTAAGAAGGTGATACTGGAGGCCAAGCGAGACTATGAGGAACGCATGGACGGCAACATTAAGGGGAATAATAAAAGCTTCTTCAAATATGTTAGAAGCAGGAAACCCGCCAGAGAAGTGGTTGGCCCTCTGGATGGTGAGGGAGGGAAAGGGGAGATAAAAGGAGACTTAGAGATGGCAGAGAAATTAAATGAGTTCTTTGCATCTGTCTTCACGGCAGAAGACCTCGGGCAGATACCGCTGCCCAAACGGCCCCTCCTGACCGAGGAGTTAAGTCAGATAGAGGTTAAAAGAGAAGATGTTTCAGACCTCATTGATAAATTAAAGATCAATAAGTCACCGGGCCCTGATGGCATCCACCCAAGGGTTATTAAGGAATTGAAGAATGAAGTTGCAGATCTCCTGACTAAGGTATGCAACTTGTCCCTCAAAACGGCCATGGTGCCAGAAGATTGGAGAATAGCAAATGTCACGCCTATTTTTAAAAAGGGAAAGAGGGGGGACCCGGGAAACTATAGGCCGGTCAGCCTAACATCCATACCGGGTAAGATGGTGGAATGCCTCATCAAAGATAGGATCTCAAAACACATAGACGAACAGGCCTTGCTGAGGGAGAGTCAGCATGGCTTCTGTAAGGGTAAGTCTTGCCTCACAAACCTTATAGAATTCTTTGAATGTGGATGCGGGAGAACCTGTGGACATTATATATCTGGACTTTCAGAAGGCGTTTGACACGGTCCCTCACCAAAGGCTACTGAAAAAACTCCACAGTCAGGGAATTAGAGGACAGGTCCTCTCGTGGATTGAGAACTGGTTGGAGACCAGGAAGCAGAGAGTGGGTGTCAATGGGCAATTTTCACAATGGAGAGAGGTGAAAAGTGGTGTGCCCCAAGGATCTGTCCTGGGACCGGTGCTTTTCAACCTCTTCATAAATGACCTGGAGACAGGGTTGAGCAGTGAAGTGGCTAAGTTTGCAGATGACACCAAACTTTTCCGAGTGGTAAAGGCCAGAAGTGATTGTGAGGAGCTCCAGAAGGATCTCTCCAGACTGGCAGAATGGGCAGCAAAATGGCAGATGTGCTTCAATGTCAGTAAGTGTAAAGTCATGCACATTGGGGCAAAAAATCAAAACTTTAGATATAGGCTGATGGGTTCTGAGCTGTCTGTGACAGATCAGGAGAGAGATCTTGGGGTGGTGGTGGACAGGTCGATGAAAGTGTCGACCCAATGTGCGGCGGCAGTGAAGAAGGCCAATTCTATGCTTGGGATCATTAGGAAGGGTATTGAGAACAAAACGGCTAGTGTTATAATGCTGTTGTACAAATCTATGGTCAGGCCACACCTGGAGTATTGTGTCCAGTTCTGGTCGCCGCATCTCAAAAAAGACATAGTGGAAATGGAAAAGGTGCAAAAGAGAGCGACTAAGATGATTACGGGACTGGGGCACCTTCCTTATGAGGAAAGGCTACGGCGTTTGGGCCTCTTCAGCCTAGAAAAGAGACGCTTGAGGGGGGACATGATTGAGACATACAAAATTATGCAGGGAATGGACAGAGTGAATAGGGAGATGCTCTTTACACTCTCACATAATACCAGAACCAGGGGACATCCACTAAAATTGAGTGTTGGGCGGGTTAGGACAGACAAAAGAAAATATTTCTTTACTCAGCGTGTGGTTGGTCTGTGGAACTCCTTGCCACAGGATGTGGGGCTGGCGTCTAGCCTAGGCGCCTTTAAAAGGGGATTGGACAAGTTTCTGGAGGAAAAATCCATTATGGGGTACAAGCCATGATGTGTATGCGCAACCTCCTGATTTTAGAAATGGGTTATGTCAGAATGCCAGATGCAGGGGAGGGCACCAGGATGAGGTCTCTTGTTATCTGGTGTGCTCCCTGGGGCATTTGGTGGGCCGCTGTGAGATACAGGAAGCTGGACTAGATGGGCCTATGGCCTGATCCAGTGGGGCTGTTCTTATGTTCTTATATGTTCTTATGACAATCCTGTATGAGAGTTGGTCCTTCCTATAACTTGTTATCCCCTCCCCTAGGTACTTTTTGTTTATTTGGGGAGGCAGGCATGAGAACTTGCTGGGATGGAACACACTTGGGGAAACACTTGAAAATTCCAGGTGGTTTTTGCAACCAGTCAGGGGCACAAGAGTCAGGTTCGGTTACAAAATATTTCCAGTGGCAGTCCCTGAAATTAATAATAATAATAACAGGTATTTATATACCGCCTTTCTTGGTCTTTATTCAAGACTTTATTCAAGGCGGTTTACATAGGCAGGCTTTTATTTAAATCCCTTATTAAATAGGGATTTTTACAATTTGAAAGAAGGTTCTTTCTTTCAAGAACCACTACATTCAAGGTGTTTCATTCCGATCTGGCTTCACATTCTGGCCTCCATCCTCCCACGCTCAGAGCAGATGGAATAGCTCGGCTTCAGCTTGTCAGCTGCTTCAAGGTCGCACGGTGCTGGTGGCCTCGAACTGGCGACCTTGTGGATGTTATCTTCAGGCAGATGGAGGCTCTACGCTCTAGACCAGACCTCCTGCCCATGATAACATAACCATAAATCCATGATAACATTCTAGTACTACAGTCAATCATGTTGTATGTTTTCCATCCTGTTCTCACACTGAACACAATTCATACTTTCAACATCCACTTAAGACCTACAAAACTTGCAAGCCTCAGTTATAAATTCAGACACGTTCAAGGATTTCTACCTTAGATCAGGATGCAGGTCCTAACCCTGAAAGCAAAGTCAATTACATATGACTTCCTCTACTTTGGCAGTAGAATGGCAGCCCTTAAATATGTACATCATTTTTCCTTGTCACTTTTATTACTCTGTGCCACAGGAACCTGAAAAGTCATGTAATAGTACAACTTCAGGGCACAATCCTATGCATGTCTTTTCTCAGAATAAAGTTCCATTATGTTCATGGGGCTTACACCCAGGAAAGTGTGTATAGGATTGCAATTCAAAAGAACTTTCACTTTTAATATTAAAGACGACAGAACAAAATAAGTTATCCTGCATACTTAGAGAGCAACAAGAAGACTACTATGAGTGCAAAAGAAAGTATGCGGAAAAAATAACCGTATTATATAGTTAAAATTTGCTATCTTATTATTGTATATTGAAGAATATTGTATATTATTATATATTGAGGAATACAATATATTATTGTATAGTGCTATCTTATATATTGTATTATTTTAAATTAGAATGGGAGCAATGATGTTTAATGCCACTTTAATTTTAGATAGTGAATGGTGCAGTCCTAACTGGTGCTTATGTTGGCACAGCAACCACTGCGCTAGCCTATGGTGTTGCAAAGTGCCATGAGGCAAAAATTGGAATTGTCGTGGACCACATACACCAGTGGTCCTCAGACCATTGTTTGGGAACCAGTGCTGTAGATCAAGGCTCCGACTTTAAATTTTGGATCCAGTTTATTTCAAAGTTCTGCTTTAATCCCATGACGCTGGCCAAAATGATGCATTTTCACAACCCATTGAGCCTACAGGGAAATGTATAAGCCATATTAGGGAATTAAGAAACAATCAAACCTGGCAAACATCTAAGAGTTGTATGTCATCTCCTTCAAGAATGTCTTAGACTTAAAGTACATATTAAAAATATGTACCTTCATCAAGTAGGTATTTCATCTTTCGTCTTCAAGGACAAAAACTTTTGCAAAGTGTGGATAAAAAAGCGCTTTCCAAACCACACAGTACCTAAACTTCCCATGTCTGTAATCTTGGCATTTGTTCCTACCTTTTAATCCTACCCTCTGACATGAAGTGTAACAAAAATATCAGGCTGTATAAATGTACCACATTTAGATAAATTTGTATTGTATTATGCCAGTGCTCTTTTTTGCTGGTTGTCCTTTTTAGCCTTAAACACACACATACAAGCTATAAATGAGGGTTATACAGAAATCTTGTTGCTTTCGTCTCATTAGCCAGTAGTTGTAGTGCCTTTATAAGTCAGTCTTAATTGTAAGTTCCTTCATTGGTTAGAACAGTAGAAGGTAGAACAGGCTGGTGTTTTACATAATAAGGCAAAGTTTTGCCTGCACAGTTCAGGGTTAGATACATTTTTTTTAAAGATAAAATCTAGGAGTCCAAAGCTGCAATCTAATGCACACTTACTTGGATATAAGTCCCACTGACCACACTGGGACTTACTCCCGAGTAGAGATGTACAGGATTGTGCTGCAGGCAAGTTAATGCCCCAAACAGGCACCAGGTGGCAGGCCTAGAATTGAGGCAATATGTGACTAGTCAACCCAACACTATACATTATCCCTTGTGTCCACAAGCATTGTTATGCTAAACTGAGAAATTGAAAAAAGGCAATCACTTTTTTTCAGTCACTCTAATCCCTTCCATTTTCACTTGTCCTTTGGAACTGAAAGTATTTTACACCCCTAAATGCAGCATGTGGCAACAAAAGCAATCCTATTCAGTTTCAGGTTCATTAAAATTGAAAAAAGAAAGGTCTCAAGCTACCCTGGGTCAGCCTTGTTGAGGCTAAATGCAATAACTAGGAAGTTAATTATTTCACAGACCTTCACAAAGCTTATCAAATGTTAACCAATATACCTTCAGGCGGATACACGTGTTGTGGGCTGAAAATGACATTTCTTAGTGATTGGCACAATCCCAAGCGGTGTCGCCGTTGTGTATATCTACAGCAAACAGGTTATGCTATGCATCGCATTTTACCACAGTGGTGAAGGTGCCAGGCAGCAACATGGGGGCCTTCCCTTTCACAAAGCTGTACAGCTTCCAACAGAAGCAATCTAAACTAGAGAGGTGTTTGCTCCTTTTACTCTTCTGTGGAATTTTGAGGACAGTTTTTTTCTCTCTTCTTAACATTCATCATAACTACAAGGAAACTGGGAAAAAAATAACTTTTCACAAGTTCTGGTAGAAAGGTGCAAATTGAAATTACTGGAAATATGCACACATATAGAAGCTACACAGGTCTGTAACCATAACAGAGATTTGATTGATTGACATACAGAAAAGATACCAGAATGCCACTGAAGTCAGGTTAAAAAAAACAAACTGATAACAAGTATGGTTATGATGAAGTATGAAAGAATGATACAGAAACTGAGAATGCAGGCAACAATCCTATATACACTTTCCTGGGAGTAAGTTCCATTGAATTTAATGGATTTTTCTTTTAAATAGACATGGGTAGGATTGCACTGTCAGACTTCTAATTACTGTAACTGTAACTTCTACCAATATTAGCAATAGGTTAGGAAACATTATCTACTTATGGATATCTATTATGGCTTCCCCACAAGGCATCCTGAAAACTGTGAGAAGTACCTATCCAAATGAAAGAGTTGCAAACTAAAGCTATAACATCCAAGTGCACTAATAATCTCTCACAGAATTATTGTTCCCAGAGATCACTGTGAATCAGCAAAGGCGGTTAAACAAATTTAAAGTTTGTACTGCAGTTATTCCACTAGTTCAGCCATTTTTAACTAGTGTGCCTCAAGTGGGCCACAGGTGTGCCACAGGAATTTGGGGGAAGATCATTTATTAGTAGGGCCAATGGGGATGTAAGCCCCCACTGGCAGTATGGTGTGCCTTGTCAGTTGCCAAAAACCTGATGGTGTGCCTTGACAATTTTAGTGCCTTGTCAGTGTGCCATGAGATGAAAAAGATTGAAAATCACTGCACTAGTTGAAAGATGTCATACTTAGAATTGTCCTTTATTTCATTTGCTAGGAAGTGAAACACTTATGACCCAATCCTATACCCTGCCAGTTTATGCAATGCACTGGTGCCAACAGAGACTAAACTGCATATAGTGGGGAGGCAACTAGACTGCACAGGAGAGGTAAGTAATCCCTTCCATTTACCTCCCATAAGAACCACCCCACTGGATCAGACCAATGGCCCAACTAGTCCAGCTTCCTGTATCTCACAGCAGCCTACCAGATGCCTCAGGGAGCACACATGACCACAGGAGACCTGCATTCCGGTACCCACACTTGCATCTGACATTCTGAGGTGGTCTACTTCTAAAATCAGGGGGTTGCACATACACATCATGGTTTGTAACAGTGATGGATTTTTCCTCCAGAAATTTATCCAATCCCCTTTTAAAGGCATCTAGGCCAATGACGCCACCACAGGTGCCCAAAATAGGAATGGGCTGTTAAATCTCTTTTGCTGTGACTATAGTATTGTATAAAGCAATGTTTCTCAAAGGTGGGTCGCGAGCCAATTTCAGGTGGGTCCCCATTCATTTCAATATTTTATTTTTAATACATTAGAGTTGATGGTAAGTGGTAAGTAACTGCATTTGGGGAAATGTTACAGACCTGACCTTTTAACAAGCTACTATGTATATTCTTTTAACAATGATAGTAAATGGAACTTACTCCTAGGTAAGTGTGGGTAGCATTACAGCCTAGGATTGTTAAGAATTTTCCTGCTTGATGATGTCACTTCCGGTCATGACATCACTTCCGGTGGGTCCTGACAGATTCTCAATCTAAAAAGTGGGTCCTGGTGCTAAATGTGTGAAAACCACTGGTATAAAACATGATTGAGAACTACAAGCGCATTCATACATTGCCTTTCTCATAAGAAGGCTTTAACAACTCATCTTTTTAATAAGCAAACAGGTTAGAATAGACAACACCAAGGCTTGCCGTGTAGAGAAACAGTTTAGAGACATAATCTTAGATGAAATCATTTCAGCATTCTACCACATTTCATCTTCTTAGCAGCAGTCACTTTTCTATTATGGGTCATACAGATCTTTGGCAAGGCAAGCTGTCAGAACTTAAGCACAGTGACACAAAATGGACAACTTTTTAATGAACTTGCTCCTGTGCTTTTAACTGCTGTCACGTAAACATTCTACACGCCTGTCATATTAAACAGTGACGTTTTTCCTACCACTTTATCTCCATACCAAGAAAAGTACTTTGCTTGTCAAAGTACTGTAAAGACTTGTCAAAGTACTGTTAAACTTTTCCTGGCATGGAGATAAAGTGATAGGGAAAGCCTGTTTAACGCGACAGGCATGCAAAAGTACTGCAAAGGCAAATACGGTACTTGTCAAAGTACAGCAAAGGCCTCGATTGTGTAAACTGTAAAGACACAATAGCAGGACCAGCAAAACAAACAAACAAACAAAATATCCTGGCTACAACTTCCCCAAGAAAGACCTATTCTAAGACCTATGTATTCCAAGGGAAAGGGAGAAGAAACAGCATCCAGGCCAGGTCATCTCAGCTCCTGAAGAGACCAGCATGGGCCTGAAAAGACTATGGGACAACCTCTCCCCCACCTTCTCAAGGGCTTCTTCTGTGTGTCCTGAGGGGAATAAAGAAAAAAAGAACCCTGAGAACCACTGACTGCCCTGTGAGAGGAAATGCCAGCAAGAGCCACTATTGCAACCTCCAACCTCTGATACCTTTCAAGCTGACTGAGCACCTCATAGCAGCCATAGAACCAATAACTGAATTACTGCCCTCTGAGGGGGAGGAAGAGCCAGCAAAGCAGTGGTTTTCAACCTTTTTCATTTCATAGCACACTGAGAAGGCATTAAAATTGTCGAGGCACACCATCAGTTTCTTTGACAACTGACAAGGCACACTGCACTGCTGGCCAGGGGCTCATATCTGCCAATGGCCCTGCTAATATATGACTCTCCTTCAATCTCCGATGGCACACCTGCAGACCATTGCAGCACATGTAACTGTTGTTGATTATTTTAAACTGGAAACCACTTGATTGCCAAGGCAGAAAAGCATTATATAAAGGTAGTAAATATATCAACAAACCCTGCCAAAAACAAGTAGAGTTGCCACATTCTTACCATTTGTAAGTGTCTAAAGACACAAACCTACTGTGTACATGTTTACTCAGAAGTAAATCCCATTATAGGCAAAAGGGTCTACTCTTAAACAAGAGGGTATTACCTAAGGACCCAATCCTATGCTTGGCCAGCCTGCAGGATCCAATGGTTCAAATGCATCCTCCACTGCAACCTGCAGGCTGGCTGGGGCATAGCATAGAAATAAACCAGGCAGCAGCATAGAAGTAAAACATTTTTATTTACCTACTCTGATGCTCCCTGGTCTCCAATTGGCCTACTCAGATCTCTTTTGCTGGTGTAAATCTAGTAGATCCAAAGGGATGTGTCAGGCCAGACCTGGTGGAATAGGATCTTGGCAACTACTGCTGCTGCTACCAAAATTCTGCCCTTCCCACCCCACCCCTGAACTGCCTGTGGTCCAGCCTGCTTCTCTTCTCATTGCACCCTTGATCCTCCCCCTGCCAAATTACCAGTGTAGCAGACAAACTGGAGTCTGCTGGTGTCATGTCCTCTGGGTGTTTGTGCTGGTGGTAGCTCTCCAGAGGTGCTCCTTAGCTCCAGCCCCACAAACCTTTCTTCAAAACAGGCCAACATGGGGAGGATCTCTCCCCCTCCCCATAATGGCCAGTTCTGAAGAAGTGTTAATGGGACAGACGTGGTAAAAAGGAGGGCAACCCCCTGCCTGAAGGGAAAAAAAGAAAGCTGCTGAGCTTCAATCAACCTGATGTGAGGCCATGACAACTCTATAATTTAAAAAAAGTGAAAAATGAGACATAAAGCAAAGAAAGAATAGTAAATATCTATTCAAAAGTTTTCTTGGATGACAGAAAGGTGATGGCACCATAGGAAACATTTCTAAAAATCCTGGCTCTTTCCTTGTGGTGGAGCTAGTCCTAAAATTTTGATAACAAAGGTGTCTTTCAGTTCAGCTTATCTCTAAATGTACCCATTATAGCATTTCCATTATTTCAAAGGACCTTTTGACAAAAGCTAATGAAAACTGCTAGGGCTGGAGGTACTGGAAACTGAAGCTGTATTGCTATACCTGAAAAAACTCTTTAAAAGTCCCAGGTACATAATAGGGGCTACAGTAATCCAACCTTCCACATTCTGCTAAAGTGTTTCAACCTTGACTTTATGGGGTCAACTCTAAGAAGAGTTCCATTTCCATACCTGGTCAAATGCACAGCCAACAAAGAGAGCCAAGTTTGGTCTATGCTTTCAGCAATGTGGACTCCAAAATTGAGAGCATATTACAAAGGCAAGACTGGAAAAATATGCCAGCAAATATACTTACTCATTCACTCTCTTTTTCCTGCCTTTATGAAGGTTTTAAGTACCTCTGTTTTTTTATTTGATCATTGCAACGGTTTATACATACACAGCACTGCCTTTTTATTTAAGATGGCAAACAGTAGCAGTATAAATACCACAAAGCAAAACAGCAGCCCTATACAAACATAATTAAATGTTAATTCTAAACAAGCCAATACCCCCCAATCAAAAATGAAAACAGCAAGTCTATTCATTACTATTCATAATTTTAGCTGGAGAAGCAGTTTTCAAATCTGCAACACATACAATTGTGGTAATTGTAGTCATAGACTGACAAAACACACCAATTATTGGTGTCAGGTTCAGCTATGTAATACAGAAAGCAGTGATTAGAGCAGCGATTTTCAGCCTTTTGCATCTCATGGCACACTGGCAAGGTGCTAAAATTGTCAAGACACATTATCAGTTTTTTTTACCATTGACAAGGCACACCATGCTGCTGGTAGGGGGCTCAAATTCCCCATTTGCCCTACTGATAAATGACTCTCTCCAAAGTCCTGTGGCGCACCTGCAGATCTTCCACAGCACATCAGTGTGCCATGGAACAGTAGTTGAAAATCACTGTATTGGAGTTTTAATAGAGAAACCATTAGAGTGTAACTCACTCACCCACGGATTGGGCTGAAAAGTTGGACAAAATAGTTGGTGCAGACTGGAGGAGACCCATTGCGGGGTCTGTAAAGCATTAGTGTGTGTCTAATGTAATAGAGAAACCATTCGAGTGTAACTCACTCACTCACTCACCCACTCACGGATTGGGCTGAAAAGTTCGACAAAATAGTTGGTGCAGACTGGAGGAGACCCATTGCGGGGTCTGTGACCTTGCCCAGGGAAAAGGGGACAAATGCTCCCTTCCCCAGAGGAGAATCTGGTGGTTGCTTTGGCGCCCATAGGATGCAGCAATAGCCATTTTGGCACCACCACTCCTCTAGGCGCTGGGCAGCTCAGGATTAGGCTGTGAGGCAGGTGATATTCTTCCAATACATAAATAAATGAAAGGACTGCTGCCTCACTGGGCTTACTCTATGGTTATTAATAATGACACACTTGGGGCGCAATCCTAACCCCTAAAAGCCCCTAAAAGCCAAACTAAGGGCACAATCCTAACCCCTTATGTCAATGCTTTCCAGCACTGACATAAGGGCAGTGCAGCTCTGAGGTAAGGGAACAAACATTCCCTTACTTTGAGGAGGCCTCCATGAGTGACACCCAACTGCAGGATGCAGCACACGTCCCATTGGCAGGAGGTCTGGTCTAGAGGGCAGAGCCTCCTTTAGCCCGAAGATAACATCAGAAGGTTGCCAGTTTGAGGACACACCGGCAGCTCCCTGAAAGGCTGAGAATGGCGAGACCTTGAAGCAGCTGACAAGCCCAGCCGAGTGATTCCACCTGCTCTTGGTGTGAGCAAGAAGCGTCTTGGCCGGCCTCCATGTGAGAGATGGAGCTGCTTGCCAGCCTGCGTGGGAGAACTGGAGGCCAGAAGTGAGACCAAACCAGGAAGATCCATCTGAAATGTTGTTGGTTCTTGAAAGAGAGAACCTCTATGATTGTAAACGCCTGCCTATGTAAACCGCCTTGAATAAAGTCAGATGAGTAATCCGATGACCAGAAAGGCGGTATATAAATACCTAGTTATTATTATTATTATTGGCACCACTATGCCAGTGCTGGAAAGCACTGACATAAGGGGGTTAGGATTGTGCCCTTAGTTTGGCTTTTTCTCCACATTGTTCACCTTAATCCAGTATACTATTTCCCTTGGTGGAGGGAAGTGTGGAAACTAAACCGTTAGGAAAAAACATGTAAATGAAAACTATTCAAACTATATTTGATCCATTTTTTAAAAAGAATTTGATTTCATTTTTTTTTTTTAAAGCACAAAATTCCCATTAGGTGTTTAAATTCATGTTGTTAAGCCTGAATGAGTTTCTATGTCCATGGAAGTGAAGAAAGAAATAATCTTAGACAATGCCCTTAGCTTTTCTGTCACCCCCAATTCGCCTTATCAGTCACTGCTAAGAGAGGAAGAAAGATTTTGGCGTTAGATCCTACACGTTCTCCCAGAGGTCGCACCATGCTGAGAACAATTTCTTGCCACCACAGTGAGAATTGGTGGAAGTCCTTTCCCCCACCCCTTATAACAACCTTTTTAGTTCTTCCTCAAGACAGGGAGGTCTCTGAGAAAGAGAGGTCTCTGATCACTTTCTGACTCATAAATGAGATGAGTAACTTAAGGTCACTGAAGTGGCTGGCCTTTCCCAAATGCTTCGCCTTTTTCTGAAAGACTTATGACACAGTGGGATTTGAAGAACATCAGATCTATTCTTCTGCAATCTCTGATGTAACTGTTTTAAAAGGCAAGATAAGTGCAACCAGCCTGGTATTTCACTAAGAATGGAGGAGTCAGCCTTCACAAACCAACAGATCATCTTCACGCCCAACACATGAGAAATTACTTCTTATCAGCGACCACGGCCAGAGGCAGACCCTGCCATTATACCAAACAAAGGTCAAAGGAAAAATGCTATGAAGAAAAAAAGGAGGCATCTTGTATTACAGATTTAGAAAACATAAAGGTGAAGTCAGGAAGGAAACAGAATAATTGTAAGGAAAGGTCAAGCAATAAGAAAACAAGATGTTTAAAATCATTTACAGCACTCAGAGGGAAACACCAGAAATAGCTTATTAAAAATACAGGCGTTGATAGCAATAAAAAGATACAGCTAGAACACAGAGAGAATACTACCACTGCCATTAGTAACATTAATAAATAAAAAGGTCTAGAAAACTGCAGTACACAAAAATGACAAATGGTAATTAGGCTTACCAAAGTGAAAACCACCATTTATATTACATATAATGTAGTCAAGGTATTCTGGACTCATTTGGCAATAGCTCCTCAGCATCTCATGCAACACTTCCATAGAATTTTGCATAAGACTGTTTTCCACTGATACTTTCAGAAAGGTGCCATGGCAGCAAACCCCTAAGCACCTTAGACTCAAGAACAAGGGAGCTGGACATTACACACACACGCACACGCACACGCACAGTGGACATGGGATGTTATACATCTAATGCATGCACACTGTGTTGATCTATGGTTCCCTCTCCCACACACACAACAGAATAGTATTATAACACAGAATACCCACTACCAGTGGTTCTCACATTTAGCACTGGTACCCACTTTTTAGAATGCTAATCTGTCAGGACCCACCAGAAGTGATGTCATGACTGGAAGTTACATCATCAAGCAGGAAAATTCTTAACAATCCTAGGCTGCAATTCTACCCACACTTACCCAGGTGTAAGTCCCATTTATTATCTCTGTTAAAATAATATGTATAGTAGCTTGTTAAAAGTACAGGTCTGTAACATTTCCCCAAATGTAGTCACATACCACGCTCTAATGCAGCCATTTTCAACCACTGTGCCGTGGCACACTGGTGTGCCACGAGTGGTCCACAGGTATGCCACAGGAGTTTGGGGGAAGGTCATTTATTAATAGGGGCAATGGGAGATGTGAGCCCCCACTGGCAGCTTGGTGTGCCTTGTCAATTGTCAAAAACCTGGTGGTGTGCCTTGACCATTTTAGTGCCTTGTCAGTGTGCCGTGAAATGAAAAAGGTTGAAAATCACTGCCCTAATGCATTAAAAATAAAATATTGAAATGAAATATTGAAATGAATAGTGAGTCTCGACCCATAGTTTGAGAAATACTGCCCACCACTATAGTAATTACTAAATCAGGTGGATGCACTTTTGCTCAGTATCTCTTTGGTTCCTCAAAAAGATTGCTCATCTTACTCCCTCTTCAACCTAGTGTGAGACACCTCCAGCATTAGTTAAGATGTTAAACATTGTAAAAAAAAAGTTTAAAAAGTCTGACTTGTTTCTCATGCTAACTACAAGGATTTTTAACAGCATTTACCTCTAATACAGCACTCTATTTCACTATCTCTCACTACCAACAACTTTAAAGAAAGCAAGACATGCTTGATCATTGTAAGCATCCCATCTAGGGAACGAAAAGAGATTCTATATATATAAAAGTAGCATATCAAAACTTCAATACAGTCATTATATACACACACATGTTCCCCAGTATCTGTGGATCTGGTTATCTGTGCTTCCCCGCAGTTCTCCCATGCCCATTACCTTTGTTTATGTTTTTTATAGTCATGTAAAGGAATCATGTACTTCTTGTTTTACCCAGACGCTATAAGAAGAAAGCTGTCAGCCAGCGAAGCTGACAGGCAACCTGCAGCTAGAGGGGACGGCTCAGCAAACGTGCTTCCTGTTTCCTGTTAATGTTTGCTGAGTTGTGCCCTCTAACTGCAGGGGCTATATGCTGCTTGTCTTGCTATAAGTTTTCTGTTTATCTCTTGTTGGCATCCTTCAGTCTCGGAAGACTATGGTGTCATGCTCTGAATGGTGATTCTGGAACAGAGTGTCCTCTCCAGTGCGCGAAGCCTGGGTAAAGTAGGTATGGAGGATAGGCTGTTACCCATGCAGTAAATCCCCCCTCTCCACGTCGCTGAAATGGTCCAATGGAAAGGCAGAGGCCAATACGGTTGGTTCCAGCGGCGTCGCAGGAGTTGCCAGAACGTGACTGTGTTCAGCCATGAACTGCCTCAGGGACTCCGGCTCCGGATTTTGCCTCAAGGTTGACTCCTGAAGCCTTTTCCATAACTGGATGTAGCCACAAGGCAGTGGAGGTTTGGGATCAGAGTTTTCCTTCTCTCAGATGAGCTGCCTTCCCAGGCTGACGAGTCCCATCTACCTGGTGGGTGTTTAGTCGCCTCTTACGACAAGTACAGCCAAACTGAGGGCCTATTCTAATCCCCAGCCCCTGAGGGCTATACCGTCTGGGTAAAACAAGTATGCAATTCCTCCACCTGACCAGAAACATAAATGAAGGTAAGGAGTGCTGTTGGGGGGCAGTGGAGATAGGGTTCCCCATATCCAGTTTCCTATATCCACAGTGGGGTCACAAACTCACCCCTCGTGGATATTGGGGGGGGGGGCACCTGCAGTAAAGTAAGTTCTTTCACTCCTGATTCTTCTCTTAGCTTTCTTATAGCATCACTATTCTTTCTCAGGCTCTGCTCCACTTAGCTACCCACTATTCCAGTCAATGTGAAAAAGTTGTCTGAAGGACCATAGGAAGGTTTACCCCTGAACCTTCTTGTTAGCTATTATATGGATCTTAAAGAAAAGTTTTCAGGCCACACTGGAATGTTTCCAAGGAGGAAGCAGTTCACAGATCAAGGGGGAGGTAGTTCCATAGCATTAGTGCCACTACTGAGTAGGACCTATTTCTTGCCACCGTCCCATGCACCTCCCTTATATATTATAAATATAAATTGCATTTATACCCTGCTTTTCAGCTCAGATTGGCTCCTAAAGTGGCTAACAATCAAGATCTCCACAAAGATACACTATAATGGCAGGGGTGGGCAGGTGGCAAAAGTGTCTTCTGAAGCATGGCAGTTCATGAAACACTCCAGATTCTAGGTTTTTCCTTCAAGAGAAAAGTGACAGAAAGAGCTCAGGAGGACTCAGGGGCTGAGTCATCCCCTCTAGCTGCAGGCTGCCTTCCAACCTGTCTTGGAATCAGGGGCTGAATGACAATATAGATATCAGATTACAGAACCAGCCTTTGCACTGTTCATCAGCATCTTCTGCTTCTGGCACTTAGTGATATAGTTCATTTGTTTATTTATATACCACCTTTCTCATCTTTATTCCAAACTGTTGCACACTACCCTACAGCCGAGGGGCCAAGCTCAAAAAGCTTCTGAACCATAGGAACAAGAAACTCTGTAGCCACTAAGTCTTCAAGGATCAAGGACACTTTGAGTCTAATCTTATCCTTCCCCAAAAGGAGTGGACTGTATCCAGCAGACGGAGGACAGATTGAGAGACTTGGGAAAGAGAAAGGGGAACTATTTCTCCTAACTCCTCTATAAGCCTCCTGCTCTGCAATACGTCTCCTCCAACCTGCACCAGCTCTTTAGCTCACGTAAGTTCAAGGAGAAGAAAGGGCCAAGCAGGTTTTTAAAAGAGAGCAGGGATCCAGGGTGTGACATTGCTTCTGGATCCACTCCCTCCTCCCTTATTCTTCCCCCTGCCCAGTTTTGCCCTATACCCTCCCAACCCACCCATAGCTTGCTTGTTCCAGCGGGTGCAACGGAGTCTGGCAGCGGAGTTGTAGCAGCACACACAAAATGGCTGCCGATGGAGCACTCCGCACTCTGTTAGCAGCCAGTTTACGACAGTGGAAATCTCTTCCATTGCTGTAACGGATTCTGCAGTATAGTAGACATATATCTTGCAGTACTAGCCAGTTGCTTTTCCACTGTACAGCATGGCAATGTTCCTTCCACAGTAGATACAGCTTGTTTTGGGGCCACATCACATTGACCCTCTCTAGCTTATCCCTTCTGTTTCGGTTATGGTCTGATGGGTCCGAGTATGCATGTTTCAAAAAAGACACAACAGTAGAACTAACAAGAGTCCATATCAGTGGTCATTGTGCTGTTGAAATATAAACATCCAATTTTTTCTATTAATAAATGTGATGATTTAAGCGCAGGGAAAATATAAAGAGTCAATGAATGTATGACAACTCTGAGTGAAACTGCCCCCTCCCTGTAAAGAGCGAACAAACAAATTACAACAACTACAGACTAAACAACTCACTTGTAAGTGCCCAGAAAGTTTCCTGATCAAACCAAGTAAACACCTCATTGCAGTCCCCTTTATGTACTAAGTGAAAGCACTCCCCTAAACTCTGTGAGAGACAGCTTGCTCACTTACAGTCATCTAAGAGTAGGGTATGGGCTACACAACAAAAATTGAAGTCTTTCTATTAAAATAAAACTAGATAGTTTTGATATCCCAGTACTCTAAGGGTATTTTTTTAAAGAAAAACCAACAACTAGAAAGGATTCAAAAGAAAACTGGATGTCTAGAATGGGGACATCCAAAAGAAACCAGATGTATGTTTTAATTTCCTTATGAGGAGAGGTTAATTTCCTTATGAGGAAAGGCTACAGCGTTTGGGCCTCTTCAGACTAGAAAAGAGATGCCTGAGGGAAGACATGATTGAGACATAGAAAATTATGCAGGGGAAGAATAAAGTGGATAGAGAGATGCTCTTTACACTCTCACATAACAGCAGAACCAGGGGACATCCATTAAAATTGAGTGTTGGGAGGGTTAGGACAGACAAAAGAAAATATTTCTTTACTCAGCGTGTGGTCGGTCTGTGGAACTCCTTGCCACAGGATGTGGTGATAGCATCTGGCCTGGATGCCTTTAAAAGGGGATTGGACAAGTTTCTGGAGGAAAAATCCATTATGGGTTACAAGCCATAATGTGTATGCGCAACCTCCTGATTTTAGAAATGGGCTATGTCAGAATGCTAGATGCAAGGGAGGGCACCAGGATGAGGTCTCTTGTTATCTGGTGTGCTCCCTGGGGCATTTGGTGGGCTGCTGTGAGATACAGGAAGCTGGACTAGATGGGCCTATGGCCTGATCCAGTGGGGCTGTTCTTATGTTCTTAATACTAAAACTGATGATGCTGTAAGTTTTCAGTTGTTTTAAAAAGGCTCAAACAGAAAAAAAACACACAAAAATTGCTAACTCACTGAGGTTGCAATCCTAACCACACTTTCCTGAGAGGAAGCCCCATTGAACAAAATAGGACTTACTTCTGAGTAGACCTGGTTAGGATTGTGCCCTAAGGCTATCACAGGAACCTACAGTTCTAAACTATAGGGAAGTAGATTTAGGTAAAAAATTCTTTTTTACACAATTGTTCTTGATATTTGTATATCTGATAAATTTCTATGGTACATTTGTTGAAAATAAATATTTTGTTAGTGCCATTTTAAGATTTACGTAGGTCAGCTGTGTTCTTGATAAAAAGAGTTTGTCTTATTAACTTGGTAAGCGTTAATTCCATGGGACAAATTTTAATGTTGATGGAACAGTTCTATGCCTAGTGCCTAATAGTGCCTAATCATTGAGCCTAATGCAATGATGGGAAGAGGAAGAATAACATAAACTAGGTTTGGGGTCTATGATCATTCTGTAAGCCCTTCATAGATTGAGATCTGAGGACCTGAGCACCTGAAGTTGTCTTTGGAGCCCTTTCTCCATGTATCCCTGCCAATTGGGATTAGGTGGATGGCAACTGGACAAAGGGACTTCTCAGTGGTGGCAACCTCTGGCATGTTTTTCCCAGGGGGTCTCATGTGGCACCTAACTGGACACCTTTTTGATCTTTTCATGAACTGTTTTAAGGCTGCCTTTCATCTGCTTGTTCCATTTTGTAGTGCTTTATTCTCCTTTTATTGTTGTATCAGTTTTTTTTTAAATTACTCCTGGGTTTCACTCACTTCACCATAAGGAACACATTCTGTGCATAATACAGGTCCAGCCTATTTATACACGGATTTTTTATACACGAACATAAGAACATAAGAACATAAGAACAGCCCCACTGGATCAGGCCATAGGCCCATCTAGTCCAGCTTCCTGTATCTCACAGCGGCCCACCAAATGCCCCAGGGAGCACACCAGATAACAAGAGACCTCATCCTGGTGCTCTCCCCTACATCTGGCATTCTGACTTAACCCATTCCTAAAATCAGGAGGTTGCGCATACACATCTTGGCTTGTACCCCATAATGGATTTTTCCTCCAGAAACTCGTCCAATCCCCTTTTAAAGGCGTCTAGGCTAGACGCCAGCACCACATCCTGTGGCAAGGAGTTCCACAGACCGACCACACGCTGAGTAAAGAAATATTTTCTTTTGTCTGTCCTAACCCGCCCAACACTCAATTTTAGTGGATGTCCCCTGGTTCTGGTATTATGTGAGAGTGTAAAGAGCATCTCCCTATCCACTCTGTCCATCCCCTGCATAATTTTGTATGTCTCAATCATGTCCCCCCTCAAGCGTCTCTTTTCTAGGCTGAAGAGGCCCAAACGCCGTAGCCTTTCCTCATAAGGAAGGTGCCCCAGCCCCGTAATCATCTTAGTCGCTCTCTTTTGCACCTTTTCCATTTCCACTATGTCTTTTTTGAGATGTGGCGACCAGAACACGGATTTGAATCAACATGAATGGCCCCTGAAAATGAGAGAGAATGTGCTGATCCCTGGAGAAGGGGAAAAATGCATCCCTTTAGAATCAGTTTTAAAAACTGAACAGTCCTTTAAGAATAGCCTCCTTAATGAGAGAGAGAGAGGGCAGCAGGCTAACAATCCATCAATCCTTCTCTCTCCTGCGGCCCCTCCCTTCCCCCAGCATGTGAAAGAAAGGTGATCATTTTGCATTGGTGAAGGGAGGGGCTGAGTGAAGTGCTGATGGATTGTCTTCTTAATGACTCTTATCTTAGACTCAAAAGGTCAGCAAGGCTGTTTTTCAATCACTGGGGCAAAGAAACTTTGTTTTTTACATTGATTTGCTTTTTTTTTAATTCACCTGAGTGCTTGGAACCCACTCAAATTAGTCTCAACCTGTAATTGCTATTCATTGTGAGAAAAATAGTTGCTGACCTCCTGAACAGGTACCATAGGCGGCTGTGGGACATAAACACCTTGTATAAATGAAGCACGCTGTATTTCACAATTGGATGGCTCTATAGTACTCAATGACTTCTAACTCTGCAAAATGCCCCCTTCCAACCCTTCATCTATTCTCCTTTCCCTGCTGTCTTCTAGACCTCATACCCATTCAGCCAATCCCACCCCTCTGCCCACATCATTCTTAAAACCACCTTCCCCACCTCAGGAAAGACAAAGCTCCCAAATTCTTCAGTGAGCAATTTCCTCTCTTTATTAAAGATTATTTTTAAATTCCTAGTCCCCTCCTCCTTCCTCCTGGAACTATCCCCTTCACTTCCTCGCCCACATCCCTCCTCACAATAACTGGAAATGTTTAGCTCAAATGCTATTTGAAGCACAGATTTGAAAGGATACTCAGCAGGGATGCCGGCATATAACAGGCAAGAACCTCTGGAATCAGAGCATACTTGTGAGCCAAGAGAGCAGGTTGTAACCACATCTAACCCAATCCTAATATATCACAATTCCCCAAAGTGAAGGACTCTTCTAGCTAAATGTCAAGGTTGTGTAGCCAAAATTAAATCAAAACAGATAAGAGTTGCATATGTGTTGTTTACTCCTCTGAATTGCAAGCACTCAGCTCAATCTAAAGCTCCACACACACAACAATACACAAATATCAAACACAAGCAATTTTGTTCATATTACATTTCAATGTTAGTTCAGTCTCTGTACAGTGTGATTGTGCACAAGACCTCTCCAATACTGGAGAAAGCATTCTGCACATGGGATTTCTCTATATGTTCAAGAGAGCACCTCAACAATTAAGGAGTATTAGACCAATACTAATTGGTCGAATACTAATTAGACCCCCCCTCCCCTGGGGGCTGGGGATAAGAATAGGCCCTCAGTTTGGCTGTACTTGTCGTAAGAGGCAACTAAACAGCCACCGGGTAGATGGGACTCGTTAGCCTGGGAAGGCAGCTCATCTGAGAGAAGGAAAACTCTGATCCCAAACCACCACTGCCTTGTGGCTACATCCAGTTATGGAAAAGACTTCAGGAGTCAACCTCGAGGCAAAATCCAGAGCTGGAGTCCCTGAGGCAGTTCATGGCTGAACACAGTCACGTTCTAGCAACTCCTGCGACGCCGCTGGAACCAACCGTATTGGCCTCTGCCTTTCCATTGGACCATTTCAGTGACGTGGAGAGGGGGGATTTGCTGCATGGGAAACAGTCTATCCTCCATATCTACTTTACCCAGGCTTCGCGCACTGGAGAGGACGCTGTTCCAGAACCATCATTCAGAGTGTGATACCATAGTCTTCCGAGACTGAAGGATGCCAACAACAGACCAATACTAAAATGTGCAAGTAATGCCCCATTACTTTCTGGGGAACTGAAATTGCATAAGTTTGAATATCATTATAGCATTATGGCAGATTTAAATTTTACAGAACACAAAAAGAAACAATAGAAAGGTGCAGTAAATGGTATTAATAAATCAGCATAATCATTACTCTTGCTGCAATTATGTTGATTCTCATCTGTTAAGGTTTTGACCTACTATGTAATTTAGAAAAAGGCAAAATTTTATCTTAAAATAAATCTTATAATTACTGTGTGATAGAAAAGCTTGAACAACAAACTGCACTTTAACTGCTCAAAAATCAAATAATTTTTTTTTTAAAAAAATGCTACATTATGTTTTTTATTAAAAATTATTATTCTACTTCATGATTCAAGAATTTTTATTCTTAGGCTGCAAGACCATACACGCTTTCTTGGGAGGAAGTCCCACTAAAATCAATAGGTTTTACTTCTGAGTAGACATGCACTGAAACATCCCAGTCCTTTCTAAAGCCCCCTGCTGATGCAGCCATGCCATCACAGCACATGTTGCACCTTGCCGGGGGGGGGGGGTGCAGGTCCTGAGGTCTCCTCCGGTCAAGGGAACCTTTGTTCCTTGTCTGGAGGCATGTCTCTCCTGCCATGATGGAACTTCTTGGACCAAAGCCAGCGATGTTGCTGACCCAAGTTTGAGTGGACTCAGGAAAGAAGATGGAGGCCAGGAATGGAAGCACGATATTGGCCAAGCTGCTGCCACAAATACCACCCCTTTCGCAGCCTTGATACTCCCATCCCACCCCGTTCTGCCCAATTCCATGTGCCGACTTACCAGCACCAGGGCTTTTCTGGAGGCCACTAGTGTGCAGCCACTCACCACATGACGTGGCAGCTGCGCGGAATGACGGGTTGCATTTTGCAACCACTGTCAACCATGTTGCGCCCCCAGAATACGAGTTCCAGAGGTGTACTGGGCCCTTGGGATTGGGCCATAAGACTGGCATACCTATGAGTGCCTCACTCAAAATAATAACAACCATAGTACTTCAAAGTATTCCAAGCACTTCAGATCCACTATCTTAAAACAATTGTGTAGGATAGGCGAGTATTATTGTCCTCATATTTCAGCAGAGCTGGGCTGGTACCGAGAGGAAAGGCCACCTGGTGACTTCATGGCAGAGGAAAGATTCAGCTAAAGAAGTTTGGAACTGTAGCTCACTCTGTAATCTCATACGCAGTTTCCTGGAAGCAAGCCCCATTGAACACTTACTTCTGAGTAGACACATATAAGATTGTGCTCTCCGGGCCCAATCCTGAACCCTCCCAGCATCAGCCCTGAGCCCTAGCACTGGGTAAATGTGCCGTCAAGCATTTTACAACACCAGGAAAGTAGGTAGTACTGACACTGGGCTCGGGCCAATACAGGCACAAGGTCCAGAGCCAGCAGGAGTATGTGCTGCTGCTGGTGGCAAGTGAAACCACCAGGCGGCATTGCAGCCTCTAGGGTGGGTAGAAAGAGGGTAAAACAAGGGTGAGGCAGGGAAAGGAACAAGGGTGGTAACAGGGTGGGATCAGCAGAGCAGACCTCCACCATACTCTGAACTCTGATGCCTCTGAGTCTCCCAAGTCTGCGCTGGCAAAATAGCCGGCGTAGACTTGGTAAGCCCTATTGTGGGGTTTGAAGCTTTCCCTGAGGGAAGGGGACAAAAGTACCCTTCTACTGAGGAGACTCATGGCAGCTTCCTGGCACCTGATGGATACAGCAGTAGGTGCTGTGGCGCTGCTGCTCCAGAGGGCAGTGGGAAGCATAGGATTGGGCTGCCCGTTTCTTAGCCACTCTGCTAAGTGCCTTGTATGACTTTTTCCTACATCTCTAATATATTCATTTATGTAAATTTATTCAAATTTGAGATGTAAATTAGTTCTTTTTTTCCAGCCACCATCACAGTGTCAGAGAGATTATGAGGCCCTCCTGCCAAAAAGTTTGGACACCCCTGGTTTAGAGCAAGGGGGGGGGGTCAAATATAAGAGCAGGATGCAATCCCCAGAAGCTCTTTATCCAGCCCCTGTGATTGGGCTCTCCTAGTAGCGCCCTTTCAGCAGCATCACTTCTGCACAGACTCTGGAAGGAAGAGACAGAAGGAGGCTTCAGAAGGCAAGGAATGCTATGGGGTAAGGGGCAGGCCAAGAGAGGTGACAGAGGGAGATGCTGCCAATGTGCTGGGAGAGCTTAATTATCACACAGACTGCCCTTTCAGCAGCACTGTTTCTGTCGAGGAGTCATCACTTTGTAGATCACTTCTCAGTTGCTGACCTGCAAAGGGACATTGGCAGAAGCGGCGCTGCTGAAAGGCTGCCTGCATGATCAGTGGGATCTCCAAGTGTCATAACTGGGCTGTCCCATATCTTGAAAATATGACCAAGATCTACACATTTTCTCTTCAGTCCTTTGCAGACAATGAGTTTCTATGTGAGAACAAAGTGCTTATTTCTGACCATCAATGACATCACTGCCCACCCTCAGCAGGTGCCTGGAATGCTATTTGGCCCACTATATGAAAGAAGTTTGACACCCAGGTTTAGATTGACAGCAGCAAAGCACAACATAATCTTGGCATCTCAGCCTCCAAAATATGTTTGGACACAACAGTAATTCCTTACAGGTATTTTAGGTGTAGTGATGACTCTTTGTACCTGTCTCTTGAGAGTGCATAGATATTAACTGAGGTAGGTGAGAGGCTGGCTATAATTATCCACTACATGGTTTCTCCTACTCCAGTCTTTGCCAAACCTCTATCCACATGTCAAGAATTGATGTCTTGCCCAAGAGTGTGAGGCAGAACGTCCCCAGTTCAAATTTTACCTCAGCTTCCCCATTTCCAATTGACCTACTTTACAGGGTAGTGCTTGCTGACAGAATTCTGTGAGGCAAATTGAATAAGCTACTACACTATCTTTACTGTTTTCCATTGCATTTATACCTTGCTTTTCATTTCATATCAATAAATACAGTAGTATTATTTGTACATATGCCCATGGCCCCACAGCTAGTGCTAGTTGGTTCCCCAGCATTCTGCCCTGTCAACATTATAAAGAAAGTCACAAAAGTATATATGTAGTGACATAACTCTTTATCCCTCATTCACTCTCCTCATCGCAATACAATGATAGAGGAAATCCTCGTTCAGGTGAACCTGTTTCTTACTAGTATATTGCTAACTTTTTAACTACCAAATTTAAATATAAGGCCTTTCGCCTAGGGCTTTAATGTGCAAAACATTAAATGATGTCAAGTGTCATTTTATCATTGCGAGCAATATTAATATTAATGAGTGGTGCTGAGGAATTAACTGTGATATATTTAGCAGGTTTCGACAATTAAGTTGCAACCCTGCTCTCCATTCAAAATCAGTGAACACATCAAGGCAGCCCCAGTGGCATTCCTAGGGGGGGCATGAGGGTAAAATGCCCCAGGGCACCATGTTCCCAGAGATACCATCACCTTCTTTGTCCTCTTGCACCCATCCAGGGGCCTTCAGCTGGGAAGGACGTGCACCATCTCCTGAGCCCTCTGGAATGTTAAAAATTGCTACTTTGGCCAAAAATCAGAACTACATAGAAGGCCAGAATTTTTGGCCTTCTGGAGACCTCAGAAAGCCTTCAGGGAGTCAGGAAGGCAACACACGGCCTCCCCAGCTCTCTGAAGGCCCCCGGACGGTGGGGGCAGCACCCTGTGATCCTAGCCCCAGGCGTCATAGGGACCAGGATCAACAGGGGGCGGTCCTACAATTAGTTGTTTTAATTTTTGGTCTAACAGATTGGATATTTTCATTTATAAGAGACAATAAATTTGTGGGAGGCTGTTATGACTTCTTTTTTCTAAAGGGTGATATGGATTGAGGACCCAACTAAATGTGACAGTCACAGCCCAATTCTATCAGGGCCTTCCATGAATGGAACTCACACTCTGTTGACAGAAGGCTCAGGCCACTGGTGCAGCAGCCGCAATGGGGCTGTCAGTGTGAATGGCTAGTAACCACACGCATGCTACCAGAGCACCCAGCCACCACTAATGCCAGTAAGTTGGGGGTGGTGTGGGGCATGGAGAGGCAGAAGAAGGAACAGGGCAGTGATCGGGGCCGCTCAGGGCATATTGAGGGTGGGCAGGGGGTAGATATGGCTTTTTCATACATCTTGTATGAAAAAAATGGGTGAGTATCCCTTATCCAAAATTTGAAACTCATGGAGGCCAGTCCCACTTCAAAGCTTTGAGCAGAGTGGAGTGGAGCTCACTTTTCAGTTCCTGGCAGAGCACAACAGAGCCATGTGACATGACATCAGTCTTATGTAGCAAGAGGCGGAAGAGTAGCATGCCTTCCTCAGGAGGGGAAAATGCTCAGCTGCTTCAGGAACTTGCATGAAGGTAGTCTCAAAGGTGAATGGTGGAAAGCAAATGTTTAGACACCTATGTGCCGCTCCTTGGCAGTAAGCCCTTTAGACATCAGCAAAGCTTCCTTCCGAGGGAGGCATGCTCTTGAAAGCTTTAACCTTACACAAGTTTCCAAAAAACATCTGGTCCCAAACATTTCGGATAAGGGATACTCAACCTGTACTAAGTTCTATTCATAAGCGTTCACTGCCATTATCAAAATAGGTCCATCCTACAATTTCCCTCACTGTCTCACAGTAAGGACCCAGATCTTTCTAGTAACAGTTAAAAAGCTATTTCAGAACGGAAAGCTAAATACAAGGTAAGTGATACAAAAGAAGCAGAAAATGCAACGCATGTCTCGTCTTTTTGGATACATAATCCTAGCTATTATATACTTTGCCAGAAGGAACAACAATATAGCTTTGGCAAGAACATTTCAAAGGTATAGCTTATGTGCATTGTGCTGTCTTATGTTTTAAGAAAGCTAATTGCATACTACCCAAGCAGCATATGTTATGAAATGACATGCAAACAGAACACAATTGTCTTTGTACTACCATTTTCACTCAGAAGTAACCATTATGGTTCCAAAGCAGCTGAACTACCACATGACATTTCGTGCGACTACACAGAAAGCAGCTACTACAGGAGAAGTTAATCGCACAGTTTTAGCACTTTTGCCCCTTAATAAGAGAGGTGCAGCAGTTGTTGCTGCAATTTTGCATGGTACATTTGGCTAGACTGGTTATGCATGTTGGCCTCTAGCCTCAGGTGCACAGACCAACCACCTACTCTAGAGAAAGACCTAGGCTCTCTCAGTCAATGACAATCTAGGCTGAAAGACTGATGGCAAAGCCTAGGATGCCTGATTCAACTGCAGTACAATCACTAAACAGACAAGAAGAACATTTCCGTGAGAAATTATTGTTAATCGTTATTCAGAATCCTTGTATACTACTTTTCAATTTAAAAAAAAGTTTAAAAAGCAGTAGCCTCCAGTAACTGTGGGTCTCATATTCATGGTTTCACTTATCCATCTTTCCCAAATTCCCCCACCAAGTCCATGACTCACCTCTCTTCATTTGCAAATACTTTGTGCAAAAGGAATCTTTTTGGAAAAGGAAGCAGACAGTGAGAACCTAGCCTCGAAGCTGTTAGACCAGTGTTTCTCAACTAGTGGTATGGGTACCACCAAAGGCACTTGAGATGATGTCTGTTGGTACTCACGGGACCCCTAGACACCTGCCACCTGGCAGCAAACACAATGCAGTAAACAGTGGTAGGAGACTCAGCTCGGCAAGCAGAGTTCCAAAGCATGCTTTTCCATACTCAAAAAGTCCTCCAGTCCACCCTGAGCCTCTTACTGGTGTTTGTACCATCGCATCTGGCCTCCCAACTCAAAAGTCATCACCAGTTACTTCCGGTGGTACTTTGAACAGGTGGACTATGTGAAGTGGTACAGCTGAGGACAAACCTTGAGAAACACTGTGCTAGACAAATGAGAGAAGAGTTGACAGCAAGAACATTAACAGGAAGTGGACAGCAGAGGAAGCAGACAGACAGTGAAAATGCTTCCTGCAAGTGCTTCCTGCGAGCACTCTCGCTGTCACCTCCTCTAGCATTGCTCTAGCAGCTATGAGTCTAAGTTCTTACTGTCTGCTTCCTTTTCCAAAAAGATTCCTTGTGTAAAGCACTTACAGACGAAGAAAGGTGTGTAACCGGAGGGGGGGAGGGGAGGATTTGAGTGGAGTTTGCTAGTATCTGCAGTTTCAGGTATCCACAGTTGCAGCAGGTATGTATCCCCAGCAGATAGAGAGGGATTCCTGTACTGCAGCAAATAAATAAATTCCCTGACTCAAAAGATCCCACAACCTAAAAAGAAATGAAAGGCATTGCACACATGTGCAGGACCACTTGCTCCCATGTCTACTTTAAAAAAAAAAAGAAGCTTTAACTTCAATGAAAATGGTTTCTGTTCTCACTCAAAGGGACTAAACCGAAGGTTCCAAAATGTTTTAAAACAACACTTTGCAACCTGTCTGCACTGAACACATGTGCATACTTCCTAGGAATGAAGTGACAGTCTTCAATTACTGTGTCATAATAAATAAGAAAACAACAAAGATGTGATTTCTTTTTTTACAGGACAAACTCTCATTATCACAGCTCAGTCCACTGCAACATAGCCACTTGAGAGCAATGACAGTGAATGATTCTGATTTGCCTGACTGATGCTGGCTTATCCACTCTATTAGGGATCCTTGCCTTACAGACATGATTTCGCCACAGCACTGTGTTTGACACAACCTACCCATGGCCAAACCCATCCATTCTATGTGATGCATGCTTAGCTTTCCTCCTTCTTCCCTAGAAATTGCAGCATATTTATTTGCAGCACCTTAATACTTTGGGCTAGACAAATACGTTGCAGCACCTTAATACTTTTGAACCATTAATGCATAAAATATACAGATTCCATGCATTAAATCCACTGTAACCTTCAACCCAGGGATGAATGTCTATCACTTTCAATGTGTTTTCAAATGTAGGAGTAATCTGAAGAAATACTTCTGAGTTAAAACACATTAAGAAGTGACCCTGAATAATACATTATTGGTCAGACATATTGGGATGCCTTCAATAACTGGATCAGAATCAGTGCTACTTATCAAACTCCTCTCACCTTCAGGGAAGTCATTTCAGGCCCTTCCTCATCCATCTCTTCCACTACACCAAGGTGAGCCTGATGAACTACATGCCAGTCCTATCTAATCACTCCCAGACACAGATATTCTAAGCTTGAGATTTGCCTATAAATCACAAGAATGAAAAGAGCTGCATTTGTGATTTTCTGCTTTATTATGAATCTGCAGAGTATCTAGCTTAAGCAATCATCACCTATATAACTGGCAGTGTATGCTCAAGCATAGTCAAGGAAGCAAGGGAGGAGCTGGCCTTATTTTTATACTTAAAATAATGTATGCTGTTTCGGGTGCAGTTGTGTTGGTTCTAAAACATGACAGTGATGAAATAAGGCAATATCTTTTACTGAAAAATTTATTTACCCTGCACATGCCTGATCTCGTCTGATCTCAGAAGCTAAGCAGGGTCAGGCCTGGTTAGTACTTGGATGGGAGACCGCCTGGGACTACTGGGTACTGTAGGCTTATACCATAGTCTTTCGAGACTGAAGGTTGCCCACCACCATAAAGTTTGCTGTGAATTGGAAGTGAAAGAATTCACAGGCCAGTAACTCCATTGCTTTCTTAATTGTGAAGACTGTGTGAATCATGGCAGTCATTGGGGAAACTGACCAGGAAAAGGTTGGAGAAGTAATTTGGAAATAAGGCATTCTGAGGAATGACTCTTAGGGAGGAAGATGTGTCAAAAACCACAACAAATTTCTCAAGTCTCTAAGTTTAAAGTGTTTTGAGAACTGCCATTCTTGAATGCTAATTAAATCACCATATTGTTTAAGAAATATTTACAGGATGCAAGTCAGGGCTAGCTTTAGGTCAATTTGACCAATTTGGCCAAATTGGGCCAAGCTCCTAAAGGCCTCTCCCCCCCCCCCCCCGGCTAGGGTGGTGGATTGTGGCACTTGCCTGAATCTGAGAGATCACTTGCAGGCAGCAACATACCAAGCTGGTGGAAGAGACACTGTGTGGACTGAGCAAGCACTTGCAAAGCACACATGTCCCACTTGGTCCCAGAGCCAGGGCTGGCCTTAAGGCAGTTTGAACAATTTGGACAAATTAGATCCCATGCCTGGAGGGGCTCCATGTTAGAGCAGCAAGCAAAGTGCCCGCAGCTTGCTCTGTAGTTGATGCTCTGGCAAGGAATCTTCCATCTCAAGGAGTTGCAAGGAGAGTGCAGTAAGGAGAGCACTGCTGCTGGATGGCTTCTCCACCCACACTCTGGGTCTGATTGCCCCAGATCCTCCTTGAAGCTGTTGGCAGTGACATTATCATATGAAGTTAGAGCAGCGCTTACCCTGCACATGCTTGATCTTGTCTGATCTCGGAAGCTAAGCAGGGTCAGGCCTGGTTAGTCCTTGGATGGGAGACCACCTGGGAATACTGGGTGCTGTAGGCTTATACTATAGTCTTTCGAGACTGAAGGTTGCCAACCATACGTCACCGCCACTACCACCTACTTTCACATGCCACACGTTGAGCAGGATGCCGTTGGCCCTGGGCTTGACGCTGTCACTCATCCTGGTGAGTAGCAGGGGCCATGGATGGGTGGGGGCCCCGCAAAAGTTTTGCATTGGGCCCCACAGCTCTTAAGTCCAGCCCTGATGCTAGTATCTCAGAAATTCTCATTTCTAGGTAAACGACATGGTTCGTCTTTGCTTCACAGAGCTTAACTGTTAAGATTTAGGCCTTAGAGATATTTCTGTAACTGCAATGTTGTCCTTTATCTGATCTCAACCCTTCCTACCAAATTGTCATGTGTAAATGACTGCTTGCTCCAGAAATGCTATAAAAGGCAACCAAAGTCTTTCGATGACCTACCACTGAGCATCAAAGTTCTAATGGGATTATTAATTTTTCTTTGGTTAGCTGGTGACCACAACTGATGAAGTCAGTCTGCACAAAGAACAGCAGCAAGCTAAGTTCCAAATGATAAATCTGACAGTTGCAAGGGCATGCTGCTCAAATAGAAAAGATCAGAGGAAAGAATACGAGCAGGGCAGCATTCTGCTGATGGTTTATCTTCCTTAATAATATGTCAGCATTAGAGAAGCACTGAGAAAAGCAGACGACACCTGCTGGAGAAGAGATGCTCCAACTTTGCTCTAGTGAAGCTGTCACAATTTAAGAAAAAATTGTTGATGACTCCTTCTGGTTACAGAGGCAGCAATGATATGCAGTTCATAGCATGGCCCTCTTTTTATCATCCTAGGTGTGGAGATAGGTAGACCAGGGGGGAGGGAGAGAGAGGGAGAGAGAAAGAGTGAGGATCCCCAAATAATGTTCAGGGTCCATCTAACTACCTTGGATTCAGTGAGCTCCATGATCCACGGATCCATTCTTCCAAGGAGTTGCTGATGAATTGTGCCAGATCCTATGTTTCTTTCCAACTGTTCTGAGTCTCCTGCATCTGATCTCAAAGAAGGGAGCAGAGACAGCTGGAAGAGAGAAACCAGAGTGGCATAGTCCAGCAGCAACCCTTGAGAGAACAAACAATAAAAGCCTGTGAGAGGTACCATTCTCACCAGCATTCTCTGCCCATCTACGTTGCCAAGGACAATGAGAAGGCTGTTCTTGTTCCACCTCTGCATTTCTGCATTTCCTATACTTTTCCTGTGGCAATTTCAGTTCTCTGTTCAACACAAATAATTAACTGGAATGGAGTAATGCCTCCCCCCCCCCCCAAAAAAAAGAAACCCAAGTCCTTTGTACTGAGAAACACCACATCAACTATCTCAAACAGTGATATATGGGAGATTGTACAACTAAAAGACTTATCTGCCTACAGAATAAAGTGAGCTAGGGACGATTTAGAATTAGTGCTAAACCTCAAAAGGTGTTGGGGGAGGATTGCAACCACATTATAAGAAAACGGGGACTACTGATTTGGTTGCTTTTGAACAGCCATTTTCAACCACTGTGCCTTGGCACACTGGTGTGCTGCGAACGGTCTGTTGGAGTGCCGCGGGTATTTGGGGGAGGGTCATTTATTAATAGGGCCATTGGGAGATGCGAGTCCCCCCACCAACAGCATGGTGTACCTCGTTAAAAACTGATGGTGTGCAATTTGACAATTTTAGTGCCTGGTTAGTGTGCCATGAGATGGAAAAGATTGAAAATCACTGCTTTAGAAACATCACTGCCATTTCCAATCATGAAAAAAAAAATAGTTTTATAGTTTAGATTAGGGATGTCCAAACCCTGGCCCAGGGGCTACTTGCGGCCCTCAGGGGCTCCCAATCCAGCCTGCGGGGATCCCCCAGTCTCGAATGAGCCTCTGGCCCTCTGGAAGCTTGCTGCAGCCCGTGCTAGCCCAATGCAACGGCTTTCAGCATAAGGGCAACTGTCTGACCTCTCGCGTGAGCTGTGGGATGAGGGCTCCCTCCACTTCTTGCTGTTTCACATCTGTGATGCAGCAGTGACAGTGAAGGAAAGGCCGGCTTGCTTTGTGCAAAGACAGGCCTTGAGCTATTGTGAGACCTTCATTTATTTTTATAAGTTCCATCTCTAATATATTCATTTATATAAATTTATTCAAATTTGAGATGTAAATAAGTTCTTTTTTCCAGCCGCCATCACAGTGTCAGAGAGATTATGCCAAAAAGTTTGGACACCCCTGGTTTAGAGCAAGGGGGTCAAATATAAGAGCAGGATGCAGTCCCCAGAAGCTCTTTATCCAGCCCCTGTGATTGGGTTCTCCCAGTAGCGCCCTTTCAGCAGCATCACTTCTGCACAGACTCTGGAAGGAAGAGACAGAAGGAGGCTTCAGAAGGCAAGGAATGCTATGGGGTAAGGGGCAGACCAAGAGGGGTGACAGAGGGAGATGCTGCCAATGTGCTGGGAGAGCTTAATTATCACACAGACTGCCCTTTCAGCAGGTGCCTGGAATGCTATTTGGCCCACTATATGAAAGAAGTTTGACAACCAGGTTTAGATTGACAGCAGCAAAGCACAACATAATCTTGGCATCTCAGCCTCCAAAATATGTTTGGACACAACAGTAATTCCTTACAGGTATTTTAGGTGTAGTGATGACTCTTTGTACCTGTCTCTTGAGAGTGCATAGATATTAACTGAGGTAGGTGAGAGGCTGCCTACAATTATCCACTACATGGTTTCTCCTACTACAGTCTTTGCCAAACCTCTATCCACATGTCAAGAGTTGATGTCTTGCCCAAGAGTGTGAGGCAGAACGTCCCCAGTTCAAATTTCACCTCAGCTTCCCCATTTCCAATTGACCTACTTTACAGGGTAGTGCTTGCTGACAGAATTTTGTGAGGCAAATTGAATAAGCTACTACACTATCTTTTCTGTTTTCCATTGCATTTATACCTTGCTTTTCATTTCATATCAATAAATACAGTAGTATTATTTGTACATATGCCCATGGCCCCACAGCTAGTGCTATTTGGTTCCCCAGCATTCTGCCCTGTCAACATTATAAAGAAAGTCACAAAAGTATATATGTAGTGACATAACTCTTTATCCCTCATTCACTCTCCTCATCGCACAATACAACGATAGAGGAAATCCTTGTTCAGGTGAACCTGTTTCTTACTAGTATATTGCTAACTTTTTAACTACCAAATTTAAATATAAGGCCTTTCGCCTAGGGCTTTAATGTGCAAAACATTAAATGATGTCAAGTGTCATTTTATCATTGTGAGCAATATTAATATTAATGAGTGGTGCTGAGGAATTAACTGTGATATATTTAGCAGGTTTCGACAATTAAGTTGCAACCCTGCTCTCCATTCAAAATCAGTGAATACATCAAGGCAGCCCCAGTGGCGTTCCTAGGGGGGCATGAGGGTAAAATGCCCCAGGGCACCATGTTCCCAGAGATACCATCACCTTCTTTGTCCTCTTGCAGCCATCCAGGGGCCTTCAGCTGGGGAGGACGTGCACCATCTCCGGAGCCCTCCGGAATGTTAAAAATTGCTACTTTGGCCAAAAACCAGAACTACGTAGAAGGCCAGAATTTTTGGCCTTCTGGAGACCTCAGAAAGCCTTCAGGGGATCAGGAAGGCAACACACGGCCTCCCCAGCTCTCTGAAGGCCCCCAGATGTGGGGATGGCACCCTATGATCCTAGCCCCAGGCAGCATAGGGTCCAGGATCAACAGGGGGCAGTCCTACAATTAATTGTTTTAATGTTTGGTCTAACAGATTGGATATTTTCATATATAAGAAAAAATAAATTTGTGGGAGGGTATTATTTCTTTTTTCTAAAGGGTGATATGGGTTGAGGACCCAACTAAATGTGACAGTCACGGCCCAATTCTATCAGGGCCTTCCATGAATGGAACTCACACTCTGTCGACAGAAGGCTCAGGCCACTGGTACAGCAGCCGCAATGGGGTGGTCAGTGTGAATGGCTAGTAAACACAACTATGCTATCAGAGCACCCAGCCACCACAAATGCCAGTAAGTTGGGGGTATGTGGGGCATAGACAGGCAGGAGAAGGAACAGGGCAGTGATTGGGGCCGCTCAGAGCATATTGAGGGTGGGCAGGGGGTAGATATCGGAGGCAGTGGCAGAGCCAATAGCTGCTTCAAGATCATGACACTTCTCCTTGGGCCCATTTGGATTTATGCCGGCTAAAGAGCTGGTGCACATCTGAATAGGCCCATTGGGGATTACGAAGCAGGCAAGTAAAAAAATAAAAATAAAAAATAAAATAAAAATTATTTTATTTACCTTTCCTTTATGTCATGGGTCCCAGCTGGCCCACAGCATGCAGCAGAAACAGCACTGCTGCACATTGTAGACATCCTATCCTGCAGATATCCTATCCTGGCCAAGGATAGGATTGAACCTTAAACCTTTAATTGACAGTACAAGTGCCATTTTATCATTTAAAAAACTGCAGGGCCTGATCTAGTCTGGCAGAGTGTACAGAGACAGGGATTAACACTTCCCCCCCCCATGCTATTTCCACACTGCAAGCTATTATCGACTACAAATATCTCTTTTGGGATATGATTTTTTAAGCATGGAAACAGTGCAGAAAAAAAGTGTTTTCAAAAACCCTTCCTGCATGCCACACTCCTGTGCCAGTCAGTATCCCCTCATGGTTTATGTTTTGGTTATAAAAGGCCTAATTCCACTTCACTTCCAGGATAAACCAGGTTAGCTTGCAGGTTAATGGAAAGCTTATGTATTTTGGCCCTCAGTTTCAGAAGAGAAACACAAAATACCATCCACTTGTAGTCTGAAGGAGAAAGAGGGCACATTTCCAGATGCAAGGAGTGTGAAACAGAAGAATTCAAACACAAGCAATGAAAAGTAGAACATAAGGCAGCTGAGCCTTGCCTCAGGGTGATCAATACCAAAGACATCTCAGCTCAGCGCTGGTATCAGGTTATTAATTCAGGAAAACTCTTCCGACATAGTAAGTAAAAGAACAAGGCTCACATTACACAGGCCTACACTGCATTTTACTATCTTAAATGATAGGCCTATTCTTGCATATGTTTGGGGTACTGAATCCAAATATGGCACTGGTTTTGCCGACTGGCTCTAGTGTTAGGGGTAGCATAGCCACATTATATGCTGATACAAGCAGCTTTCTCGTGAGGCATTCTCTTGTCATGGGTCCCAGCTGGTCCACAGCATGCAGCAGAAACAGCACTGCTGCACACTGTAGACATCCTATCCTGCAGACATCCTATCCTGGCCATGACTTCCTCACGAGAGGAAGCTTTCTCGAGAGGCATTGAATTCTTCATGAGGACAATGCTTGAATCAGCATATAAATGGCTATGCCATACCCCCAAAACTAGAGCCAATTGGGCAAAACTGGCACCATTTTTGGATTCAGCACCCCAAAAATATCTTAAATTTGTTCAAACATTGCTGGCGACTAAAAAAAAGTTTTGTGTTATCATTCCTTAATCACACTTATATTCTTCCCCTATTTTTTTTTCTTCCTCTGACTGCACAGAGCCCTATGGTGGCAGCATAGCCTCAGCAATTGGCATCCGGACTGCATGGCGATGATGTCATCGCTGAACTCTGCAACCATGGAGTTGCAGGTAGTATACATTAGAGAAATGTTCAAATGCACAGGGCTGCGTTGGGGGGGGGGGGCCACAACCTACAGGCAAGGCAGCTCACATACAGAACTCCAATCTCCCTGGCATTTCTTCAGCAGTTTCAAATTTATTTTACATCTCACAAATCCAGACAGACCAACTGGGAAAGTAGAAATATCAAATACCTGAAGTGTCACAAGTCTGCTTGTCTCTTGGCTGATCTGTTGGAGGTACACTGTGTTTGTAGATGACGTGTGGCTTATTATGCTCTTCTTCGTACTCTTGCTGGTCCAGCGATATCAGCGGCTCTATGAAATAGTCCCCGTCGTGAGACCTGAACGTGCCTAGCTGAAAAGGAATGAGACACCCTAGTGAAGTTTTCGGTGGAACAATGCTAGAGACAAATGCAAGAAGCTCAATGGATTCATACACAGGGACCTAAATCTTCTGCTAAGAACAGCAAGTCAAGTGTAGGATTCCCTAGTTCTGTTTAGTACGACGGTGATACATACAGCATGCAACAAATTTGCTTTGCTTTGTCTGCTGTTTCACAAGGTTCTTTATCTAGGGCAGGGGTGCCCAAACCCTGGCCCTGGGGCCACTTGCGGCCCTCAAGGCCTCTCAATGCGGCCCTCATGGAGACCCCAGTCTCCAATGAGCCTCTGGGCCTCTGGAGATTTGTTTGACCTCATACTGACCCAACGCAACTGCTCTCAGCATGAGGGCAACTGTTTGACCTCTCGTGTGAGCTGTGGGATGAGAGCTCCCTCCACTGCTTGTTGTTTCATGTCTGTGATGCAGTAGCGGCAGCAGAGGAAAGGCCAGCCTTGCTTTCTGCAAGGCCTTTTATAGGCCTTGAGCTATTGCAAGACCTTCATTCATTCATATAAATTCATCTTTAATATATTCATTTATGTAAATCTATGTAAATTTATTCAAATTTAAAATGTAAATTAATTCTTTTTTTCCCCTGGCCTCCGGACACAGTGTCAGAGAGCTGATGTGGCCCTCCTGCCAAAATCTTTGGACACCCCTTTGTGGTCCTCCTGGACAAAATCTTTGGACACTTGTGATCTAGTAGACCTAGTAGATTGCATTTTTGGTGTACATCTCAGTATTGAACCAAATGTGATACGAGTTCAGTCGCATCATTAGCCCTTGCTTGCTTTTTTCTGGTATAAATAGCATATGGGTTCTGGATCAAGAATGCACCTCCCACCATAATTGGAATCCTACCCTCACTCACTACTTAGAGAAGAAAAATACAAGCATACTAGGACTACTGATGTGACTAATGTCACAATTTTGGCCTTAAGATATATATAGTATACACCTAAAAGTAAACATGACACATATTCGAAAACCTGTATTTATTACAGGAGCCATAACTGGTAAGGGCTCCTTGTGGAGTCTGCACTTGGTAGCAAACCTAAGTTTGCAGAGATGCAAGAAGTGAAATGACCAGGGATGTGCTGAAGTCACTGAGCCTGAGTCACGAGTTGAATCACAAGTTAGCAGCCCATGACTCGACTTATGAGTCATACAGTGAGGCTGTCGCAACTCAACTCAAGAAAAGTTTCAAGTCTTTCAAGTCCCAAGTCATTTTGAGAAATGAGCAGAGTCGCGAGTCAAGGACATCCCTGAGCAAAACTTCCCTGCCTCCTTTTGTCCCTCCTAGGCTTCTACAGAAAAAAACCTCCAGCAGTTTGTTGCTGGCGCAAGAACCCCTTCCCCCATTCCTCTGGTGCCTTCTTCTCTCTCCTCCCTCACCTAAAAAAAAAATTAAACCATTCATTCCTATGTATCTTGAAGAGCCCCCTCCCCCTGTGTCCTGGCTGCCCCTACCTTCTGTTCCCGCCCACAACCTCATGCAGCCAAAAAACAACAACCCAAGCCTTCCTCCTCCCCTCAACCCACCCCACCTCTGCCTCTTGGAGCCAACCTACCCTCCCACCACGTCTGCTGCTGCCGCCATCCTTCTGAAGGCTAAGCTTCCAATCGTCCATGAGGTCTTTCGGCATAATGTGGAAGCAACGAAGGAAAAAAAGGTAAGCAAGAATACACACACGCAAGGGATAGGGCAGTGATGGCGAACCTTATAGAGACCGAGTGCCCAAACTGCAACCTAAAACCCACTTATTTATCGCAAAGTGCCAACACGGCAATTTAACCTGAATACTGAGGTTTTAGTTTAGAAAGAACAACTCATATATTAACATCTTTTACCTACTATTACTTGTAACCCGTAATGAACTTTTCCTCTAGAACTTTGTCCAATCCCTTCTTAAAAGCATCTAGGCAAGTTGTCATCACCGCTTCCTGTGGCAAAGAGTTCCACAGACCAATTACATGCTGGGTAAAGAAATATTGGCAGGGAGGGGGTGGCTGCAAGAACTTGCCACTGCTCATTTTCTCAAACAAGAAAAATTTTTTTTAAAAAAGCCCCACCCATGGAAGTGGGCTCTAGGGCTGCAATCCCAGCCACTCTTTCCTGGGAGTAAGACTCATCGACTCTAATGGGGCTTACTCCTGAGTAGACATGCACAGGAGTGGGCTCCAAGGTTGCAATGCCTGCCGCCCTTTCTTGGAAGTAAGCCTCATCTACTGTAACGGGGCTTACTTCTGAGTAGACACGCACACTGTAATGGGCTTACTTCTGAGCAGACATGCATAGGAGCAGGCTCCAAGGCTGCAATGCAAGCCACCCTTTCTTGGGAGTAAACCTCATCGACTGTAACTTCTGAGTAGACATGCACACTGTAATGGCGCTTGCTTTTGAGTAGACAAGCACAGGAGTGGGCTCCAAGGCTGTCATCCTAGCCATGCTTTCCTGGGAGCAAGACCCATTGACTATAATGGGACTGACTCCTGAGTAGGCATGCATAGGATTGGGCTCTCAGGCTGCCATCCTAGCCACTTAGTAAGTTCAGGGCTGGCACCCCAAAGCCCACAGCAGCAGCTTCGCTGTGCCCACCCACATGCGAGCCACCCGCCTTACCCCAGACAGGGGAGGGAGGAAGTGCTTCCATTGGGCTGCTGGGCAGAGGGGCGTGTGATGTGAGAAACGTCCCCTCACAGAGCCTCTCAGCCTTCCTGCTCCCAGGGTGGTCTGGCTAGATGGGGCGCCTTGGGAGCATGCCTGGGTCTTTGGTGTCAGCCCCCCATCTCCCTCTTCCCCATGCTGTCTGTTCCTTCCCCCCCCCTTGGCCTTGCCCCTCCCTCCTTTGCCCTAGCTGCTGCCAAGCAGGAGGAGGCTGACTTTGTGGCTGCACGGGCTCCTTAGGCAGATGCGCTGCAGCTGCTGGTGCCATCCGGGGGCGGTGAGCCTAGATGTTTGCACCTGGCAGCTGGGGCAACGGCGCACGTGTCCACAGAGAGGGTTCTGCATGCCCTCTCTCGCACACATGCCATAGGTTAGCCACCACTGAGATAGGTGACTTGAGTCATTTTGAGTCCAGAGTCACTGGCCTTGAGTCATAGTTGAGTCAAGGTCAGTGATATTCACAACTTGACTCATCAAAAACAGTCTCTTAGCATGACTCGAATCAAGTCGTCAAGTGCCCGTCCCTGAAAATGACCCTAATGCATATTAGAAAACATGCACCGCAACAGATTGCATGGATGCTTGGTACTCTCGAGTCCTTGATGAACTTTTATTTAAAAAAAAAAAATCACTTGCAAACATTGCGCAAACTGCACACTTACTGTACCAGAGCAATATACCGTAATAGAGCAAACAAGCAAGAGAGAAGTTCTCGGGTGTGCTGCATTTTACTCATTCCATTCGTAGGCTCATTGTCAAGCTGCACCTCAAGTTATTTAGCAGTTATTTATTTCTCGGGGCGGGCGGGGGGGGGAACTAAGGCATTACCACAGAGAGGACCAACCAGCAGAATGTGACAGGGATCAAGAGCTGAGACTGCCACATTAAGGAGAAAAATACCCTCTTCTCAAGCTGATCTCATAAATACATGCTCAAGATAAGTTAAAATAGTACACCTTAGCTACTTCTAAAGACACCCACTGCCTTTGTTCCTTACAGATGCCTTCAACAAAACTTCCACATACTTTTGGCTGTCCATCCCTCTGCTCTCACTGGGAATGTGAAGGAAAGATCTCTCTTGACATTTCCCTCTCCTTTCTGCCTTAAATTTCCAGATCCCAAGGGACTGGGAAGTTCCTGGACTCCCTTAAGGTGGATCTCAACAAGAAGACACAAAGCCTATATTAGGGTGATGGCCCTGTGGGTGCAAATTCTTTCTTTCCTCTACAAGCCTTCCCTGTGATACATATGTGGACAGCTGACCTGTTTCCACCCCCTGCTGGATCTCTCCGCAAGAACCCTGGGCGGCTGTCCCTCCTTCCCTCCCCTGCCTCCGCCCACCGAACATCACAACAACAACAAGCACGGAGAGTTACTATAACTGCGCAAGCAGCACCTTGGAGGAAACAAAGATTGTTTTGGGGTGGAGGAAGGGGGCTTCCTTTCACTGTACTCCTTTTGATGTAGGGCACTGCCACTGGACACCCCAACAACAGGACAGTCCTGCCTGGGTGGTAAGTATAGCTAAACTCAGCTGCTTGCATTTCTGCCTCTAGAATAGAGAAGGGAATTAGGGGGTGGAGTGGCATATTTTGTCTCAGATGTAAATGAAGAGCAGAGAGCAAAGACCCACACCTTTGGCCCATCCAGGCAGAAATCTACAATTTTGGCTTTGTCTTAACTCCTGACAACAGAACTCCCAAAAATTGGAAGTGAGAACTTAACGCAAGTGCTGTTTCACTGCTTTGAAAGATTACCCCTCACACACACACACACACACAGCACTACTGCTGTTCCTCTGCCAAGACCTGTCCATCATGTGACAGGTTCACACTTTTCAGACCCAAACGCATTAAACTGAGTTTAATATGGGATCAGCAAGGAAGTGTGCCTAGAATCACAGAGTTACTGAGTCAGCAAGGGCCGTGCAATCTCCTCTCTAAAAGAAAGTGTTGTCCCTAGAGGGAGTGAGGGGGGAGAAAGCCCAAAGCTGCTGTTTTTCTCCTTCCACCTTAAATGTCTTTGGCTGCCAGGCTCAAAGCACTACTCTTGTTTGGGGTTCTGACTGAGAATCCTCCTCCCCAGTCCACCCATCTACTACCCCCTCCTCCAAAAGCCGACTGGGGTAACCCCACCTCCTTGCTTCCGCTCCCACTGCTATCCCAGCTCACGTCAGAGCCCCACAGTTTCCCTGTGAAGTCTCCTTGGACACTGCTACCTGGCTCTCATGACCTTGCCGAGAAAATATAGAATTCGCTAATTACCACTGCTTGTTCCTGGCAGTTCCCGGGTTTCTCCATTCCCTCCCCTCCTCCTTCCCATCAATCAGCCTGAGCCCTCTCAAAAGCCAACCCTTTGATTCTTGATCCATTCCTTTTCACCATTGGCTTCAATAATGATTTCTTAACTTTCTTTTGCCCTGGTTGTGAAGGAGATGAAGTTGCTTATGCTTTTCTGGCCAGCTTTTAAAAGACTGCTGGGAGTTGTTAAAAATGTAAAGAGGACTTAAAAAAAAAAGCAGAGAGCTTCTAATGCCCGTTAGCATGACACAACTTTTCAGAAAGAATAGTTTTATTTTGTCTGTAAATTCCATGCCTGTAAATTAGCTCCCTCT
Organism: Tiliqua scincoides; assembly: GCF_035046505.1. Classification (NCBI taxonomy): domain Eukaryota; kingdom Metazoa; phylum Chordata; class Lepidosauria; order Squamata; family Scincidae; genus Tiliqua; species Tiliqua scincoides. Next base: position 241,532,902 of record NC_089822.1, on the reverse strand, counting down.
ATAATCCCTTGTACAGAACCATGACAAGGATTTTTTTTTTTTAAGCTGGAACATCATTCCCAACACCCAATGTTCTCATCTTATGTATATCACCCTTGATATATCACCCTTAACTCTATACAGAGAATATGGGCTATTAAGATGTACCCCTTGAGTTACAGCTGAATCCAGCAAAGAGTGAAACAAGCACTTACCATCCCAGAACAGAGGCTGATGACTGCAGTGTGTTGGGGCTTCGTATTGACATGTCCTCTATAAAAGCAATGCTTAATATCACTCTCCTCCTCAGTGTAAAAGTCTGTTTGGTTAACCCCAGGTTCTCCCAGGTGGCTGACAGTGAAAAGTGGGGCAATAAATCCTGAATGGGCTGTAAGGTTGAAAAAGAACTGCTGCCCAAACGCTGAGAGCTTGTAGTGAGCTTGGGTAGTACTGGAAGAGGAGGTGGAGGTAGCATTCAGGCCCCAAGGCTCAGTGTCCAAAGGAAGGCTTCGCTTCTTTCTTTGAAAATGGACTTTGTGAGGAAAGGGCTTGCCGAACTCGTTCACCCGGGTTGGAGTTACTATCTCGTATTCGCTCAGTGTCTCCAGAAGTTTGGCTGTGGAGAATTAACACCAATGTGAATAGATACGCATATGTGCCTGTGTTATGGGGCTGGGGGGGAAGATATTAATTCTACCACGTGGGGCAACTACAGTAAGTGGTGGAAAACAGTGCAAGGTGCTGGACAAATCACAATTCCCCAAAGAGTGGGATCTCCTTCACCAAATGTTTGGCAACAACTGCTAACTGGTGGATACTTTTCCAAAATGCTACTCACTGAGCTCAGAATCTCAATCTGTCTCCCTTCCCTCCCCACTCCAGATGTAATTTAGATTAGGATTAGCAAACTCCAGATTAGGAGCCTCAAACTGGGGTGTCCAGCAAGCAGCCTACAGTTAAATAGGTAAGACGGCAAATAAATTAGAGCACTGGCCCAGAAAGCTCCTGCCAAAGATGCCGGGAGAGCTCTAACAACTTTTAGCTCTTATGTAACTAGGCTAGGCAGTGCAACAGGAAACACAAAATAAAATGTAACCCTGTTTTTAATTGCATGGGCAGCCTACAAACCCACTCACTGCAATATACAGTCCACAGGTATGAATACACCCACATTACAACCCTAATATAAGAGAAGCCCATCCAGTGTTGGGAAGAGGACACTTTTTGAAAGCCCTGGGCCACTGCAAGCAGCATCTCAACCTATCAATAAACTCCAGTGCACATGTACTGATCGCCAATGGTTTTAAATGATGCACCCTCCCCCTCCAATTCAAAAGATTTATTGGGGGGGGGGGGGACTGAATAAGCTGCAATGCAAGAAGCAAAGTTTCAGGAGGAACAGAAGTTTGCAGCCCGTAAATAAATATGCCACAGTTTTGTGGAGGGCTGTGTGTGGATGCTTTATTTTTTGGAAGCCTGGGGTGAGGATCGAAACTTTCTAGCCACAGACGACCAAGCAAGGAGGGTTACAAGTGCTCTGGAACCTTAAGCATACATTGGGAGGCGGAGCTGCTAGAGGATTGGATACGTCCGGAGCCACCGCTGCCTCATCAGTTGCATTGCCTGGGCAAGGCTTCCACCAGCCCTCGGTCCACAGGGGGACTGAGAGATTGACCCCCTCCCCGATCCCAGCAAAGCCAGGTCCAAAGTTTTGTCTCATCCAAAAGCTTGGAGGCTATTCGGCTGCTTGCAGCATCTTACCTTGTCTCGGATGCAACCCCTGCTTCCTTGCTCTGGCTGCTGCACCGGCTAAATTCAAGAAGCCTTGGAGGAGGAAGAGCGTGCTTAATCCCACTGCCCATAACACAAGCTGCATGGTGGTTTGTGCCGCTTCGCTGCCGCGATCAGCCTTTCCACCCCCCCTTTTTGCAAAAAAAAAAAAGTGGTCCTTCCCTTCTTGAGCCTTTGGGGGGGGGCGGAAAGGGGAGGGGAGGTGGGTTGGAGCCAAAACTTCAAGGAGCTTTTCCTCTGTGGCTGCCCCTCCTCCTCCTCCCCCTAGATCCTCCTCCTCCTCCCACAACTTCACTTTGATTAAACGTGGGGGACACTCTCCTCCAAGTCCGCAGCTGCCCACTCTGGGGAGTTGATCGGCAGGAGCAGAGAGACTGGAGCCCGCAGGAGGATCGGATGCACCAGCATACTGTGCAGTAAGAGGGGGGCTGGCGAGGAGACAGGCAAAAGACGCGGCTGCACTTTCGGTGGGCTGCCTTTCCTCTCTCACTCTTCCCCCCCCCCGTTTGCTTGCTGGACTGGAGTGCCTGGGAAGTGCTTTTGGATACCAGAGGGGCGGAATCTTGCAGATCAAATGCCCAGAGATCCCGCCTCTCCTTAAGGAGGGGAGCAAGTGGGGGAGTCCCTTCCTTCCCTTGATCCTGGTCACTTTTTTTCCCCCCTAGGCAGCAGTCCCAAGGAGTCCAGCGAAAGAAAGTCCTTGTGCGCGGGCGCGTGTGTGTGTTGGAGCGGTGGGGTGAAAATATAAGAATAAAAAAGACAGTTCTATAGAATCGAGGCCAAGACCAAGTTATGCAAGGATCAGAGAGCGCCTCTAGCCTTCTCCTTTGAGGAGTGATCACAGAGAGAGAGAGAGAGAGAGAGAGAGAGCGCATTCAGCAGCTTGAGGTGCCCATAAAGTGGCACAGAAGAATATGATCATTTCAACCAAGTTTTAGTGGCTGGGTTCCGATTGGGCACTCCGTCCTCTTTCCCACCCACCAGCCACCCACCTCCCTTGTGAAAGCCTAAACGGCCTCTTTGGAATGGATTCTTCACTATAATTTGTTCTTCTAAAAGAGGGAAGCCACTTTGAGCTTTTGAAATTATAGAGGGCAGCCAGTGAAGTTTGCATCTCTTTAGCCTTCCCTGGATTAAGAGTTAATCTGGAACAATAAAGCACTTTATTAATACTTTATGGAGTGTGAAAAGCCTTTGTCATTTTGCTGAGCTAGGGGCTCTCTCTCTCACTCTCTCTCTCTCTCTCATCAGCACAAAATCTACCTCTGCCTTAGATATTTTCATTTCTTTTAAGACCACCAAGAACCCAATCCTATGCATGTCTACTCAGAAGTAAGTCCCATTATAGTCAATGGGGCTTACTCCCAGGAAAGTGTGGATTCCCATACTGTGGTAGCCCAAGACTGCAATCCTATCCACACAATGGGTAGCCCCATTGACTACAATGGAACTTACTTCTAAGTAGACATGCATAGGACTGGGCTCTAAGGAAGTGCAATTTTTTTGGTTCCTTTTATTCAGCTTGGAGAGGATGTGGTCAGTGTTTTCATTTATTTTTAAACCTGCAAAATATAGGCTTTCTCATTACAGACATGATCCCATCAAAGATGAATGACATTCAAGACTATAGTCCTGTGTATAGTAGGTTGGAAGTAACCCTTGCTTACTATGTTCCATGTAATTCAGTGGAACTTCTAAGACACAACATGGCTAGGATTGAATGTATGCCTCACTGAAGTCCAGGGGAGTTTAAGTTAACCTATTGGGCAAGGCAATCCTGCAGTTCAATTCAAATGGCCACTCTTATGTCAGAGAGACAACAAAGCAAAAAATGTTGGCCACCGATATAGTCTTGCTAGTGATTCCATTGCCACCGACCAATAAGAATGATACTTGCTGCTGATGCCCCTCCCTACTCTACTCCTGAATGGCAGGCACTGATCAAAATGCAGGGCCAGCCCACATTAACCATGCACACAAAGCTTCAATATTTGCTTGACATCAGCAGAACATGACTTCAACTGTAACACTGAGAAAATACCACAAAAACCATCCCAGGTAGACTCCTAATATAGTACTTGATACTGATTCTCAGACGGAGTAAATAGTATGGTGAAACAGGAGATTAGTTGCGTCCCATCCTCATCCAACTAGGCCCTAGGGGGAGTAGAGTAGTAGAAAGGAGAGGAAGCCCATCACAGATTACAAACCATGATGGTGTATGTAGCATCCTGGTTTTAGAAGTAGGCTACCTCAGAGTGCCATACAGTGGCGGGGGCGGGCGCAAAAGCTCCAAGCTCCTTTGGGCCTTGTGGGGCGGCACAACCAGCCTGCTGCACCACCTCCACTGCCAGCTCGTCCACCGTGCCACCTCCACTTGCCCTCCAGAGCCATTCTGTGAGCGGCAATCCTAACCGTTCTGAAAGCCATTTCTGCCCAACGTTGCACATACGCAACAGGTACCAAATGTGTACACCTGTGGCTGGGCATAAATGGGTTAAACAGTACTTCTGGTTTTTGTCAAAAACCTTAAGTACTGTTTAAGAGCGCTCTAGAAGCCTCAGAAGGCTTTCAGAGCTGCTAGGAACACTACAAGAGGCTCTGTGCAGCTTAGGTAAGTATCTGGGGGGGGCGACATGTTGCAGTCCTGTACCCCAGGGCAGCACAGGGGCCTGGTCCAAAACTGATGCCAGATGCAAGGGAGTGGCAACAGGATACAGGTGTCTTGTCTTGTGTGGTTCCAGAGACATCTAGTAGGCCACTGTGAGAAGCTAGACATAAGTCAGCAACTGTTACCCTGCACATACCCAATCCCGTCTGATCTTGGAAGCTAAGCAGGGTCAGGCCTGGTTAGTACTTGGATGGGAGACCGCCAGGGAATACCAGGTGCTGTAGGCTTATACCATAGTCTTTCGAGACTGAAGATTGCCAACCAACCATGAAGCTAGACTAGGCACTTGGCCTCTCCCAGCAGGGCTACTCTTATGCTCTTAAGTTTCCAATATATCCTCATACAGTATGCATCCCCACATCCACTCTGTGACGTATGTTGAGTGACTTGCCCAAGTGCACCAGTGAACTTTGTGACAGTCAAGTGCTTGAAACCTCATTAAATTCAATGGGTGAGTTGCAGCACAAGTCTAATTCTTACTCAAAGTAAATCCAGCTTGATTTAAATGAGACTTGCTTCCGGGTTGTATATTTTTATAATGCGCCCTAACTAAGCGTATACCTACTATTATTCATTAAGAATATTTATATACCATTTTTCAATAACAAGTAGTTCACAAAGCAGTTTACATAGCAAAATAAATCAATATATGGTTGGGTTAATGCACTCTGCCCGCTCTGGTTAATGCACTCCAGCTGAAATATTGGGATTTCAAACTGTTTGATTTGGACTAAATCCTATCCACTATAAATAGTTTTAGGGTTCTGAGATTTTTACCAGGAACATTTCAATAACTTATGTGCATTTTCGCTCCTTTTCTTGGAAATCCAAGTTTCTATTGACTTTTAATGACAAGAATTTAATAAGAATTCAATAAGACTGCTTTTGTATTTTTTTGCTCCATGCCTGTGGTTATGAAGCACATAAAGCAAAAATCAAACACCACAGGGTTGGCAACCCCAGAATCACCCCATGAGCTAACCAACCCCAACCCTTTTACTTTCATTTTATTTCTTTCTTGGCTGTTTGAAGCCATGGGACAACATCCAGAGCTACTTGCTCCAGAGGACGAAAAAGTATGGATGCTACCTAGAGAGTCCTATTCAAGAGAGCACTATTCAGACATTAAATGTTGTTCCCACAGCTCTCCTTTGGGTAGGGCAACTGGGGTGGCTGCCCTGGACCCCATGCTTTCATGACCAATATATGGTCAAAATATAGGGGGCTCTTGCATTGGCTGAATTGCCCACACCTGTAGGGAAAGCTCTGGTTGTACCCAGGTACAGCATCCACAAGAGAATACTCTTAAAACCCTGTGCTGATGTGCTTACAAACCCTCTCCACTTTCAATTATCATGGAAACCAGAAGTGCATTTCTAAGGCATCCAGGAGGCTTTCTGACACCTGGGAAAGCCACACACCACCTCCTGGAGGTGTTCTGGCTCAGGCCAGGCCTCAGACCACCTCCTGGACACAAGTGATGGCTCCCACCCACTGATTCAATTATCCACAGCTTTTGGTATCAGTGGCGGGAGGGCAGTCCAGTGGCACAGATCCAAGTAGTCCAGAGCTGCACCAGGCTGCCCGGGACATGGGATAGGATCCAGCACAAGTGCCAGATGCTGGTAGTATCCCCACTAACCTGCAGTTTGCCCATGGGCCCACCCCTCACCCCTCACCTGCCCACCTGCCTCACCTGCCCATGGGCCCACCCCTCACCCCAGACCTCCACACTGGCCTGACTTGTCAGCGCAGGCTGACCTGTGTGCCCAATGTCCACTGGCTTGGGCCAGCTCCCTCCTCCAGAGTCATTGCAGAAAAGCCTTATGGCACTTTTGCAACACTCTTTGACCATCGCAAGAGACTTGCACGGGCCAAAGGTGCCCTCTGGATTGTGCCCTAATTTTTTTTTTTAATGGAATGGCTATTCTTTGACACTGGGTGAAGAACTCTGAAGGGATAGAAGTCAGAGTGAAGGGTAGCCATGTTCAGCTGATGAGGGCATACTGATGAAATTGTGGGAAAAGCTTCACCTGACAAATTTCCCCTTGTTAAAGAGACAGAAGGCCTGCAAGACAGAACTTGGAAAATCTAATCTGTGCTTGAGAAAGCCTAAATGGATGCAAAGATGCATCAGAGGTTGGTCAGCTTGGGCTGAAAACTCCGGTCCATTGCAGTGCCTATCTTGCCCTGCTGACCCGTGAACCTTCAGGACTAATGGTGGTGGTAGAGCCCTCTATACACTGTCATCAACCCAGTGTTGGCACTGAATGAATGGATGTCTGTGTGTGTATATGAAACTCAAGTTATGATGATATAACTGAGCTGACAGTAAAGTCACGCTTGGGTACAAAAAGCACTTGAGTTTAATTGCAAACTATGCATGTAAGCCTATCAACCATGAATAGTATATGTGCATTTAAATGACCAGATTTCCCTGCATTAGATATTAAATGTTGCTGTTTCCTTGTTTAGGAAACCCTAACTCACCTGGCTTGAAGAAATGTGTAATTAGTTTGCATACATCTACATATAAAAAGGGTGGCAAACTACTTTTGTAGTTAACATTTATCTCTGTATGTTAATTATCATCTTTTTGTTTTGCACTCCTAGTTGCTTTCATGGGATCAATTCCCACTCCCTGCTTAAACCATAACCATGCTTGAAAAGGCAGGGGAAGAGAAAAAATTCATTTTTCTATATTTTAGACATCTCAATTATGAGTATGGTAGGATGATGGCAGAAAGGGAAAGTGCTGTTTGAGAGCCCAATCCTATGCATGTCTACTCAGAAGTAAGTCCCATTAGAGTCAATGGGGCTTACTCACAGGAACGTGTGGATAGCAATGGGCTGTAAGGCAGCAATCCTTTCCATACTTTCCTGAGAGTAAGCTCCATTAACTATAATGGGACTTACTTTTGAGTAGACAGGCATAGGCTTGGGCTCGGAAAGAAGGAATGGAAATGGAAGCACAGGGTTCGTATTCTGCATTAAGTAACTTCAGGAAAGAGCAGGTTTACAGGATCATTCTTGAGTGTAGTCAAGAGAGAGTGGGGTGTGGAGTCCCCGGAGCTGCTTTTGAAACGTTTTCAAAGGGGGGGGGGTTAGACTCAGCAGAAGGCAAACTGAGAACTGTGTCAAAAGACTCACGTTAATGTCTAGGGCTGAGTTTCCCAAGGGCTGCCTGGAAGACATAGCTCATGTTACTTCAGAGTTTCAATCATATGCAGATATACCTTGAGGAAAGTTCTACTGAACACAGTAGGGCTTACTTATGAGTAGGCATGAATATGGTAACAGTCTAAGGCAGTTATTTTCAACCTTTTTCATCTCACAGCACACTGACAAGGTACTAAAATGGTCAAGGCACATCAGCAGGTTTTGGACAATTGACAAGGCACACCATGCTGCCAGTGGGGGGGCTCACATCTCCCATTGGCCCTATTAATAAATGACCTTTCCCCAAATTCCAGTGGCACACCAGTGTGCCACGGCACAGTGGTTGAAAATGGCTGGTCTAAGGGCCCAATCCTATCCAATTTTTCAGTGCTGGTGCAGCCATGTCAATGGGGCATGCACTGCATCTTGCAATTGGGGGGTAATCACAGAGGTCTCCTCAAGGTATGGGGACGTTTGTACCCTTACATCAGGGCTGCATTGCAGCTGCACCGGTGCTGGAAAGTTGGATAGGATTGGGGCCCTAAGGCCCCAATCCTATCCCCACCATTTTACGTGATTCAGTAGTGCCAGCAGAGCTGCATCCTATGGTGGGAAGAGGCATCAGACTGCCTGGGAGATGTAAGTAAAAATAAAAAGTAAATTTAAATAAAGGAGACCCATTGGAGGCTACCTGGTCTCCAGTGGGTCTCCTTGGACCTACACCAGCTATTTTGCTGACATGTGTCTGAGGAGCCTCAGGGGTGAATCCAGGCAGGGAAAGAGGGCTAGGATCCTGTTGCCACCAAGATCCATCCCCAAACTGCCCCTGCCTGGCCTGCTCCCCACCCCGATCTTCCCATCCCACCCCCTTACCTCCGCTGGTGCAACTTGGGTGGCCACTGGTACACATGTGAGGCTTTGACCATTTATGTTTTGCAGTCCCACAGTTCACAACTGCAGCGTGCCTCTTGCGGCACCACACCCATTCTTTTGGCAGTAGATTAGGAGATCTGCCCATCATATGCACCCAATAGGACTGGACTGCCTTGTACTTTTTATATCTGGAATATATTTAAATTCCATCTCTCAGTTTTCATACATCTGCTGTAAGCTATGATAACTCACTCCAAGAGTTTGGAATGAAATAAACTAGACCTTTAAATGAAGGACAATAAATTTTAAAGTAGAAATAAGTGTCAGAAGAACACTCTAATGAACATGTGTGTGTGTGTGTGTGTGTGTGTGTGTGTGTATAACTTAGTGGGATGTGGCTGTGGGGAGCATGGTCATGGAGAGTTCCTGTACTTCAAAATTTACCACCACAACACTGATCTGTTAACAATATCTCATGCCGCTTATAATGATTTACCTTTATGAAGATATTTGTTCATAATGGCAGCTTTTACTCACTGCAAATCAGTTTCACCAGCTGACAGCCCAATCCCGAACCCAGCGGCATGGCCCCGCACTGCTGAGAACAGTCTCAAATGCACCGCAACTCACGTTCACAGGGCTCACCGCCGAGCTAGCACCTGTGCTAGCTCAGTGCCGACTGGTGCTGGGCTAGCGCGGGGTGGTGGCGGAGGTTCCGCAGCCCAGCAGTGGATGACACTGCTGGGCTGTGGAACAGCAAACGGGGGCGGGGACGGGGGCATTCCGGGGAGAGGGGAGGCCAGTGTGATTCTGGGAAGGGGTGTGCCAGGGGGTGGGTGGGAGGAAGATTCGCAGAGCTCTGCTCCACATAATCCTAGGCGCCCATGATGGCTGCGTGCCTTACACGAGCGCCTTTACATTAGCGCCTTTACATTATGGGGCTGCCTCCTTTACCCGGGGAAAGGGGACGAATGTCCCCTACTCCCAAGGTGCCTCCTGTGGTAGCGCATTTCAGCGGCAGCCCTCAAGGTGCCGCAGAGTTGGGGCTCCCCGGGCAGCTCAGGATTGGGCTGCCCGTTAGGATTGGACTCTGAATCATTGTAAATTGGTCTACCTTTTGACATGCATGAAAATGTAAGTCTAGAGCAGGGGTGTCCAAACTTTTTGGCAGGAGGGCCACATCATCTCTCTGACACTGTGTCAGGGGCTGGGAAAAAAATTAATTTACATTTCAAATTTACATAAATGAATATATATATTAGAGATGGAACCTATATGAATGAATGAAGGTGTTGCAATAGCTCAAGACCTATAAAAGGCCTTGCACAAAGAAAGGCTGGCCTTTCCTTCACTGCCACTGCTGCATCACAGACGTGAAACTGCAAGCAGTGGAGGGACCCCTCATCCCACAGCTCACACGAGAGGTCGAACACTCGCTCTTATCCTGAGAGCAGTTGCATTGGGCCAGCACAAGCTTCAGTAAATCTCCAGAGGACCAGAGGCTCATCGGAGAATGGGGGCTCCCCGTGGGCTGGACTGGGAGTCCCTGAAGGCTGCAAATGGCCCCTGGGCCAGGGTTGGGGCACCCCTGATCAAGACAAATGATCAGAGCTAGATTATAATCTTTGTCCAGATTATTCCATATTCAGCTCTTGGAAGGCACCCCAATTCTTAAAATACTTTGGGTACGCAGTTTACCACTTATGAAGTGGCAGCTTACCATGGTGTACATGTGCTGTCTGACAAACCGGTAATTCATACTGTCCTGCCAAGAGATATCTTCACATGATTTTCCCCACCCATGTGCACTGAATGTGAGGAGGGGGGGATTAAGACTTGCCTGCTGGCCCCATTCCAACATGTGTGCAGCATTAGTATGAAAAGCTGTATGCATAGAAGCTGTATTTGTTACTTCCATTAACATACATTGAACACAAAAGAATAATTACCTTACCATAACCGATTGTTGCAGTCCTGTGTGTTTGGCCATTAGTCAAGAAATAACCTAGAATAAATCATTCTATAATGGCAACACTCTGTGGAACAAAAGGATTTAAAAGTGCTTAATGCTAACTATGTAGATTGTACGAGCAATTTTTTATATTTGATAATTGCTCCTGCCACTTCAAGTTGTATATTAAAAATCTACAATATACTCTTAGAGCAGTACTTTAAAATCCATTAAAAAATAAGAACAGTTTTATTTATGCTAATTTGGTTTTATTCCATTTATGTAATTCTAAGCTGAGTGTGTCAGGTAGTTATAAAAAACACTGTTCCCCTTATCGCATAGGCATATGAAAGGCACAGGCTAGCATGACTGCACTCATATTCTTTCTTGCTTGGGATTTTAAGGTTACTCCGTCCTTGAAGGCTTAGAGCAAGTAATTTCATTAAGAAACAAAATGTTCAAATATTAAAAAGAAATTAAATATTAAAGATGTTTTTTCAGAGTAAGGAAAACAAGTGAGTCACTGAAAGAATGCTTGGCTCATCCACAGCTGAAAATATATGCAATAATAAAGATTTTATATTACTATCAGTAAGATCCTATGTTGAAGCTATGCTCACTGGACAGGACTGAATCACTACTGTGTCCCTTGTGTTGATGGATCAAAATGGTGCAGGGGAAAAGACAGTGGAATTCTACCAGCAGAGTGTTACCCTTCTGTGGGCTGTGCAGGTGGGATATTGTGGGTATTTGTGAAGCACAGCCACACAAATACTCACTCACTCACTCACTCACCCTTAAGCTCAGTCTTTCAGTGGACTTTACCTTCCTTGAAACACACACACACACACACACACACACACACACACACACACACACACCACCCTCCAGAAATAAGTTTTAAAAACTCACCTTTTCTTCCTCCACTCAGAACTAGAGAGCTCAATGACATGTCTGCTGAGCTGCCTCACAACCCAATCCTGAGCTCCCCAGTGTGTGGGGTGCCACGACACCAAAAATGGCTGCTGTGGCATCCTAGGTACTCTGGGCAGCCACCAGTGGCTCCTCAGGGGAAGGGAAATTTTGTCCCCTTCCCCAGATAAGGGAAGAAGCCCCACAATGGGGCTACTCAATTCTGCAGCAGCTCTTTAGCTGGCGCAGAATCAAGGAGTCCCGTGTCAGGGTGAGCCGCCAAGTGGTGGACCACAGGCCCAGCGCCAGAGCTGGCCCAGCGCGAGCTTCCACTGGGCTAGCTCCAGCACTGGGCCCACAGTAAGGCTTACAAATATGCTTTAGAGCATGTTTGCCACAGTGTGCGCCAGCGGAAAGCCTGTGTGCTGGGCTCAGGATCGAGCCCTTAGAGAGGGCAAGCTTTGTGCAAGCTCCCTGCTTTTTTCATGACTTTCTTAAGAAGAGAACTCTGCCTGCTGCCTCCCCAGGGTTTGCTGCTGCAGGCATCCTGCCTTTTTTTTTTTCATTGGAAGCCAGGCATGATTGCTGTCTAACCTGCTGAGGCAGCTCTTCCGGCTGCCTCCCCAGCAATTGCGGAAGCAAGCACCCTGCCTGTTTGTCTTTGGAAGCCAGCCATGATTGCAGCTAATCGTAATGTCTCTGTGTGTGCTGCCTAACTCACTGACTGTGCTGGAGAAGAAGAAATTATTGTTTTAATTGTTTTTATCTTATACATATGTTTTGGCATTGTTTTACCTGTAAGCCGCCTTGAGTGCCCTTAGCTGGATAGAAAGGTGAGGTATGTATGTATGTATGTATGTATGTATGTATGTATGTATGTATGTATGTATGTATGTATGTAGAAAGAAAGAAAGAAAGAAAGAAAGAAAGAAAGAAAGAAAGAAAGAAAGAAAGAAAGAAAGAAAGAAAGAAAAAGAAACATTTTTCATTATTTGTTGGGTCCAGTGAGGCCTTGCCTTCCCAACTTGCACATCACTGTTGAAGGTGTAGGAGGCACACTGACTTAGCATCTTCTGCTCACTTAAAGATTGGTCCTGCTCCCCACTATGACATAACAGCCCATCCTATTCTGCATCACCTTTTCCAAGTGACAGCTACCAGCTGCTATTGCTGCCAGAGAACATTCCAGAACCTGAGAATGGAGATGCCTTTGGTACTCTGTCGAAGAGGTACCGCCCTCATCCCAGCTGAGATTGTGCTCTGTTGTCCATCACTCAGTCCACTCTACCACACCAGTTCAACAAACAAGCAGAGCTCAATGTTTTTTTTAATGCCCGTGGGAACTACTTCTGTATGGCATGCTGTGAGCACTTTGAGTGTGTGTTTTAGAATAGTTTTTTATTCTACAATATAATCTTTACTCCATTTGGCCTCTTTTATTCCTCGAGCCATTTAATTACTTCCATTATGAGGTCCCTTGGAGACAGAAGTGTTCTCATTTAGGCAAACTGCCGTAAACTTATCTGTGCCAATGGGACCGAGCAAGTTATAAATCGAATAAATAATATGGAAAATGTTCCCACTGGAGTCAGTGAAAAGTCTAAGATGACTCCCCCCTCCTTGTTTTACCCCCTCCAAAGCTGCTTTAGAGGACTGAGTTCTGAATAATTCAGTAGCCCATTCCTCAGCAAGGGAACACAGCCTAAATATCAAGGCATGTAGCATGGGACTGCATACTCTGCCTTCACGGCTACAGAGAGATTGGCACCAGGGAGTTGCTGGGGGTGTGGCTTGCACTGGGTGACACACATAAGAGGGGTGACATCATTGTTGGCCAAAAATGTTAAAATCTTAACAATGTTAAAATCTTGGTATTTTCAAATAATACTATCATTCGATGTGTAATTTCATGCTGTGTGCAATGACACAAACCACACTGAAATATATTCAATCAAAAGTTATAGCCAAAAAACTAGAGGGGTGGGGCAATGGTGCATCACCACACCCACCCAGGGCCTATGAGAGGAATTTTGTCAAGTCCCTTCCCAGAGGAGGAGGGGGGCAAAATAAGGCACGGGGAAGGTGCCGACAGCCACAATAGTCTTTGGAGCCCAGGTCTACTAGGCTACTTGATGCAGAGCCCAGGGATCATGCAGCACCGGCAGCTAGATAAAGTGATATGGGAAACCAAACACATTCCTAAGTTTCTCTCAAATCTTTGAAATACAGAAAATGGATTGCAGAAAATTAGCATCATTGTGTTTAGGCTCACACTAGAATGGACCAAAATGAACTTCTGCAGCTGCAGCAGCAGTAGCCCCACACCTGGGTCACTGAGCATCTATGCACTCCTTCATGGTTATGGGATCCACAAGCCAAAGAGCTACTGTGGCAGGCCAGTTTCCTCCCAGATTTGACACTGTGGATCATGGAGGCATTCCTGAGCCCAGTGCGTATGGCGTGCAGCAGCAAGTGACACTGCATGTGCGGGGCTGTGCCTGAGCATCAGGCGCAGACAGTGAGTTCAGGTGAGACAGGAAAATGTCAGATCTCAGGAAATTTCGGAGCCCCTCCTTTGGCTCCTGGGCCCCCTTTCTGACCCTGGGCCTGGGTACAAATTACCCCCTTTACCCCCCTCTCCTAGGCCCTGCACCCAACACCTGGGATGTTGCCCTGCCCATTGTGTAGAAGGAGGTCCATCACGGGGGTGACATGCTGGCCCCTCGCACTGGGTGATGCACACCCTAGTAACAAACAACACCACTGATGGATACACAAATGGGAACTGTAGGAATCGGGAATCTTGGTGAAAGGTCTTCTATTTTTCTCTTCTATTTGTGTTTTGATGAATGCAGGGACAGGCTTGTGCATATGTGCTAGGTGTCTACTAAGGTGCTAGGGTGTCTACTAAGGGTGCTAGGGTGCTAGGTGTCTACTAAGAAAGCATAGTCTTAATGTGATTAGAACTGATGGTAAGAGGTCAAGAGGAAGGTGACACTTTTGATCAGAACAATCACCCCCTTGTCCCTCTTTATCAGGCTGGCTTGGTTAGAGCTTCACCAGCACCAAAGAAAATTCCATGGGCAACTGCACCTTGCTTGCACGGAAAATTGGATCCTGCAACAAAAGCCTTTCCAGGAGCTTCCCGACAGCCTTGCCATGGCAAGCCTTGCCATTTATTTCACGTATAGTCAAATTGATAACCCTCCACCGTTTTCCCCCTTTGAGCGCTTGTGATGTGAGGGAGTGTTTATTTTGGTCTTATTGCCTTATTCCCTTTCTCTATTGTGGTTCAATTATCCTCACAATAAAAGTTTGTTGTTTGCAGCTTCTCTTGCCTCGCTCTTCATTCCCAGCCAAACCAATTGGCCACTGCACAGGATCCCAGCACATAAAATGGTTTTCCCCATGCGTGCATGTTAACATGTGTTTGAAAGCACACCAGGTTTAATAAAAAAAAAAGGCACATTGCAGTGCCATGAGCAGATGTGAAAGCGGTATTATTTTCTGTTTGTGTGAAGTCCGTTAGAAGGCAAACTTAAGGTTTTCCTTCAAAATTATGTAAGTTTAAAAAAAGGAGAGAAGGGCGGCTGGATTTGAAATTGCCTCCCACAGTGAAAGGAGGAGGAACAAAACAACCCAGAGTTGTACACTGCTTTGAGGACTGGAAAAAACAGCATCAAAATCTTTTATATAAATATTTTTTTACTTTCAGCCTTGATTTCAAGCCTGCCTGAAATTCTGGTGGGGCACCAGGTTACTAGAAGGAAGTGTTATTAGTCCTTCAAGACCTTGTCACAGCGGTGCCTGGCTGTCACTGTTGTTTTGACTGCAGTTACTGTGCTTTTTACTTTCCAGTGGAAGTGCACTACAATAATACAACTACTGTACAGTGTAGCACTGGCACTGCAGGACTAAGAATAGCCTGCCAATCAAATAGCAACTTTGCCAAAAGGATAAGCGTGTATATACCAATAGCTAATACCATTAAAAAAACCAAAACAACGACAACAACAACAAAAAACCCTCTCTTGTCCTTGGTGCAATCTCCAACTAATTTTCCAACTAGCAAATAATTTTCCTGGATACTACTTGAAGAAGGGGTTGAATGATGGGCCAGTGTCTCAGCTTTCACCCCTCAAAGTCTCCTGATGCCAAGTCCTTTTTTTTGACAGATACAGAATTTTCCCTACATCCCCTTAGCATCTCCTCTACTGGGGAAGATGTGTGTGTCCTCATCATTTAACAGAAAATGTGTGAAATTCTCATACAAAAACACTGATTATTAGTATCACTGAATACAAATTTGAAACTAATTTGAATACGTAGCGATAAACTTGCACTTCCAATCTAATTATAGCAGACTTACCAGTGGCCTCACTAAGGTTTACATCACCCAGTGCGGGAGACCAGTGTCACCCCCACGACGAATCTGCTCCCATGCAGTGGGCGGGGAAACACATTTTCTGTTAAATGCCCAGGGTGGTGGGTCTGGTGATGCACTATTGCCCCACCGCCGCTGGTTTTTTGGCTATAATTTTGATAGAATAGAGATATTTCAATGTGGTTTTTTTCATTGCATTCTGCATGAAATTATGCATTGAATGATATATAACATGATGGTATTATTTGAAAATACCAAGATTTAAAAATTCCGGCCAGTTGCTGTGTCAACTCCCCCGTGTGCGTCACCTGGTGCAGCCAGTATCCCCTAGCAATGCCACTGAGACCAAAAAATGGAAAAGGGGGAAAAGAGTTTCTTTAAAACCAGTTGCTCGATGTTTTACACGATTTGTGTAACCTCTCTGTATGTATTATATAGGCAAAAATGTTTGTTAGTCTAGTTACTATCTACTACCACTACCACTACCACCACCACCATGATTATATCAAAAGCGCAGAACAATTAACAATGATTTAATGATAGTGGGCCAACATCAGTCTTGTAAATCATCTTCCCCTTCATTTTCTTAAGTCTTAGGCTTTGATCTGGTGTAATATAAACCATGCTATTTTCTTTGCTTAGCACACACAAAAGTCCCTCTAGAATTGGGAGCACTATTTCAGTTTTGATAATTCAGAACATTACTCTGACAATTCTGGCAGGAATACCAGTGTTACCATGCTTTCAATAAACAATTCTCACATTCACCTTGGAAAATAATATTTTCTACATTGACTTATGGTGGGGGTGTGTATATATTAAAGGCTGTAGTCCTACCCACATGTACCTGAGAGTAAGCTCCATTAACTATAATGGGACTTCTGAGTAGACATGCATACGATTGGGCCCTCAGTATGTGTACATGAGTAAAAAGACCCTTTCTACAGGAGTGAGAGGTTCTTTTAAAGTATAATTTGACTGTGTCAAATCTCCTCTGAAAAGTTCAGCACCTTCTGAAAGTTTAAGGCAAGGATCTCCAAACTTTTTGGCCAGAGGGCTGCATCAAATATCCAGTGTGGTGTGGAGGGCCAGAAAATATATATAATATATATATTTATTTATTTAAATATATATAATTTAAATAAATAAATTAGAGATTGAACTTAGGTGAGTGAATAAATGAATGAATGGGCTCATTCATTCAACCTCTCTGGCCCTCAGAACACCCTCCAGACACTATCAGAGCACAGTTCTGGTCATGTTCAGTTGAGTGGGCCAGAGGATTTCAGGGGACAAGAGGTTGGCCGTGGGCTGGAAAGAGGCTTGCTGCGGGCCACATCTGGCCCCCGGGCAGGGGTTTGGAGACCCCTGGTTTAAGGTATTTATTTTCCTGGATACCTGATGTTTATGTGTTATGCTTGCTCTTAAAAAAACAAGGACTTTCTCTTTAAGATGATCCATTCTCCCCAAGGCTATTCAAAAGCTTATTGAAACCCACATGAGCTATCAAACTGTTTAGTTCTGCAGCACTTAAAATAATCTTAAAGGGTGGTGGAAGATGACTCTGCATATCAAAAAAGATGTGGTAATGTTGCCAGTTTTTAATTAGCTGGCTCAAAACATGAGCCTGTTCACCTTATAATGCTCATCAGTTACCTAGCTACTTTCTCCCCAGATTATCTCTGATTCTGAATTTAAGCCAATCAACTACTACCTTCTCTGGTACCTTGACAAATGTCATGGCAAAGAACCAGAAACAAGCATAGCCCATCCATGAGTCTGTGTTGCCACTGGACTTGTCCCCCAATTCCCATGGGGGGAGGATTTCCACATCTTGCGGGGTTGGATTGCACATTTCTATCCAAGAATGGAGGCCAAATGCTTTCCAGAGGTGGCTTTTAGCGTACCATACTTTATTTGGAGAATAGCCCAAAGGATACACCCAAAGTTTGCAACCCCAATCAACTTGCCTCTGGATCCAGGTGGTTAACCTCATCCCTTGCCCTAGGCTTTTCACATTGACACAGTCTTGGTCCCACCTTCTTGAGTGAATTGGGAGGGGGGGGGTGAGTTGGCTTGCATGTTGGTCCAGGTCAAGTGGTTGAATCAGTGTCTATAGGAAAGCCCCACTTTGGGGGCAAGGCTTGTACTCTAGGGAGACTCTGGTTCACCAGCCTGGGACCTGGACCTGCCCCTAACCTCTGATTAAGGCACCCACACAAGCAGGGACAGAAGTATGCACTGGTTCCAGGACTGCTTCTGCCCTTGCCAATTCAGGTTCAATTTGCTTTTCCTGGCTTCCTTTCTCATCTGCCTTCCTTCCTTGTTCCTCTCTCCTCCAAGGGTACTCCTCTCATTCTAGTCTCTTATTCATCTCCTTCCTTCACCATTGTCTTGCCCCTCCTCCACTCAGCTTCTCTGCCTTTCCTTCATACCTCTGTCCCTCTTCCTTTCCTCCTCAGGCATCCCCTTATATAAATGATTTTCAACCTTTTTCATCTCATGGCACACTGAGAAGGCACTAAAACTGTCAAGGCACACATCAGTTTTTGGGCAATTGACACCATGCTGTTAGTGAGGGGCTCTTATCCCCCAATGGTCCTATTAATAAATGACCCTCCACCAAACTCCCGTGGCATACCTGGGGACCATTCGAGGCACACTAGTGTGCCACGGCACAGTGGTTGAAAATGGCTGCCTTATATAGATGAGCCCAGCTGACAAGCTTCACCTGTGCTGGCTGCTGATCAGCTGGCTCTTGCTGGCCTTGTCCTACTGTGCATTGCTGGCTGCTGATGTCATTGGCCAGCTTCTTTGCAATGCATCACTGGCAATGGCTTGCAGGGCATCACTGGCAGACTGGGATCTTGGGGGATCCCAGTCTGCTGCAGGCAGGAATGGCCCACATAACTAATGAGGCTGTTATCCCAAGCAGCAGATTGGTGGGATGTACCCACCTTTGCCTGGCCACTCACCTTCTCTGCTTCTCCTTCATGCTTCTCCTTCTCTTCCACTCTGCCCCCCCCCCCCGTCCTTTTCCAATTCAGGGAACTGCAGCTCACTTGGAAGTCATTCCCAATGCAGGATCCAAGTACTCCCCCTCCCCCAAAAACAAGTAGCCATGACCCTATTCAAACTGGTATCAGATTCAAACTGCAGGACATTATCGTCAGCACTGTATGCAGTTGGCATTCAACAGCTGCCTTTGTCTTTATGGAGGTTTTTGAAGTATCACAGAGAACATGATGGATCAGTCAAGCATTTGGATGATGCTCAGTCTATAACTGAGGGGTTTTGAATGAAAGGATTTGGAAATTCCATTCCCTGGATGTTCCCTGAATCTGAGCTGCTGGTCCAACAGTTACCAGAACTTCAATAGGTACTACTTCAAGCAGTTGTGACATCTAGGGCAGTGTTCACAGACATGGTCCCTCACCAAAGGCTATTAAAAAAACTCCATAGTCAGGGAGTTAGAGGACAGGTCCTCTCATGAATTGAGAACTGGTTGAAGGCCAGGAAACAGAGAGTGGGTATCAGTGGGCAATTTTCACAATGGAGAGAGGTGAAAAGCGGGGTGCCCCAAGGATCTGTCCTGGGACCGGTGCTTTTCAACCTCTTCATAAATGACCTGGAGACAGGGGTGAGCAGTGAGGTGGCTAAGTTTGCAGACGACACCAAACTTTTCCGAGTGGTGAAGACCAGAAGTGATTGTGAGGAGCTCCAGAAGGATCTCTCCAGACTGGCAGAATGGGCAGCAAAATGGCAGATGCGCTTCAATGTCAGTAAGTGTAAAGTCATGCACATTTGGTCAAAAAAAGCAAAACTTCACATATAGACTGATGGGTTCTGAGCTGTCTGTGACTGATCAGGAGAGAGATCTTGGGGTGGTGATGGACAGGTCGATGAAAGTGTCGACTCAATGTGCGGTGGCAGTAAAGAAGACCAATTCTATGCTTGGGATCATTAGAAAAGGTATTGAGAGCAAAACGGCTAATATTATAATGCCGTTGTACAAATCAATGGTAAGGCCTTGTTGGCATCCTTCAGTCTCAGAAGACTACGGTGTCACGCTCTGAATGGTGGTTCTGGAACAGAGTGTCCTCTCCAGTGCGTGAAGCCTGGGTAAAGTAGGTATGGAGGATAGGCTGTTACCCATGCAGCAAATCCCCCCTCTCCACGTCGCTGAAATGGTCCAATGGAAAGGCAGAGGCCAATACGGTTGGTTCCAGCGGCGTCGCAGGAGTTGCCAGAACGTGACTGTGTTCAGCCATGAACTGCCTCAGGGACTTCGGCTCCTGATTTTGCCTCGAGGTTGACTCCTCAAGCCTTTTCCATAACTGGATGTAGCCACAAGGCAGTGGAGGTTTGGCA
Organism: Tiliqua scincoides; assembly: GCF_035046505.1. Classification (NCBI taxonomy): domain Eukaryota; kingdom Metazoa; phylum Chordata; class Lepidosauria; order Squamata; family Scincidae; genus Tiliqua; species Tiliqua scincoides. The sequence continues at coordinate 241,512,811 of NC_089822.1, read as the reverse complement.
TCAAAGTTTTCCTTTTCTCAGATGAGCTGCCTTCCCAGGCTGACGAGTCCCATCTACCCGGTGGCTGTTTAGTCGCCTCTTACAACAAGTACAGCCAAACTGAGGGCCTATTCTTATCCCCAGCCCCCAGGCTGGGTAAGGCCACACCTGGAGTATTGTGTTCAGTTCTGGTCGCCACATCTCAAAAAAGACATAGTGGAAATGGAAAAGGTGCAAAAGAGCGACTAAGATGATTACGGGGCTGGGGCACCTTCCTTATGAGGAAAGGCTACGGCGTTTGGGCCTCTTCAGCCTAGAAAAGAGGTGCCTCAGGGGAGACATGATTGATACATACAAAATTATACAGGGGATGGACAGAGTGGATAGGGAGATGCTCTTTACACTCTCACACAACACCAGAACCAGGGGACAGCCACTAAAATTGAGTGTTGGGAAAGTTAGGACAGACAAAATAAAATATTTCTTTACTCAGCGTGTGGTTGGTCTGTGGAACTCCTTGCTGCAGGATGTGGTGATGGCATCTGGCCTGGACACCTTTAAAAGGGGATTGAACAAGTTTCTGGAGAAAAAATCCATTACGGGTTACAACCTCCTGATTTTAGAAATGGGCTATGTCAGAATGCCAGATGCAAGGGAGGGCACCAGAATGAGGTCTCTTGTTATCTGGTGTGCTCCCTGGGGCATTTGGTGGGCTGCTGTGAGATACAGGAAGCTGGACTAGATGGGCCTATGGCCTGATCCAGTGGGGCTGTTCTTATGTTCTTATGACAATAGTGCTCTGGCACGTTGGCATGAAAAGGCGAACCTGCCAAAAAATTCCAGTTTCTCTACTCAGTGGTGTCACTAGGGAGGTATAGGGGGTGCAGGTTGCACTGGGTGACATGCACAGGGGAGGTGACACCACTACTGGTCAAAATTTTTAAAATCTTGGTATTTCAAATAGTACAAATGCAGAATGCAATGAAACAAACCACATTTAAATATCTCTATTCTATCAAATAATATAGCAAAAAAAAAAAAAACACCATTGGGTGGGGCAATGGTGCATCACCATGCCCACTGCTTGGGATGTTGGCCCGCACACAGCTTGGGAGGTGGTCCATCATGGGGGTGACGTGTTGGCCTCCCGCACCAGGTGATGCAAACCCTAGTGATGCCACTGTCTCTACTTCTGCTAAAGGAAGAGCACTTTCTTTCTTTTGCATCTGGTCACCTATCTGGAGATAACTGTAACAAAATCATGGCCACAACAGCAGAGTTAGGTCCCAGTGAGAAAGGTGGTTGACCTCCTCCTGTTCTCTTGTGCGCCAAATTTATATTGAGTGCGAGAGTCACGTTGGCTCAACTAGATGTGCTGTTGGATGTGCGTCAAGATTTTCTCAACATGCTTAACAGTCGCTAGTTAACGTTATCCTGCAAGGTCCAATTTTTGTAAACCACATCGGTCTATTAGCAGCTAATGTGATATACGTGTCTGAGCAAGTTAAAATAAACCCTGGGAATCAGAAAGAGACCAATCCATTTTAAAATTACTTCAGGCTGTTGGGCACACTTTTCACGCAAAGCCATTGTTCTCGTGTTCTGCTCTGGCTCCGGATGAAAGCAGGCCTTTGAAAGCTGATGGAGACCATACCCGTACTCTTGTGGAGCTCTAATGTTACCTGTTCCATGTCAGGCATTGCAACTCCAAAAGAGAAGGGCATGTGGAAAATCAGGGCTGGAGGAGGGAGAGGCAGAAACATACCAAACCGAAGAGGTTTCGGTTTTGTGAAGGTCAGTGTGAACAGGTGAACATCTGCAACTTGTTGGATTCAGAAAAAATGGCAGAGGTCCACTAATCACACTCCACGCATGTTTCTCACCCTCTGCTCTAACCCTCTGCTCTTGCTACTTCAGACTTACTTCTGAGGTGATATGCATAGGATTGCACTGGAAGAGTGCAAACCAGACAGAGTGATTGGCCTCCTGCGCTGCCTCAAGAGTGTCACACACTTGCCGTAAAGTACTTTCACAACTATGCTTGAGATGGCTAGGCCGGTGTGAGATGTGTGCCAGTCTCCCTGCACCAGATCTAGACCTAGAGGGTCTGCCAGCCAAGGCAGACCAGCATGGAGTGGGTGGGAGGGTGGTGAGAGGGTGGAAAGATGGTGAGCAGGGGGTTTTGGACAGGGGGAGGGTGGTTCCATAGGTGGATCGGGCCCCAGGAGGGGGGCAGGATCAGCTGTGGAAGCACAGGCCAAATCCTAAACCTCACTCCCGGGCTCTATGGCCTTACATGGGCTGCTCAGATTTGCACCAGCAAGTTCACCTGTGCAGATCCGAGTAGCCCCACAGGAGTGGCTGGAAAAATATCTCCCTATCCCAGGTTGCCCTCCAGTCAGAACCTACCTTGCGCTGGATACCCCACAGACCACTCGGCTTGCCTGTTCCAGCGCAAGTTAAGACTGGGCTGTGAATCACATTACTTAAAATTGGCTGATGTAGTCATATCCTTGGAGGTTACAGGTTCTGAGCAGACCACAGGAAACCTGGAAAACATAAAAAGAATCCTAAACAAAAAAAAGAACAAAAAAGAAAAGAAACTCAAGCATCTAACCATTACGTTTCAGTACAAAGCTTAAGAAGAATGGTGCCTTTTTAATTTACCTTTTGATCTTTTGTGTTTTCTATATAGAGTGTGTGCCATAAGGGGCAGTTGCTTTAAGGAAGAGCATGCAGTATTAAGATCTGTTGATATAACATTATACTGTGTGACCAGATGGAACTGACAAACCGATTTGGCTGTTCTGTTGTGGATAAGAGGGAGAGATACATCCTGCGATAGTAGTGATGGCCATCTGAATCACATTGCTTTTTCTTCTGTATTCTTTAAAACTAGCTCCAAATTTAATATCAGACGATAATTGAATTTTTTTCCCCCCCAAGACTCAATCAACAGATTTTTATGCTTATGATTAAAGACTCATCAACTGTGGAATGGTGCTAAACATCATCTCATGCTGTTGTCACCAGTTCCTGGGTGGTACAGTATTTGACAAGCTGAATGATTTTTTTATTGGCAGCTTGGATGTTACACAGATAAGCCTCGTATGGTTCCATACTGTGAATCTTTGCAGATGGGAGGCTCCGAGGGACAACAGGATAATCGTAGCCTGAATGAATGTAATATATGCAGCATCAGAAAGAATGAAACCGTAATCTGAAATACAAACTCAGCAAATATCTTCCCTACCATGAAGGATCTGTTTCTACTTACAGGCAGCTCTGGATATAATATTTGTGCAAATGTTGTTCTAAACATATGCACAATACAAAGAGATGGAAAATCTCATTAATATGGATCTCAACCGCAGATCCTTTCTGCTATATGAAACTGGATTAATGATTGCGATTATTAGGTGAGTAATCTGATTCTAGGGCTCTGTGACTACTCAAACTATTTTGAAAATATGGTCCATAGAAATAATGGAAATGAAGCTAATAAAGATTAATTTGTTGAACTTATTTCACCAAGACATAGACTTGATTGTTGTATTACTAAAATGACATAGGTCAGTGGTTCTCAAACTGTGGGTCTGGGACCCACCAGAGGGTCGTGACCCAATTTTTGGTGCTTCGCAAAACCAACAGGGCAGATTAGGCTATGTGCATCAAGGGTTAAACTAGCTGCTTCTTGGGGGGGAGAGCACTGCTGCCCAATCACTATTATAGCCACACCCCTTGGCATTTATAAATCAGACAGCAGCCTCTAGGGCAGGGGTGTCATACTCCTTTAAAACACAGGGTCAAAGTTAGCGTTCATGGTGCCTGCTGAGGGTCGGAAGTGACATCCTTAATTAGAAAGTGACATCATTAAGCAGAAGATGGCCAGAAATAAGCACTTTGTTCTCACATAGAAACTCATTAGCTGCAAATGACAGAAGATAAAATGTGCAAATTTTATTCATACTTTCAAAACATGAGAGAGCCTAATTGTCACGCTGGGAGAGCCCAATTATAATGGAGTCCAGATAAATTGCTTCCGGGGGCCATATTCAGCCCATGGGCCTTATGTCTGACACTCCTATTCTAGGACTTCTGAAAAGTTTGGGAACCACTGACAAAATTGGTTCAGTTCCACTTTAGTCTGTTTACCTGGGTACATTTGCTAAGAGCTGGGGTAGCATAACAGTGAAGAAATTCAGCTGTGAAGCAGGATACATCCGAGCCAGAGTCTAAAAAGACACCATGTTGGAGTTTGCAAGCATCCCTTGTAGAAACTGGCAACTCCCCTTCAAGTTTTCGTCAATTTCACATACAACCCCAAAGATCACCAAAATCATGGAGCTGGAAGGGAAATAAGAGGTCATCTAGTCCACCCCCGTCTGTAGCTTCTCAGACATATGCTCAGTGCAGAAGAGATGGCCAAGGCACTTGGAGTGGTGTATCATATCTGTTTGACTACTTTAAATGGAGTGCATCAGAGAAGTGAGTGGGGGGGGGCCGTGGAGTAGGGATGCCCTACTGTTCTCCTCCCAGCTGCTAAAAGGAACCAAACAGTGGGGTAGCTACATTGGGAGGGAGCGCTTGCTTGTCATGGCTGGGACACGTGGCGAGGTGCAACGACTGAAGGGGTCTCCATGATTGCCTGGCTGGCAAGATGCAAGCACACGGGGGACCGGGCTTCAAGTTTAGAAGAAGGAGGAGGGGGCAGGAGGCAAGCCTGCCATGTGGGAGGGGTCTGTGCTGCAGTGGAGTCAGCAGGATCAGCTTCGCAGAGGGAGGGAGAGGGGTGGGCTGGGGGGGCTGCGAGGACCACCACCACCAGCAGCAGCAGGCAAGGGACACCCAGGCACACCTGTTGATGGAGCAGGAACCAACAGACTCAGCCAGGTGAGAGGCTCCACTCCAGGACGCCTCTCCACACTCCCTCTCGCCTGCCTAAAAGGGAGCCAAACAGAGGGGCCCTGCACCCTCCAAGGATGAGGGAGCACGCACCTGAAAATCTCTAAGCATGCTCTCCTCTCCTTCGAATGGGGCTGGGCAGCAGCACACTCACAAAGGAAAAGCAGCACGCTGCCTGCCCTGCGCATGTGCAAGCCGCTCTTTTGGTTTATTCACTCTGTGCCTGGAAGCCTAAAATGGGGCCCCCAGGGTCTGTTTGCCCTTTTTCAAAATGGCACCACCCACTTCATTTTGCCCTTTCTCAAGATGGCGGCCACCAGCTTCTCGCGACCCATCAGAAATTGAATCACCACCCACAGCTTGACAACCTCTGCTCCACACAATTCTCAGTATCAGAGGCTAACCATGAGAAAGGCTCCAGACTGCAAAGAAGTTGTGGGCTATATACAGTTGCATTTGTTTCCAACAGTCCATCTACTTGTTGATGATTAGGATGTATGCTCCCTGACAACTTGGAAGGGGGAGAAAATAAATCTCAAGGTTGCATGGATTGCATGGGTTAGTCTTAAACAAGTGCTGAAGTATTCATTAGGAATAAACTACTTTTCAGGATCTTATCTTTTATTAAGCTACAACAGCATTAGAATTCTGCACAATCTAACTGGAGGAACATCTATGCTTTCCGATACTTTCATTTTCCATGGCACATCTCCCACACTGCTAATGCCCGATCTCGTCTGATCTCGGAAGCTAAGCAGGGTCAGGCCTGGTTAGTACTTGGATGGGAGACTGCCTGGGAATACCGGGTGCTGTAGGCTTATACCATAGTCTTTCCAGACTGAAGGTTGCCAACCAAACTGCCTAACCTGGGCTGGCTCATAGCATGCAGTGGTGCTGATGCAGCTTCCGTTGCATGCTATGGGCCAGCCAAAGACCATGGTGCGATGGAGTGGCAAGTAAACAACTTTTTAATGTACCCATCCTGCTGTGCCATGGTCACCAATGGGACTACTTGGATCTGTACCAGCCCATTGTCTGGCATAAATCTGAGTGGGTCCAGGGAGGCGTGTTGAGGCCAAGAAGGGGGCATAGGGTCAGTGGGACTGCTGCCACTGTTGAGCAGCTGATTATCATGGTGGTGGAATGGGGCAGCATGGCGGTAGAATGAGGCGGTGGGGGCAGGCAGGATGGGGTGTAGAAGGGCAGGATTGGCAGTGCTGGCATGTGCCACATTCTGTTCCCTTCCTGGGCCTTATGCATTGACATGGGGCAACATGGATTGTGCGGGCCAAAATTTCCCTATTGTGGCTGCCGGAGCTTACCCCAGGGCAAGGGAACAAATGCCCCCTTACCTCAAGGAAACCTCCAGTAGCCTTAATCCCCACATAGGATGAAGCTCAGCCCATCCTGGCCCTGCTCCATCTCTGTTTGGGGATTTGCGCTGGATTGGGCTGTTAATTTCATAATATCTGCCCAATACTTTTCAGAGCACAAATATAATCTTTCTCTGGATTGAATCCAAAGATCATAAATGTGAAATGCACCATTTCCAGAATAAAACACAATACAGCACATTTCTGTGGGTCATACTCATGATGCACTGCATATTAGTGGGAATTAGAAATAATTCTGATTCTGCACAGACATCACATTTTGTAAAATCCAGTATTTAAAAAAACATTTCCTTCTTGGTCTTGCACACTTCAGCTGTGTTCACTCAAGCTCTGCTCCTGGTTTTCTTTTTCTTTTTCTTACACTGTTCACTATTTTTGAGTTCAGTGAGCCTTCTTCTTCAGGGAGAGGTTATCACTTGTAAATATATTTTCAGTAATGGTGCCAGAGCCTTTGTTATAAATCCCACGGCATCCAAGATTTTCATCCCTGGCCAGGAAGCCAAAAACCTGCAGGTTCTTGGAATACATTTAATTTTCAATGTCTGCCAAGCAAAAGCTTTTGATCATGCATTGGTTCAAGGGTTTTTAATTTCTGGTCTAACTCTTACCCAGTAGCTAGTCCTTCTGCCTCTGGCTTCCACTTATCCCTATATCTCAATGTCCCTATATTGCCAGCGCTCAGAAAGATTTGATGCAGTATACATGCTCTCCACCACCTCTTTCTCTGTGGAGCACAGGCAGCTAGATTAAACACAGTGGATTCACATACTGTCCAACATTTGCCAGACAAAATAAGTACATTCCTTTAACGTTATGTGAAAATTACAGGTGTCCCCTGGTATCCACAGATTCTGTATCTGCGGATCTGATTCTGCAGTTTCCCTTGCTCCCAATTCTCCCGAGCCCATTACCTTTGTTTATCTTGTTTGCACTTGCATGAAGCAGTTGTATCTTGCTTTTACATGACGCTATAAGCAGAAAACTCTGACAGACAAGCAGGCAGGCAGCCTGCATGGTAGAGGGGACAACTCAGAGAATGTTAACAGGAAGAAGGAAGTCCACCTTGACCCCAGGAGGCAGATCAGGTCTGGGAGGGGGCTCAGGATTTGGTGTGTACCACTGCCACTGAACCTGCCCCCCTCCTGGACCCAATCCGCTGTCTCCCCCACTCCTGTCAGTACCCTGTTCTACCCAATTCTTTCTAATATAGGAATTCTTTCTAATATATTTTTCCCAACCCTATTAGATCAGCCCGGGTGGCCCAGTGTACAGGGAGGGTAGTGAATTCATTTCGGAGGGAGGAGGTGTTGCCGCCGACCTTGAAGCAGGCAGTGGTTTGCGCCCTCCTGAAGAAACCCTCCTTGGATCCCACTAATTCAAGCAACTTTCAACCAGTCTCAAATATTCCTTTTTCGGGCAAGGTGATTGGGCAGGTGGCGTCACAGCTCCAGAGGGTCCTGGAGGAAACTGATTATCTAGATCTGTTCCAGTCTCGCTTCAGGTTGGGGTATGGGACAGTGCCTTGGTGGATGACCTGAGCTGGGGAATGGACAAGGGGAGTGCATCCCTATTAGTCCTACTGGACTGCTCAGCTGCCTTCAACACCATCGACTGTGGTGTCCTTCTGTGTCAGTTGGCTGAGTTGGGGCTTGGAGGCACTGTTTTGCAGTGATTCCACTCCTTCCTGGCTGACAGATCCCAGGAGGTGGTGCTGGGGGATGCTTGTTCGGCATCCTGGCCTCTTAGGTGCGGAGTGCCGCAAGATTCTATTCTATCCCCCAAGCTATTGAACATCTATATCAGGAGTGTCCAAACATTTTGGCAGGAGGGCCACATCATCTCTCTGGCATTGGGAGCCGGGGGGGGGGGGAAAGAGTTAATTTACATTTAAAATGTGAATAAATTTACATAAATGAATTTATTAGAGATTGCACTTATGTGAATGAATGTAGGTCTTGCAGTAACTCAAGGCCTATAAAAGGCCTTGCACAAAGCAAGGCCAGCCTTTTCCTTCTCTGCCACTGCTGCATCACAGATGTGAAACAGCAAGTAGTGGAGGGAGCCCTTGTCCCACAGCTCAGGTGAGAGGTCGAACAGTCGTCCTCATGCTGAGAGCAGATGTATCGGGCCAGCATGGACTCCAGCAAGTCTCTGGAGGACCAGAGGCTCATTGGAGACTGGGGGCTCCCTGAGGGCCTGATTGGGAGCCCCCGAGGGCCGCAAGTGGCCCCCGGGCTGGGGTTTGGGCACCCCTGATCTATATGAAGCTGCTGGGAGAGGTTATCTGAAGGTTTGGGGTAGATGCCATCAGTATTCTGATGACACCCAACTCTTTCTCTCCTTTCTCTCCCTTCCTCTGAGGGGGCAGTTGAAGTACTGGGTTGTTGTCTGGAGGCAGCTGGATGTGGATGAAAAAGCTGATAAGACATAGGTTCTCCTAGTCTGGAAGTCCATGACTTGGGTATTGGACTATTGTACTACTCTGAATGGGATTACATTCCCTCTTGAAGGAGCAGGTCCACAGCCTGGGGGTGCTCCTGGATTGGCAGCTGCTCCTGGATTCCCAGGTGGCAACTGCGGCCAGGGGAGCTTTTACTCAGCTTTGGCTGACCCGCCAGCTGCAATCAAACCTGGGTTGCTCAGACCTGGCCACAGTGACTCATGCTCTAGTGACATCTAGATTAGATTACTATAATGAGCTCTATGTGGGGCTGCCTCTAAAGATGGTTGGGAAACTGCAGTTAGTGCAGAATGCAGCTGTGGTTGCTGGGGCTCGCTGGTTCGACCCTGTTGAGCCATTGCTTCAGCAACTACACTGGCTGCTGGTTTGAATTCAAAGTGCTAGTTTTGAGTTTTAAAGCCCTGTACAGCTCAGGTCCAAGGTATCTGAGGGATCACCTCCTTCCATATAATCCTACCCATCCTCTCAGAGGGTGCCCTAATAATTATGCTGCCACCAGTAGAAGTGAGGGGGGTGGCAGCAAGAAACAGGCCCTTCTCGGTGATGGTGCCCCATCTTTGGAATTCCCTTCCTCTTGGGCTTGAGAACAGCAACCTCTTTGAAGTCCTTTGGGTGGGGTTTTATTTAGGGAAGCTTTGAAATGTTGACATCAGGGGGGCTGGCGTTTTTTATGAAACGTCTTTTAGCAGTGATCTAATTGTGTCTTATTGTTTTTATGGGTTCAATTGTTTTATATTAATATTTTTAGCATTGTTTTTATTGCATTGAAATATTATTTTGTAAGATGCCTTGAAGGCCCTTAAACGCGGTGGAAAGGCAGGTATAAATAAATAAATAAATATTATTCCTAAAAACTATGATTTTCCACAATTTTTGCCACTAGTGCTATCACCCCCTTCCCATGAAGGTGTCACCTTAATAACACCTTATTGGTTCCATTCAGTGTCATAGTAACATCTCATTGCCTCTTTGAACAATCAGTCTTATTAGTCTGTTTTGAGTTCAGGGAATCTACTTTTCGTTACATAAGACAGTTGTATTTTTTCCCTGGTTTTTTGGCCATAACATTTGATAGAATGGAGATATTTCACTCTGGTTTCTTTCACTGAATTCTGTTGTAAATTACACATTGAATGGAATATAACACAATGGTATTATTTCTAACAACTGTGATTTTTGCCATTTTGGTCATTAGTGGTGCACGCCCCCCCCTCCAAGGGTGGCACCTGAGGCAGCCAGCACCCCTGCCCCTACTAGCTACACCACTGCATGCTGGAAAGTACATTGTGACAGTGGAAAGATTTGAGGCACTGGAGGAAAGCCTGCCGGTGTCTGCAGAAGACTAGCATGTGCTGGGGAAGGGAAGCTCCATGAGGTCTGGCTTGTGGTTGGGAGGACGGAAAGGGACATAAAGGGGCAGGAAGAAGGCAGGAATGGGTTTCCTTTATAACATATGCTACTGACCCCACCCCAGCTTAATCTCGTGCTGGCTGGCACGAGCAGGCAATAGGACTGGGCTATAAGATGGAACTGTGTATAATGTGAAGGTCTTGCAATGCTCTACGTAACTACTAAAAATTATTATTGTGCAAGTCCCATTGATTTCCATAGTGCTTATCGATGCTTAAACCAAATGTCGGACTGCAGGCTTATTGAGAATCTTATGAAGGATTACAATTGTTTAGGGATAGGTTCTGCTGTATTTCTGCTGTGTCAGCAATCTTCTTTCAGCTAATATTTCACTCAAATATATTTTTGTAGCGTGTGCAGCAACCTTTGGAGAGCACAGCCAAACTCTTTTTGAATACTTATGATCTGTTCTTGTTAAATGTCGTTTTTATACAGTACTGTACTTTCCCCCTTAACTCTGGATATGATCTTCTTACTGTGCTTGCTCATAGTGTACCTAACAGTTCCACTGAAATGGTTTTCTCGTGAGTAAGCACCTTCTAATTACGAGTAAGCACATTTCAAATTATAGTGTTGGAGAAGACTTTTGAGAGTCCCCTGAACTGCAAGGAGATCAAATCAGTCAATCCTACAGGAAAACAACCCTGATTGTTCATTGGAAGGACAGATAATGAAGCTGAAGCTTAAATGCTTTGGTCATATCATGAGAAGAGAGGGCTCTTTAGAAAAGACCCTAATACTGGGGAAAAATTGAAGTCAAAAGGAGAAGGGGATGGCAGAGGATGAGTTGGTAAGAGAGTGTCACAGAGGCAATGAACATTAATTTGGACAAACTCCAGAAGTTAGTGGTAGAGAGGGGGGCTTGCTTTGGTCCATGGAGTCACAAAGAGTGGAACATGACTTAATGACTGAACAAGCACATTTGAGCTAATACAATGATGTGGTGGTGAATCTGTGGGAACAAGTGCACTTGGGCGTGTGACCCAGGCATCCTTGCCAATAACATTATAAATAGTACTCAATTCAGTGCAAACACAGATGCTTCTTGCCTCCAAGCCAGAAAATGACTTGTGAAATGTGGAGCTTATATACAGGCCCAGGGAGCTTTTGGCCCTATGGCCATGTATTCTTCCATTAAAGATTTCATAATGCATGTTTCCATAAAGTAATCACTCAAACCAGCCCACGAGGAAAGTTTTTGGTTTGTTTTGTTCTTACAGCTGGGAAACCTGCGGCAATCAAATGCTTCTGCCAAAGTCAAGCAATTTATCAGCAACGGAAAGAAGAGGGCCCTATTTCCAATTCCATACGTTGTTTTCAAGCAAAACGAGGCCTATGCATTCAAAACCTGTGTACTAGTGTGAAATATAGGCTGCGAGACTTGGAGGTTTTGCACTGTTTTATTCAAGCTGTCAAACTTCAGAACAAATGATGAATTCTTTCCATATACATCCCCTTGGCATAGTAATGGGGGCTGCATAGATGCATCTCAATATTTTTACCCTGGAAGAAAATAACTTAAAAGCATCACCTTACTGCCACAGAAAACTGGTCATGGGAACCCTCGACAAGGACCCTGGAAATAAATAATGGATTATATAGAATATTGGAAATGTTTTTAATGGCAAAAAACCCCCACAAACCTGATCTGAAGGAAAGGAAATAATTCCAGGACAAATTTCCAGTGAGATGGCATTTCTTTCAGAGGTGTTGGAATCAAGAAATGTACTTTGGCTCTTCTTATACATGAATGCTTTTGTTATCTTAAAGAAATTTTAATCAAATTTTATTTTTATATAAAAATAAAATAAAAGTAACAGTCTGTTCTGCCATTTGCAGCTAATGTGTTCCGAAGCAAGAAAAAAAGTGCTTGGTTCTGGTCATCATCTCCTTAATGACATCACTTCCTGCTTAATGACATCACTCCTGAAACTTAGCAGGCATCGTGACTGCTATTCGGTCTGCTAGATTAAATGAGTTTGACACCCCTGATACAGGGGCTTCTTTTCTGCCATCCTGAAGCTTCCGATTCCAAAGGCTTAGCGCAGTTGTTCTCTCCCTGGCCAAACAAGCTGGCCGTGGGCATGGCAGCCATTTAGATGTCTTGAGTTCACTGCAGTGGTTCCTCTGGAATGCTGATGAAGTGGGCGTGCTGACCCTTGAAGTAACGCTACTTATGGGTGTGGAAAGCAAATGGAACAGTACAGCATTCCACTCGAAGCCTTAATTGCTTGCCATAAGAAATGAGTGCCTTTAGGCTATGGCTTGGTCACCACAGCTGTTTCTGAGGCCTTTCCTGGAAAGAGGTCCTGACCACTGGCACAGACTAATTCAAACCACCCACCAATTTTAGATAGACTGTGCTGTACTACTTGAAATATTTTGTCGGTACTAGTACCCCAGAGAGGTGACAGTCTAAGATTAGAAGCGGGATCTTCTTCTAAAAGAAATAAAATTACTGTATTTCTTGGCCATGAGTATAAGATACCAGATGGTTTTGGAAGAATATTAAACAGAAGACAAGTTTTCCTGGCATGCCTAAATTCATCGAGGAGTTGTGTTTATATTTACAACAGAACATTTCTTTTAAAGCAAAATTTGTCTGCATTGTCGGTTTTAGTTACTACGAAAATGTGAACCAGAGAATAAAAAAGAAAATGCAGAAACTGAATGTTTTCTAAAACAGAAGGTTGAGAAGGATTTTTTTTTTTCTGGTCTTCTTTTCTTTTGAAGACAAAGAGATTGTTGTGTAGAGCTCCCATGGTTGTTCCTCCTGTAAATTCACAAAATTTAAAACATTTAGACCCGAGTGCCAGTTCAGGGCCCAATCCTATCCAATCTTCCAGTGTCGGTGCAGCTGTGCCAATGGGGCATGCACTGCATCCTGTGGTGGGGAGGCAGTCACAGATGCCTCCTCAAAGTATGGGGACATATGTTCCTTTATCTCGGGGCTGCATTGTGGCTGCACAGGTGTTGGAAAGTTGGATAGGATTGGGCGCTTGAACATTTATTTTCTTTTATTTCACAAGAATATAATACCTTTGTTTTCATATGGGGAGCCACCAGTTTGAGAGACTCTCAAGAAACTGCACCCAGTGCCAAAATGTACCTTCTCTGTAGTACTAAATTTGATATAGAGGAATTAAATCACTTCAAATGAGTTACTCCCACATTAAAAATTGAGACAATGTAGTCCTGTAAGAATACTGTATGCAAGTGCTCCTATCCAGTTTCAAACTACTGTACAATAATAAAGAAAATATATGGTTTTATCTTTTGGTTTATCAAGGTTAAACGGCATACCAACAGGATTTAGATTGGGATTCTCTCCTTCCTGCGAACATAATTCAGAGTCCAATCCTATTGTTTCCTCCGCCTATGCAGCAGTGCTAAAATGGCTACCACTGCATCCTTCGTTGGAGGGCAGTCCAAGAGGTCTCCTCTGGGTAAGGGAACAATTGGTCCCTTATCCAAGGGCAAGCCTCAGCAGCACAGGGGGTATACTCAGTTCTGTACTAGCTAAATAACTCGTTGTCCCATCCAAATATTCCAACTCCCTTCTGATGCCCACTTTTTGGCTAATTAACACCCTCCTTTTCCAAGAACAACAGCTGTGGTGTGCAAAGAAATGAACAGAACTCCTTATCAGTTGAGCAGTTAACAAGATTTATTGCTACAAACACTTATTCCCTGCAATTCCTCTTGTCCAGAGGCTTTCCCTCCCCAAAACTCCACTTAACTTAGTGGGTAAAGGTCCAAAGCCTCCAGTCCAAGTCCACAGTCTAATCTCCAAAGCACAGTCCAGTCCAGTGTTCTGCAGCAGAGTCCCTCCTCTGTGTCCTGTTCAGCAGGGTGCTGGCAGTCCTCTCTTCTGTGCCCTCCAGCAGGGTCCTGGCAGTCCCCTACTCCAGTAGGTCTGGATCAGGTAGCCCTTGGTCTGGTTCCCTCTGGGTCAGGTAGCCCTCTTGGTCTGGTAGCTTTGCTCCTTTTGAAGTTGCCTTTTATCCTTGTATGCCCCATTAAGTCCAAATTAGGCTCAGGTGAGCCATCTCTTCAGTCCATGTCCATTCAAAGTCCCATCAAGGTCAAATGAAGCTCAGGTGTCCATCAGAGTCTCCATTGGCCTTGATTGATTACAGCTGTGGAGCCAGCCCTGCCCTTCCCAGAGCTGTCAACCAGCTGTCAAAACATGGGATCACTGTCAACACCATATCAGCCACCTGATGATCTTCTGCTCTTCCATTACACTGGTGTAGGTTTGCGTGGGATCACAACACGGGATCGGGTCTGGGAAGGGTTTTAGGAGCCACCACTGCCCCTTCCCAGACCCAATCCACCCAGCCTGCACTTTGTCACTGCTCCGTTCCACCTTCCCAACCACGTCACCGCCTCATTTTGCCCTCTCCCACCCTGTTCTGCCCATCTGCCACCCCTCCCACCTCCCCTATCTTCCCTGGATCAGCAGGTGGTTGGTGATCCTTCCCACCAGCATCCCTGGCAGCAGGGCCTCTGAGAGAAATTTTATCAACGGGTACAAAGTTTCTTTTGGGACCCTTCCTAAAGAGGAAGGGGGTGAAACAGAGTGGGGGGTGGCAATGGGGTGTGCAGGGGGCAGGGGGGCAAAATGGGGAAAGTGGCAAAAGCCGGAATAGTCTTTGGAGCCAAGGTGTACCAATCTTCCAATGCATAGTTCAGGTCTACCTGCCTGCCCGGTGTTGTCAGCACCCCACATGGGCAGTGAGTCTGGGTGAGATTGGAAAATGAAAGATCCCAGGAAATTTCTGGGCCCCCTCCTTTGGCTCCTGGGCCTGGGTACAAATTACCCCCTTTACCCACCTTTCCTAGGCCCTGCCTGGCAGCATGCTGAGTAGTACATTGCCAGAGTGCATTTTACAATTAGCACTGAGTGCTTACAACAGTCAGCATCGGTGGAGGAGATGTGATGATGTCGGAAGGTAAGTGTAGGACTGGCCCATCAATTTCTTCTGCTGGATCTAATGTGTAACTAATTTCCCATGGGGTGGCACAGAGTGTTCTTTAGTGTAAAGGTTTGTTATGTCTGTTCTGGCCTCGATATCCTTTGTCTATTCAGTCAGCTAAACTCACATCCAATGCCACAACTTTTGTTAGCCGATCTTGAACATTATTGATATACAACTGGGACATCAAACAACTTCTAAATACAGATATTGAAATACCTAGCTGTGCAGATTGGCAAATTCAAGGTTGAACAAGATGGATGAGATGAATTGAGACTGGATCAGGTTGGATGAAAATGGATGAGGTGAAAAGTCAATGCAAGGCCGCTTCTGCAGTTCAGTAAGGCAAAGGACTCCCCGGGAAGGATTTTTTTTTTACAACTATCCAGACCTAAACGAAGCAAGGATAGATACGCTAGCTTGGGCAAATCAAACATAGACTGAATACAAACAGTAAGTTCTAATCAATTGGTAACAGGTTAATGCAGGGATAATTAAGAGATTTCTACATTATTATTATTATTATTATTATTATTATTATTATTATTATTATTATTATTATTATTATTATATGTATATACTGCTTTTCAACAAAAAGTAGTTCATATATGGGGGTCGGAATATAACAAATAATGCCCAGTTGGGGCAGAACACTGCCATGATACACAGCTTCTTGCTCTATGTCCTCTATGGCCAGATGGAATTTTTAAAATGAACTCCCATAGGTAACAAGATAAAGCGCACTGATGTACTGGCAAGTATCACCTAAAAATGTTGTGAAGGTGCTCACTTGTTCCAAGATTTTGTGAGCACCTTGGATGCTCTGTCAAAGGGACAGTTGCATTCTCACGGAGACTGCAGGTGACTTCATGGTCGCCGCTTCTCCGTCACCTGAAACGCTTAGCCGAGCCATGCTGACACCCAAAGTCAACATATATAGGCCATGTATCAAATTGCCTATATAAAGATAGATGATGTGTTTGCCACTCTGAATGGGCCTGGGCTTTTTGTTTCTGTTTTATTTCTCCACATAAAGGCATTTTGTGCTCTTCCAGCTACTTTCTCAATAACTCTGTCACATGGTGGTTCTGTCTTCTTCTTCTTTTTAATTTCTGCTTGATGAGCACACATCTGCTCAGCTTTTCTCTGTTATTCTCTTTTCTGCAATAAATTCAATTGTCTTTTACAATGTTTTGCCTGTTCTACTCTGTTTATGTAGGTACATGTACACGCCTGGAACGTCCTCTCTTGCTCTTGGCATCTTCCCACCTGTTTTATAGCTCTGCTTTCTGGCTGTGAGCCACCATAACCCCTTTAGTTACCACATTCTACTGTACAGAGTTTCTATATGGTTATTATAGTGACAGTCTGTATGACAACACAATGAATTCCTCTTCCAGTTGACTTTAGAGACGTTTCTTCCCCTCCTCCTCTGTTTTATGTTTTCCACATACCTTCATGTCACTCTGCTTTGGACTATTCTTTCCTGATGTCTTAGTCTGAAGTGAACTTTAAGAGTTGTTTTTAATTCACTGCCTTTGCTGTATGTTTGAGACTTTTTTTTAAAAATTATTTAGGCCCAACCTATTTGGAACATGAATCATATGACATATAAAGGTCTTACCTATACTCATGTGGGCCTGTGGTTTGGATAGGGGCTTTGGAGTCACAGTAGATGTATTTAACCCTTTACTTCTGCACCATTTTCCTGCTGAAAATCAGTGTCACTAGCAGCTAAGCCTGTGGTTTTCAAACTCCCAGGGAGTTTGAAAGCCGCAATAAGTTCTTGCAGGGGAGGGGGGGAGGCAGCGGGAGCAGGGGGAAGGCAGTGGGGCTGTTTAGTGGAAGCGGAGTGCAATCGCTCCGCTTTCGCTTGTGAAGCATCAGGGAACCCTGTGGACAGTTGCGTAGGGCTCCCTGCACCCCTGGGAGGCTGCAGGAGGCTCAGGTAAGTGTACCCAAGCCCCTGCAACCCCCCTGAGTGATGCGATCCTGGGGATTGCACCACTGCCTCCTCCCTGCCTCCTGGCTGACCCTACCCCTAAAGGGGGAACAGGCCAGGGCCCACAGGCTGGGACGTCATGATGCCCCAGTCTGAAAACCACTGAACTAAGCTATCAGTTAGTGACCACCTCCACATCCTGTGGCAGCAAACTCCATAAAGGAATAATCATGCATTGTGTGATGAAGGGCTGTCTTTTGCTTGCCTTGAATTTACTGACAATCAGTTTTAGTGAGTGACTCTGAGTTGTAGTATTACAGGAGATTAAAAAAATTGTTCTCTAGCCATTTTTTCTATACTAAAGGCATAATAATTCACGTCTTCTCTCCTTCATTGTGTTTGTTCCAAACTAAAAACTCCAAGTGTTTTAGCTTTTCCTTGTAGGGAAGGTGCTCCAACCTCTTGATCATTGTGCCTTCTGTTACATCTAGGACGGATTTGGGGGACTGGTGCTAAGAGAAGGCCAGCAGGAGAAAGTTTATATTGTAGCAGTTTATGCCTTATCTTGTTTAGAGATGTAAACAGAAGGTTTACCTTCCTCTATGAATCCTTCAATGCAGCCACACTTTAAAAGGTTTAGGTGTAAACCTTAACCAAGGGGAAGAAATATGAGTAGCCATTTAATATCTTTCCTGAGGCAGAGGAAAGGGTATAACATGAGAGACATGGAGACAGACAGCAAAACACTCAGAAGATAACTAAATGCAAATTAATCCCTGTCTAAAGCTGAAGTGAAGCTCCAATTATGATTCTTCGAACAGTGCCTGCATTTAACGCAAGGGACAACAAACCATGGTGAATGGCTAGCAAGCGTGATTGTAGAGTAACCAAGGTGAGACTGTTACAGAGTTGGTCCTACCATGCAAGAAGGGTGGAGTGAATTGCCTCAGGTGGTGAGTCTGGAGAAGTGACAGATTTGGAGCTAAGACCACCCCAGCTCACCTACACTACAGCTGAAAGTGCTACAGAACTGGTGGTGGCACCAGTCTCTCGAGCCCAACTCTATGGGTGAGTGTATAGGAATCACAGAAGATCTGGTGAGGAGGTAGATGTGGTGTCAGCAGTGGCCCCTTTAAGGGTAAGGCCTGGGCATCCAGCAGAGTGTGCTGCACAGCTGCAGCCACTGGAAGGCAATAGGGCCCTCAGGGATATAAGGAGCACCTGAGGCAGGAAGGGTTTGTGGGTTGTAGAAGGAGTACAGGTTGGAAATGGGATGGGACTGACTGACTTTGGAATCTGACCTTGAACTGCGACTTGGCTTATTGACTTTGGACTTTGCCCTGGATACTCTGACTTTGTGACTAATGGACTGACTAAAGGACTACTCGAACAGGATGTGGAGAGCTGAGGTGTGCTGCTATACTGGGAAGGACTGCTGCCTTAGGAACTGGTTCCCTGCAGTTTAAACAGGCAAGCTACCCTGGTGGTGGAGTCTAGCAGTGCTGCTGTAGAGAACTGGGGCCATTGTTGGGGGAACGAAAGGGGAACTAATTAGCTTAGAGTGGGCATAAGTTCCCTAAGTGAGGCTTGGACTGGGAATCTGGCAGAACAGTGAGTGGGATCGTTGCTGCAGTGGAAGCCACAAAAGGAGGGAGGGGAAGTGTAAGAGGAGATAAGGAGAGGTACCAACTCTACAGGCACCACTCTAGCCCAATGGTAAGAGCACAGGTCCCTATTCCTTTCCTTGCCTCCCCTTCCACTCCTCCTCCCTCCTCTGTGGCTTCCACTGCAGCAGTGGTCCCACTCACTGCCAATCTATCAGCAAAGAGCAAAGGCAGCGTGGCAGGAGCAGCAGCAAGGTGCTATTCACTGCCCAGTACCCTTCACCCAGCTCTACTGAGCAGTCAGGTAAGTGGGATGAGTATGCATCTGTTGAGGAGTAGGGGGAATAGCCTTTGATGCCCTGCTTCAGGTGCCTGTTGGGCATCTGCTGGGTTGCTATCTGTATAATCACGCCTTATGGTGAGGGGGAAAAAAAAAAATCACTTTCTCTGATTTGAGAGCCCACAGATGTGTCAAAACTACTCTGGGCTTAACTCTCTCACCTTGGGATAACTTGGTCATCTGTCTCATCCTGTCCAACAGCAAGAAAGATTTCGCACACACCAGGTGCAATTATGAGCTATATGGCAGAAGAAGTAGAAGAATAATTGTTTGTAGCCACTCTCTGGTAGCTGCACATTTGTGATACATTTCTGGATACCATGAAATTGGATACTGCAGCCTATCAGCTCCTTGTGTGGTTTATGTCTGCTGTGGTGTCACTCAATCAATCATTATCAGAGGTCAAAAAAAGAAACTACCATTTAACAGTTTGTACACATGCTGTAGTTGTATACAATGGGAAAGACTATAGACAGTATCTAAATTGCCAAAAGACTTGAGCAGAGGTTCTGGTCCTTGAAAATATCTGTACAGCTTGTGCTCCATCCCATCTAAGGTGGTGCAGTCCATACTCCCACCATGGCTTCAATCACCTGCATGTGTAGATCATGTTTTCAAACATCCTAAAGTGCCCTATATATGCTAAGTATTATTTTTATCTTGGAAAGTTAGGACCCATGTATAACGGCAGTGTCTTCCCCACATATTTCAGAACCATAAGCAGAAAAGCTGATAGTAGCATCAGTGGATCCTGAGAGAGAGAGAGAGAGAGAGAGAGAGAGAGAGAGAGAGAGAGAGAGAGAGAGAACTGGCCAGAGTTGTAAAAAGTCAAGCCAAGACAAACTTCACTTATTTATTTCCAGTTCCACAATAATGATATAATACAGTCTTGGACATGAAAAATAAATAGGCATTAAAAAAACATACACACATTCAAGACACGTATTAACAATGGCTTAAATCTGTAAATAGCTTAAGGAAGTAGAGCAAACAAAATAATCAGGTGAAACTAATAATATCTCCAGAGATCTAAGGTTTGTTTAGATTGCGATAGATGAACATATTTTTAAATCCATCATCAGAGATGGGCTATGGAAGAACAATATTCTCTTCCACTTAGGGAGAATATGGTTTCCACTGTCATAAAGGCTATTGCGTCCCATAAATAAACCATGATGCTCACGTAAGCCGTCTTTTTGCTCCCCCTCCCCCACTGCACAAGTGGCAAGTGGGACATCTAAGTGGGACATCTAATTTGCTTGCTAGGAGTTGTCATTTTGCAGGTCATTAAAAAAATTATCAATATGAATTGATCATTTTGTATCCTTCCCATAGCCTATTTTCACAAAGAAATTCTTTGCAGGATGGATTTTTATTATTGTTTAAGCTCACAGTCAGATCCTATCTGCCATTTGGGATGATGCAGCTGGTCCAACAGGCTGCACGCTGCATCCAATGGGGTGAGGCAATGAGGAGACCTGGGAGAGGAAAGGAAAAATATTTTTCCTTTACTTCACTATAGGTCTCCTGGTGGCCTATGGGTCTCCTCAGACCTATGCCAACCATATAGCTAGTATAAACCTGAGGGACAAATTGAAAAAGAAGGAGATAGGATGCTGTTGCATGCTGGTATTCCCTGGATCGAGCCGCTCCTTCCCCTTATCTTCCCCGCCCTCCTGCTCCCTGTCCTGCTTCCAACTGCTTCCAAGACCAGAAGAGCCTCCAGGAACCACTGCTGCATGTCCCATGACTCTGTTTATGGCAATGACCTGGAAGTGCACGATAGCTGCCCTGCTTTCGCACTGCTGCAAAGTTCTGGCAAGTGCAAGGTCCAGATAAGATTGGATGGGAAGTGATGGTTTCCAGTGAGAAAGGAAAGGTCTGAATTGCTATGACAAGATTTGAATGAAGGATCTGGCCCTTGAAAATGATAAAGTGGAGAGCTTTGAAGCCTGCACTGCACATAAGGCACAGATGCTTTTAACAATATCATGAGAGCTACAACATGGAATAAGCACAGACTATAATAGCTTGAAGCAATCACAAGGTCTCAGGTCACCCTGACTGTTTTTGTAAGGCAGAATCTAATATTTTATTTACTGTCTAGTAGTCTGTGATACTCATTTGGGTAGCCATGTATATCTCAGCAACTGCCTTAAATCTTGATATCACTGGCAAAGTTCAGCCTGGATATAAAAGCATCAGGGTGTTAAAAAAAATAAAATGTGAGAGTCTCATCGTGTTTTATAGATTTAAGGCCACCAAAGCCCTAACATTATTACTTTCACAACAAAGTTTGGAGGATTAGCAATCACATTCTATGATTCCTCCAACTCAATGCCTTAACTGCTTGTGTCCATCACATCAAAGGGATCATATTCTTGTGTCCCACAGCCACATATGTAAGATCACCTGAGAAGGCTGTGCTGGTTCATTCTTGTTCTTATTGAAGGAGTGAGACATCCTTAGGCCTGCTCCGTAGCAACCGAATTCCTTTCTTCTGAAGATTCATGAATCCTGTGAGGACGACTAGAATTGGTGTAAAATTAATGTGCTGCAGGGAGAGGGGAGAAAGATACTTGAGACTGTGGAGGAAGGTCCCATTTCTGATCATTGTGTCTTACTCATACTTTAGGCACATTGTCCACAAATTGTCCACATGTAGATATTGTCAGTGAAATCTGTACTCTGAAAAAAAAATACAGGGCAAAGATTGCATAGACAGAGCCTCCATATATATACAGTTTGTATGTGCACAGGCTCTGGACAGCATCAATGTGTGGAGATCAGGAGCAGTGCCACAATTCCAATCCCTTCCTCCTTGCATTGATTGTATACAGATTTTCGTAGATTTTCACTGGGCTAAGGGAGCCCAAGGTTGCTTAGGTATGTTTATCCTGGAGAAGAGAAGGTTGACAGGGGATATGATAGTACTCTGAGAGCCCAGTCCTATGCATGCCTTCTCAAAGTTCCATTATAGTCAATGGGGCTTTCTCCCAGGTAAGTGTGGATAGGCTGCAAGTGTGCAGCCTGAAGCATTTAATTTGGAAGAAGAGACAAATCTGACCTCAGCTGCCTCTGTGAAGAACTAGATCAAATGGGTACAAACAGCAAGATAGGTGTTTCAGGTTGGACATCAGGAAGAAATTCTTGATGGTAAGGGCAGTTCAACAGATTGCCAAGGGAGGTAGTGGATTCTTTCTCATTGGACATCTTCAAGCAGAGGATCGAAAGGCTCCTGCTGGGAATGCTCTAGGAAAGCGTTAATCAAACTATGGCCTGCGGGCAGCATTCGGTGCCAAGTTGAAGCGCTCCACACTGTGAGCAGTGCTTACCATTCCAGCATGATACTCAAAAGAAACCCACTCGATTGCTGTAACACAACACTCTAGGCAGTTGGGTTTGCCTGGAAATGCATGTGCAAAGCTTGCTGGGGCAGTGGGCTACAGATGTGACTGCCTAGAGTCGTGTTACAGCAATCAGGTGGGCTTCATTTGAGTGTTGCGCCAGAATGGTTAGCACTGGTCCAAATGTAGACTACTTTTTCCATGCACAGCAGTCATGAATTTAGTGACTAGAGCAGCGGTCCTGCTACATGCATGGGGTTGGAATAGATGACCTTAAAGCTTCCTTTTTAGCTCTATGATTCTATCTTTCAGAACCATTGTAGAACAGTTAAAACTTTGCCATTTGTGCTATCTGATAACCAGCTACTGAGAGCCCAAGCCTATCCAACATTCCAGAATCCGTGCAGCCTCAGTGCAGCCCAGAGGTAAGGGAACAAATATTCCAATACCTTGTGGATGCTTTTGTGCCTCCCCGCTACAGGATGCAGTGTGCACCCCATTGGCACAACTGCACCGGCACTGGAAAATTGGATAGGATTGGGCCCTGAGACATTTCAGCATTCATTTACTTTATAGTGACTTTTAAGGGACACTTTGTATTGTAGATTTCTGGAAACTCAGTGCCTTGAGTTCTTGGTACAAAGATAGGCTAGAAATATGAGTAAGTCAATACTTATCCCAGCTGCAAATACATCATCTGTAAACTCACTGGAGAGAAAGATTGTGATTGGGTGTGTATGACGACACATGTTAATGTGCTGCCTTCCCTAGAGTGAATATTCATAGCTTGGCGCTAATGTATGCGTTGCATTTAGAAGGCCATCAGTTCAGTCTTTGGTATCTCCTGCTGAAAGATCTCAGCTAGCAGGACTGGAAAACATTCTGCCCAACAATCTGGAGACTGATGAGTCAGAACAGATAGTACTGGGCTAGATGGACCAGTTATCTGGCTTAGTACAAGACAGCTCCTGATATAGTATCTCCTTTTGAGGTATTAGCCTAATGTGTGGGGAGAAAAAAATGTGGAGCAAAGGATTCATTTATTATTTTGATGTGTAACAATAGGGAGGATAAGGATGAGATCACTGCTAGGGACTGGGAACTGCCAAGGGCAGCAGGACAACATGTATTGTTTAAAGGGGGCATCTGACGGGTTGCAGATACTGCCACCAAAGAATGCATGTGGCAAAATATGGGAAATCTGAAGTAACTGCTTGGAAAGGGCATTGAGGACCAGAGGAGCAGGCAAGGCTCTTGAGCAGGCTGGTTTTGCAAAGGAAAGAGGCATGAGGCCTGACTTGCAAATGTTTTTTTCAGCATGATGGTGCCTCGGTCTTCCCTGGTGCTCCCTTCCACTCTTGCTTTCTAAACTGGGGAAGTCAAGCTGACCTCTCTTCGAAAGTTGGATGGAATCCTTGAAGGCCGGAGCTGAGGAGTACTCTGAAGCCAAGGACTGGCTGCAGTTATCTATAAACAGTTTAAAGGAACAGCATGAACTGGGGAGAGAGTGGGGATATTCACTGTGCTGTCTCTGCTGCTTCAGCGAACATCGCAGCGTGTTTGGATTTGCCGGGTTACGCGCCAGCAAGCCTCATGCTCGAAAGTGAAGTCCGTTCCAAAGGCAGGTCTTGATGCACTATGATAATGGTCAGAAGAGTCTGAGTTAACCAAACCTAACTGGCAGTTTGAATGCCTGAAACCCATTCATGAAGGGCACTGCCTGTGTAGAAACATCTAGAATTCTGTCCTGGTTGGACTTGAGCAGCCATTGTCAACCACTGTGGATGTTCACAGGTGTGCTGCGGGAGCTTGGGGGAGGTTCATTTATTAGTAAGGCCATTGGGTGGGTTGCATGCCCCCTGCTGGCAATACAATGTACCTTTTCAATTGTCAGAAGATTGCCTTGATGTGCCTTGATGGTTTTAGCGCCTTGTCAATGTGACGTGAGATGAAAAATCACTGGGCTAGAGTACCTGACCAACACCTCTTGCCAGCCTCTGCTTTCTATGTTCAAACAGAAAGCAGAGGCTGGCAAGAGGTGTTGGTCAGGTACTCTAGCCCAGTGATTTTTCATCTCACGTCACATTGACAAGGTGCTAAAATCATCAAGGCCCACTGTGCCTCTAGTGGGAAGCCAAAAGTGCGCATTTCGACTACTGAACCCATCTTAAAATGGGCATTGCAAGAAAAGCAGCCTGAGCAGTTCCCACCACAGCATTTGCAGGTATTTTAAGGTTGATTGGGCAATGGTGGGGCAGTAAGAGTTAGGTTCCCATTGTCATGGCAACGAGCAAGTCAACCATTGACTCTGTGTGTGTGTGTGTGTGTGTGTGTGTGTGTGTGTTTTCCCCCCAACTGCCAAAATAGAGTTTTGCCCTTTTACAAGAACAGAAAACAGGCCAATATAAGTCAGATTCATCCCAGCTGCAAAGTGTCAGCTCTGCACAAAGCACCTGTTGCGGCATTACACAAGTGAGCCACAGTGCAGCCATTGTGAGGGACTAAAAAACAACAACCACATAGGAGGGTATCAGATGTGCGAATGCTGCCAACACCTCCAGGATAACCATTCAGTTCAAAGTGTGGAAACCAAGGGGAAAATGGAAAGGAGCTGATAATGTCTTGCTTAAACATGAGGGATAAGTCATGCTTCGCTACACTAAGGTAACAGAACTATTAAGCTGTTGCTGCCCAATGTTGCATATATGCAACAGGGAACAAATGTGTACATAAGGCTCCACGTTACTCATCTGGCTATACCACTCCTATCCTAAACCTCCCACGATTTGGGGAAAAAGGAACAAACGTCTAATAAAATCCTTCCTTAGATCAGAAAATCAGTCAGATGCTCTACAGATCTCTTGCATTCTCTCGAGGTCCATGATGTAAAGCCATTCTTGCCCCGGGCCAAACCTCTGCTACACCCTCTGAGCCCTTTTGCAACATATGGTTTTTTTATTTATACACCGAATTTCCCACATAATGTGTCCAAGGCAGCTCACAAAACATTTCCTCAGAAACAGCATTAAAAATAACCAATAAAATCGTATTGTAACAAGATACAGAAACTGCCTCTTAAAATACAATACAATTACCATTTCAAGGTTATTAATCCTTGAAGTTCTGTATAAATAAATGTAAGAACCAAAAAAGGTTGGCTATTTTCCAAAACGTCAGGGTGGGGTAAGAACAAGTGAGAAGTATCTCTAAACCAGGCTGGTTATATCAATTGAATGGTGACATTTTTTGGAGATAGAGTAAGGACCCAATCCTACCCAGTTTTCCAACACCTATGCAGCTGTGATGCAGCCTCAAAGTAAGGGAACAAACATTCCCTTATCTTGAGGACTGCCCCTCCCACTGCAAGATGCAGTACATGCCCCGTTTGCATAGTTACATCAGTGCCAAAAAGTTGATAAGATTGGGCCCTAAGAGCCCAATCCTATCCTACATCATTCAGCCACACTGTTGGAGTACTCAATGCAGGCTATGGTGGGGGGTGTGTGTGTGATCAGACAGCAGCAAAAGGCACATAAAAAAAAAACTTTACTTATCTCCTGGTAGGGCTGCCCAGTCACCTATAGGTTTTGCTGAACCCATGCCAGCTGTTTTGCTGGTTTCAGTCCAAGAAGAGGAAGGGCATGGGGTAGTGGAATCCT
Source organism: Tiliqua scincoides (assembly GCF_035046505.1). Lineage (NCBI taxonomy): Eukaryota > Metazoa > Chordata > Lepidosauria > Squamata > Scincidae > Tiliqua > Tiliqua scincoides. The sequence continues at coordinate 241,486,791 of NC_089822.1, read as the reverse complement.
ATCCACACTTTCCTGGGAGTAAGCTCCATTGACTATAATGGGACTTACTTCTGAGTAGGCAAGCATAGGCTTGGGCTCTGGGGCAGGTTGAAAAATTGGGAATAGGTTCCAGTGTGAGCATTTGCTGCCAAGATCTACCACCTCCAGCCTGTTCCTTACCCTCTGCCCACCCTCCATGCCCTTTCTCTGCCCGAAATCCACCCACTACTCCATTCCTTACCTGTTGGTAGGCTGTTGGTGTGCACAGGGAGCCACACTGGCTGCTTCTACTGCCTGATCCCTTGCATTTGGCAGCAGCATGCCCTTTACAGCAGTACCGCTGCATTCATGATAGTGGAAGGTGAGTTCTGCTGTTGTAAATCAAGCTTAGGATTAAGACCTGAGTCTAGAAGAGATCGAGCTTTGATGATAAGCATTAGTACAGGGATGTCAAACTCATTTCACATAGAGGGCCAAATGGCATTCATGCTGCTTGCTGAGGGCAAAAAGTGATGTCATTAGGCAGGAAGTGATGTCAAACTGGTCATGATAAAGAATAAGCACTTTTTCTCACTTGGGAACTCATTAGCTGCCAATGATAGAAGAGAAAATATACATATCTTGATCATATTCAAGATATGGGAGAGCTCAATTTTCAAATGAGCTTCCCTTTTATCAGTAACACCTCAGCATGGCTCAGCAGCTGAGAGCCTGAGGGCCGGATAAAAAGCTTCTGTGGGCTGCATCCGCCCCCACCCCCCGGGCCTTATGTTTGACACCCCTGCACTAGTAGCTTGAATTGAATTCATCCTGCAAGATGATGTTACTGATGCAACTTCATAGTTCCCCAGTATCCAGCACCCCTTACCCTGCACATGCCCGATCTCATCTGTTCTCGGAAGCTAAGCAGGGTCAGGCTTGGTTAGTACTTGGATGGGAGACCGCCTGGGAATACCGGGTGCTGTAGGCTTATACCATAGTCTTTCAAGACTGAAGGTTGCCAACCATTTGGAAGGCGAGCTGCTGCACTTGGTACCAACAAAGCCCTGAACTCTTTTCTAAAGATCAGCTCTGTGTAAGGAGCCAGTATAATAGCCAAGCCCTGGGGGAATGAAGGTGAGGTGATGTTTGCCAACTTCCCTTCCCCCCCCCCCCCCGAAATGATGATAGCTAATGAATAAGATTATGAATGAACGATATGAATAAATCATTGAGCAGCAGCTTTCACCAAAACAACCACCTGTGAGCGTATACCCAAGACTTGGTTGTGGATGTCTTCCAAGCTGTGAACCTGCTCAAGTCGGGGTAAACAATAACTCTGACAGCAGGAATAAACTCCCAAAGAATTGCTATTTTAGTCTAAAGATGCAGAGACTGAGGGCCATGAACCACAATAAAGATTAGCACATTTGAAGCTAATCAAACATATTAGCTTACATATACTTCTTACATATCTTACATATACTTACATATCTTACATATGCTTACATATGTAAGCATCTTACATATACTGACTCAGAGCCCAATTCTATCAGTTCTCCCCACCCCTGCTGGTGCAGCAGCAGTGGGGGGAAATTGTGGAGGTCTCCTCTGAGTAAATCATTCCCTTATCTGGGGGGGGGGGTAATTCTCTGTGGTGCATGGGGTCTAATTGGACCAGTGCTAGCTAAATATTTGGTGCAGTTCCACATGGACCTATACCACGGGATTTGGTCTGGGAAGGGGTTTAGGATTCAGTGGCCACCTCTGCCACCAAACCCACCCCCTTCCTGAACTCAATTCATCAATCCTCTGCCCCTTCCTGCCCCATTTTGCCTCTGCCCATCCTCTTCCACTCTCCTCACACCCTTCCCATCTTTCCTGCCGACTTACCTGCTCTAGTGAGCAGTGGGACAGCTGATAACATGGGTGGGCAGGCATTTGTTTTTCCACCACCATTCCCACCAGTGCGCTGAGTAGCATGTTACCAGAGCCCCTTTTATGGGGCTTTATAGCAGTCAGCACCAGCAGGACAGGAGCTCCTCCAATGAGAGGTAAGTATAGTATTGGGCTCTTCGAAGCAAATCTCACTGAGTTCAGTGGGATTTATTTCTAGGGGATTGCACCCTGACTGCAGCATAAGCTTTTGCAAACTACTATCAGGTAGTTATATCTCCTCCAGATCCCCAAGGGTAATTCCTTCCATCTTGTTGAAATTAAACTTTGGCTTGTTTGTTTACATCCAGCTGCCCACCACCAGGCCCTGGGTCAGATTAAGAGGTGAAACTGCTGCTCCGAAATGGGCAGGAAAGGAAATTGAGTTGGATGTCAAGAGCATACTGATGACATTTCACTCCAAACTTCCAGATGACCTGTTCCAGCAACTTCATACACAGTTGGACAGAAGAGGTTCTTATTCTTTGATTGATGTAGTAGCTTGTTCTTTTATTGCTGTAGCAGCCTGTCAGCAGACATTACATTATCCTCAACCACAGGGACAAAGAAAGAGGAGTTGATCTTAATTGACACCCCTAAACTAGACAAGTAAAATAATCCTGGATAATAAATCACAGATGCTGAACAGTCAGCTCCTTTCAGGTTTGTTCAAGGTAAGGTTGCCCTAGATCTTGTCCCTGCTGCCCACTTCAGTCCCCCAGGGAGCACATTTTTAACAACTATTAATGCAGCATCCTCAGATGTCTGGTTTGAATGTCTCAGATGAACACTAACTCTAGTGAAGTTCACTGTTCAGTAAATTAAACATTGTGGCTCCTTGAGAACACTCCCTATGGACATTCCATTTTTCCAGAGCTTCGGATATGAAAAGCTGAACGTGTTGTCTTGATCCAAAAAGGCAGTTCACCCTATACATCAGGGGTGCTCAATAGGTGGATCGCGATCTACCGGTAGATCGTGAGGCAAAATGAGTAGATCGCGGAGTGCCGACCCCCCCCTTCAGGTGCCTCTGGGAGGAAACGCCGGGAGTAAGGCCCATTGTACTCAATGGGGCTTACTCCCAGGTAAGTGTGGCTAGGATTGCAGCCTCACAGCCTAATCCTAGGCATGTCTACTCAGGAGTAAGTCCTGTTATACTCAGCGGGGCTCAAGGTACACCAACATACATTGTACACATAAATGTTATATGTTATGATGGCGCGAACATTGTAAAAAAAACTCTGGTAGATCTCCGGGCCTTGCTGGGTTTCAAAGTAGCTCTCGAGCCAAAAAAGTGTGAGCACCCCTGTCCTATACCAATGCTGCAACCCTACCAGGAGGAAAGGAGTTTTGCACTGCTAAAGTCTTGCTTTTTGGTTGGTGCAGTGCTAGAAAGGGATGGAGAGAAGGTCTGGTGTCAGTTTTTTTTTTGGGGGGGGGGAGCTCTACATTATAAACCTGTCGCTCCCACTTCTGCCACCCATGAAATATGCCTAACCTGGTTGGAGCCATATGCAGTGGACTGGACAGTGTTGACCCTGCTCTGGAGCCAGGAAGGAGGAAAAATCTCAAAAGGACACAAGGTATCACTTCATTCTGCCCAATGCATTTTGATTAAGGTCTTCGCACTGGTATAGCTAGGGGGGGGGGCGGCACACTAAGTTTTGCAGGGAGCCTCCCTGCAGCGTGGAATGGCTCTGAAGGGGATGGGGAGGAGCTGCTTGCACACTGCAGAGAGGCTCTCTGCAAAACTTAGTGCACCGCCCCCCCTCTAGCTATGCCAGTGGGTCTTCATAAGGGACATTGTAGAAATAAGGTACTCTGTTCTCCACCAGCTTTGTCACAAAGTGGATTCTAGGGACATCACCTTGTTCTTCCCAAGTTTCATTTCACCACACTTATGATGGCCCCATCATGCTCACGGCAGACAGAGGAAGTGGTGGCTGCAACAGCAGAGGCACCCCTGTCAGCAAACCAGAATAGGTACAAGGAAAAGACCCAGGAGATGGAAGAGAAGCATCCCTAAGAAGCCTGAGAAATTCTGCACACTTGGCCTGAAGGCATATTGATGTCTGACTGCCAGCTTCAATCACTTACCTTATCTAATGCAAAGCTTGAAACAAACCAGCAAAAAATGAATCTAGGGTGGCTTGCCCCCCCCCATGTTCCTATGTTCCCCCCTTCCACAGGGCTTTCTTTCATGAACCTTTTCTGTTCTTCTTGCCTCATCAATTAAAGCAGCAGAGCTTGCATTCTGCTGGGGATCAGCAAAGGGCGCCACCACCGACTATGCTGGGTAAAGCCTCAAAGAACAGACCTCAGCATCTCTAGAGGTCCCCTTTGATCGGGCTTTCTTTTGCTCACGCTCCCGGCTTGAGCGGCCTGACACAGTTGCGCGGCAATACTAAGCTAGTGATTCCACTTTGCAGTACTGGGAACAACTGGTAATATGGATGAAAACTTCAGTGACTGACCATTGTCAGATTAACTTCCTTCATGGTTTCCTCCTCCCCCATGTTCCTACAAGCAGGCAGCTGTCCCCTGGCCATGTTAACTTCAAAACTGCTGTTCCAGGAAGCATCGCTAGATAGACCAAATGGCAGAAGGCCATACTGAACAACACTCCAGTTGATACTTTAATTGGCATCAGTTGCAGAGGGCCCCTTGCTACGTTAAATGCCGCTGTTGGGGATAAACTGAGTCCCATTCCTAATTTATCTCTGTTTTCTAAGGGATAAACCAGACTCAACATAGGCTTTCCCTGTTCCAACAGCACGTTTTCATAGCTCAAAAATGTAGATACCATCGAAGGGCACAATCCTAACCAGGTCTACTCAGAAGTAAGTTCTATTTTGTTCAATGGGACTTGCTCTCAGGAAAGTGTGGTTAGGATTGCAGCCTTTTAGAGATATCACATTTATTTTTAAAAACTGTCTTTACTTAAAAATGAATACACTATTCCAGTGGTTCTCACACTTTCAGCACTGGGACCCACTTTTTAGAATGACAATCTGTCATGACCCAACAGGAGTTATGTCATGGCCAGAAGTGACATCATCAAGCAGGAAAATTTTTAACAATCCTCAGCTGCAATCCTACCAGCACATACCCAGGAGTAAGCCTCACTGACGATCATTTTTAAAAGCATATACAGAGTAGCCTGTTAAAAGTACAGATCTGTAACATTTTCCCAAATGCAGTCACATACCTTGATAGCATCAAGTCTAATATATTAAAAATAAAATATTGAAATGAATGGGGACCCACCTGAAATTGGTTCGGGACCCACCTAGTGGGTCTTGACCCACAGTTTGAGAAACACTGCACCATTCAAACCAGCCTAGTTAGCCTCTCACAGACACTTAAGACATACATCAGCAAAACTATATAAACCCAATTTAAAAGAATAATAGCTAAAAGCCCCACATAAGCCGCAAACCCTGAAAGCAGCCCATTCACCCTTCCATAATTCTGAAGGCTTTCCTAAATAAGACTCTTATTAAAAAAAAGCCTTCCAACTGATAAAATGAAGGCTAGTCAGGCATAGGAAGGGAATTCTAAAGAGGGTGAACCACAACAGGAACCGTCTTCAGTCTTGCTGCTTTTCTTTGCGCCTCCAAAAATGGAAGCTCACTGAGCACAACCATCTCTGCAAATCTTCAGACATGAGAAATAGAACCTCAAAGCCACTTGGCTTCAACAGCCTGCCCACTGTCAGTATGGGCCAGAATGGACAATATTTTTGCAGCCCATCCAGTGGAAGGGAGCTTATGCGTGCCCACCAACCTAACATGTCTGTCCCACCTCCAGTGTTCCTGCTTCTCCATTCAAGGACATCTCATCCAAATAAGGCCTATTTAATACTGTTTAGATGAAGCTCAATTGGTGGCTTTAGGCACTGCGCTCTCTCTCTCTCTCTCTCTCTCTCTCTCTCTCTCTCTCTCTCTCTCTCTCTCTGCTTCCATTTCCCATCTGTAGACCAGGAAGTGTCATGATCTTTCCTGCCAGCTTATTGTTAGGATAAGTTGGCATTGACTGAAAAGACCTCTAGACGTTGAAAGTGTTACAGAGATTAGTACTAATTATAGCGTGACTGTTATGTAAGTGTGCTTTTATACCGTCAAAATTAGACCCATATTGCCAAAAAATTAGTATTCTCTGCTGCGCATGTTCTTTAATCATGTGGGAAACACATGTCCACTGGGTGGTAGATGGCTGTGGGCATATGCTATAGATTCGAGCAGAGTGATTACCCACATCTGCCCATCTCTGAGTCTTAGGGCCCAATGCTATCCAACTTTCCAGCACTACAAAATTATGCACTGGAAGGATGGAGTGGATAGAGAGATGCTCTTTTCCTGCTCACACAACACCAGAACCAGGGGACAGCCATTAAAATTGAGTTTTGGGAGAGTTAGGACAGACAAAAGAGAATATTTCTTTACTCAGTGTGTAGTTGGTCTGTGGAACTTCTTGCCACAGGATGTGGAGATTGCATCTGGCCTAGATGCCTTTAAAAAAGGGTTGGACAAATTTCTGGAGGAAAAATCCATTACGGGTTACAAGCTATGATGTGTATGTGCAACCTCCTGATTTTAGAAGTGGGCCATGTCAGACTGCCCGATGAGGGGGAGGGCACCAGGATGCAGGTCTCTTGTTTTCTGTGTGCTCCCTGGGGCATGTGAGGGGCCATTGTGAGATGGGGGAGGCTGGACTAGATAGGCCTATGGCCTGATCCAGCAGGGCTGTTCTTATGTTCTTATGTTCACTGTTGCAGCTGTGCCAATGGGGCCTCCTCAAGGTAAGAGAATGTTTGTCCTTCTTAGGGCTGCACTGGTGCTGGAATTAGGATTGGGCCCTTAGTCTTTATTTTTCACCTGTTTATATCTGTTCTTCACCAGTGATATCCATTTTTTCACCTGTTTATACCCTACCTCCAAGGAACACAGGGTAGTGTACACCCTAAAGCACAGTCCTAAACCAATAGGAATTACAGGTTGGCCCTTGGTATATGTGGGGGATCTGTTACCAGACACACACACCCCCATGGACACCAAACCCGCAGATATTAATATCTGTGGCAGAGGGAGGGTGTCCTCAGAGGACCTCCAGATGCTACCAGAAGTGTCTTCTGGTCATGTCCGGAGGTGTTCTGAGGTGTAGGGAGGCTGCATGTGGCCTCCCCACACCTCAGAAGGCCTCCTGGAGGCTTCTGAGAGGCACTTCAGAAGTGTGCCTCAGAAGGCCTCCTGGAGGCGGGGGGAGGGCAACTGTGGCCTCAGAACACCTCCTAGATGTGACTCACTTGGTTTGGTGAGACCCTCCAGTTGTGGGTCGGCACCCGCATTGTCAAACCTGTGAGTCCTGAACCAACTTGAGGTCCAACCTGTACTTCCAGGTAAGCACATTCTGGATTCTAATCCATATACTGCAACTGGCCATTTCCTTTGAATCCTTCTTGTCTCATCTCCTTTTTTGCACCAGTACCTCCACTCCTCTGTGGATTCTGGTTCCAGTTGAGAAAGTGCTTCATCATGTGCCAGGGTGAAAGGATCCCTGCTATGGACGAAGAGCGTGCCTCCCTAAAGTTTTGTGTATGGTGCAAGAAACACTGCTGAGAAAGGATTAGGAGGCTATTTTCAGGCTAGCATTCTTTACTGTCTTGGCTATGAGGCAGACATCCAAGCAGGAGCAATTGCATAAACATGCTAAATTAACAAACAGAAGGAGCATATTCCGGAAAAGATTAATTCCAGGTACGCTTTCCTATAGAGCAAGTTGCTGTTTTAATGAAGGGAGAGAAGTGAAGCAGCACCAAAAACAGCAGGACGGAGAACAAGCAAGGAAGAAAGAGAGCTTTGGGGGAAGTACAGAAGACTATGGAGTACAATTCACTGCACTGATTCAAGCAATTTCACTGGCACTCCTGAACATGAAGCACGACCTGTTGTATTTAACCTGTATCACATCCTGAGAGCAGGAACAAGCAAGATGCACCATCTCCAAGTTGTCTCTATGGAAGACATTTGGTATTGATTATTGACATCTCCTATTTCTTAAAATAATGGCCCAATTCTTACACCAGGAGTGTCAAACATAAGGCCTGGGGGCCGATGCGGCCCCCGGAAGCTTTTTATCTGGCCCTCAGGCTCTCAGCTGCTGAGTAGTGCTGAGGTGTTACTGCTGAAAAGCAGCCTACATGAAAATTGGGCACCCCATATCTTGAAATATGATCAAGATTTGTGTATTTTCTCTTCTGTCATTTGCAGTTAATGAGTTTTTTCGTGAGAACAAAGTGCTGATTTCTGGCCATCAGCTGCTTAATGATGTCACTTTCTGCTTAATGACATCACTTCCGGCCCTCAGCAGGTGCCCTGAATGCTAACTTCGGTCCTCTGTATAAAACAAGTTTGACACCCCTGCCTTACACTAGTGTTCCAGCAGTGTAGGGTCCCCGTGGCTGTCATAAACGTGACACTCCATCCAGCACTGCAGATGCCCAATCTCGTCTGATCTTGGAAGCTAAGCAGGGTCAGGCCTGGTTAGTACTTGGATGGGAGACCGCCTGGGAATACCGGGTGCTGTAGGCTTATACCATAGTCTTTCGAGCCTGAAGGTTGCCAACCATAACCATCCAGTATGGCCTGGCTATAAGCGGTAAGCAGCCAGGTCCGTGCAACCAGTGTTCCTTGCACTGGCCTAGCCTGCTCCCGAGTAGCTGTGAACATGCTTTAAGGAACTTGTGCCAGCTTGGAGGGGGAATGTGTGAATTGGATTCTGAGTAAACACATATAGGATTACACTGTAGGAGAATGAGCTTACCAGGGGAGTGGAGTTTCCTTAAGAAGGAAAAAAAGATATTGTAAGCTGCCTTGGGCTCCTTCCAGTGGAGGAGGAGAAAGAAGGGATATAAATATTTTAAATAAGAATAATTTGTTCCTTGGTGGTGGCGACCAGCTGTACAAGGTAGATATGTATCAGGTATTATAGAGACATGATAATCTGTTTTGCAGCATGAGTTGAACCAGGTCATTGACTTTCTGAGTTTAGAGGACCATCACATCCTGAAGGACTGTTTTTCGGACTGGACCACTCCTGCATGGGCTATTATAACCAAGTGTCGAGTAGAGGAAAATATAATGGGTGTCTTCATCAAGAGACTGAGTGCTCCCTTGCTGTCATTTCCTATACTGTGTGACGGATAGCTCTTATGCATCCTTCAATAAAGACATAAAGAGGAAGAAGAATCTAACAATCTTGCGTTGCTGAAGATGGATTGAAGAAGCTAAGGTGCTGCCCCCTTCACGTTGTCTTTGTCTTCAATATGAACCTGCAGGGGGCATTGGTGAGGGGAGACAAGGGCTAGTTGTAGAGACAAAAACTTGCACTCATGAGTTCCCAATCGGCTATTTTGGATAAGAAACTACACATCATGATTCGTGAGTGCTTTGTTGTTGCTTTTTAAAGCAATGGCAGGCTAGTGGAGGATTTGAGCTAGCAAATAGAGACCTTTCTCAGTTCTCAGCATTCATCTGGCAGAGCCAAAGTATGAATTCTGTTCCGCTGCTGACAACTGTAGACCTATCCTTGCTATAGAAGACAGATGTCTGGTTTGTGGTTTCTGTATCATAGAGGCATCACAGTCAGTCATATGTATCTTGCAAGCATATGTTTGGTTTGTATACGAGGATCTCACCCACATCTAACATGCATCCAAGTAGCATCCTTGTGCAGGAAAGAACTTTTTGTTTTTGTTTTTGATTTAAAAAACCCAATCCCAAAGACATACTGTACTTTACTCACTTGCATTACTTTTATTTAAAGTTAAGTCCCAATATTTCAGTGTGACGTCCTTTGAACTAAATGCGATTCAGATCACAGCTTTAAATTCTTTTTAATAGAAATCATCAGAGGGATTTTCAATATGAGAAGCTACATAGAATGCAAGCCTCAAAACATTCTGCAGTGGGCCACCCCATTCTTTCACCCGGCGTGTCTGCAATGAGATGAGAGAAAAGAAATAGAGAGAGAGAGAGAGAGAGAGAGAGAGAGAGAGAGAGAGCATAAAATGAAAATGAAGGAAGCTGAAGTTGTGCTTTGTCATCAACTGTCAGAGAAGTGGAGAAACATCCTCATCCAATTATTATCTTCTCTGAAATAGTCTGATTTTTGCACATCAAAGTGTGAAAGATCATCAAATGCAACAATGCATTAACACTGCTTTAGAAAAAGAAAAATCAAGGGCAGAGTTGATTATAAGAAGAGGAACAAAACTGGAAATTTATGTTTCTGTTAAACCAGAAGTGTTTCATTGTGTGTGGGGATAACTGTGTAAACAGAAGGAGGTTGGTTCATTCCATGATCCCTGGTGGTCCTCAGCCCTCTTAGAGAGGGACACTGGTGGAAACCAGTAGGAAATTGCTGGGAACCACCTGCAGTTCCTGCTCTGTTCATGGAGCCAGGAGCTAGTTGAGGCCAAGTTAAAATTTAAATGTGATAGTTTGTTCAGAAAAAGGCATGGGACTGCAACATAACATATTTTCATTGTGATACATTATACCTGTAAGTTAAGAGACATGCAAACAGATACAGCCTCACATTGGGAGGCTATTTCATGAAAAGCAAGGTGCATTGAACCATAACCAAATGGCACCTCCTGCACATTGCTGTCACTGCCCACAATGGCTCCAAAGCCAAAGTGGGAGGAACTGCTACACAAAGAATTGCAGCGCATGCAGTACTTACCATTTCCCCTCCCTGTCTAGCTACACTCAGTAGCGTCACTAGGGTTTGCTTCACCCAGTGCAGGAGGCCAGCGCTTCACCCCCTTGCAGTGGGCGGGACAACGCCCCAGGTAGTGGGCGTGGTGATGTACCATTGCCCCACCCCACTGGTTTTTTGGCTGTAAGTTTTGATATAATAGAGATATTTCAGCAGGGTTTGTTTCATTGCATTCTTCATGACACGATGCATGAAATGATACATAACAAGATATTAAAAATATCAATCTTTTAAAAATGTTGACCAATAGTGGTGTTTCCCCCCCCCCCGTGTGTCACCCAGTGCAGCCCGCACCCCCCTAGTGATGCCACTGGCTACGCTACAGCTTATGAGAAATCAAAGCATACCCTTCTTTACACTACTGGTCACAACATGCTTCTAGTGGTAACTAAAGCTGTAACAGCACATGTCAAAAATGTGAAATTTCCATGCCACGTAAGACTCACTTGTAAATTAATTTTGTCCAGTGTAAGGTTGGCCAATGAACTAATTGGGTTCCCCAATGAACTAATACTTGTGGTTGCCCACTACCTGAGTACATGAATTTCATGATTACACCAGTTGTGAACAACTCATTCATGGTACCCCAATCAGGTTTGGTGTAGACAGCAGGAAAGGCAAAGGATTAAATTGCCTGGCTTTTTCTTCTACCCTTGCATCAGCCTGTGCTCTATATAATAAGGGACCATAGCTCAGCATACACACATGCTTCATGCGCAGAAGGTTCTTTAGTCAGTTCCTGTTGTATCCACCTAAAACACTGACAGGCAATAGAGCTGGAAAAGAGTTCTGCCTGGGACCATGGTGGGCTATTGCCAGTCAGTGTACACTGTCATGATCTCTTTAGAAACAGAAGGCCTGGGGACTGGATGCAGCCTGCAGAAGCTCTTTATCTGACCCTTGGGCTCTTGCAGCGCCACCACCAGCTGTTCCCAGCTGCTGAGCTGTGCTGAGATGTCACTGCCCGCATGATAATTGGGCTCTCCTATTTCTGGAAAATATCATGATTTGCGTATTTTCTCTTCTATTATTCGGAGCTAAGGAGTTCCTAAGTGATGTAAAAGTGCTTATTTTTGGTCATGACCTGCTTAATGACATCACTTCCTTCTTAACAACAACAACAACAACAACAACAACAACAACAAAGTATTTATATACCACCTTTCTGGTCATCGAATTACTCCTCTGACTTTATTCAAGGCGGCTTACGTAGGCAGGCGTTTCTAAATCCCTCAAGGGAATTTTTACAATCATAGAGGTTCTCTCTTTCAAGAACCAACAGCATTTCAGATGGATCTTCCTGGTTTGGTCTCACTTCTGGCCTCCAGTTCTCCCACGCAGGCTGACAAGCAGCTCCATCTCTCACATGGAGGGCAGCCAAGAGGCTTCTTGCTCACACCAAGAGCAGGTGGAATTACTCAACTGGGCTTGTCAGCTGCTTCAAGGTCTCGCCATTCTCAGCCGTTCAGGGAACTGCCGGTGTCCTCGAACTGGCAACCTTCTGATGTTATCTTCAGGCTAACGGAAGCTCTACCCTCTAGACCAGACCTTCTGCCCAAGTTAATGACATCACTTTCAGCCCTCAGAAGGTGCTATGAATGCTTTTTGACCCACTGTATGAAATGAGTTTGACATCCCTGGTCTAGATGGACTAATGGTCTGAGGGCTCAATTTTACCCAATTTTCTAGTGTCGGTGCAGACATGCCAATGGGGCAAGCACTGCAGTCACAGAGGCTTCCTCAAGTTATGAAAACATTTGTTGCCTTATCTGGGGGCTGCATTGTGGCTGCATCAGTGCTGGAAAGTTGGACAGGATTGGGCCCTGACTCAGTTCCAACATAGTCTGCTAAATTCAGACAGGGAGTCTGGCGACAGTGGCGTAGCTAATGATTATGTAGCCCAATGCCAAGCTCAAAATGTTGCCCCAGAAGTGATGTCACAACTGGGAGTGACATCACACCCAGGCTTTTTAAAAAGTGAAAATTGGGAAGAATGCACCTCCTCCCCCCAGCACTCACTACACACTTGCTCTGCTGCCTCCCCCCAGTCAGTGGCATAGCTAAGGCATCTATCTACTACCTGGGGTCAAATAAGATTTTGTAGCCCCCCCCCCCCCCACATGACAAAATCAAATTTAATTAAGTAAATAAATAAAAAGTTATTGGTTCCATGCTGTTTCATAATAACAGCTCACTGGCACTCAGAACAATCAGTCTCATAGGTCAGTTCGGAGTTAAGTAAATCCACTTTTTGTTTCATACGGCAGTTGTGTTTTCATTTTCCGGTTAATTGGCCATAACTTTTGATATAATAAAGATATTCCAATGCAGTTTGTTTCATTGCATTCTGCATCAAATTACCTTTCCAATGATATATAACATGCAAGTTGCCTTTTTGAACCCAATCCTATGCACTCCCAAGGTAAAGTGGGCCATTGTGAGATACAGGAAGCTGGACTATATGGGCCTTTGGCCTGATCCAGTAGGGCTCTCCTTATAGTGTTAGTACTGTAAGAACCCTCCTCTCACTCCCTGCCTACCCACCCCCTTGGCTGCCCACCGCCTGCCCTCTCCCTGCCCAGGAACACCTCCCCCCCTCCCCCGCCTACCTTTTCCTCTTGTGTCAGCCCATTTGGGCTGATGCAAGACTTGACAGGAAAGTTGCCACGGAGGCTGGATTCAGCCTCCATGTGTCGGCGCATGTCCTTGTGCCATTGTGGTTTCCTTGTAAGGAGGCGCAAACATGCCTTATGGCACGTTTGTGACCCTCCTGGGCCGGTGCAAGGGACTTGCGTCGGCCCAAGGCACAGTTTGGATTGTGCCCTAAACTAGCCAAAAATTACTGAAGCTTATGAGCTACTGTCAGTTTTTTAGTTTGGTAGATAATGAATGGGGGGGGGGTACAGCTGTAAAATGACTTCTCACTTGACACTAATGTGCGCCTTTCCAGAGGATTGCAGTGGGGCTGTTTGGAGGGAATAAAACAGGACCTATCAAAGTAATAATCATGGCCATCTTTCTCAAAGCAGTGGGCCCGGGGGCTCTCCGAAGCACCTGGAGTAGCCATTTTCTAGTTGCCCTAGGAGACCTGTGCTGAGGTCTCCCCAGCTCCAAGTGCGGGAAGAAGAGGTGAGTTTGAAAAAAATAATTATTGAGGGGATGGGAGAGAGAGAGTGTGTTCCTGAGACTGACCTTTATTTCCGGGGGGTGGGGGAGTGGGTGGGAGGTGGGGGAGTGGGAGCAGAGACTGAGCTTCAGGCGGAGAGAGGGGGGAGTGAGTGTGTGTTGCCTCCCCTGGCCTGGATCTCACTGCACGTCACTGATTGACATCGATGAGGTGGACGAGTGAACCATCAGTCCATCTGGGACCAGCCTAGCTCTTCCTCTCCCCAAATGTAATGTCATGGTATCCATTGTATTTGAATTTGCTTATTTTCTTGTTTGTTTCCCACCCTTTCACCTTTTGTTCCGTATCAGTTTCACTGTAAGTCAGTACTTTAAACTGTGCACCACTTTGAGTGCATTGAGGCAGCAACTGTTACCCTGCACATACCTGATCTCAACTGATCTTGGAAGCTAAGCAGGGTCAGGCCTGGTTAGTACTTGGATGGGAGACTGCCTGGGAACCCTGCACATACCTGATCTCAACTGATCTTGGAAGCTAAGCAGGGTCAGGCCTGGTTAGTACTTGGATGGGAGACCGCCTGGGAATACCGGGTGCTGTAAGCTTATACCATAGTCTTTCGAGACTGAAGGTTGCCAACCAACCTGTATAAACTTACAAACATAATTTCAATTTTATTTTAGTTTAAGCTTCCTTCCAGTGACTGTATCTGAAACAACAGCCACAGGAGAGTCTGGCACATGCAGCTTATTTCATTTATGATCCTGAACACGCAAAAGAACCTTCTCCTGGTCAAATGACATACATAACTAACAGCCCAATCTTATCCCCCACCATTGATGATGATGCAATGAAGCCCAAGGAAAGAAAGAAGGTGGGCATAAAAACCAGGATAAGTTCCTACTTGTGTGCCTTTGCTGCTGAGATCCATCCACTCCAGCCTACTCCCTGCCTTGCCCCTCCCCAACCCAGATTGCCCCCAAACCGCCTCCTCCCTATGCCTTCTGCTAACTTACCAACACTGGCAGGGCTTCCTGGAGCTATTGGCATGCATACCATGTCATCTGACCATTTGCACCAGTGGCCCAAAAGCACGTGATGGTGTCCCGGCATTTGTGCCACTGCAAAGGACCTTGCTCTGCCGGAGAGTGCATGTTCTGGCAGTGCAAGGCCCAGATACTTTTGGGCCATAGTTTCTTGGACAGCACACCAGACAGAGCATGCTTCAAATGTATCATCGAGCTGATACAACTACAACTTGGAATGGAACGTTACACACTGAAACGAAACCTTCCAGGCTCCAGTGTTATACAAAGCTGATACAACTAGCACGGAGCATTTTTGCCAGCGGTTTCCGTATGTGCTTCATGAAATAATGTAAAGACAAACAAACGACATGTCTTGAAATGACAAAACATTTCATGCGTCAGATTAGAGCACCATGAAGAACAGCTGCATTTGAACACTCATTTATATGCTACTTCTGGGTCACAAATTCTACTCCATTCCCAAAGTTGGCCAAAGGACCCTTTGAATTGTGTCCTGCTGGCTTGGATCCGAAATATTTGGAACAGTAACAGCTTCCTGGCTGTTCAGATGACATTTTGCAGCAGTAAGCAGCAAATATTTAAGAGGAGTGAACTTTTAAAGTAATCCGTGTACGTTTGGATACTATTCATAAGTCACTAGATATATCGTATGCTCTTGTGATACATGTAAGAGATGTATATTTCCGGAGAAACAAACGAAGAAGAAGAAAAGCAAAGGGCAATCTTAAATAATGAAAGTAACAGTTCACTTGTACTGGGTGACCCATTGAATGGACAGGTTCCTTACACTGTCCTACCCAAGGAGTTGCAGCCCAATGCGGTTGGAGAAGTACTTCCTGTTTCCAATTGACTATGGCGATTTGGGCGGCAAGCAACACCAGGCAAATAGGACATTGCTCCTCCAAGACACAGAGGTAGCAGCAGTGGCATGACCTGGAATGCCACCCAGTGCTGCCTTGGGTCAGCCACTTAACTCAGTCATTTAACACTCTCCTTGTGTGGTTTAATTGCAGACGAGCAGGACTTCTGGTTTGATTTAAAAGGACTGTCCAAATGAAAGAGCTCTGTTGTTCATGCAGTCCCAGTAAATCAAACCAGAAGTCATGCACTTCCATGTTTGAAGAAACCATGCCTGGGGCAAGATATGGAAGTGGGTGATCCACTTTCTGCTCCTTTTTAGCAGGCGGAAAGTGGACCATTGTGGGTTGGATTTGCAATGGGCTGGAAGAAGGCAGCTGTGGTTGCAGACTTGGTTTGGAAGGTGCCCCAATCCCAATCCACAGCCCTCTCACCCTCCCAACAGTCTCCTGTTGATGAAATCCATATCACCTTGCCTAATGGATGGGCTAACACTGAGTTGTAGAGAAACTATTTGTCTCTTTGTCGTTCTGTCTTCCAGTTGGTGGTGTTCAAGTGGGGGTATTGTGTTGTTCTTGTCTTCTTCAATCTGAATTGAGCAGAGATGTAAATACTTCGGAGTTGCCTAGGCTAGTACTGTAACTTCTGTGACTCACTCCTGACCTTACCCATTCAGCATGCTGCTATGCTGCTATGAGTTCTGGGAAGCTCTACCTACTTTTAAAATTATATCCTCAATCATTGATGATATGATGCCTAGTCCCTGCTGAATGGGGGCTTGCAGTGCCCTATGCTAAACCTTATGAAAGTCCCCACTTTATGGCAAGTCACATAAACCTTATGTTAAGTCTCTTCTTTATCTTGTTCATACCATAGTTAAAGGTGTTCTTTTAGGAAGAAAAGGGGAATTAGGTTGTAATCCTAACCACACTTTCCTAAGAGTAAGCCCCATTGAACAAAATAGGACTTACTTCTGAGTAGACCTGGTTAGGATTGTGCCCTTAGTGGCCCAACCAAGTATCTGTAATTTTTCCTCCGAAGTATTTACATCTCTGCTCAATTCAGATTCAGTACGCTGAAGAGGTGTATAGAAGAGGTGTACTCTTAATTTGATTGTGTATATGTGCTATGGAAGAAAATGGTTTATATAGCCCTGAGATGGTGGTTGCCAGGACTCCATCCTACTTGTCCTATCCAACTCTTCAGTATCAATCTAGCTGCAGTGTAGCCCCAAGGTACCTTGAGAAGGCCTCCATGACTGCCTCCCTCCTCTGAGAACATAGTACACACCCCTTTGGCACAGCTGCATCAGCACTGGAAAGTTGGATAGGTACAGCAACCCCAGCACAGGCTCCACTGCATCCTGAATGCAGCTGGAGACCATGCTAGGTGGTGGAGAGGTAAGTAAAAGATTTTTTAACATGCCACTCCATACCTTCATGGCCTGTAATGGGTCTACTTGGATCTATGCTGACTACTACTACTACTACTACTACTTATTCTTATATATTTTTATGAATACTTACATACCACTTTTCAACATACCACTATTTTGCTGGTGCAGGTTCGAGAAGACCAGAGGAGGCATGCCTCGGTGAATAGTGAGAATGTGGTCAGGATACCTCCCCACCACCTGTTCATGTCACACACCCCAAGGCCCCTATCCTCACCCTGGTCCACCAACTCCTCACCCTTATCCCCACCAGTGGCTGACTGGCATCAGTGAGCACAGAGGAGGCAAGGCTGCAGAGTCACTGCCTTCCACAGTAGTAGGCAAAATGCCCATCGTTTGCAGCCATTTTACAACAACGAAACACAATTCTGCTTTTGTTAATGCCTCTGCATGCCAGTGCATGCAATCACAGTCCTAACAGTGGTGGACCTCCCCTGGGGCAAAGCGCCATGAAGCCATGCCCCCCCATGTGAAACCATCCCCCCACTCACATGGATCGCCTTGGAGCCTTGCACAACTTCCGGACTGACAGGAGAAGCCGTCTGAGGCTTCCCCTTGGTCTTAAACTTAAGCCTCGTTGGGGCTTCCTGCGTGGTCCTGGAGTAGCGCAAGCTCGGTGCCTGGGGCTTTTGCCCCATTCTTCCTATGGGAGATCCGCTGCTTGTCCTGAAATCCTAACTAAGGCTGGCCTGTTCATCTCTCAGGACGTTTTTTAAAGATGACATCTTCCCACTTCTGTAAAGGATGATATGCATTTGCTTTAAGGAGAGGAAATGGAGAAAGTATCTTTTTAAAGGGCAAAAGCATAAATAGGGGAGTTTTCCGTGTTAATTAAGTTAAGTTACTCCTTGCTGTAATAACTATTCCCCAAAGAAAAGTTTTTGCTGACAGCTCCTGTATGACTCCTTGGGGACAAATTGCACTGGCTGACATAGACATAGAATCCAAGTTGGTTAATTAAATTGTCCCAAAGGAAGGCTCTTTCCTTTCAGTGCTGCTGCATCTGGCCCCCTTCCCTCCATTGATTCTACTGGATAATCAATGCTGCAGCATCTATCCACCGTTAAATTAATGGCCAAATTAACAGCCGCAGTGTGCGATCAACAGAAGCTGCCATCTGAAAAACTAAGGATAGTTCATTGGTCAAATGGTGATTGGCACGGAGAGATAGTGACAGAACCATAAAATCGATGGTGTGTTTTTATTGTTTGTGGGGAGCTTGTAAAAACAAATGTCATGCCAAAAGAAATGGTTTCAGTACCATTGGTTGGCTCGGCCAATCACAATAATTCTGCTATGCAAAACCCCTTCTGCTCTGTAAGTTTTACTCACCTTCCAATCGCAGAATGGTTTACAGCTGGCTTTGTCCTACTGCTTAATTCACCCTAGTGGTAATCTTCAGGACTTGGTTTATGGTCCTTTTAAAACAAGTAATAAAATGGGGCACTAAATTATCTGTATACCTTGGGAAACACATTTATGAAACCAGATGATTCTAAAACCTAGAAAAGGAATTAAATCAAATCTGGTCACCCTGCGGGAAGTGACTAAACTGTTGTCATTGGTTTATTTCACTTTTAAAACAGGTATAAGAAATAATAATAATAATAATAATAATAATAATAATAATAATAATAATAATAATAATAATAATAATAACAACAGGTATTTATATACCGCCTTTCTTGGTCTTTATTCAAGACTTTATTCAAGGCGGTTTACATAGGCAGGCTTTATTAAATCCCTATTAAATAGGGATTTTTACAATTTCAAAGAAGGTTCTTTCTTTCAAGAACGACTACATTCAAGGTGTTTCATTCCGATCTGGCTTCACATTCTGGCCTCCATCCTCCCACGCTCAGAGCAGATGGAATAGCTCGGCTTCAGTTTGTCAGCTGCTCCAAGGTCGCACAGTGCCGGTGGCCTCGAACTGGCGACCTTGTGGATGTTATCTTCAGGCAGACGGAGGCTCTACCCTCTAGACCAGACCTCCTGCCCTGGAACAAAAAAGATATATTGACATTGGCCAGTGCTTAGAGTACAAAAATCAAGTCTATGCCAGGGATATTTTTTAAAGCTTTATTTTATCTTTCTGATATTATGAGGGTCTAATAGGACATATGTCTCCTGACTGTGACACAAAGGCAGCTTTGTCTTCTAATTCAATCTCCACGTTTCAATTGACCTCTTGATATTTTCCTTGGTTGTCATGCCAAGTGCAATGTTTATCTTGTTATGCTTGTATTTGTACAGAGGAGACCATTTTTTCCCCCTACACGAGGGAAAAACATCATGTGTCAAACACAAAAATGAATTCCAAAAAATGATATATTAGAACTATGGCTCTGTGTCATTGTGAATGACAGAAATGTTTGGTGAGACACAGGAGATGGGATTATTTTTTATACTATTAGGATGAAAGCCTATGCGCACTTTCCTGGGAGTAAGCCCCATTGAACACAAAGGGTCTTACTTCTGAGTAGATATAAATACGATTGCATTGTTAGTCACTGATTCAGAACTCCTTGTATTCAGCAATGCGCTCATTTAATTTATTGAACTCTGTACTTTCATAGGAGTTTCTCACACCATCCACAAGCTGGTGTAGGCAGCTAATATGATGAGGATTTCTCAATGACAGCACCAAAACTGTGGGTCTCCCTTCTGACTCATCAGCTTTGTTCATTCATGTGACTTATGAATAAACAAATCTGATGAGTCATCCTTAGAAGGGAGTTCCACAGTGTAGGTAAGACTTGACTGCAGTATTTCAGATATAGTGTAACTATAGAAAAGAAAACTTTTTCTTTTTTTGGCAATACCCAGTTGGACACAGAGATTTGATAATTGGGTGACCACAGTGACCAATTAAAACTGGGCTATGCATTGTTGCATGTTTGTTTATCGTATTTGACTGTGGTGTAGTGGTTAGACCAGCCATTTTCAACCACTGTGCTGTGGCACACTGGTGTGTCGTGAGTGGTCCACAGGTGTACCACAGGAATTTGAAGGAAGGTCATTTATTAGTAGGGCCAATGGGGGATGTGAGCTTCTACTGGCAGCATGATGCGCCTTGTCAATTGTCAAAAACCTGATGGTGTGCCTTGACAATTTTAATGCCTTGTTAGTGTGCTGTGAGGTGAAAAAGGTTGAAAATCACTGCACCAGTGGGTCGTGATCCAATTTTGGGTGGTTTGCAAAACTGACCAGGCTGATTAGGCTCTGTGCAGCAAGGGTTTAACAAGCTGCTGTTTGGGGGAGGGACCACTGCTGCCCAATTCCCATTATAGCCACACCCCTTGGCATTTATAAATTAAGCAGCAGTCTCTAGGGTTTGAGAACCACTGCTGTAGTTTAAATAAATTATTTCACACTTTTATATAAAATGTGGCAATGCAGAATCTTGTCTTGGAAGGACATTAGTGATTTTCTTTAGCATTGATGTCTGAGCCTGTCAAAAGTTACTGTGGGCGCAATCCTAACTTGCGCTGAAACAGGCAAGCCAGGAGGCTTGCGCTGTATCCAGCGCAGGATTGTGGCCAGCAGCGTTTTAGCCAGAGGCAAGGGGAAATTTTTCCCCTTACCTGTGGGTAAGGGCTGCTGGCACCTATGGGTCGCCTCGGACTTGCGCCACCTCTTGAGGTGGCACAAGTCAGAGGAGAGCGGAGAGACTTGAAGCTGTTCCATTCTCCCCAGGGCAGGGGTTGGGATCCGGCATAACTGCCAGATCCCAGCCCTGCCTCCTGCTCTCTTTGCCCCAGGGCCCCCATCGCCCTTCCTCCCCCGCCCAGGAATGCCCCCTCCCTCCTCCTCCTCGCCCCCCACGCCTACCTTTTGTCCTTGCGTCAGTTCATCCAAGCCAACACAAGGAGCTGGGGGGTAGCTGGTGCGGAGGCTTCCGCCAGCTTCTACAGGCTGGCGCTTCTCAGAGTGCCGGCCTGGCTTCCTCCCGAGGAGGTGCAAATGTGCTTTACAGCACATTTGTGACCTTCCCAGGCTGGCCCAAGGGACTTGGGTCGGCATAGGGCGCTGTTATGATTGCGCCCTTTAGCACCCACATTTACAAGTTGAGTGAGGGGAATTCTTCCAGGGATGGAGAAAAAATAGGGAAAGACAGTGCTTATAGCAGATGGGCCAAGAGAGGAAAACTCATCCAACTGCTCCCCCAATAGTGAACTCAAAGCAGGATATTTATGGTCATTGCCCCAGGGCTTTGGGATGCCCTCAGCTTTGCAATTAGACAGTTTCTTCAGTGACAGTACATTGAAAATCTCAGAATGTGAAAGCACTAGAGAAAGCTAACATAAGAACATAAGAACAGCCCCACTGGATCAGGCCATAGGCCCATCTAGTCCAGCTTCCTGTATCTCACAGCGGCCCCACCAAATGCCCCAGGGAGCACACCAGATAACAAGAGACCTCATCCTGGTGCCCTCCCTTGCATCTGGCATTCTGACATAACCCATTTCTAAAATCAGGAGGTTGCGCATACACATCATGGCTTGTACCCCATAATGGATTTTTCCTCCAGAAACTTGTCCAATCCCCTTTTAAAGGCGTCTAGGCTAGACGCCAGCACCACATCCTGTGGCAAGGAGTTCCACAGACCGACCACACGCTGAGTAAAGAAATATTTTCTTTTGTCTGTCCTAACCCGCCCAACACTCAATGCATACTCAAGCTCTATGCATACTTACCAGGCAGGAAGTTCGCTGAATTCAGCGGAACTGAGTAATTCTGGAAGGAGCTGTTAATGTCAGTTAATGGTAATTATTAACAGTATTTAATCATTAATCATAATGTGGAGGATCTCATTTTTGAGGAGCCCGAAACTGAAGTTTCGTAACATTTCTAACATAACTACACAATCAGCCCAGTGCTAACTCGAACTGGGCTGCCCTTTACAATAGTGGAACACAATTCCACTGTCATAAATGACCATAAAGAAGCATGCACAGCACGCCACTGGCTGCCATTTTTAGTCTGCTGCAAATGTTGGCAGTGCTGGAGGTCCGCTGTCATTGCTGGCTCCCCCCAGCAGTGAAGGTAAGATAGTGGTTGGAATGGAGAGTGGCTGGGGGTTGGTGGAATGGGGAGGGGGGAACAGGACAATTTTGGGTGAGGGAGGGAGTGGAAAGCAAATGGGATCGTGCCCTGCCCCCGCTAAAGCAGAGCGCGATCACTCCCATTTCACTTCTGAAGCTGCGGCGAGCCCTGCAGAAGGCCGCGCAGGGCTCTCCACACCCCCGGGAGGCTGCAGGAGGCTCGGGTAAGTGGACTCAAGCCCCTGCAGCCCCCCCTGAGCGGCGCGATCCTGGGGATTGTGCCGCTGCCATCCTCCCTGCCTCCAGGCTGCCCCCACCCCTTAAGGGGAAACAGACCAGGGCCCACAGGCTGGGGTGTCGCGACGCACCAGTTTGAAAAGCCCTTCATTACTACTCTTGAAGGTACACCAGCAAAAGAGCAGGTGCAGATATGAGGAGACCTAGGGGTAGAGGTGTTAGAAACTGTTTTTTGAAAAATTTGTTGAATTAAAATATGGTGTTTTGTGTTTTTATTCACCAGTGTTCCTTAATCTTTTCTTATGGCTAGAGGTGTTTGAAAATGTGGTGTTTTGTGTTCTTATTCAGTTATCAACCCAAAAACAAACACCTCTACCCATGGGCCAGGTGAGGCTTGCCTTGGGATAATGTGACAAAAATTCCCTTAACTCAAGGAGACCCCCATGACCCCCTCGCTGCAGAATACAGCCTGCCCTCCTTTGGTGCAACTTTATCAGCAGCAGGAAATCTGGTTCAGATTGGTCCCACTGTGTGTGATAATCAATCATATATGTCACAACTGGATTTCTGCTGGGTTTCTTAGGTGGAGTCTAGCTCTTTTCGTGGTTCAGAGACAGCAACACTTTTTGCGGTGTCTTTGCTAGATATTTTCTTTATCATTAATTTATTAAAATCATTTGTTGGCAACCTTCAGTCTCGAAAGACTCTGGTATTGCGCTCTGAATGGTGGTTCTGGAACAGCGTCTAGTGTGGCTGAAAAGGCCAATTTGGGAGTGACAATCCCTTCCACAGTGGGAGCAAGTGCAGTCTGTCCCTGGTCTGTCTCCCTGGCTATGGGCCTTCCTTCTTTGCCTCTTAGCTTCAGACTGGTGGCCAAGTGTCTCTTCAAACTGGGAAAGGCCATGCTGCACAGCCTGCCTCCAAGCGGGTTGCTCAGAGACCAGGGTTTCCCACCTGTTGAGGTCCACTCCTAAGGCCTTCAGATCCCTCTTGCAGATGTCCTTGTATCGCAGCTGTGGTCTACCTGTAGGGCGCTTTCCTTGCACGAGTTCTCCATAGAGAAGATCCTTTATAAGCCACTCTTTTGCACTCAAGGCAGGGCACAACAATATAAAGGACAATAAAATCAACTAAAATCAAAATAAACAAAACCCAAAAGATGTGACAGGCATCACAAAAAAGAATCCCTGCACTGATATGCAGAATGCCACCTGGTTGAGGCATCTTTTACACCCCCCTGGAATGCCACAAAAGAAGCAGCCTTGCAGATGTCAAGAGGCAGGGCATTCCACCGGCCTAGGGCAACAATGTAAGGACCCTACTTTGAGTTCCTTCTGAGCTGCTTTTATAGGGGTAGCAGTTGGCTGAGTGTTCCTCTCTGGGCCCATCTGCTATCGGCCCTGCCCCTTTCTCCATGTTCACAGGGTGCGTCCTTGGATGGATTCCCCTCACTCAGCCTGCATCTTGCTAAAGCTCTTGCAGGCTTGTCACAAAATGCCAAATTCCTGCCGGAGAATGAGTTCTCTGTGCAATGGGAGTTGTCTGCGCACCTCACCAAACTATGTAGTTTGCGTATCCCCCTCCCTCCCAAAAGGATATCATCTTCATCATTTGAGAAGCTTGAGATGTCTCTCCCGGGCCCACCATAGCAACCACCTCAGAAAGCAAAACAAACAGCTTTGCAGATAACATTGTCTTCCCCATAACTGATGGCTTAGGCCCCTCTATCTTCCAACCTATTATATCAATTGTGTCTCTCAACCCTGTGATGAAAAAGGAGACTGCATCTGTCTCTCTCCTTGGCTGATTTCTGCATTAATCCAAGACCTTCACTGCTTCCTTCCTGCAAGGGGCCTGTTAGAAGTGCCTGTAAGAAGTCAATGAAACCCAGCCTCTTATTTTTGTGTTTCTTTCTCTCTCTCTCTTTTTTCCTTCTTAGCCCAGTGGAAAGTGGTGCACTCCATACTGCCTGACTGCCTCTCCCCTGTTGTGCTAAATAAGCCCTTCAGGAAGTGTCCCCCTCTCATCAGAGCGTGATCTCAATAGGATGTGAAAGGGATATCAAGCTCCCCGAGGAGCCCAGGCAAAGGACAAGTGGCAAATGACCAACTAAAGAATAAAAAGGCCAAGCGGGGGTACAGTTATCCATGCTGAAGCCCCACTGAGTTCAGGACTTATTCATGAGCAATTGGGTGCAGGATTGTGATAACCATTTATTACTTACACTGCCCCTATTTCTATACCAGATGCCATCCAAAAATGGAAAGAGACACTCTTGCAGGCTTGCAATCTACTAAAACATGAACACAAGGAAAAGAAATCAGAGAGGAAAAAGAACATGCCAAATGTTGATTGGGGGGGGGGAGAACCAAATGAACAAGATAGATCGTGAAGCGAAAGCAAGAGTAAAACTATGCGCTTTCCGTTTATAATTATTTGCATAATTTTCCACGTTCCGTTCCACCTAACACCATGCATTATTCTCCAAATGATCCCGTACCTATAATGCACAGACATAAAAAAGAATAATCCATACATAAACATATCACATCTTTCCGTCGCCTGGTTATTAAACAAAATACTTACAAATCCAAAGCAGGCAAAAACAAAACTTAAAATGCTAATATTTCCATTTCGGTTGAAATCTGCCTTCTAATATATTATGAAAGAGCTTTACATTTCAGCATAATTTCTTATCTTACTTACAGTGGCGTAATGATAAATTTGGAAGTGCAAGAACGGTTGTGATACCCACATAGCGATGCTTTCGCCGCCACCAAGGCTATAAACAAAGAAACAAAAAAAATCAACTTTACATTTCCTTGTTTTCTTCTTTTGTTAGTTATTTGTACTTAGAAACCCATTCTTCATTTGAAGATGTAATTTCATCCCAAACTCTAAGAGTGGGTAGCAAAAAGATATGTATAAAAAATGGAAAGGCAGGATTTCTTTTTTAAAAAAACCCAAATAAATATAAAAGGTGCTGGAATGTAATCCTATGCATATCAACTCAAAAAGTTCAATTTATTACCATCCTGTGTATCTTCTGAGGCCCTTTATCCAATGAAATGAAATAAGCAAACATTCCCCTTTGGGGGGAGGGGTATGATCCAGTCTCCCCTCCTCCCATGTGTTTGCCCCTTCCTTCTTAATGGGGAGGGCAGAGCTAACTAGCTCTTGTGCCCCTTAATGAATTTTGGAGTTTGCCTCCTGCTGAGTTTTTCAGCTAAGGTCCTTTGAAAAAGGTGTCAAAGGCAGCACTTGAGCTTTCAGGCTGATGACATCACTTCTCCTGTTTTAGGAAAAACCCCAGAGGTCCATCCCACCCCCTGTTCCTGCTCAAATACACCCTTGTGTACTTTTTCCTGGCCTACTTTCCTGAAACCTCAACAGATGTGTGAGTTTAACAATGAGTAGATATGTATAGGATTATGCTGTAAAAGTGTTTTTCTAGAACATTTAAACTCAACCTTCTATATTTGGTCCTATTTCAATTCCTTTGCTATTTTATCCATGTGATATCCTTTACATGCTAGTCATATCTTTATATATTACTAGTACTTAGCAGCTGCATAGTTTAAGTACTGTAAGAGTTTCAATGACACCTTAAATAAAGAAAAAAAAGCCAACTGGATCTATATTTGAAAAGTATTTAAAGCAGTGGGGGGGGGGGGAGGGAATGAAACCCAAAAATAGTACATAAGTGATAGGGTTCTAAAGGAAAATTAGTGAATTGTGAAAAGACCAAGATGCAAAAGATATAAATATATAAGCCCAACTTGTAACAATATACAGTACTAGGAGTATGTTTCTAATAACACCTACACTGATGATGACAAATGAATTGCTGAGAGAGGAATATGCCCTTAAACAATTCATTTATAATAATCACAACCAGTCTACAAGCCTCTTGAACAACAAAAGGTAATGTATAGCTCCAATGTATATGATATATGATGTGCTGGAATCCCTAGCATGTATTCACTGCTGAAACAGAGATGCCTGCGTTGGCTCGGTCATGTCGTGAAAATGGTTGATGGCCGGATCCCAAAGGATCTCCTCTATGGAGAACTCGTGCAAGGAAAGCGTCTTACAGGTAGACCACAGCTGCGATACAAGGACATCTGCAAGAGGGATCTGAAGGCCTTAGGAGTGGACCTCAACAAGTGGGAAACCCTGGCCTCTGAGTGGCCCACTTGGAGGCAGGCTGTGCAACATGGCCTTTCCCAGTTTGAAGAGACACTTGGCCAACAGTCTGAGGCAAAGAGGCAAAGAAGGAAGGCCCATAGCCAGGGAGACAGACCAGGGACAGACTGCACTTGCTCCCGGTGTGGAAGGGATTGTCACTCCCGAATCGGCCTTTCCAGCCACACTAGACGCTGTTCCAGAACCACCATTCAGAGCGTGATACCATAGTCTTTCGGGACTGAAGGTGGCCAACATGGATGTGAGATGAGACCCAAGCACTTCTAATAAAAAAAATAGTGTACAGAGGGACTTTGTTAACCTGAAATATTTGCTCAAAACAGCAGTTTTTAATTGAGGTTCCCTCATGGCTGGAGGTGGTTTATAGTAGATCATATAGTAGATCTTTGTGGTAGATCATATTCAATCCCAACATCGTCAGATAAGGGGGCAGTGACTACCAATCAAAGTAGACAAGCACGGAGCAAGACAGAAGAGTGGTCTCGCTCAATATAATGGAACATAAATGATTCATATGGATAGAACAAGAATGTAAGAAATGGAAAGGTGAGTGAGGGAAAACAAGTTCTTGAGCTGGTTTGATTGATACTTTCCCGGTCTAACCGGTCCAACTTGCTACTGGAGTCAGAGGTGCAGAACCCAGGAAGGGCCTTTTGGATAACAGTTCTCAGACGAAGGGGCAGAACTAACTATGTACTTTGCTTTTCCCAATAGGTACTGAAGTCCTTAGAGTTTTGAGTTCCATGCTGGCTGAAACAACATTCACACTTGCCATGTTTATTGTCTCTGGCCTAACCTCTTGATTGCCCTCCTGCTTGTTCTGTTCTCATTGTAACCATTTGGAAGCCTGGCTCTTGGGGCTGTGGTTGTATGTGATCCAGACTCCCTGTGCTACCAACATACCTGTGATACAGTACTCAAAGCTCTTTGAAGTTCTGTTGTGCAGCCCTTGCCTTTGATTTGAGTCTTATGAATGAATGTTCAAATTAGAATAATTTATTCAGACTGGTTGGCAACCTCCAGCCTCGAAAGACTATGGTATAAGCCTACAGCACCTAGTATTCCCAGGCGGTCTCCCATCCAAGTACTAACCAGGCCTGACCCTGCTTAGCTTCTGAGATCAGACGAGATCAGGCATGTGCATAGGATGATTTTTATGATGGAATTCCAGACTTCTCCTTAGCAAGACAGAAAGATAATCGCTATAAGCCTTAATCAGTTGACCAAATTCTGGGGATAATGAGTACATGGGAGGTAGTCAGGACAGTGGTTTTGCTAGGGTTTGCATCACCCTGTGAGAGGCCAGCGTGTCACCCTTATGATGGACCTCCTTCCATGCAGTTGGCAAGGCAACTCCCTGGGCAGTGGGTGTGGTGATGTGCCATTGCCCTGCCCCCACTGATTTTTGGTTATAACTTTTAATAGAATAGAGATTTTTCAGTGTGGTTTGTTTCATTGAATTCTGCATGAAATTATGTGTCAATTGGTATATAACATGATGGCATTATTCAAAAATACCAAGATTTAAAATTTTTGGGTGAGTAGTGGTGTCACCCCCCCCCCCCGTGAGCATCACCTGGTGTGGCCTGCACCCCTCACATCCCCCTAGCAATGCCACTGGGTCAGGATCACATTTGCTGACCCTGCCCCTGATCTTTGCAAAATCACTTGAATCCCTGCACAGAACCCATGCATAGAAACACTGTATAGGCTTGCTACTCAGGGAAGAGACCTCTTATATAATCTTATGTCCACAGCTTATATGCACGCAAATATGCAGGCCAGCTGAACATGGAAGCTGAAAGGCAAGCGGGTGCAATCCTGACTTCACGTATTCATTATAATCCACAGAGTTTGGTTCACTGAACAGGGCTACAGCTGGAAGTGCTGGGAGGAGGAAACGGTTGCATTTTTAGAAAGCAAACGCCTGTTGGAGCTTCCAAGGTGAATACCATGCCTCCGAAGTTCATTTTCTCATGCTCTCACGCTCCTTTTGCTGATCAACCTGGTTAGTTTTAATGTGCGCCAATAAAGAAGGGCTCACGTAAGTCGTTGCTGTTGCCATAGCACTAGAAGTCATCTTCACTCCGTGGCAGCTGTTTTAAAAGGCTCCCCCCCACACACCTTTTAGAAAGATTTCTTTCCTGAACCGTTGAGATTGTTTACTCAGAATGGCATCTTCACGAGGAACAGCATGTCCAGTGGCAAACATGAAGTTCTTACTGCGTGTTCAACACTGACATGCAGATTCTCTCTGACTCTTTTGCCAGTTTGCAAGGGAGAAGCAATGGGTGGGAAAGAGGTTGCTTAAATCCTGCCTTGTAGTAGCCCTACTATAGCCTGCTTTTCTTGCTGAAAACAGGGCTGCGGGGAAGCACCTCCCCAACTCGGTTTTTGTTTTGTTTGCTGCTGCTGCGTGTTTCATGGAAAGAACAGCAATTTTCTG
The DNA here is from genome assembly GCF_035046505.1 of Tiliqua scincoides. Taxonomy (NCBI): domain Eukaryota; kingdom Metazoa; phylum Chordata; class Lepidosauria; order Squamata; family Scincidae; genus Tiliqua; species Tiliqua scincoides. The sequence goes on along the minus strand of NC_089822.1, from coordinate 241,457,699 downwards.
GGCAGCTAGTAGTGTCATCCTTTTCATTTACTATACATCTACTGGGCATGGTACTGCATCAGCACAGGGTGTCCTTCCCAGGGGACTTCTGGGAGCAAAAATGGCCATCAGGCCCACCAGCTGCCCATATGCTGCTGGTAAGATCCACTCACCTTCCCCCAAAACTGCAGTCACCTGATTTGTGCAACCTGAACATGCAGCAGTGACATTGGGGCTCGGGTATGTGTCCATTTTGCGCCAGCCCTAGTTTTTTCCCTAAGCACATCTTAGAGCCCTAAGTAGAACAACAGTAGCTGTGGGAGGGGCTGCAGAAGAAAGAGAAAGATGGGAAAGGTTTAGAAGTCTTTTCTGTCCACTGTTTCTTCCCTGCAAATCCCCTACTCCTACTTTGCACAACAATGGGGCTAGAAATTTGATGTTTGCTCCCAAATCATTGGGTATTTATTTTTCACATTTTTATACTGCCCTTTCTTCAAGGAGCTCAGAGTCGTGTACTTGACTCCTTCCCTCCTTTTGTCCTCACAACAACCCTGTGAGGTAGGTGAGACTGAGAGATAGTGACTGGCCCAAAGTCACCCAGGAAGCTTCATGGCTGAGTTGGGATTTGAACCTGAATCTTCAAGTCTAAATCCAACACCAGAACCACTCCACCATCCTAGCTCTCCGTGAATGGCTGGATTTCAACTTGAAATTGCTTGGGTTATTGGCTTTTCATACTCTGTGTAACTGTGGCCAGTTTTCTCCAGGGAAGACTGTATAGACAGTGGTTCAGCATAAGGATCTGTATTGGAATGGATGCTTCTCTTTATATTCTTATGATGCTAGGTGCTGCTTGATGTACTGAGTGTATACAGCAGAACTGAGGACGCTGATGTAGGCTACAACTGATATGGTACAAATCGTGCCTCTTTAGCCTCGTTCTTATTGGGCACTTTGGGAGGATTTCATCTTAATGGTTCAGGTCAGAGGCCTCCAGGCACTGGTGAGCAGTAGTGATTGCAATTGCATGCCCAGGCTGGGAGCAGAAGACAAAAAGTAACATGATCTTCCGCTTTGGGGGTTTGGCTCAGAGCTCACAATTACATATAAAAGGAACATTTGCCATTGAAGGCAAATATAGAGAGTTCCCATGGAATACTCACATTGCAGTGAAACAACATATGGCGTTTGGAAGTAGGACTGTATATTACGCATGAGCAGACAGGGAGAAACATAAGGCAAGGTCAGTGAACTGAGAAGCTACAAAATGGAAATAAGGCCAGTGCAAGAAATTAGATATTTGGGATCACGTGGAAACAAATGAGATATACATACTAGTGCCACTCCTTCTGTGTCTGCAATGTTATAAATAAGGCAGCACTGCAGTAGTTTCCAGGTGGCCCTTCAGAACAAGGTCACATTACACTAAGTAAGGCATTAGCTTTATATAACTTCCTGGAGATGGAGAATCCACCCATTTTATAAGGTTTCATGGCAAGGAACTAATTTTTTTTTTTTTAATCCACCACTACTACAGTCTTATAGAGCAGGCGTCTAAACTTTTCAGTTGAAGGGCTGCATCAAACATCTGGCACAGTGTCGAGGGCCGGGGGAAAAAAAATTAAATGTAAAATTAAAATAAATACATTGGAGATGGAACTTAGATGAATGAAAAAATGGGCTCAGATGTCCAGGATTTCTCCAAACACTAACACAGCCCAAAGCACACACTTAAATGGACCCCCATTCCCCCACCCCACAAGCACAACTCCAGTTGTGTTTGGTCAACTGGACCAGAGGCTCTCAGAGGATCAGAGGCTGGCCACGGACCAGAGAGAGGCTCGCTGTGGGCTGCATCTGGCCCCCAGGCCGGGGTTTGGAGACCCCTGTTATAGAGTATAGATAAGTCATAACGGAACAGGCAAGGACTGCACATAATTGTGGTCAGGAAAGAGATAGAGCACAGGAAGAAAAAAGTTCGGCATAGTTTACAAAGAGTAGCAATTTTTTAAAAAAGTTCAAATTGATAATACTTATACAATAAACTACAACAGAATGAAATAATAAAACATATATAAACATTCAAAGCCTTTTGAAACAAAGACCTTACAATGTCTACTTAAAAACAGAGGATGTTGTCCTGTCGTCGTCGTCCTCTACGCACAGAGACTCAGACATGGACACATAGGCATGGATTTACACAGAATAACAGACCCACAACTACACTCTTCTTGCCAGCTCTCCAACAGATCTCCAACAGTTCACCTGGAAGAGTTCATGAGGAACAGAGCATGTACTGGTCAGTCTAATATGAACAGCTTTGTTGTGTAACTCAGCTGTAGTGTCACTTCTGTCTGTGACATAATGTTGAATAGAATAGGTGGAGAATACATTTCTGGGCTTTATTTTGGCAAGATGATGAAGCCATCTCTTTTCATTGTTTAACCAACTGCACAGAGCAGAGACGGAATACAGGTGGGACCTCGGTATCCACTGATTTGGTATCCACTGATTTGACTTACCACTGAGGTCTACCTTTAAATGCCTTGTAACAAGCACCAAAATCTAATTTCCTACCTTCACACTGTTAAATACTGTAATTTTGTTCCACTAGATTCCATTATTCACCCCAACTAGTGGTTGAATGTGGTACAATGACAATAGCAATGCATTCCAGGGTATCGATAGAGGACTAAGAAACCTGGAAGTGGCTCTTTAAAGCTATTTTTCTACTGACGGAATCCACTATTTTTTATTTATTTGTTTAGTGGATAATGAGTGTATAGTGTATGCCTGAGGAGTACACATTTGGTCCCTGTTGTGTATATGCAACATTGGGCAGAAATGGCTTAACTTGGTGTTTAGGGATAGTGGTGTACCATAGTACAGACCTTGAGAAGTGAGACAAGCCCATCTTGTACAACAATCATGAAAATTGGAGCCAGTTTAAAACTCTAAATGATTGCCATGGAAAGTATACATAGTTAACTGGGTGCCTTGGACTTGAATCCACAGATGAAGATTCCAATTTGAGGGCAGGAATGCCAGAAGAGGTTTGGTATGAATGGAGAGGAGAACCCAAATGCTTCCTTACATTAATGCAAAAACATGGTACCAACCACCATCTTGGCTAGTGATTTTCATAATCAATTTCTAAACATGACAGAGGCTGCACATCAAGCTGACCTGAAAATATCTAGTATCTGTAATAATATCTTTGCCCTGGAAAAACTGATGCAGAATCTCATAAGGGCTGGTTTTGATTACAACCTATTGAGGGAATAGCACTTGTTCTTTCTTTTATGCACCCTTAAGTTCATGTGGTGGTACATTACCAGTAAGATCTATTTTGCATCCTCTTCAGTGTTGATAGTATCAATGACTGTTCACTTGTATTATTAACTTTCATATTCCAAGGCCAAAATAAATTGAAAAAATTGTTGATCAGAGGTCTGTTAGATTGGGTATCACTGAAGGAGGAAGGAGGTCAGTCACCCATGCACAGAGAGGCTGGTCTGTGTGGCTTGCCAAATCTCAAGGGATTTGGTCACAACTGTAAAGTTGTTCAAGTAGTCCAGGCTTAATTTGTTCTAACACTTTTGCCCCCCCCCCCCAAATATTTAAGCAATCTGAGTGCTGGATTGCTGCATTGGACCTTTGTTTAGAATGGAAGGTCCATAATTACAGAAGATCAACTTTGCCTACAGAAGAAGGGCTTTGTTTGACAGGTACTGAGAAATCACTGCTCCAAATGAAACCATTGTTTTGCTCAGTAACCACCTGAAATGTTTACTTTTCCACTGCAGTTGCAATAAAAGTAAATCTTATCTTGTCGCAAAACCAACAAACTGTCCCAGTGCAAGAACAATGTCTGTAAAACTGCCGTGCCGTGTGTGTTTGCAACATTCCTTCTGAGAGTCAAAACAGTCAAAAGTTTGTTTGCTCTGGTTCTGGAAGACAAAATATTCTGCATTTGGTACTGTGGAGTGTACTTTCCTACCTAAAAGGAAGAAAGATTAGTTTTATGAGATTGGGGAAAAGGGGAGAATGTCTTCCTCTGCTGCATTACATACATGCCTAGAAGGAGTACCAGCCACCATATCTACACACTGAGCTTCTGGCTCAAGTCCTTCAGTTTCTGGCATTCGGACAGCACAGGTGGAGAGAGATAAAAAGGGCACGATTTTCTTTTTCAGTCCCAGTTCTTCTGATGCAAATGTATTATGGAGCAGGAGTGGACATTTAAAATGCTTAGGCTGCAATCCTATCCACACTTACCTGAGTCTAAGCCCCAATGACTATAATGGGACTTACATCTGAGTAGACAGACTTGGGCTCTGACATTGATAAACTGAAATTGGTTACAAGGTGATAGTGAATATTACTGCTTACAGAGGAAGGTTCTTCTCACCTCAATATACGCAAGGACCCTACTCCCCATTTTACAGACAAACAGGGCAAGGATGTGTTCAACAAGAGCTCCTCAGTGGGAAGGTAGATTTTTTTTAAGGAGTAAGATTGCAGAGTGACTATTTAAGCACAATGAACTGACTGTGCACTGTCCCTTTAAATGCAACCCAGCCTCCAAACATCATCACTTCCCTTGACCTAGGAAAACAAAGGCTACTGCAGCCCTGTGTTAACAGCCCCTCTAGAGAGCTGTTTAAAACCCTGTCACCAATGTTTGAGTGGAGTCTGAACAGCAGTGGACATCCCTAGCCCCATGCCCGGGACAAAGGTCCGCAATGGTGCCCCCCAGTGGGCTACTACCCCCCCCCGCACAGAAATCTGCCCCCCTCCCACTCACCTGAGGCTCATGGAGCCTCGCGCAACCTGCACCTGTGTCGGAGAAACCTCTGTGAGGTTCCCTGACGCTTTAAACTGTGCTTCCGGAAAACCGGAAGCACAGTTTCCACCCCCGACAGGAGCCTTATAGAGGCTTCCATGGGGTCCTGGTGCCTCGCACCTGGGACTTTTGCCCCATTAGACCTTACGGTAGGTCTGCAACTGAGTCTAAATCTCTAAGATTCAACAGACAACACACAAATAATCCATATTTGTTTGTTGAGGCATTGCATGGGGCACTAATTTGCTTGCAAGAAAAGCTAGAAGTGGTGCTACGTTCAGAAGCACAGCTGAGGTGTAGACTGGTGTTTCTCAACCAGTGGTATGGTGGTGGTACTTCTGGTGGTGTCTACTCACAGGTCCGCTGAACACCTGCCACCCAGCAGTAAGACCAGGAATGCAACACAACAAACAGCTGTAGGAGGTTCAGCTCAGAGGGCAGAGCTCCAAAGCATGCTTTCCGCTCTCAAAAAAGCCTCCCATCCACCCTGAGCTTCTTACTTGTGTTTGTCACATGGCATCTAGCCTCCCAATCCAGAAGTAACTGGAGATAATGTCAGCGCAAGTTACTTCCGGTGGTACTTCAAATACGTGAACCATGTGAAGTGGTATTGCGGAGGACAAACCTTGCGAAACACTGGTGTAGACTGTACTAACTGCCACTGAACTCTTGGTGTTTGTTTCAGAGAAAAGAGGATTGGCCTGAAGTCTCCCGGAATCAGCATGAACCTCCAGGTGAGGACTGAAAGCCATCTTGGAGACGTGGCCTTCAAGAATCTGCATTACATCATGTTGGGGGAAAACATCTCCAGGAATAACTTCAGTTAGAGTTGGCAATCCCATCAACCAGAGGCAAGGGTGTGTAGCTTTGAGGCTTAAAGGGCTGTCATGTCCCACGACATTACTAATACCTTGGTTGTAGCATGCCCATTTCCAGTATGACATCCATAATTTACCTTGTGTTGAAAACCTAAAATTTCATAATGGGGGATAATATTTTATCCCCCCCCTTTTTTTTTCAAGTGCTCCCAAGCAAATCTGACAGAGGGATAATAAACAGCTCTCTGCTCTGGCATAGCATGAGCTGGCTCTGAAAAAGATACTTGTCTTGAGAAGTGCTTTTTCAGACTTGGCACAATGAAGCATGAAAACTCTCTCTACGTTTCGTGTGTGATTTTATCTGTTTTCAGGTGGAGCTATGTCCTGGTAGGAACATGAGGCAAACAGATCAGATCTAGATAGAAAGGAAACCTGTTGCCATAAGGTTAAAATTACATGGGGCCACGTAGGGGAAATACATTATAGAGCGATCATATGAGAAGCTGTCTGTGTTGAAATTCTTCCTCTTATGCAAGCGCTGCGGAACAAAACGGTCGGGTTTGGAATATTTATATATACAATATATATCTATGGTTGCTGATGACTATTTTTTGCTCTTTAGAACAACTACAGGACAGACCGCCAGTGTTAAAGATACGGTCAGTGAAATGAGACTTGAGGGCGCAAAGTGCAAACTGAGTGTTCAAATCTTTTAAAGACCCTTCTTGCAGGGTGACCAGATGTCCTCTTTTTCCAGGACATGTCCTCTTTTTAAGCCTTGTGAACTGGAAAAAGAACTCAGATGTCCTCCTTTTCCCTGTGAGCAGGCAGAGCATAGCCTTCTTGTAATTAGTAAATTATGCACAATCCTAACATTGAGTTAGGCTGATCCAAGTCTCTTATGTGCCGTAAGGCACGTTTGCGCCTCCTCAAGAGGAAGCCAGGCCGGCGCTCCCAGAAGCTCTGGCCTCTGGAAGCTGACGGAAGCCTCCACGCCGGCTTCCTCCCATTGCCTTGCGTCGGCTTGGATGAGCCGATGCAAGGATGAAAGGTAGGCATGGGGGAGGCAGGGAGGAGGGAGGGAGGGAGGCATTCCTGGGAAGGAGGAGGGTGGGCGGTCCCGGGGGGGGGTTGGCAGGGAGAGGGAGGCAGGGCCCAACCCCATTCCTGGGGAGAACAGAGCAGCTTCAAGCCACTCTGCTCTCCTTGGATTTGTGCCACCTCCAGATGTGGCGCGAGTCTGAGGAGACCCATTGGGGCCAGCAACCCAGGGATAAGGGGAAAAGTTTCCCCTTGCCTCTGGCTATGCTGCTTATGGCCCCTATCCTGCGCTGGATACAGCGCAAGCCTCCTGGCTTGCCTGTTCCAGCACAGGATAGGATTGCGCTCTCTTTGTAATAAATTATATGTCATATCGTTTTAAATGTAATAATAAGGAAAATCGTGTTTAAATTAACCACATGAAATCAATATACAAGTGTTTTTATCTTTCATTTTGTCATGTCCTACATTTTTTTCTTGGATATCCTACATTTTGTCTTGTCCTTTTTTTGTGGCTATGACATCTTGCCACCCTGCCTTCATGGAGATCCCCCAAGACTTTTTTAGAGTTGGCACTGAAAATTTCAAGGTGAATTTGGAGGTTCCTTCCTGCTCAAGCACGTAATTGGAAGAATTTCAAGGCAAGCCTAAGGCAAAGAAGCCTCTAAAAGAGAACTCTTTGGTGTCCCCCAACATTCTGAATGGTCAAATATTTGTTCTTGTGGTATGCTGAGTATTAGGATTGATTCTCAGGACCTCAGCTGAACCACAAAGACTCTGGAAATACTAATGTAATGATAAATATCATCAAAACCAAAATTGTGGCTTCTGAAAGACCTAAAAAGATATTTAATGGAACTCTGATTAGTCATGTGTTCATGGGTTAGGAAGGAGCCTTGCACACAATAATGTGTATACTGTTCATTTGTACATTTGAGGATCACTGAACTGGCCATTTCTTCTTGCTTTACTTTAACAGGAAGATAAACAGTTCTTTCCACCCACGAGTATCTTTTTCCTTCTTTCTGCCATTCTTTAAATGCTGGAATGCTTCCAACTTTCCTTCTAAGGGTTCTACATATCCAGTTCCTTCAGCTGTTCCTCACATCAAATATCAATGGGCAGATGTGCATTTAGGATGAAGCCTCCAACCCTTTTGACCCTTAAGACTGTGCAGGATCACCATATGGTGTTTAAAGGCAAATTTCACATATTTACAAAGGGCCTTCTGGTTTCCCAAGAGATAACCTATCAGTTTGAACAGAAAGCTTCTTCAAATAACAAGAGGCCTTGGAGACAGAAAATCAGATCTGAAATCAGCATTTATTGATGTTGGTTCCAAGCTGGCTTCTTTGCCAGTATCAAAGGAGTTTCTCAAGAAAACAGGACCATCATTTGAGCATGGTTGCCAAGGTGGTATGGATGGGAACAAAGCTTGGTGGAAAAAATGTGCTTCAACTCATGAGCATCACTCTCATTCTGTTGCATTATATACTGCTTAACCCATTTCTGCCCAGCCCATAGGTGTACACATTTGATCCCTGTTGTGTATATGCAACGTTAGGCTGATGGGTTCTGAGCTGTCTGTGACAGATCAGGAGAGAGATCTTGGAGTGGTGGTGGACAGGTCGATGAAAGTGTCGATCCAATGTGCGGCAGCAGTGAAGAAGGCCAATTCTATGCTTGGGATCATTAGAAAAGGTATTGAGAACAAAACAGCTAATATTATAATGCCGTTGTACAAATTGATGATAAGGTCACACCTAGAGTGTCCAGTTCTGGTCGCCGCATCTCAAAAAAGACATAGTGGAAATGGAAAAGGTGCAAAAGAGAGGGACTAAGATGATTACTGGGCTGGGGCACCTTCCTTATGAGGAAAGGCTATGTCGTTTGGGCCTCTTCAGCTTAGAAAAGAGGCGCCTGTGGGGGGACATGATTGAGACATACAAAATTATGCAGGGGATGGACAGAGTGGATAGAGCAGGGGTGCTCACACTTTTTTGGCTCGAGAGCTACTTTGAAACCCAGCAAGGCCAGGAGATCTACCAGAGTTTTTTTTACAATGTTCGCGCCATCATAACATATAACATTTATGTGTACAGTGTATGTTGGTGTACCTTGAGCCCCACTGAGTATAACAGGACTTACTCCAGAGTAGACATGCCTAGGATTAGGCTGTGAGGCTGCAATCCTAGCCACACTTACCTGGGAGTAAGCCCCATTGAGTACAATGGGCCTTACTCCCGGCGTTTCCTCCCAGAGGCACCTGAAGGGGGGGTTGGCACTCCGCGATCTACTCATTTTGCCTCGCGATCTACCGGTAGATCGTGATCCACCTATTGAGCACCCCTGGGATAGAGAGATGCTCTTTACACTTTCACATAACACCAGAACCAGGGGACATCCACTAAAATTGAGTGTTGGGTGAGTTAGAACAGACAAAAGAAAATATTTCTTTACTCAGCGTGTGGTTGGTCTGTGGAACTCCTTGCCACAGGATGTGGTGATGGCGTCTGGCCTGGACGCCTTTAAAAGGGGATTGGACAAGTTTCTGGAGGAAAAATCCATTACGGGTTACAAGCCGTGTTGTGTAAGTGCAACATCCTGATTTTAGAAATGGGTTATGTCAGAATGCCAGATGCAAGGGAGGGCACCAGGATGAGGTCTCTTGTTATCTGGTGTGCTCCTTGGGGCATTTGGTGGGCTGCTGTGAGTTACACAAAAACCCTTTCGAGACTGAAGGTTGCCAACAACAAAAAATGCCATAATTTCCCTCAGTCAAATTCTGGATGGAGCAACACAGCCAGTAAACTTGCCTGATGGGACGTGAGGGTTTCCCTTCTTAGCTTTCCAGTAAAGGTCTGTTTGCTATGTTGCTAATCTCAGGTTATCCTTCCTTCCCAAGAATCCCTTCTCAGCTAGATAGCAAGCATGTAAGTTCTCTCTCTCTCATCCCCCATATCCAAGTATGGGTTGGCAACCTTCAGTCTCGAAAGACTATGGTATAAGCCTACAGCACCCAGTAGCACCCAAGCGGTCTCCCATCCAAGTACTAACCAGGCCTGACCCTGCTTAGCTTCCAAGATCAGATCGGGCATGTGCAGGGTAACCGTTGCTGCACCCCCTTCCTGTAAAAAAAGTATTCCTTTATGATCTCATGCCTTGAAGTCACCTTCTGAACAGAAGTCTCCCAAGCCCTGCTGTGTATGCCAGGTAGATTAACACCACCTCCTCCTTAAGCTAGCCTGTACCCAAGCGCTGTACCTGCACAGTGTTGCACCATTCTCCACTTCCAACAGGTGAAGGAGGGAAACCCATGCCAGTAGCATAGCTAGAGGCGGGGGAGATGATAAGTACTGCAGGCACCACAATGCACTGTGTAAGCCACCCCTCCTACTCATTATCAGAGACATTCCGGGCAATGCACAGGAGGTTGGCAACCTTCAGTCTCGAAAGACTATGGTATAAGCCTACAGCACCCGGTATTCCCAGGCGGTCTCCCATCCAAGTACTAACCAGGCCTGACCCTGCTTAGCTTCCGAGATCAGATGAGATCGGGCATGTGCAAGGTAACAGTTGCCGTTTGGTTCAGTGAGTGCCTGCACTTTGCCGCTGCTGACCAGAATAGCTCTGTCTGTGAGTGGGAGGGGCCTCTTACATGGCACACTGCAACGCCTTCAGTACTTCCTTTGCCCCCCTAGCTATGCTGCTCACCTGCACCAATCCCAGGAAGGAAAGAGGAAGCTGTTGTCATCTGGAGTCTGTTCCTGTCCTCCTGTGCACCCCACTCACTCCGGTTGGAGTGAATTGGCTTGCCATCAGGAGAGGAAGGGAGAAAATGGTAACACTAACCAACACCAGTGCCCAAGAGTTAGACCCACCCAGCAGCAGGTTGTGACAACAGTACTCCCCAGCAGCGAGATACCAGCCACTGCTCTTCTGTATGGCCCCCACTCAGCTGACTTGGAGAGTTGTGCAGAGCTGCCAGCACCCAGCACTCATGCACTCCAAGGTCTGACTTCCAATTGTTAGGCACTGGGGTGGAGCAGTGTCACAGCCTTGCTGCTGGCACTGCTGTTGGTGATGGTGGTGGTGAAGTAGCCATCAGTTTTGGTCTCATGCTACTCTTGCCTCAACATAGGCCAGCCCTGTGGATTAAAGCCCCCCCGCCCTTTTGTTTGATTTTTCTCTATAAACCGCTTTCTGAACATTTCTCTTGAAAAGTTGTATATACAGAACAATAAGCTGCCAAACAGAACAGGAGCCGCCAAACCCCTGCCCGCGGACAGGATCTGGTGCTTCGAGATTACTCGTCCAGGTGCAGTGAAGTGGTGGCAAAGTCTGTTCCCTTTTCACGGCAACTTGTGCCGGGCAGCCATTTCCATAGGAAGTTGTGGCCCAGAGCCTCCTGGGCCAACAGGCAGGGGGTGCGGCTGTCCAGCACGAGTTGCTGAGATGATTGGCTGCGAAAAGGGGAGGCTGTTGAAAACCTTTGCCACTGCCGTGCCGCACCTGGATGGGTGATCTGGTGAAGCAGCAGGCCGTGGTTTGGAGACTGCTGAGTCAGAAGGAAGAAAAAGCAAGTACCTAACACCAGGGCCAATTATGTAATTTCAGTCACATGTCATTTGGCTTGAGGAAGTAAAGGCTTATGGAAAGCGATAACATTTAGGAGCTTTCTCATGATTAAAAGCAAACTCCAATTGTTAAAATAAATGAACAAATAGTATGCTGTAGTAGCCCATTATTCCTGAACTTATTTGTTTATTCTCTTTCTTATCTGCTCTCTACTTTAACGGTAACAGGAGATTATATTGGCTCCACTAAACTTTATAAGGCCAAGCTACGATTTGAGTAACAACCTATGATTGTGTTTGCACTGCTCCACTCATGTCTGCTAAACATTTTCTGTCCTCATGGACATTCCTCCAAGCCGTGACTGGATTTTGGAGTGTTGTGGCTCATAGGTCAGTTGCACGGAAGACCAGTTTTGAGAGAGCATTTCTATTGGTGTGTGCCATGTAACTCTGAAGGGCTGCCTGCTCCCATATAAATCTTACCTGCCAACTTCCTTTAAGGACATCATTAGATGTCTTTCTCCAGGTGTTGCCTTCTGACATGAAGTGGGTGGCAACTGGATGCAGGGCTTCTTGATGGTGGTGCCCTGGCTGTGGAATGCTCTTCCCTGGGCCACCAACTTGTACCCTCAATTGTTAACATTTAGAAACTTGATATTAAAAAAGACCCCAGAGCTGTTCTTCCAAACTTTAATTAGTAGATCATTTGATGATTTGGGTTTGTTTTTGTTTTTTTTTAAATTGTGATTACTGTTTTTTTTTCCTGTTCTGAAAGGTGTTTCTCCTTTTATTGTTGCTTTTGTATTTTTATTGCTTTTATTGTTTCTTATCTGGAACCTGATGTGAGATATATATATATCTTGCTTGAGCCACCTTGGAAGCTTTTGTGCTGAAAGACAGGCTCAAAGAGTTGTAAAAGCAACATTATATCACATCTCATCACTGACAAATATTATTTCTGTATGTCTGTTCTGCTTAATTGTGCAGCACTTTCCACAAACCCGAGACCACACTAGAACGTAGTGTGACTAGCACATGCAGAAAATCGCTGGTTCGTTCCCCAACATCTCAGGGAGCAGGATGAAAAGACCCTTGCCTGAGACCCTGGAGATTTGCTGTCACCCACCACTATCTCTACCAGGGCTTACCCAGGCCTCCTAATGCCTTATATGACTGGCAACTTTCAGTCTCGAAAGACTATGGTATGAGCCTACAGCACCCGGTATTCCCAGGTGGTCTCCCATCCAAGTACTAACCAGGTCTGACCCTGCTTAGCTTCCATAAGAACATAAGAACAGCCCCACTGGATCAGGCCATAGGCCCATCTAGTCCAGCTTCCTGTATCTCACAGTGGCCCACCAAATGCCCCAGGGAGCACACTAGATAACAAGAGACCTCATCCTGGTGCCCTCCCTTAATTGATTCCCTTGTCTGATTCCGAGATCAGACAAGATCAGGCACATGCAGGGTAACAGTTGCTGCTAATACAGCATTAAAAATGTCACTTTTGGTTTCTTCGTGAAACAGGTAGTTGCGTGTTTTGAGCTTCTGAGCTCAGCCTGAGCCTGGCAGCGGCTGTATACAGATGTCCTAGGTCTCTGATAGACTGAGAGGACCCTCCAGTGTTGAGCAGAGTTCCCCTTGCCTTTGGAGGGGGTTCAAACAAGGTAGAGGACTCTGCAGACCTGATTCACGGATAAGGTATCCATGGATATGGGGACCCCCCTGTATTTTGTTGTCTGTGTGCTTCCTGAGGCATCTGGTGGGCCACAGTGAGATGCAGGAAGATGGACTAACTGGGCCCTGACTGAGCCCTAGCAGGACTCAGTCTTTGAAACTAGACTAGAATTCTTTGAAAAGGTCAATAGGCATGTGGATGTGGGAGAACCCGTGGACATTATATATCTGGACTTTCAGAAGGCTTTCGACACGGTCCCTCACCAAAGGCTACTGAAAAAACTCCACAGTCAGGGAATTAGAGGACAGGTCCTCTCGTGGATTGAGAACTGGTTGGAGGCCAGGAAGCAGAGAGTGGGTGTCAATGGGCAATTTTCACAATGGAGAGAGGTGAAAAGCGGTGTGCCCCAAGGATCTGTCCTGGGACCGGTGCTTTTCAACCTCTTCATAAATGACCTGGAGACAGGGGTGAGCAGTGAGGTTGCAAAGTTTGCAGATGACACCAAACTTTTCCAAGTGGTGAAGACCAGAAGTGATTGTGAGGAGCTCCAGAAGGAACTCTCCAGACTGGCAGAATGGGCAACAAAATGGCAGATGCGCTTCAATGTCAGTAAGTGTAAGGTCATGCACATTGGGGCAAAAAATCAAAACTTTAGATATAGGCTGACGGGTTCTGAGCTGTCCGTGACAGATCAGGAGAGAGATCTTGGGGTGGTGGTGGACAGGTCGATGAAAGTGTCGACCCAATGCGCGGCAGCAGTGAAGAAGGCCAATTCTATGCTTGGGATCATTAGGAAAGGTATTGAGAACAAAACGGCTAATATTATAATGCCGTTGTACAAATCTATGTTAAGGCCACACCTGGAGTATTGTGTCCAGTTCTGGTCGCCGCATCTCAAAAAAGACATAGTGGAAATGGAAAAGGTGCAAAAGAGAGCGACTAAGATGATTACGGGGCTGGGGCACCTTCCTTACGAGGAAAGGCTACGGCGTTTGGGCCTTTTCAGCCTAGAAAAGAGACGCCTGAGGGGGGACATGATTGAGACATACAAAATTATGCAGGGGATGGATAGAGTGGATAGGGAGATGCTCTTTACACTCTCATATAACACCAGAACCAGGGGACATCCACTAAAATTGAGTGTTGGAAGAGTTAGAACAGACAAGATAAAATATTTCTTTACTCAGCGTGTGGTTGGTCTGTGGAACTCCTTGCCACAGGATGTGGTGATGGCGACTGGCCTGGACGCCTTTAAAAGGGATTTGGACAAGTTTCTGGAGGAAAAATCCATTACGGGGTACAAGCCGTGATGTGTATGTGCAACCTCCTGATTTTATAAATGGGCTATGTCAGAAGGCCAGATGCAAGGGAGGGCACCAGGATGCAGGTCTCTTGTTATCTGGTGTGCTCCCTGGGGCATTTGGTGGGCTGCTGTGAGATACAGGAAGCTGGACTAGATGGGCCTATGGCCTGATCCAGTGGGGCTGTTCTTATGTTCTTATGACTCTTCTTATGCTCTTTGGTTAGAATAGAAAATATTGGACCAATGACCTGACATAGTATAAGGCAGCTTCATGTGCCATAGATCCATATAGGATCTATATATCAGCAGATGTGTCAGGAAGAGCAGTCTGCTGGGAGCACAAAAAGGCCAAAGTCCTTGCCCTTGATAAAGACAGTAGTAATTCAGACTGTGAGAGTGATCTAGCAAGCTGGGAAATATAAAATAAGAGCAAAGGTGACAATTCATCATTTTGGCTGACCTCCAAGGGGAGCTGGACAAGTGGTCCAGATGCAGCTGGACATAAAAGCTGCCGTGCCTCTTATTCCGGGGCCAGAGTAAGAAAAAAAAAAAAAAGAACACATCAAAATGTATCACACATCCTTATTGCTGAGGACAGATGCAGGGCAAAGGGCAGTGCCCTTGGGAGTGATACAAGTTGATGTGGCCCGTAATGATGCCTTTCTGTCTTTTTGTGCTTCAGCAAGGTGGAGCAGCACTGTGGGGATGGGAACGGGTGAAGAAATTGCCCTTGGGTAGGAAATATATAAAGGCCCTGCAATCAAACCTACCAACACCCTGCATAAAAGTGAAGGAATAATTACAACCTGAGCCTAACTAAATCCCTGAATGACAATGCAGGGGTGCCAGATACACTACATCCCATGGGGGATTTTTGGCTGCTGGATGTCTCCTCAGGTTAAGGGCACATTGGCCCCCCTTGTCCCTGGGAAAGCCCCAGCAACCACAATGGGTCAACTCAGACCTGTGCCAGCCTTATCACTGGCATGCAGCGCAATCCTATCTTGCGCTGGAACAGGCAGGCCAGGAGGCCTGGACTGTTGTCAGTGCAAGATAGGACCCCAAAGTGGCTCAGCCGAAGGTAAGGGGAAACTCTTCCCCTTACCCCCAGGTAAGTCACTGCACCCCCAATGGGTCTCCTTGGACTTGTGCCACCTCAAGAGGTGGATCCCAGCCCTGCCTCCTGCTCCCCAGGTCCCAGCCCCGCCTCAAGAGCCGGATCCCAGCCCCGCCTCCTGCTCCCTGCCTGCCTGGCCCTGGGGCCACCCTCCACCCACACTCTCCCCGCCCTGAAATGCCTCCTTCCCACCTTCTCCGTGCCCACCCCAGAGCCCTGTGTCGGCCGAGCTCAGCCGACACAAGTCTTCCTCCCCATGTCGGCGCAGAGGCTCCTTGCACATCTGACTGATGTGTTGCTGATGTCAAGCCACTCCATGGATGCTGGGCTGTGACAGGGTCTCCACGAATGCTGGCAGTGTCACTGTGAGGACTGTGTCAGTGTGGCATTAGCCTGGCTTCCTCCTCCCTCTTTGTGCTGGATGGGCTTTGGATGTGGCAGTCATCCTGCTGACATTCCACCACTGTTGTGCCACTGGTGTGGCCTCAGGATTGGACTACTAACTGCAGTGTAGTGTTTGCTACTTAACAGAATGCCAAGTTATGAACACAGGCTGTTGTGAGTGTGGGTGTCCTTTGGATTGCTTATAAGATTTCCAGCAAATACATTACAGTTAGAAACCCTGTTGGGAGCAAACATTTCCCCACTTCTAAAGGGTTTCTGGATCTCTCAGCACCATAAGTTCTATCATATATCAATTCAGCTTTAGTTGTGTAATTTCATCAGTACATCTCACACTTGTTTGTTCTGGATGGAGACTGTGGCTCCTAGGTAACGAGATAATGCTGAGTACTGATTAAAATTTACTCCAATGCTGATCTCACCAGTAGTTTCACACAGATATTAAATAGCACTGATGACAACATGGAAACAGTGGTGTTCCCTAAAACAGCTTCTAATACATTGAACGAAAATGACTAAACTCCACCGTCTGGGTGTTTAGAGACAGAAATCAGTGGAACTAGTACCATCATGTTCCCTCTTAAGCAGAAGGGTGCTTTTTGTGTGTGTGTCTTTGTTTTTAAATGATTGGACAGGTTCTGCAGTGCCCAAATCAGAAGAGCCAACTGGAGGTTTTGTCCCTGTGGATTGCTAAATGCAGATGATCCACCAGAACTGCCGTAAGGAAATGAGGGCATCCTTGCTGGATCAATCTGGGGCCCATCTAGCCCAGCTTCCTGTATCTCACAGCAGTGGCGTAGCTAGGTCATTTGACATCCGGGGCCCATAAATTTTTGTCACCCCACATGACTTAATTAATTAATTAATTCACATTTTTATGCCGCCCTTCTGGTAAGCAGCTCAGGATGGTGTACATGGCTCCTCCCTTTGTTTTGTCCTCACAACAACCCTGTGAGGTATTTATTTATTTTTCACATTTTTATACCGCCCTTCCTCCAAAGAGCTCAGGGCAGTTTACACAGCTGCTCCTCCCCTCTTTCTTGTCCTCACAACAACCCTGTGAGGTAGGTGAGGCTGAGAGAAAGACTGGCCCAAGGTCACCCAGGAAGCTTTGTGGCTGAGGGGGGATTTGAACCTGGATCATCCAGGTCTAAGTCCACCTCCCAAACCACTACACCACTCTGGCTCTCAGGGTGAGGGGAGACCCCATGACTGCTTTAACAAGCTTGCAGCACATAATAGGAAAAACTTTTTTACAGCAACGCCTGATTATTAAACTTTGTAAAAGCTTAGAAAGTGAAGCATTAAATGAATTACTGCACGTTTTAACTAACTATGACCAGGATATTTGTTTCGTGATGAGTTCAGATCTCTGTTGGCCCTAGATGTTCACCAAAAATGTATCAGATATGTTTATATGTGAAGAGTGAACCAAAAAACTATGCTTGCTTTATATTACATCATGGGTAATATGATCCAAAGACCATTTATATTGGTAAGTACTTAAAGTGTAATTTTTTATAGCAACATTGTTCTACATTTTGAATGACTTACTACAGGTTTTTTTTTCCTCTCAACCGTCCCACGGGGGCTAGAATCGAAAGAAACCCATGAGGCATAATTGACGGAAATGTTATGTAAAATGTCAGCGTCATTTGAATAATAGGTTTCTTTCCAGGGTAGATCACAGGAGAAAGGTGGTCTCAAGGAGTGAACATATGTACTGAGAAATGTGTGGATGTTGTTCAGCAATGCTTGGCTAGGGTTCAACTTATGTCTAATAGCCCAAGGAAAAGCGGTTTACTCATGGGGAAAGCTTGCACACCACCAGGCTAAATTCTGTTCTTAAAAGCTGAACTTAAACCCTTTGCTTCTTCCCACAAATAGGTATCCAGGGACTGTGTCTTAATTAATTCTTAAGTCAGGAAACTGGATTCATTTCCTAAGAAACACACATTTCGCCAGCATAGATTACATTATGGCAATTGTCAAAAGTGCTCTGGCAGCGCATGGAGTCATGCGTTGCGAGAGTGCCCATGGAGAGGCCGGAGAGGACTTTCACATGCCAGCAGAGAGTCCACACGTCCACCAACGAGGTGGAACAGAGGGTGGAATGAGACTGTAACAGTGGGGGGGGGATGGCAGAACAGAGTGGTGATGGGGGCAGGAGAAGGGAGGATGGGGTCCAAGAAGGGGGGCGGGTTTCGTGGCAGCGGCAGCCACTGAATCTTAGCCCCTTCCTGGACTCAATCCTGCAGCACGGGTCCATGTGGACCCACACCGATTTGGCTAGCACTGGTCGGGGTCGACCCCTCCACGCCATGGAGACTTATCCCCAGGTAAGGGAACATTTGTTCCCTTACCCTGAGGAGACCTGCATGACTACCATTTTGGCATTGCTGCATTGGCAGGGAGGAAAGAATAGGATTGGGCTGACAATAGCATAAGGACGGCTCCATCATTCCATTACCTGCTACACCAACAGCCCTGAGGCAACGGACATGAGGAAGGGAAGGGTTGTTTCCCCACAGTAAGTTGGGTTAGCAGATCATCTCATGTTGTTGGCAACCTTCAGTCTCGAAAGACTATGGTATCGCGCTCTGAAAGGTGGTTCTGGAACAGCGTCTAGTGTGGCTGAAAAGGCCAATTTGGGAGTGACAATCCCTTCCACACCGGGAGCAAGTGCAGTCTGTCCCTGGTCTGTCTCCCTGGCTATGGGCCTTCCTTCTTTGCCTCTTTGCCTCAGACTGTTGGCCAAGTGTCTCTTCAAACTGGGAAAGGCCATGCTGCACAGCCTGCCTCCAAGCGGGCCGCTCAGAGGCCAGGGTTTCCCACTTGTTGAGGTCCACTCCTAAGGCCTTCAGATCCCTCTTGCAGATGTCCTTGTATCGCAGCTGTGGTCTACCTGTAGGGCGCTTTCCTTGCACGAGTTCTCCATAGAGGAGATCCTTTGGGATCCGGCCATCATCCATTATCACGACATGACCGAGCCAACGCAGGCATCTCTGTTTCAGCAGTGCATACATGCTAGGGATTCCAGCACGTTCCAGGACTGTGTTGTTTATGGCCAAACTAGACCAGTCGGTGGGAGATCTGCAAAAAAATCATCTATGAGTTTTGAAAAGGTAAAAGCAGCTGGGTGGTAGGAACAGATCTGGGCTCTGGTGCAGGGAGAGCTGTTTGTCCCTCTCCCTCCACTACTGTATTCTTGATCTAAATTATTCTCGTTTGAGGAAGCAACAACAGAGGTCTATCAGTGCCTCTACCATGTTCTCCTCCCTGTAATGCTGCTAAGGTGTTGGGGGGAATTCCCCATTTATGCATGAGATGGGGGAGAAGAGGGTTGCTCTCTCTACCAAAGGAGTCTATAGGCACAGGGTGACAGGCATTGGCAGTGGGCCCCAAGATGCCATCCTCAGATGCTGGCCCTGCTCCAGTGATAGAAGGGCAGTGGTTCTTGACAGTTAAATTTCTTGAGCAGAAATGCAGGCCATAGACTGAATTTTGGTCTATTTTGGCCATAGACTAATATTTTGGTCACATCGCGATGGGAATAGGCCAAGGCAAGAATTTTTTTTTTTTTCCTGGAAACAATTTGCTGCTGGAGTGTAGTTAGTGTTTGGGAGGCTGATGACCCCACTGTTAGTAAAAACACAAATCCCTGGAAAACTTGTGAGATTGACATGAAGTCACAAGATAAAGAAGCAAGATGCCTTGACTCCGAGGTGGCCTTTCCTCAAAGCTTCAGGCAAATGCTGCACAAAGCAATTACAGCTGGGCGATTTCCCACCACTGCCCCTCCTTGGATGGAACTCTAACAACTGCTAAACATGGTTTAATAACCACACTGATCTCTTGTTTTGGGATTAACAAACCCCTTCAGAAGAGTTTAACCTGCCCCTGGCTTTGCTCTGAGCTCTTCACTAACAAACCGGTCATTAACGGCTATTGAAGAATCACCTCCTGGCTTCCTGGGATTACATCAACTGCAATTAAAAACCCTAATCCTGGCAAACAATGGCCTGCTAAATTACACTCATTTATCATTCCAACTCTTGAACGGGCATTAAATAAGTGGACAACAAAGGGGGGACGGACACAAAAACAGTGGATGAAATGCCGTTGTCTGAAGATGAACTGCCAACGGGGAAACTGAGAATTTCCCTTGGAATTGGTCATTCTTCTTATGCTACATTTGCAGACATGCCTAAGACGTCCATGTGTAGCCCCTGGGAGTGCAGAGATGGCTGGGAAGAATATGTGTATTAATTTGGATTTTCACAGGGGTCTGATTTGAAGGCTTTCTCAAGAAATGTGAGAATTCCTTTAAGAGATCCTGAAAGCCAGAGAAGCATTATCCTGTTTGATAAACTGCCTGTTAAAAGGCAGAGGAAACAAGATTGAGATGTACAAAATTATGCAGGGGATTGATAGAGTGGATAGAGGGATGTTTTTTTTCCCCTCTCAAACAACGCAGAACCAGAGTACATTGACTAAAATTTAGTGTCGGTGGAGACACAGGATGTTGTAATGGAATCAGGCTTTGATGTCTTTAAAAGGGGGTGAGATAGATTTCTGGAGGAAAAGTCCATCATAGGTTACAAGCCATGATGTGTATGTGCAACCTCCTGGTATGATGAAGTAGGCTACTTCAGAATGCCAAGTAGAAGGGAGTGGCAACAGGATGCAGGTCTCTTGTTAACTTGTGTGCTCTCTGAGGCATCTGGTGGGCCACTGTGAGATACAGGAACATAAGAACAGCCCCGCTGGATCAGGCCAAGGGCCCATCTAGTCCAGCTTCCTGTATCTCACAGCGGCCCACCAAATGCCTGAGGGAGCTCACAAGACAACAGACACAACCTGTGGCCTGGTGTACTCCCCTGCATCTGGCAATCACAGGCAGCCTGCCTCTAAAACCAAGAGCTTGCATAGTCATACCTACTATGACTTGTAACCCGTAATGAACTTCTACTCCAGAAATTTGTCCAATCCCCTCTTAAAGACATCCAGGCAAGATGCCATAACTACTTCTTGTGGCAAAGAGTTCCACAGACTAATTACACGCCGGGTAAAGAAATATTCTGTCTGTTCTAACTCTCCAAATACTCAACTTTCGTGGATGTCCCCTGGTTCTGGTATTTTGTGACAGGGAAAAGAGCATCTCTCTATGTCCATCCCCTGTATGAATTTGTATGTCTCAATCATGTCCCCCCTCAGATGCCTCTTTTCTAGACTGAACAGGCCCAAACGCTGTAGCTTTTCCTCATAGGGAAGGTGCCCCAGCCCACCTCTTAGGAAACTGGACTACATGGGCCTTTGGCCTAATCAAGTGGGGCTCTTATTACATTCTTAAGGCAAAGCTTCTAAGGGCCCAACTGGATGTTATGTTTGGAATTCTGGGAGGGAAACTGTCCACAACTTTTATTTTTTCAAAAGACATCCATAAGCACCCCAGTTTGAACCAAAGTCATAGTATGCGGATTGAGGAGGATTAATCATTGACATCTTTTGTGAATTCCCTAGTGGAAATTTATTTATTATTTTATTATTCACATTTGTATACCGCTGTTCCTCCAAAGAGCTCAGTGCGGTATACACAGCTGCTCCTCTCCTTTTGTCCTCTCAACAACCCTGCCTCAAGCTATTTGAATGGAAGGGAAAATATTCAGGCATAAGTATGGACACTTGTATGTTTTTTTCCCCCTTTTAGGTTAATAGTAACTTTGGAATGGAAACTATTTGCGTTGGTGAATCAGTGTGGGGGCAAAGGGTTTCAACCCCATGCCATGCCCCCAATCCAAAGTAAGCATCCCTGTCTCTTTTTTCCAAAAGAGAAAAGGAAATATATTCCAGGGGGAGCAAAGTTCCAGTCATGGTACTCCCATCTAACTTCTGGTGTGGCCCTCACTGGGCCATCAAAGGGTTGTTTTATGCAATGAAATAATGGTGGTTCTTATTATACTTGTGTACATATATCCATTTTGCTGATAACTGCAGTGTAAATATTTGCAGCTGTTTGTTACACATTTATAACTATTTGAGAAGTATCCTAATCGGCCACTCCTATGGTAATGTGCTGACTGAGAGTAATAAGCAATTACAATAAGAGAAGAACTGTGTTAATATGAACATAAATTAAGTTCTGCAGAGATACTTGGCCACCAGTCTGAAGCTAAGAGGCAAAGAAAGAAGGCCCATAGCCAGGGAGACAGACCAGGGACAGACTGCACTTGCTCCCAGTGTGGAAGGGATTGTTACTCCCGAATCGGCCTTTTCAGCCACACTAGACGCTGTTCCAGAACCACCTTTCAGAGCGCGATACCATAGTCTTTTGAGACTGAAGGTTGCCAACAACTAGAGTCCTTGATACTGAAAGGCGTTAGATTCTTGAATCCTGATTAATCAGCGCATACAGTGTTAAACTGTTGCTACTTTAAGAAACATTATTAAACAAAATAGCCTTTTGAATGATCCCTAATTATCCACATTGAAATGTGGATCAGCAAGAGGAGAACGGAGAAGATAGGAGGACTGAAGGACAGTACTGTTTCTTCAGTACTGTTTCTTCAGGACTGGCATCATTAAGGTGAAAAATGATTTGGGGACACTTCAGATGAGAGCCTCCAATAAGTTCATGGCTTCTGTTTTTAGGAAGAAGGCCTGGATTTCAAATATGCTAATATGAACAAATCTTGTTGTGAATTGTGGCAAGCTTCCGCTTCTGGTAAATAATAATAAACTCGCCTGCATTGTCGCTGCATGGTCCCCAACGCGGCTCCTCAGAACTATGCCAGCTCTGTTGCTGATGTAGCTCTGAGGAGCCACTGGGGATGTGTGTGGCCCAGCAGCTGAGGCAGAGCCTGCATGATTCAGTGGCCGCTGGTTTTGTCTCATCCCACTCTGTTCCACCCCACTCCCTGCCCCTTTCCCACCTGTCTGCGGATGGGGTTGTGCGGCTGGTCTGCACCCCGCTGCCAGTGGCACATTTGCTTTCTGGCTGCTGCATGACGGCCATACAGCAGCCACTAGTGGAGGGGTTGCCGCAGTGGTGGGGACATTGTGCTGGCACACCTAGCAATACCTTGGCATTTCCCAGCCAAAGGAGAGGGCCATTAGGGCGCAATCCTAACCCCTTATGTCAGTGCTTTCCAGCACTGACATAAGGGCAATGCAGCTCTGAGGTCAGGGAACAAACATTCCCTTACTTTGAGGAGGCCTCCGTGAGTGACACCCAACTGCAGGATGCAGCACACGTCCCATTGGCACAGCTATGCCAGTGCTGGAAAGCCCTGACAGAAGGGGTTAGGGTTGCGCCCTCATTCTCTAAACTGTGTATACTGTGTTGAAATAATTCTCAAAAAAAGGCCAACTCTAAATACCCTGTCAATTTTCTCCGAAAAACAGCATTGCTTAAAATTTTTGCATGTTGGATATACATATTTTTTGAAATAGCTATTCCTTGATTTCCTGTACTCATAAGGTTCATTTCCTCCCTTTTCCCTGCTTCATTCTGTGGTGCAGCCTTTATTGTTTCGTTCTCTTTAAGTACCAAATTTTAATTCAGTGCTGTTAAACCAACTGCACTGTGATCAGGTGCTCCTCTACGCACTGTGTTCCTACAGCACTGTGATCAGGTATTCCTCTATGTTGGAAAACTCCAAGCCAACCTCCTTCAAGTGACCAACTATTTGTGAAGCATATTGATCCTTGAATAACAGTCATCTCCGGGGAAACGTCACCAAGCCTCTAAAATGCTAAATTGCAGAAATATCCTCAACTGGTAAACATTTTCGTACTGCATTACTCATTCAGTATCTGCACCTAATTATTTAATCTGTGTGATTAGTTATGTGTATGTAAAGCCTACATGAGTAAGAGCCCCAGCTGATTAATTTTCATTTGAAAAGCAATTTGTACCTTTCAGACATACGTTTGTGAACATAACAAGATTAATCCAAAGGAAGGTCAAGAGTATTCTTTGATGGGAATATTTATAAATGAATATTGGAGGAAAGAAGGCCTGTGTAAGCCACCTGGGATAGAGTAAGGAACACCTTACTTTTGATGAAAATGGTTTCATATACTAATTTTGTGGCAATCTATCACAAGTACTTTGGAAGTATCACAAGTGTTTGGAAATGGTGATTTTTTTTTAAATTGTTGAATTAAAATGCAATGTGTTTTGTGTTTTTCTTCACAACTGAATACACAATTCCAGTGTTCCTTACTCATTACCTATGGATAGAGGTGTCTGAAAAATGTGGTGTTTTGTGTTTTTATCATAATGCAAAATGTGGTATTTAATGTTTTTATTAATTATCTACAAAAAACAAAAACCCTTTATCATTATCATTATCAACGTAATCACCGCCACTATTGATTCTGAAAGATTGGATTGTCGGTGCTATTTCACACATTAGATAAGAAAAAAACACAGCTTTGCAACATGATGTATGTTCAGCAAGGAGCTGTAGCCCATCACGGCTCCCTGATGAATATGCCCAGGGCTGGCCCATTCATGAGGCCAACTGAAGTGGTTGTTCAGGCAGCAGGTTGGTGGGGGGGGGTGCCCATCTCTGTCCATCTATTTGCCACCACTGCTCTTCCTTCTCCTTCCACTCCTTGGATTGGAAAGGGAGGGGGACAGAGAAGAAGAAGAAATGCAGAGATGGGGACAGTGCTGAGCTAGAACATTGGCAGAAGAGGCTGCTGGCACATCTTTGGGTAAAGGCATCTGGCATATGCTGCCGCTGGAATCAGGGAGTCTTGAGCAGTCCTGAAAATGCCTTTATAATCCATGTATTTGTCACATTCACACTTCACATTTCCAGCAGTACACTTAACACAGCTTAGGCGTATACTCAAAAACAGAATGCATGAAGTGGTCCCTTAATCTGCTGGACCAAGATCATAAGAACCTACACTGAACCTTCAGCTTTAACTGAATCATCATAGGGACAGGTCAGCTCCATTAACAGCTTAGATGCGAAACAAACCAGAGCAGAAAAGCTCTGTTCTCTTTGCAAGGAAGTGAGCGCAATAAGCACCGTGTGATAAAGGAGACCTGAATGAAGCTGCCATTGTTGCCTGGGATTAAGATCAGGCTGATTGTTCAAAAGAAGCTGAATGGATGGACAAATATCATGAATGAATATGCCAAGAAAGCTCCACCAAGGATTTTACAAGCTGGACCATTCACGGAATGGCAGCAGATAAGGTTTTTCAATACCATGAACTCTCCTGATTGTCTAATATCCCCAGTAATCTGGGCATAATTAAAAGCATTAAAAATTTCGTTGCCTTTATCGGAACACATTTTTCCCACATGCTTTAAGTGACCCAGGGCATAATCTAAAGACAAGCAGCCTTCTTGTTTTACACGCTATTAGTCTCGTGCGCTATTACTTTGCGGAGTGAGCAAAGGTCAGTGTACCCCAGGCGGCATCTCTTGCCAGTATCTCCCACAAATCCAGGATACACCAAAACAAACACAGATGGATTACATGTTGTCTGTTAGCTCAGCAGTTCTTTTTCCTTTCCTTGGATGCCAAAAAACAATTAAAGGCTTTGTGTGAGAGCTGGGACGATGCATGCATGTTATTTAACAATTACCCTGTCAACCACCTTTATTAAATTCTCCGTAACTGTACCATGATGAAAATACGTGCAGCCTGCCTCTCCTATGTTCTTACTATAGGTGCTTTTTTAATGAAGGCCGTAGGGTAGAATTTTGAGATGGGATGGAGGACACAATTAATGATTACGCAGTCGACCCCAAATTACATTTTATTAAGGTTTTTATTTGGAAAGGGAACTGACCTGGGCTGACCTGATGGTAGAGATGCTAGAGTCACCAGGGATGGTCACCCTGCACTAAGTCTGGCATGGCTGATTCTGTGTATGAACTGAGAGTAAGGCCAGGTGTTCTGATATTACATGAGATTCTAGGATGTTTTATGAGTGGATGTCCACAGCATGGTTTGAAGGCACATGAAGGGCAGGAGGTCTGGTCTAGAGGGTAGAGCCTCCATTTGCCTGAAGATAACATCCGCAGGTCGCCAGTTCGAGGCCACCAGCACTGTGCGACCTTGAAGCAGCTGACAAGCTGAGCCGAGTTATTCCATCTGCTCTGAGCGTGGGAGGATGGAGGCCAGAATGTGAAACCAGATCAAGAAAGTAACACCTGAATGTTGTGGTTCTTGTAAGATAGAACATTCTTTCAAATTGTAAAAATCCCTACGGGGATTTAATAAGCCTGCCTATGTAAACCGCCTTGAATAAAGTCTTGAATAAGGACCAAGAAAGGCGGTATATAAATACCTGCATTATTATTATTATTATTATTATTATTATTATTATTATTATTATTATTAATGATGGAGAAGGCCTAGGTCTGGTCATTGCCTGGGAATTGAATGTCTGTAACTCTGAATTCCATGGAATAGGTAAATATAGAACCTATACGCCAGTCCAATGTGTGCGTAAATGCATGAATGACGCATTCCAGATGTGTCAGGACAAATTAATGCCACCACTTTGGACACCCTATTTTTGTTTTCAGTCCTCGAAGAACTTTCCCACAGAGATTGTTTTGCTTATTTGAAACATTATGTTATACTACTGCTAAAATATTCAAAGCAGTTTACAAGATACAGTAATTCAATATTAAGCCATTTCTGCCCAACATTGCATATGCATAACAGGAACCAAATGTGTACACCTGTGGGCTGAGCAAAGGTGAGTTAAAGTACTATGTGAGCAATAAAAACCAATTTAAAAACTGCAGCAGTACAAGCTATCGGTGTTGCAATTTATTCCTGTTTTGCAAGTAACTTTTTACCAAGTACTACTTTTGCAGGAATAGTACCACAGTCACAGGCCAGGCAGAGCATTGTCATCCAATCTTATGGCTGTGAGGCCAAGTACCATGTGCAATACTCTGAGACACCACTAGTGATACCTGTACCGCTGGTTGAAATGTATTGCCTCATAGAATTAAAAGGTCTTGAACTTTTACCTAAAAAAAGAAAAGAGTTGGTGTCAACCAAAGTTGTAACAGAGGACATTTCATAATGGGAGTGTCATCACAAAGAAGACACTTGAAGTGGAACCTCTAACACAGGTCTTAAATTGTGAGCAGATTCATATGTACTGAATGAGCATGCATGGCAAACTGGTAATGTGCTAAGCTGAAATGAATTTCCCACATGTTGTTATTGTTGTTGTTGTTGTTGTTGTTGACATCAAAATGACAACACAGCTGATAATGACTGTATACACACAAAAAACACAACATTTATCAGCTGGTAAAAATCCTCATCCACACGGACATCTGCCTGACATCTAGGTGTAGATGAGGTACCGACAAAGGATGGACGCTGTGCCAATTATGGCAGTCTTTTGTAATTCTGTAGTTCTGACTGGTATTATTGCCAGGGCATCCAGTTGTGCAAAATACTCGTTAAATTGTGTTGATATTGTCCCTAGTGCACCAATTACTATTGGCAGCGCTTTTGCTTGCTTCATGCAGATACTTGTCAATTCAATGCACAGGTTGCGGTATTTCTCCTGTTCTTCCTCCAAAATTCGCGAGTCACCAGGAATGGCGACATCAATGATTAACACGCGCCCGGCTTCTATGATGGTAATATCTGGAGTATTGGCCTCCACGCATCTGTCAGTCTGTATCCGAAAGTCCCACAGGATTTTGACCTCTTCATTTTCTACTTCCTTTTCTACCAGGTGTTGCCACAGCTTTTCTGACACGGGTATGTTGTACCTTTTACATAAAGCCCAGTGAGCTAATTTGGCCACATTATTGTGCCGTTCTTTGTAATCGGTGTTGGCTATTTTGGGACATTCGCATTATTATTATTATTATTATTATTATTATTATTATTATTATTATTATTATTATATTTTTGCACAATTGTTTTTGACTGGATTTTGTTTGTATCCACCTATCATTATTATTATTATTAATAACAACAACAGTTGTTACAGCTTTTCAACAAAATATTCCAAATCTGAATCTGATTCTTTTGATTTTGAATGTGATCAGATGTTGCTTTTGAGATTTGAATGTGAGGGATCTCTGATAAAGCAAATTTAACTAACATATAAAGTCACTGCCTTTACATCTGTAAAGAAATGCATAAAAAATCTCAAATATTGATACCAAACTGAAATCTGTTGAGTATGAAGTTGAGTTCCTGGCCTTTTTAAACATCTTTTTAACATCTTTTAATATCTTTATAAATACCTGATTACAGGCCTGATTCTTTTATGATTTGCTGCTCTATACTCTTTTTACCTGACTACTTTTTATCTGACTACAGTTTTTATGATATGCTGTTAATATGCTTTTATCTGTTTTTAAATGATGTTTTTAATTTGTTTTAACCTTGTTGTAAGCCACCTTGAGTCCCTTGGGGAGAAAGGCGGGGTAGAAATAAAGTTTATAATAATAATAATAATTGTTTTTTCTTTTTGCAAGCACATTCAAATTAGGAGCATCTGCTTGAGAATTTCCATCCAAAATTCCTTTCTGTTCTTGCTGTATGCATTGATGTCTCCTGTGCCTAAATTATCAGTGTGCCTGCACTGCGTTTGGGACCCCTGCCTTGCCTCTATCACCAGCTGCCATCATGGAAATGTAAAATGTTCAGATAGGACCTGCAACATAGAAAGCCTTATATATTTAACAGAGAGAGCCTTAGATTTGTCCATCAGAGTCATGGTGCTCTCCACAGACCCCTGATGGCACACTGGAAACTGCCACTGCCACTTGTGCTGCGTGTTCAGAGATTGGCCTGGTTAGGTGGGCCCTTGGCTAGGGCCCAACTTGGTGAGCTCCTAATATCCCCATGTGCAGTGAAACACTGCCATGAATGCAAACAGTAATAGGGTGGTGCCTCATGGTTTTACTACTTCCCACATCTCCTCCTAGTACTCCTAAGGATTTAATTAGAATTTTCAACTTGGGGGTGGGTGGGTGGGTGGGTCTGGCTCTGTTCCTGCGCCTTAAATAGCGGCACAGAATGCAGAAATGAAGTCGGCTTTCCCTTGCATAGAGACACAGGGGGGAAAATGACTTGCCTCACTTTTGCATGCCAGACTGGTGTTAAGAGCATCAAAGCTGATGAACAGCCACTGCACAAGAGCTCCCCGGTCTCTGCCCCCAAATCTGTTTTGAATGCTAGGGATCAGACTTGGGTCCTGTAAAATCGTTCAGGAAAAGGGAATGCCCCTGGACAGAGGTGCATGACCGTTGTGATCCTTCTCAAATCGGGTAGGAGGACAGGAAAGAGATTCCAAGCATGACAGGCTCCAGTCTGGCATGTCACTTTTTAGCAATGGACTTGCCGACTTCCGAACTGTTCCCTGTCCCAGGTGATCAGCTTTATCTCCAGGTCATGGAATGCCTCATCTTAGATAAAGTCTGACCAGACCAGGTTCTTTCCTAGACTTTGGGCAACCCTAAATCTCACTCACCCAAATACCAGCAGTCAGCACTGTAAAATACCGTGTCGGTTTTTGGCACAGTGTTATCTCCCCAGGATCCAGACAAGCTCTTTGTGGCCTCTCTTAGGGGCTTAGATGGCTGTTACCAGCAGCACCAGGAGTATGGGACCTGTGAAGTGGTGTTAGATTGATAGGCTAGCTTATATCCTTGGGTCTCACTGGGTCATTTATTTTAGCCTTTGAAAAAGTTGTCACGGGAGCCATTTTTTTTCTCATTGTTTTATATCCATATCCTATTCCTTTGGCCAGAATTTCTTGAGCTCAGGCCAACTATTCAACCACAATTGGAAGCAGATATCCTCAAGTTCTCAGCAACTACCAGTTCCTGATTAAAGGCAAGATTTGTGTGTGTGTGTGTGTTTTCTTTTCTTTTCTTTTTTTAACAATTCTTGGCTCCTGGTGGCAGATTTTCCAAAAATACCTTTTAGCCCAGTGTCCAATGAGCCCAACCTCTGATGAAACAAGTCATCCTAAGTGCATTAATCTGAGGTTCTCTCAGAAAGGTAGCATACAAATTTGATAAATAAACTCACAGCCCCATCCTAAGCCTCTGGAAACAGAGCACACACTACATTCTGGGGGGCAGTCCCAATCCCTTTCCCTGGCGCAATCCTCTACTGCCCCAATGAGTCTCCTTGGATCTGTGCCAGCCATTTTGCCATTACAGAACTGAAGGCATTAAGAGAGAGGGAACAGGGGAAAGGATGGGGTGAGGATCCTGGCAGATGTTGGTGGCACAAGGATCCACCCCTTCCCTCCCCTGTCTGCATTCTGTTTGCCTTTCCCTGCCTAAGCAGTCCCCCATTCCTCCCCCTCCCACTTTGTTCATCCCAATGCCCACCCCCATCACCAATGTGCGGGTGCTGCACACACCAGCCTGCCTACCAGCCTGCACACACAGCCACCAGCCATGCATGCTGGTTGCAGTGACACTTTTGCTGCTGCAGTGGCACTTTTGCAAGTGGCATGCATATTCTGCCGGCGCACAATCCAGTTTGGATTGGGTTGTAGGAATTCATCAAGAGGGTACAAAAAACAGTGCAATGAAAGTGTCTTTCAGCAATTACGTAAGTGCTTGGACATTTAAACACTTCCTTTTTTACATGATGACTATATGCAACTTCCAGGTTTTAGAGGTAATTTCTGCGTGCCAGATGCAAGGGAGTGACAAGGTATCCTGTTGCCTTGAGTACTCTCTGAGGCGTCTGGTGGGCCACTGTGAGATACAGGAAGCTGAACTAGATGGGCCCTTGGCCTGATCCAGTGGGACTCTTCTTATGTACCCAAAGTATCTACAAAGACTTGAATATATTATGTTCCCGCTATGTTTCAGACCGTTCTTATTCCATGTTCCTCTTCCCCTCCCTACTCTATGTCACCAGAAGTATCTGGAAAGGGGTGGTTCCCCTGTGCTTCCTATTGTTACTTGCACAGATGTTAATTACTCTAGGGAGGCATTCCAAGGTTGATGCCAAAAATAAAGAATTTCAAATATGAGGAGGAAAACAGTCACTTGTTTTACAAACCAGAAACGTATACTTCAGTAGGCTATCCTGATTCGGGCTGCTAGCTGGAGTGCATTGTGACAGCAGAACAACTTCTGCTGTTGCAAAATGGCCACAGATCGTGCCACTCAGAAGAGGAGAACATTTCTTCTCAATCTCTTCCGAATTCACAAGTCCATAAGAAAAGCCCTGTTGAATTTGACCATACAGTGCATCTACTCCAGCACCATGCTTTCTGCAGTGACCACCCAGATGTCTCTGAGAAGCAAGATATGAACCCTTGCTAATTGGGTAAGAGACACTTTTTCAAGTGGGTGCTCCTCTTTTATTTAGCAGGGGGAGAGTAATTGGCCCTCCTCACCCCAGCAGTGTCTTTTCTAGTGGCTGTCTGCTGGTGTTCTTTTGCATCTTTTAGATTGTGAGCTCTTTGGGGACAGGGAGCCATTAGTTGTTTGATCTTTCTCTGTAAACTGCTTTGTGAACTTTTGTTGAAAAGCGGTATATAAATACTGTTAATAATAATAATAATAATAATAATAATAATAATAATAATAATAATAATAATAAGAAGAAGAAGAAGAAGAAGAAGAAGAAGAAGAAGAAGAAGGCAATCACCTTCTACTGCTATTGCTTCTCAGAAACTGTAGTCAGTGTGTACTGACTTTGAACACTATGGGTACAAATAGCTATTATGATGAATAGCCATTGGCGGATCTGGCCCCATGTGATTATCTAATTTTCTTTCAAAGCTGTTGAGGAGTTACTACTATGGCATAGTAGTCAGTGTCAGACAAGGGAGGTTCAGGTTCAAATCCCTACTCTGCCATTAAGCTGACTAGGTAACCTTGGGCCGGTCACTATCTGGAGTGCTAACCTGATAACTTCAAGGATTGTTATGAGGACAAAATGGGGGGGACGGACCACACAACACAGGCTGCTTTGAGCATTCAGGAAAGGGAGGACAAAGAAATGTAATACGTAATGATGTGGCCATTATCACTTTTTGGGCACAATCCTAACCTATGTTCCAGCACCGACATAAGGGCAATGCAGCTCCTAGATAAGGAAATAAACATTCTCTTGCTTTGAGGAGGCCTCCATGAGTGTCCCCCAACTGCAGGATGCAGCACAAGTCCCATTGGCACAGCTATGCCAGTGCTGGAAAATGGGTTAGGATTTGGGCCTTTGTGTCACAATCTCAACTCTTGGCTGGGCTGACACAAGTCTCTTGCATCAACCTGGGAGTTTTGTAGGTGAGACATGCCTCTGTGAGGCATGTCTGCACCTTAGTAGGGTTGGCTGTGCTGTCCCGAGGATGCATGCTGGCCCACTGAGGCCACATCCAGCCTCCGTACTGCCTGGACCTGGTGAGTTTGAGCTGGTTGAGGATGACTGGTGTGGGGGTTTGGGGAGGGTGGAATGGGAGCTTTTCAGGGCAGGAGGAGGTCAGATGGCGGGCAGGCTGGTAGGCGGACCAAGACCAGAAGGGAGTGGGACCAGCCTCCAACACCTAGGCCGGATCCTAACCTTCCCTCCTGAACAGCCTGGCATTACACTGGGCTGCTTAGATCTGCACCAGCAATTTCACTGGCACAGGGTCGAGTAGCCTCACTGAAGTGGCTGGGGAATTACTCAGGGTAAGGAGGCATAAGTTTCCTTACTCCGAGCTGTGCTCCTTTCACCTCCTAATTTGTGCTGGATATGGTGCGGGGATGTTGGCTGACCTATTGCAGTGCAGGTTAGGATTGGGCTGTAAATTGCATATACAGGTTGGGCATCCTTTCTCCAAAGTGCTTGGGACCAGGAACGTTTTGGATGTTGCGTTTTTCCATATGCCAAATGAGAAATCTTGGGGACTCCAGTTTAAACACAACATTTATGCTTTGTATACCCTTCATACACATAGCCTGATGGTGATTTTATACAATATTTTTTAATAATTTTGTGTATGGAACAAGGTTTGGGCATGAAATTAATTTCTGTTCTTGCTGAAATACAGTTTGTGATTTTTGTTTCTTTAGGTAAAAAGTTAAAAAAAAAAAAGTCATGTTGGGGCTTAAAGAAATTCTACATTTCGGAATACTCTGTATTTCGGAATTCCAGATAAAGGATACCCAACCTGTATTATATGGAACTTTTGGAATTCCAGTACTTTTGGAAGGCACCTGGTATTAGACCAAACTCAGTACTTGTAGGGGACATTGTTGTCTGGATTGTAAAGCTAATCTTGATATGTGTGACATGCACAATGCCTTTGGGGGAAATGGTCAGATAAGATCTTTTTTTTCTTTTTCTTTTCAGCCCTACAACTCTATTCCCTCTTGAACGTCAACATTTCAGAGTTCAATGCATCAGCCAGGTGTTGTTTTAAAATTGTTTGTGTGCATCTGCATTAAGAAAAAAATCAGCATCTGCTCTAAGTGTTACAGATGTGAAAGAAAAGGGGAAAAGCAAGTGGGGAAAATCCAGTCAGGAAGGATAGAATTACACCAACTGTACAGAAGTAGCAATATTTTTGAAAGCGTTTCTGAGGGATATCTTGCTCAAAGGAGAGGGTTTGAAGAATGTTCCTCATTTTGACATGCAGCAACATCTATTGTAGAGGAACAGCCAATGTGCTGATAGATATTTACAGAAATTTTTATAAAAACATGGCTAAGTTTCCAAAATTACAAACTGAAACTGATGTAATATCATTTTTCTGATGTTGGCTCTTTGCCCTGGAATATCTGGAAGTGATCACCCGTCAGTTAGCGTAAGACTCTTGACAGGTTGCCATTTAGGAAGTTAAGACATGGGGGGTTGTAATTTAAAAGGAGGCTAATGGACCCTACATGGGACCGGTTTCTGTGAGCCACTCGGTTTTGGCCAACCAATTATATTTTTCCCTCAGTCAAACAAGGCCCAGCTGCACATGTTTTTGGCTCCTGCTTTGTCATGCCGCACGGCTGAAATACTGATAGAAGAATGTTTCAAAACACAGACATGGTTTCCCTGATAGGTAATGAGGGAACAGTTGCTGTGTTTTAAGTTGCTAATGACCCAATCCTGTGCCCCACCAGTTTATGCCACACATACGTTTCATGCTATGGTGGGGAAGGGCAACAACATAGCTCAGGAGATAGTGTTGTTGGCAACCTTCAGTCTCGAAAGACTATGGTATCGCGCTCTGAAAGGTGGTTCTGGAACAGCGTCTAGTGTGGCTGAAAAGGCCAATTCGGGAGTGACTTCCACACTGGGAGCAAGTGCAGTCTGTCCCTGGTCTGTCTCCCTGGCTATGGGCCTTCCTTCTTTGCCTCTTTGCCTCAGACTGTTGGCCAAGTGCCTCTTCAAACTGAGAAAAACTAAAAATATTTTTTTATTTATTTCTCCATAGTCTGCCTGGCTGCCAATGGGTCTCCTCAGACCTATGCCACCTCTTAAGCTGCTGCAAATCTAAGGAGAATCTTGGGGGCAGGTTCAGGCTGGGAAGGGGGATAGGATCTTGGCATTTGCTGCTGCCGCCATGAACCTCCCCTGAACCACCCCAGTTTGGATCGCTCCCCACTCCAACTCTCCTGAACCATTCTTGAACCGTCCCCTTAGCCACCTTAACAGCTTTGGTGTGCCATCTGCGAGCTGGCACACCCATGCAGACCCTTTGGCTGTTTGCACTGCCATAGGCCCTGCATAGGATTGGGGAGTAGATGCTTTTAAAAGAGCCCTGCAGTGTGAACAAGACAGTCACATTCTACACAATTTCCATGCCTTTTGGAGCATTACTGAATTTGTGTCTTAGCTCTTTCTTTATCATTAAGGTGCTTTAAAAAACTGTTACCCTGCACATGCCTGATCTCATCTGATCTTGGAAGCTAAGCAGGGTCAGGCCTGGTTAGTACTTGGATGGGAGACTGCCTGGGAATACCGGGTGCTGTAGGCTTTTACTATAGTCTTTCGAGACTGAAGGTTGCCAACCAACCATTTTTTTTGAAAGGAAAACTTATTGAGCAGTGGCGGACCTCCCCTGCCCTGTACCCTGGGGCAATGGTCTGCAATGATGACCCCGTGGGATACCACTGCCCCTCGTGAGCAAATCTACCCCCCCCCTTACCTGGAGCGCATAGAGCCTCATGCGACTCCAGGACTCTTTGGAGAAGTGACATTCTTACCTAGACATTGCCAGGGAATTTTTTCTGTCATGGCTCCTGCTGTCATTGAAGCATTGTGACCTAGCAATCTGAAGCAAGAGACAAGAGCTAAGAAGCAGGGCAGGAAATAATTGAATTACACATGTGGATTTCAGACTTCACTAATGCAGGTCGTCCCTCGTTATCCACTGGAGTTCTGTTCCAGAACCCCTTGTGGATAAAAAAATCAGTGGATAAAAAAAAATGGAAAAATAGATTTGAAGACCCACTTCCAGGTTCCTTGTCCCTCCATTGCTCCTAATGGAATAAGGTCATGTCTTGACATCGGCAGGGGTTTGATTCCGGAACTCTCTGCATAAAATGTGTTAAATAAAAGCAATTAAAAAAAATTAAAAGTGCATCCCTTTACAATTGTGGTTTAAAAACAGTTTTTTTCATATTGTTATAGAGAGGCAGTCAGCAATTAGAAATGCAAAGGATCCCTTGCCTTTTCCTGGCTCAGCTGAAAAATTGAATGATCGCTTGCATGCCTATCTCTCGAAAACAGTAAGAAAAGTAGTTTTTTAAACTGTGATTTCAAAAGGGATGCATTTTTCCTCTTCTTCAGGGATCAGCATATTCCTTCTCATTTGCAGTGGCCATTCATTTTGAGTCAAATCCATGTATAAAAAAACTGTATAACAAGGTTGGATCTGTAATCCTTATCCCTTTCATGGCATCAGCTGAAACATCTGGGCTTGAATACTGATTCTTCCTCCATCAACCCAGACTTCCGTTTACAATGCTCCATGTCTCCTGTGGGGTATGCACATCCATAGGTAGAGGTACATATTGCCTGGTTTCTTTACAGTAAGAATGTCCTAAAGAAAATAAATTGCAATGGGTGACCTTTGACATCATGGGCCTGCAGAATGAGAAGGCCCTCCAACAGGTGTCTGACTACAGTGAATCCATTGTACCATTGAGAAAAATGCTCTTGACTCGCAGTGTTTGGTACAGTATCAGATCAAATGGATTCCCTGAACCAAAGGCATTGCATCAAGGCATCTTGGCGGCATGCGTTTTGATCCCAGCCAGCTATAGTGGGCATGTGGTCTGTCATAAATGTCCAGACTTGAAGATGGTATGCCCTGTAATAATTCAGCCTTCTCTCCAGCTGGCATATCTAATGTCACCCAAGCTGTTCTTGGGAAAATAATTGCTGGGAACACTGACTGTGGAAAGGGTAGGACAGGACATGGAGGGAGGGGAACCCTTCACCTCTTTGTATAGCCTGTGCTTGAGGTCAAATTGGAAATGCTGTATGCAGTTTGGCAGACTGGGAGAGACAAATACATAATCACAGTGGTATGCAATCTGTACAGAAGGTCCAGACCAGATAGGATTACATGACCAGGAAGCAAACAAACCCTCATTTGCAAAACCCACATAAAAAGAAGTGATTGCTCGGTACTTCTCCAGTGATTTATAAATGAAAACAATAATTGCCTGTTTGAAAACAATCTGATATTAATTGAACCATGCATACATGTATTATGCAAACATTGCCTGAACATCATTTCCACCCCCTCCCCTCAGCATGGAAAGCAAGCAAGCTAAAAGGTCTTTCTTTGTTCTAGAGCCAAAGACCTTATACAGAAGAACATGATCTTCCTGGCCATTAGATTCAAGCAGAAAAGTGATACGAAACACAGTTTTTACCTTCTTTTTTTGCCCACACCCCATTCACATGCACTTCAGGTGGACAGAGCTGAAGGTCTTCATTGTGCAGAGAAGAGACAGTTGCTTGCCTACATGTCAGAAAGAGCTATCACTGCACATCTGGTAGCAGGAAATGACAGATCTGGACTGCAGGAATGATCTCAGAAGGACATTGCAGCAACAGTGCATAGAATAGTGTTTCCCAAACTGTGGGTTGTGAGCCAATTTTTGGGTGGGTCGCAAAAAGTTTTTGAAACAGTGTTTGCAGGCCCCTTTGCTCGGTTTGCAGAATAAAATCATTAGCTGAAATATCACAGTTTCCAGGTTTCTCTAGTAATTGGCATGCCATAGAACATTTGTGAACACAGTTTCAGTCTTTTTTTTCTGGCCTGAAAGCTCTAACTGCACATCTTGCTCTCCAGCCTTCTGGGTATCCTGGAATGATTGTAAAGGTTGGCGGGAACAGTCCTTGAACTCAATTTCTAGGGAGAGTCTAGGAAAGGTACTACACACACACACACTATATGTAAGGTCTTTAGCAGCCTTGGGAGCACATAATCCCAATTATTTCTGATTGATAATTATAAATAAATAAATAATCTCTCTCTCTCTCTCTCTCTCTCTCTCTCTCTCTCTCTCTCTCTCTCTCTCTCTCTCTAGTAGGTCACATTACATTGTCATTTTAAAAGGTGGGTCCCAGTGCCAAAAAGTTTGAGAACCACTGGTCTAGAAAGTTGCGAAAGACAGGATTTCCTGTCTTGTTCTGGGATGTTCATTTATATGGATAACTATTGTTTGGCTCTCTTGTCGGGAAGTTCTATAAGGGTACGGAAGCAAGCACACAGACTCAGACAGCACTAGATTCACAACCATATCAACTACAAAGCAACAGTTAACACCTCTTTAAACCACCACCCTCTGTGTTTTTCTCCAGGAATATCTGATCCATCCTACAAGTCAGCCACAAATTTCAAATTTCTTCATGTCTCATGCAGCAACTGTTACCCTGCACATGCCTGATCTTGTCTGATCTTGGAAGCTAAGCAGGTTCAGGCCTGGTTAGTACTTGGATGGGAGACCGCCTGGGAATACTGGGTGCTGTAGGCTTATACCATAGTCTTTCGAGACTGAAGGTTGCCAATCATCATCATGTCTCATACATGCCCGATCTCATCTGATCTCGGAAGCTAAGCAGGGTCAGGCCTGGTTAGTACTTGGATGGGAGACCTCCTGGGAATACCGGGTGCTGTACGCTTATATATCATAGTCTTTCAAGACTGAAGGTTGCCAACCAACCAACCATCATGTCTCATCCACATGCAGTTTGCCCTCAAATCAAACTGGGTTTCTGCCCCCCTTAGAATGACCAATGCCATGTTCCAAACTCAAACTGCTTTTAGAAAAAAAGGCAAATGGTTCATTAAACCTGTGCCACCTACTATCATGCTATAAACAAAAGTCCTAGACTCTGGGATACACAAAAAATGCCTGGGGAATAGGGTGGAAACCCCCAACAGCATGCAACATACATTGGGCAAGTTATGGAGGCAACGTAGCAAGACTGGAAGGGACCCAATTTGTTTTTGAAATGTTGAGCAGTGTTTACCCTTGCTCAGCATTTAGTCCTTATTTTCTGAGTATTGTATATATTTTATAAGCCCCATTGCTCTAAGCAAAAGCTTGATGTACACACACTCAGTTGTTTTCAAAAGAGGGTTGAGTCTTCCATATGTAGCCAGCTGTCCCAGGGACAACTTGAGCATCCAGCTGCTGCTGAAAGCCAACAACAAGGCTGTGTTGAAGCTGCTGACTGCCAACTGCTGCCTTGCAATATTAACATTCTTCCACGGAGTCCTTTTCACAATAAATAGCGTGGCTGGTTAATCCTCACATATATGCTTCTCTTTCACATCACCAGCAGCCAAATGGTATGGTCCACCTGCATGATCACTTAAAGCAGGGGTCTCCAAACCCTGGCCTGGGGGCCAGATGCGGTCCGCAGCAAGCCTCTTTCTGGCCCGCAGCCAATCTCTTGTCCCCTGAAAGCCTCTGGCCCACTCAACTGAACATGACCAGAACTGGGCTCTGATTATGTCTGGAGGGTGTTCTGAGGGCCAGAGAGGTTGAATGAATGAGCCCATCCATTCATTTATTCACTCATCTAAATTCCATCTCTAATTTATTTATTTGAATTTTAATATTTAAATAGTTTTTCCGGCCCTCCACACCACGCCAGATATTTGATATGGCCCTCTTGCCAAAAAGTTTGGAGACCCCTGACTTAAAGCACAGGGTCAGAAAATAGTTCCCCCAAAAAACTAGCACTTCTGCCATATCCACCATTAGAAGTGATACCAACTCTTCCCACTGCAGCAATGTAACTGACTTAAAACTGATGGCCTTTTTAACAACAGGGATGTCAAACATAAGGCCTTCAGGTCGGATTTGGTACCTGGAAGCTCTTTATCCAGCCCTTGTGATAACTGGGCTCTCCCATATCTTGAAAATATGAGTAGGAAAAAATCATTGCGAGGTGTGAACGGATGGGTGAACTGCCAGTATTGCCTGAAGAATTAAGCAGAAGAATATGTGGTTGTATTTTTGGATGGGAGACAGAGTGCCAGGCTGTGACAAGCAGCCTAGAGTTCTGTGGCAGGACGGAGTCACTGTTGAACTGATTAACCACGCAGTGAGAGAAGCATGAGAGTGTGTGAGAAGGCCAGCCAGCAAAGAACAAAGAATGACCTGGAGGACCTTCCAGGCTTGATTTATGATTGCCTACTGAAGCTCAATGGCACACTGTG
Organism: Tiliqua scincoides; assembly: GCF_035046505.1. NCBI lineage: Eukaryota > Metazoa > Chordata > Lepidosauria > Squamata > Scincidae > Tiliqua > Tiliqua scincoides. The sequence continues at coordinate 241,418,277 of NC_089822.1, read as the reverse complement.
AAGGCAACATCTGGTGACTGAGAATTCTGCGATTCTCAGAATAGATTTGTAAAAACCCCATTGAAAAATGGTGCCCATGTAAACCACCTTCAATGCTGTCTAAACAGCAAAGGCGGTATATAAATACTGAAATATAGACCAGGAGGTCTGGTCTAGAGGGTTGAGCCTCCATTTGCCTGAAGATAACATCCGAAGGTCGCCAGTTCGAGGCCACCGGCACCGTGCGACCTTGAAGCAGCTGACAAGCTGAAGCCGAGCTATTCCATCTGCTCTGAGCGTGGGGGGATGGAGGCCAGAATGTGCGGCCAGATCAAGAAAGAAACACCTGAATGTTGTGGTTTCTTGAAAGATAGAAACCTTCTTTCAAATTGTAAAAATCCCTACGGGGATTTAAAAATTGCCTGCCTATGTAAACCGCCTTGAATAAAGGAGAAATCTGAGGACCAAGAAATGCGGTATAGAACTACCTGTACTATTATTATTATTATTATTATTATTATTATTATTATTATTATTATTATTATTATTATTATTATTTAAATATAAAAAATTAATAAATAAAATATGATCAAGATTTCCTGCCTAAGGCAGGGATTTGGACTAGATGACCTATTAGGCTTTCCAGTTAAGACCTTCTAATTCTATGATTTGCACATTTTCTGTCATTTGCAGCTAACTCGTTTCTATGTGAGAAAAAAAAGCACATATTGCTGGCTAATCTCCTTAATGACATCACTTCCTGCTTAATGATGGCACTTGCCACCCTCAGCAAGAACCAAGAAATCTATCCAGCCCACTCCATGAAATGGGTTTGACACCACTGGTCCAGATTATCATTTAATAATAACGGATAACATTTGCATAGCACTCACTGAGCATGCAAAGTGCTTGATATGTGCCTTATCTCAGTAATCCTTACAACGATCCTGTAGGTAAGCATTATTGTCTCCATATTCAGGTAAAAGCTTCTCTAAATCTGATTTACTGAGTTCCTGTCAGAGGCAAGATTCAAACCAGGACAGTCCTGGGTCACTGCTCTGTCACTTAGCTACTCACTACACCAGCTCTTTTACTGTGGGAGCAGGAAGACCTTGGCTCAGATTTCTGCTCAGATTATCTCTATTCAGAATCTTCCTTCCCTGTTTCTGCCCCTGTATTGCTCAGCTGTGAAACATCTTGGAAGTCTCCAGCCAGCTTCCTTCTCAGTTTCCCAGCTGTATAGTAAAAATATTACTGATCGAGTGCAAAAGGTTGTGAAGATCTTTGAGATTATTACTGCAAAGCAGTTTGCAAAATGTATATTGCTAGTCACATTCTAAGGACTACGGCTATCCACATTTTCCTAGGAGTAAGTCCTGTTGAACACAATAGGACTTACTTCTGAGTAGACATGCATAGGATTGTGCCCCAAGATTATAGTTTTGTTAGTTGGACAGTTTTCTGAAAGTTGGAGGGGCTTTCAGGGGGCTAGCTAGGGGACATGATTCTCATGCTGGGTGTGCACTATGAAAAGTGTTGGATTCCTGATGAAAGTCATGCTTCTGTGCAAAGAAGCATGCAATGAAGCAATACACTTAAGAGCAGCCCCACTGCAGACTGCAATAGACTTTAAACTGACGAACCTAAAAGTACAGGATAAATGCAGTGCAAGGAAAATGTTACAGAGAAGCTATAGCCCAGTGGTAGAGCACTTGCTTTGTATGTAGCAGCCAAAGGATCCTGGGGAGCACTGCTGTGAACCCCCCCTCCCTGAAGCATCCACAAGAGACAGAACTCAATTTTTTATTTTAAATGTTGTCATCAGTGCTTATAGTTGCATTTTATAGCACTAAGCAGGTCACGAGCAGAGTGGCCAGACCAGGTTCCAAAGGAGGCTGCATTTGCAAGCCTTGGGCAGGAAGTTTCAGAGAGGAAGCTTGCTGAAGGCAGCTTTGCCAAAGCACCGTTCAAATGCAAGGAAAGATGGTATCTGCTGCCTAATGTCTGCAAATGCTTTGTGTTCATGAAACACTGAGAGCCTCACAACTAGACTGGTCACCTTTTTTTTCGTCCCAGGAACTTTGAGGCTTTACTGAGCTGTATCAGAGGCAAAAATTCAACAAGTTCACAAGAGTTCCATCACAGCATCTCCATCACCAGCTGTTAACTTACCACCTGGCCACTGCAAGCCCATGCGGCAGACTTAAGAAATATTTATTCTCAAATAAGGGATGAAATGATCATGTGTGTGTGTGTGTGTTGGGAACTTGAGTCAGGTGACTCGAAATCGAATCTTGAAAATGCGTGTTTTCGGTGACTCGGCGACTTGTGGTCACATGCGTGGAAGACTCTGAAAAAGACTAGAGTTAGGGGCCCCCTGACTCAGCACTCATCCCCACACGTGCTGACTTGAGCCTGCCTTTGTCCGGGGGTACTTCTTACTGTTTTCACCGCGTGGAAAACCTCGTGGGGCCAGCATTCTGATGGCAAGCAGCAGGGAGTTCCAGCCAGGGGGCAGGGAAGGGTTAATGAATTGGGTGGGAGGGAGCTAGGTGGGAGTGAGCTCTTTTTCCTTATCCCTGATGAGAAGGAAGGAATGGATGATCTTGGACAAAGGATGGACATTCAGATATTTTTATTGGCTGAGGGAGAGCAGGAGGAGGAGCACAAGGGGGGAATCTTACCAGAAGCCCATGGAGGTGGGATAAAATTGTTTTGCCCGATTCTGTTTTCCAACCTTATGGCGGCTTCTTGACTCTGTTGTTACTTGGGGGAGGGAGCCTCATTGAATGACCAGCTGCAGTGGGACTACTTCTGAGTTTAGCTGCCAAGGATCAGGTTGTCCTGGTAAGCCTCCCAGCTGCTGCTCATGACCCTCCTCCCCCCTCTCGCTACTTCTGTCCCCACTCTCTCGCTGTTCCTCCCACCCCTCCTGCCCTCTTTACAGATGGGTGGGGACAGCAGGGGAGTGAGCAATGAGAGCTCCAACACACACACACTCCCAGCAGCAGCCCCTTTTTTTTTCTACAGCTGGCTTTTTAAAGGGAGAGGTGACTTGACTCGAGTCCATTAGAGTCACTAAAGGTTGACTTGGAGACTCGGAAAGTGCCCCTATTAGGACTCTTTTTGGGTTGAGTCGTGGGGGGAAGTGACTGCAACTTGACTAAGGTCAAACACCACTGGGTTTTCCCAACACTGTTGTTATATAGTGGGTTCATGCCAATAAAGGAAGGCATAGAGATAACAGCTCAATATGTTTATTCCATCTTCAGAACAGAACCTGGAAATGAAACACAAGGCAAACGCCCCTGGCTTTTTATAGCCTTTAGCTCTCCCAGACTTCCCATGATTGGTGCAGTTGAAACCTTAACTAGAGGGCCAGTCGGATGGTAGGATTTCAATCCATCACCTGATTGGCCAGCCATAAGTCAGGGCCAATCAGTTATGCAGGATTTCAATCCTGCATAACTTACATACATAACACTGGTATTTACAATGTAGAAAGCTGGTACTGTAAAAAAAAATAATAATTAGTGGCACACCCTTTGGGAGAATTGTGAGTGAAATGACTAAAAGGGTTCAAGGCTTGGGGTGTTTTTACATACCAGCCTTGCAATCAATTCATTTTCTTACTACTTCCCTTGTTATGTCATTACATCCTGAAGGAAGGCCTGCTCTTCCTTTTGGATAGGCTCCGAATGTGTTTTGTAAGCATATTGCTGTGTGTTGCTAAGTATTACTCCAGGAATAAAAATCACCTGGAATAAAAATCACCATCCCCCCAAAAAGTACAGTACTCCTGCAGCTGGATTCCTACTTTGTCTTGCAAATCAGAAAGAAAAATCTTGATGTAATTAAAAGGAAAATAGAAAATGATAGATTTATACTGGCTTCCAGAGGATTGTGAACCTGATCCAAGAATATGAAAAAATATGTGTGAAATTCTAGTGACGACAAATGAGACTTCTGCTTTTTAACCAGAAATAAAAAAAATGTTTTTAAAAAATGAAGAAAACTATTGAAAGTCAGGGGAGGAAACGGGTATATAATGGAAATTAGGATACGTGAAAGGTCAGATGATTTTCATGCAAAAGTATGTATCACTGACTTTGGTTAAAGCAGGTCAGAGTTTGGTTAGAGCCTGGGTAGGAGCCCAACTGGAAACTAAATATGCTGCTCTATGTTTCATTGAAATAAGATAGGATATGGTGGCATTTACTGTTTAGGAGGGGCATCCATTCCCACTGTTACACTATAACACTTCCTCTGTTCATCTTGCCCAGGAACATCTTCTATTTTAGGTATCTTTTAGTAGTAAAACGTGATCTCTCTTTGCCTTTTGGGAAGGACACATTTTGAAAACATTATATGCACATGCACACTAATGTTCTTCAGGTTTCAGCCTGATGTTTCCAGAAGTTAAATCTTAGGACACCCACATGCATGCACACCATCTCGACTCTTTTGCATATGCTTGTAAATGCAGACCCATGACCACAAAATGCCAGTGCACTCCTTCCATGGCCAGACTATGTGGTGGTCCCATCAGGCAGAAGATTGACAGGCTTTCACCTCCACCCGCCCATTCACTTCCACTGCTCCTCTTCCTCCTTTCCCTGTTCCTTGGATTGGGAGAGGAAGGGGGGGGCAGAATGGAAGTGTGGAGGAAATCGATGGGCCGGTTCTTTGAACACTCTAGCCCACCAATCTAGCCCAACAATCTAGCATATTGTTATGGCTGTGTTTATTAAATGAGGGCCCAAATCTATTCAACTTTCCAGCACCAATGCAAATCAACCCCGAGGTAAGGGAACAAACATTCCCTTATGTGATGAGGCTTCCATGACTATCCCCCACTGCAGGATACAGCGCACACCTCATTGGCATGGCTGTATCAATGCTGGAAATTTGGATAGCATTGGGTCCTGAGATTGCAGGAGAGGCAATTTCTGAGTAAATGAATGAAGCATAAAACAAAGCACCTATAGTAGTGCATAGGGGATGGATGTCCAGGCAGTGAACTTTGATCTGAAGCTAGGGGTATTGCAAGCATACAATATTGTCTCTATTTTCATCTATGAACATACACATCTGAAGTTGCCTTCTATCAAGACGGACTGTTGGTCTACCTCAGGTGGAGACTGAGCCGTCACCTTGCCTGACACAGCTATGGAGGATCAGCTTGGGTCTCACCTTGGATGGGTGACCAGAAGCCACTGTTGGAGAGGACGGAATGTGGAGGCGTTTGGAGGAGTCAGCTTGCAATGGAAATGGATAATATCCTGAGAACCAGCCTGAGATGTGTTTTGTAGCTGCCTGTGGTAGCTTGGAAAGCACAAGAGCTGTGCAGCCAGGACGATGACTGCACTATGAAGGGAAACAGCTGGCTAAATGGAGGGTTCTATGAGTTTCCGTCATAGAATAACACTTGTTTTTAAAAAAAACCATTTGAAAAAATGGGGTTATGGTCAGCCTGCCTATTGTAAGCCACCTTGAGTCTATGGGACAAGTCGATGAGTCTTTGAGAAGGTGGAATATAAATACTGTTATAAATAAAATGTCATCTGCAGTGAATGCCTACAGCATCCAGGGTTTCAGGCAAGGGTCTTTCCCATCCATTCTCTACCTGAAGATGCCAGGATTTGAATCTGGGACTTTGGATACAGTGCAGGCGCTCTTCTGTTGAGCTGTAACCCCTCCCTGTAAATTTTGCAAGCTATTCAAATATGATTATACATTAATTGCTTTTTTGGACTGCCAGCCCAAGGCCCAGCTAGTCTCATTTTCTGTTGCCAACAGTGGTGAGGCAGGTACCTCTGCTTCTCTATGTGAAGGTTTCATTTAGTAATCATGCAGCTGTCACAATATCAGTTCACTGAGCCATCCTCCATGAATTTGTCTCCTCTTTTTCAAAAGACTTGTCAGTCGTTGAACATCATGATAATGATATGTATCACTATGCAAGGGGGGGGAAAGGTGTGGTTTGCATCACTGTATAAGGAGGAACATGCTTTTGCCTGTTTTGAACCTACTGGCAGGTCTCCACACCGTCCATCGTTGCACAAACCTCCATTGTGTTTATTTTATTTAAGAAGTTTTATTTAAAAGAGTCTTTGAGGTAATCCTTACAAAATGTCCTTTAAGGTACACAAGAAGAAGAAAAAGGATATGTGAGCACTTCAGATGTCATTTTTACCGGGTCAACAAGGTGAATCTGTAGCACACGTGCATAAAACGTGCAATGCATTGAGCAGCCTTGGGTGCAAAAGTTTTTCAGAGTCTTATAGTGCCTCTGTTACCATCAATTCAACTGCAAGACCCCTGCTGGATCAGACTAAAAGCTCAATTCCATCTTCCCTCCTTCCCCTGCTATAGCATGCAGGAGTGCAAAACAGGCAGTGCTGTCTGCTATGGTGGTGGTGGAGACAACCAGGAAACTTGGGAGAGGCAAAGGAGAGCTGGAAGCTCAGAAGGCATGCCCAGATGGCAGATGTGATGACCACACTGTGAGGGATTCCATCTGCAAGAAGAGGGTTGTACGAGCTGCCCGTATAACAATTATCATAATAAACTCCTTTGTACTCCACTACGGAGCTTTGTAAGCCGCTTTGGGCATTTGCTTTGGCATGAGAAAGGTGGGATATAAATAAATAAATGAATAAATAAATTCCCTTACCCTTCCGTAACCCCTATGGGTTGCATGAGTCTTCGCAGACCTGCTATAGCTTTATAGATGGTGGAAATCCAAGGAGAGAAAGGGGGTGTGTCTGGAGGTTATGCATGCACAGGGTGACCAGACGTTCTCTTTTTCCAGGTCATGTCCTCTTTTTTTAGCCTCGTGTCCTGGAAAAGAACTTAGCAGTCCTCCTTTCCCCTGTGAGCAGGACCCTCTAGGCAGCACATAGCGTTCTTGTAATTAATAGATTATATGTAATAAATTACATGTAATACAGTTTTAAATTTAATAATAAGTAATATAGTGTTTAAATTAACCACATGAAATCAATATACAAGCGTTTTTAGCTTTCATTTTTTCATGTCCTACATTTTTCTTGGATGTCCTACATTTTGGGGTGTCTTGTTCTCTTTTGTGGTTATGACATCTGGTCCCCCTGCGCATGCAAGCGCACATTATTTGCACTCCTTCACCCCCAATGTGCCTCTCACCCTTCACCCAGTCTGCCCAGGAACACTCCCTCCCTGCCCACACACACCTCGCCATTGCTGTTACGTTGGTGGGGTCCAGGCAATCCATCAGTGAGTGCTGGGATTTGCTAGTGGATTCTTTCTGGTTCCCCAACATTGCTCCTGGAGTTATGACTCTGGAAGGGAACTTCCACTGTGGTAACAGGCCCATAGGAGAGTCCATGCAGCACCACTTCCTGTTTCCTACAAACTGGTGACTAGAGAAAGCCCACAAGCAGGGCACGAGGGCAATAGCCCTCTCCACTGTTATTTCTCAGATACAGTGCCTCTGAACATGGAGGCTCCAACAAACCATGACAGCTCATTTGTTTGTTTATGTATTAATATTGTTTCCTTTCCATTTCAACGTCTGAGAATACCTAAGAGAAAGTGATTGGATGCTGACCATCATTTAAGGATCGCTATCTTGTTCAGTGGAAAGGTTTTGTTCACTCATGAATCAAGATGGCAGCAAGGTGGTCTTGAATTCTAGCCAAAAGAAAAAGTAAACTAGCAATGGAGTGGAGGAGAAAGACCTCACTTCCCTGGTTAAGAAAAAGCTTCCCCTAGATGGAACTAGCTGTTGCTTTGTTAGGCTGTAAATCCACAGTGGGGGAGAGCAACTAAATTCATACACAACAAAACCTCTTGGACTTATTTGGATAGCTAAGATATGAGTCACTGAGAATAGCATCAGCTGTGGTGAATGGCCAGCTTCACCTCCATCTCCTTACAGACACCGCAAGACCTTGTTATCTGACTGCCAGACAGCACATCGGCTGATAGTTGTCTGTTTTCCAGATGGGGGCCTTTATACTCAAGTCTTGCTATCTTCACTTTGGCCTTCTGTTTGTTCCTTTCCCACTTTTAAGAGCATATCTTGCTGCCTTCCAAATAATCACAGAGAACAATGAGGAATGCCATGGAAGTGCAATCCTATGCATGTTTACTTGCGCGTCTTATTGTATTCAATGGGTAGACTTATCCCCGAGCAAACATATATGATTGCATTCTTAGATTATCAGTGGCAAGCACTGGGAATCCATTGGAGTGATGATTAAGAAACTTTGGCCTAATGTAACATAGAAAAGAGACATAAGACCTGTTTGACCCATTTTTTGCCTAGCCCACAGGTATACACATTTGATCCCTGTTGCATATATACAACATTGGCCAGTACTGGCTCAACCCACCCACCTCCCTTGCAATTACGTGTTAATGAAAAGTCCCCTGGACTACCTCCAGTGATTTATTGTGATAACTAAATTTTTTTACTAATATTATCAAGCTTAGAAATTTCTGTACTGAAATGTTGTCCAAATACAAATCTGATTCGCGCAGAAAAAAATGCATACGTCTTTGTGTTTCCTAATTCATTCTTCTTCCTGAAAGTGCTTTTGCAAGCCCCGAATGCTGTTGAAATTCCACCTGAAAGCGATTAGGGGCAAGCTGTTGTTACCACTGACTAGACACTGAATCACCCAAATGTTTTAATGTGGCCTTTAAACATCCAAGTGGGGCAAGCCATGACACAGAGCAGTAAATCAGATTGTGAAGACTGAGTTGATTAAGGAAGACAATAGAGTTGTAATCTCTCCTCTCATGCTGTCCACTGTTATTAATCAAGTGGAACTGTATTCAAGGGAATATACATGGGCCGGTTTAGATGGACGGTATAGGCTGCCTGATGGTTCTTTATTTTCAGGGGAGATCCCTTCTAGAGAACATTTCTGGTTGCTTTCGCACTAGGGCCCTTTAGGGATGCTGAATCATTGCTGTCCCTCAATCACAGCCCAATAATATCCACTCCATAACAGAATTCCCATCCCATCAGTAGAAAGACCTACACTGGTATTCTGCTGCCAGGTGGAGGCCAGTGCCCGCTGGAGCAGGTTGGCATCTTGCAGGAATGTTTCTGGGCAAAAGGAGGGCTGGAAGATCAGGGGGGATGGGGACGGTGGGGGATTGGGGACGGCAGAGGAGACCTCCACCATATCATAACCCCCTCCTGAGCTGGCATGGATGCAAGTGGCCTCATAAAGGCTGTTGGGGCTACTGGGGTAAGGGGACAAAGGTCTTGGGGGCAAAGGTCCTCTTACTTTGAGGAGACTCCAGAAGCCACAATTCCCACACTGGATGTGGCAGAGGCTGCAGTGGTCCTGCTACACCGCAACACAGGAATTTGGTTAGGATTGGGCTGTAAGTTCCTAATGCCCTGCAAGGGGACACAGCTTGTTGTTGGCAACCTTCAGTCTCGAAAGACTATGGTATCGCGCTCTGAATGGTGGTTCTGGAACAGCGTCTAGTGTGGCTGAAAAGGCCAATTTGGGAGTGACAATCCCTTCCACACCGGGAGCAAGTGCAGTCTGTCCCTGATCTGTCTCCCTGGCTATGGGCCTTCCTTCTTTGCCTCTTTGCCTCAGACTGTCGGCCAAGTGTCTCTTCAAACTGGGAAAGGCCATGCTGCACAGCCTGCCTCCAAGCGGGCCGCTCAGAGGCCAGGGTTTCCCACTTGTTGAGGTCCACTCCTAAGGCCTTCAGATCCCTCTTGCAGATGTCCTTGTATCGCAGCTGTGGTCTACCTGTAGGGCGCTTTCCCTGCACGAATTCTCCATAGAGGAGATCCTTTGGGATCCGGCCATCATCCATTCTCATGACATGACCGAGCCAACTGAACGCTTTCCACAAGCGCTGCCTCTGACGCATTCTCGGCATCACCTGGCAGGACAAAGTTCCAAACAACACAGTCCTGGAACGTGCTGGAATCCCTAGCATGTATGCACTGCTGAAACAGAGACGCCTGCGTTGACTCGGTCATGTCGTGAGAATGGATGGGAACACAGCACTCACAGAGATTACCTTCAAACTGGAAGGCTGCCAGAAGGGCTTCTGGACCTTGGTCAAGAAGACTGGACTAAGGGAAAGGAAATAACTGCTATAAATCTAAGTTGCTTCAGGTTCTTGCGGATCCGCTTGGATGATAGAAAGGATAGGGGGGCACAGTAGGTGAGAAGGCAGCTGTCTCCTTCCCATGATCCCCTCTAAGCACTGCCTTGGCCCATGCTGGAGAAGAACAAAAAGGTAAAAGGGGGATGTTTGGCAACGCAGAAGATCAGCATATTGAACATAAACAGTTCAATTGAACAGTATTGCAGAACACTCCAAGTCCTGAGTTTTCAATGCAATAAATTCTGCCACGCTACAATAACCATAAGGTTCTGAACATTTGAACCAACATCCCTAAAGGCAAATCAAGCCTACAGTCATTTAGTTTAACTTTTGCCACTTGCATCTCATACTTATTCCAATAATAATCAGGTGGCCTTCAGGTAGTTAAAAAAACCTACAGCCTTCACATTTCCATGGCAACGGACCTGATGATGGAAATCTCGTAAGCGACCTGTCTGCTTCAGATTTCAAGGCGATCAAGTCCAAACATTGTTAAAACTGCCCTTTTATCGGGGTTCCTATTAACTTTTACATTTCTGCTGCTATGAAAGCAATTATAGATTAGACCTTCCCGTTTTTCTTCAGAAATGTCTAGTATCTGCACCTTGCACATTTGATATCTCATCATCCACAACAGCATCGCTCAACAGAAAGCAGATTGGCCTGTGGATTTCATCTCTGTGAAAAACCAAGCAGCTGCATAAGAATGTGAACTACGAATATTTGGTAGTTATGTGGCATTCCAGAAGAGTGCCTGAGCTGCATGTTATGCTCATCATGGAAACACAGCTGAAAACAACCTTCTCGTGATGATGGATTGATGCTCTGGCTGCAACAAGTGTACAGAAACATTTATCATGCAGATCACTGCCGTAATCTTAGGAGTCTCAATAACTGCTGTTCCACTTCCAGGTGGTCAGTCACTAGTGGAGGTACAAGGACCCACAATGCAATGGCTGTCACAGACTTCAGAGACTTAACAGACTCCTTCCAGCCCGAAACAGAGTTCAGGATCTGACAGAGCAGGGATCCACCGATACCACCCCCTCTTATTCCAGTTCCTCCCCTCCCCCCCGCCCTCCCCCAACCTTATTCCACCCTTTTCCTGCCCCTCAGAGGCTGCACTGCTGCCTGGCGGTTGCACTTGCCCTGACGGTAGAACGTCCTCTTTCTGCGCCTGAAAGTGGTATGGGCCCATCGCCAGCACTCCTTGCTCGTCGGGTGCCGTAAATGTGCTTTATGGCATTATGGCACCCAGAGCCAGGAGTAGGGCTCAGCACTGGTGCTTGGACAGTTTAGAATTGGACCTTTAGGCATCTGGTCTTTCCATCGTGTGACAGAAACTGATACATGTTCCGGTATCTCTCTCTCTCTCAATCTCTCTCTGTTTTTAATAGCATGCCTGATTAGTCTCTATTCCATATCGAAAGCTTTCAGGAAGTCCCAGCAATTGTACATTGCAACTGTATTAGGTAGAGTACTTCCAGATGATTTTCCTAAAGAAAGGTATTTTAAAAGATACCAGTTTCCCTGATATTACAAAGAAAACCACTGGAATGATTAATTTCAACATGATGAAGCCACTTCCTCTGAAACACCTGCACTTTGGTAAAAGTGCAATGCTTCCCATTAACAGTTACACCCAACTGAATATCAATTACAGGTATATAGCATAAACAGATGGCAAATCAGCTCCCTGTTGGTTGTTTTGGAAACAATATGTGGATAACATATGTGCTAGTTGTCCCCATTTATTGGGGACAGACCCTCTTTTTCAGAGAGCTGTCCTAGGTCAATTATTGGCCCTGTTTTTTTCTTTTTACGAATGCCTTGCCAAAAAGTTTAGCAAAAGTTACATTGTTTAGATCGGTGATTTTCAATCTTTTTCATCTCACAGCACACTGACAAGGTACTAAAATTGTCAAGGCATACCATCAGTTTTTTTGACAATTGACAAGGCACACCATGCTGTTGGTGGGGGGCTTCATCCCCCAATGGCCCTACTAATAAATGACCCTCCTCCAAACTCCCATGGCACACCTGTAGACCATTCACGGCACACCAGTGTGCCATGGCACAGTGGTTGAAAATGGCTGGTTTAGATAAAGAAGCATTTTATGAATATGATTTGAAATTGGAATGAATGCATGCTTTTTAAAAAATAAATGTCTTTACATTTTGATCTATAGTAGACTAAATTGGGGGAATAGCATAGATTGCTAGAGCGTTCAGTCTTCTGCAGTTGAAGCTCCCTAGAGTGGCTAGAAGTTAAATTTCAATGTGATTGAGTGGAGATGTCACGCCTCTAATTTGCATGAATTTATTTGCAATGTTCATAATGTTCACGCATTCACCCCTCATGCCCATCTGTGTGCATGAACACTGAAGTGTGCCAAGGAATGCCCAAGGTATAAATTAATGTGACGCGGCTGCTGAGGCACATTTTGAATGGTTCAAAACCCATTTTAAGACAATTATGGGCGCAATCCTAACTGGCAGTTATGCAGGCATAGGTGGCCCTGGAGGGTCACAAACGTGCCATAAATCACGTTTGTGCCTCCATGAGTGTGAGCCGCGTCAGCGCATTCAGATGCGCCGACGTGCAGATGGAGGCAGAAGCCTCCGCTGCAGCTCCTACACCGCCGCTTGTGTCGGGGGGCATGGGGGGGTCATGGGGAGAGGGCGGGGTGTAACTGGACGGGGAGAAGGCAGGGGTTATGCCAGATCCCAACCCCCGTCCCCGGGGCGAGCAGAGCAGCTTCAAGCCGCTCCACTCTCCTTGGACTTGCGCCACCTCCGGAGGTGGCGCAGGTCCGAGGAGACCCATAGGGACATGCAGCACTTAGCCACAGGCAAGGAAAAGAGCTTCCCTTTGCCCTTGGCTGAGCTGCTGCTTGCTGCAAACCCGTGTTGGATGCAGCGCAAGCCTCCTGGCTTGCCTGCTCCAGCGCGGGTTTGGATTGCGCCCTGTTGGATTGCGCTTTTCTACTATATCTAGAGGTGTCCTTAAATGTTTTTATTTTTTTCTGGTTTTTCCACCAAGGATAAAGTGCAGAAAGCAGAGTTATGAGCTTTTATTACAAGGGTGCATTTTTATTAATTACAAATCATGATCGCATTGTGTGCTACGTAGATTATATCATAAGAACATAAGAACAGCCCCACTGGATCAGGCCATAGGCCCATCTAGTCCAGCTTCCTGTATCTCACAGCGGCCCACCAAATGCCTGAGGAAACACACAAGACAACAAGAGACCTCATCCTGGTGCCTTCATCTCAGCAGATGCAGCCACAGTCATTACACAGTCAATTAGGTATTTGAAAATGGGGTGATTCTTTCAGATTTTTTTTGTTAGTTTTACAAAAATGAGCTGTTCAAAAGGAGCATTCTGTGTTTTTTATTTTGTTATCACTGAATAATTACACCTCTAACTATATCTTTGACCAAAAGAGCAATCGTTGCTTTGGCTTCTTAAATCGGTGGCAGTCAGGGCAATGGCAAAGTAATTGAATAAAGAATGCAGCAGCAACCTAAGAAGTTTCTACATAGGCTGGATCAGGCCTGGGAGGGTGGTAGGACAGGCTGCAGCACTGCAGGCTAAATCCTAACCCCTCTCCTGGCCAGGCTGGTGTTACATCTGGTTGCTTGGATTTGCACCGGTGATTTTGCCATTGGGTGACTGGTGCACAACATGGGTAAGGGGAAAAATATCCTCTTATTCAGAGCTGAGGTCCAGCCAGCAACTACCTTCTGCTGGTTACAGTACAGGCCACTCAGCCTGACTCAGAAAGTTAGGATTGGGCTGTTAGTTCAACTCTCCGCAGTACAGCTACTTTGGGACACATGTTCTATGGATTGCTGTGGCCATTAGCTTTCTAACATTTGTTGAAAATAAGGGAAATCATCTTGGCAAATTCATTTATGCTTTTATCACTCCATGTTGAAAACAGGTCTCTGTGAATCTCCTATAGCTGCGGTTTTCAAACTCTCCAGGAGTTTGAAACCCGCAGTGAGTTTTGTGTGTGGGGCAGGGGAGGCAGCAGGGGGAAGGCAGTGACGGGTTCCCCAGGATTGCGCCGCTTAGAGGGCTGCAGGGACTGGGATGCACTCACCAGTCCCTGCAGCAGAACTGCAGGGCGCCCCAGGTCAGGGAAAGGGAGAGTGGAGCGATCTGCTCTGCCTCTGCAAAAGCGGAAGTGGAGCGCGATCACCCCACTCTCCCTTTCCCTGACCTGAGGTGCCCTGCAGGTGCTTGAGCAGGGCTCCCCGCACATAGGGACGGCCTCTGCAGGGACTGGAGAGGTGCACCCCAGTCCCTGCAGCCCCATCAGAAGGGAAAGTGGAATGATCATGTTCCGCTTCCGGTTTGGCGGAGCAGGGCACCATGGCTGCGCTATCACATTTCCTGACCTGGGGAGCCCTTCTGAAGGTTGCACAGGGCTCCCTGCAGGAGAAGGGGAGTTCCTCCTCCTCCACAGGGCTCCTCCTCCCTCCCCGGGAGGCTGCAGGAGGCTTGGGCAAATGCACCCAAGCCCCTGCAGCCCTCCCTGAGCGGCGCGATCCTGTGGATTGCGCTGCTGCCTTCCCCCTGTCTCCTGGCTGCCCCCGCCCTTTAAGGGGGCAGAGGCCAGGACCTACAGGCTGGGGCGTTGCGACACCCCAGTTTGAATACCACTGTCCTATAGCAAAGTTACTATTTTATCTAGTTTGTTCCAATGAATCTTAATTGAGTGGTATTTTGTTATTCTCCTTCTAGAAGGCAGGGAATGGATTTCAAATTGTGGAACACAACAGTGCTAAACACTGACAAAGCTTTCACAAATACATACTATTTTTAAAACGGCGCATAAAACTATAAACCTTAAAAGGTTTGGTTCTGAGTTTATTTTCCATGAACTGTTGTGTTTAAAGGGTCATTTCGTTCTTGTAAGACATTTGAAAGCATATAAGTGCAAAGACACAACTTTTCAAAGTGGAGACCTTTCACAGAGGATGGTACATGACATTCAAGGATGATGGAGAGCAATTAAGTGAACCATACAGGCTGGCCTGTCTGATCAGAATGCCTGAAAAAGGGGCAGATTCTATAAGGCTGTGTGGTTCTAAAATAACAGGTGTATACTGAATGATGCTTTAATTACAGGATAAGAGCCTCGTTCGCATTGAAGGTAAGCCTGTGCCTAAGCTGCCACACTTTGGGACTGCAGCTGAACACTGAATGCACCTACCAGCAAAAAGAAGAAAAACAAAACAAATCCAGCATGTAAAACAGGATAGCAGATAGAAGGATTCTCAATGAACCTTCTCACTGTCATAAGAACATAAGAACAGCCCCACTGGATCAGGCCATAGGCCCATCTAGTCCAGCTTCCTGTATCTCACAGCGGCCCTCCAAATGCCCCAGGGAGCACACCAGACAACAAGAGACCTCATCCTGGTGCCCTCCCTTGCATCTGGCATTCTGACATAACCCATTTCTAAAATCAGGAGGTTGCGCATACAAATCATGGCTTGTAGCCCGTAATGGATTTTTCCTCCAGAAACCTGTCCAATCCCCTTTTAAAGGTGTCTAGGCTAGATGCCAGCACCACATCCTGTGACAAGGAGTTCCACAGACCGACCACACGCTGAGTAAAGAAATATTTTCTTTTGTCTGTCCTAACCCCCCCAACACTCAATTTTAGTGGATGTCCCCTGGTTCTGGTATTATGTGAGAGTGTAAAGAGCATCTCCCTATCCACTCTGTCCATCCCCTGCATAATTTTGTATGTCTCAATCATGTCCCCCCTCAGGCGTCTCTTTTCTAGGCTAAAGAGGCCCAAACGCCGTAGCCTTTCCTCATAAGGAAAGTGCTGCAGCCCTGTAATCATCTTAGTCGCTCTCTTTTGCACCTTTTCCATTTCCACTATGTCTTTTTTGAGATGTGGCGACCAGAACTGGACACAAAACTCCAGGTGTGGCCTTACCATAGATTTGTACAACGGCATTATAATATTAGCCGTTTTGTTCTCAATACCCTTCGTAATGATCCCAAGCATAGAATTGGCCTTCTTCACTGCCGCCGCACATTGGGTCGACACTTTCATCGACCTGTCCACCACCACCCCAAGATCTCTCTCCTGATCTGTCACAGACAGCTCAGAACCCATCAGCCTATATCTAAAGTTATATGACTTTGTGCATGACTTTACACTTTACACTTTGTGCATGACTTTACACTTACTTACCTTGAAACGCATCTGCAATTTTGCTGCCCATTCTTCCAGTCTGGAGAGATCTTTCTGGAGCTCCTCACAATCACTTCTGGTCTTCACCACTCGGAAAAGTTTGGTGTCGTCTGCAAACTTAGCCACCTCACTGCTCAACCCTGTCTCCAGGTCATTTGTGACGAGGTTGAAAAGCACCGGCCCCAGGACAGATCCTTGGGGCACACCACTTTTCACCTCTCTCCATTGTGAAAATTGCCCATTGACACCCACTCTCTGCTTCCTGCCCTCCAACCAGTTCTCAATCCATGAGAGGACCTGTCCTCTAATTCCCTGTCTGTGCAGTTTTTTCAATAGCCTTTGGTGAGGGACCATGTCGAACGCCTTCTGAAAGTCCAGAGAGATAATGCCCACAGGTTCTCCCACATCCACATGCCTGTTGACCTTTTCAAAGAATTCTATAAGGTTCGTGAGGCAAGACTTACCCTTACAGAAGCCATGCTGACTCTTCACTCAGCAAGGCCTGTTCGTCTATGTGTTTTGTGATCCTATCTTTGATGAGGCATTCCACCATCTTACCCGGTATGGATGTTGGGCTGACCGGCCTATAGTTTCCCGGGTCCCCCCTCTTTCCCTTTTTAAAGATAGGCGTGACATTTGCTATCCTCCAATCTTCTGGCACTGTGGCCGTTTTGAGGGACAAGTTGCATACCTTAGTCAAGAGATCTGCAACTTCATTCTTCAATTCCTTAATAACCCTTGGGTGGATGCCATCAGGGCCTGGTGACTTAGTGATCTTTAATTTATCAATGAGGTCTGAAACATCTTCTCTTTTAACCTCTATCTGACTTAACTCCTCGGTTAGGAGGGGCCGTTCGGGCAGTGGTATCTGCCCAAGGTCTTCTGCCGTGAAGACAGATGCAAAGAACTCATTTAATTTCTCTGCCATCTCTAAGTCTCCTTTTATCTCCCCTTTCCCTCCCTCACCATCCAGAGGGCCAACCGCTTCTCTGGCGGGTTTCCTGCTTCTAACATATTTGAAGAAGCTTTTATTATTCCCCTTAATGTTGCTGGACATGCGTTCCTCATAGTCTCGCTTGGCCTCCCGTATCACCTTCTTACATTTCTTTTGCCAAAGTTTATGTTCCTTTTTATTCTCCTCATTAGGGCAAGACTTCCATTTATGGAAGGAAGCTTCCTTGCCCTTCACAGCCTCTCTAACTTGGCTGGTTAGCCATGCGGGCACCCTCCTGGATTTAGTGGAACCCTTCTTTCTTTGCGGTATACACCTCTGCTGGGCCTCTATTACTGTTGTTTTAAGCAGCCTCCATGCACTCTGGAGAGATTGGACTCTTTTTACCCTCCTTTCAACCTCCTTCTAACCAGCCTCCTCATTTGGGGGAAGTCTGCCCGTCGGAAGTCAAGGGTTTTTGTTAGAGATTTGCCTGGTATTCTTCCCCCAACGTGCACGTCAAAACGGATTGCAGCATAATCACTGTTCCCCAATGGCTCAGTAACATTTACATCTCTAACCAGGTCCTATGTACCGCACAATATTAAATCCAGAGTCACCTGCCCTCTGGTGGGCTCCGTGACTAGCTGCTCTAAGCCACAGTCATTTAGCACGTCAAGAAATCCAGTTTCCTTATCGTGACCAGAACACAAATTGACCCAGTCAATATGAGAATAACTGAAGTCCCCCATGATTACAACCCTGTCCCTCCTTGTCACCTCCCTGATCTGTTTCCTCATTTCAAGGTCCCCATCCGATTTCTGGTCTGGAGGACGATAGCAGGCCCCCAGTATTACATCGCTGGACAAGCCTGGTAATTTAACCCACAGAGATTCTACGGTGGAGTCAAACCCACCTTCAGTCTCTACTTTGCTGGATTCTATCCCTTCCTTAACATAAACGGCCACCCCACCTCCAACACGCCCCTGCCTGTCCCTCCTGTAGAGTTTATAGCCCGGGATTGCGGTATCCCACTGATTCTCCGCATTCCACCAGGTTTCCGTTATGCCCACTATGTCAATGTTTTCTCTTGTCACCAGACATTCCAGTTCTCCCACCTTTGCTCGTAGACTTCGGGCATTCGCATAAAAGCATTTGTACACGGAATGCCCCAGGATGGGCTGCTTATTCGCTCCTTTGTCCCCGCATCCTCTCATTCTGCCAAACCGTCTATCACATCCCATCATGCTACCTTTCCCAATTTCTTCTCCTACTCTGCCTTTGTCTTGTTGTTCTCTAACCTCCCCATCCTCATCCCATAGGGATGAGGAGTCCTGAACCGGATGCCCCTCGGCTCCTGTCGGCCTTCCCCCAGGGATCAGTTTAAAAGCTGCTCTGCCACCTTTTTAATGTTTAATGTCTCATTTTCTGGATGGATAGGAGTGGCTTCAGAGAACAGGTGCAGGAGCCCCAGTCAACCCACCTCTTCCCCATCTTTGGTAGCTGTAGAGCTTACTGCAGGCTTGAAATTCCCTTGCAAAAAAAAAAAATCTAGAGTCACTGAAAGTGAGTCCACAGTGACTCACTGTGAAGATCTGCTTAAGTAAACTTCTAGGTTGCCCCTCTAGGACCACTCTCAACTGGCCTCTTTGGTGCGGGGAATGAGAAGGAAATACTTATGTAGGCAGGCACTTCCCTCTCCCTTCCCTTGCCAGAAGTCAACACGACTCCACTCAGCAGGAGGGATGGGATTGGAACATCCTGTGCTCCCCCACCCTCTGTCCATATATGGGTGGGCTCTTGATTCATGCAAAACATGAGACTGCCGATGATGATTGTTCAGAAGTGTCAGAATATGCAACCAACATGCTGAAGTGGGTGGAAAAACTAGTACATGATCACCCAGTGCTAGCACCAGGTTCAGGAGATCCTTGGCTAATTGCCTGTGTGGAACCACCATTGTTCTATCTGTTGAGTAATGCCTCTACCAGTGTCACTGAAGATAACGGTGGCAAGGCACTATAGGTAGAGGAAGACAGCTATTACTGTCGGTAAAGGAAGACAGCACGCAACAGCATGGCATCAAAGAGTGACCTGAGATACCGCTACTAAGGAAGGCCTTCACAAGTGTTTTGAAGAAGCTTACCTTGACGATAGTGGTAACAATTTGGACTGCACTAGGGCCTCAGGCAATTGACTCTTTCATGGTCCTGGGTCCTCTACCAGTGGCTGACCTCTGACACTGGTCCTGCCAGCATTCTGGATTTGGTGTCACCTCCCTGTTCTCTTCCTGGCACAATTCCAAGTGCTAGCCTTGGCCTAGGAATCTCTTCCTGACATAGTAGCACATCCACAAAGCAGTTCATTCCCTCCCTTCTGTCCTCTCACCATCTGATTGGCCCAATACCCTATGGCTGCCCCACCACTGTGGGACTCCTGTCTGCTAAACTTGAGCCACAGCATCTTTCAGAAGGATAGCTGCAGAGGAAAGAGAGGACCATATGGTGCTGCTTACAAACATCCCGCAAAAAACATTTCCTTGCTTGGCTCAAGAAACGCCTGGAGCCTCTGGTGAGAGCTCCCCACATGGATGTTGTAGTGGCAACATTTTAAATTAGTGAACACCCAGTTAGCGGCTGCCTATTTTAAGCCTCATATGTTTCTACCAAGCTCCTTTTCCTGGGTGGGTGTGGAGAATTGGTGACGATGGAGGGGAAGATTCTATTTAGCGGTGGTGTGATTTGCTTATTAGCGGCTTTGAGCTTTTGGGGCTCCTAAATAGCTGGAAAAGCAACAAGGAAAATCAAATGAAAATGACAGACTAATATTTTAGATCAGGGAACAAAGGTCTCATTTAGCTCTAGGCCTGGCAATGATGGCAGTCCTAGGCAGCCATCATGTGGGTGACCGAGAAACTTGTGCAGAATCAGAGGTGTCTTGAATGCATTCAATGATCCCGCAGCTGAACAGTTTTTAAATGGAATTAAGCAGCTTGTTCATTTCACTGGGATGACCGGCTCCTGTAAATGCTTTCCAAATGCCACTGGTTATGTATTCTCCCCCCCCCTTCCTTCAGCCTATATGTTTGTCTTGGATTGCAACTGCACCCTAAATAGATCTTTTACTGAGCACCAATTCCATCTAAGAGCCTTGAAAAGTTCACTTCAGACGCAAAGGGATTTGATCTCTCTGGATATTTTTTGTCAAGAACAGCTTGGAGCTACTGTCTGTAGTGTTGGATACTTGTGGTCTACTCAACATCCTGTCATTCAGATCCTTTTCACTTTAGTGTTTGCCATGGGAGATCTTGGCCACAACATCTGTGTAAGTAACATCAAAAGATTTCAGTGAAGTTTACATTCTGGTAGGATGAAGTAAATGAGACTTGTTTGTATATATGTGTGTGTTCTAATTTAGAGGCTTTTAGAAGATATATAGATTTTTTTTTTAAAATATTCTTTAGTAAGGGAAGTTTCACTGGCAGCTCAGAACTTGGCATGGATTTGAGAGAACAAAATCGGTCACATGGTCTTCCTCAGAAACAGAGTGCACATGGCAAAAGAGGAATGGATTTTGATGTCACATGTGGGCACAAAGACTACATTCATTTTCAATTAATTTTTATATGGCTTAAGTCTCCTTCCCTGTATTCCGCTCTGAATTCTTCCGTCAGCTGGGGCTAAAGCTGTGAAAGCACCATTGATGTATCAAGCAGTGATGATGAAGGCACACAGAGAGAAGTTATTGATGGTTGCTTCTTTCTTTGATATTTTCCCGTCACAGAAGCTCTCTTCTTATTCTTGTCTCCGTGTGCAAATACAACCTGTGGAGAAAGAGGCTCATATCTCCCATTCTTAAGATTCATGCACCTCTTAGCTGCACTACTTACATCCATGCATCAAGTAGAACATTGGCAAGAAGGTCATGACTGCATGTATATTGGCCCGCTCTGTAATGTTCTGCTCAGTGTGCAGAGGGTTAGCGAACATGGCTATTATTATTATTAACAGTATTTATATACTGCTTTTCAACAAAAGTTCACAAAGCAGTTTACAGAGAAAAATCAAATAAGTAATGGCTCCCTGTCCCAAAAGGGCTCACAATCTAAAAGATGCAAAACACCAGCAGACAGCCACTAGAAAAGACACTGCTGGGGTGAGGAGGGCCAGTTACTCTCCCCCTGCTGAATAAAAGAGGAGCAGCCACTTGAAAATGTGCCTCTTACCCAATTAGCAAGGGTAATTAGCAAGGGCAACATGCTAAGAGGGGCATGGACAGGATGGAAGACATGGATCCACTGCTACCCCTTCATGCATTGTATATATCTGTGGAGGCACACATGGGGCATTTCCCCGAATCAAGCTTGAACATCTTCTGGAAAAGAGAGGATGAACAACTTACTCGGGTTTGTGAGCAATCATCAGTCTGCTTGCCATAGAAACCTGAACTAAGTTTATGAAAAGAGCTATTAACTTTAAAAAAATCATTTGTTCCTATGGGACACCGTTTACCAGGCCCTGCAGCTAATTGCTAGAAAAAAAATACTCAGATGCTGTGTGGGATGAGTACAATAAAGTTGAATGTCTCCAAATAACTAATAAATACTAAGATCATGCAATAGTGTAGCTGGAGGGGGTGCAAAGCACTAAGTTTTGCAGGCACACTTAGTGCTTTGCACCCTCTCTGGCTACACCACTGAGATCACGATGCCAACGGGAGGCTAGTTTGAGTCTTCCAACTGGGAACTTCCAGATGCTTTAGGCATGTAAACTCTATGCAAAAAAGGTGATGAATCCTTTCTTCTTACCACTTGGTTGCTGGAGGAGGAGCAGGAATGACTCAAGACTGTTACTAGAGGAGGAGGAGGGATGACTCAAGAGGCTGTGCTGTTTCCTAGTGTGAACATAAGGGTGTTAGATCCATGGAACTTTGTCTTCAGGGGCTATTTTGAGGATGCTATGATGAATCAAGACTAACCTAGTGCTCTACCTTACTTCGCTGGCAGAAGAGACCTGGATGACTCTGGAAGTACAATCTGGAAGTTGTACTGGAAGGCTTTGACTATTAGCATTCCAACAGAAACAGGCCTTTAAACATATCTGTCACTTGGAGCTTGTTTAAATGATCAGGCAGGCATATAATTTGGTCATCCATGTGACTGCCACCTCTACAGTTCACCATCACTTGCTTGAAAGTGCCCCATCTTCTTTCTTCTCATAGAAAACTGCTTTAAAACCAGCAATTCTCCATGTGTATTTCAGAGGTGAGATCAGACAAGATTGCACATGTCTGGTCTCGGAAGCTAAGCAGGGTCAGGCCTGGTTAGTACTTGGATGGGAGACTGCCAGGGAATCCCGGGCGCTGTAGGCTTATACCATAGTCTTTCGAGACTGAAGGTTGCCAACCATTTCAGAGGTGGCACAGTGCAGAGGACTGCACCGTGAGCTCAAGAATGTGATTATGTTCAGACATCCACCATCCTTTTGTTGAGTCCAGTCATCCCACCTGTATTAAATTAGAGCCCATTTGTGTATTTCAAAGACATGGCAGAATATAGAGTCTGATTAACCTACTTTCTATGGGAATGTGCAAAATGAGGCTCATGCATCTCACCAGCAATCGTGAACTCACGATCTGCACCATGGGGGAGATGCATGAAATGGAATGTCACATGCGATAGAGGGAAAAGCACCTTTGCAAATCACCCCACAATTCCTCTACAAAGAACTGTCCAGCAGCTTTATTTATGGAAGGGGACTGTGATGATGGTCACTCATGACTAAATTGGTTTAAACATTTAAGTGCTAGTTTGACATATTGAATGGTGTGTTGGACTTGGGCTGCAGGGAAATAGGTTTTGATTCCTGTTGAAACTTGCCTGGAAAAACAATATCTTTATGTTACGTACCTCACAAGGAACCCAATCCTATTGTTCTCCCCCCACCCCTTACGCTGATGCAGCAGCACCAAAATGGCTACCTCTGCAACCAGCAGTGGGAGGGGGCAGATCAAGTGGCTTCTTCTGGGAACAATGGTTCACTTATCCAGGGGTAAGGCTCTAAGGCGTGGTGAAAGGTCTACTCAGACCAGAACTAGCTAAATAGCTGGCACAGGCCGACATGGACCCCTCCTGTGGGATCAGGTTTGGGAAGGGGGTTAGGATTTGGTGGCCACCACTGCCCCTGAACCCTCCCCCTTCCCAGACCTGATCCACCCATCCCACCCCATCACTTCCCAGTTCCACTCTTCCCATCCCTCCACCCTACCGCTCCCCTCCCACCTTCCCCACCATCTTACCTGGATGGGCAGGTGGCTCCAGATCTGCTGTTGCCAGTGGGAAGGCTCTGGCCTTCACCCCAGCATCCCAGGCAGCACACTGAGTACAGCACACCCAAAGCGCCTTTTATGACTGATGCTGATTGCTTTCTGGAAGTCAGTGCCAGTGAAAGAGGTACAAGGATGGTCAGTAAGTGTAGGATTAGGCCAAAGGTTACTGGCGGGGTAGAATCATAGAGTTCAGTGTGTCACCTTTTGCTCCTGTACTTTATATGCATGTGGTAAATATTCAATAAATTCAGCCAGGAATTCACTGGAGGAGCAGCTTAGTTACAGCCCAATCCTATCCCCAGTGACTTTGCTGGGTGCAGTTGTGTCCAAATGGCTATTGCTGTATCCAGAGGTACACCAGAGCTGCCAGAGATCTCCTTGGGGAAAGACTCAGCCTTGCAATGGGGCTTCTCAAGTCTGCACCAGCTATTTTGATGGAGCAGGCTCAAGAGCCTCTGTGTTGGGCTTTCCAACCCTACACAGAGTACAGGATATGGCAGAGCAGGATCTGCCCGTCCCTCCCCCTTCCCGGGTCACTCCCCCACTTCACCCTCCCCCAACACATTTTACTGCTGCCCGTAGCACTTCCCTTGTTCCGGGTGGCATCCATCCAGTGCTGAGCTCAGCACTGACTAGAGTTCTGGACACTGCAGGTGCCATACGCATGTTTTACGGCACGTTTATGACACCCGGCATCGGAGCTCAGCACCGGCACTGGGAATGAATAGGATAGAGCCCCTAATCTGCTGGTACTCACCATCACTAACCCATCTGTAACATGCAGACACCACAAGCACTATGATGCATTGAATGCCCGAATAATCCCAACTGATAAATTAAATGCTGATTTTTGGGGGGAGGGGTATTGTGAATGCATATTGCTCCTGTTCTTATGGATCAAGGGGGCCTTCAGACAGACTTCCTCTCTCCAAACATCTGCAGAAAGAAATCAAACTTCTTCCTTTCTTGAAGGACTTGGCTGTTTGCATGAAATCCCTATTTGTTTTTGGCAACCTTCAGTCTTGAAAGACTATGTTATCGCGCTCTGAAAGGTGGTTCTGGAACAGCGTCTAGTGTGGCTGAAAAGGCCCATTCGGGAGTGACAATCCCTTCCACACTGGGAGCAAGTGCAGTCTGTCTCTGGTCTGTCTCCCTGGCTATGGGCCTTCCTTCTTTGCCTCTTTGCCTCAGCCTGTTGGCCAAGTGTCTCTTCAAACTGGGAAAGGCCATGCTGCACAGCCTGCCTCCAAGCGGGCCGCTCAGAGGCCAGGGTTTCCCACCTGTTGAGGTCCACTCCTAAGGCTTTCAGATCCCTCTTGCAGATGTCCTTGTATCGCAGCTGTGGTCTACCTGTAGGGCGCTTTCCTTGCACAAGTTCTCCATAGAGGAGATCCTCTGGGATCCAGCTATCATCCATTCTCACAACATGACCAAGCCAACGCAGGCGTCTCTGTTTTAGCAGTGCATACATGCTAGGGATTCCAGCACGTTCCAGGACTGTGTTGTTTGGAACTTTGTCCTGCCAGGTGATGCCGAGAATGCGACGGAGGCAGCGCATGTGGAAAGCATTCAGTTTCCTCTCCTGTTGTGAGCGAAGAGTCCATGACTCGCTGCAGTACAGAAGTGTACTCAGGACGCAAGCTCTGTAGACCTGGATCTTGGTATGTTCCGTCAGCTTCTTGTTGGACCAGACTCTCTTTGTGAGTCTGGAAAACGTGGTAGCTGCTTTACCGATGCGTTTGTTTAGCTCAGTATCGAGAGAAAGAGTGTCGGAGATCGTTGAGCCAAGGTACACAAAGACATGGACAACCTCCAGTTCATGTGCAGAGATTGTAATGCAGGGAGGTGAGTCCACATCCTGAACCATGACCTGTGTTTTCTTCAGGCTGATCGTCAGTCCAAAATCTTGGCAGGCCTTGCTAAAGCGATCTATGAGCTGCTGGAGATCATTGGCAGAGTGGGTAGTGACAGCTGCATCGTCGGCAAAGAGGAAGTCATGCAGACATTTCAGCTGGACTTTGGACTTTGCTCTCAGTCTGGAGAGGTTGAAGAGCTTTCCGTCTGATCTGGTCCGGATATAGAAACACTAGAAGCTATTATTATTATTATTATTATTATTATTATTATTATTATTATTATTATTATTATTAATAATAATAATAATAATAATAATAATAATAATAATAATAATAATAATAATAATAATAATACAACTATTTATATACCGCCTTTCTTGGTCATCAGATTTCCCCTCGGACTTTAATTCAAGGCGGTTTACATGGGCAGGCTGTTCTAAACCCCCGTAGGGATTTTTACAATCAAAGACATTTTTTTTTTTACAATAAAAACTTTATTTTACAATAAAGACTGCTTATTGATCGTTGCACGTTCAACATTAATATTTCAGATATCTGGTATCTAGACATAATTAATATTTAGATTTCTCTAAATGTAGAGGACAGCGAAAGGATTTTAACTTTGTCTGCCATATGCCCAATTTCACATTAAACCTTCTCTCCCCCCCCCCCCACATACCATCTCCCTCAATTACGCTGTACATGATTACCTCAAATTAGATCTGCTGTTGCCCAGGAATTGCCATTTTGTTCACTTTCCTACTGAAACACGAGTCGGGGGAGTCAACCACAAATTCAATAGAGAGTATTGAAATGTTATTCCTGGTGGGCTGGATACCTGCCTAGACAAAGAGCTGCTTTTAAAAAGAAGATAAATACAAAGAGTTCTTTTGTACTTTAGAGAGACGTATTAATAAATTCCTTCAGGACCAGAGGCGCAGAATGTCTTTGCCTATAGCCCTAATAGGCAAAACAAATACAATGGAGCCCAGTATTGTGGGGACTGAAATTGAGAGGGAAAAAGATAACCAATCACTGGAAAGGTCCCTGACAATTATAGGTTTCTTTTAACCTGTATCCATGGGGACGGCATTACTTCACTTGTTCATATCACCATCTGCAGTACAGTAGAACTTCAGGGATGGGCAACTCTTTAGAAACGGACAGAGGGAAGGGCGAAGTTTCAGCTCTCACAAATAAGGGGGGGGAAATAAAAGTCTCATAAGAAGAACCCAACTGGATCAGGATCAGGGTCGATCTAGTCCAGTATTCCTCTGAGGTCCTCCAGCTGCAGATTTCATTATCAGCTGGATTTGCTATCTTCAGGGAGTCCTGGAATGGACACCCACCTCGCAGATACTGAGGACCCATTGTAAATAGATAAAACAGTGTTACTCAGACCGTGGGTCAGGACCCACTAGGTCAGTGAAGAGCTGATTTCAGGGGGTTCCCCATTCATTTCAATGTGTATTTTACTTTAATATATTAAATTAGATTTCTAATATATAGACCATGGTATGTGTCTGCATTTGGGGAAATGTTACAGATCTGTACTTTTAACAGGCTACTATGTATATGCTTTTAATAATGATAATTAATGGGGCTTACGCCCTGATAAGTGGATAAGATTGCAGCCAATGGAATGTTTGGGAAACTTTTTAAAAAAACAGATCAGCAGTTGCTTGGGGGGATCAAGAGGGTTCTTTATTTTAAATAAATTTTAAAATGTGTGCTTATTCTAAACTTTTAATTGACTTAGGGCACAATCCAACGGTGCAGTTGGGCCGGCACAAGTCGGCTGTAAAGCACTTACACGCTGACACAATTGCACTTCAGCCAGCACAAGGGACTTGCACTGGCCTTCCTGGGCCAACACGGGCCCCATGGAGAGTGTGTTTGTGCTGGACAAGCTTGACCAGCATGGGGATCTGAAGGGGGCATGGGGAGGGCAGGAAGGAGGAGGGAGGAAGGCTTCCAGGGCAGGGAGTGGGCAGGCGGTGGGCATTCCCGGGGGTGGGCATGTGGGGAGCAGGAGGTAGGGCCAGGACCTGGTAGTTATGCTGGATCCTAACCTCGTTCCTGAGCAGCCCGGATTTGCGCTGCCGATTGAGGTGGAGCAGATCCGAGTAGCCCCAGTGGGACGGCAGTGGCTCTCCCCGGGATAAGGGGAAATGTTTCCCCTTGCCTCAGGGTGAGCCTCTGGTTGCCTGAAACATGTGCTGGATATAGCACTGGCCTGCCCGCTCCAGTGCAAGCTAGGATTGCGCTGTCAGTTACTTAATCGGCTTGATTTTGTCATATGGGGGAGTGTTAAAAATTTTCCGGCTTGATGATGCCACTTCCGGCCCTGACATCACTTCCAAGTTAATGACATCACTTCCGGTGTGTCTCGACAGATTGCCGTTCTAAAAAGTGGGTCCCGGTACTACGATTTTGCAAGCATTCTACGTACCAATGAAGCTCGAAATACTGAACTCCGCTGTGTTTGATATTGAATTTAGTACTGAACACTGGCTCAAATGTTTGAACAACGCGAATGAATGTGCCTGCAGGCTGCCAATGTTTGAACTTTCTTAGGGAACCACTAAAGGTTATTTTTCATTCAAACATTTCCAGACCTTTGTGAGTGGGCGATATTCACAACATTTCAATCTTTTGGGGCACACTTGAACCTCAGTCAGAGATGAAATTGTGGCTTTTCACAGGCTTGAGAACGTCCACATGGAATGTGCCTAAGAACTTGATTCGGTTTCAGGTTGAACACTGCTGCGCACGTCCTGCACAGTCAGGTTTGCGCTGAAGGACAGAAGCAGGAGCATGGGAATTTTCTATGCAGAAATGCCTGGAGACATTGGCTCCATCTTGTATGCATGTTGCTTTCAGTTCAATTCAACCTTGGTTTAGGAAGGGCTAAGGAAAACCTTTGAAAGGTCTTTCAGAAAAAACAACAACAATGTGCCATATGAATGCCTTGGGGTAGATCTCCAAGATAATTTTGTAAAAAAAACAAAAAAACGAAGTTATCTCAGGGCAGGTCTTTGTATGAATGAGGTCACTGGGTTACTGAGAGGGCACTGCACAATTAGACGTGACGGAGACTTGGAAGCAGCTTTAGATTCCAGAAGCACAGCTGTGCCCACCAGGGACATGGTGCCAAATATTTGTAGCAAAGAGCGCTGATAGACTTGTGCTAGAGTCTTAGACTAGATTGGGGTGCCCATACCCTGACCTGGGGGCCATTTGCAGCCCTTGGGGACCCCCAATCTGGCCTACAAGGAGTGCCCAGTCTCCAATGAGCCTCTGGCCTGTCGGACACTTGCTGGAACCCTTGCTGATGTGACGCAACTGCTGTCAGCATGAGGGCCGACTGTTCGACCTCTCACATGAGCTGCCGGCTGGGGGCTCCCTCCACTGCTTGCTGTTTCATGTCTGTGAAGCAGCAGTGGCAGCGAAGAAAAGGCCGGCCTTGCTTTGTGCAAGGCCTTTTATAGATCTTAAGCTCTCACAACACCTTCATTCATTCATATAAGTTCCATCTCTAATACATTCATTTATGTAAATTTATTCAAATTTTAAATGTAAATTATTTCTATTTTTCTCCAACCCCTGACACAATGTCAGAGAGATTATGTGGTCCAACTGCCAAAATGTTTGGACACTCCTGGACTAGCAGATGGATCCAGATCTAGCAGATGGATCCAGAAGCAAAAATATGTGGCTACAGTAAGTGTGGCACCAGTAACACTAAAGAGACATTTGGGGAGGGGGGACTGGAGAACGTAGTTTCACTATACACGTCTTGAGACAGACCAGCATCTCAGAAATCAGAACACCAAAATCAGAACATGATGACTAGTCAACCAACTGCCCCTCAAAGCCTCAGGCTGGCTTTGTTTACATAAACCTTATCTCTCGGCTGTATAAACAAGGTCTTACTAATACAGAGGGCTTCTGCAGATGCCAAGTCACGGTGCTCTCCAGACAACCCATCTCAGCCCATGATAAACAGTTGCTGGATTGCCCCAGATTGGAGGTAGAGGAACAGCATGACTGAATGATCACAACTTGGTACATTTATGCAGGCTAGTCACACATTTCATTCTGTGTGCATACAAGTACACACGTTTTTGTGTGTATGTGAACGCGGGTTCATTCAAAAACTGTACCTCTGTACTGGTCTCCTTCAAACGTAGGGTACCAATGAGCCCTGATCAGCCTGAACACAAGCAGGCTGCCAAGTCCTTTCCCTGTCAATGATAAACTCCATAACTCTGCCCCCCCATCAGCCCTTTCCAAAAATATTGTTTCGCTAAAGCAGTGGTTGGCAACCTTCAGTCTGGAAAGACTATGGTATAAGCCTACAGCACCCGGTATTCCCAGGCGGTCTCCCATCCAAGTACTAACCAGGCCTGACCCTGCTTAGCTTCCGAGATCAGATGAGATCGGGCATGTGCAGGGAGTGGTTCTCAAACTTTATAGAGGTCTTGGAGACTGCTGCCTGATATATAATGCCAAGGGGCGTGGCTATAAGGGTGATTGGGTATTAGCACTCTACCCTCCCCAGGTAGCAGCTTGTTTAACCCTTGATGCACATAGCCTAATCTGCCCTGTCATATTTACAAACCACCAAAAATTGGGTGACAACACACCTGTGGGTCCCAGACCCACAGTTGAGAACTGCTGCTCTAAAGAAAAAAAACTCTGTCTTCATGATTAAAAAAAACAAACAAAACCCTGTGATTAAGAACATGGACATGGAACATAATGTGTGAATACTATAAAGGGGTTCAGATTAATAACCTGTATACCTTCATACAGTACATTGTGGATTTAGCCCAAAATGTACATACCTTCATTTCACGGTGAGTGGAAAATGGAATCAGTTGGGCTATTTGGTCCAGTTGTCCCTCATTGCAGAACCAATGTCCACCATGCCCAAATGAGCTAAGCGACAGTCCTCTCCTTAAGCTCTGTTTGCTCTCATGGTTAAGGCGTAGGGAACATCTGGTAGGGAAGTACAGTTGGTTGGCTTTTTCTCTTGTTCTTTCAACTACTTTTAAAGTGCAAATGGGGCATTGGAGACTCCTGTGGCTTCCACCTTGTCGCCACTATGTTTGATCCCACAAGCTCTGGAGATTGGATTGGCCTGTGGCATTGTGGGATTAAAAACATGGTGGTTGCCAGGAAGGATCGCTTGGCATTTCTTTTACACATTCTAAAATGTTTAAGAAGATTTTTAAAGCCTGCTGCTGCATTAATGTAGCTGGGGGGGGGATGGGAATTACTGCAGGCACCGCAATGCATTGTGTATCCAGTGCCTCCCATTCTCCGTCGGAGCCATTCTGGGCAGTGATGGCAATGTAATCCCTCACATGCATTCTGTAAGTGCTAGATAAAGATAGAGGGCCCAATCCGATCCAACTTTCCAGCACGGGTGCAGCTGCAATGCAGCCTCGAGATAAGGGAACAAACATTCCCGTACCTTAGGGAGGCCTCCATGACTGCCTTCCCACCACAGGACACAGCACATGCCCCATTGGCATGGCTGCACCAGCAGTGGAAAATTGGATAGGATTGGACCCTTAGATGTGTATGGTGCCCCAAAATAAGCTGAACCTTCATCTGGGATTCAAATCCCAGCTAGGATCCAAAAGACCTCTTCAAAGATGTCATTGTTCTGTCAAATACGGTAAGATAAGCTACTGTCACCCTTATTCTCTTAGATGCAAAAGCTAGGAAGCGATAAGAAATAAAGATTTGTTTTGCTTTGTTAAGAGCAAAGAAAGAACGTACTTCCAATACACTTTATAATATCTTCTCTGATTAAACAAGGTTTGTTTAAATAATACAGCACGGCCACTGAAGGACAAGTTCCACACACCCCGAGAGTGGCACTCCGATTGTATAACTAGAATTCAGAGTGAACCTGTTTTGTGTTCTTAGATTAATGGCCTTGTCAATTTTTCCTTCAGACTGAATAGGCATAATTTGAAGGTTACTTCTTGCTGTAACTTGATGAAGGGCGTAATGATGCAATTCTAGCTACACTAAGCAGATGGAGTATTGTTGTGAGACAACGTAACATTAAACAGGGTAGATTAGGTTTCTTTTCTGATGCAGATTACATAGCAGACAAAACCCCAGAAAGATTCTCATTTCTTATGTATCCAGTGACAGTTTTGATGGGGGGGGGGGGGAGGAAAAATCTTGGATATTTCCCACAGGAGTGGCAGAAAATTGAAATCTTACCAGAAAATTTCTTACTTTGCTGAAGAAAAGTGCCATTCTGTTCCATTCCAACTTCAGCCTTATGTGCGTCTGCTTACGAGGAAGCCCTACTATATCAAATGGGATTTACTTCCAAGAAAGTGTGTACAGGACTGCAGCCCGATGCCAGAATCTATTGTGCCACTGCACCGGTGGAGTACACGCTCTGTCAATGCAGGCTGTTGCAAACATACCGTAAAGCATGTTGTGGCAGTGCAGAAGATTGTGGCACAAGCAGAAAGGCCTGTGCTGGCCTGCTGGTGCTAGTGCAAGGCCAACGTGCACCGGGGCAGGTGTGAGCATGCCGAACTGCAGAGGGGTGAAGGGACGGCAGAACAGGAGCCGGGAAGGGTGTAATGGGGTGGGGAGTAGACGGGGAGAGGATCAGGCCCAGGAGGGAACGCTGGCAGCGGGAACGCTGGCAGCGGTTTCTGCCATATCTTATAGCTGACTCCCAGGCCTGATCTGCTGACCCAAGGCAACTCAGGCTTGCGCCAGCTATTTAACTTGCACAGGTCCAAGCAGCCCCGTAGAGGCTGCTGGCGCTTACTCCCAAGCCAAGGGATAAATGGCTCCTTACCCCCAAGGAGACCTCTAATAGCATCTCTTCCCACACAGGATAGAGCAAAGGCCATTGTGGTACTGCTGCATTGCCATGTGGGAAGTTAGTGAGGATCGGGCTGTAAGTGTTCCAACCTCTTTTTGTGGCAGCCTTTGTAAGCGCTGAAAATTGATCAAACAAGGAGCACACTGAAATCCGTAGCAAAACGTTATGATCCTACGCATTTTGAAAAGTCAGTACTTATTGAGTACAATGGAACTCTTGTGTGTTTAAAACTGAGCCTTCTGCAGTGTTTTTATGCATCCTGTAAAATATTCCAGCGGCTTCCAGGTCCAGCACAAACTCTTTGTACCTACCATCAAAGCCCTCATTACCCTTGCCCTGCTCGTATCTCACAGAATTTCTGTCCCATTACACTCCTTTCTGTGATCTTCACTCCTTTAACAACAAGATCCCCAACCATCTGAAGATCTCTTACTCCCTCAAGCAACTCTACTCTGTGTCCTTTTCTGCCCTTTATGCTAGGAACTGTCTCCAGTGATGCCTTCCTTCCTTCCTTCCTTCCTTCCTTCCTTCCTTCCTTCCTTCCTTCCTTTTCATCCCCTTCTTTTCTTGATTCCCTTCTGTTGATGTCCATCACAGCTTACCTGTGATAGAATGCTTTTAATGTAGCATCCCACCTGTGGCATTCTCCCCAGGGTCATCCTGAACCCGCTTTGATGTTCTTTCAATGCCATGTGACATTTTTTTTTCTTTTCCCAGGCTTATCAGCTGTTGCTGTTATATTCAAAGAACTGTAGGAAAAATGACTCATGGTTGATCTAGACGTGACCCTAAATGTTTAACTTACCCCACAATCCTATGCATGTCTACTTAGAAGTAAGTCTTACTGAATTCAATGTGAGTTACTCCAAGGAAAGTACACATAGAGTTGCAGACTTAGGACCTATCCAACTTTCCAGCTCCAGTGTGGTCACAATGCAGCCCCATGGTAAGGGAACACGTTTCCATACCTTGAGGAGGCCCCAGTGACTGCCCCTCCACCACAGGATGCAGCGCACACCCCCACTGGCACAACTGCACCAGCACTGGAAAAATGGATAGGATTGGGCCCTCAGTTTAACAGTTTTTTTTAAAAAAAACAACAGAATGTTCGCAAAGGGGACAAAATCTGTGGGCTTTAGTAATTTGCCCCTGCCATAATTCTGATCCAAATTGTACACACTGATCTCTATTTCTATTGGGAATAAGAACATCAACTTAAAACTAACGGAAGCATTTTTTTGCATTAAAAACACAGCATGATTGGGAACAGAACTATGATGAAAGCAAAGTACGGAAGCCCCTCTACTGTGGTTTGGGCCCATTGAGTTTCCACCCCGCGCTACTTCCTAATAAGAACAACCCCAGACTTAGAAGTTTAACATAAATGTTTAAGTTCACTTTTTCTGGTTTTGTGTTAACAAAGCTGGCTCACATCTAGTTTGAGCCTTGTTCTGCACATGAGGTGCTTGCAGTGCAGCAGCACACATTGGGGTTCTGTTGCAGCATGACAGACTTGATGAATAAGGAACATATAAGGAACAGTAGCACATAAACTCTTGTGTGCCATTTAAAGGTCTGGAACAGACGTCTGACCTAGTCTTATGCAAGAACTTGCATAAACAGGTCTGGATGCGATGGTGCATGGAACACTTTTCCACAAAACCAGAAAAAGTCTTCTGCTAGTGGAAGGGCATCTTTGGATCCAAATCACTATTGTTATGATGCTCTATTTGCATTTGTTACAGAACTGCTTGATAATGGGAGACACAGGGGTAATACTTGGGCAGCGCAATCCTAACTTGCGCTGGAACAGGTAGGCTGGCGGGCCTGCGCTGTATCCAGCGCAAGTTTGGAGCTGGCTGTGGCTTGGCCTGAGGCAAGGGAAAATAATTTCCCTTATCCTGGGTAGAGCCATAGTGGCCCCAATAGGTCTACTTGGATTTTTGCCTGAAATGTTGGCACATATCTGAGCAGCCCAGAGCTCCCCCGGGCTGCCTGGGAACAGGGCTAGGCTCCGGCATAAGTGCCAGATCCTGGCCCCACTTCCTGCTCCCTGCCTGCCTGCCCACAGGCCTGCCCACCTCTGCCCCTTCCCCCCAAAATGCCTCCTCCCCGTCTCCTCCGGGCAGTGCAGACTTACCTGGCTTTTGTGCAGAGGAGGCTGGATGCAGCCTCTGCATGCTGGTCCACATCTTTGCGCCGGCTGACCTGACTCTGGAATGGGTGCAAACATGCTTTACGGCACGTTTGTGACCCTCCCGGGCTGGCATAAAAGACTTGCACTGGCCCAAGAGAACTTAGGATTGCAATCTTAATCCTAATAAGCAATGCATGCTAATCATATCAGAAGAGTATCCAAAAATGGAATTATGGGTAAAACCCCTTGCGCTTGAAGCATGTGCTTAAATCTTACCCACTGAAATTAGTTGGAGTTAAGAACAGGCTGCACTGAATATTCACACTCAAACACTTTTGGTGTTTTCAGGGGACTGAAAAAACCCCTAAATTTCCCCTGCCCCAGATCTCTTCCCCCCCCCCTATTTATTTGAGGGCTGTTCACTGGCCACTCTTTTGGTGGCATTTTGCTCTCCTTTAATCAAGTTCCTTTGTCCTGCTTGCATGGTCCAATTTGGAGATCAAATATGATGACATTGCAATAGCATGATGTCATCTCATAGCCAATTGGATTTGGCTATGTGGCAACATCAGAAAGTCAATTCTGAGTTAGGTCAGGAAGCACTGCTCTCACTCTGAGCATATGTGAAAGAGCTACCATGCTTCAAGCACTTCTGCCCTTGTTGCAGCCCTCCTTCATCCTTAAAAAGTAACAGTGGAGCAATGTGTTTTTAAACTGCTCTTTTTTAGTTCCTGCTTTTAACATGCTACTGCTTTAGCAATTTTGTATTTGTACACCATTACTCTAGCTTTAATATGTGTTGTCAGCCACCTTGTGAGAGTTTTTACTTGGGAAAAGGCAGGATAAATGAATAAACAAGTCAATAAAAGGCATGGTTGGTGAGAAATTTTCATTGAAAAGTCCCCTGCCATTTTGGTGCATCACGTTGACTGGATGATCAGTGAGTTCTTCTCCATTGTCAGCGAGCTTGTCTTTAAAAATGTTTCACTAGCCCTGCAGACTGATAGCTATTCTCTCCGTTTCTGACAGGTTTAATTTCATTTTAGTCTGTCGAATTGCAAAAGAAAAGATAAAAGTTACCTCCCCCTTCCCAAAGAATGAAATACATTAATTTGCACGCTGGTAGCATGCACAGCTGACATGAGGGCACTCACCAATGTCTTGTAGGCAGCTGTGAACATCTGTGTTGGTGCCAATTAATCCTTGATAGAATCACTGGGCAGAGAGGCGGATCTGTGAACATACAGTAAAGCTCTATTCAGCAACGACAAAAAAAGAAGTTATGCAGGTGTTCAAGGGACGTTTCCCTCCCTTGCTACTGAAATCTTCTGCATCAGGTTACACAGGTACAATCTGAGTTATACAAAATAATTCTAATGCAGAAAACTGTGTTGAAATGCATGGAGTCCATTCCCAGTTGATCCCAACTGCACTAAAGAACTGAACTGATGCGTTTGGTATTTCCATGATATCTACTCTCTCTCTCTCTCTCTCTCTCTCATAAGAACATAAGAACATAAGAACAGCCCCACTGGATCAGGCCATAGGCCCATCTAGTCCAGCTTCCTGGATCTCACAGCGGCCCACCAAATGCCCCAGGGAGCACACCAGATAACAAGAGACCTCATCCTGGTGCTCTCCCCTACATCTGGCATTCTGACTTAACCCATTCCTAAAATCAGGAGGTTGCGCATACACATCATGGCTTGTACCCCATAATGGATTTTTCCTCCAGAAACTCATCCAATCCACTTTTAAAGGCGTCTAGGCTAGACGCCAGCACCACATCCTGTGGCAAGGAGTTCCACAGACTGACCACGCGCTGAGTAAAGAAATATTTTCTTTTGTCTGTCCTAACCCGCCCAACACTCAATTTTAGTGGATGTCCCCTGGTTCTGGTATTATGTGAGAGTGTAAAGAGCATCTCCCTATCCACTCTGTCCATCCCCTGCATAATTTTGTATGTCTCAATCATGTCCCCCCTCAAGCGTCTCTTTTCTAGGCTGAAGAGGCCCATACAATTTTGTATGTCTCATGCACACACACACCCCCTAAATCACGATGTCAAACATAAGGCCCGAATACAGCCTCGGGAGTAAAAGCACAGCCCCATATCTTGAAAATACGGTCTTTTGCATACAGTTGTGCATCGCTTAGCAACAGGGATGTGGACTGGTACCCTCATCACCAAGAAAGACTTGATGTTATGCGAAGACTCGCAGACTC
The DNA here is from genome assembly GCF_035046505.1 of Tiliqua scincoides. NCBI lineage: Eukaryota > Metazoa > Chordata > Lepidosauria > Squamata > Scincidae > Tiliqua > Tiliqua scincoides. The sequence goes on along the minus strand of NC_089822.1, from coordinate 241,381,585 downwards.
AGCGCAGCCTTAGGAGGCTCAGAATGCCTGTTTTGGGCTAAAACACAGAACTTCCAGTTTCCCTGGAAACAGGATGTCACGTGTTTTTGGTTGGAACGGCCAGTCTGAGCCTCGTACAGGTAGTGTGTGGATGTGCGCTGCCTCTGCAAGGCTCAGAAAAGCCTCCAGAGCACAGCTCCCCTCAGCATGGGAAGTTTGGGGGGGGGGGTGAGCCAAGACTAGTGGCAGCTATTGCATATGCTGGTCAGAACGTAGCTAAGTGGCGCTCACCTGTGTGTTTTTTTTTTAATCATTTGCAGCTGATGAGTTCCTAAATGAGGAAATAAAGTGCTTATTTCTGGTCATGATCTGCTTAATGACATCACTTCCTGCTTAATGACATCACTTCCAGCCCTCGGCAGGCATCATGAATGCTATTCGGCCCTCTGTATTAAACAAATTTGACACCTCTACCCTAAAGTATGCTTGGAATTGAGTCTGGGCTTTTTATATATTCATAAAACTTGTTCTGCTCTGCATTTAGAACCCTGTTGGATCTAAACAGGTGATAAAAGAACACTGGGGGTATCAGGCATATGAACTGGTTCACACTTGCCCACATATATTATGTGAGTGCTTTCAAACACTTGATGCGCACAGCTGGATGCAACTGAATGAACCAGAAGCTATTTTGGAAGTTGTGAGGTAACATACTCATTGGCCAGTCCTGGTTAGCAGTCCAACACTTGGAACTAGCTGAAAGATTTTGAACAGTCTTCAAGGGAAACCATGTGTATAATACTTTGAAAGCAGTCAAATCTGGAGATTAGCAGAACATGCCATTGCATGACATAAGAACAGCCTTGCTAGATCAGGCCAAAGTTCCATCTAGTCCGACTTCCTGTATCTCATAGTGGCCCACCAAATGTTCAGGAAGCATACAAGACAACAAGAGACTTGCATCCTGTTGCATAATTTTTATGACTAGGATAAATTTCTCTTTATGTCTGCCATTCCTCTGAACCTGGCATTCTGAGGTAGCCTATGTCTAGGAGGTTGCATATAGTCATCATGACTTGTAACCTGAGATGGACTTTTCCTTCCTAAAACTGACTAATCCCCCTTTAACGGCATCTAATCCAGGTACGTGACAGAAAGGAGTGGTTCCTAAACCAGCTGGGATTGGTTCTGGGGCAGGGTCTGAAGGCACATATAACAACCTCGTTGAAACTAAACAGTTCTGGAACTGGTCAGTGTCTGGATGAGAGACCACCTGGGAGCCCTAGGCACACTGCCTTGAGTTCAGTGGAAGTACAGTGGGACAGATACGTGATAAATTTGTGGCATGTGACTCCTAACTATAGCTACTGGACTGTAAAATGAATATTTTTAGAGGAAAACAGCAGTACAAGACAAAATAGTCTTAGGCTAAAAGAATTCTGGGGTTCAAGGGAACTCTCTCATTACTGCTATGAAGAATTTCTGTTTGCTTTGTCCAGATGCTATAGGCACCACCACAATGGCATTATTAAAAGCAAACATGAAAATGACATTTAAATCCTGAGTCAGCAGCAGCAGCAACAACAATAAACCCCCACATCCATTGAGATTTGTGTGTAAATGTTTCATACCGTTAGAGTAATCTTGGTTTAGAAAATATGATTAGAAGACATTTTGAAAGACCCATTTCCTAGTCTGTCAGGGTGATGCTAATGATGGGTTGCGAATGAAGAGTCTGGATAAATATCAGCCTATGATAACATCTTAAACAAGGGCTGATCCTTTTATTTCCACAGACAAAGAAGGGCACAGTTTTGCTAACATGGCAAGGAAGCCAGCATGGAGTCTGAACAAAGACACAAAATAGGCACAGTGAACTGTTGCCCGGAAACCACAAAGTCAGCATTTTTCCTAATCTAAGTAACTTCTCTTTTATTCAATACATTAAAAAGATGGCAGGAAGGTATTTCCATCAACACACTCTTGGGCAGATTAGATTTGTCTCTGCGTCATGAATATTAACTCATGTTACGTGGTTGATTCATTGCAATAAAATGTGTCCTTTTATACTTAGGGAGGAGAAGAATAAACAACTTCCGGGGGGGGGGGAAGTTACATGTTACAGCCCAATCCTATCCACACTTTCCTGGGAGTAAGCCCCATTGACTTCAATGGGACTTTCATCTGAGTAGACATGCATAGGATTGGGTTGTTAGTCTATAGCACAAAAAACACAAGTCTTGTGGCATCTTCAAGAGCAACAGATTTGTTGTGGCATAAGTTTTCATGGTCTAGAATAGGGGTCTCTAAACTTTTCAGCCGAAGGGCTTCATCAAATATCTGGCACAGTGTGGAGGGCCAGAAAAAAACAATTAAATATAAAATTTAAATAAATACATTAGAGATGGAACTTAGAGGAATGAATAAATGAATGAATGGGCTCAAATGTCCAGGACTTCTCCAAGCACCAACACAGACCAAGAAATAAAGCACACACTTAAATTGACCCCCATTCCCTCACCCCACAAGCACAACTCTGGTTGTGTTTGGTCAACTGGGCCAGAGGCTCTGGGGGATTAGAGGCTGGCTGCAGGTCAGATAGAGGCTTGCCACAGGCTGCATCTGGCCCCTGGGTCGGGGTTTGGAGACCCCTGGTCTAGAACACTGGTTCCCAACCTGTTCCCACAGGTAGTCCATGAGACTCTGAGAAGTGGTCCGCAAGGTCTCAGGAAAAAAAAATATTACCTTTGATCACTTCCAGTGTCTCACCAAGCAAGCAATCTCCCATAGACCACCAATGAGAGCAGAGAATAGATTGCCTGCAGCCACAACCACTGAAGATTCAGCTGTGGCTATGGGCAGTCCATTCTCCATCCTTTCTGATAGTACATGAGGGAGCACTTGGGGGATAGACTACCAGAGAGGGAGGAGACCAGACCCCCCCCCCCCACAGCCACATGTGGTCCATGATGATACCAATTTTTGCCCCAGTGGTTTGCTAAAGGTTCCTAAAGGTTGGGAACCACTAGTCTAGAATCTAGACCCACTTCATCAGATGTATGAAGTGCTATTCTCCATTGGCAGGAGTGTATGTTTGTGCACAGATGGGCAAAAAGGAAGAGAAAGAAAAAAGTTGTGAACAATGAGGGTCAAAGGGATAGGCAATTCAAGAGGTACAATATGTGACAATTTTTATGTAATGCTTAAAAGCAAGAGGTAAGCACAGTGGCGATGCACCACAGAAGGAAGTACAACATGCTCTCGCTGGCAATATCAGAGCATAGCTGTGAAGGAAATTAGTAACCGAATGGAATCACCAACCTTGTTAGTCAAGGAGTGAACCTTTGTGATTGTCTAAAGACCTGCAAAGGAAGAAATGCACAAATAAATAGCTCTTTCTTCTGGACTAGAAATGAAGTCAGCAGTTATGTCTGTTTTTTATAATGATATATAGTGCTGGTATAAAATGAGGTTTTCAAGAGATTCACCAGATAAAACATTTGGAAGACATTCTGTACAAATGCACACACCAAACAAAACCCTTGAATATTTTTACATGCATTTCATGGCAATGTGGTGTGTTGTTTTTTTTTCACTCGACTGGAGCAGACATTTGCCCACACATCTGAAATCCAGGCCATAAATAAGTTTGACAAGTAATCCTCTTAGCAATATTGTAACCAGGCCCGAGACCTACTACTGCAGCCAAAGGAGATTTCCAGACACAGAAGCCAAGAGAAATGTAAGTTCTGCTAGACAGTGTTATTGACTCTTCTCAACTGCAGCAGTCGCTTCCAGTGGTCAAGTACTTCATCTCAGTAGATGTGAACACACTTAGAATCCAATCTTATTCCTCCCTCCCACTGATGTAGCTACGCCAGAATGGCTACTGCTGCATCCTGCGGGGAGGGGGACAGTTGTGGAGGTCTCCCCTTGGTAAGGGAACATTCATTCTTTTTCCCAGGGGTAAGTCTCCATGTTACCCCAGCGGGTGGGTCCACTTGGACCTGTGCTAGGTAAGTAGCTGGCCCGATCCCCATGAACCAACACTGCAGAATCAGGTCCAGGAAGGGGAGTAGGATTCAGTGGCCACCACTGTTGATGATGGTTATAAGTCTATTACCCCTAGTAGCTCATGTGCAGGAAAAATTAACAAGCAGGCTGTGATCTGCCTTTCTGGTGTCAGCATAAGAAAGAAATATTGGTAAGAAGTAAATTAGGGAAAACATACATTTCAGAGAGGTGGGGAGGCAGCCTCTCTCATACTGTATAATATAGATTTCTGAAAAAGAAATAACAAAATATTAAGTGTTCTCATCTGAAACATATTTTTCTCTCTGCTGTTACAGCCCAATCCTAACTCCTCATGCAGCAGTACAGCAGCACTGTATCTCACAAGGAGAGTTTCGGGTTCTGAAGGCCTCCTTGGGGTAAGGGAGCATTTGTTTCTTTTTACAAGGCCTTTTTACAAGTGCCGCCGCCTAGGGAGGTACGTGGGGCGGCTGCAAGAAATAGGGCCTTCTCAGTAGTGGCACCAACGCTATGGAACTCCCTTCCCCTTGACTTAAGAATGGCTCCCTCTCTTGAGACCTTTCGGCAAGGCCTGAAGACCCTTCTGTTTAAACAGGCCTTCTGAGTTCTTGGCCTTTTAACACCTTTTTAACATCTTTTAATATTTTTTTACAGGCCTGATTCTTTTATGACTTGCTGCTGCTCTATGCTCTTTTTACCTATTTTTACTCTGACTGCTGTTTTTAGTATGTGTTAATATGTTTTTATTTGTTTTTAAATTGTTTTTAATATGTTGTAAGCCGCCTTGAGTCCCTTCGGGGAGAAAGGCGGGGTAGAAATAAAGTTATTATTATTATTATTATTTCTTTGCCCAGGGGTAAGCCCATGCCAGGCGGTGATGTTGCTAGGGTGTGTGTGTGTGGGGGGGGTGCAGCCTGCACCAGGTGGGGTGACGCCACTAGGGACCAAAATAGCTAAATATTGTGGTTTGTAGGAATAATACCAGCATGTTAGATATCATTCGATGTGCAATTTACAGCAGAATGCAATGAAACAAACCACTTTGAAGTATCTCTATTCTATTAAAAGGTACAGCAAAAAAAAAACAACAACAACCAGTGGGGGCGGGGCAATGGTACATCACTACCTGGGTCATTGCCCCACCCACTGCATGGGAGGAAGTCCATCATGAGGGACCGCTGGCCTCCCGCACTGGGTGATGCAAACGCTAGTGACGCTACTGATGCCAGGCCACCAGGTTGCTCAAACATGTGCCAGCTCTAAAGCACGCCTACGTGAACTTGGGTCAGGGGACTGAGGCTAGCAAGTGGGTTAGGATTTGGCAGGTGCCACTGCCCCCAAACCTGCCACTTCCTGGTCTTGATCCACCCTTCTCCTTGGCCCCATTCTGCCAACCCCCTTGCCTCCTTCCACCCCCTATGCGTACCTCTCATTCAGTGGTGTCTGCTGGCACGAGGAGCCAGCCACTCACTGCTCAAGGCAGTACCCAGGCCATGCGCTATGGCATCACTTTTTGCAACAACCAGAAGGCACCTATTGCTGCTAGAACATTCATTTGGATGGTGCCAAGAAGACTGGGGCATTAGTCTCATTGATTGTTGTGGAACTGACCTTTAAGTAAGCACACCTAGAACTGCAGCCTGATTTAAATTTTTCATTTATGATTTGAAAATGGGTCCAGAGAGGGTGGGGTACTTCAGGGTACTTGCCTCCCTTTAGCAGCATGTACGATTGTCAGAGGCTGCAATCCTAACCACACTTTCCTGAGAGTAAGCCCCACTGAACAAAATAGCACTTACTTCTGAGTAGACCTGGTTAGGATTGTGCCCTAAGACTCTGGAAATCTGTGCTGAATTGTGGTTGGGTGTGTTGAATGACTACATGGACCGTCGCTTTGTCTCCAGAACTAGAACCAGGGGAAAACACCAGAACCAGGGACATCCACTAAAATTGAGTGTTGGGAGAATGAGAACAGACAAAAGAAAATATTTCTTTTTCCAGTGTGCAATTGCCAAAGGGTGTGGTGATGGCATCGGGCCTGGATACCTTTAAAAGGGAATTGGATAAATTTCTGGAGGAAAAGTCCATCACGGTCATGATGGATATGTGCAACCTCCTGATTGCACATAGAACTAGGCTACGTCAGAATGCTAGATGTAAGGGAGGGCACCAGGATGCAGTTCTCTTGTAGTTGTGTGAGCATCTGGTAGGCCACTGTGAGATACAGAAAGCTGGACTGGATGGACCTTTGGCATGATCTAGCAGGGCTCTTCTTATGTTCTTATGACTCAGTTGCTCTGACTCAGGAAAAGATGTCTCTTCAAATGCCTACTTGTTTAACCAACCAAGATAAAAAGGACAATCATGACAGAATTGGCTATTGAGTTTGAGACACAGTTGATTAATGTGAACCTACTAAAAAATACGCACGTACTTCAGGCATATTGATGGGTCTGGGGATTTTCTAATTGCAAAGTGTTCCAGATCTCTCCCCCACCTCACATCCTTTACACCAGGCCAACCACCCCAGTTTCTTTCCTCCCCTGTGCTTCCTTACCTTCTCTCCCAACTCCTCCTTTGATCTTTAACAGACACTTTGGCGCCCAGCAGATTTCTTCCACTTCATGATGTCACACTGGGGATTCCTGGAAGATCTGGTAACTCTCGCTTTTGGCGGTTGGCCACTTTCTGTATTTATGTTCACACTCACCAGAGATTTCCTGAATGAGAGGTGGGTCAATTTATGTGGCTGTTTGCCTGGCCTCATGGGAACCCCACGACTCATAAGCTCTGGAGGAAATCCAGAGTCAAATGTTGATTCTGGAATGTGCAGAATCCCATTTCAGCATGAAGTGTGAGCCAGTTCTATAAGATAAAGCGTATGGTTTTGTGTTTGGGCATTCCTCACCCAGCTTTGTTCAGGAGCAATAGCACAGCCAGATGGGGGGGCGGTGTGGTAAGTATTGTAGTGCCACAACGTGCTGTGTAAGTGGCCTCTCCCACTCACTGTTGGAGATATTCTGGGTAGTGAGGGCAAGTGGGAGAGGCCGCTTACATGGCGCGTTGTGGCACCTGCAGAACTTATTGCGCTACCCCCTGGCTATGCTACTGTTCAGGAGGCAGTTTAGCAGCTCTGATATGTTACAGGACGCACAACGGCTGCACCCCAGTTGCCCTGCTAGCAAGCCTCGGCCTGCCTGAGGACTTCAGCAATTCAATGGGAAGCTGCCTCCTCTGCCTGCTCAGTGTCCCAGCTAGGCCAGTCTTGTCTCCACTTCCTGGCATCACTTCTCCAAGATTTCATGCAGAAGTCACTGCCAGCCTGACATTCTTTGAACCAGGGATGCTGAAGACTCAGGTTGGAACTTTTTCCTTACAAAGCAGGTGTTCTGTCACTGAGGTATTGATCCGTGTAGTTATTTATTACTGAAAATATTCATACCCCATCTTGAAGGACCAAGTCCTCATAAGGTAGCTAAGAGCCCAATCATATACTCCAGCTCCCTATGTGATGCAGCCACACTGCCAGAGCATGTGTTGTACTATGCTGGGGGGGGAGGGGACACAACCAGATGGCCTGGGAGAGGTAAGTAATTTACTTGGTTGTCAGGAGGTCTCCTCGGACCTATGCCAGCTATTTTGCTGGCATAAATCCAAAGAGAGGCAGGGGGCACATTGGGCCAGGAAAACAGATCTCGATCTGTGCTGCCACCGCTGAGATCTACTGCCTTCTGCTCCCTCTCTGCCCCTGCGCTCGACCCTTAACTTCCCCTAAACCACCCACATCCCACCTTCATTGGCACCTTAACTGCTCAATGTGGGCTATGTCTGTCTCTGGCAGGCATGTTAAACCTCTGGACATTTGTGCTGGTAGGTCTCATGCGCGCGACAGCAGCACGGCATTAGTAGAGGCTCAAGCTGGATACAATTGGTCATAAAGTGAAAGTGCATTCATTTTTAAATAAGATAAAATAAGCTTCAATTTATTTCAAGCTTCAATCCATTGTCATCAAGGGCAAATTCAAGAAGCGAAAGGCCTGTTCCAATGTCTACACTCCTTGCAAGAGCCTCTCTGTGTGTAATGTGTGAACAAGGACAGGGATGTTATGCCCAAAGATAACAACACATCATTTCAGGTGATGTGAAAGCAGAGCAATGAGAACTGCGGCTATTACTGGACATTCAGCATCTTTCTAATATCCAAGATGGGCGATTTAAAAAAATGAGATATCAGTCCTTTCTGCAGGTGAGGATAGGATTATATGTCTTGATCAAATCAGGCAAGCAAGATAAATAGAGGTGGTGTTGTGTCTCCATTTTTGCCATAGAGGAACAAGTAAATAGAGGCAGAAGGGATGAACAAATAATGAAGAAGAATGCAGAAGAAAGTTGAAATGTGCATGCTGAAGAAGGACATGTGACTGATGCCAAAGGAGAGTGGATGATCACTGAGTCAATGGAACTATTATGTATCCAAAATTATGTTGGATAAGACCAATGGTTGGTCTTACAATATAACTCTATAATATAAAAGTCTCTGCAGGATCAAGTAGCACAAAAGGGCTCGGGGGGGGGGGGGAAGACAGAGATTCACCTGTTGTTGTTGGTAGAAGGGAGATGAGGATTTTTGGACAGCAAAAACTGCCAACGATCATTAACGTAAACATCAGCTCTGTACAGGGGTTCAAAATCTTTGTCAATTGTGGCATGAAGGAGAAGTGGGATCACTCTCTCCCCCAGCTTTACCCTACCCTCCATGAATTCATCGAAATGTCTGAATAAAGGCAATGTGTGTAAAAACTGCTTGCATTTTGTTTTGCACTCTGCAGTTGGGAACGTTGTAAAAGTGCTGTGCCAAATGCAAATAGTCATTTGTACGATGCCTCTTTTCATACTTGCAGATGATTCAGAGTTGGTGCTCCAACTGATCCCAGAAGTTTGACAGCACTTAGAAGAGTGAACAGCATTGTTTATTGTCTTTGCACCACTGCATCTTGATCCAGCTGGCCACTTTTGCTCTCAAAAAAGGTAGTAGGGTGAGGTGGGGGAGGTAAGTGTAGTGTAGCAGTGGTGGTAATCCCACAAAGGTGGGAGGGCAAGTGAGCATGGTGGAGATAGGGGTGGTGGTGGTGGTGCAGCCAGGGTAAGTTACAGCCCAATCCTATCCAACTTTCCAGCACCGGTGCATCCGCAATGCAGTCCGGAAACAAATAAGTCCGGAAACAAATAAACAAGTAAGGAAACAAATGTTCCCATATCTTGAGGAGGCCTCTAAGACTGCATCCCCAACACAGGAAGGAGTGCATACGCACATCAGCACCAGCACTGGAAAACTGGATAGGATTGGGCCCTTAGACTCGGGTACTGCAGAGGCTTGGGCCAGACCTGAGACGATTGCTTGAGATTGGGATTAGAGATTATGCCCACGATCCCAGTTCCCTTCCTTTCTATATTCGTTGAAGTCTGGAATGGGCTACTAATGGGATTCATCACAGTCTGCAGCACATGTGTGGTATATCTATAGATCAAGGTCTGGATGCCTGGGCCATACAGGTGTTCATTTCCATTGAGTAAGATAGGACTACAACCTAACAGCCCAATCCTAACCAACCCTGGAGCAGGCAGGCCAGTGGGCCTGCCCCACATCCATAGCAGGGTTGGGACCAGTTGCAGCTCAGTCGGGGGCAAAGGGAATCACTTCCCCTTACCCCGTGTAAAGCTGCAGCAGCCCCAATGGGGCTAATCAGATCTGCAGATTCGAGTAGCATGGAGTTGCCCCGGGCTGTCCAGGACTGAGGATAGGATTCAGCATAAGTCCTGGATCCAGTCCCTGTCCCCTGCTTACCTGCCACCTGCTCATGGGTCTGCCTGCCACCTGGCCTCTACCTGCCCTAAAAGACCTTCCTCCCGCCCTCCCCACAGCCCCCAGAGACCCCGCGCTGGCCTAGTTGACCGGCACGGTCTTACTGTTTGTACTGGGTTCCGCATTGGAGGTCCTTGCTCTTCCAGAGGTGCAAAAGTGCTTTGTGGCACTTTCATGACACCAGTGGGCAGTGGGCAAGGGACTTGTGCCAGCCCGTCCAGAAGTTGGGATTGCACCCTAAGTCTTACGGAGCACAATGGGCTTACTTCTGAAGTAAAATAAATCACACTGTTTTCAAATGCCTCTAGCTCAGTGGTTCCCAAGCCCTGCAGCAGCAATTGTCAATCAGTGTGCTATGGCACATTGGTGTGCTGGGAATGGTCACAGGTTTGCTGCAGGAGTTTGAGGGAGGGTAATTTACTAGTAGGGCCATTTGGGAATGGCATGTGGTGGGCCTTATCAATTGTCAAACAACTGATTGTGTGGCTTGGCAATTTTGGTGCCTTGTCAGTGTGCCATGAAATGAAAAAGGTTGAAAACAGAGGCTGCTGCCTGGTTTATAAATGCCAAGGAGTGTGGCTATAATGGTGATTGGGCAACAGCTCTCCCTCTTCCAAGTAGCAGCTTGTTTAGCCCTTGATGTACATAGTCTAATCTGCCCTGTCGGTTTTGCGAGCCACCAAAAAATTGGGTCATGAGTGGGTCCCAGACCCACAGTTTGAGAACTGCTGCTCCAGCTGTAATTAATTTTTCCTTATACGTATTCTCTTCATTGGCTTGTTCGTGCCACCAGGGAGCTATTTGTAACCAAGGTAATGTTAACCTTCCCCCTATGCTAATCAATTATTCTTTGTTTTTTAATTAGTGTCCAACAGTAAATAGTGTTTCAGTTTTTAATTTGTGCCCTCATCTTATGGAGAAAGAATTACCTGCTTATGTGATTTAGCATGTTGACAGTTTTCAAGAGAACAAGCATTATCTAAATGTTAATTTATTCACTGAAGTAGCTCAGGATAAGTGTGTAGAGGGACGGGGGTTAACAGTATCTTTGATGATAATTTTGTAATGCTTGAAAGAAAGAAAAATTGAGTAAAGCACGCCTCTCAGTGAAAACTCTCTACTTCTGATTGGTACTGACTTGCTCTATGGAACTCAATTTCTTTCCACATCTGTAAGGATGCATCCCATCCAAGCCACAGAAATATTTTCTTCTTACAAGCCCTTTTCTTTGCCAGATATTCTCCAAACCTTTAAGCCAACAGCTGCTTAAATTGTTTTGTTATTCATCAAAGGCTACTTAATGCAGAATTTGCCAAAAGGGGAAGGGAAAAAAAAAATAACCACACCAACTCACAACAGGCTACATTCAAGACAAAGGAACAGATAATGATAATTGAGCTAGTTCTCAATGAGCCGATAAATGGGCGGGTGGTCTTTAGACTACAGGTAGGGGCTTAAATGATTGAATGTTTCTCCATCCAAAAGAAAAAAGGAAAGAAAATCCCTGTACATAGAAAACTAGAATGACAGGGACTAAGCTAGACAATGAGCCTCATCCTATTCCCCCCCCCCCCAATCAATGTAGCGGTGCCAAAATCACTACTGTTGAATCCTGCATGGGGGCAGTTGTGGAAATCTCCCTTACCCAGGTAAGATTGTTCCCTCACCTGGGAGTAAGCCTCTGCAGTGAGCGGGTACCACAGGTCTGTATGAACCTGTGATCCGGGACTGGATCCAGGAAGGGGATTAGGATTTGGCAGCCACCAAATTCACCCTCTTCTCAGACCTGATCCACCCATTCTTTGCCCAATTCCACCCTCCTGCTACACTCTCCCTCCTCCTCCGCCATTTTACCTGGATTGATGCTCCTAATCGATGTGCAGTTTCCTGCCAGTGTCTCCAGCGGTGCGCTACCCTCTCCTGCCTCCCCCGCCATCTTACCTGAGTCGATGTGCAGCTCCTGCTGGTACTGGTGGGATGGCTTCCTGCCAGTGTCCCCAGCAATGTGCTACACCGCACAATGCCTGAGTGCTTTTATATCTGGTGTGACTGCTTTATGGCAGTCAGTGCCAGCAGAAGAGGCCCTGTGGTGATAATCAGAGTAGTAGGTTTGAACCATAAAACAATCTTTACTGATAGCTTGTTTTCCACATGGATGGAATTTTTTGGAATTTTATAGCAATGATATAATTCATTATTGCCTAGCTAGCCCTGGAGAATAAGATACTCAAGGAGCATAATCTTGATCTGTGAAAAGAAAACCAACAGGGATGTTGTCATTAACATCCACAGGGTGTAGATTGCACCCTCAGGTAATTCCCTTCTGTCTTTAAAGCACTGGAGATGCAAGATGACCCCTTAATGAAACAAAGCCTAAGGCTACAATCTGAAACATACTTACTTGGGAGTAAATCTCATTGAATGTGTCAGGCCTTTGGCATCCCAGGCCCTGAACTGTCATAAGCCAGGATGTGGCAGGAGGGGCCTTGATGCCCAGGCCTGGTATGAAATGCAAATTAAGGAACAGCAGCACTGTATAGGTACGCTGATGCAATCAGCTGCACCTGTTGCAGGTGGGAGTCATGTGACTTGGGCAGAGATGTGTGCAGAGTCACATAGGCTATGGTGGAGTGGTGCAATGAAAGGGTAACAAGACAGATCGGCCTATTCTGATTGGCTGGCCCTGGTATATATGGGGGCAAGAACAGACACCAAATGTGGGTTGCTGCGGTGGAGTTTCTGCGTGTCGTGCTCTTGGTTTGTTCTGTGACTTGGACTGCATATCGTGACTGTGCCTCTCTGTATCCCTGACTCCTGGACCATTTGATTGACTACTCTTCTGCCTGCTCCTTTACCAGTACCTGCTTCTGCAACAAACAAGCCTGTGTCTGCTCCTTTGGCTCTGTTTGGGATCACCTGCTTCTTGTGCTATCTCCCTACGCTCCCTACGCTCCCTAGCTATTTTCCCTATCTCCCTATGCTCCCGTGCCGTTCTAGCAAGGGCTATCCTCCCCTGCTGCCCTGACAGAATGGAGATGTTATGCCTGAATTTACATAGGCTTGAACTGGATTGATGTGTGTACTGAATAAAAAGCCTTGGTATAGTTCTGCGACCACATTCATTCACATTTCTTATATTGGATGTGGGAGAGTAGTGGCACACAACAGATCTCTTGTAATAACTCGGTGATTTATTGCTAACAAGAGAAAAAAAAATGCCATAGCTGATCTGTGTGCTGCCCCTAGTTGCTAGCTGATCACTGTCTAGGATTCACTGCCTGAAAAGACCATACAGGTCAAATGACTCATGTTGCATTTTTCATCAAAAGCCAGTGCACCAATCACTTCTTCCTCTGGCCCCTCACTTTCCTCCACCCCAACTCTCTGGGTTTTCAGGTATGAACTGGGACTCAGAAACAGAGGCAATCTGGGTACTTATATAGTTGGCTAGGTCAAATTCTGATTGACTTGGATATGAGACAAGCCATTTCCAAATCAATCTGGTATGAGCCGAGGCAGGCTTCCCCATCACTGGTTGACATGAGTAGTTTTGTGATACAAAAACAACAAGCTAAGGATACTGGCATGGGTCTTGGGTAGAGTCTACCATGCACTGCTGCTCCACTTCATTCATTTTCAGTGGATCTTATGTCAGGCATCCTATTGAAACAGAAATTATGTAGCAGTGCCTGGAGCATTGCACCATGTTACATGTCTACCAATGTTCAGTACTGTACTTAATCCGGTCTGGTCTGTACTTAATTTGAGCCATGGTTGTCCAGGAATGAAACCATTCCCAGTGCTAATATTTTCCCCAAGTTCATTAGGGGAAGGAACAAATGAAGAAAAACTGGAAGGATACAAAGGGCATCCTTGCATGCCCAGCAGACTTTTTGACTCTTTTCCCTTGTCTCCATAACACAAACTCAATGGAAATAGTTTCAAAACCAGTTTGCGATGTGGACAGATGTCATCTGGGTGCACAGAACCAAATGCACATTTCTTTGAAGCATGGCTCCCAACAACTAGTGTCTTCATACATGTGCCCAGTGCCCAGTGGCTCACTAGGGTTTGCATCTCCTGGTATGGGAGGCCAGGTGCATCACCCCCATGATGGACTGCCTCCCATGCAGTGGGTGGGGCAATGCCCTGGACGGTGGGCGTGGTGATACACCATCACCCCACCAGTTTTTTTTTGGCTATTCTATTTTGATAGAATAGAGATACCTCAACACAGTTTGTTTCATTGTATTCTGCATGAAATTATGCACTGAATGATGGTGTTAGTCAAAAATACCAAGATTTGAAAAATTTTGGCCAGTAATAGTGTCACCATAAGAACATAAGAACTTCCCCGCAGGATCAGGCCATAGGCCCATCTAGTCCAGCTTCCTGTATCTCACAGCGGCCCACCAAATGCCCCAGGGAGCACACCAGATAACAAGAGACCTGCAAGGCTTTCTGGGAATTGTAGTTAAGAACATAAGAACAGCCCCACTGGCTCAGGCCATAGGCCCATCTAGTCCAGCTTCCTGTATCTCACAGCGGCCCACCAAATGCCCCAGGGAGCACACCAGATAACAAGAGCCCTGCAAGGCCTCCTGGGAATTGTAGTTAAGAACATAAGAACAGCCCCACTGGCTCAGGCCATAGGCCCATCTAGTCCAGCTTCCTGTATCTCACAGCGGCCCACCAAATGCCCCAGGGAGCACACCAGATAACAAGAGCCCTGCAAGGCCTCCTGGGAATTATAGTTAAGAACATAAGAACAGCCCCACTGGATCAGGCCATAGGCCCATCTAGTCCACCTTCCTGTATCTCACAGCGGCCCACCAAATGCCCCAGGGAGCACACCAGATAACAAGAGACCTGCATCCTGGTGCCCTCCCTTGCATCTGGCATTCTGATGTAGCCCATTTCTAAAATCAGGAGGTAGCACATACGCATCATGGCTTGTAACCCGTAATGGATTTTTCCTCCAGAAACTTGTCCAATCCCCTTTTAAAGGCATCCAGGCCAAATGCCATCACCACATCCTGTGGCAAGGAGTTCCACAGACCATCCACATGCTGAGTAAAGAAATAAAGTAAAGAAAGAAATAAAGAAAATGAAGAATCTCCCCTGTTTGTGTCATCCAGTGCAGCCCACATCCCCGAACCCAACTAGCGACGTCACTGGCAGTACCTTTCCCTCTTTGGTGAAATCTCAGCTAATTCATATCACATTTTGATTTAGGGGACAGAACTTGCATGGTTTCGAGGGAACTCTGAGCCTGACATCTTTCATTTTTGAAAGTAAAAAACAAACAAACAAACAAACAAACAAACATAGCCCTGCATTTTTTTTATAATCTGAAATCTCTATTCTGTTTTTTTCCCCTGGCATTTTCTCTACATGGAAGAGCTTTTTAAAATTTCTTTTTTATTAATGAAAAGTGGAAGATCTTATAAAATAAAAGACATCTGTGTTGCTGGGTTTACTGGTCTCATCTGGAGCCCCTGCACTGCACTGTATTCTTTTCCTATACTGGAATTATTCTTTTTCAAGCCGCTGAACTGTTAACATTGGTAAAAAAGAGTTTATTAGGCACAGTGTTTGTTGAACTGTAACATTTCATACAGTTGGTTGCTTCCTAATGTCTTTTATAAGTAACACATTTCTAACTATCATTGCCCAACACTGTCTTTTCTTAAAAATGTAGCTTTGAAACAGTGACAAAAAGATGGATTCAAGAGAAATCCATCTAGCGCACAAGAAAAGCAAATAAAACTCCCAGGTATGCTAGCACTAGCTAGCAATAGATTTGCTATACCTTTTCAGCATTCAGACTCTTTCCAAAAAAACACTTGTGGGTAATTGTCTGTTTAAAAGGAGGAGACAAAGAGGTCTTCCTGCCAGAGCAATCATGTTCTCTAGAGTACTGCTGTTGAAATCCAGTTACAAATCACTTTGTTTTCCTGAATGAGAAGGTTTGCTTGGCAGAAGCAACCAGGAACTAATGGATAACACAGAGCAAAAGCTGGGGTTCTTTCTCTTTTGCTAAGCTGGGAATGCTATCCATCACTAGAGATGATGCAAAAAATTAACCCCCAGGTTATGTTGGAACGGAGTCTAGTGTGAACGCACCGTGTCTCCATAAAGCTTTTTTAGCTGAGCAAATGTGTTTTACAGATGCCTGATGATTAACTTAAATAGCCTGGAAAAAAATAGAAACCTGGGTGCTGGGATAATAGCAAAAGCCAGTATAGCTATCACCACAGTTCTCTCTAAAGCAGGGGTGTCAAACATAAGGCCCGGCGGCCAGATGCGGCCCGCGGAAGCTTTTTATCCAGCCCTCAGGCTCCCAGCTCCTGAGCAATGCTGAGGTGTTGCTACGTACTAAAAGGGCAGGCCCCGTGCAAATTGGGCTCTCCCATATCTTGAAATATGATAAAGATGTGCATGTTTTCTCTTCTGTCATTTGAAGTTAATGAATTCCTAAGTGAGAAAAAAGTGCTAATTTTTGGTTTTGAATTGTTTAATGACATCACTTCCTGCCTAATGACATCACTTCCAGCCCTCAACAAGTATCATGAATTCCATTTGGCCCTTGGTATGAAATGAGTTTGACACCCCTGCTCTAAAGGGTCCATGCTGGTGCTCAGACCCCTTTGGCAGCTGCATGGCATGACAATGAATCACAATGGAGCATCTGGATGTAAAGCAAGGATATCATCATGTCATTGCAAGGACATCATCAAGTCTTTGCTGAATTTCTGGGTTGTTGAGGTTCATGCTGCACAGAGCTCGGCTAGGAGATGTGGGACCATGTGGTTGCACCCTTATCAGGAATACTGATTATCATCCCCCTCTGATCAGAACAATTTTCCCAAATCTACTGGTAGATTATCCAATGTCCTAAGGTGGGGAAAGCCAAAGTACAAAAGTAATTTCCAAAAATATTCTTTATAAGTTACACCTCCACTGCTTCTGTTTTACCCTCCACAGTAGGTCCCTATACCATTTTTCAGGGATGTGCTGGAGTCACAGTACTGAGTCTCAAAACAAATCCTGAGTCTTGACCACCTTGACCTGACAAGACATAGTGGGCAGCCATTGCAACTTGACCAGAGCACACACACAAAACAGAGTCACAAAAGTGAGTAGTGAAACTCTAATGTATATTCAAGCCTTTTCATTTTTAAGGTGAAACCCTTGAGTCCCAAGCCAGTGCCCAAGTTTCTGACATGCATGACTGTACGAGTCACAAAAAACGCATGTTTTCATGGCTTGAGTCCGAGTCATCCAAGTTGCGGCCCATCCCTGTCCTTTGTTAATTTTGAGATTGCTCATTTCCTTTCCCATCTGCCCCCAAAATACATGCAAACTCACCCCTGAAGAAGCATGAATTCAGCAAGCTGTGGAAGCCTTCTGAATTCTAGATCCAAGAACTGCCATTAGAATTTACAGCTCTAATGGTAAGAAGAGGGTTTGCTTTACTCATCTTAAAGGTAAGATGAGCCTTTGCTTTTCTGTAAGAACTTCCATCTTTTGACCCATCCCCCAGTAGGGTTGCTGTAAGAGCAATGCACCCCACCAGTGCCCGGATTTTTTAGGCCCCAGATGCTAAGGCAGATGGTGATACTTTAGAATTTAAAGTCTAAAGACAAAGAGCAATGATATAATTTTATGATCAATTGCAATGAAATCTCCTTGTTGGTCTCATCTGACCTCTTTTGACACCGTCCTGATCCAGTGACCTGATGTTCTAGTGAGCCTTGTCAGGCAGATGTACCATTGCTCCTCTAGCTACTATTGACTGAGCTGCTGTGACATCAGGGCCCAGCTTAACACCGAGGGAGCCTGAGAAGACCTTAGAATGTGTAAAACAAGTTATTGGAGCACCTTTTGTTCAATCAGAAAACTTAAGCATGGCAAGAATGGAATGGGATTCTGATTGACACATTCATATGAATTGGTTCAGTAGTTTTGAAGTTTTTTTTAAAGTGAAAACATATTATCCTTGTTCACAAGGCCATGAACAGAACAATGGACAAAGTGCTATTTCAGGCTACAAGGACAGAAATGGCACTGAGATTTCAGTGGAGGGCCAGGAATTGGGGCAAGGCTCTCAGGTCTGCTCTTACATGTAGTCACAATTAGATTTTTAACATAGTAGTGTATCTGAAGAGCACGAGTGGAGATGCTGTTTTAATATTGCAACACCCAAATATCTAGACAGGAATGAATGACTTTTCCTCCCTTTTTGTATGGGCAACCAAAAACTGTAGTTTGGCTTTAGCTGCAGCGGCACAAAAAGGAACTTGTACTATTCAGTTCTTGGCATTTCCAACTAATATGATCATAGTGGACACAGAAGCACATCTCTGGCCTTGGAGAACCACCATCAACCTGAGTAACCAATTTTGGGCTAAATAGGAGTGTCACTCATTGGTTGTTCATGCATTTTCATAATCTTCAGTATATAGGACTATATATCAGGACTTTAGGACTATACAGTCCTGGACTATACAGTCCAGACTAGACAGTCTTCAGGACTATACTTCAGTCCTTTTCTTAGTAGATTGCACCAGAGACAGCCAGCATGGTTCTGCTTCCCAGGAAACACTTGCTTCTTCCTCTGGTAATGTTCACAATGCAGACAGCATGATTGTGCCAGCTTCTGTTGAATAGGGTGAGTGGATTGGAATTAAGGCAGCCGAGGATTGAGTATTGATTGATTGAGCTGTAAATACTGCATTTTGAATTGCTTTTCTTTTTGTCTGTTATAACTTGCCTCAGGCTTTAGGGGATATGGTAGATTATGAAAATGCATGAACAAGCAATGAGTGACTCATATATATCCCAAAATTGGTTATTCAGGTTGATGGTGGTTCTCCAAGGCCAGAGATGTGCGTCCATGTCCACCTCTCGGTGATCATAATAGTTGGAAATGCCAAGAACTGGAGCTTAGCAGCTATGCTCTACTAGTGAGCTGTAACTCTCCCTTCTGAAATAAACAATGGAACCTATAGATTTCTTCTAGGTCTAGATGTAGACTCGCATTCTTTTTTCCCCCCACACTAAACTAGGCCTAAACTAAATGGATTAAAATCCAAAGGATTAAAATTCACTGATTCTGTCATTTGATAACTTTTGGATACATTTGCAAAAGTTGTCAGATGGCCTCCACAGGTGTCAATGAATTTTCAGTGACAGGTTTATTTATGCAAGTGAAAGCACAGATACTATCCATTTCCATGGGCTGTAAAGTGGACACCCAACAGGAGTGTTACAGAATATGATACACTCATTATAAGATTAAAGACATTCTGCGTCAGGCCATTTCCTTCTAATGTGTGAGAAACCCGAGACCACGACTAAGAATGACCAAAGGCAGGATCAGAAGTATATTTTGGAAATAACCAGAAAGGACAGAAAAATTTGTCGATTTTCAAGCGACACAACCAAAGTCTTGCTTGGCCTTCCCCAGTATTGGATCCAGTGACTCACCCAGTAATGGATCCTTTTGTAAGGGAATGGCAACATTTTCTTGACAGATTAAAGAAATTGCAGACTGCTGTTACTGACAGACTGACCCTGAGCCCAGCTTGATCCTCATTCTAAAGTTAAAACTCAGCCTTCAAGCCAGGCCGTGAGAGCTTTGGGGGGCTTTTTTATGAGAAAGAAAACAAAGTGAGAGACAGGAAACCAGTGCAGCTAATTGAATAATGAGTACCTAAAACCCCCAGCAGCAGTCAATTCTGGATCCTAAAACTGTGGCCTTGTGACCTACTTTTTTGTATCAACCCTGCTAATGTCAATATCCCTTCTAACTGGAAATTTAAAGGAAAAAGAAAGTCACAGGAATTAGAAATGGAATCCACCTTCTCATAGAAATTTCTTCCCTGATTTTTCCAATTGGTTGGCAACCTTCAGTCTCGAAAGACTATGGTATAAGCCTACAGCACCCGGTATTCCCAGGCAGTCTCCCATCCAAGCACTAACCAGGCCTGACCCTGCTTAGCTTCCACGATCAGATGAGATCTGGCATGTACAGGGTAACAATTAGGGAAAACGTTTCCAGAGGCGATTGCTTGATCTTAGCTTATCAGATGCATTGTCTACCAGAAATGTCTTTAGCACATGAGCCGTCATTGCAATGGAGCTTGCACATAGCCAGTATTGGTGCCAGGATGCTGCAGGTCCTGGGCAAAGCTGTGTATTAGGAACTCCAATCATACCTCAGTGACACACGGGACACTACCACTGTGACACACGGGACACTACCACTCAGTGACACATGGGACACTACCACTGACACCAGTACAGTGGGGAACAGAGATCAGCCAAGCCAGGTGGGTCCTCAGTGCATCATCCTGCATCATCAGTGGGTTATGCCCAATGTTTGGGGGATGGAACTTCCTATGTAGCTCAGAAGGACTTGCAAGAGGAGCATCTGGAGAGGGGTTTCACTGGTTTGGCTTACTTGCTTGAGCTGACTGGGGGGCCATCAGACAACTTTCCACAAGTTCTGCTTGTAGCACATGGTGATCTATGCCTAATTAATCTGCCTGGATATGCACGGATTTATGTGATCGACTGGACTTTCCCATCCCTTCTCAGCCTATGTGTTACTGTATTGAATTACAAGTTGTCTGAAAAATGCTCCAGTGCTGTAAGAAAAAGACTGAATGCTTCAGACTGTGCACCTCAGAGCTATTCAGTATACAGTACACAGCTGTGTGGGACTCTCCCTGGACCAATTCCTTTATTGTTCTTTGATCCAAGCAATTACACTGGCAACCTCAACACTTAAGAACCAGCCAGAATTTATTAAGTTCCATTCTCATCCCCAACAATACAGGGTTTTTTCTTCCTTTCAAATACTGCCAGTGTCTTATTCAAATAGAATCCTGGAAGGGATTTGAAGGTCATCTAGTGAGGGGTACAATGTGATCCAAAATGAAAAGTATTGGGGTGTCTCAATGTGTTGCCAAGACAAATTAAACAGAGGGGGGCATCAAGGATAAAAACAGGCACCTACAGTACAGTTAGAGAGGGTATTAAGAGATGCATCACAATGAAGTTAAAAATTAGCAGGATGGCTCCTTAGGCAAACACAGTCAAGACACCAACAACATTGCAATTCAGTCACTTCTTGGCCCAGTGGATGCAAGCATAGAAACAGAACTGTTCCTAGCAAGATTCCATGCCTCCCTGACCAAGGTATCTTCACACTTTGAGTACATCCTGATGAATTTATATGGACCCTAATTGACCCCAATCAAACCAGTGACAAGCATAAACTGGTTCTGTCTGATACATTTCCATCCCATCCATCTCCCAATATGCCCACAGTAGCATTTTTTCAGTTTCACCAAAATTCTTTGAGGAACTGGGAGAAAAGGGCTTGCTCGTAGCTACTGCATGAGCTTCGCAGCTTAGCAGGCATTAGAACCTAAGTTCACCACATCAAAGCCCAGCACTCTACCATGGCATCACACAAGTCGATTCTTGCGACAAGGAGGAGTGCAGGACACTTTGCACGGGTCATGATGAATCATCTCTCTTACACAGAGTTGTGGAACAAAGAGACGAGGTGCCTCAAAGCTTATGGAATTCAATTATAGGACTGCTTACATGCTAATGTTTATTCTGTGTCTTATGTCAGGAGACTCCAAGAATTTAACCAGAGGTTCCCAATGTGTGCACCATCGCAGAGACACAGAGGAACAATGCAGGTTGTCCCGTGGCCCCCTTCTGGCTCTCTGGGCCAACATCACGCAAGATCTCATGCTATTCTTGTGAGAACTTGGGCAATGTTGGCCTGGACAGCCAAGAAGAAGAGGGCATGCGGCGCCCCTATGAGTGTGAAGGGCACCACAGACTCAGCAAGTTTGGTCTAACTTGGTCTAACAGCAAGCACTGATCTAACCCCTCTACATCTAAGCATTTTCCAGCTTCAGAAGGCAGTCTTTCTTTCCATCCTCTGCTGGCTTTTCAGGGGAGGTTGGAGTCATTTTCACCTGTGCTATTTTTCTGCAAGGCTAAGAAGGTGCCTAGCACTTGGAGAGATTGATTTATTTTTTCACATTTTTATACTGCCCTTCCTCCAAGGAGCTCAGGGAGATGTATACAGCTGCTCCCCTCCTTTTGTCCTCACAACAACCCTGTGAGGTAGGTGAGGCTGAGAGAAAGTGACTGGTCCAAGGGTCACCCAGGAAGCTTCATGGCTGAGGGGGGATTCGAACCTGGATCTTCCAGGTCTAAGTTCACCTCCCTAACCACTACACCATCTTGGCTCTCACCATTCTTACCTAACCTGCCAGTCCTCCTCCATCTAGTTTTGACACTTTTCAAGTTCTCACCCAGACATTCTACTTTACAAACAGATTTCACTATCAATGCACTAGTGTCTTTCTCCATGAAGCACAAAGAGAATAAAACCTAACTCATTGGATGTACTGGCACGGCTATTTGGTGTTCCAGGATGGGTGATTATGTACTGTAAGTCTGTGTTTAGAAAAGTTAATGATTCCTAGGGGAATGATAAAATACAGGCACTGGTGTAAATGCAACTTACATTTATCAGTAACTGCTGCAGGAGTGCAACAGGAAAGTAGCCACATTGATTCTGTGAAGTTTGTGTTTCATGTTTTAAAGGACACTTTTCAAGGATCGTTGCTGTTCAATCGTTGCTGACATGAAAGGATCTCTTTCATGTCGAAATTTCCAAGCAGAAATCGGTTTAAAAATCTGTGCCTGTTAGAGAGCAAGGCCAGGTTTACCTGAGCAGACGGTGCCTCCCTGTCTCCGAATGAGCCCCCAAACATCAAGAAACAGCATTTGGAGTGAATGCGGCTGAACGCCCCATTGCATAGCTTCATGTGCTTCATGGCTCTGACAAGTCATAAATCTTCAGGATCTTGGAACATCAGTGTCAAATGAGTTCACTTCACTGACGCTTCACAAACACACAGGTTTCTTCTGGCTAATGCACTCCCCTCTCCGAATGTTATGTGCCAAATCTCTTCTTTAGACCTTCAGGATTGTAAGCCTGTTCAATGTTGTATTTGAAGCAGCTAATTTCCTGGCTCACAGTCAGCCTTAACAAGTCTCAATTTGTATCCAAGCAACCGAGTCTGTAAACATTTCATAGGTCTTTCCCTCCCATCTGTGAAAAACAGAGCAGGATAAGACATTCCACAAACTGTACAGGGGGTTAGGGGGTGGATGGGAGACACAAAGGTAAAAGAATGCTTTTTTTTTTTTCTTAAAGAACGAATAAGAAATTTTGAGGTTCACTGGGCATTGTTTCAGTCAAATTAGCCCTGGGCAGCTTTGCCTGGCACAAAATCTACCTGATGTGACACAAATATTTCCACTGTTGATCAACTTGGTGGGAATGCAAGCTCAGCTTTCAGTTCCTTTGACTTCCCCCTTCCCGCTGCTTTTCATTTTGACCCGAGAAGTATCTTGGAAAGCTTCAAAGCCTCACCATTCTATTTCAGCAACAGAAGCTGAGCCATGAAAAAGGTATCATGTCAAGGACTAAAGGCACAGTTCTCAGAAAAATTTCTGATCAAACCACACGGATTGATCTACCCTCTTGTGCTGCTCCCATTCTTTCCATGGAGCTTATGCAGGAAGTTCCCAGGAGATTATGCCCATAGACTGTGGGTTACATCCGAAGAACATGAATCCTGACTAAGCACCACTGAAATCAAAGGGACACATTTGTTTTGACTGTGTCAGTACCAGGGAACACCCTGGTCATATTTTTGCATACAAAGGGAACTCAATTCCCTTTAATTTAGGTTTGATTCATGTCTATTAAAATATTTGTCATTGCATTGTATTCCCCATATGATGTCCACTTTCTTTTCTCCAGGTCTGTATGCATTGGGTGACTCCAGGATACATGGGACGCACACATCCTTCTAGAACAGTCGTTCTCAAACTTGGGTTCATGGCCCACCAGTGGATCATGACCCAATTTGTGGTGTTTTGTGAAACTGACAGGGTAGATTAGGCTATAGGTATCAAGGGTTAAACAGCCTGCTACTTGGGGGAAGCTCTGTTGCACAATCACCATTATAGCCACACAGATTTCAGGAAATTGGTAAATTTTTAAAGTTTGAGAACCACCATTCTAGAATGAACTTTTACATTAGGCGCTTCTTAAACTCTCACAATACATGTGCTGTTAAGAACTCACTTATTCATGTCAGGTCAATGGTTTTCTCACAGTCTCTCTTGGAGATCAATCCTACCTTTCTCTTCTGCTGGCACAAGTCTCTTGCACAGGTCCAGGAGTGTGGCAAAAGTGCCGTAAAGCAGGCAGACCAGTGGTACACTGGGCCCAGGAAGGGGGTGACATCAGCCTCCAGCACTTAGGCCGGATCTTAATCCCCCTCCCAAGCAACCTGGCATTACATTGGTATGTGCACAGTAGATATGTACATATCGGTATGTGCAGGCTCTTGGTTTTAGAGGCAGGCTGCCTCTGATTGCCAGATGCAGGGGAGGGTGCACGTTAGAGAACAACAAGGTAAAGGCAGCGTAGGAGAAGAAATTGGGAATGGTAGCATGGTGCGATGCAATAGACGGTTTGGCACAAAGAGAGGATGCAGGGGCAAAGGAGCTAATAAGCAGCCCATCCTGGGGCATTCCATGTTCAAATGCTTTTATGCAAATGCAGGAAGTCTCCAAGCAAAGATGGGAGAATTGGAATATCTGGTGACTAGGGAAAACATTGACATAGTGGGCATAATGGAAACCTGGTGGAATGTGGAAAATCAGTGGGATACCGCAATCCCGGGCTATAAACTCTACAGGAGGGACAGGCAGGGGCGTGTTGGAGGTGGGGTGGCCCTTTATGTTAAGGAACGGTAGAATCCAGCAAAGTAGAGACTGAAGGCGGGTCCGACTCCACCGTAGAATCTCTGTGGGTTAAATTACCAGGCCTGAGCAGTGATGTAATACTGGGGGCGTACTATCGTCCTCCAGACCAGAAACCGGAAGGGGACATTGAAATGAGGAAACAGATCAGGGAGGTGACAAGGAGGGACAGGGCTGTAATCATGGGGGACTTCAATTATCCTCATATTGACTGGGTCAATTTGTGTTCTGGTCACAAAAAGGAGACCGGATTCCTTGACATGCTAAATGACTGTGCCTTAGAGCAGCTAGTCATGGAGCCCACCAGAGGACAGGTGACTCTGGATTTAATATTGTGTGGTACTCAGGACCTGGTTAGAATTGTCAATGTTACGGAGGCATTGGGGAACAGTGATCATGCTGCGATCTGCTTTGACATGCATATCAGGGGAAGAATAATGGGCAAATCTCTCACAAAAACCCTTGACTTCTGACAGGTGGACTTCCCTCAAATGAGGAGGCTGGTTAGAAGGAGGTTGAAGGGAAGGTAAAAAGAGTCCAATCTCTCCAGAGAGCATGGTGGCTGCTTAAAACAACAGAGGCCCAGCGGAAGTGTATACCGCAAAGGAAAAAGGGCTCCACTAAGTCCAGGAAGGTGCCCTCATGGCTAACAAGCCAAGTTAGAGGCCGTAAAGTGCAAGGAAGCTTCCTTCCGTAAATGGAAGTCTTGCCCTAATGAAGAGAATAAAAAGGAACATAAACTGTGGCAAAAGAAATGTAAGAAAGTGATACAGGAGGCCAAGAGAGACTATGAGGAACACATTGCCAGCAACATTAAGGGGAATAATAAAAGCTTCTACAAATATGTTAGAAGCAGGAAACCCGCTGAAGCGGTTGGCCCTCTGGATGGTCAGGGAGGAAAAGGGAAGATAAAAAGAGATGGCAGAGAAATTAAATGAGTTTTTGCATCTGTCTTCATGGCAGAAGACCTCAGGCAGATACCGCTGCCCAAATGGCCCCTCCTGACCGAGGAGTTAAGTCAGATAGAGGTTGAAAGAGAAGATGCTTCAGACCTAATTGATAAATTAAAGATCAATAAGTCACCAAGTCCTGATGACATCCTCCCAAGAGTTATTAAGGAATTGAAGAATGAAGTTGCTGATCTCTTGACTAAAATATGCAACTTGTCCCTCAAAATGGCCACGGCGCCAGGAGATTGCAGGATAGCAAATGTCACACTGATTTTTAAAAAGGGAAGTAGGGGGGACCCGGGATACTATAGTCCGGTCAGCCTAACATCTATACCGGGTAAGATGGTGGAATGCCTCATCAAAGATAGGATCTCAAAACACATAGACAAACAAGCCTTGCTGAGGGAGAATCAGCATGGCTTCTGTAAGGGTAAGTCTTGCCTCACGAAACTTTTAGAATTCTTTGAGAAGGTCAACAGGCATGTGGATGCGGGAGACCCGTGGACATTATATATCTGGACTTTCAGAAGGCGTTCAACATGGTCCCTCACCAAAGGCTGTTGGAAAAACACCACAGTCAGGGAATTAGAGAGCAGGTCCTCTCGTGGATTGGGAACTGGTTGAAGACCAGGAAACAGAGAGTGGGTGTCAATGGGTATTTTCACAATGGAGAGAGGTGAAAAGCGGTGCGCCCCAAGGATCTGTCCTGGGACAGGTGCTTTTCAACCTCGTCACAAATGACCTGGAGACAGGGTTGAGCAGTGAGGTGGCTAAGTTTGCAGATGACACCAAACTTTTCCGAGTGGTGAAGACCAGAAGTGATTGTGAGGAGCTCCAGAAGGATCTCTCCAAACTGGAAGAATGGGCAGCAAAATGGCAGATGCGTTTCAAGGTAAGTAAGTGAAAAGTCATGCACATTGGGGCAAAAAATAAAAACTTCACATATAGGCTAATGGGTTCTGAGGTGTCTGTGACAGATCAGGAGAGAAATCTTGGGGTGGTGGTGGAGGAGTTGATGAAAGTGTCGACCCAATGTGCAGCAGCAGTAAAGAAGGTCAATTCTATGCTTGGGATCACTAGAAAAGGTATTGAGAACAAAATGGCTATTATTAACATGCTGTTGTACAAATCAATGGTAAGGCCACACCTGGAGTATTGTGTCCAGTTCTGGTCGCCACATCTCAAATAGGACATAGTAGAAATGGAAAAGGTAAAAAAGAGAGCGACTAAGATGATTACTGGGCTGGGGCACCTTCCTTATGAGGAAACACTACGGTGTTTGGGCCTCTTCAGCCTAGAAAAGAGATGCCTGAGGGGGGACATGATTGAGACATACAAAATTATGCAGGGGATGGACAGAGTGGATAGAGAGATGCTCTTTACACTCTCACATAACACCAAAACCAGGGGACATCCACTGAAATTGAGTGTTGGGAGGGTTAGGACAGACAAAAGAAAATATTTCTTTACTCAGCATGTGGTCGGTCTGTGGAACTCCTTGCCACAGGATGTGGTGACAGCATCTGGCCTGGATGCCTTTAAAAGGAGATTGGACATGTTTCTGGAGGAAAAATCCATTACGGGTTACAAGCCATGATGTGTATGTGCAACCATCTGATTTTAGAAATGGGTTATGTCAGAATGCCAATGCAAGGGAGGGCACCAGGATGCAGGTCTCTTGTTATCTGGTGTGCTCCCTGGGGCATTTGGTGAGCTGCTGTGAGAGACAGGAAGCTGGACTAGATGGGCCTATGGCCTGATCTAGTGGGGCTGTTCTTATGTTCTTAACTAGTCCAAAAGTTAGTTAAAACTCAGCATTCTGTGTTTTTTTAATGGAATATTGTGTTACAGTCAATCCCAGTTATGGATACAGATCACATACAGAAAAAGTCAGTTATTGGGCTCTTGTCATGTCCCATCTTGAGTGGAGTTCCACGAAGAAGATAGAGACACAGAACCACATACAGTTTAGACTTAGCATCTTGCTCCAGTGGAATCTAGGGTCTTTAAATGGCTCAGTCTTTAAATGGCCAGAGGCCTAGACTTTCCATCACAGTCTCCATCCCTGGTGCCTGGACAGAGAAATATCTTAGAGCCCAATTCTATCCTCTTTCTCCACCACTACCACCACCACTATCCCCCATGGATTCAGTGGTGCTAAAAATGCAACTGCTGTGTCTCTCAAGGGTTTGTTGTGGGGTAAGAGAACATTTGTTTCTTCACCCAGGTATAAGCTTTCGCAGTGCGTGGAGGTATACTCAGACGTGCATTTGCTAATTTGCTGGTGCAGGTGTGCATGGACCCATGTCATGGGATTGGATCCAGGAAAGGGGCTAGGATTGGGCAGCTAGTGCTGCCAAACCTGCCCCCTTTGCAGACCCAATCCACCCATCGTCACCTCATTCTGCTCTCTTCCTGCCCCTGTTTCTCCCTCCTCCCAACCTGTCCCACCTTCCACACTGCCTTATCTGCATTGGCCGGTCTAGATCGCTGTTCTGGTGAGTGAGAAAGCTCCAGTCTTCCTGCTAGCACTCTAGCAGAACTAATTAGTTCCTGCTGAACTAACACTAGTTCTGCTAGTGCTAAGAGCCCATAGGATTAGGCTGTTTAAGAGGGAACCCTCTGGTATCTCCACGTAAGGCTGAAAAACACTCCTGTTTGAAACCCCAGAGAATCATTACCATTCAGTGTACAGGTTGTACCTTGTTATCCACTAGGGTTTCATTCAGGATCCCCCAGTGGATTTTAAAGAATCAGTGGATACCAAATCAGTGGAAAAACAGCTTTAAAGACCAGATTCTGGGTTTCTTGCTCCTGTCACATTGGTATAGACGCTATACCACATTCAGCCACTAGATGGCATGAATAATGGAATCTAATGGAATGAAATTATTCCATTAGATTCCATTATTCACCCCATCTTGTGGCTGAACGCAGTATAGCGCCTATACTGATCCATTCTGGAGGAGCAAGAAACCCAGAAGTGGGTCTTTAAAGGTAATTGGTTTATCTTCAACCTTGGTCTTGTGCAGGACTGTGTGTGAGGTATGCGTAGAAAGTTCTTTGAAGATGAAGCTGTGTGCCCCAAGGTTCGGTGACCAAGTTCGTAGGTGGTGAAGTCTAAAATGGAAGTCTAAAATGTGAAGACGCACACAATGCACACACACAACCCTGTAGTGTAATTTTCTTTATTATATATTTAGCCTCCACTTCCTCAAAGGAAGGAACATTGTTCTCTCACTCCATTTCATCCCGTGAGCTCATTTAGGCTGAAGTATGGTAACTGGCCCAAGGTCACGTAGTGAACTCCATAGACCAGTGGGGATTTTAATCCAGATCTCCCTGGTCTCTGTACAATACTCTACAGACTACACCTATCTGGCACTTTGGAATGTGTCTAATAGTGTGTGACACAGAAGGTAGCAGCCATTCTCAACCTGTTTTTGGCCATGGCTCTGTTTGAGCTCTTCTCAGGTTCCAGGAACCCCCTGTCAAACAATATGAACAGATAAACAAAAAATCCCCTTCTGACAGTTTTTAGTCTGTGGCCCCCTTCAGATGTTCCAGGACCCCGTTGAGAATTATGAGCTCATTGTTGTCATTACTGACTGACTGGGGCTCTCTGGGGATCTCAGAGAGGGACCTTCTCTGGTCCTACTTGGAGATAGCAAGGACTGAGCCTGGGAACCTTCTGCGTGCAAAGCAGGTGCTTCTCTAATGGTCATCGTTCATCTAGGTTTGGTCTCTCAAAATGGTTTCAATGTTTTCTCCCCTGCATTGTCTTGTAGAATGCTTTAGCCATGAAAGGAGGCTCCCAGCAGTCAACAAGTGTGGGTGCGCCCTGAAGCGATCTTGTAAATGTTCACATGCAGCTCTGGTACCAACACCTATGCTCTAAAATAGACACATCTGTTTACATTACGTCCTTTTGAGCTGGAAAGTGTTCCATACGCCTCCTCACCCTGCCAGCAGAGCATTGCCTCATGGCAGAGGCTCTGTCAGCTGGTTCAGATCTGGCATGCCTAATTCCTGACAGCATTTATGACAGAGGGTGTGTTTTAGGAGGTGCTGGAGGAGGAGGCTGTGTTGCTGTGCAAACAGCATCTGTAAGGAACTTCGGCAGCAAGTGAATCATGCTCCAGATTGTTTTGCTGTGTTGATTCAATATCAGATTCCTGCCTAAACACAGGCATTTTAAGGCTGCTCCTAGTTAATCACTCAGTTCGTTAGATATCATAAATTTGGCACTGGGATGCAACAGGCACAGGTTGGGCTTTCTCCACGCTTTTGTGTATGTAGCACAATATGGAGTGTGGTACTGCTAGGCTCTGAAATGCATTGTAGGGCAGGGATCTGCAGCCACTTGATCATAGATCATAGATGGATTTGCCTTAACAAGTACATGAAAAAATAATTGTCTTTCAGTATTTAAAGAGTGAAAAAAAACCACCAAACAAAGTAGGCACAAGCACACACACACGCAAGGGTGTGTGTAGGGAAGCCCAAAGCATGATTCAAGACCTGCCTGAAGTGGGGACAAAGAGTGTATTTGGCAGCAGCTGTTGTCTTATGCATGCTGCACGTAAATTGTGTCTCTGCAGGACCACACAAGTTCATGGCAACTCTCAAATCCCAGGCCAGCAGCACTGAAGCAGCTGCAAAGTCATCTGACCCAGGGGCACCTGGAAAGTGCTGTAAGCAGAACGGATCTAGAAATCTGTCTGGTTATTTGCAGAGCCTTTCTTTCCATTACTGAGCTCTGGTGACTTTCTCTGCTCCCGCTTCATACACACATAGCCTGCTGAAATTGCACAAACACATTAAGCAAATTCATAGCGTCGTTAGTAGAACTGCAGTTAGATTGCAGGAGGTGAAAGGGCCATGGCAAAAGCTGTGCCATGGCAAAAGCATCATGTCTCACCAAACTGCCTCTTTCAAGAACAGTCAATGTCAGTTTTGAAACTCGTTGACATCTCTTTTTGCTTAGTTGCATCCACCATCAGTACTGCTGCACCCATTGGGTTCTCTTGTGTGCCACAATGTGAGAAAAATGGGGCTTTCTCTATCTGGCAAACATAAGGGGCAGGGATCAGTTTGGGTTGCTAAAATGCCATTGTGTCTTCCTGAGAACACTGCTGCCTTCTTTATGGCCAAACTACATGATACACTGCAGTTGGGCATAATCTGCTTCTCTACTCCTGCTTCTCAATTTAGTTTGCTCCAAGATATCTTTGAGAAAATACAGTAGATCCCTGTATGCAGATCTGGCATCCATGGATTTGACTCACCACAGATGCTGTGGATACTGGGGGAAGCCACTTCAGGTTTGCTCATCAAACTGGAAGTGGCACAGATTCGTTGATCCACAGATCCATCTATCTGCAGGAGGTTCTGGAATGGATCCACTGCAGATAATGAAGTCGCAGCTGTATGATTTGGTATGGAGAAGCAGTGGGGCAAGGTGCTCTTAATTCTTTCCTACCTGCTGTTTTTCGCCAACATCTCCCTTTAGACATTTTTCTAGCTCTAAAACCTTATCAGGGACTCCCACAGGAGAGAGATTTCATGGAGAAAGCAGCAGACCAGGGGTAAGGTTAAGCATCACTCTCCCCCGCCCCATCGCTTCTCCAATGCAAATCATCTCTTCTTCAACATGCAAAGAAGTGGCTGCCAAGTTAATGTTACCCGTAGTTGCAGTGCAATATAATTTTGTCTTAAGGATGCAGCTTAAGCAGCAGAAGAACAGATCTCTGCAGCTGCAAATGGAAGGGTCCCTTAGGATCAGTATATAAATGGAACTTCTCATTATGGAAGGGCGCACAGACACCTATAGAGAGAACACACAATTCAATTATCATTGTTCCTAATGCTTCATCCTGTAATTTTTTAAAGCGTTTCCATTTTTTTCTGCGTAGCTCCCAAATGAATTAACACCATACAAGTGATTAAAAATTAGCTTTGATAGACATTAAGAATACTGTTGTGAGATTTTAAAGAAGGGCCCCTTATTTTAAAAAAAGAGAAGAGGCTCTCATGCTTAATTATGCCTGCAATTCAAACATTCACCCCCTCTAACTACAAACCTACGCCAGTTGATATCCTGCCCATTTGGCATGGACAGGAAATCAACGTGTCTAGTTTTGCAAATAACACGGTGAGTCATTGTTGAAATCCAAGTTAAATAAAAGGCACCCAGGAATACTGTTCCTTTATGTAACACACAGAAGCAAAACATATACAGGCAGGATGTACTGAAATGCATCTCCGGTGAATATTTTAAAAGACTTCCTATCTCGGTTACAACTGTCGTTCTTCCCAAATCATCTTCTTAAACACAAAGGAGATGTGTTAATCCATTTTATTTTATCATGTTATTTTTCACGTAATTTTGTTCACTTTAGCTGAGCCAGTGCAATATAGTGGCTAAAAGTAAGACATATGATGCTTCCAGTTCAACTTTAACTTCTACCATACTGTATGCTCGTTCAGAGAGCCATTGTCCCCTCAGCCTCAATTTTCTCATCTACAGAATGGGGATAATCATGCTGACATACTTTTCGAGTCCTTACAACTCAGAAGTGGTGGGGGGAAAAGCAAGCAAGCACACTCACAAAACAGACTTGCAAGCACACATAAAAGCAAGCCTTGACTTGAGTATATTTTGGTTTTTTCATTTTTAGAATCAAAGCCCCAAGTTCCGAGTCAGTGCCTAAGTCTTTGACATGTATGACTTGAGTCTGCACAAGTTGCAAAACATGTGAGTTTTTGTGACTCGAATCCAAGTCATCTGAGTCATGGTCCATCCCTGAATATTAGCTACTTTCAGCTGGAGCTGGATGAGGGTAAATGTTTTGCTACCCAGTGGTTGTGGGCAATGAAACAGTTTCAGCATGGTGGGATAAGGAGTTTCACTAATTGCCTCAACAATAGAGATCGGTTTATTCCTTTCCTCACACTCTTCAGAGGGAAGACTCATTTTAGAGCGCCAAGTGTATGTGGAAAAATACACAACAGACCACTTAAATTCTTCAGGAGCTTTTGTATCCCTCAAAACCTATTTTTCATTTCAAAATGTTTGAGTGCAAAAATTCACACAGCACTCGCAGATCTGCCCTAAATCTGTCCCCTTCCATCAGTGATTTTGCTGTAAAGTTCCTTTCAGCAGTACATGTCAACTCAGATAATGGCTGTGAGCATATCTACAGGGAAGCTGCTGCATGATGACCCCAAAGACGGGTATATTTTAACCAGTCACTCACACTTCGAGGGGGAACGATGTGAATATTCTACACTTTTTCAGATGTGAAAGCGTTTGGCGTCAGTGAGCTTTGACATCAGCTGAGTGGAACGTCTAAAATGCTTATACCATTATCAAACATGGCTATAGATGCGTTTGTAAATTGATGTAGCCATAGGCCATAGTAACAAGGAACAAAGGACGTCAACGTATCAACAGAAAATATAACAAAATTGCTTAGTGACGCTGCAAAGCGGTACAAAGATCAGTTAAGTTATCACTTTAACAAGTAACAGGTAAGTTATAGAGCACTGGTTCTCAAACTCTCTGGGAGTTTTTGCGGGGGCAGGATGGAAAGCAGCAACGCGATCCCCAGGATCGCGCCGCTGTTTATGGGGGGCTGTTTTTTAACTTACTTGCTGCTGGGGTTTCGGTGGCTTGTAGAATGTTAGAAAAACAATCGCAACCCACTTCCTGATTGCGATTGCTAAACAGGAAGTGGGTTGTGATACTTTTTTCTAACATTCTACAAACTGCACAGACCCCTGCAGAGGATTCCGTGGGGCTCCCCGCACCCCTGGACCCTGGCAGCAAGTAAGTAAAGTTAAAAAACAGCCCCCCTTCTCTCGCAATACTGCGATCCTGAGAATTGTGTTGCGACTTTCCCCCTGCCCCACCTTTTAAAGGGAAAAGGTCAGGGGTTCTCAGGCTGGTGGGTTGTGACCCACCATAACATAGAGCATTATGACTACCAAACAGAAATTCATGTTGGTTTGTTGTTGTTGTTGTTGTTGTTGTTGTTATTATTATTATTATTATTATTATTATTATTTATATCTAGGCTAATATGTTCAGATATTGTTTCCACTGCACAACAGAATGTACTTTTTATTTAT
This sequence comes from Tiliqua scincoides, assembly GCF_035046505.1. Lineage (NCBI taxonomy): Eukaryota > Metazoa > Chordata > Lepidosauria > Squamata > Scincidae > Tiliqua > Tiliqua scincoides. The sequence goes on along the minus strand of NC_089822.1, from coordinate 241,347,745 downwards.
TTATTTTGCTATGCAAACCATTCTGTGAACTACTTTTAAGAGTCATTCTAAGGCCCGCAGAGGCCAAGGGTGGACATGCGCAGCCCCTCCAGGGCTCAGAACACTCTCTGGAGGCAAAGAGAGAGGAGCGGATCCATGGAAAATTGGAGGGGGGCCGTGGACCTGATCTGTGGGAAAAGTGAAACTGCGGATACAGCCCCCCCATATAAATATTCTTATTATTAATAAGAATACATTGATACAATTTAGCCTCATTTTGTTGAATTCTAAATCATATTCAACAATCTTGGATGCATGTCTAAATCCTAAGTTTCCTTCTGCAAAGACAGAGTCATTTTTTAAAATGCTCTTAGTCCCATGTAATAAGTATTCGCTTTTGTTCAATGCACTTGCAAAAATGAAAGCCATGGAAAACTACCATAGTTTATAAATTTGTTGTCATTAATATTTGCAGCATGGATATGCAATCCTCCAGTTGTCCTGCCTTTTTAGCTAAATAGCTTTGCAGGTAGAAAAGCAAAGTTGTATTCAGGCATCCAAATGCCTTCACTCTATTTGATCATCCATTTTTTCTTGAAAAAAAATAAATTGGTTTACAACTCCCAGGTTTCATTTGCACAGGACCTACTCCTGTTTTTAAGTGCTGAAAAACAAGGAGGCCAAGCAACATAAGACAATTCTGTACTTTAAAAAGCAAAAGTGAACTGTGTTTCTGTTCAACTGCACAAATCCCTGGTACAGTCATTGCTTTAATTCCCACATGTTTGCTGCACACAGGAATATGGTCATATTAATCTTCAAACAGTCAAAAAACCAACATTATATATGTTCCAAGATGCTTATCGTTAGACCCATGTCAAATTTTGTGAAGAGTGACTGGCCCTGAGAATTGGGGTCAGCCCTATTACTAGGCAACAAAGTGTTAACCATTTGATTTATCATCATGTTTTTATATCCTGGGGTGCTCGATTTGGATCTTGGGCCACTGGTGCCATGGTGTCGAGTTGTCTGCCCTGCATTTAGTTTCCAAGTGCTTAACTTCAACCAAATAAGAAGCAATGCTAAGAGAAAGGTTGTTGGATGTGGTTCAGACACGACGATAAAAGAACAAAAATATGAGTTTGTGCTCCTAAGTCTGCAATCCTGTCCCACCTACCTGGGAATAACACTGCCCTGTTCAGTGGGACCTCTGGAATGGGTAGCAAGTCTTCTGTGTGTCTTTTTGCTAAGACAACATGACTATAAGCAGGCCGTAAATGGAAAGATGCTGATTTGCGTGTGGTACTAAAATTGTAATTTAAGAAAAAAAACAGCAACCAGAATAGAGAAAGCACAGAAAGTCTGAAGCCTGTCTCTGACCTTGTCATAGCAAGTTGAACTACCCTATGGGTAGTTACAGGTGAAAGATTCCAGATCCATGAATGAATGAAATTTTCTTTGCAGAAGAGATAAGGATCACATCCCAGCAAAGTGACCTTTCTGATGATGTTCCCACTACAAGGATAGGCTTTAAAAGTAACATTTATGTGCTTACTCTGAAAAATCCCAGAAGTGTTGGCCTCCAAGTCTTTTTGCAATATTTTCCCTTGACTTTCAGTGTGGTCTGCAGAAGAGATGTTGTCTGATAACACAGGCCTACAAAATTAAGAACATAAGAACAGCCCCACTGGATCAGGCCATAGGCCCATCTAGTCCAGCTTCCTGTATCTCACAGCGGCCCACCAAATGCCCAAGGGAGCACACCAGATAACAAAAGACCTGCATCCTGGTGCCCTCCCTTGCATCTGACATTCTGACATAGCCCATTTCTAAAATCAGGAGGTTGCACATACACATCATGGCTTGTAACTCATAATGGATTTTTCCTCCAGAAACTTGTCCTGTCCCCTTTTAAAGGCATCCAGGCCAGATGCCGTCACCACATCCTGTGGCAAGGAGTTCCACAGACCAACCACACGCTGAGTAAAGAAATATTTTCTTTTTTCTGTCCTAACCCTCCCAACACTCAATTTTAGTGGATGTCCCCTGGTTCTGGTGTTATGTGAAAGTGTAAAGAGCATCTCTCTATCCACTTTATCCTTCCCATGCATAATTTTGTATGTCTCAAAACTGAGGGTCAGAAAAGTTTTTCCCAAACTTTGCGGTGGTTTGAAATGAATTTGGGGGTGCCAATTCCAAAAATGGCATCCGTTTTGCCCTATTACATCTAGTTTTGGAGACAGAGTATAGCCTCATTAGTGAATGGCTCAAGCAGCTTCCTCATGAGAAAGCCATGGTGTAGGCTTCCTCATGAGGAAGCTGCTTGAACCATTCACTAAAGAGGCTATGCCGTGTCTCCAAAATAGACGTGACAGGGCAAAACGGGTGCCATTTTTGGAATCAGCACCCCAAATATACCCAGGAATTGGTGTAACATTTAAGGAAGCAAAATATGTGTTAGCCTGTGTAATTCAGTTGTGACATGTCTAAGTCTGATAACTCCATTCAGGTAATGTTTTCGTGTTCGGCCTTCAGAGGCAAAATGGTATTTACTCACCAGACCTAGAACCTCATAAGAAATCACCTGTACCTTGATAACTAACAACCCAATCCTGAGTTGCCCAGAGCTCAGGAGTGCTGTGGAGCCAAAAAGGGCTGCTGTGGTATCCTGCATGCACCGGGCAGCCTGCTGCAGCTCCTTGGGGGAAGGGAACTTGGGTCCCCTTCCCCCGGGTAAGGGAAGTAGCCCCACAATAGGGCTATGCAATTCCATGGCAACTCAGGATCTGGTGGAGCCAAGTTCTCCCAGACCCACCCTGCTCCTGCCCCACTCCCTTCCCACCACGCCTCCTCCCCGCCCTCCCTCCACCCCAGAACGCCTCTTCCCCGGCTCCTCCCACTCTGCTGCCTGACAGTTCAGGTGAGCCGCTGGGCAGCGGAATGTGGGCCCAGTGCTGGACCTGGGTCCTTGGTAAGGCGAGTTTGTGACACCATGCAGCATGTTTGCAACAGTGCATGCCAGGTTCAGGATAGGGCCCGAAGCCTGTAACAGAAACATTAAAGTAATAAGAGATGTATATCCTTAATGTTGCTCCCCTGCCCAGTCTCTAAATTTTTTTCAAACAGCCCAATCCTTTCACTCACTTTCCAAATCTACAGTCACTTCACATCATCAGGAGAAAATATCAGACAATATCAGAGAATCAGGAGGATCAAGAAGAAAGAAGCAGGAGAAAATGTCTGCAGACCTCATTAAACTGTTACACTTTAAAGCAATAAGTGGCTTGAGTATCTGAAGGCCATCTTCACCCACATGAACCTACCTGTTCTGTTTCAGAAGTTTGATGCTGCACTCCTTTGCTATTTGTGCAGAGGACCTATTTTGGATTCAATATTGTCTAATTATGGAGCTTCACAACTCTTCTGGAACTATGCTCTGCACGTTGAGCATACGAAGCTGCTGTCTGCTGAGGCAGGCCACTGGTCTACCTAGCTTCGTATTGTCAATACAGTACTGCCTCGCAACAGATAAGGGCCTTGCCCATCCCTACTTGAAGATAATGATTGAGAACATAAGAAGAGCCCTGCTGGATCAGGCCAATCTAGTCCAGCTTCCTGTATCTCAGAATGGCCCACCAGATACCTCAGGGAGCATCACGTCACCAACAAATACTTCCATGTCTGTGCAATTGGAGGGAAACTGACAGGATCGTGTGTCCCCCAGGCTGTCAAAAGTTGGACTGCCCTGCTTTAGAGGGTTCAGAGGTGATATATAGCCAGTTTCCTGTCAGGGTTCAGAAGCACAAGTGCTCATGCCCATTGGTTGGCAACCTTCAGTTTTGAAAGACTATGGTATAAGCCTACAGCACCTGGTATTCCCAGGGGGTCTCCCATCCAAGTACTAACCAAGCCTGACCCTGCTTAGCTTCCAAGATCAGACATGTGCAGGGTAACAGTTGCTTCATTGGTTGCTGAACATTGTATGGTAGCATGTACAACAGCAAATATGAGCATATGTGAGAGATGCAAGCTTGTGGTAGAGCTCTTCCCCCAATGCGAGAAAATTTATAATTTAATTAAGAAAAGCAACACCACACCGGAGCCAATTTCTAATCTTATTAAACATTGACTTGATTAACATACTGATTATTGCAATCAAAGCTTGCAGCCTTCTAGTAAAACAATTTTAAAATGTGATGGGTAGAAGATATTACATTCTTGGACTAAAAAACATAAATAAATTCTACTTATTTTCCACTACCAATTGGCAGCTCCAACAAATAAAGAACACTGACATCGTTTCAACGAGAGTCTCATATTCTGGATTTGACATGTGTCCAGGGAAAATTATTCCGTAGCTTCAAATAGCAACTGAGATAATTACTTATGCTATTATTGCTTGGCCTTTGGAGATTGTAAGAAAAAGTATCTTTACAGCAGGCCAATCTTCAGTTGATGAGGAAGAGGCCAAAGATCAGATACTGCTAGACACCCATGTAAATGACTTTATTATTATCCTACTGTCTGTCTGTGACACATATGGAAAGCAGAAGACCAGGAGTGAAACAAGAAAAGAGGTATAGCTCACAAGATGTACCATTAAGACAGACCTTAAGAAGCCAAGGAATGTCTGAAGTAAATTGATAGACGGAAACAGTATTTATCTATATTATGAAGGATTGGAAGGCTTTGTTCTCTGATGAAGGCTATAAACTTTGAGACAGAAGAGGACTGGAAGTGGTTCAGGCAGCAGTTTAACTGATTCATGAGAGCATCAAATGAAAAAGGAGATGGACAGAAAATCATAATGCTTTAAAATATTGTTGTCTCTGAAGCACTAGCTGCTTCTAATGCACTTATATTCTCGGCGGATGCCACGGAAATTCGTGGAGAAGATGAATTATTTATTCATTTTACTTGAAGAGCCTTGATGCAGAAAACCAAGACACTTGGAAGATTTCGGTTGGGTTAAAAATGGGGAAAGGCTTCTAAAGAGTCACTCAAATAAAATGAGCCAGCAATAGAGCAATCATAGATTTAGCACAAAGCATCGTATTCCAAAAAAGCACATGGCACAGACCTCCTGGGAATGTGCCACTTCAGAGCGCAAGAGTGCATGTGGGGAGTGAAATCCTGTATTTGAGTGTCCTTCCATGTCTATGTTGCTTTGTTCCCCCCCCCCCCCAAAAGACCCTAGTGTATGAAGGAAATGACTAGGCTAGAACTCTTCTCCTGTAGTTTTCTCCCCTCTTTAGGATTGGCCTGGAGACACCAGGAATCAGCATCAATCTCCAGATGACTGCTGGAAGCAATCCTGGAGATTTTTACAGGGCCTCTAGGAATTTTCAACATTACATCATGTCGGGGTTAAAAAAAACAAAACTCTTTTGGAATAGCTTCAGTCGGAATTGGCAACTCTGTTCTCCCAAGTTACTTGTTTAAGGCATGCAAAAATTTTGACTGGAGATGTATTCCAGTGAAATCACCATGTGTGTGTGTGTGGTTTTTTTGTTTTTTTTTTTTTAAGGACATGAGAACTGGCTCTTGCAGTTATAGACTTTATTGAACAGGTGACAAGGGAAGTGCACAGAGGATTCTCTGCCAGCATTCAAGCTTAGCCACTGGACCTTCTTTGCTTGTTGCATAAGCTATTGTCCTAGTAAATCTCGGAGCACCTTGGCATCAGCACAAATCACCAGTGCACCACAATGAGCATATATTTGCTCATTGCATATATATTTTCTCATGCACTTCCACAGATGTTCATAGGTCCATTCAGCTAATGTATAATGAATCCTGATTTTTTTTTTGGGGGGGGGGGGAGGAGAAGCTACAGTATATATACAATATATATATACTGTATATACTGTATATATTTGTATATACAGTATATATACAATATATATATATTTTGGGTTATATAACAGACTGAGGCAAAGAAGGAAGGCCCATAGCCAGGGAGACAGACTAGGGACAGACTGCACTTGCTCCCGGTGTGGAAGGGATTGTCACTCCCGAATTGGCCTTTTTCATCCACACTAGACGCTGTTCCAGAACCACCATTCAGAGAGCGATACCATAGTCTTCCGAGACTGAAGGTTGCCAACAACAAACAAAATATAAATCACTCTTATGATGATGATGATGTCACTAGGGATTGCAAAAGCACAAAAAAGGAGTAGCAAACTACATCAGGGATTTAGTGCAGGGATTTAGTGCAGAAATCTCTTCATTGTCTTTTTACTCCATATTCAGTACATGGTGGAAGTTGCCACAAGACAACTCACAATCAGAATGAAACATCATAGAAGCTAAACACCAATGTTTTTCTTTAGGCACCAACAGTTGAACCCTACTATTTGTGGCCTTTTGTTCCATCTTACACAATACTCTAGCAGTGGTTCTCAGACTTTTTAGAGGCCCTAGAGACTGCTGACTGATTTATAAATGCCAAGAGGTGTGGCTATAATGGTGATTAGGCAGCAATACCCCCTCGCCCCAGTTGCAGCTTGTTTAACCCTTGATGCACATAGCCTAATCTGCCCTGTCAGTTTCATGAACCACAAAAACTTGGGTCATGGCCCACTGGTGAGTCCTGTACCCACAGTGTGAGAACCGCTATTGCATTGGTAGCAGCAGACTCGATTCCGTTGCTGAGTTGTCACCTTTAGTCTGCTCAGTCTGCCCAATTTCCAGAAGTCTCAGACTCAATCCTATCCACCTTTCCAGAGCTGATGCAGCCACAATACAGCCTCGTCTAAGTGAACAAGCATTTCCTTACCTTGAGGACACTTCCATTACTCACCACCACCACCACAGGATGCAGCGCATGCCCCATTGGCATGGCTGAATCAATGCTGGAAAGTTGGGTAGGCTTGGGATCTGATGGGGGTTGTGGGTCACCTGTCATTTCTTCCCCTAGCTGGGCTTTCTTAGCACCCAGACTAGACAAAATAATTTATTTACTCAACATATAATTAGACTGTGGAGCTCCTTGCCACAGGATGTGGTGATGGCATCTAACCTGGATGCCTTTCAAAGGGGATTGGACAAATTTCTGGAGGAAGAGTCTATCACAGGTTACAAGCCATGATGTTTATGTGCAACCTGGTTTTAGAAGTGGGCTGCCTCAGATTGTCAGGTGCAAGGGAGGGCACAAGGATGCAGTCCTCTTGATGGCTTGTGTGCTCCCTGAGGCATCTGGTTTCTCCGGCTTGCCTGCTCAGTCTGAGCTCGGCAGAGGCCCAGGATGGACGTCCCCAGCCACTGCTAGCGAGAAGAGTGCTGAGGGGCCCTGGAACCTATCAATGGACAACTGAGAGCCCAATCCTGAGGTCTGCGGCACGGTTCCGCGCCGCGAACCATAGTTGCAAATGTGCCATAAGGCATGTTTGCAGGGCTTATCGCCGGGCTCCCGCCAGAGCTAGCCCAGTGCCGGCCAGAGCTGGGCTAGCGCCCGGCGGTGGCCTAGGTTCCGTGGCTCGGTGGTCGCTTGGACTGCCAAGCTGTGGAACAGGAGGCGGGGGCATGGCCGTGGGTGTGGGGGAGGTGTTCCGGGGAGGTGGGAGGCCAGCAGGAGGCGTGTCAGGGGGAGGGAGAGAGGCGGATCAGTGGAGCTGAGCTATGCAGAATCCCAGGCGCTCATGCAGGGCTCCACGCCCTACAGGAGCGCCTTTACTTTAGTGCCGACCTTGTGGTCGGAGCTAAAGAGAGTAGCCCCATTGTGGGGGTGTCCCCTTCTCCTGAGGTGCCTCCTGCAGTAGCGCAAGAGGCGCAGGATCTGGCGGCAGCCCTCCATGGAGCCACCGAGACTGGGAGCTCCAGGCAGCTCAGGATTGGGCTGTGAATCTGCAGATATGGGATCCACAGGTATGGTGGCCACCCTATAGTTCCTTTTACCATTTAGCCTGTTTCAATTAGTTTGAAGTGCTAGATCAAGTCTATAACATGCCTGTTACCAAAGAACTTTGATATATAATGTGGGACAATTGCAGACTATACATTCTTTTTAATGGCTGTGCAAAATTCAGCAGAACCAATTAGAGCTTCTTCTGCGTATGTGAACTTGAGGATGTATGGTGAAAATGCTGACTTGATGAACCTTAATGGTTTCTTTTGTACAACTTTCATGGTCTACAATACAATCATTATTTAGCATAGCAGTTTTTAAAAAACCCGAAATTCATAGGCCAAGCAAAAATTTTCAAAAGTGCAGTAAGGCTGCAACCTTTTATGCTCCCTTAGGAGGAAGTTTCACTTAAATCAGTGGGATCCTTTTATTTTTTTTCCCCTCCTCAGTATAGGGTTCTGCTGTAATTTTACTTTGTGCTATGGTATCTTTTCAGTAAAGCATTCCTGCTGCTAATATTGTTTTTAGATGCCGAGAATGATTAGTCTTCACTGGGGGCTAATTGCTTCTATAGGTTTTCGAGGAGCTACTAGAAATGTAAAATAGGCAAACACCTCCATTCACAAACCAAGATTAAGTCCACCCTCCTTCACTTTCAATCATATGCTTAACCCTATACTTGCAAATCTTTAAATAATTCTTAACTTACCCCCTCTAGAAGCTCTCTCTCTCTCGCTCTCTCTCTCTCTCTCTCACACACACACACACACACAAGCAATAGTGAACGTACAGCCCAATTCTATCCACGCTTTCCTGAAAGTAAGCCCCATTGATGCTAATGGGACTTACTTCTGAGTAGACATGCATAGGATTGGGCTGCCAACCCTTTGCATATAGCAGATACATGCATATGTAACGGCTGAAGGTGGATTTAGTCCTACATTCCTTCATTTAAAAAGCACAGGGTGGTCTTAAGCATGTTTCTTGACAAGAACCATTAAGATGGAAAGATAGTTGGCCCTTATACACCATGTGTGAATATTGGTTTTGCACCATTTTAACTGTCATGGCTTCCCCCAAAGAGTGCTGGTTTGGTGATGAGAATTGTCTGTTAGGAATTCCTAGCCTTTCTTAAAGAACTGAAGTCCCCAGAGATCTCTGGGAAGAAGGAATGGAGAAGGAATGTAGGGTGGAGATTTCTTGAGTGGATGAATGAAATACGCCAGAGGGCACTCTTCAAAGCTATAGAAATTTGGGCTGCAATCCTAACCACACTTTCCTGAGAGCAAGCCCCATTGAACAAACTAGGACTTACTTCTGAGTAGACCTGGTTAGGCTTGTGCCCAGACAAACAATAGAAACGTTGACAATGGTGTAGAGTTTTCCAGGGGGAAAAAGCATTATCTATAGATCTGAGTTTCTCAACATACCCTGACATACCACTTGCCACCATGCTGTCCTCAGAGGTACCACTGGAAGTAACTGGTGATGACATCATTGCCAGTTACTTCCAGATTTGGAGACCATGATGGGAACTTCCAAGGTCAGTAAGAGGTTCAAGGCGGGCGGGCGGGCGGGCAAGCTTTTTCTTTTTCTCAAAAACCACGTGCTAGAGCTCTGCCCACCAGCTTGAGCTTCCTATCGCTGTTTGAAGCTCCTGTTGCCAGGCAGTGGGTGCTGCACGTACCACCCAACACCGCCTGGTGTACCACCAGTGGTATGCGTACCACAGGCTGAGAACCTCTGCTATGGATTAACAGTAACAAAGTAATACCAGATGTTACATGACATTCATCCACAGAGTACATTGTCAAGAGGGCATCAGTGAAGGAGAGAGGCAAGAACCAGAGAGGGCCACTTTGAAAGGTTGATTTATCTTTCAGTGTGACAACTGAAATGCCGAAATCATTTTTTTCCTCAAGGGTGGTAGTACAAGAATCAGTTTCAAATCTGAGCATTTCGCAACCCCCCCCCCCTTTTTTTTTTTTTTGCTAATTTCTTTTGCTAATTCTTTTAGGACTTCCTGTTTTCACCAGACATCAAAGCCCTGAAGAACGTTTTTCAGCACATGAGGAAATCGCACAGGGATGTTAAATAGCTGGTAATTGACAAGTAGTACAACTCTTGTTGGGAGGGGGTGCAACTGTTGTCACCAAATCTCACTGACTCCTTATGGGACTTCCACTGGTGGAGGTTTTTCAGGAAGGCCGTTTGTCTTTTTAACAAGTGGATATGTGAACTCCTGGGTGGCAAGCACAAAAGTTTACATTCTGTCACTTGTGAATATTCTGCCATGGATTTATCCCTAGTTACCGGTGTTTACCCCAAAGTGCCCTGTGCTTGCCTCCCTTTCATAGAAAGAAGTATGAATCTTTAGAAATGACTTGCTGCCTGCTTTTCACCATTAACAGGATGGTGTAGTGGTTCAGGAGTTAAACAGACCTGTAAGAGCCAGGTTCAAATCCCCACTCAGCCATAAAGCTGCCGAAGGCCCAAATCCGAACCAATTTTCCCGCACTGACATAGCTGTGCCAATGGGACGTGTGCTGCATCCTGCAGTTGGGAGGTACTCACCCAGGCCACCTCAGAGTAAGGGAATTTTTGTTCCCTCACCTTGGAACTGCATTTCCCTTCTGTCAGAGCTAGAGAGTGGGTTAGGATTACGCCCCAAGTGACCTTGCGCCAGTCACTGTCACCTACCTCACAGGATTGTTGTGAGAACGAATGAAAAGGAGGAACTATGTACACCACGCTGAGCTCCTTGGAGGAAGGGCAATGTGGGGAATAAATAATATAGGTGAATAGTGAACTTGGTTCTCTCTCATTGATGTGGAATACTCTCTCTCTCCCTCTCCTCCCCACCCGTGTGTGTGTCATGTCCTTGGAGCATCTTCCATTGGATAACAGAGATGTCTGTTGGTGTGCTGCTCATTCCCAGTGGCTGGCAGGGGGGTGTCCTTGCAGCACTGGCTGCACATTGGCCCTACCCCTGCCCTCTGCTCAGAACACCCTGATGGCACTTCTCTGGCTGCCAGGGGATGAAGCAATTGGCTCCTTGGACAGAACACTGATGACACATGGACGTTACACTTACGGTGCAAGGACATCACACTGACGTCATGCCAATGAAGCGTTGATGTCATCACACTGCTCCAAGGTTGTCAGGCTGTATCAGGGTTTCCATGGTTGCTGTTGCGTTGCTGGGAAATGCTGCACCTGCATTCCTGGAAGGCTCTGCTGCCATAGCATGGCCTGGATGGGCCTAGGATGTCGCTGGTGTCCACATGACACTGGCATAGCATCCACATGGGATTGAGCCATAAGAGTCATAGGACTGGGCAAGACTTCTTTAATTGGGTGACAGCCTTGTTGAAAACACTGGAATACACTGTGCAACGAATGTGCGCAAGACGTGAAACTTTTGGTAAATTTGCTAGCTATCTTGAAAGACAATCCAATTTGAATGGAGCAGCATAGAATAAATCCCACTTTTAGCAGAACTTGGGCAGCAACCCTAGTGGTAGTGTGTTTGCTAAACCAGTTTTCCGCTTGGAGTTCCTAACCTCCAATCTTTCACAGACAAAAACAGAAACAGTCCTTGCATGCATGGGCTGGTTGAAATTAATGATGGCTGAGCGTGCTTCTGTCTCCTTTGCTGAAGTACTCTCATGCCTCAAAAATAGCTCTCCCTGCCCATCAATATTTCATTCATATTTCAACGGGAACCACAGCCGTCAAAGTGCTTCGCATTCACCTTGTGGCTGAGAGGCAGAACTACAGTTGTCTGGCTCCAAAGGGAGGAAAAGGAACCAGAGTTCTAATTCAAGAAGAGGACAGGTCCTGCAAACCATTTGGAACGAACCCAAAATGTCCATACACAAATACTTGGCCTCAGAATACCAGGTCCAAGGGAATGGCAGCAGGATGCAAGTATCTTGTTGTCTTGAGTGCTCCCTGAGACATCTGGTGGGCCACTGTGAGATACAGGAAGTTGCACTAGATGGGTCTGGCCTGATCCAGTGGAGCTCTTCTTTGTGTTCTTATTTGTGCAAAACAAATCTTAGTAATTGCTCACCAGCTATCATTCAGTATTAAGCACCCAGGCCAAAAGGCATACCAAATAAATATAAGGTTTAAAAAACAAACAAAAAACTTACGTGTTCTCAAGCCTGCTGTAGTTGGGGGTGTGAGAACAGTTTTTCGAACTACACACACATAGTTTATCGAACTATCACTATATCATTGACACGATGGAGATAATTATCTTCATCATCATCACCCTCATCATTCATAGGATTTATACACTGTGAACAACAACACTCTCACTTATTTATACACTTTCAACAACAAGAAGAACAAAATGGTTCTCTAAGCCAGGGGTGCCCAAACCCTGGCCCTGGGGCCACTTGTGGCCCTCGAGGGCTCCCAATCTGGCCCTCAGGAAGGCCCCAGTCTCCAATGAGCCTCTGGCCCTTCAGAGACTTGCTGGAGCCCACGCTAGCCTGATGCAACTGCTCTCAGCATGATGGCCAACTGTTGAACCGTGCTGTTTCACATCTGGCTGGCCTTGCTTTTTGCAAGGCCTTTTATAGGCCTTGAGATATTGCAAGACCTTCATTCATTCATATAAGTTCCATCTCTAATATATTCATTTATGTAAATTTATTCAAATTTGAAATGTAAATTAATTCTTTTTTCCCCAACACAGTGTCAGAGAGATGATGTGGCCCTCCTGCCAAAAACTTTGGACACCCCTGCTCTAAGCAGTTTACATAGCAACAGATATTTTAAAAAATGGTTTCCTGTTCCAAAGGAGCTCGCAGCTTAAAGAAATGCACAAGGAAGACCCCAAGAAGAGCCAATCAGAGGGACACAATGCTGGGATGACACAGGACAGTCACTCTTCCCCGTGAAATGTAAGAGAGGCACCACTTCCAAAGTGCCTCCTTGCCCAGTTAGCATGCTACATACAGAGGCATACCTACCTGAACATTTCCAACCTTGTTGATAAGAGATGTTTTCACTCCGTAAACTCAGGGAAAAAAAATCTCAAAAAGTTGTGCAACTTTTTTGAGTGGGATAATTAACTTTTTCTAGAGTGAGAAAAATTAAAGAGTGCCGCACTTCCAGCTGTGTTTTCTATGATGCAACATAAACAGAGAGCACAATGCCCTGACTTAGTAGGGAATAAGCTGGAGCTTGCTCCGCGGAGGCCCCAAGTAATTGATTTCTGTCGCTGGAGGAGGGAGAGAGGTTAGTCATTCTGGTCCTGATTGTTCTCCTGCTTCCAAAATTTCTGAGTCAGCAAAAGGAGTTGAAGGGAGTGACGGAGAAATAAAGAAAGGAAGTGTTATCAAGTTAGCCATGTTCGTTCTTCTCCCTTGTTAACAACTTTCATAATATGGCTGAACAGCAAAAGGAATCATTGTTAGGGGACAAGAAAGATGAATTCTTTCTTGTCTATGGGAATGGATCTACAAGGCCACGCGTACCGCTTGCATTTGCTTCATATAAAGGTCCAGAAGGTCTCCAAAGGCAATCAGACAGTGTCAAGTGTTGGGCAGTCCGATCCGAACCCATGCTAGAACAGGCAGGCCAGCTGGTCTGTGCTGTATCCAGCACAGGTCTGAAAGTGGAAGAAGCACAACTTAGGGTAAGGGGAATTATCACTGGTACAAATCCAAGCAGTCTGATGTAATGCCGGGCTGCTCAGAAGGGGGATTAACATCCGGCCTAAGTGTTAGGAGGCTGATCTCACCCCCTACTTGGGGTTAGGGGACTTATCACTGGTACAAATCTGTGCTGCACAATGTAATGAACATAAGAAGAGCCCTGCTGGATCAGGCCAAATGCCCATCTAGTCCAGCTTGCTGTATCTCACAGCGGCCCACCAAATGCCCCAGGGAGCACACCAGATAACAAGAGACCTGCATCTTGGTGCCCTCCCTTGCATCTAACATAGCCCATTTCCAAAATCAGGAGGTTGCACATACACATCATTGCTTGTAGCCTGTAATGGATTTTTCCTCCAGAAACTTGTCCAATCCCCTTTTAAAGGCATCCAGGCCAGATGCCGTCACCACATCCTGTGGCAAGGAGTTCCACAGATCAACCACACACTGAGTAAAGAAATATTTTCTTTTGTCTGCCCTAGCCCTCCCAATACTCAATTTTAGTGAATGTCCCCTGGTTCTGGGTGTTATGTGAGAGTGTAAAGAGCATCTCTCTATCCACTTTATCCTTCCCATGCATAATTTTGTATGTCTCAATCATGTCCCCCCTCAGGCGCCTCTTTTCTAGGCTGAAGAGGCCCAAACACCATAGCCTTTCCTCATAAGGAAGGTGCCCCAGCCCAGTAATCATCTTAGTCGCTCTCTTTTTCACCTTTTCCATTTCCACTATGTCCTTTTTGAGATGTGACGACCAGAACTGGACACAATACTCCAGGTGTGGCCTTACCATTGATTTGTACAACAGTATGATAATATTAGCCGTTTTGTTCTAAATACCTTTTCTAATTATCCCAAGCATAGAATTGGCCTTCTTTACTGCTGCTGCACATTGGGTCGACACTTTCAGCGACTTGTCCACCACCACCCCAAGATCTTTCTCCTGATCTGTCACAGACAGCTCAGAACCTATTAGCCTATATGTGAAGTTTTGATTATTTTGCCCCAATGTGCATGACTTTACATTTACTTACATTGAAACACATCTGCCATTTTGCTGCCCATTCTGCCAGTTTGGAGAGATCCTTCTGGAGCTCCTGATAATCACTTCTGGTCTTCACCACTCAGAAAAGTTTGGTGTCATCTGCAAACATCGCCACCTCACTGCTCAACCCTGTCTCCAGGTCATTTATGAGGAGGTTGAAAAGCACCAGTCCCAGGACAGATCCTTGGGGCACACCGCTTTTCACCTCTCTCTGTTGTGAAAATTGCACATTGACACCCAATCTCTGTTTCCTGGTATTCAACCAGTTCCTAATCCATGAGAGGACCTGCCCTCTAATTCCCTGACTGTGGAGTTTTTCCAACGGCCTTTGGCGAGGGACAGTGTTGAACGCCTTCTGAAAGTCCAGATATATAATGTCTACGGGTTCTCCTGCATCCACATGCCTGTTGACCTTTTCAAAGAATTCTATAAGGTTCCTGAGGCAAGACTTACCCTTACAGAAGCCATGCTGATTCTCCCTCAGCAAGCCCTGTTCGTCTATGTGTTTTGAGATCCTATCTTTGATGAGGCATTCCACCATCTTACCCAGTATAGATGTTAGGCTAACCAGCCTATAGTATCCCGGGTCCCCCTACTTCCCTTTTTAAAAATCGGTGTGACATTTGCTATCCTTCAATCCACTGGCCGTTTTGAGGGACAAGTTGCATATTTTAGTCAAGAGATCAGCAACTTCATTCTTCAATTCCTTAATAACTCTTGGGTGGATGCCATCAGAACTTGGTGACTTATTGATCTTTAATTTATCAATTAGGTCTGCAACATCTTCTCTTTTCACCTTTATCTGACTTAATTCCTTGGTCAGGAGGGGCCGTTCGGGCAGCGGTATCTGCCCAAGGTCTTCTGCCATGAAGACAGATGCAAAGAACTCATTTAATTTCTCTGCCATCTCTAAGTCCAAGTGGGTGCTCCTCTTTTTTTTAGCAGGGGAAGAGTAACTGGCCCTCCTCACCCCAGCAGTGTCTTTTCTAGTGGCTGCCTGCTGGTGTTTTTTTTGCATCTTTTTAGATTGTGAGCCCTATTGGAACAGGGAGCTATTAGTTATTTGATTTTTCTCTGTAAACCGCTTTGGGAACTTTTTGTTGAAAAGCAGCATATAAATACTGTTGTTGTTGTTGTTGTTGTTGTTGTTGTTGTTGTTGTTGTTGATGATGATGATGATGATAATGATGATGATGATGTCTCCTTTTATCTCCCCTTTTCCTCCCTGACCATCCAGAGGGCCAACCGCTTTGGCGGGTTTTCTGCTTCTAACATATTTGAAGAAGCTTTTATTATTCCCCTGAATGTTGCTGGCCATGCGTTCCTCATAGTCTTGCTTGGTCTCCCATATAACCTTCTTACATTTCTTTTGCCACAGTTTATGTTCCTTTTTATTCTCTTCATTAGGGCAAGACTTCCATTTACAGAAGGAAGCTTCCTTGCCCTTTATGGCCTCTCTAACTTGGCTGGTTAGCCATGCGGGCACCCTCCTGGACTTAGTGGAGCCCTTCTTCCTTTGCGGTATACACTTCCGCTGGGCCTCTATTACTGTTGTTTTCAGCAGCCCCTATGCACTCTGGAGAGTCTGGACTCCTTTTACCTTCCCTTTCAACCTCCTTCTAACCAGCCTCCTCATCTGAGGGAAGTCCACTTGTTGGAAGTCAAGGGTTTTTGTGAGAGATTTGCCCAGTATTCTTCCCCCAACGTGCATGTCAAAACGGAGCACAGCATGATCACTCTTCCCCAACGGCACTGAACTGGTTGAACACTGGTGTGTTCCTTTTTGTATATCAATCACCGTGGGAACATTTCAGTGAAAATGTAGTCTAGAAATGGTAAATAAATACTTTTTTATAACATACCAGGCACTTTTACTCTTCAATTGGTGGGTCTCAGAAACAATCTGAGGTTGTCTAGGCTACAGACTACAAAAGAAATGAAATTAAGTCACTGAAATAAAATGGAACCTGGTCTTCAAAGCACTTTCTACGCATACCCCACACATAATCCTACACGAGGCTCAGGTTGTAGATAAACCAGTTGTATTCCCTTCCCCAGAGTAATTATCCCTCCCAATCTCAAATTCCTTTCTCTGACTTGGCTTCATTTCTCTGGCTTGTCATTCTTGTCTTTTTATTGATTATCTGGGGCTCCTTCTGACAGGGTGTTTTATCGATAAAAGCAATGCCTCAGCATTGGGATCAAAGCAGGAAGTTCAGCGGATGGGTTCTTTCCCTCTTTGACAGAATCAATCTACCTGCAAGTCTTTCAACTCGCAATAATTTATGGCTGAGATATGCAAACACTCTCCACGTACCACAGCTATTTATATTGTAATCTTGAGGGGTTTGAGTCATCAGCATGGTTCCTCTGTGTCATTTGATATCATTAAAGCTGTCGCTTGCTCCATGGAAGACGCTGCTCCCTAATGAAAGGAAGGTAATCTGGGAGATCATAAGGTATAAATAGCACCAAAAGAGCAGCATCAGTATCTTAAACATTGCTTATGCAAGTGGGGGCCAAGCAAGTTGACATAATTATTCATCAGAAGAAGAAGAAAATGAGAGGCAGACACAGATTCTCCTGAGATCTGTGCATTGGCTTGGGCTCATATACATGCGCATCTGTGAACTCTAGTCAGCAGTGTGTCATAGGCAGCCAAGATCATGGGAACTGAAGCCTAGCAGAATATGGATCAGAGGATGTTGTGCAGAAGGCCAAGAGGCAGGCAGAGGCAGGAGTGCTCAAGGGTCAGTGTTGAGAACTGGCCAAGCGTTCATATCCATTGGAGGTCCCACATAGCCAGCCTAATCCCTGGCCCCCAGTATCAGTGGAAGTGGTAACAGCCAATACACTATCTGGGGTAGGGCCAGACTTAGGAGCTGTGCAGCCCAATTGGAAACATTTGGGGGGGCAGGGCAGGTTCACAACCAAGGTGTGAAGAATCTTAGGCTGCAATCCTATCCATGCTTACCAGGGAGTAAGCCCCGTTGACTAGAATGGGACTTACTTCTGAGTAGACATGCATAGGATTGGGCTCTTAGATAGAAATAAAATTTTTAAGAGATTTTATATATCTCTAAGATAGAATGGAAAGCAATCAAAATGTGCACTTAAACGGTGCACATAACTTAATGGACCAAATGGATTTAAGCACATTTTAATATAAACTTGTCTGCATAGAAGCCTACAAGAAAACTCACAAAATGCATAGATTACCTTTGAAAGCAATTAGTTACAAAGCCACTTGTTTTAGTGACTGTGAAATGATTTAGTAAAAATATTGATTTTATGTTTTGTTTATTAAATTAAAATAAATTTAATTATTAAAATTAAAAGGATGGCTGTTCTCTATAAAACCTGCAGTGTGGTGCTAAGTGTCTGCTGCAATGTGTTGTTGTGTGTATTTGACAAGACTAGATTACCCTAGCCCAGTGGCATTCAAACTGGAGTGTTGCGACACCCCAGCCTGAGGGTCCTGGTCTCTTTCCTTTTAAGGGGCGGGGCAGCCAGGAGGCAGGGAGGAGGCAGCAGCGCAATCCCCAGAATCATGCCGCTCAGGGGGGCTGCAGGGGCTTGGGTGCACTTGCCCAAGCCTCCTGCAGCCTCCGGGGGGTGTGGGGAGCTCTGCGCAACCTTCGGCAGGGCTCCCCAGGTCAGGGAAAGTGAAAGTGGGGCGATCGCGCCTCGTCTCCACTAAACCGGAAGCGGAGCGCGATCTCTCCACTTTCCCTTCTGACAGAGCTGCAGGGACTGGGGTGCACCCTCCAGCCCCTGCAGCAGCTGTGCCTGGGTGTGGGGAGCCGGGCGTGAGCGCCTGCAGGGCTCCCCAGGTCAGGGAGTGGGGCGATCATGCCCCTGCCCCTTCCCCCTGCCGCCTCCCCTCCCTGCAAAGATTCACTGCGGGTTTCAAACTCCCTGAGAGTTTGAAAACCAGGTCTTAGCCCCTAGTAATGGGGCTCCGTTAGGTCTTAAATTCAGGAGACTGGATAACAGGCACCATGGAGAACACCAGTGCAGAGCTCTGCTCCAGCACCCCCCAGCAACCTGATACCAACACTGGGGGCAGAGATATTTGAGGTCTTGTTGAGAACTAGGGCCAAGGTCTGGAGTAGATGAGGTTGTAGACAGGTGACACGAGATTACAGAGTCAAGGTCTCTTTCCAAGGAAGTCAAAGTGGGAACTGGGGAGCAGCAAACAACGTCAGTTCCAACAGAGACTAGAGCAGTGATTTTCAACCCTTTTCATCTCACAGCACACTGGCAAGGCACCAATATTGCCAAGGCATGCCATCAATTTTTTGATCATTGCCAAGGCACATCATCAATTTTTTGATGATTGACAAGGCACACCATGCTGTTGGTAGGGGGCTCAAATCTCCCAATTGTCCTACTAATTAATGACTCCCCCCAAGTCTCAGAGCACACCTGTGAATCACCCATGGCACAGTGGTTGAAATACTGCTGGAGTAGATCCTTGGGCAACTGTACCTCCTGCACAGTCTAACCTAGAAGTACATACAATACACTCATGTTTAGTGAAAAGGAATCAACAGACAACCACTGCTGGTGGTGGCAAAGGTCACAGCGGGGCCTTTTCAGGAGCAGGATTTTTTGAGCTGCAGCAACAACATGAGACAAGCTGCTGGAACGACATCATCACAAGAATGAAAGTCTCAAGTTATGAATTTGGTCTCCCTACTCAGGCTGGCAAATGGATCTCTCACAACAGTAGCTATTTCCTGCCTTGGCTAGGTCCTTTACTGAGCAACCAGGTCTCCTTGCCTGTGTCTGCCTGTCTCTTCTGTGGCTCTTGGTTTGACCCCCCACTTCTGGCATTGTTCCTGACTACCAGATTGCTTCTGACTCTGACTCCTGGCTTCATTCCTTGGATTGTTTATTGGCCATTACTTCTTTCTTTTATGCCTTCACCCAGCCTGCTTATTAGCCCTGAATCCTGGCTTTGTTCCTTGTTTCTCAGTCCTGACTCCTAGATTGCCTCCTGGTCCTGAAGTTCTCTTCCATGGCCTGGTTCAGAGAGGCATGTGATTTTTCTGTAGTCACAAGTGGGTTGGAGCCATGAATGCTGTGAGTGAGAATCTCTGAAAATTCTTACAGTCAGGATATTTGTTTAGTTAGCAGAAGAAATAAATCACCTGTGTGATGTCTCCTCCCTCACTTCCTTCAAAGCCCTCTCCTGAACTCATATTTTCAATTAAGGCTTTCTCACAAACTCTAGTTGCCATGCCTTAGGGCACTAACAGCCCAATCCTATCCCCCTCTGCCCCACAAATCACAGCAAGGCATGTGCAGCATGCTATGGGAGCAACCAAACATCCCAGGAGAATAAGTAAAAATCATTTTTATCACCTCCCTGTAGGCCACCTGGCCTCCTTGGACAT
Source organism: Tiliqua scincoides (assembly GCF_035046505.1). Lineage (NCBI taxonomy): Eukaryota > Metazoa > Chordata > Lepidosauria > Squamata > Scincidae > Tiliqua > Tiliqua scincoides. The sequence continues at coordinate 241,327,801 of NC_089822.1, read as the reverse complement.
AAGCCAGCTCTTATGGGCTAATGGGGGGGGGGGTCTGGGTTAGAGAGGGAGGGATAGGATCTTACACTGAACGGCCCCAGGATCCTCCCCCAAATCACCTTGGCCATTTGCACTGGTGGCCACAGCCCGCCCAATAGCAGAGTGGCTGGTGCTCCACTGGCCTTAAAGTTGTGTGCATCATGAGATGTGCCACTGTAAACCCAGCATAGGACTGGGCAATAAGTGAATGTACATAAAATAATCACATATTCTTTCCCCACTTTCCCTGCCCCCCTACTCAGATGTTTCTCTTGTGTCTACTTTGAACATTTTGGACCTGGACCTGTCCTTTCATGTGCTTTTAAGTGTCTTCTGCCAACCTCCAGTGACCATACAATTCTACACTAACTGCAGTTCCCAAACCGTTTTTTATAAATTAATATTCATGATTAAAGCTAAATTTACCACAAGGAACATTTTATATAGTAAAGATACAGTAGTGCCTTATGGACTGTGATAAAATGGTGTTCCATCTTTATCATCCCCAGTAGGCCAGCCCTGCCTTTGAATAGAGCAGACAACTCTATGTTGGTATAGGTTTCAGGAGATATCCATGTACAACTAAGTAGCTACTGCCACCCTTGAGTCTTGAGATTCAGTATAGGTGTGTGCTGCTTAACAACCATTCACTTAACAATGGATCGCATATATGACGGTGGTCGAAGCACAATAAGGATGCTCTTAATGAGGCAATCGCATCTACCACAGCCTGCAGCAGAGTGTCTGTTTACACAACAGAGAGGCACTTAATGCAAAAAAGAGAATCTATCTCCAGTAGCCTGTGCAGCCAGCTAGTGTCTGGCAGGGAGTGTCTGTTCACACAGCAAAGGCAATAGATTGGACTGAATGTTCACTTAGGGTGCAATCCTGAAAATGAGTTTGGCCGGCACAAGTCCCTTACGCCAGCCCAGGAGAACATAAGAACATAAGAACATCCCCACTGGATCAGGCCATAGGCCCATCTAGTCCAGCTTCCTGTATCTCACAGCAGCCCCACCAAATGCCCCAGGGAGCACACCAGATAACAAGAGACCTGCATCCTGGTGCCCACCCTTGCATCTGACATAGCCCATTTCTAAAATCAGGAGGTTGCACATACGCATCATGGCTTGTAACCCGTAATGGATTTTTCCTCCAGAAACTTGTCCAATCCCCTTTTAAAGGCATCCGGGCCAGATGCCATCACCACATCCGGTGACAAGGAGTTCCACAGACTGAAGGGGCTATTTTATTATTTCAGAATATATTTTTTCAAGGTCTCATAGTACTCTACACTTCAATTAGGAGGTCGATGCATCTTTCTCTGCCTTCAAAGCATGGTGGAAAGTAGATATTTCAGCTTTTGAAGGACACACGCTCCTTCTGAGTCACTCCAGCCAACGCTGCTGAGATGAAAAGAGAGATGAAAAAGTCAAGGGCTGGAACAGACACGTATCTTCTCAGTCCCGTGCAGGTATGTCTCCTCTGCACTTGTTTTGCTTCCACAATGTGCACTGAAGAACTGCATGGGCTCTGCCAGCAGGGAGCTCACTTTGGGCACTGTCCTCCTCTCTTGTGACCCTCAGTGAACAGGATGGAAGCTGGATGGGAGGTAGTTAGCAAGTGAGATGAGTGGCGTACTCTCTCAGTGACTTGGCACGGTAAGAACTGCAGGCACCACAACATGCAATGGAAGTGGTCCCTCTGAGTCATTGTCAGAGCCATTCCAGGCAATGCGCAGGAGTGCTCTTGTGCGTTCCCATTGCTGCCCGGAATGGCTGTGCCAGTGAGTGGAAGGGGCTGCTTACATGGTGTGTTGTGGTGCCTGCAGTACTTATTTTGCCACTCTCCATAGCTATATAAGAACATAAGAAGAGCCCTACGCAGCAACTGTAACCCTGCAGATGTCCGATCTCATCTGATTTCGGAAGCTAAGCAGAATTAGGCCTGGTTAGTACTTGGATGGGAGACCGCCTGAGAATACCGGGTGCTGTAGGCTTATACCATAGTCTTTCGAGACTGAAGGTTGCCAACCAAGAAGAGCCCTGCTGGATCAGGCCAAAGGCCCATCTAGTCCAGCTTCCTGTATCTCACAGCGGCCCACCAAATGCTTCAGGGAACACACTAGACAACAGACACAGCCTACGTCCTGGTGCCCTGGAAACCTGGTGCATCTGGAAATCAGAGGCAGCCTACCTCTACCTTGCCCATACTTGCCATGACTTGTAAGTACCAAATTGAGCCCTCTTGCACCATTAACCAGCAACGGCTACGGCGTTTCTTTCTTAGATGCAAAGCTGTCATTGACATTCTCCTTCCTCTCACTAGTTCTGCTGCTTTCTGGCGTGAATAATCTGTGTCAAGAACGGTCACCAATTTTGGGCTGGATTCTTTGAACGGCGTAGCTAAGAGGTAGGAAGCGGAGCCAAGTATTCTAAACATTAGGAAGCACAGTTTTTAAAACTGAGCAGATTCCATTTGCAAGCACTCATTTGGTATCTAAAACCCTTCTAAGAAAACATGCCGTTCCCAGTAGTCACTTTGATATTTAACATTAATTCCCTGCTCTGAGTTGACATGGTCTCTTAGCAACTTCTTGCCCTTTGCCCCTTCCATTCTTGTTCCTGTTAGGGCATTTCCTTTCATTGCCAGCCACTCTCTCTCTCCCTTTCAAGACTCCTTTAGAGAAAAGATAATAAAATCTCTCTCCGTGTGTGCGGAAAGAGAGAGATGTGGGGAAATCAGATAGAAATCACTCTGTGTGCATATTTGTGATTAAAGTACTGGGGATTCAGCCATTCTGGGTTCTGGTTTCCAACTGTAACCATATATCGGTCAGGAGAAATGCTACATATACTGAAGACAATGAAAAAAAAATGCTAGCAGCCTCCAGAGGACCAGAGGCACGTATCACTGAATTCAGATACGTCCTTAATTCTGCAGAAGTGTGAAGGATGAAGGCCTTCAATGTGGGTTAAAAGAGCTGTCAGCACATGGAATTGGGCACAGCAATAGCACAGGGTGAATTAAGCCCACAAAGTTGCCATATAGGGGAATCTGATCTTCTTTTGATGCCGATGCTCCTTTTCTTCCACTTTTGACAGCACAAAGGAACCACTTGAAGACAAGTCTCTGGGAATATCCCCTGCTTGGTTAGCCCCTCCCACTCTTCACCCCAGTCAAGTAGACGTGGTGGGGCACACCAGACTCTGGCTATTTCTTGGTTCCCTGGGCTCATAAAGCTCCATAAAGGCTCCTGCTTAGCTCCAGAATACAGGAAGTGTAAAAGTAGTTTACAGCTGCCCTAATCCCTATTCTTTTCCAATTTTGAACAAAGAGCCCAAATGGAGTAATTGAGAATCTAGCTTGGGGAATGGGCTCTCTTTTCAATAGCGGAGCCGTAGATTGGCTAAACTGAACCTCCTCCCTATGACTCATTCATTCATAGCAAATATCTGAGGAGTGTTCAGAATTTTCAGATTTGCAATCCCATTTAGTTTTGAAAGTGAACCAGCGTTTGTACACGCAAACAGGGATGTGTATCAAATGCATGTGTACACAGGCACTCTATAAACGTTGCTTTGTCCAACAAATATTCTGTAGATCCAGCTAGAGCTGAGCCAATGTCTCATAAAATGTTTTGGTACGTGCAACCAGTTTGGTCGCTGAAACTCAAAATGACAACAAAACTTACAGTTTGAACAGGAAAGGGGTCTTGATTCAGTGTTCAAAAAACATTTCCTAGTTGGATTTTAGTCATTTGTTCATTCATAGTTTTTTGCCCTGCTATGTTCACTCTGGATCGGTGAACATGTTCACAGTTGATTAAATGGTGGTGCATGTCACGGAGAGGTGAAATTTTTCATGAATCATGCCCCTGTTTCAGTTCAGTCCTACAAACAACACAAATTTAAATATTCCAGCAAGTTGGCAAGCCTACGTTTTAAGATGCTTGTAATTTTAAGAAACTTGTTTAGCTTAGATCTAATAGGAGCTTTTCCTCACTATAATCATATTGGCCTGCATTTTAGGTTAATGGAGATGAATATTATTGCCAGATTTTGTTCTTTCCTTGCATGTAATCTAATGCCAGATGGTTTGGAAAGGTATTAAAACTCCTATGTGCATGACCTCCCAAAGGATTTTTATCATTAGAACCTCAGCATAATTTAAGGAAGTTTCTGTACTCAGCTCCTGATCATAAATCTTTCTAATGAGGCACTGCAGCCAAAAAAGCAAAATACTTTTGTTAATTTCAGTTGTTCCTTTTACATCAAATGAGAGAGAATTCACAAAAGCATAGACCCTTTTCCATAATATTACTGGAAAACAGTAATTAAACAAGCAGGTCAACAGTTCACCATATTGCCTGATCCACCTAAGACATTTTAGTACCTAATTTAGTACATGAACATCTCATCCGATGTTGTATCGCACTGTGCTTGGCTTTACATAACATTCAAACATGGCGTCACATGTATGGACCCTGATTTTATTTATTTTGCACTAGATACTCTGTACAGTGGGAGCAAAGGGAAATTGTAACCTAAAGACTTGCCTGAATTTCTCATTGTAACCTAAGGACTTGCCTACTTTGATAATGGTTGGCAACCTTCAGTCTCAAAAGACCATGGTATAAGCCTACAGCACCCGGTATTCCCGGGCGGTCTCCCATCCAAGTACTAACCAGACCTGACCCTGCTTAGCTTCTGAGATCAGACAAGATCGGGCATGTGCAGGGTAACAGTGGGTGTGGTACTCTCCAGGAAAATTGTACATCCCCTGGAAACCACAGCAAGAATCAGCACCACTTTATGGTTTCAACACAAAATCTACTGTAAAGATGAAGGGTGCAGATGACAAACCAGCATTAGCACTGTTGCTATTCTGGCCCTGTGGAGCTGCAAGATACATCATAGTCCCTGTTTCTTGCTGCAAAAGCGCAACAGCCAGAAGTTCACAGAAAACCTATCTGTCACAAAAAGGTTCTAGCATAAGTGGTGGTCTTAGCTACTGTAGCACCCAGGAGACTCTTCCAGGGGTTCCAAGCCCCCACCTGGAGGTGCCACTCCCTGTACCTGCTGCCTCCCCCTGGCGGTGTTCTGAGGGCCGAAGAGGCCATCACTTCCTGTTTTGGGCGGAAAACCAGAAAGTGGTGTTTAAAGATCCTCAGGAGGCCTTAGAAGGCCTTCTGAGGGCCAGGGAGGCCTTCCTCCAGGGGGAGGCACAGGTGCAGGCAGCATAGCACCAAGCCAAACTCAAAGAGATCAATGCAGGGGGAGCACCAAATACCACCCCTACCCCCTGCCACCCTTGAACACATGTTCCTCTAGATCTCCCCTCAGGTATGCCACTGCCTAAGAGCTTCCTCATTAGGATCTAATTTACAAATTTAATATTTAATTTGGCAAGTCGTTACTTAACACTATTATCTTAAAAAAAAAAAAATTTATAAGAATGACTTATGCTTTAACTTAATAAAAGCTGCCTTCCAAAGCTTTGAAATTTTGGATCTGAAATTTTGGCTCTGAAATTGTCACTGAATTTCAAAATTCAGATCCATGTCCATCCATGCAGGGGATGGACAGAGTGGATAGGGAGGTGCTCTTTACACTCTCACATAACACCAGAACCAGGGGACATCCACGAAAATTGAGTGTTGGGAGAGTTAGAACAGACAAAAGAAAATATTTCTTTACTCAGAGTGTGGTTGGTCTGTGGAACTCCTTGCCACAGGATGCGGTGATGGTGACTGACCTGGACACCTTTAAAAGGGGATTGGACAAGTTTCTGGAGGAAAAATCCATTACGGGATACAAGCCATGATGTGCATGCGCAACCTCCTGATTTTAGAAATGGGCTATGTCAGAACACCAGGTGCAAGGGGCCCTCCCAGGATGAGGTTATCTGGTGTGCTCCCTGGGGCATTTGGTGGGCCGCTGTGAGATACAGGAAGCTGGATTAGATGGGCCTATGGCCTGATCCAGTGGGGCTGTTCTTATGTTTTCAATATTTTCCATATTTTCAGCAGGTGTGCAGGATTTCATTTTGCCTTGAAAATGGTGGTTGTTCCATTGGTTTAGGATGGGGAAGCCTTTATGTTTTTAGTTTGGGGAGAATTTAAAATCGTGATAATGTACTCCTCATGGGAAGTGGTACATATGGTCAATCTTAAGTGATGGCATTTGTTGTTCCACCCACAGAAGCAGTTATGGGTGGGCTCTGAGGGCTACAGTGGGGAGGAAGAGCCAAGGAAGTTTCCTTACACAAACTTCCTTCCACTAATGAGAATCCAAACCAATTTGTCAAGGAACATAAATTACTTATTCACAGAATTATGAGACTCCAAGGTAACCAGAATTATATCCTGAATGTTTTTCTATAGCTAAGAAGCAACTTATTTTTAAAATGGTGGATTGTCAACATTATCCTTTAAGATCCAGTTGATCAGTTTATAGCCCAACAAATGTGTTGTTGTTCCCTAGATGTTTTCTCTTCAATGAAATGCTTTTATTTCAAGGGATATCACATTTTCAAAGCACTCAGATTGCAATGTATGGGAATGCAATTTTTCCCCCCCTCTGGCTAATGGAGCCATTACACCTGAGAGGGTTGTCTGGAATGTAGTTATGTGTGGCCACACAACTCCCCTTCGCTCTACTGGCTAAGAAGCATAGGTGAAGTGATTATACTTGAAGCACAAGTTTAGAGAAACACTGCAGAAATTTTAACAAAATCTAAAGACGTTTTGCAACAGCTGTTACCCTGCACATGCCCGATCCCGTCTGATCTTGGAAGCTAAGCAGAGTCAGGACTGGTTAGTACTTGGATGGGAGACTGCTTGGGAATACCGGGTGCTGTAGGCTTATATACCATAGTCTTTCAAGACTGAAGGTTGCCAACCACTATTTAATTTACTTAAAGAATGTATGCACCGCCTTTCAACTACACTCAAAGGCAATCAAAGGCCTTACGAAATAAAACAACAATCCAATTGTAGATAAAATAGTAAAACCTCAACATTAAAACAACAAAACACAACAGACTCCAATGGATCACAATTAAAATTACATTTCATTAATAAAGTGCCAGCCCCCGATATCAGTATTCAAAAGCTTCCCTAAATAAAAAGGTCTTAAAAGGTCTAAATACAAAGTCTTTAGAAGAATCTGCTTTCAAGGTGAAATTTACAAGAGGCTTCTCCTATAAAAAGTTGACTTCAATCAGTTTCAGCACCTTTATAAATGCCTTCTTTGCATAATAACTATAGTGAGTGTTAGGAGAAGGAATCACCAGCACCCTGGCTATTCCCCCCTATATGATTACCCGATCGGGGGCACCGGAGATCCAAGATGGCAATGCCTGGCTGAACCAGGAAGACGAGGCTGCAGGGGTGTTGTGACCCAGGTGAGTTTGTAAACCACTGCCCTAACTTTGTGTGTGATGAAATAGGTACTTCTCTATGGTTTTGATCGGAACCTACAGGACTTTCCAAGACTTGACTACTATAATGCATCGTAAATGGGACCACTGTAACAACTGCTGTTTTGAACAGGCCATGCTCCTGAATGGTTTTGCTTGCTCCTGGTCTGTTTTCAGGCACAGTTCAACATTTTCATACTAACCTTTGAAGTCTGTTACAGCATTGGCCCTGGGCACTCCAACGTGAGCCTGCTGCCTGTAACTGAGAATCTAATCCTATGCATGTCTACTCAGAAGAAAGTACCATTATAGTCAATAGAGCTTACTCCCAGGAAATTGTGGCTAGGACTGCAGGCTGAGACAGTCTTTCAAGGCCCTTCTCTGGGCACCATCCGGCCAACTGAGGTGACACAGGTGACGAATGGAAAGAAAATCTCAGCAGTGGCAGCCTACCTCTGTAATGTTTTATAAGACCAGGGAGGCTTGCATCAACTTTGATGTCCTTACTGTAACAAGCAAATTTTTTCTGCATGCTTTCTCTGTCCCAAGCTTTTAAAATTCTCCATGGAATTGATTGTGCTGCTATCTGCTGTTCTTTCTCTGCATTGTTCTACTCGTGTTCTGAGTTGTATCATTATAACTTGTCAGCCACCCTGAAAATAGTTTTATACTGAAGAAAGGCATATACATTCTTAAAATAGATCAATAAAATAAATATCCCACCACAACTGAAATGAGGGAGGAGCTCCTGTCTTCTGTCCAGTCAAGATAGCCACAACTCTGATCTAATTAGCTCCCCCCAGGGATGTGCCAATTCACCAAAGCGAGACTCGAGTCGAGTTCTGAGTCTCTGCCCCCTTTGACTCTACTCATGCACAAGTCTTAATGGATAGCATTTGGGACTCAGCCAGAGCCTTTTTGGGACACTCTCTAACTCGAGTCAGAGTCTTTTCGATAAACAAGTCAGGTGTGGCTCCAAATTAAAAATGGAGCTGCTGGCAATATGTGTGTGTGTCAGAGTTCTCACTCCCCAGATGTCCCCATATCATCTGCAAACAAAAGCTCTGTTGTTCTTTGAGTGAGTGCAGCAGTGCCGTAAGCCCCAATCAGTTCCCTATGAAACCGCATTTCCAAGGTTCAATTTGTTTCCGAGAAAACCTCCCGAGTCCGATTCATTTCTGGTTTCAAAACGTGTGACTCGAGTTTGCATGAGTCGGGCAAAATGTGTGTTTGGCGACTTGAGTACGAGTCTTACGAGTCACCCATCTCTGATAGTTTTTATTAATTATTTATTATTTTATATATAAAATAAGCTTATGCTTTGAAGGAACTCTATAAGCTGCCATGGGCATCTGCTTCAACACGGGAAAGGCAGGATATAATTTTTTTAAATAAATAAATAAAACCAGGATGGGAAGAATTCAGGAGAAGCTTGACAGGCACAACTGTCTGTGCCTCTTTCATTGATTCAATACTTTGTTTTCTCCCATTCTTGTGACCCTCCACTTAACTCAAATGTCAACATGGTACTCATAGCCCACTTATTTCAAGAAGCAATCCTCAGACTCCTGTATAAAGATCCTATTCACTTGTTTTCATATGCTAATGTCCCAAGGTTTTTATTTGTTGCTCTTAACCCCTTTTTTTGGCTTTTCAGTTAGGATGGATTCATACAAATTCAACTGGGTTTTCTTTTCCCAGTTAGTTCTGGATAAATACATACTCTCATATACATACTCTCATATACATTCTGGGCTTTTCTATATTGGAAAAGTCTGCAAAAACCAAATGGTCAAAAATAGATGTTACTGGATCCCCTTCCCCCCCCCACTGAACCATTCATAAGACAGATGGGGGGGGGGGGTTTGAAAGGAATAAGACATGCAACTATATTCTGATACGATCCAATTCTATATACACTTTCATGGGAGCAAGGCCCTTGAACACAATGGGACTTACTTGTGAGAAGACATGCATAGAATTGCACAGTGCGGCTCATATAAATAACCCACAGCTGAATTATTTATGTGTATGTGTGTGTCATTACTGTGGCACAGAAGGTGGAAGGTCAACTTTTAAACTGCATATACAGCTGAATGAATGTAGGATTTACATTCAAGTTACACACATGGGAAATGCAAATATGTATTTATTTCTCAAGCACAGAGGACATGCATTGCATGCAGAAGGTGCTGCACACAGGTTCAACCTTTGACATCTCCAGGTGGGGCTGGGAAAGACCCCCAATTTAAGCCTTGGAAAGTCACTGACTGCCATACAATAATGAACAAGATGCCTCAATGTAAGCAGCATCTTATGAGTTTTCAATTTCAGGTTTGGAGATATTTAACCATTTTAATCTTCTTATTGATGCCTAATGGGGAAGAAAAAAAAAAAAACAGAACCCCATTACATTGTTTGTAAAAGAGGAGATGCCTCATTGACACTCTGATTCTAACCATGTTTACTTAGGAGTTCCTTTTCATTCATCAAGACTGAATGTCAAGTAGAAGTGCACTAAATTGCTACCACAATTTGCTTCAGTCTGTCTTTATTTCCCTTTTGATTTGCTTTTCTGAAACTTGTGATAAGCTCTCCCCTTTTCCCCACCCCCAAAAAGACTTAGGCTGCAATCCTATCCACATTTTCCTGGGAGTAAGCTACATTGACTATATGGGACTTACTTCTTAGTAGACAGGCATAGGATTTGGCTCTTAGACCACAATCCTACGCACACTTACCTGGGAATAATCCCCATTGACTATAATGGGACTTGCTTATGAGTAGACATGCATAGGATTGGGCTCTTAGAGCCTAATCCTATGTATATCCACTCAGAAGTAAGTCTCTTTATAATTAAAAGGGACTCTCAGCTAAGTGTAGGTAGGATTACTGCCTTTAAAACTCTATTCAGTGGTTTATCTCCATGGCGACGACATCCCTATGCTTACATGCATTCTCAATCTTGCATACATTACAGCACACCCCCCCCCAAAGCCTGTACCCCATGCATACAGCATCTGTTTGCATGAACAAACCCTGTACCTAGTGAGAGATTCTTCCCATTAACAGGAGTGCTGAACATCCAGCCTTCCCAATCACAGGGAGAATCTCTTGTCAAGGACAGCTTTGTCCATGCAGACAAATGCTATATGCATGGGGTGTAGGCTTTGACAGTGTATTAAATAATAATAATTAACATGAAGGCTGGGCTTGTTGGCACCTTGTCCCTGCCCCTCCCTGACCACATGTTTTTTCTCCTCATGGAGATGAACAACTGAACAGAACTCAGAGTAAAAGTTCTCTAAGAACATAAGAAGAGCCCCGCTGGATCAGGCCTAAGGCCCATCTTGTCCAGCTTCCTGTATCTCACAGTGGCCCACCAAATGCCCCAGGGAGCACACAAGACAACAGACACAACCTGTGTCCCAGTGCCCTCCTCTGCATCTGGCAATCAGAGGCAGCCTGCCTCTAGAACCAAGAGCTTGCACATATCTACTATGCCTTGTAACCTGTAATGATTTTTTCCTCCAGAAATTTGTCCAATCCCCTCTTAAAGGCATCCAGGCAAGATGCCATCCCTCTTCGTTATAATTTCCTCTGTATACCTATCTTTCCATGTCTATGTGTACATCTACCTCCTGAAAATTCCCCCTTAAACCAAAGCAGATTTACAAACATCTCTCCATCTGAGCCATTTAGTTATTTGATTTTTCTCTGTAAACCGCTTTGTGAACTTTTAGTTGAAAAGCAGTATATAAATACTGTTAATAAATAATAATAATAATAATAATAATAATAATAATAATAATAATAATAATAATAATAATGATTATGTGTAGCCAGATATGCTGAGATCAAAAAGAGGAAAATTGAAACGCCTGGGTGCATTGCGAAGGGGATTTCTATCAGACATAGAACCATACTAGTACCCTTGCTAAAAGTTTCAGGACACAATCCTAACCAGGTCTACTCAGAAGTAAGTTCTATTTTGTTCAATGGGGCTTACTCTCAGGAAAGTGTGGTTAGGATTGCAGCCTCACAGCCCAATCCTATCCACACTTTCCTGGGAGTAAGCCCCATTGACTTTAATGGAACTTACTTCTGTGTATACATGCATAGGATTGGGCTGTCAGTTGGTTAAAAAAAAATACAAAATAGTTTCTAACCGCACAAATGGGGAACTTAAGAACAGAGATTAAAAGAATGGAGCCTGTTTAGAATAAAGCACTGCAGGAGAGGGTCCGACACTAGCCTCATAAGCCACACATCACATGTTCTTAATAATTGGTTGTTACATTTTCTTATTTTTTTAAAAAAAAAAAAAAAAGATTAAATTTCCCTGCAGCAAACAGACTGAGCCTCTTGTTTATCCCCCTTTTTACCCTCTCTAATCCTAAAGCTAGAACAGAAGACAGAACAAAACAAACCAGAGCCATTTGCTTTGTTGCGGCTTAAGTGGACTTAGACCTAGCAGAGCTGAGTTCAAATCCCCAACCAGGCATAAAACTTACTGGATGATCTTGGACCAGTCAGTGTAACTCTTAACTCGCAAGTTAATGTGGGGGAAAAAAGACTGTTATGTATGCTGCCTTGAGCTTTTTGAAGAGAGAGAGAGAGGCAGGAATAAAAATGCCATGTAATAACAAGCAACAGAAAGGATCTGAAGTGCCGAATGACATCAGTACATTGTTAGTCTGAGCATGATATCAATTAATATGTGTCAATGTTATTTGCTCCGAGTTTCTGGGAAGGTGTCTGGGGACCCACATCCATGATCTACTTTCCTCTCATATAGTGCTAGGTTGAGCATATTCTGTTTTCACTCAGTCATGTCCAGCATGACTCCTAGGCCATCATCAGTACTAATCATTTGGCTCTTAGCAACACAACACAAATTTAAGGAAGTGGGGGGAAATGACTTAAGAGATGCTTCCCATCATCTGGGAAAGATGTATGTGAAAGATTTTACCTTGCACTTGCTGTATAAACTATTTAACTTGCGATGAGAAGTCTTATGAAAGATATGTATAAAAGAACGTACAGGGAATAAGTTGTGCAAGGCAAATATCAATAGATAAAGGGAACTCACTGTGGAGCGAACTGCTATATAAATCAATATAATCCTAGCTCCAAGCTTCATCATATTCAGTGGTTCCCAAATCGTGGGTCGGAAACCACTAGTGGGGTTTGACCTGATTTTTAGTGGGTCACCAAAGGGTGAGGGAAAGATCAGATAACTAATTGTCTCAAGCCCTGAGGTTATTCAAAAATCAGATACTGTAGCTGCTAATTACTTTGCAAAGAGCTCAGCTTCTGTCATTTCCAAACATGTGTAAATAAAGGGAGAGAAATGCTTGAGGGTCTTTTCTTCTGGTTATTACTACTTATAAATAAATATTATTTCTTTCTAGATACTTTTTTTTAAAAGTCTGGTAAACCTGGGTGGGTCCTGATAGAGTGTCGTTTAAAAAAGTCCTGGTGCTAAAAAATTTGGGAACCACTGATATAGGTAATACAGTCAAACTCAGAATGTTGGCAAGGATATAAACTACCAGATTCCTATATACAGTATATATGTGGTGAAACTGTGTGAGAGTTGCAACATTTTGGAGTAACACCTTTACTAAAATTCCTAAAATTATTAAGCCATTTCTTCCAGCCTTGTCTTGCATTATTACTGTTGATGAACCAAAGAAGTAGCTTTTATACAAAGATTTGATAATGGGTTTATTGGTAAGTGTCCAAAAGGTTATCGCACAATGCTGAAAGGTCACAGACAACTTTTCCTTCAATTCTTGTTACCAGAGAGGGTGGCAGATCGCTCGACCAGCGAAATTAATATAGCAAGTACAGTCTGCTCCAGACTCTTTTATACTGTGTGGTTTCTATTCATCACATTCGTAAACAGAGAGGATTCAAAACAGTCTCCACCGATGAGCCACAGGACATATTGGCAAGCTGTTCAGGCTAATCCTTTTTGGATTTATAAAGCTTTACACTCCAGTGCCCACTGTGTACTCCTCTGTGTCACTTCTTGAGTGTTTATGCCCTCTTGCCTGTCAGCCGTCAACATCTGGTGTGATTATTGCTGAATGCATTCATTATTATTATTTCTTGATGATGACATGTCTTGTCTTACTTGGTATTGAAAAACCATAAAGCTTTATGAAGAAAGATTTTTTTAAAAAATAAATAAATGTATATAAGAATGCTGAGGTTGCTTTTCATTTTTAGTTATTCTCTCAGACTAACATTGACTAAGGCTTCATATGCACAGTGGTTGGCATGGATTACTCCCATTGCACCAAAGACCTGGAAGATCCAGGTTCAAATCCCCACTGAGTCATTAAGTTTCCTTGGTAAATTGGGGCCTGTCATGACCTCTCAGCCTCACCTACCTCACAGGGTTATTGTGAGGACAAAAGGAAGGAAGGAATCATGTACAAGGAACCTGAGCTCCTTGGAGGAAAGGCAGTATAAAAATGTAAAAATATAGAGAGGTACACAACTGCTTCAGCAGTGATTGTGTTAACCTGCCCTTAGGTTTATTTATTTATTTATACAGGTATTTATATACCGCCTTTCTTTGGTCTTCAGATTTCTCCTCAGACTTTAATCCAAGGCGGTTTACATAGGCAGGCTGTTCTAAACCCTGGTAGGGATTTTTACAATTGACTAGTTCTAGTCTTTCATAGAACTCCTCATTCCAGCTGGATTCCTTCCTGGTCTGGCCTCTCCCTGGCCCTTCGCCTCCTACGCTCCACTTGACAACAACTCCTCTCTGCCACAGAGGGTCAGCTCATCAGTATATCAGCATGTTGTCAGTTCTCAGGTACTTCCGGTTGTTTCGAACTGGCAGCCTCAGATCCTCAGGCATACAAGGCGGCAGCTCTACCAACTGAGCCAGACCTCTGAATTTGCAGACAACCATTTTCCACATGATATTTTGCCACGTGCCCATTTTGCAAGCAGATTATCTATTACATCATGCTAAATGGTGAAAAGAGTTTTGCCCACACACCAACCAGTCAATACATGCAGCAAAGTTTGAGTTAAAACTGGGCCACGTTTATTGAAATCAATGCCATCAATTAATGCAAGATGCTGTAAACTCTACAGTGGGTCCTATCTTCCACTATTCTTCCCTCTGTTAGTATGGGCACCTATCTCGGAGGAGCAGCATGTGTCTGTCTATTCCTCCATTGGGTAGTCTTACCCTTATTCAAAACTGCAGATTACATTGCTGACAATCGCAGCTTCTCTAGGTCAACCCCCAAAGGAGTCAAAAGTCTTTGAGGACAACTTTGCAATCCAAGCCCAAGGGGTTACCGGGCTGCATCCCTGAGCCAGAAAGACTTTTGATATTGGTTCTGGTCCCCCCTTTGTTTACCTCAGGGTACGTACCAAACCCCTGTTCCTACTCCGTCTCACATTATTATTATTAACAGTATTTATATACCGCTTTTCAACTACAAGTTCACAAAGCGGTTTACAGAGAAAAATCAAATAACTAAATGGCTCCCTGTCCCAAAAGGGCTCACAATCTAAAAAGATGCAAATGAATACCAGCAGACAGCCACTAGAACAGACACTGCTGGGGTGAGGTGGGCCAGTTACTCTCCCCCTGCTAAAAAAAGGAGCACCCACTTGAAAAAGTGCCTCTTACCCAATTAGCAGGGGTTCCTGCTTATCCCTGCCAGTTTTGACAGACCTAGTTAATCATGCCATCCCTTTAGAACAGTCTGGAGAAGGTGACAAAACTTCTCACCAAAAGCCAATATAAAGTGAGGCAAAAAATTCCTACCTGACTCCAGAAGGCTATCCAGCTATCCAGACTATTCCAATGGGTGGGTGGGTGGGGTTGCTGAAGGGCTCACCAGGGTCTGCCCCAAACCACACTAATACCCAATCAGGTGCCACAATTCTTCCACCCTGCCTCATGTGAGGGAGGGATGGAGCAAAGGTGCCCCTGTCTTCACAGTGGCGGTGGATGGGCAGTATTACCACACATTTACACCTGAAGTAGCATGAGAGGGCAAATGTTTCCTCAACATTTAGAACAATGCGAGAAAGCACCAGCTTATACGACAATTGTGTGTACGCTATCTCTGTTCAGCTATCATCTTGTACATGGTCAGATGTAATCACCCACTGTGTCATAAAACCCTAGCACCATCCCATTCACATACCCACTTCTCAGTTCATATCTTGTCCTAGAGACAAGATACGCCAGTGAACAAGGGTGTGTTCCAGACACTGAGCCCAAGTCATGAATTGAGTCGTGAGTTGGTGACCCCATGATGTGACTCACAAGTCATGGTACATGCCTGTCATGACTCTACGTGAGCAAAATTTAGAGTCATTTCAAGTCAAGTCTCAAGTCATTTTGAGAAACAAGTTGAGTCGTGAGTCAAGGGCTTCCCTGAGCAAAACCTCTCAGCCCCAAACCCCCAAAAGTTAAGCTTTTCTCCTTCCCTCAACCCCCCAGCCCCCACCTCCTTGAATCTACCCTCTTACCATGTCTGCTGCTGTCCTTCAGCATGCCTGTTTCCAGATCACCCAGAAGGTCTTTGGTGCAATGTGGAAGCAGTGAAAAAAATTAAGCTGGAATACACACACACACAAAAGAGAGTCAGGACTTGAGTTATTTCAAGTCCCAACTCAAGTCAGGTTCTGTGACATCCAAGACTTGAGTCAACTCGAGTCATTTTTGTGTGACTCAAGTCAAGTCACCCTGAGCTGAGTGTCCATCCATGTATTACACATCCTGGAACTGCTTGTTGGGAGTCTGCTGTCACCCAATCTAGAAGTGGTCTAGAGTTGTGCAACAATATCTGAGTTCATTGTACCTGTGAAGCTCACATATCAGTCCCAAAGGTGGGATGGGAATAAAGACTACAGCTTCTCATTAAGCAAATTACACTGCCACATTATTATGCATGACATTTTTGGCACAGTAAGGGGCTTACTTTAATAATTCTGGTGGCCTCTGCATTTCCTTTATTCCTCTAGTTAGCTATTGACAATCTCTTGGCGAGGGTTGCTAAGTAACACCTGACAAACTTCTATACCTCTGTTACATGTGTAAACTGTTAACTGTGAATTCATTACTGCTACCACATAAAAGCAATAGGCATAGCAAATAAGTAACTTCCACTGACACATGCAGAACGCTGTCAAAGTCCATTCAGCTAACTATGTTTTTATCCCTCCAAAGAGCTTGAGATGGTTGTCCATAATGTGGCCACCTTTTATTTGCGGCTCTCAAATACCTGAAGTTTATCATATATGGCTCTTAAGTTAAAACAGATTTGGCCACCTCTGCTGTATTGTAGCCTGGCTACCTGGTACACAATTGTTAACATTTGTTAGGGAAAAAATACCTTTGCTTTCCCTAAAGGACTGGTTCAAACATGGACATTTATTGGTGACTAAAGCAAGGGTCTCAAACTATGGCCTAGGGGCCATATCCAGCCCACCACAAGATTTTATCCACTCCAAAACCACATTTTTTGTCAGAATATTTTCTAATGTTTGACATTTTTACTCATTATATATGCAGGTCCAGTCTATTTATACATGGATTTTTTATACACGGATTTGACTCAACATGAATGGCCCCTGCAAATGAGAAAGAATGTGCTGATCCCTGGAGAAGGGGAAAAATGCATCCCTTTAAAATCAGTTTTAAAAACTGAACAGTCCTTTAACAACAGCCTCCTTAATGAGAGAGAGGGAGGGCAACAGGCTAACAATCCATCAACCCTTCTCTCTCCTTCGGACCCCTCCCTTCCCCCAGCACGTGAAAGAAATGTGATCATTTTGCATTGGTAAAAGGAGGAGCTGAGTGAAGTGCTGATGGATTGTCTTCTTAATGACTCTGATCTTAGAGTCAAAAGGTCAGCAAGGCTGTTTTTCAATCACTGGAGCAAAGAAACTTTGTTTTTCAAATTGATTTGCTATAGTGTGTTTTTTTTTTTAATACACATGAGTGCTTGGAACAGAACCCACGCAAATAATTAGTCTCAACCTGTATATTATTTCTCAATTTAAGTACACCATTGTTTCTTTTTAATAGTCATATTTCTCTTTTGTTCTGAATGATAGCATGATTAGAAAAAAAAGATCCAAGTAAAACTTATTCAGTCATTTAAATCGCATTCATTCATTTATAAAGCTGACATTTTTTGGCCCGTGAAAATGTGCAAAATATATGATGTGGCTGAAACATTTGGAGACCCCTGGACCAAAACATCCATACGTGACTGAATGGGTCATATATTTTTTATCTAAACACCACAGACAGTGGCATAGCTACAGAGGGGCGGAGTGATAAGTACTGCAGATTCCGCAATGCACCGTGTAAGTGGCCCCTCCCACTTCCTATTGGAGGCATGCTTGCGTGTTGCCGTCACTGCTGGGTATGGCTCTGATGACAAGGAGGAGGGGCTACTTATACAGCTTGTTGCAGTACCTACAGTACTTACTGCACCACCCTTTCCGTAGCTATGCCACTGACCACAGATGAATTGTCATACCACTGCCGACACACTGCTTTTCAATAGAGTGCTCACATTCAACAGCCAGTCATCAGAAGTATTTTAAACCAGTGTAGAAAAATCAAGTTAAAAGCATAATGATTTTGGCCACAACATACTATGCCCTGACTTGCACTGCAGCTGGGGATTTTTTTTGAGCTAAATATAGTATCCCACAAAACCTGACTATGATGTTCGTTAGCTAAAGAACATCATTAGCACCAGCTACAGTCCTTTGGACAAATGTTTCATAACATTTTCCACTCAACCGTTGCACTGCCACACCTTCTCCTCCACCCCACCAGGATTCTGTGTGTTTATGTTTGGATTTGCTAGTCTCATTTTGTGCACATCCATTCATCTCATCTCTGATTGTCATAGGAAGAACTTTGCTATCTTTCTCATTTAGCACAGTTTGTTAACATAAATTGTTCTGCAGCCCATTCCTACCTAAACCCCTACATGGTGAGTCACTGGCGCCGGTGTGGTTTCCACTGCAACCAGATGGGGGATTTTGGGCTGCTGGAGATCTTCTCAGGGGAAGGAGATATTTATCCCCTTGCCCCAGCAGCTGCAGCAACCATCTCAATCACAGGCGCAAGTCCATGTCGCTGCATGCAGGCAGATCAGGCCTGAGAAGGGGTTTGGGATTTGGCATGTGCTGCCGCTGTCAATCCCACTTCCTCCCATTTCTGATCTGCCCTCCTCCCACTCCAACACCACAAACGCCCTCCTGTTCTGCCCACCGCACACTGTTCAACCTCCCCACTCCCTCCCAACCACTGCACAGGCTTACCTGCTCTGGTGGATGTTCAGTGACTCACCAGTGTGCAGGAGGCTGCTGCGACATCCACACCAGTGGGTCCACTGCACTAATCGGTGGAAGCTGCTTTACGACAGCCATAAAGCAGCCTCCACTGGCACAATTCTAGTTATGCTGGAAAGGGATAGAATTGGGCCACTGAGCAAGTTTTTCTGAAGTGTAACAACAGTAATTATACCCCCTAGGATTCTGCTCTCAATGTTATTTGATAGAATATAGATGTGGTATGTAATAAGCCAGAAAAATATATATTTACTGGTTTTCTCATCAGTGGACAATACAGAAGGTTTTGAGTTCACATCACAATAGCTTTAGCACCAAAATTGCAAAAAAAAAAAAGGAAGAAAAAGGAACTTTTCTTGGCCATGCAAGGTCATTATGAGCAATTTTCCATTCAGAGGGCCATAAACACCCTCTCTTTGATGGAATGCTGGGTAAAAGCTGTTGGCAGTCTATCATGAGTCCGTGAATTTGGGGGGAAGTGATGGGTCCCCTCCTGCATTTTTCCATTTGTATATTTGCAAAATGTGTAGCCTGCTTATGCTGTAAACTCTAAATGCTTTGCAATGAAGAGGGCTCATTGTACTCATATGAAAATAAGGTCTATCTGAGACATGACAAGTTTTACTTTGAAACCTTCAGCCCAATCCTATCCAATTTTCCAGAACCAATGCAGCCAACAGGTGGGGGAGTAGTCATGGATGCCTCTTTAGGGTTGCATTGTAGCTGCAGCTGCACTGGAAAGTTGGTTAGGATTGGGCTGGGCTGCTTGAGTCTTGCCAAAGTCTAGTGACAAGAGGGTAAGAGGTTCAGTCAAGGAGTGGGCAGAAAGGAAGTGGCAAGCTGTGTCCCAACTCATACAATTTGTGGTGAGGGTGGGGATGACACAAGAGTATGCGGCTCCTCACTTGTGAGATCTCCAGCAGTGCAAGGTTCACATTCAAGCACATTCAGGGTCACTTCACATAGGATAATAATATAATATAATAATATACAGTATTTATATACTGCCTTTCTTGGTCTTTATTCAAGACTTTATTCAAGGCGGTTTACATAGGCAGGCTTATTAAATCCACGCAGGGATTTTTACAAATTGAAAGAAGGTTCTTTCTTTCAAGAACCACTACATTCAAGGTGTTACACTCCGATCTGGTTTAACATTCTGGCCTCCATCCTCCCACGCTCCGAGCAGATGGAACAGCTCAGCTGCAGCTTGCCAGCTGCTTCAAGGTCGCACGGTGCCGGTGGCCTCGAACTGGCGACCTTGTGGATGTTAATCTTCAGGCAAATGGAGGCTCTACCCTCTAGACCAGACCTCCTGCCCCATAGGATGGAACCTGCATGTGGTTCCATCCTATGGGCCTCCTGCCCCATAGGATGGAACCTGCATGTGATCTGCTAGTGCCCAAGCCATTTGCAGGCTCACTGCTGAACCACATTTACATGGCGGTGCTATTCCACACAGCTACCACCAGTTCCAAAGGGTCTCAAAGAAGTGCCACTATTATAACAGAGATGTTGCTGGCTGTGTGTTTACACCGGAGACATGAACATACCAATCTGCAGAACCCAATCACAGAAACTGCAGAACCCCAACACCAAATTGAGAACCCACTAATTCCCAAATGTGCTCAGGTATGTGGAGTACCGGTTGGCACTCCCACAGTTACATGAAGTTCATTATTATAGGTGAGCTGGCCATAGGTGTACATCTAACTCTATATTTTGAGTTCTGTAGTATAGGAAGAATCTTTCACATGCTCCACTTAGAGAACCTATGTCCACTTTCAGCTAATTAGCTCCCCTGTGCTCCCCAACAATGGCCCTAATTCTGCACTGCTGGACCCCACCACCAGGGTAGCTTGCCTGTTCAAACTTCAGAGGTCCTTCTTCCTCCCCTCTCCTGCCAGCAGCATTTCCAGCCACCATAGTAACAACTTGGTCCTCAGCAGGTAGGGGGAGTGGCAATCTCCAGTGTCTCCTGCAGTCTCCGTTCCAGCAATACTCAGAAGTCAGTTAGCTCATCTGTCTATTAGTCAGTTAGTTCATGGGTCCGTCAGCAGATTCAGTAGTACATCAGCCAGTCCATTAGTTCCTCAGTCCATTAATCCATCAGTTCTCTCTCCTCCAAGCTCCTTCCTTCTGCTCTCTCAATCTCTCCGAACTACTTCCTTCTACCTGCCAGAGGCAGGGTGCGATCAAGGGAGCTATGTGATCCCCAGGATCGCATTGCTAAGGGGGGGCAAAGGGACTGGCATGCACTTCTGCTGCAGGCTCCTGGGGTTGCAGGAAGCCCTGTGCGGCCCTCCACAGGGCTCCCCAACCTTCAGAAAGTGAAAGGGGAGCGATTGCACTGTGCCTCTGGTTTGCAATCGCAAACCTTCCCCCTGCTCCCGTGCCTTAAGGGGGCAGAGTCCAGGGCCCACAGGCTGGGGCATCAGGATGCCCCAGTTTGAGAAGCCCTGGGTTAACCCTATGCTTGCTCTCAGATCAAGGGGCCACTGTTGACACCACACCCTATCTCCTCTCCTATCTCCTCTGTTGACACCACACCCTAAGATCCAAATGGGATCTTTTGCATTTCCATGACAGACAGCTACCTACATACCCTACACTTGTACGAAAGAAATGTGTTGATAAATTGATTCAGATGAAATAATGCTAAGCTTTAGCACAAAGAAACGTTTCTTATTGCATCTTCTAACATTTCTATAGCAAATTCTACTCATTACAAAAGTGGTGATACATCCAGGGATCAACCTCCAAATAAACACTTTTTCTTCAAGAAATCAGAGAGTGGTTTGAAAGGTTTACCAATCTGTAGAACACATGCTGGTGATCTCAGCAAATCCTGTCATTTTCCAAAGATCTGATAGCCATGGAAATAACATGTTGATTATAGAGGGAAAATTGGCCTTGCAAGGTTCTAACCGTTAAAATAACACATAGTTGAAAGTTCAAGAGAGACAAATCACCATTTTAGCCTGATTGTTCTAACCACAAATGACCAATCCTTTAACTTTCTCTTTTCTTTTTCCCCAAATTTTTCATTGACTGATGAGTTACAGGCTGATCCAACAATTTAACATTTTGCATTTGGTTAGGCTGGAATAGAGAAATGGGGAGGGGAAAGTCCTACAAATGCCTTCATGTGTTAACTGAAAACATGAGTTTTTTTCCAATAGAGTTTTTCAAATATAAAGTAACATTTGAATCTTTGGTTCAAATGGTTCAACTTTGTGCACAATCCACTGTCACATTGGTGCAGTTGCATCTTGAGCTTAATGACTTCCTTCCAAGTTTCTTCCAAGTTCCTGTGTGTTATTCTCAATTTGACTCTAAACTAAAGTGAGGAATTGGTTTATAGAGGGGACGCTGCTGTGCTGGTTGTAAACAGTGCTTGCATCTGAGGAGAATTTGCCCACGTATCTGAAACATCAAGCCTATTATTACTGTGGGAAGGGGGGAGAGAATAATGTTTCTCCTCTCATCTTATACTGAGAAGAGCCCAAACTAAACAAATACCTATAAGAACTTCAAAATGTTGGCCTGTGCCATTAATCTCTATTCAGTATAAACAAACTCCTACGAGGTTCTAAAGTCCCGTTCATGTAAAAGCATTTTTTCCAGTCAGGTTGTGTATATTACAAGACACAGAGTTCAGAGGGCAGCAGACGTTGAGTCAGTTTATGTACAATATTTTACCTTTTTTCAAGGGCACTCGATCTTTTAAAACATATATATGGACTACAGCATAAACACAA
The DNA here is from genome assembly GCF_035046505.1 of Tiliqua scincoides. Lineage (NCBI taxonomy): Eukaryota > Metazoa > Chordata > Lepidosauria > Squamata > Scincidae > Tiliqua > Tiliqua scincoides. The sequence goes on along the minus strand of NC_089822.1, from coordinate 241,305,233 downwards.
CACAGCACTAAAAACAATTTGAAATGCTTAATTTCCTTTCTGCTGCTGCCTCAGTCTTGTTTGGTTGTAGGCCTTGTATTTACATATTTCATTATGCAAATGGATATTTCTCTTTCTCTGGGAATAGGCTGTATTGCCCTGAGTAATAAAGCAGTCAAACATTAATACATCTTTGGTTGTACAACTGTATATATTATTAAACTTATGCGCTGCTTTACTTTGGCTATACATTGTGGTTTCTTTAATGGAGTTGCACTAGCAGCCAGACGGAGTGCAAATTAACTCTAATAGTAACGTAGCCGAGTTTAATTTTGAGTTTTTTAGCACGATTCTCAGGATGCTTTACCTACATTTTCCTCATGCAAATTTCAGAACTGCACATGATTTATTCATTTTTTTATCTGAGCCACACAAATGAGAAAATATAATTTCTGATGAATAGGGAGCTTCCCATAGCTAAACAAAACATTGAAGATTTAAATCAAGAAGTTCCTATGCACTGCTTTGTCATACCCTCCGCCAGGGTGCCCTGAATGGATATAACTTAGGCATGCAAATAGCAAAGGAGTAGGGACAAGTGTTCCCTGTAAAAAATTACACAGAGACTGTGCAGAGCCCAAGCTTTGCTATGTGTGGGCAGCTTCATAGCACTTTGCGATGATGTCATCATCATGCTCCACAGTGCCGTAAAGGATGCTGTGTGGGGTTCCAATTCAAGTTGTAGGGCTGCATAGCTTAGAGCAGGGGTGTCCAAACTTTTTGGCAGGAGGGCCACATCATCTCTCTGACACTGTGTCAGTGGCCGGGGGGGGGATTTACATTTCAAATATGAATAAATTTACATAAATGAATATATTAGAGATGGAACTTATATGAATGAACTCATTTTACTGAGCTTATTTATAATACACATGAGATCCAGAAAAGGGGGGTTGAGGATGGGCAGGGCCCCTGCTCTCCTGTGAGTGCTTAACCTTTTCCTCGAAATCTTCAAAGAGCAGTCGCCTTGGGCCAGCGAGGGCTCCATCGGGCCAGTGCCCACTGGAGATGGGGGGCTCCCTGGCGGGCTGCAAGTGGCCCCGGGGGCTGGGGTTTGGGCAGTCCTGGCTTAGAGGGAACAGTGATAGGGACAGGAGGGGCTTGAGGGTTTGGAGCCCTGATGGTTAACTAATTACAATTTTTTTTAAGAAACCACCCCCCCCCCCTCCAAATGCCACAGATCAAGGGCTGCATGTGTATGTGGCTGCTTTCATACTACAGTGGCAGCAAAGCAGAAATCCTGAGTGGCTGGGCATGCTTGCTCTTGGGCCTTCAGCCTGAGACTTTAAGGAGAGAAAGAGCCTCAGGGGGCACGCTTCCTCAAGTTTGATCCTCTAAGCTGCTGGAGCAGTGCTTCTGGAAGCCAGGGTGGGGAGGGGAGTTGATAAAGGGCATCCTGCTCCTGCAAAGACACCAGTGGGGTGTATGAACAGGCAAGCATTCCAGTGGGGTGTTTAATGACCAGAAGCTGAAAAGCAGGAGGAGGAGGAGCCAAACAGCTAAAAGTAATTTGCATAAGGAGTGGGACTTTGGGTGGGGAAAGGGAAAATGAAAGGGAGAAAGTGATTAAGAAGCGGATGATTAGAGAAGGGACAGAAGAAAGAACATGAAGAGGAATCCCAGGTGGGAGTAGGGAGAGAGATATGGGGAGGTGAATGGTGGATTTGGTGTAGGGTACCCAACTCTTTAGTCTCCAGGAATCAGATCTCCAGGTGACTGCTGCAAGCAATTCTGAAGCATAACAAGGCCTTCTTGACTTAACATTATGTCAGGATGGGAAATAAAATCTCTCCATATAGCTTCACAGTTAGGGATGGCAACCCTAGTTGGGTGAGAAGAAGAGGGAGATAAGAAAGTAAAGAAGAAGACGAGGCAGCTCCACAGGCACGTAGATTTGGGCTCAAAGTCTGGGCAAGAGCCCAGGTCTACCCGACCAGCAAACCTTTGTAATACATTTGATTTTTAGTGTATAGTTTGCTTTGTCATGGCCTGGGCCCCCTGGAAGCCCAGGCCATTCTCTCCTTAGGCTTCTGTGTCTCACAGATCTTGTTGTACTGATTTATGGGTTAAGGTTTCTGCACAGAATGTAATTGGTGCTGTGTCCGCTAAAATGCTTACTTGAGGAAACCCTCTGGTTTACAGAGTAACATAATCCGAAAAAGCCATTCCTCCCCCACCCTGTGAATTTACAATCTGAGTCTCAGCAGCGAGTGAGACAACTATGGGAAAAGGATGGGAGAAAAGGGAACAGAAGGGGTAAGTGTGGTACAAAGTAAGCAATCCAAGAGAAAGCTCCAGGTGTAAAGGCAAGAGATTAGAAAGGGTAGAGACTTTTTAAGAGAAAAAGGTGTACTTCTAAGTAAATATGTTTAGGCTAAACAATATGCAGTACAAGACAATATTATGATGGAATCCAAACAAGCTGGATTTCAGCTTTCATAATGCAAATGCATTGCTTACATTTATTCCCCACAGTATTCAGTGCATGCAGAAAAGGCAATTCTTCTGTGCCTCCCACAGCTGCATATTTTACATTTCCCATATAGGTCTGTAGGTTTGAGCCCAGAAAGGAAGCGCTTTGTTCTCTGCACCATTCCCTGTGAATTGTTTTTCCCCGTGGATTATAGGACAAAGCACGGTGCTGTTCTACACTGAAAAAAAATGACCGAGGGAGAATTTGCCTTAAAAATTATTCCCTTTGCTAAGGAGAAATGGACATGAATTGGGTGAAAACAAAAGAGGAAATAAATTGCCCACCTCCCAAAAAAGTGTCAGAGCAAGAGCATGGAGCTTCACACAGCACAGATACCTACGGAAGATGGGTGGGGTACATTACCTTGAGTATATGACCCTGTTTTGAGAGAGCTGGAATTTAGAGCTGAAATAAACAGGTAGATCAAAAGAACTGCTATCCTTGACAATGGCTGGGTTTGGGAATGTAGTATACATCCCATTTCCTGTTGTTCAAGCCCAATTTCTAGTGATGGTAAGCTGCACACTTTTTGGAAATAAGCCTACACAGGAACATGAGTAGTGCCCGCTAGATCAGCCCTAAGGTCCATTGAATCCAGCTTCCTGTATCTCTCAGTGGCCCACCAGATGCCTCAGGGAGCATGCAAGACAGTGAGATACCTGTATCCTGTTACCACTCCCTTGTGTCTGGCATTCAGATATGCACATTCCTGATCTTGGAAGCTAAGCAGGATCAGGTCTGGTTAGTACTTGGATGGGAGACTGCCTGGGAATACCTGGTGCTGTAGGCTTATATACCGTAGTCTTTCGAGACAGAAGGTTGCCAACCAACCAGTGGTCTTCAACCTTTTTCATGCCACAACTCCAGCAAATAGATAAACAAGTATGAGACTAGGGACCCACCACTAATTGTGCCTCCCTCCCGGGACCCAATCCACTCAGTTTTGATGAAGCAGTACCATTATTGGATTGCATCCAAGTCCTCTCTCATACAGACTTTGAAAGGTTGCTGGGCCTCCACAAAGGAGGTTTCATGACCCCATTAGGGTCACAGCCCACAGGTTGAAGAACACTGGTCTAATTGAACAAATGGGACTAAGGGCACAATCCTAACCAGGTCTACTCAGAAGTAGGTCCTATTTTGTTCAATGGGGCTTACTCTCCACAGGAAAGTGTGGTTAGGATTGCAGCCTTACTGTACCTCTGAGTAAGACTTCATAGGATCAAGAGTTGTTTCCATGAGATAGTAAACACTGACATGAAACCACTTGCCAGTTATTTTGCATGCATGTGTGAATGCAGGATAGAGAGCAACTGTAAGCCATAGGAGTCAGGGATTTGTTTATTTCATGCTTTATCAAAGCAGACTGGATACCTTTAGACCAGGGGTGTCCAAAGTTTTTGGCAGGAGTTTTTGGCACATCATCTCTCTGACACTGCGTGGGGGGGCCGGGGAGAGAAAGAATTAATTTACATTTCAAATTTGAATAAATTTACAGAAGTTTACTTAAATGAATACATTAGAGATGGAACTTCTATGAATGAATGAAGGTCTTGCAATAGCTCAAGGCCTATAAAAGACCTTGCACAAAGCAAGGCTGGTCTTTTCTTTGCTGCCGCTACTGCATCACAGACGTGAAACAGCAAGCAGTAGAGGAAGCCCTCATCCCACAGCTCACACAAAGCAGTCAAACAGTTGCCCTCATGCTGAGAGCAGTTGTGTCGAGCCAGTGCGGGCTCCAACAAATCTCTGGAGGGCCAGAGGCTCATTGGAGACTGGGGGCTCCCTGAGGGCCGCATTGAGAGGCCTCGAGGGCCACATGTGGCCCCAGGGCCGGGGTTTGGGCACCCCTGCTTTAGGCAAACAAATGACAATGAAGCCTTTTTAATGCTCTGGATTTAAAGAGGCTCAGAATACTCCAAACAGCAGGTGAATGATAGTAGACAAACTGTTAGTCACATGTGGTTTTCGAACATATTAACTCATTCACTCTAAATGGCAATACTGACAGTAAGGACATGGGCTAGCTGGAAAAAAAATGACCCAGCTCCACTCCAGGCGGGAGTGAGTGGGCTTTGTACAATTCCTTCCTGACAAATAGAATTAGGAAAGCTGTTTTCAATATGTATTTTATTTGCTCCTTCTCTTATGTAATGTTGCTGATATAGTATTACTGTGTACCTTCATTGCCCCGAATGGTGAGAAGTTGCAGGGCATTACTGCTGGGTTCAGGCTGCAATCCTAATCCTTTCAGAACAGGCTGTGCAGAACACAGTAGGACCGAGGTTCAAATACAGGTGTCTTCCAATATACGCTCCCACCCCCTGCCCTGATACCAGGAACCTTCCTGCTTCCTGTTAACAATCATTTGGTCTTAACTAGGATTCAGGCTGCCTGCCTGCCTGCCTATAAGCTTGCTAGTTTAGAGTGTTAGGTAAAAGGAAGACTCATACAGTACTTACTAGTAAGGAAGCTAAAGTAAAGAGCGTGGGGGACGGTGGCAGCGGACTGCAGAGAACTGGATACTGGGGGATGCCTATACACATCCATAGGATCACACTGCACATTTCCTTTGCATGAGGGAATGTCGCAGGTGCTGTTGCAATGTTTGCTTTATATATAGTTAATATACAAGTAATGTGACATTTCTACAAGACAGAAGATCTGGTATTTTAGATCAGGGCCCCAGAGAATGACCCAGCATCCAAGGTGCTTTCCCTTCAACCACTACTCACCTCTCTCTTTTTCCTTAAAACTGACAACTGCAGTTTTTGCACACAGTATCTGCTAAAACTCCTTTTGAACACCACTCATACACCACCCCTGAACTGACTCTTCAGGGGCTATTCACAGCCATTAAAAAAAATTAACATCTTTGTGTCAAATCTGCAAATCAAATGAAGCATCATTTTAAAACAAAACCACTCTGATAAACAGCCCAATCCTATCCACACTTTCCTGGGACTAAGCCCCATTGACTCTAATGGGACTTACTTATGAGTAGACATGCATATGATTGGGCTCTAAGCCTCCCATTTTTTTCTATCTGAAAAAGCTGCCATGGGTGGTGGAGATTTAGATTAGAGTCATGGCATGGCAAAAGGGAGGTTTAACCTCCCCCCCCCCCAATTCTCCATCTTAAACTACTCTTTTAGGGCCCAATCCTATCCAATTTTCCAGTGCTGGTACAGCTGTGCCAGTGGGGCATGCACTGCATATTGTAGTGGGGTAGCAGTCACAGGGGCTCCCTTAAGGTATGGGAACATTTATTGCCTTACCTTGGGGCTGCATTGTGGCTGCACCAGTGCTGGAAAATTGAATAGGATTGGGCCCTTACTCTCTTACTAGCCATGTATGGGGACAGGAGGGTTTTCTTTTGCTTACCTCTAGCCGGCACTGGAGTTCTGGGGCTCTGGGAAGCCCTCTGTAAGTAGAAAAAAGAGGGTGAAGCCCTAGGATTCCCCAAAACTCTAGTGCTGGCTGGAGGTAAATTTTAAAAAACCCTCCTATCCCCAAGGGATCATGTTGCTTCCCTAGACACTCCCCTGCACACACTTGCAGTGCTTCCAACTCCCTTATAGGAGTTTGGGAAGCACTGATATAGGCCATTCTTTATATCAGAAGAACAAAGCATGGGACTCAAACATATTTATACAACTTTGTCTGTTTGAAATTTTTTGGGCTGCAATGCACATTTTTCTGGGAATAAGACTTGTTAAACAAAATGGGACTTCCTTCACAGTATTATTCAAATTGCAGCTTTTGAAATACCGAATTGCAATATACTGCTCTATAGACTCCTAATGATCATATTCATGGAGAAAGAGGTTTTGAATTGGTTAGATATTACAAGCAAAACACTTTTTCTGTCATTTTAAATTATTACTACAGAGGTTACAAATCATGTGAGTCTTAGGGACACTTAGTCATGAGTGCATTCAGCTATTAAAAGAAAAGATTTGAAGGGTAGCCAGGTAATTATTTACTTTAATGCTGTTACTAGATCATTCTAAATAAAATGATCTGCAAACTAATATCCACGCATGCATATGTTATGAGATATTTAATTATCCATTTGGAAATGGTTGAAGAGTTATCATGAAAGTAAACCATATCAATTGATGTTTAATAATCTATTGCACAGAAAGGGGAATGGGGGAAATGGCTTTGCTCTTGAGGTTGGCAGGAAATGGAGGCTTACCCTAAGAACCACGCCTCTTCCAAAGGTTAAAGAGAGAATTAAGAATGAATTTCTGACCAAAGTCAGTTGGAGAAGCTGCGGAACAGCCAGCAAACTTCCCCAGCCATGAACTAATATGAACTTTGTGCAAGTTTTGACGCTTGCCAATATTGTTCGGGATAGAACTTGTAGTAACAGGACTGACAGAGGTTAGCCAACAAGAGCTCTCCTTTGGCAGCCTCTACGGCGCAGCTGTTGCCGTCTTTCATTGGGTCTCCCTACAGTTACAACACGCTTGCAGCAACTTTGCAATAAACTTTTTATCTGGCAAAAGAGAGCACAAGCAACCAAGCAGGACCTAATACAGTTCATCTCCTGTATTCTCTTTTTCTCTTCCTTTTTAAAATCATAGATCTGCTCAAGTTACACAGTCACAGAACATGACCCTAATGTGGTTTAGCAGTAGGTGAACACTGAAAGATACACAGCCCCTGCTCACAAGAACCTTTATTTGTACGAGCCCATTTATAAATTCATTTATGCAACAGAATATGACTGCCTTCTGTATCACGTACTACAGCTGGAACAGGTTTGTTCATTTCTGTGAAGCCATTGTCACAAATCCACTGAGCTTATTGGTTTTTATGGTCATTGGTTCTTATGGTCATCAAGAACATGTCAGGGCCCCTGTGGCACACTCCATGAGAGCAGGCTGAGGCCAACCTGAATAATAATAATAATAATAATAATAATAATAATAATAATAATAATAATACACTACACTTGCTCCCAGTGTGGAAGGGATTGTCACCCCCGAATCGGCCTTTTCAGCCACACTAGACGCTGTGCCAGAACCACTATCCAGAGCGCGATACCATAGTCTTCCAAGACTGAAGTTTGCCAGCAACAACAACAACAATAATACAGGCATTTATATACCGCCTTTCTTGGTCGTCAGATTTCTCCTCAGACTTTAATTCAAGGCGGTCTACATGGGCAGGCTGTTCTAAATCCCCGTAGGGATTTTTACAATTGAAGAAAGGTTCTATCTTTCAAGAACCACAACATTTCAGATGGCTCTTTTATGGTCTGTTATCACTTTCTGGCCTCCAGATTCCTCCCACGCAGGCTGACAAGCAGCTCCTTCATCTCTCCAAGAGCAGGTGGAATAACTTGGCTGGGCTTGTCAGCTGCTTCAAGGTCTCGCCATTCACGGTGCCGGTGGCCTCGAACTGGCGACCTTCGGATGTTATCTCCAGGCAAACAGAGGCTCAACCCTCTAGACCAGACCTCCTGCCCATTAGTGGAACCCTGAATAGTGATGCAGGGTTCCACTAATAGCAGCAAAGAGGGAGAGTTTGGGCCAAATATGTCCTCAACTGCTTTAATGGAGAAAAGGGCTAACAAGGGTTTAACCTGGAACTACCTTGCCAAGTAAAGTATAGGAACAGGAATGATTTTTGTCTTTGAGCCTACTGATCAGCATACTATATCAATGAATGCTTAATTTCTTGTACCAAAGAGGGAACAGGGGAAAATGGCTCTGCTATTGACATTGGTGGGAAATGGAATCATATACTTGGGAGGCACCCACACAGTTATCGAGTCCATTCCCCTGCCCGAAGCTGGAAATCCTCTTGAATGTCATGGAATTTGTGTGAATATTCAAATTGCTCAGGATCTAACAGATGGAATATGAGTAGATATAGCTAATGCATTCCAAAACAGGTGGCAGCAGAAAAGATGGAGATAGAGAAAAAGAAGTACAAAGCTCGCTTAGAGCACAGCCCTATGCACATCTACCGTGTTTCCCCAAAAATAAGACACTGTCTCATAATTTTTTTTTTGGCTCAAAAAACACACTAGGTCTTATTTTTGGGGTAGGTCTTTTTCTTTTTTTTTTCCAACCATCCACAGTCATTCATGTACAAAAATATACCTTACAAAAATATTCCCTCAGCATCCAGGAGGATGCCTGCCTGCCTGTCTACTCAGAAGTCAATCCCTTTATAGTTAATGGGACTTACTCCCTGGAAGGTGTGGAGAGCCTCAGAGCTCTTGGGTTGCCTTGCTTGCTCGCTCAAGGGTTGCCTTGCTTGCTGCTTCCTGCCTCAGCTTCTCTTCGGCATCCTCTGCCCAAGGCAGCACAGCAGGCGCTTTCTAGGTGGTGCGCGGAAGTGCAGCATTCCCAGTCATGTTGTCCACCTGCCCTGCCTGAGGACCCCTCCCCCCCGGTCCTGATCACAACTAGGTCTTATTTTTGGGGTTGGTCTTATTTTGGGGGAAACACAGTACTCAGAAGTAAATCTCATTGTGTTCAGTGGGGCTTACACTGAGAAAGGAGCACATAGGATTGAAGCTTTAGGAGAACAGAGGCAGAAGGCAGTAAAGTTACAGCAATGATGAACAATAAGATGAAATGCAACACTGAATGCACGTGAAGGTGAGTGGCAAATGTGTAATGACGACCAGATGAAAACAGCAACCAATGAAGTGAAATAAGGGGGACTTATGAACAGACACAATGATGAACAGCACAGTGCAAATCAGGAATCAGAGGTTTGAAATGCGACAGAGAATGGTCAATCAATAAGGCACTGAAAAAAAAATCTAGCCTCCTCAAAGAGCAAACCAGTAGAAGCTATAAACAACAAATCATAGCTAAGGAAAAAATCTGAGAAGAAAAAGAGGAGTCAAAAGAGATTGACCAAGAGTTTCAAGCGGCAATCCTATACACTGTTACATGAGAGTAAGCCCCCTTGAAATGAATCAGTCTTACTTCTGATTAGATAGGCATAGGATTGTGCTGTCACAGCCCAATCCTGCACTCCCAGCACCCAGGGCACCATGGGTTGGCGTAGAATTTTGAGCCTCCGTGTCGGGCCAGCGGCCCGAAACAGAGGTTCAGGATCTGGCGGAGGGAGGTTCCACCCTCCCGCCTCCCTCCCACCTCTCTCCCTTCCTCCTCCTCACCCTCCCCCACCTCCCCCCACCCTGGAACGCCTCCTCCCCGCCTCTCCCCATGCCCCCTCTCTGCTTCCTGGCAGCCCATGTGACTGCCAAGCAGCAGAGCTCCAGTGCTTGCCCAGCATTGGCCAGCACTGGGCTAGCACCAGTGCTCCACTGGCCCTCACTGTATAGGATTGGGCCCTCAGTCAGCTACTGAAAGGGAAGAATAAGGATAAGCAGTGACAGACAGACAGACAGACAGACAGACAGACAGACAGATGACCTTTATTAGGCATAAAACTTGACAGTTGCCTGGGCAACTTACACAAGATTGCATTCCAGCAGGTCATCGGAACAGAATAAATATAGATTCAGATAAAATTTCCCTCCGTTTTACGTTTAGTTAAAATCTCATATAAAAAGTCCGCCATTGGTTTTGCCATATTCTCATTTGTAGGTAATATCTGTAATTTCAATTCATCATGACAGTCAGAGTAATAGACAAAAAATGAGGCCAAATGCATAGATCTAGACTCCTTGTAAAGCGGGCAGTGGAGCACTGTGTGGATAAGAGACTCCCTGGATCCCAACTCACAAGAACATGTCAGTCGCTGTTGCGTAGTTTTATTAAATTTCAGATCTAGTTTCCGGGAAGGGAACACATTACATCTTGCGAGCGTAAAAGCGTGACGAGATAAGGGATTATCTAAAATATATAAAAATCTAGAACACTGACCAGAAGAGGGGAAAATCTGAAAATGCAAAGGTGAGTGGGTTTTATTTGCCTCAGCTAGGAGTCCCTGGTATTCAGTGTCTTTCAATCTAGAGATTATGATCTTTCTGACCTGCATCAAAGAGTATTACCCACCAGGTCCTCCAGTACACCAATCGATTGTAGCTTACTAAAAAGGCGAATATAGCCAGAGTAAGTCCGAGAATCAGAAAGCAAATCCTGAATCAGTGAGTTGTTCCACCTATTAAAACAAATACTGAACCAAAAACTAATGAATCTACACCAAGCTATGCATTCAAGTCTTTGTTGTCCTGCTTCTAAACAAAGTGCGGTGTACGGGACACAATGGGGTAAACCAAAAATCTTATAAAGAAAAATTGAAAGTACTCTTTCCATTTCCTTATTAAAAATAACAATCCAAATTGGTATCCCATAGAATAATTGGGCCACAACTTTGGCTTTAAAAATACGCAGGGCTGCAGGAATTTCCCCTTGCATAGAAAAAGCGTAAAATGCCCTGTGAAGAGAGTCTGGCAGATTTGAGAGCGGCTCTGCGCTGCGGAACCCAGGACAAACTGTGATGGAAGGTCAAACCCAAATATTTGAAGGTTTTGACCTGTTGAATAGCCTTGCCTTTTCCATCGCCTTTCAAAGACTAAAATTTTAGATTTCGAGTAATTTAACTGTAGAGCATTGTCTGAGAAATATTGGATACACCTAGAAATCAAACGCCTTAGCCCAACTCGCGTTCGCGAGAGTAACGCCATGTCATCAGCATAAAGTTAAAGGAAAATAGGGCGTTGATTGAGTCTTAGGCGGTGGGAATCAGTCTCTTGCAAAAAAAGGGACAAGATCATTAATGAATAAATTAAATAAAGAGGGGGCAAGGACGCAGCCTTGCTTAACCCCCTTATTAGCTGGAAAAGAATCTGTTAAGCCACCCTCAGAGTTCACCCTAACCTGGCATGAGGTGTCTGAATAAAGCTTCCTAATTAGGAAGAGTAACCAGGGGTCAATATTTAATTTATCGAGTTTGGACCACAACAAGTCTCTTTTAATAGAATCGAAAGCCGCCTTTAAATCTAGAAAGGCTACGGACAATTTGGAGTGTGCTTTATCCAAATATTTTTCGGCTAAGTGGACTAGCACTAAACAATGGTCTAACCCAGATTTGCCAGCTCGGAAGCCTGCTTGCTCATCCCCAAGGATATCATTATCTGTCATCCAAGAGGTCCAGTAAGAGAGAGCCATAGGGAAAGGAGGCTTATAGAGCGATAATCTGTGGGTAAATTCCTATCCCCTTTTTTGAAAATTGGCACAATCAAAGACCGTGTCCATTTTGATGGCATGAGGCCAGTTTTATCAATCCAATTGAATAGTTTGACTAAGTAACAAGCCCACCACTGAGGTGCTGCCTTGATCATATCCGATGGAATATAATCAGGCCCAGCGGCTTTACCATTCTTTAGTTGGCCAATAAGGGCTAACGCTTCCTCTGCAATCCTTTTATTGAAGGATAAGCAGTAAAGGTCCTAGAAGCACATTTGAGTATCTTCAATCAATTGAAGGAAAGAAGTTATAATTACACTACCAACTGAAATGTCAGCACACATAGAGATAGGGAAAAAGCCAGTCCCAAACAGGGTTGCAAAAACCTAGACCATATTAGGAGGTAAGAAGACTAGAAGCAGCAAGGTTCAACAAGAAATGGATTTAAGAAAACTGAAGTTATAGCACAATTTTATATAGCACAATCTCAGAAGTAAGACCCATTGAATTCAATGGGACTCTCTCGCAAGTGTGTACAGGATTGCAGCCTATGAAAATGGACATTGCTGTTTAAGCCATTTCTTCCCAACCTTGCATATATGCAACAGGAATAAAATGTATGCACCTGTGAGCTGGGCAGAAATGGGTTAAGTAACAAAAAAGCATTCATAAGAGATGCTAAAATAGTCTGAGAGGAGTGTCAGATGTGGTTTTGATGCGTGTCTAAGTAGGAGAAGAGGAACCAGAAGTGCAACCTCCTCACACTTCTTGTTTCCACACACCTTTTTATGGCCAGACAAAAGCGGAGCTGGGGAGGCAGCACAGTAAAATACAGCATGATCCGCAAAGCAACATTTAAGCAGTCCCACCCCCTCAGTGTCAGAGCCATTCAGGCAGTGACAACAATGCATTCCATACTCATTGCACCGCACCCCCTCTACTCCACTTCTGTGTCCAGAGCCATGAAAAATAGAATGGGCGGTTGCCAGCGTGCAAGGCAGGTCAGAATCAAGACACCATGGATAGCTCCAAGTGGACAAGTTGCCCTGACAAGGTATACTGAAGTCTTAAACAGTTCCACACTTTGACTACTCCCACCTGGCTACTGGCACAGCAGCCTCACGCCACTGAGTTTTACACATCTTCTCTCTGGCAAATCCCACTAGCCCATTGCTGAAGCTGAGGCCTGTGATCTCCATCCCTGCCATGGCCACAATCCAGATGAAGTTAGTAGTGATTAAATAATGCGATTAAGTTAGAAGTAGGTGGAGATAGATGTGACAGTGGAATGACACGTTCAGGGGGCCTTCCAGCCCAAGGCTATCTGTGTTTAGTCAGAATTAAATCTCACTAATATCAGGAGGGCATTTTAAGGTAAGAATTCAGACAACTGGGGCCTTGGGGCCTGATTCCATCCAATGTACGCTGGCTCACTGCTGATGCGCACTGTTGCAAACGTGCCATAAGGCATGCCTGCGACAGCACCAGCCCAGTGACGGAGCTGGTGCAGCGTGAGCCTGAGCTGGGCCAGCTCTGGTTGAAGGCCAGCCAGATGCCACCTGGTACTGTGGGCAAGTGCCAGTGGCTGAGAGATGAGTGGGCGGAGGCGTTCTGGGGTGAGGGGAGGGCAGGAGAAGGTGTGGTGGCAGGTGAGGGACTGGAGGGAGGCAGGACCGGCGAGCTCAGCTCTGTGGGACTCATAGCCCTGCGTTGGATCTTCTGACCCAAAGGGACTGCTTTACACTGCACTGGCTGTTTAGCCAGCACAGAGTCAAGCAGCCTCATTGCAAGGGCATCTTACCTTACCCAGGGCAAGGGGACAAATGTCCCCTTCCCTCGACGAGCCGGTGGCAGCTGCCCAGCACTCTCAGGACGCCACGCCAACCATTTTGGTGCGGCTTCAGCCCTGGGCAGTTCAGGATTGAACTGTAAGTCATGACTAAAAGCCCAGTTTAAATATACAGCAAATCAGATGATAACGCTTTTCCCGTGGAACAAAACCCCTCAGACCACAGGTGAGAAGTTGCATGCTTGCATTCTTCCATGCCAAAAAGGATAAAAAATAAAAATCCCTCATGACTTTTTTTTTTTTTTTTAAAAGTCAAACACAAATGCTTACTGTCTTTCTGTGTGCAGGAGTCAAGAGAAAGTGTTTGAAATGTAATCCTCCACCTTTGGTTTGAACAATCTAAGAAGGAGGTTAAGAAGGCTCTAAGAAGGATCTTTACCATATGTATAAACTCAGCCAAGCTTTTGTTAGAATGGGGCCAAAATGTTAACTTACAGGCTGTTCTGGAAACTAATAGGACAGCCATAGGGATAGTAGCTTACAGTGATCTTGAACCCTCAAAGCTATTCCATCTGAAGATGTATGAGCCCCAACTGGCTTTATGGAATGTTGAATTTTTGCTCAGGAAATGTTAATCATGCAAGCTGTGGATTTTGAGGCGACTTTTTTTTGAGAGAGAGAGATTAAAAGGCAAGCCGTATAATTTATAGCTCTTCTTTGTAGCTCCTCTCATTTGATCAAGAAGGCTCCTCGAAAAAGCATTCAGTTTTTGGGTGATCAAGGTTTTATTTTCTTATAACTGAAAACATTGTATGCCCCACTATCAAAACTCAAGAAAAAGTAGCAACCAGATGGAACGTATATTTTTAATGCTTTTAGGAAACTGTTCCGATGTGAACACTTCAACATGGTTAGAATTCAGATCACTTTGAAAGTGGAGAAATGTTTTCCTCATGCTGGCGCAACCATACCAGAATATTGTCACCTTTGATATTAAGGCGTGTTCCACAATGTTACAATATCAGCTATGTGAGAAGCTGATCCACATTTTCATTGGCTCTCATTGAACAGAGGGAAATTAGTTTCTGAAACCTGTCCTTTGCATATAGCCAGTTATTTCATCCTACTGTGTACACTGTTGTCCCAGTCAATGGCGCACTTAGATAGGAAAATGGATGCACTGTTTTCACTTATACACAAGGTCTTGTGTATAGTGATGTAGAGGCACATTTTGAAGTGCAGGAACATTATGAGTTCCAGTATCCATGGATACTGGAATATTACGTATGTATATACTTATATGCATTATATACCCAAAGGATATATCCCAAAGTATATATCCCAAAGGATCTCCTCTATGGAGAACTCGTGCAAGGAAAGCGCCCTACAGGTAGACCACAGCTGCGATACAAGGACATCTGCAAGAGGGATCTGAAGGCCTTAGGAGTGGACCTCAACAGGTGGGAAACCCTGGCCTCTGAGCGGCCTGCTTGGAAGCAGGCTGTGCAGCATGGCCTTTCCCAGTTTGAAGAGACACTTGGTCAACAGTCTGAGGCAAAGAGGCAAAGAAGGAAAGCCCATAGCCAGGGTGACAGACCAGGGACAGACTGCACTTGCTCCCGGTGTGGAAGGGATTGTCACTCCCGAATCGGCCTTTTCAGCCACACTAGACGCTGTTCCAGAACCACCTTTCAGAGCGCGATATCATAGTCTTTCGAGACTGAAGGTTGCCAACAATATGCTTATAGTTTTCCATGAGTTTTGTATTGTTTTCTCAAATATCTACATTAAAGTCTATTTTATCCATGGACAGTGGAAACTGCGGATACAGGAAACCCTCTCCCCCACACAACCCCCTTGCACCCATGGGGGTTCCACTGCAGAATCTCTGCGGACAAGGAAAACCGTAGATGTTTGAATCCATGGTTTTCTGGTCAACCCCAAGCCTACAGAGGCTTTCTGAATCCTGCAGAGGCTGCCTGCAGTCTCTGCTGACTTCACATTGAAGCCTAGAGGCCTTTAAATGCAACTTGCAGTTTTCTGTGATACTGGCAGTTGCATTTAAATTGGTTCAGACAGATTTCTGAGGCTGTGGGCGGCCTCTGGAGACTTCAGAAAGCCATGCACAGCCTCTGTGGGCTTCAGAAAGCTTCCATACCTGATCAGAGCACAAACTTGGAGGGCTTGGGTGCTCCAGTTCAGCACCTGAGGATGATCAAATCTGTGAATGCTGAACCCATGGATAATGTGGGCCTCCTCTTTAAATAAAAAGCATGTTTGAAGTAGACATAGCAAAAGTTCAGGTAGAGATTGGACATGCAGAGGAATTGGAGCAGTGTGCCAGATCATGACTCCCACCCCACCTCAACTGCACTCACATATACATGGGGCCCAAACCTGAATATCTGACCAAGGGATGGGATCTGTTTCCTGTCTCTCCTTCTTTTGTTTTCTGTAGGCACCAGCACAGATACTGCAAAAGCTTCTGTTTAACATGCAATTTCTCCTTTCGTGCTCCAGAAATTTTTGGAAGAATGAGCTTTTCCTTACGGTAGAGGGAACTCAATGCTGCAGCCTGGTTTCTGGAATTCAGACCAAGCTTTTGAGGGATTAGATGTCCTAGGCTAACCTCAGCTGTTTGGAATTACGTACGAATTTGGCTAACGTAGATGCATTAAAAAAAGAGAACAAAGGATTTTGTTTGTTCTTTTTCTTTCTTTTTTGCTTGCTTGAAAAAGCCTCTTCAGTTTTTATGGTATATTTTGCACTTGACCAGTATGTTTCTAATTCACAAACACAAATGAAAATTCCAAGAACGGGGTAGAGAACCAGAGGAAAATACAATCACTTCTGCTCCAGTTGGGAAAGCCACACATAGTATAATTTTTTTTAAGTGCAAATCAAGCTGATGGTATTGCTATGGCTATGTTAATCTGTACAGCCTGGTCTGAGCCAGCTGTGGCTCAGCTAAGTGTTTCTGGAATCTTCCTGTCTATAGAAATTTTAATTCTTTTGGGACATTATCCCCATTTGGAAATATTATGTATGTATATACTTATAGTTTTCCACGAGTTTTGTGTTGTTTTCTCAAATATCTACATCAAAGTCTATTTTATTTTGCTATTAACTTTTCACTGGCATGCCTTTGATTAATTTAAGGGTGATTTTTTTTGTGAATGGGTGTGTTGATGTGCTCTGCATTCACTTGTGCCGTGGGCAACCAAGCCTAGTGCTGTCACATTGACATCAAATCATTTTGAAACTGTTTAGCAATGAATGGCTTTCCAGAGTTGGAAGAAAAACCATGTATTGACTCTATGGAATGGAGCATGATTGAGGAAGAATATTCTTCTTGGAGAGACAAACTATATTCATGCTTAGCACCTTGTAAACATATTGGATAGATTTCCAGCACTCGGTGCAGGGGAGAACATACTCTTCAAATCTAAAAAATTTAATAGGAAGCACACAAAGGGATTGGGCATTAGTAAAATATGCCTTATAAAAGCTATGGGGAGGGAGGTGACAAAAAAAAAAGTCACGTGCTATTGCAGACATGGTGCAGATGTGAGACTAGTTAGTGACTTTATTGTCACTGTCCAATACATTCCCAGGACATAGTTGTACAACTACTTTGCATACTTGCCACAGCATTAACTTGAGGAGAGACTACAGACTGCAAACAGCTGTTGTGCAGGGTATGTATGCAGAAATCTGGGGTGTATATGTATGTATAATGTGAAAAGTGAGGTGATAATGAATGTGTTTTTTTTTAATACTGCAAAGCTAGCCATCCATTCTGTAGCGGATCCCAATTATTAAATAATGTTTTTATCATTTTTCAGTGTGTTTATCTCCCTCAACATTACAGCTAACATCTCCTGGTGTTTAACATCTTTTTCAAAACCACAAACAGGGATTTAAAGGGGGAGGGAAGAGATTTTGTTCCTCTGCTGCTGTAAGATACTTTTCCTCCCAATCCACAGCAAAGATTTGAACCTCTCTCATTGTGTTTCTTTATGAAGATTTCAAGATTGAACTGGAGTCAGAGCACATGTGCACATTCATGGACATGCATGTTCGGGTGTGCACACACACATAGAGTGCAGAATACTAATTTTTCTCAGAGGTTAATGTTGTTTTAATGGCATGAACTATGCTACCTCTACAACAGAAGCACACACACACACAAATCCAGAAAAGACATCTGTATTCTATGTAACAATTATGCAATTAGTGTGCTAAATATAATTGTCTGGGAAAGGCCCTTCAAAAAAATTCTTGCTGTGGCTTAGTTCTTTCTGTGATCCTACCATTCAAAGACCATTCATATTTAATCTGATTTGAATGGGTTATAAGTAATGTTTAAATGTGGAGCCAGTTGGTTTTACAGACAGATTGCATTCATATTCCTGCTCAGCTATGAGCTTTGTGGATGGCTGTAGCTAAATCACAATCTTGTCTCTGGAATTCTCAATCTGTGAAAAACATGTGGTTCTCAATTTAAGTTTGCCAGATTGGCTAGGAATTCCAAGGGAGAATCTGTAGGTAGGATGGGAGGGTGTTTTAAACACCTCCCCATATTGCTGATTCTCCTACCACAATAGGGACCCCTGGTTTCAAAGCTTGGCTAGGGGGGAAAATATTAAATTATACTTGACTGAATGTTTGAAGAGATACTGTCCAGTTCTTACAGTTAGCATGGACTCAGATATAGCTCAGAGGAGAACTTTCAGCATGCAATTTGGGAACAGGAGGCCAAAATGGCAGCAGAAATCACCTGAGTTCACCTTTTCTTCACTGCTGCCTGTGTTGAAGCAATGAGGGCAAATCATCCTGGGAAGAAGGATGTGACTGCTGCAGGCCACCCTGGGTGTGGGATGACCCACCTGAGATTCCAGCCCTTACTGCGTCATCACCAAGCAGAGATCCATGTTGTTTTTCCACACCAGATCGGTCCTCCTCCCTGCCCTTGGCTCCAAATCATGGCACTCTGGAAGTTTTGGTGGTGACACGATGATGCAACATCATTACAGCACCCTCAGTACCACTACCACTGCCCCTGGAGCTCTCCAGGGCAGGAACGCCGCTGATGGGAACCACTGCTTAGTAGTTGCCATGTTTTTCCCCCCAGAAATTCTGGGGGAGGGGGATATTCTAAAATGGGGATCCATGGAGGACCCATGTTCCCAAATAGAGAACTGACTTTATGGACCAAAGATCTAATCCAGACCAATGAAAGTTGTTTCCTTTTACTTTAGTATACAAATTAACAAGTAAATGAATCCTGATTGTTCCTATAGCAAATAATCAGTGTCCATACAGCAGGTGCTGAGAGGAGTCTTGAGAACAGAGCTGGTTTCAACACATTAGAAAACAGACAGAGATAATAACTGGACTTGCCAATTGTTAAGATTGTGGCTCCGAGCTCCCAACCCTGCTAAGCAAGACTAGATTTCTTAAGGGCAGGAAAATGAGTTGAGAAATCCTATTGTTGAAGGCAATAATTCAGTACACTTGCTGTCACCTTCTAATGTTTGAGATGGAGACATAATTTGCCCCAGGGCAGTTTTAGATCACAGCAGAGTCAAAATTCTTTCACTTCCATCTAAGAGAACTTGCTAAAGCTGTGAAACATGCATTGCAGAGATCAGAGGGATAGAGTAGCTCTTGGTTAACTAGACTGTGAATACCACTCCACTCCACTTGACTGAAGAAGAAACCAAAACACCTAGAAAGATCTGGGTAACAGATATAATGAGCTGTCTTACACTGAATCAGGCTAAAATGTCTATTGAGCCAACTCTAACAAATTGAGAAGAATTTCCTCCTTCACACACAGACAAAGTAAGGTGTTGTGAGGACAAAGTCCTCAATATCCATAAGCAACAATTTTCTACTTGGTCTGAAGTTCCAGAGACTGCATTAACAAGAGAGTTGTTAGCTCCTCTTCAACAACAAGCCTTCAACAATATCATCATTATTACTATTATTATTTGCTAATGATAATCATTAGCATTTATATCAGTGGTTCTTACACATTTAGCACTGGAACTCATTTTTCAGAATGAGAACCTGTCAGGACCCACAGGAAGTGATGTCATGACCGGAAGTGACATCACCAAGCAGGGAAATTTTTAACCATCCTAGGCTGCAATCCTACCCACACTTACCCAGGAGTAAGTCCCATTGACTATCACTGTTAAAAGCATATAGCCTGTTAAAAGCATAGTAGCCTGTGAAAAGAACAGATCTGTAACATTTACCCAAAAGCAGTCACATACCATGGGAGCATCAAGTCTAATACATTAAAAATAAAATATTTAATGGGGACCCACCTGAAACTGACTCATGACCCACTTAGTGGGTCCTGACCCACAGTTTGAGAAACACTGATTTATATAGCACTTTTTAAGTATTTCAAGTGGCTCACATACATTATATCAGTAGTCTCTGCAACAACCTGGCAATGTGAGTCGATGTTTATTATCCTCATATTGAAAATGGGGGAGCAATGCTGGAAAACAGTGCTAGGCCATCAAGTGAACTAATAGTCGGGGTAAGATTTGAGCTGGGGGCCTTATTTAAAATACTTATGTCCTGTTTTTCTTGCCTCCTGGCAACTCATGGTGGCTTACAAATGATAAAAATAAATACATCATTAAGAGAAAACAAAATAATGTCTGAGTCATGCCCCTCCCAAGCACCTTCTGTCTCAAACTTGAGGGTCCTTAAGGGGGGCATAGATAAAAGTTTGTAAGCTGATATGATGTAAGGCAAACTGACATGATGTAAGGCAAGGCAGGAGACCTATGCAAAACAGCTCTTTGCTGAAAGACAGTTAGGTTGCAGCATTAAGGGGATCTCCATGGAAATGTGCCTAGAGGTCTTTGGACAAGGAGCAGAATTCACTACAAAAGTAGAGTCCTCCTGTGCAGCCCCTGGACAAAGAAAGGACCACACCTTGTCCAATCAGATGTGAACTTTGATGTTGTTGCAGCTTCTCCTAGAATTAAGTGTGTTAAGAAGTTCCCTGCAATCAGGAGAGGACAGTTGCTGAAGACCAGAAGTGATTGTGAGGAGCTCCAGAAGGATCTCTCCAGACTGGCAGAATGGGCAGCAAAATGGCAGATGCACTTCAATGTCAGTAAGTGTAAGGTCATGCACATTGGGGCAAAAAATCAAAACTTCACATATAGGCTGATGGGTTCTGAGCTGTCTGTGACAGATCAGGAGAGAGAACTTGGGGTGGTGGTGGACAGGTCAATGAAAGTGTCGACCCAATGTGCGGCGGCAGTGAAGAAGGCCAATTCTATGCTTGGGATCATTAGGAAGGGTATTGAGAACAAAACGGCTAGTATTATAATGCCATTGTACAAATCTATGGTAAGGCCACACCTGGAGTATTGTGTCCAGTTCTGGTCGCCGCATCTCAAAAAAGGCATAGTGGAAATGGAAAAGGTGCAAAAGAGAGCGACTAAGATGATTTCGGGGCTGGGGCACCTTCCTTATGAGGAAAGGCTACGGCGTTTGGGCCTCTTCAGCCTAGAAAAGAGACGCCTGAGGGGGGACATGATTGA
Organism: Tiliqua scincoides; assembly: GCF_035046505.1. Taxonomy (NCBI): domain Eukaryota; kingdom Metazoa; phylum Chordata; class Lepidosauria; order Squamata; family Scincidae; genus Tiliqua; species Tiliqua scincoides. The sequence goes on along the minus strand of NC_089822.1, from coordinate 241,284,221 downwards.
GACATACAAAATTATGCAGGGGATGAACAGAGTGGATAGGGAAATGCTCTTTACACTCTCACATAACACCAGAACCAGGGGACATCCACTAAAATTGAGTGTTGGGCGGGTTAGGACAGACAAAAGAAAATATTTCTTTACTCAGCGTGTGGTCAGTCTGTGGAACTCCTTGCCACAGGATGTGGTGATGGCGTCTTGCCTGGATGCCTTTAAAAGGGGATTGGACAAGTTTCTGGAGGAAAAATCCATTATGGGGTACAAGCCATGATGTGTATGTGCAACCTCCTGATTTTAGAAATAGGTTATGTCAGAATGCCAGATGCAAGGGAGGGCACCAGGATGAGGTCTCTTGTTATCTGGTGTGCTCCCTGGGGCATTTGGTGGGCCGCTGTGAGATACAGGAAGCTGGACTAGATGGGCCTATGGCCTGATCCAGTGGGGCCGTTCTTATGTTTTTAAACTACAATTCCCAGGAGGCCTTGCAGGTCTCTTGTTATCCGGTGTGCTCCCTGGGGCATTTGGTGGGCTGCTGTGAGATACAGGAAGCTGGACTAGATGGGCCTATGGCCTGATCCAGTGGGGCTGTTCTTATGGGGATGTTTGCAGTGAGTGAAGCAGAAATATAAAATTCATTAATAAGATAGTCCAGGAGTAAATGTTAATGGAGATGCCTTCTGTGATTTAGAGTTTCTGTTTTTCTTTTTGGAAGGCAGCTCTGATGACGCAAAGTAGAATTCTCTAAATCTCCACCACCTACTCATGATAGAGAAACTCAAATCTTATTAAAAATCTGGAGGGGGTTAAAGAAATGCTTGCATGTTTTGTCAGCGGCAAGAGTAAAGCTGGTTGCAAAAGAGCATTGTATGGAAATACTTTTGTAACATGTGACTAGCCAACAATGCTTATCTCATCTGTTCTTAATGTTTTTCCATGTGTCCATCTCAAGCCACAAGAAAAGTTCATCATGGGAGACAAGTCCTTCTGGGAAGGGGGTTGCATTACAAGTGCTGGTGGGGCATCCTCTGTGAAGTGAATTCTTTGCTAACAGTCAGAGATGATCACCTGGAATTATCTGCTTGCTTCCACCCTAACCCATTTCTCTGGGATTGTCTTCTTTTCTTCATTAGCTTTTAGGTGGAATTCACAAGATGTTCTTGTAAAATTATTGCATTCCAGTACTTTTGGGAATTTTTTTCAAACCTGTTTAGTTAAAGGATTCTTGTTTGCAAGTTCAGCCCATTTTATTGCTTCAGTCTGCTTGGGTGATTAGTGATGAATTGCCTCCTCTCCAGGCAGCTTTTGTTCCCAGTGGGTGCTGGCACAGATGATGATTGTGTTTAATGGTCTCTTTGCAAAAGAAATTCTGGTTTGATTTCCATTGCAGCAAAATTGGTGACATCAGGAATTGGCAAAGGCCAGCAACCACTGGAGAGCCCACACAACCAAGCTAACCCCTGGCATACCCCTGTACAAGTCAACTGTTGCAGCTTTCCTGTTTATCATTGGGAAAGGTGGAAGGAGCTGTTACCCACTGCATCACCCAAAACAGGGAATATTTGGAGTGGTGCAGGGCCTCCATCAACCTAGCATTGGTGCTGAAGTCTTCTTTTTGTTCTGTTTTGTTTTGCCTTGCCAATGTGAGTTCATTCTCTTTGGATGTTAAGCAATTATGCATTCCTCAGCTGGTCTGTTGTATTGTCCTTCTGGAAAAAAAAAGGTTTTCCAATCACTTACCCCTTAGTTCTCTTAAGCATTTCAGTCCATCCCTCACTGTATTTTCCAACCTTTCCCATTACCACCTGTAACTTTTAATTGCCTATAAACCAAGAACTATTTCTCCTGAATCTCTCCTACGTTTCTGAAATTTGGCCAATCTGACTTCTTTGAGGGCTAGAGAAATACACTGAAAATTCCTTCTAGTTGGATGGAAAACACAGAAGTTATAGGCACATGGAAAGTAGCTGGTCTCCCACAGACAGTAAAGGGAAATGTAAAAAAAAATGGAAATAATGAAAACAAATTAAATAATAGCAAAAATTAATGTGATTTTAATAAAAGGCTAACCAACAGTGCCATCCTAGGCCTGTATAATGCAGAATTTGACCTTACTCCCAAGTAAATGTGTATAGGATTGCAGCCAAAATGAACACAAATTGTAATAACCAAAATGAATGAAATGTCAAAATGAAAACATTCTTGCACACTTGCATTGGAAATTTTTTTAAAAATTTACAATGTGATGGGGAGACAACATGAAGACATTTCTTACATTGACAGAACTAAAGCCCAAGCAGAACTGAGAAGGAGAAATGATGCCAGCAAATGAGAGCAAACACAGCCAAGTGCAAACACAAGTTGTGATATACCTTCTGTGTTGTGTTGAATACAGAAGAAATTTCACATGGAATTAGTCAGGGCAACATCTTTCCCAGTAATCAGGGGGTGGCACAAATGGATCTGCTACTTGACGCCACCTCCAGATCCACAGCTGCTACCTCTGCTGCGGCAAACTGAAAAAGAGAAAGAAAGCCCCTTATACCGTGCTCTGCTGTGTGGTTTTTGCAAACCCAGAAATGTGGAGCCGCCAGTTGCTTCCAGTGACCATGTGAACAAAAGACCTCTTCTGTTCATGTGGTCCCACTAAGACCAGAAGTCCCACACTTCTGGTTTGCAAAACGTGTGCAAGGGAAGGAAGTGAATGATCCACTTCTTGCTCATTTTTAGGGATCAGGAAGCAGATCAATGAGGCTTGAGTCCATAGGGAGCTGGAGGAAGACAGCAGTGAAAAGCATCTTGAATCCGCTTCCCTCTTCCCCCTCCAATCTGCTGTTCTCACAAGCCACATCATGCTGCTTCGTGGATGAGCCAGCTTTGTAGAAGGTGCTGTTTTTTAGAGTTGTTTGTGTCCTGCTGGCTCTTTACAAAGCTTAACAAAGCATTATCCATCTCGGAAAAATATTTGAGATAACTGGCTGACAGTTTGACACTCTTTCTTTAGAGACCCCTCATCATTCATCCACCATCCATTATTTCTACAATATCATAAATACTTTAATGGAAAGCACATTAATTTAACTGGCAATCGAATGTGGCACAGCACCTTCTGCCCTGAAAGGAGTGTCTGTGAGCTAGCAAAAGGAATGTTCTGTGATTCTCTGTCTTCAAACCAAGTGTGTTTTCAGATGCCATGCTGCCCCTCACAGTGTTGGCAACTATCACAGGGTACCTTGCAGTTACTGTTTACCCCCTCCTTTCATAATAGGCATAACTACAGCAACAAGAATGAATAGATAGCACTTTAATGAGTTAACACTAATCTAGAAGTGTACAAAAATCCCTAGAGAAAGCTGTTGTGTCTTTGACATTCTCCCTGCCTCTGCAACCTCATAACCTCATACATCCACATCACATGAGTTGGGCTGGGACATGGTTGTGCTTGGATTGCCAAGAATGTCCTCCAAGGATATTCATGTGAGATGGTAGATGCTGCTAAACCATTTATAGTAAACAAGCTAAGGCTTTCACGGCTGGAATCCATATTGAACTTGACAGTTTTCCGGGCTGGGTGCCGTGGTCTAGCTACCATTTATAGTGTTTCAAATACCCCCACCCATTCTCAGTCCAAAGCTATGAATCTCCCACAGTCTGCACCTCAAACCAACCGCTGCCACCAACTAAAGATTCTCTTGCCTTGCCTGGCCTGTCAGTTTCCCAGGGTTGGTTGGCTTTTTCCACATAGGTTTAGGAATTGGGGCCACTCTGTTCTGCTGTGTGCCCTGCTTCCCATTGAATTTGCTTTCCCTGTGTGCTTTTTGACCCTGTTAGTTGCCCTTCCTTCTCACCTTATTTCCTGGCCAATCCGGTTGTCTTGCCCTTGCTACTTTCTCACATTGCCTTGCCCCACTATTTACCCCCAATCCATCTGACCCTCATTCTTCCCTGTCTGTTCTCATCTTTCTACTCACCTGACTTTTCTTCTGGTTTCCCCCCTAATCTTATTCTTTCAACTTTCCCCTCCACCCTTTCTCTTCCCCTGCCCCTTATTCTCCTCCCTAGTTGTCCCAAGTCTACCCATCAGTCCTCACTTCCTCTCTCTGTTGCTCCCATCCTGTCCCCCAATCCTCATGCCTCCTCTTCCTTCCGCCTCTCTTTTCGCAGCTACCCCTTCCTGTCTGTCTTACCATATCCCCACTCTCCCTTTTCTTGCCAGCCAGCATGTCATGACAGTGCTTCATCCCCAGAGTGTTACATCAGGATGCCAGCTCACTTGTCAAGACTGTGATTCTAGCTCTCTCCAGCTCTTGCTTGAGCCACAGATGCCACAGTCTTCTATGCAGATGTCCCCACAGTGATACATGGTATTTAGTTGCATAACCCACATACCTCAGAATGCCAGATGCGAGGGAGGGCACCAAGTTGCAGGGAGCAAGATGTGTGCTCCCTGAGGCATCTGCTGGGCCACTGTGAGACACGGGAAGCTGGACTAGATGGGACTTTGGCCTGATCGAACAGGGCTCCTATGTGTTCTTAGGATCTCACAGTTGCCCTCATCTGCCACACAGTTGGGCAGAGAGTTGGACTGTCATGGGCTGAAGCCTTGGTTTGTGTTTGGGGTGTGAGGGGTTGGACAAATCAGAACACCCCGCAAGACATTTTGCCATTCCAGTGTGGATGTAGAAGCATCACAGTTCAAAAGACATTTCTCACAGCATGCCCTGCAGTTTCGTCTGCAATGTCATGGAGGATGCTGAGGCATATCTCATCATAGATCATGCACAGAAATTTCATAATGCTGAAACGTGACAAGCAGGCTCACTTTGGGGTGATTCAGTATTTCCTTGGCTCTCCCCCCCCCCCTCCCAAGTGTTCTCTCCTATCTTGTAATATGAGCTTGGGTGAACCCAGGAATATAACTTCCTGCTAAGAAACATGGTATTCATAGTTTCCCTTGCTTCCCAAATTGAGTCAGAGAAAATGACAATGGATGATTCCTACAGAAAATAATGGCTGGGAAGAGTGGGATTTACAGGAATCTTTTCTCCTCCAGGTTCAGTTTGGGAAGCAAATGAAACTACACATTCCAGTTCCCCTACAGGAAAGTTGCTCAGAAGCATCATTTCCAGTTAAGGATAAAGCTGGCCAGGACGTTTGTTCTGTCTGCAGTGCTTCCTGCTGTCAATTACATCCTTCTTAAAGGTAAAATTTCTCTCTTTGGGAAACCTGGCAAGAAAAGTTAGTTACCGGTGTGGGGTTAAAACCCTTTTAATGGCATACCTGAATTCAGAAATGAAATTTTCTGAAATAAGGAATGAAATCTGAAATGAGAATTTTCAGAATGGCAAGCTGAAAGATTTTTGAATCATACAATTCATCTGATTTGCCCTACTATGGGAAACATTTTCTATTTCACATATCTTGGGAGGTATCTAATAAGAATGTCACTGTATGCCAGTCTTCCTGGGCAATGCCCACAAATGGCAGTGGGGGTTGTATGCCCCTGTTGAGCATACATGTGCCCTTATGAAAACAGGGAGACACCTTCTGGATTAGGTCAGAATTGCTCCACTTAAACTGCAAATGGGGAGCACCCCCTAAGCTGCTTTCTTGCAAAAAGTCTCATTGAAGTCAGCATGAGTCTTTGAACGGATCATCTCTATAGCAGGACAAGAAAACAAAAGCCACCAAGTGTATTCTGGGGACTTGGGCGAGGTATGTGTTTCAAGCTAGTGCTCATAGTTGAGAGAAGAAGAAGAAAAAACTCTTAGGTTTACACCTAAGCTCTATGCAGGAGGCTTTGCAAGAGTTTGACTGGAATTGGGTAGACTCTGAATACAGTTGCCATGTGCATTTCCAATGTTCATGACAGGTGTGGATGAAAGCTTTTTTCCCAGCTTTTATTCAGCCTCGAGGAAGAGCAGCAGCTCAAGACAAGGAGGCCCCTAATTCCCCCAGTAAAGGGTTGACAATACCTGCAGTTCTTTTTGAAAGCAACCTTTGAACCCATCAACTTTTTGCACTCAAACGCGTTTAAAGCCAATTAATATTTATTGTGTACAGAGCGCCTCTTGTCTCGAGATGCTGCTGCACAATTATGAAATCAAAGGGGATGGACCCTGCCAGCAGGCTTACAATCTAAAGGAAAAGAATTATCAAAATTGAAGAGAACCCAGGAAATAATCATTGTTTTGCATTATTTATCTAGACCCATCAGTGAAGGCACTGAAGGGGAGGGAGAAAAAAAAGACTTCTGTTTCTTAATTAAGAAGCCAAGCCTGCAGCCTAATGAAGACAGTGATAAAGCAAATGGGTCCCTAGTCTAAACATTCTCACGCTAGTCCTGAAATATCTGAATCAGCACAAACACACACGAAGGCACTACCGAGACAAGGGCAATGACTCGTCAGCCAGTCCCCCACTGCCTGCAAAGCTTTCACTTATCACGTTTAACTTATTGGAACCGTACCCTCTGGAGGAAAACCACTGCAGTTTAATGCACCTCGCTGAACTATATCCTGATTTGCTGCCACGACGTTCCAAGGACATGGGAAAATGCAGCTGGATTTGTGTTGCCTGTTTGTCTTGGCATCTTGTGCTGCAAAGGTTAATTTGTTCTGAAATCCTGGGTTTTTTATTTGTGTTACTGATCAGCCAGGCAATTACAAAATGTTAAATCCATTCTTCATTAGCCTGAACCAAAATCAATGTCTTTTTAAAAGCAACGTTCCTGCCCCAATCCCTTAACTTACAAAGTCTCAAGCGGCTGATTTAGAGCCAGTGAATCAGAACACTGAAATTAATGAGGTTTCTCAGCTCCAGGTCTTTCATGCAAGTGGATAAATTGGTCTTATTCTATGGATGCTATATTAGCCAAATAGGGACTCACAAGCTAGATTTCAGCTGTGCAACTCCTTTTGGCTCCTGCGCCAGAAATGCCATGATTGCAACCTGGAGAATTTGGCTGTACGTTTAAGTGCTCCAGCATTGAGGGCAGCCTTGAATTCCTCTGCCCATTCTTCACCTAACCTCACTATTTGTTTCCCTTTTGCCCATGTCAAACAGGACTCCAAAATGTGCCATAGATCAGGTAGAAGAGGACCAATCAGATGGTGAAACTGGAGAAAGGATAAGTGGGAGATGCCAAAGCAGCCTTATTTCCTATTTCCAGACGTTTTCTAGGTGCAACCCGACCACTTTGTCCTTGACCATTCATGATACCGGCAAGGAAGCCTTTGTATGCTGATGCAGCAGTGCCAAAGTGGCATCTACTGTATCCCATGGGGGAATTTTGGCATGTTGAGGCCTCCTTGGGGAAGGGAACCCAGCTGCCTCCATGGGACAACTTGGACCTGTGCCTGCATTGACCCATGAAGGTGGATCAGGTCCAGGAAGGGGATTAGGATTTGGCAAGCATCACCGCTTCTGAACCCACCCCCTTCCCAGGCCCAGTCCACCCTCTACCCTGCATTATCTCCTCGCCATTCCACCCACCTGCTCCTTAACTTCAGCAGGGATCCTCAGTCTACCTTTGCATGGACCCAGTCACTTGCCTCAGCAGCGTCATGTTTGTGACAGCCACAAAATACATTATGCCGGTAAAACTGGCATAGGATCGGGTCATAGGGTTGGGCCTTGGATAAACTGTCATTTGAAGTATTTTCACTTGGATTGGGTTGTTAGTCCCACTAATTCTAATCCAGCTTCCCCATCTTAAATCCACTCTCCAGTCCAAATTAACTAGTTTATAAAATGGGCTGGCAAATGGTGGATTCGAAATGCCCACAAATAGCACCTCAACAAGCAATATGGGACCAACCTCAGAGCTAAAATCACTGAATATTTGAATGAACCTCTCTAACCTTTCAATATGCTCTTCAACTCTCCTTGCTTGGTCTTTGCTTCCCTTACTGGTTCAAACAAAGAGCCCCTTTTAGTCAGCATTCATTCATCAATGGTGGCTAACTAGATCAAGGCAGAGATAACCGCAAGACAATGTTATCTAGGCAAAATGAGAAGTAAAAAAAAAATCTAAAGCAGTTCAAGAGTGTCTTCTTATCATAGAGGAAGATAACCGAACATGCCATCTAACCCAGTATCACTTCTACTAATACACAGCAATGACTGACTCCCCCTGGCTCATGTCCATTTGGCTCAGAAAATAAGCTGCCCCACATCTCCCCAATTTCAAAATAGTTCAGCTTTACTTTCCAAGCCATCTGCCCCTGGAAATTCCACCCCAACCCTCTTCCATCAACCCCTACCCACACCATCTTAACTTCCTTCTCCACTTAGCAATAGGAGAAGTTATGAATCATGAGTTACGACACTATGACCCAATTCTATCCAACTTTCCAGTGCCAGTGTAGTTGTGCCCATTGGGTATGCACTGCATCCTGTGGTGAAGAGGCAGTCACAGAGGCCTCCTTAAGGTATGGGAACATTTTTCCCTTAACTTGAGCGGCATCGCGGCTGCACCAGTGCTGGAAAGTTGGATAGGACTGGGCGCTCAGTCCCAGGTATTTCCTAGGTTTGACATGGCACAGTGATGTGCTGTTCTAGGACCAGATATTGGTAAAATAATATGAACCAATAATGTCACAAAGGAAGGCAGATAACAAAATTGAAGGCAGTGTTCTATGCTAGTTAGGGCACATTCCAGGCACAGAAGGCATAACTATCCTTCAACACTTAGCACTTATCAAATTGTATGTTTGGTTTCGCACACAAGGCATTCTTGCAACAATGAGCAAGTTACGTGACTATGGTGTTTGCATAGTTCTGGTGGCATTTACGGCCAACAGATTTGTGAAACAAAACAACTGAAATGTACCTTTCCTGCCCATAACATAACATGGAAAGGTCATTATCCCCTTTCAATGCCATCATCTTCTGCAATGGCATTGTTGTGATAGATGCTGCTCCACAAATACTTAAATTGCAAACTCTCATTCCAAAGGAGATATGTTACAACAGTGATAATGACGGTGTTGGCAGTAACAGTGCTGTACCCCTCTTTCCAGTTTGCCAGCACTTATGGTAATTCCCTCTCTTCTTCCCTGCTTACCTCCTGGCCCAGCTGTGCAGTTCTGAAATAGCACCACAAAGCCAGGCAGATAAAGGAAGTCAGGAGAAGCAGAGGCGGTGCGGTGCTTCTCCCAACTTCTTCTGTCCTGCTGCATTTCAAAGCAGAGTGGAAGATGTTCTGCCAAATCCCAATCCAAGCTCTGCCTGGAGAATCATGCCCACATTTAACTAATTAGCACCCCTTTTTTACCCAAGAATGATCCTGGTTCTGCCTTGCAGTCCTGCTGGACCCCACCTCCAGGGTAGCTTGCCTGTTCAACCTGCAGAGGTCCTCTCTCCTGCCAGCAGCCTCCCACCACTACAGTAGCCCCTTGGTCCTCAGCAGGTCTTGGGCACAGCAGCCACAGACCAAACTCCAGTGTCTCCAGCAGTCTCCAAAGTCCATTCACCATCAATTCCTTAGTCCATTAATCCAGTCTGTCCTTCCTCAAGCTTTCCTCCTTCTGTTACCCACAACCCCCTTCCTGCCTCAGGTGCTCCTTATATCCTGGAGGCCCCTATTGCCTTCAAGTGGCTGCAGCTGTGCAGTACACTCTGCTGGATGCCCAGGCCTTACCCTTAAAGGGGCCACTGCTGACACCACACCCTACCTCCTTGCCAGATCTACCGAGATTCAAATACAGAGGAGCCAGAAGAAGGCACAGGTAAAGGGACAAATGGCTAAAGGTGGCCATGCAGGTGGCCAAAGGACACAGAGTGTGGCCAGTACCCATCTGCCACCTGAGGCTGACCACCTCACCGCAGTTCACCTCTGCAGAGTCAGGAATTTTTTAGGTCTGCAAACACTTGTAGCAGGAAAATTCCACACTGGTCTGATCTGAAAGTCAGTTCCACTCTCCTGACAAAACACATTGTTAGGAAATCAGGGAGATGGTGAAACTAATCAGGATGCTTCTGCTCCCTGCATACTTCACCTCATGTGTGGGGTGGAGGAGTGGCGGGTGGGGGACAAACAAGCTGACAGCAGAGAAATGGAGAAGCTCACACTAATACAGAACTGTTGCAGGATAATCAGATTCCTCACTTCTTTCTTTTTGCTGGCCTGCTTCCCGTTCCAGAGAGATGGATGTGCCCCGAGTATGCAGTATGCAGCACCATATTCAGAGTCACGGAAGTGATGGATCATCTTAGCACTACCATTCTGAGAATTTATGAAGAAAGTTTATCCCCCCACATCCTTTGGAAAGCTGGGGGTTATGGGCAAAGTATGGATTTCGGTTTCAGCGTAAACATTATTTGCAGGGGGCATTTTCTTCAATAAAGTGAAAGGGAGGCTGAAAATACATAACTCTGAAATCTCTTTTGAAAATCCTTGGTTGCAAACTTCTCCTGCCCCCAACCTAAGGATCATGAGAGCTGCAAGCTCTTGCATTGCTAAAACCTTGTCCTCTGCAGGCTGAGGTCAGAAAGAATCATCTTTGTCTTTTCCCGAATCCGACAATGCAGACTAAGCGAAGACCTGTCCTGCACCACAGCCTGTGAATCAGGCTCCTCAGTTACAAATCATTTGCCGGTACTGATCACTCTCCACAAGCAGTCAGGGACTATTAAACTTCTCACTTCCTGCCAGCGTTTGTGAGTTCATAGAAGATAATCAGGCTGGGCTGCTGTAGACTTTCTATCCTTTCTTTACTTATCCCCCTGCTTTTGTTATTATGTTCAACCTAACCCTGCATCTGTGTCTACCCATCACCCAGTGGCATCACTACCAGGGGTGTGGGGTGGTGCAGGCCACACAGGGTGTCACCCTCAGGAGGGGTTACACCACACTGCTCAAGCCTCCGGCAATCTTTGGCCCGCTCTAGGTCCATCCCCCTCACACCTTTGCCAACACTTATGTTTTTGCCACTTACCAGTGAGAATTGGTCATGACTCCATCTAACTTTGAGCTATTTAGCCTCAAGGCCAGTGTTTCTCAAACTGTGGATCAGGAACCACTAGGTGGGTCATGAGCCAGTTTCAGGTGGGTCCCCATTCATTTCACTATTTTATTTTTAATATGTTAGACTTGATGCTACAAGTATGTTACTGCATTTTGGGAAGTGTTACAGACCTGTACTTTTAACAAGCTACTATGTATATGCTTTTAACAAGGATAGTAAATGGGACTTACTCCTGGGTAAGTGTGGTTAGGATTGCAGCCTAGTATTGTTAAAAATTTTCCTGCTTGATGATGTCACTTCCGATCATGACATCACTTCCGTTGGGTTCTGACAGATTCTCGTTCTAAAAAGTGGGTCCCAGTGCTAAACGTGTGAGAACCACTGCTCTAGGCAGTCTCAAAGTCACTTACTAGTACCATGGTTTTCAAAATTTCTTCCTTCTACTTTTCCACATTAACCTGTCTGCTAAGAAAGGCTACGGCGTTTGGGCCTCTTCAGCCTAGAAAACAGATGCCTGAGGGGGGACATGATTGAGACATACAAAATTATGCAGGGGATGGACAGAGTGGATAGAGAAATGCTCTTTACACTCTCACATAACACCAGAACCAGGGGACAGCCACTAAAATTGAGTGTTGGGAGAGTTAGAACAGACAAGAGAAAATATTTCTTTACTCAGCGTGTGCTTGGTCTGTGGAACTCCTTGCCACAGGATGTGGTGACGGCATCTGGCCTGGATGCCTTTAAAAGGGGATTGGACAAGTTTCTGGAGGAAAAATCCATTACGGGGTACAAACAACAATGTGTATGCGCAACCTCCTGATTTTAGAAATGGGCTACGTCAGAAGGCCAGATGCAAGGGAGGGCACCAGGATGAGGTCTTTTGTTATCTGGTGTGCTCCCTGGGTCATTTGGTGGGCCGCTGTGAGATACAGGAAGCTGGACTGGATGGGCCTATGGTCTGATCCAGTGGGGCTGTTCTTATGTTGTTAAGTTATGTTTGCAGAACTTTCGAATCTCTGGGTGTTGCAAAGGATTCTGCAACACATTTCAGGGCACTACACAAGCAGCCCGCCCCATAGGAGCAAACACTTCATTCTGCAGGGGGGCAATGCTGGAGGCCTCCTCTGGGAAAGGGAACATTTGTTTCCTTCCCTGGGGATAAACCTTCAATAATGTGATGGGTCTATTCAAACCTGCTCCAGAAATTTTGCTGGCACAGCTCCAAGTCATGGGAAGGCAGATCAAGGCTGGGAAGGGGGACTGGATATCAACAGTGATGTAGCCTCTGACACTGCCCCCTTCCTGGCCTCGACATCCCCTCCCTGCCCCAGAATCCACCCTGCTCCTCCCTCTCCATGCCCTGTTCTTCCCACTCCAGTACCAACTAACCAGCACTGGTACTTCTTTGCAGGTGGCTGGTGCACAGCATCCCAGCTGCATGAAATGGCAGATCACCTTTTGCAACTGCCACAAAGCACACTGTGCTGCTGGGATGCAAAGAAAACATCACAGCAATTTATAGTTTGCTTGATTCCTTTGCTACGCCTTACAAAGCACACTGTCAAGTTTTTAATACTGCAACGGACACACTCAAGGTGGCTGCACCTACCTTGCTTGATTTGCTGTGGTTGAAAAATGGGGAGAAAGGCAGGAAAAGAATAATGAATAGGAGAGAAAGTCAATATGGCAGATGGTCAAGAGCTGCATTCTGCAAACTGGTGGATAACTCACGTACCCAAGAAGCCCTGAGGTGGGCTGTCAAAGGTGGTTGGGCTAAGCAAGGCAATGCAGAGATAGCCAATGGGAACAACCGAGTTCAGATGCCCCAGCCAGGTGTAGATACAACCTTCAGGAAAATCATCAGCAAAGAGATTCCGACTAAAATAATCTTTGAGGACGTAAAAGTGGGCAGGCAGAGGTGGGCTGGGCTGTGCAGAGGGGCAGCGAACGCACCTTATATGCGCTTTGGAACAGGTTCGGCTGGGCTAGACTAAAGGTCCATGCAGGCTGCCCTTCTGGCCTCATCAACAGTCAGAAACTGCACGCCTGTGTTTCTTGCTCCGGCACATTGAGATACACTGCCCTGGAACATGGAGGCTCTGTTTAGCTATCGTGGTAATCGCTAAAAGTGACATTAAGAGGGAGTGGCACGCTCAAGATGATCTACATAAAAAAAAGGCACATGGCATGCTGCAGGTTCGCCTCCCCTGGTCTACACAGAATGAGGCCCATCTCTGACATTAGCCTGGATGAACTGAAAAAGCTCCCTGCATACTATGCATTCTCTGACTGTATATTGTAGGAGGACCTTGGTAGTGGTGGACAAGCTGCTTTCCAAGGAAGATTATCCACCACTTTGGATGCTCTCATTGCATTGTTGGCAACCTTCAGTCTCGAAAGACTATGGTATCGTGCTCAGAAAGGTGGTCCTGGAACAGCGTCTAGTGTGGTTGAAAAGTGGTGAGTGGTATGTTCTCATTGAGAACATGATAAACTTCTCCAGAAGTCCTGGTATTCCTTGGAACAGCTTGGAAACCACTGTTCTAGTAGCAACCAGAAGGGAACATGATGGATCAGACTCTATTTTAGCAGCAACTTCAAGGACATTTATTGCTGAACTTCTTGTGGCTCTGAGGTGATTTATTAGAGGAAACCATGAAGCAATCTGGGATTCATGATTTATTGCTTAGGCAGTGTTGTGTATGCTTGGAGAAGATTGGGGATTATCCCATGGGAAATATTAGTAGTAGTATTTTTCTTTTCTTTTTCTTTTTTTGTTTGCATTGCATTACATGACCAAGAACAGACTGGCAAATTTCCAGAAGTACATAATATTTAACTACTGGAATTCCAATGTATCTCATCTACATTGGAATTCCTAGCACTGGGGAGGGGGCAGGGGATAAGAAGAGAATGGATTGTTCAGAGACTGATAAAACTTCATTCAGAAACTAAATTGACACTCACCAACATAGCTTCCTTCTGAAGCCAACACCAGTTAAGCTCTATATACTTGAGTAATATTTTAATGTGCAATGGTGGTCATCTTCCAATTCCATTCATAAATACCAAGGACCAGCCTTCCTCCTACAGATAGTTTTGCAGGTCTCCTCAAGCGAGCTGAAGAAAAATGTTCAGTGCTAATAGGATCTCCTGCACCCCTTCTTCTTCTTCTTCTTCTTTTTTGGCATGTTCCAAGCATTCTTTTTTTCTCCGTTGAGCAACAGCTGTGCATAATTGGCCGAGAAACGCAAGTTGTTTTCCACATATTTTTTTTTTTCTTCCGAAGGCTTTTCATCTCTCTTTTCTGAGAAAACCGAATGCAAACCAACCTGCTGCCTCTTGGGAGCAGAACGCAAGCAGAACCCAAACCCGCGGCCCAGGGCTTGGCTGCGGTCTTTTTCGCGGTTCAAGAGCCGAGTTCAGAAATTATTTCTGTCCGCAGAAAAGGGTGTGGCCGGCACAGCTGGACTCAGATGAGACATTTCTTAAAGCGCATGATGAAAACCAACTTCTTTCAAACGGCATTGTGCAGTTTCCGATTAGATGGCGGTGAGGCAGGTCCAAGACTTCTACAGGAATGTTGCACAGACATAAAAGGCAGCTTGTCTGAAGTGCCACTTTCAAAGGGAAATTCGGCTCTCGACATAATTTTCATTCAGAATTACTTGGTCCAGCCGTTAGCACTGGTCCATTAAGCAAACATACTACTTGCCTTTGCCTAAGGCTGCAAGCCTATACATGTTTACCAGGGAGTAAGCCTCATTGAGCATAGTGGGACTTCCATTTGAGTAAAAATGCCTAGGATTGCACTGAATTAAAACAGCGTCTTGATTCTTTTACAGTTTCTTTTACTACACTTTAATATTTCTTTGAATATACTTTATGCCTACTCTGTTCAATTTTAAAAAAAACATTGGTGAGGCTGAGTTTCACAGGGGGAGCTTCGGAAGATACAGCAGAGTGTCCTGTGGCAACTGATGAGGCGGCTTGCTGAAGGGCAATGGTCTTCTGCTGACTCTTAAGTGGGGGGGGCGGAAGCATGGGGGAAGCATAATGAACTTACTGGATGATTTTGCGACATGGCAGTACATGGGGACTTGTAGCTCAGTGCTGTGGTGAGCGTCTAGGCATTTCCAGTGTGCGTGTAGCTCATGAGAAGTTTCTGTCAACATTTGAACCTACTTCCCAGAAGATGTCAGAGGAATGCAACACAATTATTGTATTGGAATTGTGGAAGAACTGGCGAGGAGATAGATGTGGTGTCAGCAGTGGCCCCTTTAAGGGTAAGGCCTGGGCATCCAGCAGAGTGTGCTGCACAGCTGCAGCCACTGGAAGGTAACAAGGCCCTCAGGGATATAAGGAGCACCTGAGGCAGAAAGGCTTGGTGGGTTTTGAAGGAGTGCAGGTTGGAGAGGAGACTGACTTGGCTTATGGAACTTGGAATTGGACTGTGACTGGACTTTGGCTTTGGACTTTGATTTGGTTACCCTGACAGATTGGACTGACCTACCTGGAACCTGACTTTGGACTGTAACTTGGCTTATTGGCAACTCTGATTGATTGGACTGGTTTACAAGGCCCAGTGGATTGGGATTTGGCAAAACAATTATCAAGAGGATAATGAAATTGACAGCGCATTCTGGAAAAATACACTGATGCTCAGGGCCAGCTTCAGAGAACAGGCCTGCCTAACCTATGAGTCCCACAGGGCCACAGCTTCTCCACTCCCCTGGCTGCTGCATGACTCAGCGTTTGCTAAAGAAAAACTAAAGTCACCATGTTTCTCCTCAAGTCTGTATCTTCCTTCCCAAGCTATACCTCTTTCGAAAGGTGAGGCCTGTGCTGCCACACACCTGCACATTATTGCCACCCTGGTCATTTCCACATCTGAAAGGGTTGGGCCTAGGCCAGTAGTCGCCAAACTCATGACTGATGAACACTGAAAAACCCATCCCTGTTCAGACTGGAGCTTACTGTTCCGCCACATAACCGCATGAATTCCAGGAGATCAGGACACAGGGATGCTCTAGCCCAGAGGTGTCAATCATAAGTCCTGGGGCCCAGATGCAGCCTCTGGAAGCTTTTTATCAGGCCCTCAGGCTCTCAGCTGCTGAGCAGTGCTGAGGTGTTACCACTGAAACAGTGGCCCACATGAAAATTGGGCTTTCGCATATCTTGAAATATGATCAAGATTTGCATATTTTCCCTTATGTCATTTGCAGTTAATGAACTTCTATATGAGAGCAAGGCGCTGATTTCTGGCCATCAGCTGCTTAATGATGTCACTTTCCGCTTAATGACATCACTTCTGGAACTCAACAGGCACCCTGAATGCTAACCGGCACTCTGTATGAAACAAGTTTGACACCCCTGCTCTAGGCAGTCACATCTGTTGCCCAGCATCCCAGAAGGCTTTGCAACAGGACGTCTGGGCAGACCTGACTACTCAGAGCATCCCTATGCCCCAATCTATTTGGAATTCATGTGGCAACACAGTGGAACAAGGTGGAAGGCTTACACCAAACCCCAGATCCAACCCACGGTCCAGGGTTTGGAGAGCCCTGGTCTAAGCAGAGCAGAGTCACACAGTCCCCATGTCTGTGGCTGCACTTCACACTATCTAGAAGGCCCAGGTTCACCTGGCATACTGTGTAGAAAACTGGCATTTACTAAAAGCACCTTGCAGAGTGCTGAGTATCTCTCTGGGGATCTGGTATGAGGTATTGGATCTGCTGCATATGGCTTTTGCTGCTACCTATACTCTAAGTGCACGTTAGCAACTAAGGAAGTATTAGTAAATATGTTTCCAATCCCATCTCCTCTAAAAACCACCAAACCCAAATAGTGCTAAACCAGTCCATGCTCCTTCAAAGATAATGAAACCCAATTAGAAATGTCTCAACACTCAGAAAAGTAGGGAACACAAAACAATATTTTATCAAGATTATTGCTACACATTAGCCTTCAATGTGCTTTTCCTTATGCCAAGGACAGAGGTGGATGTTGTCAGGTGACCTCTGCTGTAGAAGCTTTTATTTTGCATTGCTTTTACATCTAGAGACTTCAAGAACTCCGGTCTTAGAAACAGTAGATACTAGAATATCTTGATAACCTTGGAGTCCATACAGGAAAAGTATTCTGACCCCTTCTAGCTATAGAGAGGTGCTAGCAAACCAAAGCCTGAATCGGTTTGGATGGAGACACATACTGAAGAATTTTGATCCAACACACAGTGGAGGCTTTGGGGAGACATAAGGCTTTGATTTCACGGTTCGAAAAAAGGTCACCATCACAGATCAAATCAGAGCCAAAAAAACAAGCTTACATTATTTGCTGCAGGAAGAAAGAGTAATCTTTGGCAGCATACTCTATTTAATTGAATTAAAGTTTGCCTTCATCTCCACAATTGGACCAGCCGCTATTAAAAGAAAGGGCACGACAACAATAAAAACAAGGACTAAGGATTTCAGTGGTCCTCGCATTTTCACTACAAGGGCGATACTGCAGAACTACAGCCACGGGAGTCTAGCTCTCAGACTGTTTAGACCCAGACCAGCGAGACACATGGAAACAGTAAGATGTGGATTCCACTTGCTATCCGCATGAAACCACTTTGGGAGATTGTCTAGAGTTTTGGAGAACAGTGTCACCAGAATGTTTCTTTCTATCAGATTGCAAGGGAGTGTGAGAATTTCGAACCACGGGCCCTGGCAGAAAGGCTCAGGCATCTGACTTTCTACACAACCAAGGCCACTTGCAGGGAGAAAAACTGTTCCATAGTACCCCACTGACAGTGGCTAGAAGGGGAATTGCAGCCTGCCAGCCAGGAATATCATGTGACTTGTGAGGCCGGTATGGTCCCAGCTGGCTGTGTATAATTCATGTGCAGAAACAGATTCACAAAGGGATTTGGTGCATTGAGTACACCTCAGAAGTCTCCCCAATGGGAGAAAACCCACATTCTTGGTAAGAAACATGGTGAGGCTTTCCTAAACCTCTGCCTCGCCCCATTCCTATCTGGCCCATCCATAAGATCAACTGAAACTGGCATCGGATTCCGGGGGGGGGGAGGT
Source organism: Tiliqua scincoides (assembly GCF_035046505.1). Classification (NCBI taxonomy): domain Eukaryota; kingdom Metazoa; phylum Chordata; class Lepidosauria; order Squamata; family Scincidae; genus Tiliqua; species Tiliqua scincoides. The sequence goes on along the minus strand of NC_089822.1, from coordinate 241,266,178 downwards.
ATCCCTCTGTGTCCTCGTACTTGCCTCCATTATGTCTCCTCCTCCTCCCTCAACTGGAAAAGAATGCTGAACTAGAGCATTGGGGAGTGGGAGGATCAGAGACTGGCATATCATTGGATAAGGGGGACAGTCTTTGGCCTGCCACCTCAAGCTTCAGGACGTCTTGAGTAGACCCTGTTCTTATCCCCTATGGAAGCCTGTGCTTATCTACCAGCTTGGACCCAAGGCAATGCATGAGTCCAGGCACGTGCGTTCAGCTTTCTTCCGATCCTATCGTCTTCTGCACTGGTGTCCATCAGATAATTGGCTGTGAATAGTTTTTCTGATTCGACAGTTGGCAGATAATAAGTTTGGATTGGTCAAGGTTATTTAGCATGACTAGGCATGTTTTGTTACGAGATAAAAAGAAAAAAAAAACCCAGCTTTGATGAACTACACCACTGTCCTTATCTTTGCTAGGCTGTGCTGAATTCGACAAGTTAATTCTTTTAATCCTCTTGTACCATGCAGAGATGACTAATTCAAGTACCTTTCCTCCTTTTTTTTTTTTTTTGTTTCTCTGTTAACAGCACTCTTTCTGCCAGCGATGCAGTATTTATGCTGAATGTGACCGTTAGACTTGCAATTCTCTTTGAAAGAAATAGTACAACATATCATTTTATCGCAAAGCAGCTTTAAATCTTCAGCACCTTTTTCAGTAAACAAGCCACCACCATCATAATCTCTGCCCCATATCTACTATATTTCTTTAAGCTGCAAGCACAAGAGAGGGTGATGTTCTAAGCAGAATTACAATTTGACCCTTAATAATATCAACATTCAAGTACATTGGTGCAAATTGTGCGGTCAGGGGTCCTAAGGAGACAGGGATCATGGAGGAACAACCTGAAAATAAATACAGGTAGCCTACTGTACTTAAAAGTGCAATCCAAACCCTGTACCAGTACAATCAGGCCACATGGCCAGCACTGTATCTAACACAGGGTAGAAGGTGGCTGGAGGTCACCTCATGTAACATTCCATCCATCTGTATGGGGTCACTTGGTTCCCCCCCCCAATTTGCACTTTTTAAATAGTCCGGATGTGATGTCACTTCCAGTTGTGACGTCATTTCTGGAGCATCATTTTTAGCTCTGCACCAGGCTACACGTTCATTACCTATGCCACTTCTTGGAGGGACCACTGCACCAGCTCAAATCCTTGTTTGGACTGAGCTGTGAAGTTATTTAACTGAGACTGCAACGATATGCATACTTATTTGGGAGTAAGCCCCACTGAACTCAGTGGGACTTCAAAGTAGATGTGCATAGGATTGCACTGTGAATCATCCCCAAGTGAGTAATGGGTTATGATGTTCTCTGCATGCTCTTGCTTAACTCTACCAATGAACTTAACTCTACCAGTGAAACTCTACTTGCTTAACTCTACCAGTGAGAGATGACTTTTTAAAAACAAAAGCTGAACATTCAGACCCTTCTCCCCAATGGCTGTAGCCCTGAATGAATGAATGAATGAATGAATGAATAAACAAATGAATATTGACAAGTGCTTTAAAGTTTGGGCAAATTTAGTCTTAACAAATGAATGCATGGAAACAGTCCCTAACCAACCTGAAACATTTACTAATATTCATGATTTAGAAATAGATTCCTTCCTCTCTTTCAGGCAGGTGATGATTTTTTTCTAAACTGCCAACAGCGCTATAAAATGTAGTATTACTTTATTCATGTTTAAAAAAATTATATTCCACCCTTCTCAGTAGGGATTCAAGGGGTCTTACAGCAAAGATTTAAACACCAAGACAATTAACACCTACCCTTCCAACAACAACAAAAGCACAGTAGATCCAAACCACAGCCCAGAGACAAAGTTATGAAAAATCTATCAAGGCATGGCAAAAAAGGGCCTTCAACCAGTGTCATAAAACATGCAGAGGGGGCCAGCTGCATCTCCAAGGGCAGGATACTCCACAGTGTGGGGGCCACCACTGAGAAGTGCATCCCATAGGTCAATACCTTTTGAGACTCCAGTGCTGGAACTTACTAGAGGTCTTACAGGATGGGCAGGTTCACGTGGGAGAAAGTGGACTTTTAGATTTCATGGTCCTGAGCCATTTAGGGTTTGAAAGGCAATAACCAGCATATTGAATCATGTGTGAAAACAAACAGGCAGCGGGTACAGCTTGAATTACAGAGTTGGAGCACAGTTGTAAAGCATCACCCCTCTGAAATCTCTTTCCTCTGCATTCTGTACCAGTTGAAGTTTCTGGGCAGTTATAAAGAGGCAGCCCTACACAGAATATGTTACAATAGCCTAACCAGGATGTAACTAAGTTTTGAGCAGCGTTGGCTATTGCTATGACAGTGCTGTTTCTGATTTGGTAGACAACGGAGCCTAGTAACTTCTCAAAGAGTGCCCAGGAAATCCATGAGCTGAACTTGGATGTTTCAGGGTGTGCTCCAAGCAGGTGATTCTGTGTTGTGAGTTCAAGTAGTAAGGGAAACGTGGAACGTCATTTCCTTCATTCTGCCTTCCACAGAGTCCCAAGCTTCCACTGTACTCTTAACATTACTCACCCTAAAGAAAATGCAGGAGTGGCAAAAACTGGCCAGGAGGTCTGAGCAACAACTCTGTTGTTGTTGCCCCAGCAACAACAGCATTTGGGGCTCTGCTCAACAACAGAGCCCCAGCATTTGCTGCAACACGGAGATATGTGGTGCTGACATGGAAACTCTTCAAGAGATGCACAAGACTCATGAACGCCACCATGTACTCCAGGGACCATGTGAAGATGATGACACAATGCACAATGTTTGGTTCAATTGGCAGCAAACCTTCTTCTGCCACTTCTGAGGCATCTGGCCGAAGCTGCTGGAACAGATGGGAGGAAGGCGCAGGGGAACAATCCTGGCTCATAGATTGTAAAAAGTGCTTCTTCAGCACGCATGGTTTCAGATGAAAGTAAGGCTGGTGACACTTTCCGAACTGGAACAATTCATGTCTGCCTGCAAGAGTCAAAATCTGTGTGTTTTTAATTTGGTGGCACCAACAACATTTTTATTATTGAGAAATGTTGGCCTTTCTTTGAAACCTCAGGCACTTTTCTTGGTGAAGGCAGATGTGTCTGAGGCTAAAAAAAAAAGCACGGTGTGGGTTCCTCACAGGGACGTGCTGGAGCCACTGCATCAAGTCTCGAGTCGAGTCTCAGCCCCCTTGACTCGAGTCGCCCACAAATCACAACGGCTGCTGTCACGACTCGTCCAGAGCCATTTTCTAGTCATTTTGACTTGGATCCGAGTCTTTTTGAGAAACCAGTCAAGTTGCAGAAGCGGCAAAAAAAAAAAAAAAAAAAGGCAAGCAAGCACACACTCAACACAGTCACAAGCACACACAAAAGCAAATCTTGACTTGAGTCTATCTGTGGGTAAAACCCCTGAGCCCCAGGTCAGTGTCCAAATTTTTGACTCAAGTCTATATGGGTCACTTTAGGTTCACAAACTGATCAGCAATCAGAACTCAGGGCAGCCATGCAGAGGCTCACACAGGGTGCTACAAACCTCTGGGATCCTCAAAAAGGCTTCAGAAGCCTCCCAGATACGTTAAAATGTCGCTGGGTCCCCGTGGTGCTGTGATCACTCTGGCACCATTGGGGCACCCCGACTCTCTCCTCTGCCACTATTTATGAATTTCCCAATTCCCTCAAAGGAGTTTGGGAAGCTCTGATCTAATAGTACTGAAAGGAACCAAGAGGATGTATAGACACCATGCACAAGATTATCACAAGCATCTTTAATCTTTGCCAGGAAGACAGATGCGAATAAGTTATTGATTATTACAGCCCATTGATTGATCCTGTCCTTTCTCCATGAAGATCAGGGCAGCATATCCTGCCCAAGTCATTCCCTTTTATCTTGGAAACATGCCTGTGAGGTAGGTTAGGCAGAGAGGTAATGACTGGCCCCTGGTCACCGGTAATGCAATCGTTTCATATCTACTCAGAAGTAAGCCCCATGCAGTTCAATGACACTTGTCCCCATGAAAATAAGTAAAGAATTCAGGCCAAGTGAGCTTCATGGCTGAATAGAAATTTGACCCTATGTAGTGGTGAAGCTAAGGCAGTGTTATTCAAACTATGAGGCACGGCTCTTTAGGGCTGTGCCAGGAACTCAAAGGGGAGGCGTGGGATGTCCTCTAGCAGTGATACAGTCACACCCCTGGGCAGAATACGCGCTTGGGCAGATTTAAAAAAAATCTGCGCTTTTTTTTAAAGCAGAAGAGACAGGAGTTGCTCAGCTGCAGCCCCGCCCTCTTCCAAAGGCTGCAGCCCCGCCCTCATGCTCAGTTTGCAGTCCTTAACCCTCACTGATCCTTGTCTGGTTGGTTCTCCGTTCCCAGCCTGGGATTGCTTGTCATCAAAGTGAAATCTCTCTTTTCAACCCCCTCCCTCTTCCACTCCCCCCTTTCGATCTCCAAACCTTCCTGCTTTCCTCCCCCTCCCCAAATAAAATGCTTCCTATTTTGCCAGCACCAGGGGTCTTAAAGTTGTTTCCATGCAGTTGGCAAAGCGGGCGGGGGGAGAGAGAGAGAAGCACTCACTTTACTTGGCCAGGAGCAGAAAAAGAGTACTGTTTTGAAACTGATTTATTAATCTTGTTTGACTGAAGAGGAAAGACTGTATTTTTAAAGTGATGAATCTTGCTATTTGAAGGGAATATTTATCAGCCAATGATGAAGTGATTGCCAGTCCAATCCTGTCCACACTTTCCTGGGAGTAAGCCCCATTGACTCTAATGGGACTTACTTCTGAGTAGACATGCATAGGCTGGAGCTGTGCATCTCCTAGTATAGGAGACAAATCAGCTTCCTAACCAAACCCTCATCAGCTCTGATAGATTTTCATGGTCTATTTTTGTTTTCCCCACCAGCTGCTGGAAAAAATTTAATTTCATTAAATTAATAAAGGGTTCAATCCTATCCAAGAAGAATGGGAGAAATGACTAGTTGGATTGGGGTCCACGGGGTGTGTGTGTGTGTAATGTTGGTCAGACTGGTTGTTCACAAAGTTCATTTGGTAAAACAATTCTATTGGTATGCTTTCAAAGTTTAAAAAAATGAACCAGACAAAATCTACCTACTCCAGCATCCTGTCTCCAACTGTGATCAGCAGCTGATCATTTATAAAGTATGTATATTGCTGTGTATTAATAATATATTTTTAAGATCTGCATTTAATTAATGATATGATTAATATAATTAATATTAATATAGTTAATATATATTTAATATTTAATATTATAATAAATATAATATTATAATATTATATTTAATATAGTTAATATTTCTGGCCACTTCCTGTTTAATGATGTCACTTCCAGCCCTCAGGAACATGATGGGGAGTCATGGCCAACAGCCACGGGGGTCAAGGGAGCCACTGGCCGGAAAAGTGCCACTGAGCTAAGGGATCTGGCGCTCGCAGCCAAAGAAGATTTTGGGAGCCCACCCCCAGGATGAAATCCAATTTAATTAATTAAATAATTAAATAAAAAAGTGCGCAATATGCATAAGTCCTTACGCCTCCCTTTTCTTAGTGCAAATTTTTAACCACACTGTACCACACTGGCTCTCTCTAATAATGTCCTTCCTTCGGGTTTCCTTTTATAGAAACTTCAGGGGTTGCTCAGCTGCTCACAGAGAAGTGGCGAAGAGAAGGGTTGGGAAAGAAAGGGAGCATGCAGTGACTGGTCCTGGGTGCCAGGGGCACAGTGGTTCTTAGGTAGTGGAAGGTATGGGAGTGCTTAGTACCATGCCCTAGCAGGTCTTTGTGCAAACCATGAGCGCAGCAAGCACAGCAAAGCAGGCAGAGAATATGAATGTATGGAAACATGGGAAATTTTGTGGGGTAAGCTCATCAAGGAGCTTTCTTTAGTGGTTTGTGGCCCTTTGTTGCTCTTTTCTGGCTCTAGATGGGTGGCTCTATTGTTTCGCACCCTGCAAAGGGTACAGCTACAAACTCCGGAGGCCAGTGCCTCAGTTAGCTTATACTCCTTGATTGAATTTGGCCATGGAATTGGTGGAGGCAGATAAGTTTGAGGATCTTCTTTTGTGCCATTAATAATTTTGTTTACTCCACAACAAGAAGCTCTCATGATGCGACTTTTGCTCACAGGCTTAAATGTGCAGTGCAAGCGAAGTGTGGCCGTTCGTGGAGATTTCCAAGAAATGAAAGCAAGGCAAGATTTCTCCTAAGCCAGCCAGCCAGCCACTCTGTGTGTGTGTGTGTGTGTGTGTGTGTGTGTGTGTGTGTGAGTACAGCCTTCTTTAAGGCCTGTGGGAACTTTTGCCATCAGTCCAAATTGAAGGTCACAGCACTGGCCTGGGTCGAGCTCTCTTGGCAGGCACCCAGCAGCGCATACAGGCACGAACAAATGTGTCAGCAACAAAATACAAATAAAAGCTTGTCAGGCAGCAGTGTATATACTTATTCAGGGACTTAGCTTTTTGATCGTCTTATTGGCCCCGATCCCTAGTGAGGCAAGTGGAATTGACCGTGCACAGATTTATTCTCCGAGAGAGCCAGATCTAAACACGCACCAGCATCCTTGGGCTTGACAATAAGAAACTTAGGGCACAAGCCTAAGCAGGTCTACTCAGAAGTAAGTCCTATCATGTTCAATGGGGCTTACTCCCAGGACTTACTCCCCTAAACTGAGGTTAGAATTGCAGCCTTAGTTTCACTGATGACACCATCTGATCGGATGGTTTGCAACCACCTGGGCATCTCTACCTGCCTTCTGAAATGGTCAGGTGGACTTAGATGACCAATTGACTGGTGCATGCCAATCCAAGCAGGTGGGCTGGCTAGGACCTAATGCTTTGGGAAAATCCAGTTGAAAAAAAGTTGAAAAAAAATTACACAGAACTATCTGTCTGCTGTGAACTTTCTGCAGTGGTGCTGATTTCAAAGTGTCACAGTGAAACTTTAGATTGGAAAAAGCAGGGAGCTCAATCATCACACACTTATTTTGACTGCAGAATCATGCTACTTGATGACATGCCATTATTCTGACACCAGGATGACAGACGTAAAAAAAAAAGTGAGAGATGGGGTGCTTTTGATTTATCTTTCATCTGCCATGTAAACATCTCCCATCTCCCATTCTGAGCTAAAGGTTCCCTAAGGAGAACTTTCTGCTCAACCTTAATTATTAATATTTGTCCATTGTTTAAAGAACCATTAACTGCACACAGTGTTGTAATGGGAAAAGAGGTTTTGGTAGGAGATCCCAAGTGCAATCTCATATTAATATTATTAAGAATATTTATGTACCACATTTCAACAAGAGTAGTTCACCAAGTGGCTTTCATAGCAAAATAATAAATGATTTTGGACACAATCCTAACCAGGTTTACTCAGAAGTAAGTCCTAATTTGTTCAATGGGGCTTACTCTAAGGAAAGTGTGGTTAGGCTTGCAGCCTTAGTGTCTCCAAAGGGCTTGCATTCTATACAGAACTTAACTTTCTGCCTTCTTTCAACCAAGGATTCTCAAATCATCAGCCAAGCACAGAGCCAAAAGCCAGGATAGTGCAGTGGTTCTGGTGTTGGACTTAGACCTGGAACATCCAGGTTCAAATTCCATGAAGCTTCCTGGATGACCTTAGGCTTGTCAATATCTCTCAGTATTATCGACTGCACAGGGTTGTTGTGTTGTGTACACCACCCTGAGCTCCTTGGTGGAAGGGTAGTAAAAAATGTGATAGATAAATAAATAATATTATAGTCCAGAGCCTGGACTTGTGCATGCATGAAAGTGTTTCAAAGAATAGCCCGCATTCCCCAAGGCTGGAAGGACAAAGTCATAAAATCCTGATCAAAGTTTCAGAAGCATAGATCTCTCAGAGAAAGGTCTTCTATTCAACTTTCCCATCTTCTCTTTCCCCACATCTGCCCTTCTTAGTCTCACTTTAGACTTGTTTAAGGACAGTTTTTAGTTAAATATGAGACCTGAGCTATTCTCTCTGATCAGAGAAGTCATTCAGTGACCTCATTCGTCGCACCAATGTGGCCATTGTCTGTGGAACTTTTACAAGTCTGGGTCTTTGTTCTGTGCTGATTTCACAGAATGCGCTTTCATCATTCATTGGGAGGATATCATTTTATTAACCAGTCCTGGTAGTCAGCAACAATAAAAACCTCCAACTGGCAAAATAGATTACTTTGTTCCTTTCTGACTCATTCAGGTTTGCAGCACACATTATTATGTCTCTTAAGCAGCGCCAGCTCATTGGAGGCCTTGGGTCAAAGCACTGTGTCTACATGTGCACAGACACACAGATAGGGAGAGAGAGAGGGAACAAGCTTACTGGCAGGTAGTAAGTATGATGGCTTTCCTGACCTTCCTCATCAGCAAAAAGGTGGAATCATTGGCAGTATCAGCTCCCCCTCTCACCTGTGGTACACAGGAGGAAGCCACTGCTATCTCATAATCTCTGATAGGGATGGAGGATTGGAAGAACATCTATTAGCAGCTCTTCCTTCTCCCAAGTTTCTCATTAGCCCAGTGGTTTCCAAACTATGCATCCCCGGGGAGCTGTGGAAATCAGCTGGAGACCCACAGCATCCTTGCCAAAAAAAACCCACTGCCATATAGAATCTATAGGATTGTAGCCCTAATGCGGAGCCATGGCCAATGGCCCAGTAGGTCAAGGGAGCTACCAGTTGAAAAATTTGGGAACCGCTGCATTAACCAATGGACTTTCCAGTGAGGACTGGGAACATTCCCATTTGTAGATGGGGCACTAGGCCCAGCAGCAGTGTGAGTCTCTTAGCTGACTTAGGACCCAATCCTAAGCTCCCTCAGTGCCGGTGCTGAGCTCCAACGCTGGCATTGGGTGTCATAAACATGCCATAAGGCACCTCAGCAGCATCTGGTGAGGAGGGGCCACCGGCACTGGGCTCCAGCGCTATGTGGAGAACTGGCCAGCACTCCTGCAGTGCTGGCTGTCAGTAACCAGTTTCAGGGCAGGGGGAGGGGTGATGTGGGCAAAATGGGAAGGGGGGAGGGCAGAGCGGGGGGGGACCAGAGCAGGGAAGGGTGGAACCAGCAGAGCACTGCTCCACCAGATCTTATCCTCTGTGTCAGGCTGCAAATCCCAACATGGAAGCTCTCAAGTCTGCACTGGCAAAATAGCTGGTGTAGACTTGAGAAGCCCCAATGCAGGGTGTGCGACTTGAGAAACCCTCAGTGGTGCTACTGAATGCAGTGGTAGTCATTTTGGCGCTGCTGCACCTGGCAGAACCGCTGGGGATAGGATTGAGCTACACTGCCACTATTTTCACTGATACTGGGAGTTGGGGAGGGGTTAGCCCAGTCAGGTGAGCCTTTGAATGGATGTGGGCCATTGCTTGATCTGGGCAACCCTGATACCACTCCTAGCGTTTAGACCATCTTTTCATGGAATCTGAATGGCATAGCTGATGCTTCTTCCGTGTTTGTTGCCATGTGTATCAGGATCAATGAAAGGATTCTACCTGTGGTCTCTGACTGCTGTGAGAGCAGCCCAGGACATAGAGCAACACCATCTCTCATGATGTGTCTAAAGTGAGTTTCGTCTTTCTCACAAGGCTCAAAGCACCAACCGAGAGCCCAATCCTGAGCTCTTACCACCTGTCCGCCGCTGGCACTGAGTGTCATAAAGCCTGCACGTCTGCAGCCCTCAGTGCCAGCTGAAGCTGGGATAGCACAGTGGACCGCCACTGCTCCGCCACTCAGGTGGGGGCATGGGAGGGTATGGTGGTAGGAGAAGTAAATGGGGGCATGGGGGAGGTGGGGAGGAGGCATTCCGGGGCTGGGGAGGCAGGGGAGGGTGGCAAGAGGGTGGAGGCATGCTAGGGAGAGGAAGAGAAGAGGGAGGTTGGCCAGAGCAGAGGAACTCTGCTTCTCTTCATCCAGAGCCTCTGTGTCAGACCATGGGCCCGACACGGAGGCTCTTGTTTCTATGGCAGCTCAAGGGTTGCTGCAGAATCGAGTAGCCCCGTTGCGGGGCTACTTGCCTTACTCAGAGGAAGGGGATGAAAGTTCCTTCCCCCAAGGAGCCAGTGGCAGCTGCCCTATTGCGCTCAGGATGCTGTTTCGGCACCGCAGCAGTTCTGACACAACGGACAGCTCAGGATTGGGCTGTGAGTCTTTTAGACATGCGACACAGACCTGGTATCCCACTCTAGAGCTCACTGTACTGTATATCGCAGAGTATATCACTGTACTGTATATTTTGCAGAGAGAAATCCTCCCTGATTCTGAAGCTTAGATTATCCCCTCTAGTTTTTATTTTTTGAAGAACTTTTTGTTCTGATGGGCGATTTGAAACTTGCTATGCTGCTTAAATTCTCTTCCTTCGTAGTTGCCTTGATTTTGCTACTACATTTTTAGTGTCGTATTAATTACTTGATTTGTTTTGTCTGGTTATTTTATCTTGTATGCGCGTTATGATTTTTAAAAAACTCAGTTAGTACTTTGGGCGTCTCTTTTTAAGGGGAAAAAGCAAACTAGAAATGGTTTTTTAAAATAAAAATAAAAATGTTTATTATTATGGTGTTCTGGATGATGACGTTTAGAACCCCTCACAACATTTCAAAACATGGGTCTCCAAGCCCTGGCCCAAGGGCCAAATTCAGCCTGTGGGAGAATTTGATGCAGCCTGCGCAGCATGTGGTGGGAAAGCTTGACTGTTCTGGCCCTCAGCAGCCTGCAGACGGGCCAGGAATGCAGAGCCTTGTGCGGAGAGATGCTTCTACTGTGGGGTTGGCAACCTTCAGTCATGAAAGACTATGGTATAAGCCTACAGCACCCGGTATTCCCGGGCGGTCTCCCATCCAAGTACTAACCAGGCCTGACCCTGCTTAGCTTCCAAGATCAGACAAGATCGGGCATGGAAAGACTATGGTATAAGCCCACTGAAGAGGCTTCTCCAAAGATCACCCCAGAAGGCAGAGAGATAGTGTGTGTTTGTGTGTATGTCTGTGTGTGTGTGTTGAGTGTGAGTGTGTGGAGAGAGAGAGAGAGAGAGAGAGAGAGAGAGAGAGAGAGACTTCTGCCTGATTCTCAACTCCCAAAATTATAACACACCCTTTGGAAACCTGAGAGGATTTCCAGATACATTCAGTACCCTGATCTCTCTGACCAATACATACTGAAAGCATGTTTTCTCTTTACAAATTAATTGCTCAGATTTCTTCCAGTTTGACTTATTACTTAATTATTCCCCAACTCTTTATCCCTCCAAAACATTAATTCTCTTCCCAGTCCCTCCAGATAATTTCCCTGTCAAATTTTCCTTTTCAAAACCCATCCCCCCTCTTCTTGTACAAATCAATTTTGCCTTCTGCTTCCCCAGATCCTTTTTCAAACTCCATTCTCCGAGGTCGATAAAATGAATACCCAGCTTGCTAGGGGAAGGGTCACATGACTGGGGAAGTAAATGGCAACCCACCCCTCTTACAGTCTGCCACGCAAGCGTCGTAGAAATGGTGACACCCCAAAGGTCAGTAATGACCCAGTACTTGCACAGTGGACCTTTACTTTCACTGCATCATAGTCCTTGGCCAGCCCATAGCATGTAGTGGAGCCCACACTGGTGCTGATGCACACTACACATTGGCCATAGATAGGATTTGGCCATAACCTGTACAGACTTTGTTCAAATTAAAACCTGGACACTGAACCGCAATCACCTGGCCCATTGGGGATTTCCTAACTTCCAGTGCCAGTCCCATAAGAAGAGCCCTGCTGGATCAGGCCAAAGGCCCATCTAGTCCAGCTTCCTGTATCTCACAGTGGCCCACCAAATGCTTCAGTGAACACACTAGACAACAGACACAGCCTGCATCCTGGTGCCCTCCTTTGCATTTGGCAATTAGAGGTCACCTACCTCTACTTTGCACATACCTACCATGATTCGCAACCCAACTTTTCCTCCAGAAATTTATCCAATCCCCTCTTAAAGGCATCTAGGCAAGATGCCATCATTATGTCCTGTGGCAAGGAGTTCCACAGACTAGGTATAACCTATTGGAACTCGAAAAAGTGAGCAAATCTTCAGAGAACAATCATTTTGGCAATCATCCTGATCCTCCACCTTTCCATTTTTCCTTTCATACCCACCATAATAAAAAAGACTAACATACCTTATGCACCAGATTGGACGTTAAATTGGACACTTGGGATACATTTCTTGTCTCATCACCAGGTCACTTTTTAGAATGTTTATTAAAGGCAAAAACAAAACATTTTTCCCCGTGTGGGTGCTCAAGCTAACCTTTGCGTAAAAACTCTGCTTGCTATAGCATGTCCTTGTCATGAAAAACGGCATTATGCTTGCCAACTGCCACTCTTATTTTCCATGATATTATTCTTTCCAACGCATTTGCTGAGTACATGCTCTGTTCATTTGGCAATTTGTCTGCCCAAATAGCTTTTTATAAGCTTTTCCCACTGTTATCTGCACATTATCTACCTCCTCTCTTGAATTATGGTTGCTACCCTCAATAATTCTCTGTTCCTTTTCACCCCTGTAGTTGTATAAAAGTCAGTCAGTTTTAGGATTTACATTTGTGAGGGAAAGTCAGCCATTGTTCTTTCAGAAAGGGAAGAGTCAGAATACGGCCCCTGACCAGTGGCGTTACTAGGGTTTGCAACCCTAGTAACCCACCGTAGTAACCCACCGTAGGAGGCCAGAGCGACACCCCCATGTGGTGCTGGCGTCTAGCCTAGATGCCTTTAAAAGGGGATTGGACAAGTTTCTGGAGGAAAAATCCATTACAGGGTACAAGCCATGATGTGTATGTGCAACCTCCTGATTTTAGAAATGGGCTACATCAGAATGCCAGATGCAAGGGAGGGTACCAGGATGCAGGTCTCTTGTTATCTGGTGTGCTCCCTGGGGCATTTGGTGGGCCGCTGTGAGATACAGGAAGCTGGACTAGATGGGCCTATGGCCTGATCCAGTGGGGCTGTTCTTATGTTCTTATGACCTCCTCCCATATAGTGGGCAAGGCAACGACCTGGGTGGTGGGTGTGGTGATGTAACATCGACCCACCTCTTCTGGTTTTTTTGGCAATACCTTTTGTTTGAACAGATATTTCAATGCAGTTTGTTTCATTACATTCTGCATGAAATCACACATCGAATGATATATAACATAATGGTATTATTCCTACAAACCGTGATTTTAGCAATTTTGGTCACTAGTGGTGTCACACACACCCCCACCCGAGGGTGCCAACTTACAAACACCTTATTTGTTCCATGATGTGTCATAATAACACATCATGCGTTGGCTCGGTCATGTCGTGAGAATGGATGATGGCCGGATCCCAAAGGATCTCCTCTATGGAGAACTCGTGCAAGGAAAGCAACATACAGGTAGACCACAGCTGCGATACATCTGCAAGAGGGATCTGAAGGGCTTAGGAGTGCACCTCAACAGGTGGGAAACCCTGGCCTCCGAGCGGCCTGCTTGGAAGCAGGCTGTGCAGCATGGCCTTTCCCAGTTTGAAGAGACACTTGGCCAACAGTCTGAGGCAAAGAGGCAAAGAAGGAAGGCCCATAGCCAGGGAGACAGACCAGGGACAGACTGCACTTGCTCCATGCTGTTACATACATGGACTCTTCGCTCACAACAGGAGAGGAAACTGAACGCTTTCCACATGCGCTGCCTCCGATGCACTCTCGGCATCACCTGGCAGGACAAAGTTCCAAACAACACAGTCCTGGAACGTGCTGGAATCCCTAGCATGTATGCACTGCTGAAACAGAGACGCCTGCCTTGGCTCAGTCATGTCGTGAGAATGGATGATGGCCGGATCCCAAAGGATCTCCTCTATGGAGAACTCGTGCAGGGAAAGCGCCCTACAGGTAGACCACAGCTGCGATACAAGGACATCTGCAAGAGGGATCTGAAGGCCTTAGGAGTGGACCTCAACAAGTGGGAAACCCTGGCCTCTGAGCGGCCCGCTTGGAGGCAGGCTGTGCAGCATGGCCTTTCCCAGTTTGAAGAGACACTTGGCCAACAGTCTGAGGCTAAGAGGCAAAGAAGGAAGGCCCATAGCCAGGGAGACAGGCCAGGGACAGACTGCACTTGCTCCCGGTGTGGAAGGGATTGTCACTCCCGAATTGGCCTTTTCAGCCACACTAGATGCTGTTCCAGAACCACCATTCAGAGCGCGATACCATAGTCTTTCGAGACTGAAGGTTGCCAATACATAATAACATCTCATTGACTGATCACACAATCAGTCTCATTGGTCCATTTTGATTTAAGGAAATGTACTTTTTTGTTACATAAGACAGTTGTATTTTCGTTTTCTGGTTTTTTTGACCAAAACTTTTGATAGAATTGAGATATTTGACTCTATTTTTTTCATTGCGCTCTGCTGTAAATCACACATTGAATGGTAAATAACATGTTGGTATTATTCCTGAAAACCATGATTTCCACAATTTTGGTTACTAGTGGTGTTACCCCCACTTTGTGCGTCATTCAGTGTGGCCCGTACCCCCCGCAGCCACCAGCAACACCACTGACACTGATGAACAAGAGCGTATGTATTTTGTGGCAAAAGGGGCGGGGGCGCAAAAGAGAGGCTGTGTAGACAGGATTTCCAAAGCCCCATTTGCTGAATAGTTACAACCTATATTTACTTCAAACATCTGTTTGCAAACAAGATGCCTAGAAACTAGAAGCAATCAACAACAAAGCCTGGGATTCCCAAAAATCTAAAAATTATGTAGTGCCACTACACAGGTGCTCTTTTATGTCACATGCCCCAGTTCTCTTCAACACCAATTGGAGCTCTGGTGGGGAAAATGATGTGGCCACTGTGACAGTGTTTGCTCACCGAAGATGTATTCCACATCCCCAGCAGGTCTCCCTCATCGGCAAGAGGACTCTGTCCCATTTCCTAGGGCTGGGGATAAGAATAGGCCCTCCGTTTGGCTGTACTTGTCGTGAGAGGCAACTAAATAGCCAGCGGGTAGATGGGACTCGTTCGCCTGGGAAAGCAGCTCATCTGAGAGAAGGAAAACTCTGATCCCAAACCTCCACTGCCTTGTGGCTATATCCAATTATGGAAAAGGCTTTAGGAGACAACCTTGAGGCAAAATCTAGAGCCAGAGTCCCTGAGGCAGTTTGCGGCTGTATACAGTCACGCTCTGGCAACTCCTGCGACGCCGCTAGAACCAACTGTATTGGCTTCTGCCTTTCCATTGGACCACTTCAGCGATGTGGAGGGGGGGATTTGCTGCATGGGTAACAGTCTGTCCTCCATATCTACTTTACCTAGGCTTCATGCACTGGAGAGGACACTAACCACCATTCAGAGCGCGATACTATAGTCTTCCAAGACTGAAGGATGCCAACTCTCATCAGACTTCTCCATATTTCCAAATCCTTTTCTCCACTGCCCTGTCCATCCAGCAACCAGCCCCCTCAGTTCATCTGTTGGTTCCTTCCAAAATTATGAAGCTGTGAACTGGGATGGACTGGCAAACATGTTCAAGGGCTGTCCTAGAGTATGGTTCATCTCAGGACAATTCCTATCATGGCCTGGACCTTTATGATATGACTGCCATTAGAACAAGATAAAAACAAACATCTCTGATCCAAGAATGAGTTCAACAACATTAGGGCCCATTAGTTTTCCTGTCCTTGAAACATCGATGATAACACTGTGCCAGAAAATCGAACCCCAAATTAATAAGCCATTTATCTGCAAAAACAAATTCCACATTCTAGCAGCATAGAAAGTTCACTTATCCCAAGCACTCCCATGCATTCTTTAGTCACTTTCTTGAAGCCTAAAGTCAAAATTACTCTCCTATTAGTATCTGAAGTGTCAATAAATCTTGTTATCTCTTGGCATCTCTCAGTACTGGATAGAAACAAATGTTTTATTTCATAAGTCTTTTTGTATCTAAAACAGAGCCAAACCCCTCGTTGGGTGATAGATAAGTCAATCAGAGATGCGTTTGGCACCATCTCGATCAATAGCAGTGTTTTAACACCACTGTTGGAGGGAAAGATATAGCCAGATAATGTATTTATAAGATTTTATCCCACCTTTCCTATGCCCAAGCAAATGCACAAAGCAAATTTGTGTTTTATAACGACAACGTTGTGAAAACTGATAACCATGGCCCCTAAAGTCCACAGCAGGCATCTCTGAAATCATTATATAGAGAGGAGCATTTCTCAAACTGTGGGTCATGACCCACTAGTGGGTTGTATGGTGGGTCATGAACCCATGTGCTTGACCATGACTCAGTGCTCCTTCTAGCATCTTAAGACCTTCTTGGAAAGCTCCAGAGGCCTCTTCCAGGTCGCGCTGGGCTGGTGACCCCCTCTATGGGCCTCCTCAGGCATCTGAATGACCCACAGAAGTGACAGGAAGTAACTTGCAGCTTGTGATTTGACCAGAAGTTGTTTCTGGTCACTTCAGTGGGCTATTCTGATGCCCACGGAGGCCAATAGAGTGGGTCACTAGCCCAGTGCAACCAAGAAGAGGCCTCTAGGCCTACCCAAGAAGGCCATGCCGCACTAGAAGGAGCATCATGTCGTAACATACAGCAAAGGACAAAGTAGGTTGTGGTACTGGAAAGTTTGGGAACCACTTCATTTTTGGGTTCACATTACGTTTTCACAATATCTTCAGAATGAACCACCATTGTAAAGCAAGGCAAATTTGGTTGTTGTATGAAAAATGTGATAGTAACCCCAATCTTACAGAAATTTCATTCCTTACCTGTGTCCAGTACTATATCCACTGCAGTGAGATAGGGCCCAATCCTATCCAACTTTCCAACACTGGTGCTGCCGCAGTACAACCCTGAGGTAAGGGAACAAACATTCCTATACCTTCAGGAAGCCTCTGTGACTGCCTCCCCACCACAGAATTCAGTGCATGCCTCACTGACAGCTGTACCGGCACTGGAAAATAGAACAGGATTGGGTGCATGGTGGCCCAAATTCTAACCAACTTTCCTGCAGTGACATAGCTGTGTCAATGGGGTATGTACTGCATCCTGCAGTTGGGTGGCAGTCACAGAGGCCTCCTCAAGGTAAGGGAATGTTTGCTCCCTTACCTCGGAGCTGCGTTGCCCTTACCTTGGTGCTGGGCAGTTGGTTAGGATTGCACCCAGTGTCACATAAGATGAATCAGAACAACAGTCTTTGCTTGAGCATGCAAGCAGACTTTGAAAATTACACAAGTCAACAAAATTGAGGGTCAGAAAAGTTTTTCCCAAACTTTAATGGTGGTTTGATATGAATTTGGGGTGCCGATTCCAAAAATGGCATCTGTTTTGCCCTATCACATCTAGTTTTGGAGATATAGTATAGCCTCATTAGTGAATGGTTCAACCAGCTTCCTCATGAGGAAGCTGCTCGAACCATTCACTAATGAGGCTATGCCGTGTCTCCAAAACCAGATGTGATGGGGCAAAACGGATGCCATTTTTGGAATCGGCACCCCAAATATACCCAGGAATTGGTGTAACGTTTAAGGAAGCAAAATATTTGTTGGCCTGTGTTATGAGAGGAGAGCATGGGCTTTGTGGTTTTGTCTTCCAATCTATTCAGAAGCAGAGAGAATGACAAATCAAATGCTCCCAAGACAAGAAATTATCCTCCTGGGGGCATTTCTAGTTAAAGAGAGGCCCAGAAAGAGGGTGGGCAGGAGGGACGGGAAAGGGGCATGCTTCACTTATTTTGTGTCAGTTTTCCTCAACTGTTACCCTGCACATGGCTGATCTTGTCTGATCTCGGAAGCTAAGCAGGGTCAGGCCTGGTTAGTACTTGGATGGGAGACCACTTGGGAATACCGGGTGCTGTAGGCTTATACCATAGTCTTTCGAGACTGAAGGCTGCCAACCAACCTCAAGTATATTTTTGAAGGAAGAGGGAGGGAAACAATTCCACCATAACGTTTCTCAACATTTTCAAGGAAGTAAAGCTTGAAAAAAACAAAAACCAATGTTTTTTAGACGAGCTGAAAGGTGAATTAAATTTCAAGTGCACCTTCCCTCGGATTCATAAAAAGTGCTATTTCCTGTTACTCAAGTGATCGTCCATATCCTATAGCCCAACGCTCATTAAATTTTAGATGTTTTCCAGCTACAGCCGTGTTTATCATAAGTTGTCTAATTTACAGAGAAATGTAGATAAGGGAAATGTTTTAAAAGGCCTGCAACCAATAAACAGAAATCACAAGACCACAGTTGCATTTAATTTACAACCCTGTGGGGCTTTTGTCTCTTCTTTTTTTTGCTGCGTTGGCCGAAATGCACTGTTGAGATCACTTACTTTCTAACTGCAGACTCAGCATATTTGCCACAGTGCATAATCATGTCTTAAAACGTGGGCTGTTGTTCTAGTTGGGAGGTGCTATTATTAAGCCGATAATTTGTTTCACCTGGAAACGTACTTTACTGAGGCACTGTTGTCTAGCAACAATTGGAAAAGTGTAGCAAGCTTGTGGGCGGATTAGGCAGAAAAGGGCTTTTCATGGAGCAGATGGGGCAGGAAGGAAAGAAATGATCAATAGACAGCTGATAGAAGCTCTCTCTCTCTCTCTCTCACTCTCTCTCTCTCTCTCTGTTCGTGTGCGTGTATGTGTGTAAAAATAAAGAATATCAAGAACTCTAAAACAATGATTTTCAACCTTTTTCATCTCATGGCACACTGTCAAGGTGCTAAAATGGCCAAGGCGCACTATCAGTTTTTGGACAATTGACAATGCACACCGCACTGCTGGCCGGGGGCTCAAATCCCCCAATGGCCCTACTAATGAATGACCTTCCCCCAAACTCCCGTGGCACACCTGTGGATCATTCGTGGCACACCGGTTGAAGATCACTCCTCTGCAAAGTGTGATTCAAATCTTCTCCTCTGAATCTATGATTGATTCTGGAGAATTCTGAATGTCTTCAATATCTTTTGGAGCTGTCAGCCATGGTTTCTTGCCAAATACACACATTGTATTGTATATTGTATTGGCAACCTTCAGTCTCGAAAGACTATGGTATCGCGCTCTGAAAGGTGGTTCTGGCACAGCGTCTAGTGTGGCTGAAAAGGCCAATCCGGGAGTGACAATCCCTTCTACACCGGGAGCAAGTGCAGTCTGTCCCTGGTCTGTCTCCCTGGCTATGGGCCTTCCTTCTTTGCCTCTTAGCCTCAGACTGTTGGCAAAGTGTCTCTTCAAACTGGGAAAGGCCATGCTGCACAGCCTGCCTCCAAGCGGGCCGCTCAGAGGCCAGGGTTTCCCACTTGTTGAGGTCCATCCCTAAGGCCTTCAGATCCCTCTTGCAGATGTCCTTGTATCGCAGCTGTGGTCTACCTGTAGGGCGCTTTCCTTGCACGAGTTCTCCATAGAGGAGATCCTTTGGGATCCGGCCATCATCATTCTCACGACATGACCAAGCCAACGCAGACGTCTCTGTTTCAGCAGTGAATACATGCTAGGGATTCCAGCACGTTCCAGGACTGTGTTGTTTGGAACTCTGTCCTGCCAGGTGATGCCGAGGATGCGTCGGAGGCAGCGCATGTGGAAAGCGCTCAATTTCCTCTCCTGTTGTGAGCGAAGAGTCCATGACTCGCTGCAGTACAGAAGTGTACTCAGGACGCAAGCTCTGTAGACCTGGATCTTGGTATGTTCCGTCAGCTTCTTGTTGGACCAGACTCTCTTTGTGAGTCTGGAAAGCGTGGTAGCTGCTTTACCGATGCGCTTGAAACAGGAATTTGACAACAGGAACATGATATTTAAAATCCACAAAGTCTGCAGACTGTATCTTCACTCGCAGGCCCAGCATGGAGTGGGGAAGTCACTGCACTACATGGAAGTGCTGGGGCCTTCCTCACATCCAGTTCACCAAGCACTATGCTGCAGGTTCTGTCAGATGTAGGGGTGGATCCAAGGAAAGAGTGCCCCCCCATTTGTGGTATGTGGAGTAACATCCCCAGATTGCATTTTAATACAGGATCAAGAGATAAAAGAACTGTGTTGTTTGGATTCAAAAACAACCTGGAAAAGAACTTTTAGATGGTAATGTTCATTTCTCATTGGCTACAAATGTTGTATTGATTTCCAAGCTGTGCACAGATAATTTCAGCAGCAGCACTAACCTTGGCTATTTAAACATTATTAAATCACCACATCTTGTGGCAAATGGATATAACAGATTATGTGGTACATGAAAGACCTATCAGGGTTCCCCTCTGTTGTTATTTAAAATGGTTCCACTTGTTTATGGAGGTGCACAGGGCTTGTGGGCAGCATCTTGACCACCATTGTTTCCTAAATGTCAGAAACAGACAATGGGATCAATGTCCCAAGGAATGTATCTCTTCATTCCTATGTATTCTCTCCATTCCTCAAACCTTTTCAGAAGAGACTGTATGAGCACACATTGCTACAACCTAAAGCAGTGCTTCTCAAACTGTGGGTCGGGACCCACTAGGTGGGTCACGAGCCAATTTCAGGTGGGTCACCATTCATTCCAATATTTTATTTTTAATATATTAGACTTGATGCTACCATGGTTATGTAACTGCAGCTGGGGAAATGTTACAGCTCTGTACTTTTAACAGGCTACTATGTATATGCTTTTAACAATGATAGTCAATGGGACTTACTCCTGGGTAAGTGTGGGTAGGATTACAGCCTAGGATTGTTAAAAATTTTCTTGCTTGATGATGTCACTTCCGGTCATGACATCACTTCGGGTGGGTCCTGACAGATTCTCATTCTAAAAAAGTGTGTCCCAGTGCTAAACATTTGAGAACCACTGATCTACAGAATTTTACCACAAATAGTGTGGTCAAGAATCTTGCATTGTCCCTCTCTCTGGTCTTTCACTCCTCCACTTTCATTAACAGAGCTTGTTCATTAAAAGAACAATCCCATCTCATGCCACTCTCCCATTCTTCTCACACTCTAAAACAAAGCTGTGTATATATGTTTGCAAAACAAGCCAAAATATTGTCACACTTCATGAGAAAACACCCTTCATAGCAAATTCAGTTAAACATGATGCAAGTTAATCTAAATGCACCCCAATTCTCAGAATTACACTCAGAATTACATGGAGACAGAGAGTCCAGCTTCCTTAAAACAGCTGTCCCCAGAGTAGCCCAGTGTCTCAGAGACACAACTGTTTGCAATAAATGTGGGGGAAATGCAACCCATGTACAGACACCCACAATATGACTCATGTAATTCTGCTATATTTTACTAGTAATATTTGACTCTCTTAGAAATGATCTGATTGAGCCTTTGTTAAATGTGATGACCAGTGATGATGTTTCCTTTATCATAAGCAAAGAAAGCATCACTGTGATTAGTCCCAACAGACACATTGTTTCTGAATTCAGCCTTGATTGAGCAATTTATGTTTCAGCCTGTTACTCAAAATGTAGCTTACAGGAATACTGAAGAACATGGAGTCCTGAAGAGGAAGAAGAACCAGCCTCTTGGTCATTTCTTCCCAGGCTGACGAGTCCCATCTACCCGGTGGCTGTTTAGTCGCCTCTTAGGATGAGTACAGCCAAACTGAGGGCCTATTCTTACCCCCAGCCCCCAGGGGAGACACCCCAGGCAAAAACCATGGAAAGCTACAAGCTGAGAAGGAGGACAGCTTCCTGCAGGATTGCAATGCTCTGATTGCAAGAAAAAGCTCAATGAAGTGATTCAGCACATTGATGGACTGGGCACATAGCAACCCATTGTTAAAATTCCACCCCTCCACTCAAAGGAAGCCTGGCCCATTTCCCTGCCACTAATGGAATTTCCCTCATTGCTTACTCTGAAGAGATTACTTATCCTTCTCACAGCTCATAAAAATGCCCTTGTAATGGATCTGATAGCACCAACCAGCAGAGGCTTCCTCCCCATCATTATTATTAATTTAAGTAATATCTTTTCCAGAAAGAGGATATGATGAAATATATCTTCTCTGCCACCTTTGGCTTTCCAATTTTAGACACTGCGCAGCAAGGAACATAACATCCTGAGCACGATTTAAGGGAACTTTTGGGGGGTGATTCCATCTCCCGCCATTACTAGAGAGAATTAATTGGGAAAACATATCCCACTCTCCTAGCCCGCTCAGGAAGTCAGCATTAAAATGTACATGTCTCCTTCTGCCAAAGACATCACTGCCTCATGAAACAGCACAAAGACACCCTTCACAAATCTCCTAAGAACCTGTCGCCTATGCAGCTTGGGATGAGGTCATATAATATTTGCCCCTTACGCTGTATGACATTTCCATAGCTGCAGCAAGCTAACTAACCACTGTTGCCTAATAAGACCACTTGCCTTCCCCAATCTGCTTTCTTCTTCTTTAGTCGGCTGCCCTGATAGTGCACAGTCTGATAGCCTGGAAGAGCCTGTGCTCTGTAATAAATCCACCAATTTGGGAGCAAGATCAAACATGAGGGAACAGCCATGTAGGAGACAGAGAAATGTCCTAGTTATTTTAGAGCAAGATCTGACACCCTGTATGGAAAATAACTGATCTATGACTGTATTTGTTGTACAGTAAGTGGATTTCTCCCATCATGCAAACACACAACCATGAAACAATATTAGAAGAAGGGACTGTGTTGTAGGATCAAGCCTGTCATCCAATTTGTCCAGTGTTTCAGACAGTGGATGTTACACTGTCAAAGGAAGTGCACAAGAAATCAGGGTGTTACAGAGTGTGTCCTCCCCCCCCCCACTCCCAATCCCCCGATATTCAGTGTTTCAGGAATATCCTGGGTTTAAGGCAATGCTTTCCTGAGACAATTTTGTCGAGCTTCTGTTTTTAGAACCCAGTTCTCTCATTTGCCATGAAAATCTCCTTTCTACAACCTAGCCCTCTTTTGTCTATGCAAGAACCCATTTGTGCCTTTCACTCTTCCTTCAGTAGACATAGTAATACCAGCACCAAACAGAGGAAGGTTCTGCAATTAATCTTATTTAGGGGACCCTTTCTGCCATCTGGAACATGGCAGCTCAGTGGGTTAAACTGCTAAGTTGATGAGCCTGTTGACTGCGAGGTTGACAGTTCGAATCTGTGCAGCGGGGTGAGCTCCTGTTGCTTGTCCTAGCTCCTGCCAACCTAGCAGTTCGAAAACATGTAAAAATGCGAGTAGGTAAATAGCTACCACATTGGTGGGAAGGTCACGGCGTTCCGTGCACTTAGGCGTTTAGTCATGCTGGCCACATGACCATGGAAACTGTCTATGGACAACACCGACTAGAGTCAGAAATGATGAGGCTTAATGGGTGGGGGGAACCTTTACCTTTGCTCCTATTCAGCTTATTTACACCCCTTGATAGTCAACATAGGCTTTCACCCAGGATCATAGAGAGTTATTGATGCATTCCAAAAGTTATAAATGTGTAAATTGAGCGAATAGATCCAGATATGATTACAACATAATCTTTACTGGCTATCTTGTATATTTAACTAGACAGGTCACATAATTCATTGAGGATCCCAGTTCATGTATGCAAGAGGGGGGATTAACAGAATCCGATCTTCTCAAATCAAGATAAAATGCATGATAATTTTTCAACCCCATATCTCCTCACACCGAGTAGCCCCATACTCTGGCCAGTTGTGTAGCTGAGGGGGAGTCACAGGACACTGGGCAGCACTCCCGGGCAGTGGCAATGGGGGGTCCTGCCTCCCTCGCTCACAACTGCTCCGCCCTTGTCCAGAGGGTGTTTTTACATTCTGAGGACACCTCTACAGGCCTCAGAAGGCCTTCTAAGGCTGTAAAATGTCACTTCCAGTTTTTCGGCACCCTCCAAACACAACTGGAGCACAGCTCTGGTCGCATTCAGAAGTTTGTGGTGGTCCAGGTCAGGGTCAACTCGGGCTCTGGGGCAGCACACCTTCCATCTATGCCACAGACTCTGGCTGACAGATGGAATCTCAGAGTTACTGTTATATGCCAAGTGCATAAAGTTGCACCAGTGTAGCTGGTTGCTGATGATTTTCAGAAAGGTGCACTTTAGGGCTCAATCCAATGCCAGCTACTGCTGGCAGGATGGGCACGTGCACAGCCACAAATGGTTGGCAACCTTCAGTCTCGAAAGACTATGGTATAAGCCTACAGCACCCGGTATTCCCAGGAGGTCTCCCATCCAAGTACTAACCAGGCCTGACCCTGCTTAGCTTCCGAGATTAGGCATGTGCAGGGTAACAGTTGCTGTGCATAAAGCACATTGCAGCTGTGTGGAGGCCAATGCTGCTGGTGGCCAGGCCTGCACTGGCAGGTCTTCGCTGGCGCTGGAGCATCATCTGTCAACTGGATAAGTGCAGCACCGGGTGGCGGGGAGACAGGTGGAGGGCATAACAGGGGCGGGAAGGGGATGTTGCAGGCTGGGGGAGCGTGGCCCAGGAGCAGTTTAGGCCTAGGGGAGTTGGGATAGCTACAAAGGCAGCTGGCACACCCTATCCCCTTCCCACACCTGAAAGCCCTACCCAGGCTACATGAATCTGCATCAGTGCTTGAGCTGGTGCAGATCTGAGTAGACCCATAGGGGCTTCCTTGGCCTGATATAGGGTAAAAGAACCAATGTTCCTTTTCCCCAGAGAGACTTCCAGCTTCCTTCTTGGCTCCACGGGATATAGCGCCCACCATTTTGGTACCGCTGTACCACAGCGCAGTAGCTTTGATAGGATTCGGCTCCCCGCCTATGTTATATCTGGCAGTGGCTGTTTAACCAGTTGCTCTGTCATAAGTCATTTTCAGTCTGGAGGTGAGTTTGTAGGATCAGGTATGTTGAATCTGCCTGCCTCACACTTGTAGCCCACATTGGATTGATACTGATCACGGCTAGTCTAAATACACTGATGAGATGAGCATGCAAGATACATTTACTTTGCTAGAAAAGCCATAATGGTAGGTCTGACGCCCTACAATAGTAGAACCTCTTCCTCAAGGACATCTTCATACTTCCTATTTGGTGATACCATTGCTGGTTGAAGAGGCCATATGGAAGAGCCCTTAATATTCATAATCATTATATTTTACTCATGTTATGCTCACTGTAGGGCCAAACTTTCTTTGACTTGTATACCAGGCCATAGAATTAAGGATTATAACAACTTGATTTGTTATATGCATTTATGCATTTTGATTACTTACAAATGCAGCACAAGCGTTAATGCCAGGAAAAATGTTTTTGCTTTAAAATATCTAGAACATATGCATTGGACATAGTTACATGAAACCCACACAATTGTTGCTTCCATATTATTACACACAAAAATGAGACAGTTTATTTACGACTGATGAAGATTTATTCTTTGACTCTCAGGAAAAAGCACACAGTCTGCAAACATTCTGGCTAATGGTTTTATAGACAAATTATGAAATGAGTGATGACAAACATTGCTTTTCAAAACAGAAAGAGATTTATGCACGTTTTTCCTGAGATTAAACTATTGGAGAATTGACATAAAAATATAATTACAAGTTCAAAAAGAGGACACAAAACCAAGGTTTAGGTTACAATTATAACCAGCAAACTCTTAGACCACCAACAGTATTCTCCCAGATCCAATTTAATATACCCACTCACCATATATATGCTGCCAGTCAAGAAAAGATATAAGATGTACATATATCTTTGCAAGCATGAGTCAAATGCTTGCAAAGAACTGCTAAGCAGGTATCCTTTGCTGTACATACCATAATCGGCTGCTTAGCTTAGGACAGTATTTTAAAACCATTAAGCTAAAACCAACTTAGCTTAAAACCAGTATTTTATTATATTCCTATTCACTTACTGTTTTGCCGTACTTTGCGATAGTGATAAGAACTGACTCTTACGGCATTCGTTCTTTTTTAATGCTTAGATCTATTTTGTGTTTGTTGAATTTTTCATACATTTAGTAAGAAAAAAAAGCTAGACGAGCCTCTCTATCACTGGACATTCAGCCAGTGATATCTATATATGGAGCATGATCATAAGCGATCTGAGAGAAGGTAAAGAGAAGCATGGGTGGACACTTCCACTGTTGACATTGAGGTATGTCCAAAATTCAGGAAGGTAGCCTTGAGATCACAAAAGATGTCCCCAGACCTCACTACACTGAAGAGACCTTCAATAATATTTTTCTACATTCTGGAGATCCAGGACCAAAGACTCTAAATTTGAAGCAACAGAATCAATCATAAGGTGGTTGCTGTTAGCCTTGATGAGCTGTAGACCTGAAGAGGTGGCTTATTTTTTGTGACACTTTCTCTTTTTTCCTCCCATGCTCCCATGCACGCTTTCAGCTCACAGCTTCCATCCACCACACATCTTCTGATTCAAATGAAAAGAAGTCAAGTACGCTGGGTTCAGCAGGAGTGGTGCAGAGGAAGGCAGTTACGCACCAAGAACTACGCTTGAGCTAAGAGCGAAACCTGAGCCAAGGAGTCGGGAACATAGACAAGCCTCCATTTCCTCTACTCATCCACCAGGAGTATGAATTGCGCTTATGGGGGGTGGCAAAATGGGGGACTCAGGCAGAAGGAACACATAAGCCCATCTCTGAATGGGAATGAAAACATATTGCCGCTGGAGCAAATGAATGAGTGAATCAAGGTGCCAGACACTCACATCTTAGGCTGATGGTTGGCAACCTTCAGTCTCAAAAGAATATGGTATAAGCCTACAGCACTTGGTATTCCCAGGTGGTCTCCCATCCAAGTACTAACCAGGCCTGACCCTGCTTAGCTTCCGAGATCAGATGAGATCGGGCATGTGCAGGGTAACAGTTGCTGCCAAGATGTTACTGAACTTCTTTCCAACTGTACTTTCCAGACTAGTTCTTTTTATGTGAAAAATTGCGCATGTATGTCTCCTGTATACATGCTCTACCAGGTGGAGATACCAGATATTTGTGATCCTATTTGTGATCTGGTATACCGTAAATTTTGGTTGGCAACCTTCACTCGAAAGACTATGGTAGAAGCCTACAGCACCTGGTATTCCCAGGCAGTCTCCCATCCAAGTACTAACCAGGCCTGACCCTGCTTAGCTTCCGAGATCAGACGAGATCAGGCATGTGCAGGGTAACAGTTGCTGGCTAGAGACATTAATTAGACTGCAGTTTTATAAGGACTTCTTGCTATTGTATTGCTATTGAGTCAGAGTTATAAAAGGCAGCTCTTATACTGGAAATTTATTTAGAAAAATGAGTCATCTACAGTGAAATAAAATCAAATACTGTATTGCAAATTCTCAAAGCAGCAGGGTGGGGGGGAACAGAGTTAGGGACTCATTATGTAACAGTTATATTCTTAGGTTTTGAAATAACTTTGTACAAATACAAGTATAAATGGAAAAGCAATGCCTCTTTTCTTTTAAAAAATTCAAAATTATAATGAATCCAGGGCAGCCAATTCTCTTTCCATACCTTTAGCAGTATTTCATTTAAAAGGTTTGCAAGGGGCAATTAATCATTCTTGATTTAAACAGCATGTTGTACAGTTCCCATTTTTAAGCGCCTATTGTTCTCTCTTAGCTCCCAAAGCATAGCCTTACCATCAGAAAAATGCCAGGATAGGCCTGGCTTCCTCATAGGACAAGTCTCCTGTTGTAAATGGTACCAACACTCAGAAAACATAAATTTACCTTCTGGTATACTGTTTGACCCATTTATTAAGACTGGTTCACTCCATAAACAATTCCTCTAAGCATGTAGATCCCATTGATGTCAATACCAGCATATTTCTAGTACCATCAACCATAAATCAGAGACTAGCCCCCAAACTGAATTTCTAAATTTTCTATTATTTATTTTTACAAATCTTTATGCATCCCAGAAGTTCAGCCCAGGAATGGTACAAAAACCTATTTTGAGAAACAACTTAGATTGAGGGCAGTATAATTACATTCACACTAGAAAGTGTGAAATCAGAATAATTAAGGGGAATTCTGCATTGAAATAATGAATGTGTGAATTTACTTAGGGATTCAAATTCATCAATGCATCTTACAGTTTGGCCATTGAAATTGCCTCAAGTGGTGTCTTAAAAACTTTGTCAAAGTTCCATTGACCAAGAAAACCTTACGGCCCAATCCTCTCGTCGCTGTGCGCTGCCGGAACTCACATTCTGGCAGTGTAGGGTGCATACCAGTAGTGCAAAAGACAGGCTGCTGTCATGCGCTGCCAGGCCACTGCCGGGTCGCTGCTACAAGTGACAAGTGGTGTGGTGCACATGGTAGCAGCGCCAGGAAGCTCCGCCATCCCTGATAACTTGTCAGGAGGGGTGGGCCGTGAGTGGGGAGGAGGAGTAACAGGGAGTTTCATGAGAAGAACTGGGGGTATATTGGGGGAGAGATGGGTGGATCCAACAGCAATCATGCATGCCAGTTCCTATCTCCTCATTTTTGGGGGGCCCACTCCACCCCTAAATAGATGGTGTATGTCCAAGGGGACCCATAAATCATCAGGGGACCAAAGCAGAGATAAGGTAAAAATATTTTACCTCTCATAGGCCTCCTGATTCCCCACCCCACCCCAACTGAGTATGTAGCGTGTGCCCTCCCAACTCCCCAAAAAACCCTTCCTCTTAATTCTGAGTCAATCTGATTTGAGCTGGAAAAGAACTAGCCCTGGCTCTCAATGAAAACCTTCCTGGTGGACTTGTTAGTATGTCCTTAGCTTCTTTCCATTTCTGCTACACCATCTACACTGAGGAACTCTGGATCAAATTAAATCCTAGGACAAAAGTGGAGTTGGTTTGCATTTCTGGCTTGGTCATCTTTCAGGATAAAGAAGAGAGGAATCACCTGAACTATTAACGATTTGCAGAGGGGAAAAGAAGGGGTACCCAGATAGCAGCACACAGCTGCAAAGGGACAAAGAGCTATTTATGAAGAAATGAGTCATGACAGAATGACATTCACTCTCTCCGCGCAGACTTTATAGGCCAAGCAGACAAATAAATTGTGCCTGTAATATGCCTACTTCAAAATGCTTGGTAAGAGCAAACATTTGCTCTTTGTTTCCTTGCTTCCCAAATGACAATAACATCCTTAAGGAGGAGTGGGGTAAATGGCTCCTTGCCTTTGCACAGTGAAGGATAATTATGAAGCCTTCTTTCTCCAACCACAAAACCAAGCATTTTCTTTTAAGCCTATTTTTGCCTTCCAGGGTGGAGAAAATGGTGATGTGGCAAATGAGGGAATGAAAAGAAGACTTTCCAGGCACCAACTCTCTTCTAAAGCATAACCTTTAAGAAGTATGTTCATGTATCTTTAAAAGCAATATTAGCGTTTCTAAATTTGTACTGGGTGGTTTACAGTTCCTTAGATCAGTGGTTGCCAAACTTTTTCAACTGGTGGCTCCCTTGACCTACTGAGCCATTGGCCTTGGCTTCCCATTAGGGCTAAAATCCTATACATTGTAAAGGGCAGTGGGTTTTTTGTGAGGATTACGCAGTCTGTCTGATTTCCATGGCTCCCTGGGGACCCATGGCTCAAAGTTTGGGAACCACTGCCATAGATTATTGTAGCAATTGGCAACATTTGACTATAGTTTGACCATGTTGGTGCTTTCTCATGTAACCTCCTGCTGATAACAGCAGCGTGAGAACATGATGAAATTTTTCTTTGCTCTTGTGCTGTATCACTTTTTTTTTTTTTTTTTTTACAGCGTAGCATTTGGAATTCCACCCAAGTTGTATGTAATTATAAGTCAAGCAGCCCTTGATTAGTCTGAGCGGAAGTTGTGACGTCCATGTTCCTGGCCTACACTTCCTTTATAATAGTAACAGAATAATAAAAAACAATCCATATTTATTTATTATTATTACTTGAGCGCCAAAAAAAAAAATCCAAGGTGTTGTACAAACGTATGCTAACAGTAACAAAACTCTGCGTGTGTTAGACACATAAGAAAAAGGAAGGAAGAGAAAGAGAAACAATAGTGGAAGAGAGAGATTAACTTAAAATCATAGCAAATTACAGAAGACCTGGGAAGAATAAACATATCTTGAGGTTTTTCTTAACAGCAGGAGGGCCTGAATTATACAAATGTCTGGAGGCAATCAGGTCTAAATGCAAGGGGCTGCCAAAGAAAATGGACAAAGGCAGGAGACAGCAGATGTCATCCTTGTTTTAACTAAAAGATTCCAAAATGCAGAGCTGTGAAAGGAATATAAGGAGAAATTAAAGAAAGACAAACTGGAGCAGTATATAGTCTGCCTTTCCCCCTAAAAGTTAAAGTGCTCTGGCTTCCTGTCCCAAACACTTCTGGTCTCCATGGCTACTCTCTCTATGTGGGGTGGGAGACCTAACAGGAAACCATTTTCCCATTATTAGTATCTGCTATTTTTAAATAAAAATATAAGCATGTGCCTGGATACACAGCTTCATGCCCCATGAATGAATCTGAATACATTCTTGTTTCATGAAACTACCTCTAATGACTATAACTTATGGTTACCTACCACACCAGCCTCACCCTACTGCCACCCTACCGCACCTATGTCTACTCAGAAGTAAGTCCAGTTGTGTTCAATGGGTTTATTCCCAGGAGAGTGCATATACGTAGGATTGAAGTTGGGCAACCCAATCCTAAACAACATTGGCACAGCAGGGCTGCAAGGCCTATGCTGTATGCAGCGCTGAAACTGGGCAGGCTGGAAATGTTTCCTTAGCCTCTGTTGAACCCAAGTCTGGCCAATCAGGTTACTTGGATCAACGCTGGTTAAATTACTGGCACAAGTCCAAGAAGGCTTGGGTAGGGCTTTCAGGTTCATGATGGGGGTTAAGAAATGGCAGAGGCCACTGAACCTGACCCGTCCCAGGCCTGAACAATCCCCTCCCCACCCTGAAACACCCCATCCTTACTTCTGTTCTCCCCCCACCCCTGTGCCACTCTGGGCCATACTCACTGGAGCCAACAGCCATTCCTCAGGATTCAGCGCCAGTGGGACAGAACAGGCCTTCCTTCTGGCACTACTTATTTGAGGCGGGGAGGGGCAAAAAGCACTTTACAGTGCTTTTATGGTACCCAGCACCAACAGTGACTGCTGCGTCGGCATTTGCCCAGATTAGGATTGGCCCATAACTCATGGAAATTGCCATGACAAAACTGAATTTGCCTTGATGCAACTACTGCCTGTGATATAGTAACATGTAACCAATTTTATTCATTTGTATATTTCCCTCTGTGGAAAACATACACTGCATACAGCCATTGTAAGAGGCACCCAGAATGTGTACTACATACTCTTGTGAAGGCTGAGACATCTCAGTATTTTGCAAACAGTAGTTTCTGCCTCTTCTCTTCACTTGCATTTTTAGTTGTGACTATTATGGATATGAACTATGAATAAAATTGTTTCTACAAGTCATTAGTTTCACTTTCATCACTGCCACTGACAAGCGGCAACAGCTACTGTGTGACCAAGAGTAGACTTGGTTCAGAGTCTAGAACCTTAACATCTAGCAGAGATAGGCAAACTGAACTACGTTCCATGATGCTGCACATCAAACTGGTGATGTCATTGAATTTGTCAAAAACAAACTCCCCCTGATTACAAATTGGCAAAAAGTTTTGGTTCAGTGCTTCTCAACGTTTGACCTCTGCTATACCACTTCACATGCTCCACCTATTCAAAGTACCACCAGATGTAACTGGTGATGTCATCATCATCAGTTACCTCTGGGTTGGGAGACCAGATGCGACATGACAAACACCAATAAGAGGTTCAGGGTGGATGGGAGGGCTTTTTTGAGCATGGAAAAGCATGCTTTAGAGCTCTGTCCACTGAGCAAAGCTTCCTACCACTGTTTGTTGCATCACACTCCTGGTCTTGTTGCTGGGCGGCTGGTGCCTAGGGGTCCTGTGAGTACCACCAGACACCACCTCAAGTACCACTGGTGGTAACTGTACCACTGGTTGAGAAACACTGCTTTAGTCTAAGCTGCATTTCTTCCAATAAGCTCAACTTCTCACACTGTAGTTACGACCTTCATACTGGTGCTGAATTCCTCTTAGATCAGGAAAAATAATCTATCTTTAACAACCTTTAACTAATTCTGCTCAGAGAACTACTGTATAATTTTGAGGTGAGCCAGATTACCCATCTCTGCCACAAAACTACAAGGGAGTCTTAGCTTCCCAGCTCTGATGTAGTATAGCAATACTTTCATCTGGTTAGTGACCAGAACATGGATGAAAGTCAAAAATGGAAGAATGTCAAAGCATAGCCTTATTTAACTTCCAAATTTGTTTTGGCTGGTGAAAAGCATAAGTAACTATATAACGCATGTGAATGTGTGCAAAACCTAACTGAAGAAAAATAAAAGGAGAATATACTTAAGAACATCGACAAACGTTGCAGAAGGTTGAGTGGAATTGGATGAAAAAGAAAAGTAGGTGGACGAAAGTTGAATGTGGTCAACACTGAAAACAGCTGAAAGAGCAAAGCAATGAAGGCCAAGTGGATGAAAGTCAAGATATTGCTCTACTGCATATTTATCCAGAGCAGTGCTCCAAAGCTGTTGCCGACTACGCTACACAAGGACATGGAAGGGTCCAGTCTTCTTCTTTCCCTGTGCTTCCTCAGCACAGAGTGGTACGGAGTTGAGCATAACTGGAGAAAATGAGACACAGTGGTGGTAGTTTTGGCTGAGAAACAGGGTTCAACCTCAACAACAGGCCACAAAACTGAAAGAGGAGAAATGGAAAAATGATTCTGCTATGAATCAGGAGTGATTAAAAACAGTACTTTTTCCACAACATGTATGATCAATTTATGGTATTCACTGGTCGCTGGCTTGAAAACATGGGGAGGAGAAGTCTATCAATGGTTATAGCTATGAGAACTAGGTGGAACACCCAGGTTTAGAGTCAGTGGTCAGTGTTGTTATGTACACCCTCATTCCCAAACATGTGTGCAATTCAAACTAACCACATCTTAGTTTCAGAGCCAAGCAGCCCCCCTGCTCTCAAAAAAGGGAAAAGTCCTGCTGGAAGGAAAGGCTTCTCTATGATCATTTAAATTTGGGTGCTTAAATTCTGACAAAAGGATAGCCAGCAAGATGGAAGTCCTTCCTGAATTTTAAACTGAGCCCCAATTGCCCAACTTGGCAGTTCTTTTCAGATTCTGGGTCAAAAAGTCTCACCTACCATTAAGGACCTAAGTCGTTAGCACACACACTGCCACATGTACTGTTCAGCAAGAACTCTCTTGGATGGGCAATCAAGTTCTTGTGACCTCTTGGAAGAACCCAGTCAGGCCCAGGAAGCTAAGGTTGCATAGCTAAAGAAAAGATCCAAACTCCTTTGTCCTGCCACAAATTCCTTTGTTTCTTTGTAAAAAGTCCTATAACTTCTCAGGCTCTGGAAGCAGAATTTGGTCACTTCAGAAATTAGCTAGGGTGCCCATGCTGCACTTGGAGGTTTCTTTCCCCCGTAAGAAAGCCTCCCCCATTCTGGGTATTTTTCTGCTCTGGAACCTAGAATTTGGCATTCCTACCTTGCTACAGAGGAGGACTTATGAACTTACGTTCTTCTGACTTCGCATCCAAAAACCCTAACAGGCAAACTAGGATAGATAACCTCTCCCTTCCCCCTTTTTGATCATCTCTCGCTCTCTCGCTCTCCCTCCACCCAAAAAAGTTTACCATCTCCAAATCACTCCTAATGTCCCAACACAGCTATTTGCATCTCTCTCTTGCCATTTTTAAGCTTTGTAACTGATGCAAAGTACCTGAAATTAAACATGCCCTTTACCAATATCAATATTTCTTTAATAAACTCAATCTTCTTTGAAAAAGCTCTGTCTTGTGGTTACTGTTAGCCAAATTCTGAGAGACTTTGAGGTTGTCTGCACTGCCCACCCATGTTAAGGATCCAAAACAGGCACATTGCTGAATCTGACCTATTGCTAATTTCCCCATTTCAGTTATTTGTGTTTGCACGCATGACATATATAGGGCACAGGAGTACATGTGAATGCGCAGTGCTGGCAACAGATTGCCGGAGCATGCGGGCAACAGTGTGTCCCTAAGTATCAGTTGTGCCTTCGTGCCTTGCTTTGGGGCTTACCAGAAGCAACTGCCTGGTCCCTGCAG
This sequence comes from Tiliqua scincoides, assembly GCF_035046505.1. Classification (NCBI taxonomy): domain Eukaryota; kingdom Metazoa; phylum Chordata; class Lepidosauria; order Squamata; family Scincidae; genus Tiliqua; species Tiliqua scincoides. The sequence continues at coordinate 241,232,044 of NC_089822.1, read as the reverse complement.
AAAATAGGATGCTGGATTGGCTGAACCTTTGATCTGGTCCAGCAGGGTCTATGAGAGGAATTTTGTCAGGGGGTACAAAGTTTCTTCTGGGCCCCTTCCCAAAGGGGGAGGTGGGCAATGGGGGAGGCAGAACGTAGGACAAACTAAGGCAGGTGGAGGGTGCTGACCACCACAATAGTCTACTAGGCTTCTTGATGCAGAGCCCAGGGCTACCTGATCATGTGGCCTTGGCAGCTAGATAAAGTAATACGGAAAACAAAACAAACTCCAATGTCTCTCTAAAATCTTTGAAATATAGAAAATCGATTACAGAAAATTAGCATCATCCTGTTTAGGTTCACACTAGAATGGACCAAAATGAACTTCTGCAGCAGCAGTAGCCTCACACCTGGGTCACTGAGCATCTATGCACTCCTTCATGGTGCATGGGATCCACAAGCCAAAGAGCTACTGTAGCAATCCAGTTGCCTCCCAGATTTGACATTGTGTTCAGGAGGGTCATGGATGCATTCCTGAGCCCAGTGTGTATGGCTTGCAGCAGCAGTTAACACTGCCAGCACCTGGTTGTGCCTGAGCATCATGCACAAGGCAGTGAGTTCAAGTGAGACAGGAAAATGTCAGGTCCCAGGAACTTTCTGGGCCCTTTCCTTTGACTCCTGGGCCCCCTTTCCGACCCTGGGCCTGGGTACAAATTACCATCTTTACCCCCCTCTCCTAGGCCCTGTGGTCCAGCAGGGCTTTTCTAATGTTCTTCAACAAGATCAGATGGAAATGGGATTGGTGCTGTCTCAGCCCCACCCTCTCAGCTGCCTGGTGAGCATTCCAAGAACTGACAGGATGGAAAATATAAACAGATAAATAAAAAGAACTGTGTGTAACATACAGTAAAACGAGGCCATAATATCCAAAGAGTCTAAGAGAACTGAAACTTTTTTATTGTGCTTGACCAAATATTTTTGTTGGCGTTCTCTCTTTACATATCCAAATACATGCTCAGAGTATTAGGCATTCAGATACAGTAAGAGGGTCTTAGTGATTCAGAGACACTTTATAGTTGGGAAGGCAAAAGAGTAAGATGGATGCAGATAAAACACAGCATTTTAGAGATAGGCATTAAAGAGGATCTGGTCTGGCTCCAGGTTTCAGGAGGTTCTCAGCAAACTGCCGTCCATGAATCCTTCCTACATGAGTGGGCACTGAAGACATTGTTTGCTGCTACCACAAAGAGGCTATAGGCCCAGCGGTGCCCTTGCAAAAGAATACTGTGTACATTTTAGGCCCTGAATCCTCCACTGCTGCCCAACAAATGCCAACCCTGATTGGGAGCAAACGTTAGTGCTAAAGAATATTAAATAAGCTATGAGACTTGGGAAGAATCAGCTTTATAATCCTGGAGTTTTTAGGGAAAGTGCCATGCAGGTGGACAGAAAGGCAAAAGTCACGTTAGGGTGGCAAGAGAGGTTGTGTCAGAATAATGAGTTGATAGACTCTGGTGCATGTATATAAAAATATCATGCTCATTTTCCCAGATGTTATTTACTAGGGCAAGCATGCACAAACAGAATACCCTGAGAATCAGTAGGGAAGTGGGAAACACTCATTCTCAGTGTTGTTACAAGCCGGGTGTGTGTGTGTGTGTGTGTGTGTGTGTGTGTGAATGTAAACTTATTCAATATACTACTTGTTTTGTAATCAACACCTCCTAATGATTCATAGGCAGTAATCAATAGTCTGAAAAAAATCATCCTTATCTCCCTTATATTACCTATTAATCCTTAACCTGCCATTTTGTGTGTGTGTGTGTGTGTGTGTGTGTGTGTGTGTGTGTTCTCTTAAAGAAAAAAGGGATGGATAAAACAGAATTTTAATTCCATAATTTTTTACCCATTGTGCTTAATTAAAAGAACGTTTGAGTTCAATAATCATTAACCAAAGCAATGTATTTGGTTTGTATGTTATTAGAAAATACAGTAAACAGGTTAAAAAATTTTTAAAAGAGAGAGAAAATTGTTGGAGAAAGGCTTTACAAGGAAGTAGGTCTGCTTAACCATTGAAAGTTACAAGGGACTAGCATCATCAAGGAAATGAACGCATGCCTTCTATGTGAAGGGATATGGCTAGTACGTGCTGATAGCATATTGGGTGGATTAATGCTCTGCTCAGGATTACTGGTACCATCAACCCTTGCATGAGTAACTCTTGCATGCTTTCATACCTGATTGAAGTCACAAAGACTCAGGGACTAATGAATGCTCTCATAATGACACAACTTCAGATAGTGCAATTACAGCCAAGGGTCGTGTATCCTAAGGAAGTCAGTCATGAAGCAGTTCCATTGAAGTCAACAGGACAGTCATGATGAGCTCAGCTTTAGATACAATCCTTTATTCAGGGTTTATTGCAACAGCTCATGTGGTGATAAGAGCGCAGCACAGACATTTTACCAAGTGCATGAAGGGCAGGAGCATTGCCTGGCTGGGCTTAGTTCTTGGGTGCACCTGACATGCATGTATTGACTCTAACATCTGCACAGGGGCCTGCATGCACAGACTTCCAACACGTGTGCAGTCTATCAACTCATTATTCTGACACAACCTCTCTTGCCACCCTAACAGTGGAATCACATGATCCTTGCATTGCAAGATTGGAATGTACAGATCCCATAGTTTGCTTCAGGTGTTTCAGGAGTCACCAATATGTGAATCTTGAGAATACTAAAATGGCAGGGCTGACAGGTGAAATAGTCATGTTCCCTTTCCATTAGCTGATTGTAACATCTGAATAGCATACCAGATGTGGTATGGAGGTTAAATCATCTGGTTTCCTAACCTCAAGTACATCTGGGTTTGATAAAGAACTACAAGGAGCATCTGTGCTCCACAGATGAATCATGGATTGAGACCTGAGCCTTAAAATGGCCTTTCCTTTCAATCTTTCTTCCCCCGTAAACAAAAAACCTTTCAATTTCTTTGTCTCATTAATACATAGGGGCCAATGATTGAGATCAAAAGAACTAAGGACAATTTATTTCAAATGAAAGACCTTTTAGAAACAATGGAAAATTCATCAATATGCATATCAGGTTCTTTATTAATGCTTGGACCCTAAGGGACTTGTGCATTTCTTTAGTATTCCAGCAGGATAGATGCGAATAAATATGTTTGTTTTTTTAAATCGCACTCTTCTAAATTCAATAGGCTTTGCAGAGCTTGGTGTGAAAACTAATATTCAAGGAGGGTTATATAGGAGCTTGATTTTCATTTACATTCTTTAATAAACCAAACATTCTGGTGCCATTAGTGTGCATTGGCAACCTTCAGTCTCGAAAGACTATGGTATCACACTCTGAATGGTGGTTCCGGAACAGCGTCTAGTGTGGCTGAAAAGGCCGATTCGGGAGTGACAAACCCTTCCACACTGGGAACAAGTGCAGTCTGTCCCTGGTCTGTCTCCCTGGCTGTGGGCCTTCCTTCTTTGCCTCTTTGCCTCAGACTGTTGGCCAAGTGTCTCTTCAAACTGGGAAAGGCCATGCTGCACAGCCTGCCTCCAAGCGGACCGCTCAGAGGCCAGGGTTTCCCACCTGTTGAGGTCCACTCCTAAGGCCTTCAGATCCCTCTTGCAGATGTCCTTGTATCGCAGCTGTGGTCTACCTGTAGGGTGCTTTCCTTGCACGAGTTCTCCATAGAGGAGATCCTTTGGGATCCGGCCATCATTCATTCTCACAATATGACCGAGCCAACACAGGCGTCTCTGTTTCAGTAGTGCATACATGGTAAGGATATAATTACACCTAAGTTAAAACAACTACCCTGGCTACCTGTTCATTTCTGAGACCAGGCTTAGGTGCTGGTGACCTATAAACCCATAAATGGTCTGGGTCCTATTAATCTCAGAAAGGCCCTATGTTCATATATTTTTTTAAAAAACTCTGAATTTAATATCAGCCAGTATGACCCTGCTTCAGGTTCCATCTTTTACAGAGATCAGGTTGGTTGCATGAGAACCAGAGCCTTCTCTGTTATAGCCCCTTTATCTTCTCTGTCAGTGCTTTGCAAATAAGCAGTCCTTTTTTTCCACCATCCTGTTGGGCATTAATTCCTTTTTCACTCTGTTGCTCCTCTGTTATTGCTGTTGTTTTAAAATGACCAACATTATATCAAAATTTACATGTGAATTGTTTTTTATATCTGTTCTGTCCACTACTATTGCGAACAGAAGTTGAATGTGGTATTTGCAGGGCCAGGCCAAGACCTCTTAAAATGGTGTTTTTGCAGCAGTCACTGCCAGCGGGATGCAAGTTCTGCTGGCAGCGAGGTCCAATAGGATTGGGCCGTTTATTGCACAAGCAGAACACTATTTGCATTTCTTCGGATCCAACCCCAACACTCCTTAAATAGGTACTGTTGGCTGCAGTAATGAGTTCTGTTCTCCTATTTTGCTTTCCTGACAAAAAACAGTCCCTAAAACCAGTGAGTGACACAGTGAGAGCTTACAAGTGGTCACAAACACTGATAAAAGTTCTGATTAGGGGGGGTGATAAAGGGCTATATTATCATTTGGATAAGGAAACAAAAATGTTAAACATCACAGTTTCCAGATCATATAGAAATGCAAGATAAAGCTGAGGATGAAGGGCTCTAATTGCTATCTGACATACAGGAAATGAAGTCGGAGTTAAGTTTTCATGAACAGATTGCCAACAGGGACAGAATGGACCACTTAAGAAAGCACCACAGTTGAAATGTGAAGATGGTCATAACTGTATGCATCCTACTGCTATTCTGAAAGAAGTCAATAAATATGTCAGAACATTACTGGGTCATGCTCATGGACATTGGTGCGGGTGAATAAGCAGCAAATTATTTTGCACCTCAAACATGGTGTCTGTTCTAAAAAATTGTGATTTCCGATTTGGTTCAACTTCCAACTTGCTATTTTGTTTCTTATCCCATTTAACTGTACTCACTTTAAGCATTGTTTTGATTTAACTTGGGTTCAGAAAAAATTACTGGTGAAGTTAGGGCTGGCCCATTCACGAGGCTAAGCGAAGCAATTGCTTCAGGCAGCGGAGAGCGGCCGTGAACTGCCTGCTGCTCCATCAGCTCACTATACACCCATCCACTACACCTACCCACTGCTGCAACCCTCTTCTCACTCCCTTTCCTGCTCATAAGGACACAATCTGAACTAGGTGTTAGGCTTGCGCAAGTCCCTTGCACCTGCCCAGGGGTGTCGCAAAAGTGCCATATAGCACTTTCATGCCACTCTGGAGGCAGGCTAGTGCAAGGAATTTGCGCCAGCCTAACTGCGCCGTCACAGGCCCTAGGGGTGGTGAGTTTGCACCAGCCAAGCTTGGCTGGCACAGGGGTCTGGGGAGAGCGGGGAGGAGGTGGGGGGAGGCACAGGCGTTTTGGGGCGGGGGAAGGGTGAGTGGAGGGCAATACCAGGAGCGGGGAGGTGGGGAGCGGGAGACGGGCCTGGGACCCGGTAGTTATGCCAGACCCTAACCCGTTCCCTGAGCAGCACAGAATGGCTCCAAGTCGCTCCGTTCTCTTTGGACTTGCGTCACCTCCTGAGGTGGCACAGGTCCAAGGAGACCCATTGGGACTGTGGTTTCCAGTACACATTAGGATTGCACTGCACAACTTAGTGTACACTGAGTGAGTGTAGTGTAGTGAGTGTACACTGCATCCTGTGATGGGAGAACAGTCATGGAGGGCCTCCTCGATGTAAGAGAACATTTGTTCTCTTACCTCAGGGCTGCGTTGCGGCTGCATCAGTGCTAGAAGTTGAATAGGATTGGGCCCTAAGCAAGAAGAGGATATTAGGGTGGTGATGACCTACCTCCTCCTGCAGCACTATTCCCAAAGATCCTGACAGTGGGGGCCAGAGAGGGGCAGGTCACTTTCATCCTGTTTGTGGTTGACTTCCTACTGCTGTGTTCATATCCTCCTGCACTTACAGCCCCTTCAAAACAGGCTTGAAAGGAAGATCCTGGGATCGGAAGGAAACCACCTGTTTTGAAGAAATCATGGGCACAGAAGACTACAAAGGCAGAGGAGAGAAGGGAACATAAGCCAAAAGAAGCAAGACCAAAAAATTTGGGGATCACATCAGGCACTGGCTTGATTTGGGCAGGCCTGGGTTAAGAGGTGGGCAACTGAGGAGAGTAGATAACCTTGGCATCCAGCTCTCAGCTGATATAAGACAGTGTTCCTTTTCTCATACATTGTGAAGGACCCTGTTTTGGGAGCAGGCACAGAAAATAAAAGGCTAGAGAGGAACTTGCTCAAGTCAAGGAGCAGCTGAAATCATCACCCAGTCCCTCAGAAGAGGGCAAATCGAAGCTTCCATATGCTGATGTAAGAACTGCCAGGGTTCACCTGAACATGCAGAGTACCACAAGGGTATGCAGTAATTATCGTAATATGTTATTGTTCCCATCAGCCAGGATATCACGTTCTAGATAATCATCAAGGGCAGCTGGCTGGATGTGGACAGAAGATGCTCTTCTTCAAATGTCCCACAGCTGGGTCCTGCCACTGAAAATATTTCTGGGGTTAACCCCTGGCTCAAACAAAGAGACACAAAACAGTTTCAAGCCAAGCTCAGCAAAGCATTACAGAGCTGCTAGTTGCCAAATGTTATCAAAATCTTAGAACAGATAATTTCCAAAGACATCTGGCAAGAGTTAGGGCAGAAGATTAGCAGGCAGGTCTAAAGCTTTAGGAATCGACTTAGCGGAACTGACGAATAAGACATTGGGGAAGCAGCCCACCATCAAAGCCAAAATAAACTAGAGGAAGTACGGCTGGAAAATAAATTGTGAGCAGGCAGGACACTCTTGCAAACCTGCTTCCTTCCTCATCACCCTGAACTGTGATAGAATTTCCCTACAACCACTGTTCAGTCGCCTTTCATTGACCCTGAAAGTGGCTTAGCACCTGAGTGCCACCTAAGAAATCAGGAAGGAATTATACCGAGTAGCAACTGCCTGTGAATTCCATCCTGTCACAATCAAAGCCTTACAAAAATAAAAAGAGAAAAGGGACGATTGCAACCCAGTGACAACAACAGAACCATTCTGAGATAGGATTATAAAGCCAAATGACTTAATGAGTGGAGACAACTCCTTTAAAATAAAATCAGTCTTGCATTGGGGCTCCTGGTGCCATGGGGTCAATCCAGTTTGGCATCGAGAATGCTGGTCCCAAAGCGTGACAAAAGGAAAATAGGCAAGGCCATTGCTGGAGCAACTTTTCACAATAATAGTTTCCCTCCTGCACTGCTGTGAAAGAAAGATAGAGGAGAACTGGGCCACGTCTATATGGAGAGCTCATGTTCGGGGACCTGTGATACTTGCACACTGACAGTCCAACTAGATTTTCATATCTGGGAAGTGCTTTTGCTGTCAATCCCTGCTTGGGGATTTCAAGGAAGCACCTCACCAACCCCTTTTGGAAACCAGATGCGTGACGGCATGGACCTTTGGTATGTTCCTGTAGAGTGGTTCTTATAGAGAACTCATACTTAAGAGACCGAGGGCCCAATCCTTTCCAGCACTGATGCAACCATGCCAACAGGATGTGCACAGCTTCCTGTGGTCTGGGAGGGGGCAGTCACGGAGGCCTAAGCAAGGCAAGGTAAGGCAATGTTTGTTCCCTTACCTCGGGGCTGCATTGGCACTGGAAAGTTGGATAGGATTGGACCATGAATTATGTACCTGGACAATTCTGTCTCAAAACACATTTCTTCCACAAGCAAACTAGGTTCCATGAAGCAAGCCACTTTCAGCTTTCTCCAATGTGGGAATAAGAATACTTACCTGATGGCTGTGGTAAAGATTACAAGATCATACACGTGAGGCACTTGAAATATGAAGTAGTATTATATTAGAACTGCCCTACGTTAACTCTGGCAAACTTAGGGTGAAGCCTGAAATCCTGTGCAATTCTAAGGAAGGGCATTAGAGAAGGTAAGGGGGGACTGAGGGTACTATCCCTATGTTTGACCTTCATGCCTTGAGTTGAATGACTTCTGAGGACCTATATGATACATGTCTCTTCATGCAACTGGGAACCCTGGGAAAATCAAGGTTCCATATCATGTGAAAGAGCTCTATGCATGTATCATTGGACACATATAGGCACAGTATGCAGACACTTAACTGAACAAATGGAGGTCAAACAATCCCACTCCTTCCCCATCCCTACCCATTCATCCCTACACTGTCCCCACAGAGATTGGATTCCCAAGTATAGTAGCAGAGACCTGAACACACTTCTAAAGCATCTCTTTTCAAAGCAGAAAATGCCCATTCTTCAAACTACAGCTATCACACCTAGAATGTCTGTCTGCTGTTAAAGATCGTTTCAAGTATTAGTAGAGTCAATCAATAGGTAGGAAAGAAACAAAGCTCTGAGCTTAGCCCTTGCATTGAATGGGAGGTGACACTTCAGCACTTCAGCTCCTGACTCAGTCAAAACATACAAAAATATCTAGGCTTAGAAAAGTGAGGTCAGGGCAGAGTTCCTTATATTTCTCCTAACAACCGCCTAAGGGCCCAATCCTATCCAGCACCAGTGCAGCCACAATGCAGCCCCAAGGTAAGGGATCAAATGTTCCCATACCTTGAGGAAGGAACTGTGACTGCTTCCCCACCACAGGATGCAGTTCACGCCCCATTGGCACAACTGCACCCGCAATGGAAAATGGGATAGGATTGGGCCCTATGATTCTTTAAATTTGCTCTCCTTCAGACTTTGAAAAACTGGTGTCTGCCATGATCATGGTAGTACGATCAGACAATGTATGATCAGAACGAGGGCCAGCCCAGCCATGAATCAACAGCAAATGATGGGGCAAGGGGCAGCAAATTTAGAGCCCAATCCTGTGGTCTGCGCCGTGCCTCCATTGTAAGGCACGTTTGCAGGGCTTACTGCTGGGCTCCCAAAGGAGCTGGCTCAGCTCTGGCTGGCGCTGAACCAGTGTGTGGCAGGTGCCCGCGTTCCGCAGCTCGGCAGTCTCTGACCGCCGGGCTATGGAACGGGAAATGGGAGCATGGTCGGAGGTGTGGGGGAGGCATTCCAGGGAAGGGGAGGCGTGGTCGGGGGCGTGGGGGGCATTCCTGGGGGTGGGGGAGAGGCAGGTCTGCGGAGCTGAGCTCCGCAGGATCCAGGGCACTTGGGCAGGGCTGCTCACCCTACACGAGTGCCTTCACTTTAGCGGCGACCAAACAATTGCCGCTAAAGTGAGTAGTCCCATTGCGGGACTGCTTCCCTTACTTGGGGGAAGGGGATGAATGTCCCCTTCTCCCGAGGAGCTCTGGATTCGGTGGGAGCCCTTTGTTGAGCCGCCGGGTCCCACAGCACTGGGCAGCTCAGGATTGGGCTGCTAGTGTGCCCATAACTCCAAGTATGCCACAGCCAGTTGTGGATAAACTACTTTCCGCTCGCTAAGAGTGAGCGGAAAGTGGATTGCCAACTTCCTTACCATGCTCTGTCACACAATTTTCAAACTACCAGGAAGTGTGGGGCTTCTGGTTTTATTTAAAGGGACCACATGAGCAAAAGAACCCCTTTGCTGATATGGTCCCATTCAATAAAAGCTGAAGCTCTGCACTTCTAGATTTGCAAAAACCGCACAATGGAAGCACAGTAAGGAGCCTTTTTTAGCACGCCATTGCAGAAGTAGCAGAAGCAGAGCCAGTCATGCCATCCCCAATTGGTACATGCCCATATGAGCTTAACAAGACTGCAAATATCTGGGCAAACCACTGGCGCCATTAAAACAGAGTTTGCCAACTGGGAAGTTATCTAAAGAGAATGAACTTGATAAGAAAAAAAAAAAGCAGTCCGTATCAAGGGCATCCTAACTTGGACTTCAAAGAAACCTCAGTGGTTGCTCAGATAACAAAAGATTTGATTTGCAATACCTTTAGTACTCATAAGGATGAAAGGTGTGATCTGAACTTGGGTCAAGCTCATCTCTCCGTCTTCTGAAGTCCATGTAAATGAGCAAAGCTTATAATTCCCTGTATGGATCTTGGAGGGCCTGGTCTCCAACAGATAGAGCAGTTCCCCTTCAGAATCCTTTGAAGGAGATCATGTGGGAAATCAGTTTTGCATGCGGAATGATGGAATACATCAGGTGTTGCTATTTATGCCTAAAACTTCATAAATCACAGTCCACTTTGGAGGCAAAAAGGAAGTCAGGATTCTATTCTTGACAAAGAATATGGATATAGCCAGAGGCCTATGAACTTAAAAGGGTTCATAGTCATCTAAGATGTATTTTAAAGGAACAGGAGGTGGGGAGATGGAAGTGGGAACAGGAGGAGAAAAGAACAATCAATAAGTCTTTCCAGTGAGACATCTTAGGGAACAGAATGTACCTCTGATATAACAGCCAGTCCATTCCTAAAGGGAAAAAAAAATATAGTACTGGGTATATATATCTTATGGCAAAGAGGCTAATGTAAATAGAAGAGACTACTGCAATGTATATCATCTCCTCCCCTAAACAGACACTTGAAAGTACTCCTATGAAATAGAACTGTTTTGACTTATTGACCCAATGCCTGGAAAAGGGTCTGTGAAATACCAATTCTGACAGCAGCAAGCGTTTAGCCCTCTTATGGAAACATCCATTCACCATCCGAGCGAAAATGGTTGTACCCTTTAACAGCCAAAAGAGCTGAGCCAGCACTGACGTTCAGCCATCGGTCTATGAACTTGAGGGGGAAAAGAGGCTTTCATTGCCTGCAAGCTATCCGACAGATCCTGAGGTATTCCAAAGCACTTAGGAAAAAATAGTTTCAAACATTATAAGTGATGTGTGTATATTGACAGGTGACAGAAGAACTCTGAAATGCCTCTTTAGAGTTTCTCCACAGTTAGGATTTTTGAATCCTGATTTTGGTGTGTTGGGGTGGGGGTGGGGGGAGAGAATTGGAGTTTTGTACCTGTGATACTTGCACACTGACAGTCTAACTAGATTTTCATATCTCAATAGCCCTGCCAGCCAGGCAAAAGCTGCATTTTCCCAGAAACAATAAATTATGATTTGGGTGTAGGGTAAACAAAATATCCTGTTCAAAAAAAAAAAAAGAGATTTCCTTGAAATCCCTGCTAATCCCTGCTAATTGGGTAAGAGGCACTTTTTCAAGTGGGTGCTCCTTTTTTTAGCAGGGGGAGAGTAACTGGCCCACCTCACCCCAGCACTGTCTGTTCTAGTGGCTGTCTGCTGGTATTCCTTGGCATCTTTTTAGATTGTGAGCCCTTGTGGGACAGGGAGCCATTTAGTTATTTGATTTTTCTCTGTAAACCGCTTGTGAACTTTTAGTTGAAAAGCAGTATATAAATACTACTACTACTACTACTACTACTACTACTACTACTACTAATAATAATAATAATAATAATAATAATAATAATAATAATAATAATAATAATAATAAATAAGGCATATAGATCCTAGACAATACATGAGCCACAGCTGCATATTTGTGGCTCATTAATCTCAAATCCAATGAATCTGAAAGAATTTGAAGTTGTGTTTTATTGATGGTACATAGCAATGAATTAGATCACATGACAAGCAACAGTGGGTATGCGCCAGGTGACGGCTTCATGTCCTCATGACCTCATTAAAATGCACTGATCCACATCGCCATGCTGATTGGTGGTTGTGGAAGTCCATCAAGAGATACATATAATCTGGTTTTCATTCAGAGAAAAGGAGGGCTACTCAGGAGGACGAATCCTGCAATATGCATTTGTGGGCAGGACAGATGTTGTGATCTGTTGAAAATGAAATGTGCACAGCTGCTATCTCCCCATTCTATGCAGTCTGCAGTGCAGGAAGTCCCACTTCAATCACCTTCACACTTTGTCTTGAAAGACTCTCCCATTTTGTTAATAAATACTGTAGATGGAAGAATAATTGAAGGCTATAAAAGAACCACCTCCCGTTCTCAGATAACACTCCTATATATCTCTTGATGAGGCTGCAGCACTGCAAACCAACCTTCTACAACAACGGCAGCCTAAGAGATCTGACACACCAGCATTATCATGATCATGTTTGTGGGTGCCCCGTTTAGCACTTAACTGAAGTGTGAGAAGTGGGACAAACTGGGTAGCCTGGAAGCGTGGCTCTTCATCACCATAATCACCATCGCCATCATCATCACCATCATTATTTTGCAGGTTCAACATGCAATTCCTGCTATGCAAACTTTATGACTTCAGCTGGTTTTGGAAAGACCACCGTCTGAAGACTAGACAGAGACAGATGAAGAACTGGGAACAGGATGAACTTGTGGGCAAGTGTGGATTGCGTGGAGGTTGTCCATACCCTGAAGCACATCTATTCTTTTTCAAAACTGCAGTGCAGGAAGAAGCACTTTAAAGTAATGCTCAACTTGTGGAGGCACTGAGAGATTTCTATATTCTTACATGTAATTTTTTCTTTCTTTGAGCATGGTCCAGACCTTCATCGTACAGTCACATCAATAAACCTTCAGCCAAAAGTCACAGTGCTATGGCAGAATTGTATCTTATAGGCCCTTTCTCCTGGGATTTTGGCCTAGAAAACAGCCCTTATAATTACTAATATTTTTATTATGTTTATATTGTATTTTTTATATATATTTTAAAAATTAAAATTCCAATATGCATCATGTGGATTAACCCCTTCTCAAAACCAGCTCTTTAAATTCCCACTGCATATGTATGGAAACATAAAAGTTCCATTCTACCTAGAGTATAATGAAAAATATATGAAAAATAGGTTCCCAGTCCTTTATACTCACTTCATGATATTACCATTAAATGTTCCCCAAGGCATGACAACTCTCTATAAAGTTTATAAGGGCAATTTCTGCACAGACTCCATCCTCAAAAAAAGTTATTCCACTAATGTTAACATTAATTTCATATACGTCTGAGATGAGCGTGCAACGAATCATTTGATTTTAAAATATTTTTAATAGCTCTAATACTTAGCTGTACTTTGTGTGTGTATCTAACAGAATGTTTTCATTTTATCATCATTCATTTTAGCCTACAGCTAATGGAAAGTTGCAAACTGTGATTTACATATTGCGGTAGTTTCCAAACTGTGTGGAACACAGTTAAGATACCATAAGGGGAGCTCAAGTGTGCCTAGAAAAATTAAGTCATTGTGTTGGGTGCATCTATTCACACTTGATGCCAGGTTCTGGGACCCTCAGGCAAATCTTTATCCTGAGCCCCCTATGGTACTTGTATGTGCATGCAAATGATCCTCTCCCACAGCTGCCCAAGCAATTTGGATGCTCCTTTCATAGCTTAATTGAAAGAGAAGTTCTCTCTCTCTCTCTCTCTCTCTCTCTCTCTCTCTCTCTCTGGCTGTTCCTGTCTCAACACCCTGGGGGCTCTGATGAAGAAGTGTTCAAGGCAGCAGCCATCTGGAGAGATAATAACAGAGGAAGTTGTTCTGTTGTCCTTGATCCCATCTTCCATAGGTGGGTTTTCTCATAGGTCCCTTTGCCATTGAGGACTTCTAATTGGGGGTGAAGAAGCCAGTAGAGAGCAGCAACAGTGGGATTCTCTTGGTTGAGTGACTTGTGCCACCTATGCCTGCTAGCTTCGGGGGGGGGGGGGGGAGTTATGGTTTAAAAGCCAAATTGGCTTTTGACCAATGCAGGCAAGGTCAGCCTCCTACACTGGCCCTGTATCCACAACTCCATACAAGGAATGACCTGTGCACACAGATTCCATCCCCCCTCCCATCAATATAGGAACAATGGCATGATCCGTCTTCAATCAGTTCAAGGGACCTGCTTTCAGACCCATCACCATTGACCATATGATTCGGGGATATCAGATGCAGGCTCTTTGGTGAAGATCTTTCCTAGTGAAATCCAGCAACCCTCTCTTACCACCTTTAGACAGGCTATGGTTGGCCCAATCCTAAGCAGCCACAACACTGAATGACTGGTTGGCAGACCTGTGGAGAGGGATGAGAGGAGTGAAATTTATTTGTGAGTTCCGGCCACTGAATAGACACCTATGGAACTCCTCAGAGCTGCACCAGCTCTATTGCCCACATAGCATTGCGGAGCCACTGGGGTCATGTCTGGTTAGAGAAGGAAGTTTGGAGCCGGTGGCCACTGACTCCACCCAATTCGTTTCCTATCCTGCACCCTATCCTTTTCCCATCTATCTGCTTGCAGGATTGTACTGGTGGCCAGTCTGTGTCCCGTTGCTGGAGGCAGGCAGCTTTTTTGCATCACCCAGTGGCGAAGGGGCTTCCACGACAGACGGGGCTCACATTGTGCTGATGTACCTGGAAGTACGCTGGGATTTCCTTGGAAGAGGATCGAATTGTAAATCATTTTTAATTCATCAGGCATTGGGAGTTTGATTATTTTTGCCTTTATTTTTGCTTGCTCATTTCATGTCATGGGGGGCTTGTTTTTTCCCCCCGTAAGAATTTGCTTTAATTAGTGTTTGTTTTATTATATTGCATATCACTTTGGATACTTTTTGTAGAAAAGCAGTTTATAAATTAAATGAAATAAAATAATCCCCAATGCAATCTTTCTTATGGACAGTTTTAATTCGGCAAGACACTGTACCCCATATAGTAAAGGTTAGGGCTGCAATTTTCACGCTCCCAGGGAGTTTGAAACCTGCAATAAGTCATTGCGGGGGCAGAGGGAGAGGCGGCGGGGGGAAGGCAGGATCGCGCCGCTCAGGGGGGCTGCAGGGACTGGGATGTACTCACCAGTCCCTGCAGCAGCCGTCCCAAGTGCCTGCAGGGCCCCCCAGGTGAAAGTGAAAGGGAGTGATTCGGGAAAGTGAAAGGGAGCAATCATTTTCAGGGAAAGGGAAAGTGGAGCGATTGCCTCCACGTCTGCAAAACCGGAAGTGGATCGCTATCGCCCCACTTTCACTTCTGCTGACATGGGGAGTCCTGCAGAGGCTCGCACAGGGCTCCCTGCACCCCAGGGTGGCTGCTGCAGGGACTGGAAGGTGCACCCCAGTCCCTGCAGCCCTGTCAGAAGTGAAAGTGGAGCACTCGCGCTCCACTTCTGTTTTAGCGGAGGTGGTGTGCGATTGCTCCACTTTCACTTTGGGAGCTTCAGGGAGCCCTGCGGACAGCTGCGCAGGGCTCCCCGCACCCCTGGGAGGCTGTAGGAGGCTCTGGTAAGTGCAGCAAGCCTCTGCAGCCCCCTGAGAGACACAATCCTGGGGATCACGCCGCTGCCTCCTCCCTGCCTCCTGGCTTCCCCCGCCCCTTAAGGGGAAACAAGCCAGGGCCCACAGGTTGGTGCATCTGGACGCCCCAGTCTGAAAAGCCCTGGGTTAGGGATACACTAAGCTCTAGAAACAGGTATCAAAAACCACAAGAGCACCCACAAAGGTCACTTGTGCGTTTCATGCATTTTCCACCTGAAAATATGCGCCTGGATCTTCCTCCCTCCCCTGTGCTCACATTCATGCCAAAGGTATTTGAAACAAATTGCAAATATAATTTCTTCTAAAGCTGAAAGAGAAGAACTGGCAACGAGGCTACAGGTGGTGCTGAAGATGGAATTTAATTAACAAGAAAGTGGTCCTTGCCATCTGTCAGCACTTCTATATGATGCTGGGGACGACGGCCACCGATTTTAACTTTTTTCTATTTTGAAGTATGTGTTGCAGCGTAGATGAATGGATCTTTACTTACGGCTGAGCCAACAGTTCTCTGTTGAGAACTTCTGACTCAAACTTTGGGAGGGGTAAAAGTTGCCTTGAAGTCATCCCCCTTTACTTTTTTCTTTTCTTTTTACTGTCACAAGTTTCACAGGGATGTTACTTCTCTGGCTAATTGCTTGACAGCTGCCAGTTTAATTATCCATAAGTCCCCTGAGACTGATGATGACACATTGCTGCTAGGGGACTTATGGGAAATTAAAAGATCAGCCATCCACTGCTCAGAGGACTCCTAACTCTGCTTTTAAATCCTCTTATTTGCCTTATTTTTCATCTCCATGAAAAAAAAAATAAAGGCAAAAATGGCTCTATATTTTTTGCCACCTGCAAATGAGGCAGCAAAATGGAGAAGAGGGATAGATATTTAGGGTCAACTTTACCCTTACTACAACCTGTTCCTTTTGAAGAAAGCATTGCCTGTCCACTGGAAACAGAAGATCAGTAGAAAAAGTTCCCATCTGCCCCTCAGGTTGCTTTTCAGGTGATGCATGCAGCGGTTGGACTAGGACTTGAAAGACTTTGGTTCAAATCCCCATTCAGCCATCAAGCTTACCTTGGTCCCATTGCTCTCAGGTAGTATTACATTACAGGGCTGTTGACGTTACAAACCCGAAAAAAGGGTGGCAAGGGAGGAGAACCATGTAAAGCACTTTTAGGAGTAAGAGTGGGATGTAAAAGTTTGCCAAAAGTTTTCTGCATCAAACATATAAAATAGACAAGACTTCTTGCATCAGAGTGCCCTGATTAGCACATCCGCACTGCATGTTTACAAACACACAGCTCTTGTTCCTACATTGTGCATAGCACTAGCATAGCCATGGTAAATGTGAAATGGCCCTCTGTCAAGCATCAATTCTCGATGCCAGGGGTGCCCAAACCCCAGCCCTGGGGCCACTTGCGGCCCCTGGGCGCTCCCAATCCGGTCCGCAGGAAGCCCCCAGTCTCCAATGAGCCTCTGGCCCTCCAGAGACTTGCTGGAGCCTATGCTGGCCCGACACAGCTGCTTTCAGTGTGAGGGCAACTGTTTGAGCTGTGGGATGAGGGTTCCCTCCACTGCTTGCTGTTTCATATCTGTGATGCAGCAGTGGCAGCGGAGGAAAGGCCAGTCTTGCTTTGTGCAAGGCCTTTTATAGGCCTTGAGCAACTGCAAGACCTTCATTCATTCATATAAGTTCCATCTCTGATAAATTCATTTATGCAAATTTATTCTAATTTTAAATGTAAATTAATTCCTTTTTTTTTCCTGGCCCCCAACACAGTGTCAAAGAGATGATGTGGCCCTCCTGCCAAAATGTTTGGACACCCCTGCTCTATGCCAGTAGAGATCCCAGACAAAGGTAGCAATGACAAGCAATTCTTGGCAGAAGTTTCTTAGGCCCTCAGCACTCTCTCCTTCCCGGCTCTCCCAGTTGTTACAATCCAAGATAGCGGTGCCCAGGAGAGATGTGAAGAAGAGGCTACCACAAAAGAAGGGCACAACTGTTACCCTGCACATGCCTGATCTTGTCTGATCTCAGAAGCTAAGCAGGGTCAGGCCTGGTTAGTACTTGGAAGGGAGACTGCCTGGGAATACCGGGTGCTGTAGGCTTATACCACAGTCTTTCGAGACTGAAGGTTGCCAACCATCGTGACCACATTATGTTTGGGAACTGCTGCTCTAGAGCAGGGGTGCCCAAACCCCGGCCCGGGGGCCACTTGTGGCCCTTGAGGCCTCTCAATGCGGCCCTCAGGGAGCCCCCAGTCTCCAATGAGCCTCTGGCCCTCCGGAGATTTGTTGAAGCCCACACTGGCCCAACGCAACTTCTCTCAGCATGAGGGCGACTGTTTGACCTCTCGTGTGAGCTGTGGGATGAGAGCTCTCTCCACTGCTTGCTCTTTCACATCTGTGATGCAGCAGTGGCAGCAAAGGAAAGGCCAGCCTTGCTTTGTGCAAGGCATTTTATAGGCATTGAGCTATTGCAAGACCCTCATTCATTCATATAGGTTCATCTTTAATATATTCATTTATGTAAAGTTATGTAAATTTATTCAAATTTTAAATGTAAATTAATTCTTTCCCCCCCCGGCCCCCGACACAGTGTCAGAGAACTGATGTGGCCCTCCTGCCAAAAACTTTGGACACCCCTGCTCTAGAGGGTCAGCTGAATGCTACCAGTAGACATAAAGACTCTTTCATCACTGAGCCATTTTCCTGCATTCTTGGAACACTGCACCCTTACTCTCATTGGCTGTCTTGGTGCGCCTGGAACAGCTTCCTTTTACACAGATATGCCTAAGGTCATCATGACAGGAATTCCCATAGTTTGGCTGTGTCTCCACAGAGAGAAACAGACTTCCTTCTAGTGGTCAAGAAATATCTTTTGCTAGAATGGAGATGTTTCACTCCGGTTTGTTTCATCGCATTCTGCTATAAATTATGCATTGAATGATATAAAACATGATGGTATTATTCCTAACAAGCACAATTTTGGTCACTAGTGGTGTTACGCACACACCCCTGAGGTTGGCACCCAGGATAACTGCCTCCTGCTAGCTACACTACTGTTCCCTCCTTTCTCCCAACAGAGAGCTCAAGGCAGCTTCAAAAACCATACAGCAGGGGACAGTGAGAGCTTTTTTCCACAGCACACCATGACAGAAGAGGCAGAGCAGACCTGGAGTAGCTGTGTTGGGCAGCATTCTAGGTTATGGTAGATCTGCCTTGTAGCTCAAGGTAAAGCCTTCCTGTTCAACAGGTGATTGCAGAGTCAGAACATGAGGTATCAGCTATAATGTTCTGTTTGTTCCATGTCTTTCTGTGCTGTCACAGCAGATAGCTGGACAAAATATGTTAAGTAGCCACAGAAGAAGCCGCCCCTATTTTCTTGTATCTGTCCCTAGTAAATAATTCTTTCAATTTTGCCCCGATTTTTCCCTTGGGGAAGTGCACTTTTACAATGTATTTAGCACATGATGCCAACATGACTGTTCTTCAGTGCTTAGAACATTGGTGTGGAGGATGGATACAGCTTGACCCCCATGCATGTCAGAAAATGCATGTGCGTGACTACAAAGACATTGCACTACACACCCTAGCATTTCACACCCGCACCCACCCACCCCACACACACACACACACACTGTAGCTACTGAGGTGTATTTTCAAAAGTTGCTATTGTGGGACACTATTATATCTTTTGCCAAAAAGCCCAGCACCCTCTTGGCTCTTCAAATCCATGGAGGACAGGATGTTGCCGAATAAATGACTACAAGAGACAGAGTACAGTCCTTCAACATTATATAATTATTGGGAGGGGGGGGGTGGAATGCCAGCAGTTATCCTAATTAGGGATGTTAAAAGAATATCCCTATTTTCAGCTGTGAAGTGTTAGAGGGTACAAAAATGGGGGCGGGACGGGGCGAGCTGAGCTGCTTCTATTTAAGATATATCCAATTCAACCCTGCATTTCTAAGCATGTCCACCAGAAAGTCCCATTGAACAATCCATTGGCACTTCCCTCTGAATGAAAGCACCAAGGATCAGGTGGTCATTTGAAGGAACTCAGCAGTCTTGCTTCATCTGCTTGATTTCTCCCTTCCATTTCTCAACACAACCTGGCCTGCTGCCAAGAGCCTGAGGTGAGGTGTGTGTCTTTCCTGTTTCATTTATAATTCCTACCCTATTAAAACACACACACACACACACACACACACACACACACACACACACGATGCCTACTATGTTCATAATCCCTATTTTACTCCTTAAGGACTTTTTGTATTAAAACTGGAAAGGAGAAATCAATTTTTCAGTAGCAGTGGTTAAAAATCCATCTAAGTGGAGAATCCCAAATGGGACTGTAATTTTCCAACCTATACAGAGGCTTTCCCCTACCTTCTTATACTGCAACATGGTCCTTCCCCTCTGCTTTAAGGAGGACATCATCGCCCAGATGCTCAGAGAGGATAAATGTGGAAAATAAGAGATTAACAGCATGCCAATAATCCCTGGACCCCAGGGGCCCATCCAGAGTTGATCCTGAATACCCTCTTTCTTAATAGCATCTGGAACTTGTGAGTTACTAAAGTTCCTTACAGGACTACTAAAAATGTTCATCTTAGCTACTAATGTAATAAGCGTAATTTTGCTACAAATATAATTTTTCCCACATAAACAATTACAGTAGTACTTAAAATGAAAGCATAATTTGATGGGTTTAGAGAGCACATACATCAGAGCCATAAGATGTTTAAAGTTATACTTGGTAAAGGCTGGGTATTGTCGGGGACAGAAACCAAGTGAGGTATAAAGCACTTCATACTTCCATTTTAGGGACCCAAAATTAACTAAATTATTTTATTTTTACGATTTGCCTGTAAAGTTCCTGAAACTGCTAGGCATTCCAAAAAATTTGAAACTCTTTTCTGTTTGTTTCATTTTTTATTTTATTTTTTGTAGCTGTTTCATGCAACTTTTTTATGTTGTTTATGTCAGCCATGCAGACTGTAGTTCTTGACAGTCTTCGTTTTGAGAGAAAAGGCAGATGAATTTCAAAGTGGCTTTCCTCCATTGCTGGTGCTTGGCAGAACAATGCCTGGAGGCCAACAGGATAAGATTAATGCTGGCCGGTACATTCTTTTCAAAATAATATTCAGCAAAATTGTGTGTGTGGGGGGGGGGGCTGAAACAAGACCTTTTGCCTAAATGATTGGGTAATTTTGAGGGACACACTGGAAATGGTGGGTGCAGCCCTAGAAGCCTTCTAGGTGGTTGGCCGGCAGGAGCCAGCTGCGCATTTTTCACTGGAATATACGTATTAGGGAATGATACAACAGTACAGTGTTCTGACATATCCTGGTACGTTTCTTTTTTTTAAAAAAGGTGGCTGGCAGAAGCTGACCATTGGAAAGCCTTAAGGAGCTTCTACTACCTACATAGGTGCAGCGTAAAAGAAAGCTTATAAAAGACACCCACACTGTCATCAACCTGCTAAGTTTCCCCAAAATTCACTGAATTTCATCACTGACAGTTTGGGCAGTGAGATGCATCAGCGCACACACACACACACACACACACACACACACACTGTGAACTGGAAGAGAACTCTCACAAAACAGATGAGCTTCTCTTTCTGAATGCTCACCAAGCATTCTGAATGCTCATAATTCATAATTAGATCATGAATCAATCCAAGGGGAATCATCCATCACTAATTACAAGATCAGTATACTGCTGGAGTGAAGAGCCCAACAGAAGGATATTTTATACCTCTCTGGTTTATCTTGAGCAGCTATAAAGAAACAGCAAGTGAGCATCACTTATCCCTCAACTTTTGCAAGTTACTCTCCTTTAGGCAGATTATGGGGAATGTTCTGCACTCTCTTTTCTCCCTGTAGCTACACTGCCCTCTTCAGAGTTCACCTGGCTTGCATGCAGGTAACCTTCTTTCTTTCTTTTCTTTCTTTTCTTTCTTTCTTTCTTTCTTTCTTTCTTGAGAAGTGTCAGCAGATCTGGTCTGCTGAACATTGTTTTCAGGGACAGATACACCAGGTGAATATCCCCCCACATAGTCAGATCGATACTTATTTTCTTTCCAAAAATTTCATTATTTCCTTACTCTTTATATGAGAGATCTGCTCATGTAGTGACATACATGTGAACTAGGCAGAAAAAAAACTAATGCCACCAATACCTTATTTCCTCTGGCCTCTAGGAAAATCAGTTTAATAGTTTTTTTTTAATACACATGATTATATCAGCAAGCAGAGGTGCTTTTGTTAAACTAATAATCCAGGAGTCTAACTAATGGTTCTTAACAATGCCCTAATGGTCCAGGATGAGCTCTTAGATGGGCAACTTCATTTTAGCTTAAAAAGACATCACCAGTCAGGAAAGGAGGCCAAGTTGTGAGAATGTCAGATGACTCAGGGCCTCATCCAGAGCCTGGCACACTGGCTTACTGCCAGTATGCACTGTTGCAGACATGACGTAAAGCACATTTGTGAGTTTTGCCGGCGCTGAGCCCGCATTCCGCTGCCTGGTGCTCACCCCGGACCACCCTGCGATGGAGAGGTGAGTGGGGGCGGGGCAGGGAGTGGTTGGGGAGGGGGAGGGCGGGGAGGAGGCATGGTGGGGAACGGGAGGGGCGGGACTGGTGGAGCTCAGTTTCACTGAATTCTGCACCCTGTGTTGGGTCACGGGGCCCAACATGGGATTTCTTGATTCTGTGCTGGCTCAAAACCCACTGCAGATCGAGTAAACCCATTGCAGGGCTACTTCCCTTACCCAGGGGAAGGGGCAGAATATCCCCTTCCACCAAGGAGCCACCATGGGTTACCTGGTGCGCGCTGGATGCCACAGTAGCCATTTTGGCACCGGTGCAGACTTGCGCTTTGGGCAGCTCAGGATTGGGCTGTCAGGCCCCTTGGTTGGGCAGCCTTTGAGGAGAACAAAGTATTTTTGCTAACTATGGCTGAAACAAATACTAAGAAAGAACCATCTTGGATCATGTGAGATCTTGTGCGATTCTCATGAGACCCAAGATGGGGCACCCAGAAGAGCCGGTAGAAAGAGGCCAACCGAAAACAAGGGTGTTGTGACAATGATAAGTTTGGGAACCGCTGAACTAGCATATCATTGGGTAAGGAGGGCCAGCATTTGTGATGCTGTCTCCGGTGTCAGCGTGACTGGCCCTGCCTGAAATGAACTTCTCACCATTTGGTGAAGTGGGACACAAGTACTTAACAAATGCGTCTGAGATATTGCTCAGATCTGGTTCCATAGCCACTGCTCACTCCTACTGGTTATGTGAAGTGTTTTACAGTCCCATTCTGTTTAGGTTTACTCAATCGTAAGTCCTTTTAGATTCAAGAGGGCTTACTGCCAGGTAAATGAGCTCAGGGTTGCAATCTTAATTTTCAAAGAGATGAACCAGTAAGCAATGCTGATTCTGCATTCACTTTGCAGCAATCTTCGCAGGTGGTTGCATACTCAGGTGAATCCTGGCTGTCTTGCTCTAATTCAGTGTTTCTCAAACTGTGGGTCGGGACCAACTAGGTGGGTCGTGAGCCAATTTCAGGTGGGTCCCCATTATTTTCAATATTTTATTTTTAATATATTAGGCATGATGCTACCATGGTATGTGATTGTATTCCGGGAAATTTTACAGACCTGTATTTTTAACCAGCTACATACTATGTATATTCTTTTAACAATGATAGTCAATGGGACTTACTCCTGGGTAAGTGCGGGTAGGATTGCAGCCTAGGATTGCTAAAAATTTCCCTGCTTGATGATGTCACTTCCAGTCTTCACATCACTTCCGGTGGGTCCTGACAGATTCTCATTCTAAAAAGTGAGTCACGGTGCTAAATGTGTGAGAACCACTGCTCTAATTTATGTTGAAGCCTACTAGATAGAGTTTGAACTGGTGTTCTCATTTGCAGGCCTATCCATAGCATGTTTATGCAAGTCCCTTTTGTATACTATGGTTAAGCATGACAGGGTCAATCATGCATTTAATGTAATGCATTACAAATGTGTAGATTCGTCTTCAGTTCTTTAATTGAGAGCATACATCTTTTTGTTTGTTTGTTTGTTTGCTGCTATATTCACCGTTAGCTTAAATAACTCATCCTATGTAACAGTCTGAAATGGACTGATTCTTGTCAAGCATACCGGTAATCTTATCTCCCTCTCAGTATCCTTTTTGCTAGGCTGCAGAGATTTCAACTCTTTTAACTCAATCTCATAAAAAAGCTCTCTCTTCCTCTAAGGCAGGGGTGTCCAAAGTTTTTGGCAGGAGGGCCACGTCATCTCTCTGACACCTTGTCAGGGGCCAAATTAATTTACATTTCAAATTTGAATAATTTTACATAAATGAATATATTAAAGATGAACTTATATGAATGAATGAAGTAGTTCAAGGCCTATAAAAGGCCTTGCACAAAGCAAGGCTGGCCTTTCCTTTCCTGCTGCTACTGCATCACAGACGTGAAACAACAAGCAGTGGAGGAAGCCCTCATTCCACAGCTCACTCGAGAGGCCAAAGAGTAGCCCTCACGCTGAGAGCAGTTGCATCGGGCCAGTGTGGGCTCCAACAAATCTCTGGAGGGCCAGAGGCTCATTGGAGGCTAGGAGCTCCCTGAGGGCCACATAGAGAGGCCTTGAGGGCCGCAAGTGGCCCCCGGGCCGGGGTTTGGGCACCCCTGCTCTAAGGGGTTCTGAAGAAAAATGGATTTTAAAATTATTTGTGATAAACTAGCACAGATAGATCCCTAAGATAAATGGATAGGCTATGAATTATTGACTGAAATACAGGCAGATGTTCTACTGAAATGGGCTATGACAGAATGCCAATGCAAGGGAGGGCACCAGGATGCAGGTCTCTTGTTATCTGGTGTGCTCCCTGGGGCTTTTGGTGGGCTGCTGTTAAATACAGGAAGCTGGATTAGATGGGCCTATGGCCCGATCCAGTGGGGCTGTTCTTATGTTCTTATGGAATAACCAGATGAATTTATGAAAGCATTGTTCAGTGGAGAAAAATTGCAATGGTACTTTTAGAACCATTGCGAGCCTTCTATCCATATATTTTACTTTAAGCAAGCTAGTTTGTTTACGACCTCAAGGGAAACTAGATTTCTGCAGATTCAGTACAAGCGAAATGTATGTGGTAGTTTAAATGGCTGCAACTGAAATGTATACTGTATATAGAGTGCAATGCAGAAAGAGCAATAGCTTAAAATCATAACTATGCAGTCAAATGCACAACACGTGTTTTGAAAAGAAGGTAGAGGAATAGCTTTTTCGCATACTACTTACATGAGCATATGTTATTTTTCAAAGCATTATAACACATTCAAGCAAATAATTATCGTATCACTACAGAAAGTCAACGTGCAGGTTCAGGTGTAACAACAAACCATGATTTGTTATTATGAGAATAAGGTATTGAACATGATGGGCTCACATGTGCTTTCCACCACCCTGCATGGTGGCCTGGTGGAAGAAATTAGCATGTGCTTTCCACCACCCTGGCATGGTGGCACAAGGGGAAGAAATTAGAAGTACCTGCCTCTGGTTTAAAACAAATCACAGTTTCTAACTCAAGAATTCTGTGGAACTATGGGAAACATGCACCCTAAAACTCTTTAGTGCTTCTTCTGCACCCCACATGGAGGGAGGAAAAGGGATCTGTTTGAAGCAGTGGCATAGCTAAGGGGTGCAGAATGCAATGAAACAAACCACTTCAAAACATCTCTATTCTATCAAAAGTTATTGCCAAATAACCAGAAAATAAAAACACAACTGCATTATGTAACAAAAACTGGATTTTTTTAACTCAAAACTGACCTATGAGACTGATTGTACCAAGACCCAATTAGGTATTGTTATGATACAGTAGGGAACCAATAAGGTGTTAATATGGGAGGGCTGGGGTGTGACAGAACAAGTGGGTGGCAAACTGCTGGGGGGAGAATTTTCCCCCATTTTCGCTTTTTTAAAAGCCTGGTCATGATGTCATTTTCGGGGCATCATTTTGAGCCTGGCATCGGGCTACAAGATCATTAGTTACACCACTGGTTTGAGCCTATGAGTATTCTCTATGGAAGGGGTGCACTGACTGATTGCAGCCATTAAACGTTCCAAGTTTTTTTTTAATGTGTCACAAATGTGACATGTTACATGGGAAATAGACCAGACACTACAAATTAGAATTATAGTCCCTAAAAATGCAGCTCATTAAAGCTAAAGATTTTGATTGTAAGACTCCTGTCTTTCCCCATTCCTTTAAAGAGGAACGGAGTAAAGGAATGGAGTAAACACATTATTAATTGCTGTTACATGGAGAAAGAGAGGAGTGGGGTGAGAGGTCCCACATGGGGTGAGAATTCCCATATGGGGCATTGGCAGAGGGTTCCTACCCATTGGAAGACCCACTGGGCCAGGCTGAACCTTCAGTACTGGAGGCAGTGGTAGTGCCCAGTATTCAACTGGGAACCTATTGTGGGGAGTGGGGGTGCCACAGGAAGCCTAATTCAGGACATCAATCCAGGCCACTGGAGAAAGGAGTTCCTTCCCACCTTTGTGTAAACATCTTCAAGCATGATTTCCAATTGCCTCATTTTATCCCCCATGGAAATGAACTTGCTACCTTGACTGTTTGTTTATCTTCCTTCAGGTCCAAGAACAATCCCCTTTCCCCCCATCTCTCCCAATCTTTCTTGAGCTTGTGAAGACAGCAGTGAAGAAAAGGGGGTGCTCTTTAAGCTATAAGGAAAAGTGGAACCAAATAAAAAATTGGCTGTACCTTCAGAGCTTACAGCTGCAAATCATCCAGCTTCCAGGTCTCTTTTCTTTTTCTGCCCCTCAAGCTCTTATGTGTACCAAATATTTGAACAAACTACAGCCAACGGTCAAACAAATTTGGTAGGAAGTCTAATGATCACCTCCTCCCAGATCCACCTCCTGCATCCAGGCCAATAACATCAAGGAGAGGCAGATACTGCTTTTGGCCAGAATGCAAGGCAGCGCCTGGTCTCCTAATTCCCTGTGCATGAGAGATAACTGAAGCCTGAGGTGTGGCAAACAGCTCTTGGACACAACTTGGATTGGGATGCTGAGAAGAGCATCTGGCAAGGAGGAGATGATGAGCAATAGGAATTGCTGAGCTGGAGGCCACAGGAGTGGGCTGTGCTGAAATGCAGACTGCATACAAGAGGAGGGAAGCAGGGGCAGGTTCAGATGACAGGTCTTGTCTTAAATAGGCTCCCGAAGTGAATGAAAAATCTACACTTGCTGCCAAGTAAACCTCTCCTGAATTATCCCCTGCCTAATGGCATTTGTAAATGACACAAAAGTATGAGAAAAGCTCATATGCATACATTAGTATTACACATGAAACCGCCTTGCATGCATTGGCTACAGCTGCATGGGAGGAGAGGGTTGTTAGGAACATGGTTTTAGGGGAGCATACTGGTGATAATTTGGTGAGGGGACTGGATTGCATTTTGATTCTATCTGGTTTTTATTCAACGCAGTATTTTATTGTATTGTTTTTCTATAAAACAATATAAAGGTTTGGGTTCCTTTTGATTGATAGCTGTTCTGGATTACCTTTGGGGAGAAAGGTGGGATCTAAATATTTTAAACATTCTTTAAAATATTCCTTTGTGCGTGAAATGAGTGAAAGCCAGAAAACAGGCAGGAGAAACAAATCATTCTCTCCTGTTCTAGGTCTACTTGCAGATGGTATTCAGGACTACTGTGTCTCTGAACAAGGAGATGTCATTTTTCTGTCATAGACAATGGCATACAAAGAGGGTGGTCATGGAGGGCATCCCTGGATGCCAGGCCATGTGGGGGTGTCAGAGAGGCCACCCCAAGATGGCGGCAGTAGTGGGGGTGATGCTGGCTGTAAATTTCTTAGTGCTTTCCAGCACTGACATAAGGGCAATGCAGCTCTTATGTAAGGAGACAAACATTCCCTTAATTGAAGAGGTCTCCGTGAGTGCCACCCAACTGCAAGAGGCAGCACATGTCCCATTTGCGCTGCTATGCCAGTGCCGGAAAGCACTGACATAAGGGGTTAGGATTGGGCCCTTAATTTTTTAAAATTTTTAATTTGTTTATTGGTATGATTATATTTATGAAGTAACAAAGTTATCTATAAATATACAAATATAATATATTAACTTACAAAGTAAACTTACAAGTTTACTTAAACTTAAAGTTAATACAACTTATAAAGTTAGTACAGGTAGCGCCACCACCACCCTGTATCCACCGGGGTTCTGTTCTAGTACCTCCACCCACAGTTACCTGAAATCGTGGATACAGGTGAACAATTACCCCCCACCCTCCAGAGGCAAGGGGAGCTCTCTTCCTCTCACATCTGGAGGGCCCTCTGAGCTCAGCAGAGGTAGTGGAAGTCCATCCACAGCTTCTGCCAGGCTCAGACCAAGCTCAGCAGCTCAAATAACGCAACTTCCGGTTTCACAGAGAAACCGGAAGTAACATTTTTAATGTCTTATAATGCCTTTAATGCCTTATAAGCCCTGAAGGGCTTCCCTGGGCCTCCGAATGCCTTATAATACGTCACTTCCAGTTTCTCTGTGAAACTGGAAGTTGTGTTATTTGAACTGCCAAGCTCAACCCGAGCCAAGCAGAGGCCGTGCATGGATGTCTGTGGCCTCTGCTGGGCTCAGAGGGCCCTCCCGAACTGAGGGGAACAGAGTTTCCCCTTGGCTCCAGAGCGGGCACACACAGGGGGGCTTGAGGACCCAATCTGCAGACAACTGAATTACTGAAAATAATTTTGTCATTGGTGGGGGTTGCCAAAAATTTATGGGCCCTGGGTGGCAAATGACCCTAGAATATGCAACTAGTTGTACATAAAAGACACTGTTAAGACATGTGAATCTCTCTTATCCCTCAGTAAAGCCATCTAAGCATGTGACCATCACCTCATGTGCTGGCAGCAAATTCCTTAAATAAATTAAATTTATTTCATAAATAAGTTGTGCTTTGGGAGACATGCCCTCTTTTGTCTGTCCTGAATCCACTGCTAATCAATTTTACTGGCTGAGTCTGAGCTATACTATTATGGGAGAGGGAGAACATTTTCTGTGCATTACTTTATAAATACCTGTCATGCTAACCTAGCCTAATCCTATTCAACTTTCCAGCACTGGTGCCAACAGGGATGTGCTGCATTCTGCGGCGAGGAGGGGGCAGCCGCAGAGGCCTCCTCAAGGTTAGGAAACATTCGGCACAATCCTAACCAGATCTACTCAGAAGTAAGTCCTATTTTGTTCAATGGGGCTTACTCTTAGGAAAGTGTGGCTAGGATTGCAGCCATTGTTTCCTTACCACAGGGCTGCATTGCAGCTGCATCAGTGCAGGAAAGTTTGAAAGGACTGGGCCCCTAGTCAGCGGGTTTTCTCAGTTAAAAATCCACAAGTGCTTTCGCTTTTCCACAAACAGAAGGTGCTCCAGCCCCTTGATCAGCAGCACTATGAGATGCTACTATCAGATGCCACCTCTGCACAATTAAAAACAAAAAGAGTCACTTACTGTGTTTCTTGCAGAGTTTCTTCAATTGCGGAAGTTGCAGGACTTCCAGTTTTATTTAAAGGGACCACAGAAATGACGAACCCCCTTCATTCTCATGGTCCCTGGAAATCAAACTAGAAATCTTGAGCTTCTGGAAATCAAACTTAAATCACAATGTGCATCTCTTTATGCTGCCTTACACTGAACCTCATTTTTCACTTCAATATACTAGCCCTGTGCACTTCCTTGGAGGACTCCACTCTCAACTTCCTTCTACTGCAAGAATGGTCTGTTTACCCCTTGCTTCTGTTTCCTGTTCTTTAACCCCTCCCAAATCTTCACGCACAGAAAAGAACCTGTCCTTTTACCCCACCAATGCTAGGTTTATTCACATTCTTTGTCAGCATTTTGAAATGGCTACTACTTTTAAGAGAAACAAGAGCACATTGGGAGAATAGTTTCTGAAATCACTTTAGCTGTTATCTTCTTGTGTCTTAAAACAAGAAGATCTATTTTAGGTGACCTTGTGAATAAAGTTTAGAGCACCTTGTCTGCCCTGGGAAAAAAATGAAGGGATACTTCGGACTTTCAGAGTAGTAAAATATGTAAGGCGTCCTCCTAATCCTGTAAATTAATACCTATTTTGTTGGATGAAAAATCAAGGCCTGGGTATGGAAAAGAATAGAGAATTTACAGAAGAATTGGATTGAGAAAGGACCCCTTCCCACAATTAAAAGCTGGTAATAAAATCAAGTAATTCTTGGGTCAACATGTCCCTGTAGTAAGCAAGTTATTCATACTTCAGTTTGCCTTCCTATATTGTTTTTTGTTCACATTATTACAACCAGATGTAATCTGAGCATCATTCTTTGAAGCTGTGGTTGTTACATCTGATGTCCAATAACCAGCGGAGGCTACAAGGAGGAGAATAATAAAAATTTATTTCAAATGCCAAGAGTCATTCCAGCACTCCCTCTCCCCATAATGTTGACAAAAATCCAGAAAACAAGAAACTGATTATAAAAATAACTTGCTCCTCCATTTCTTCCTCTTGATTAGAACATTACCTGTGTTAGCTTTCCTTCGGTCCTACTGCAGCAATTGGTACAATCAAGTGGGCAGGTGTATGAAACACTTTCCCATGCCAGTGTAGGGACCTAAACCCAACTCAGGGAGTCTGTAACATGTCAATGATAGAGTACATGTTGTGTGTGGAGACAGTACAAGCTTTAATCCCCAGTATTTAACAAGGCACAATGGGTATGTGCAGTCTCCTGGTTTTAGAAGTAGGCTACCTCAGAATGCCAGACACAAGGGAGTAGCAACAGGATGCAGCTATCTTGTTGTCTTGTGTGCTCCCTGAGTGGGCCACTGTGAGTTTCAGGAAGCTGGACTAGATGGGCCTTTGGCCTGATCCAGCGGGGCTCTTCTTATTTCTGGTTAAAAGACTCTCAGGTGGAAGGCCCAGAAAAAGACTGTGGCTGAAACCTTGGAAAGGTACTTATGGTCATGGTACTAGGCTAAAGTAAGAAATGGTCAAGAAGAACTGCACTGGGGACATCCAACAGGGCCCAGATCTAAACTCTTGCATAAGAATATGCATATTTAACATAAAACATCTCTCTCTCCCTCTCTCTCTGTGATTTTTCTTCTTATGAGATACATTGGGAAGTAGTTCCACTGTGTTGTTACCCATGTTTGCTACTAAATTTATACTCACAAAGAAAACCACAGTCTTTCATGGCTTCCTGATAACAGTACCCGTATGCATTTGTTTGCAAAAATGCCTCGGTCACCTTCATGTGTTATGGTTTCAGGGGTGTTGTTGAATTAAATGAGGTGAACATCAAAAATATGCAGATACATTAAGTGGCCCTGAATTACACACATTACAGGCATCCTCACAAAGATGAAGGACTTGCAAGTATTTTAAAAAAACAAAAGCTATATGAGAATAGGTTCACCTGGTACTTGGAAACAAGGGAGGAGATCATGAACAAAACAGCATTAAATGGATGGTTGTGACTCTAAACTTGTTACCTGACCATCACATTCTGCAGTTAAGCAAAATTGTTCCTTGTTTAACCAAGAAACACCCATGCTTCCAGTGCTTCTAATGGAAAATGAAGGTAATGGACACAGGCATATAGGGGCTTCTATTTATGTATGTATTATGTATTGGCAACCTTCAGTCTCGAAAGACTATGGTATCGCGCTCTGAAAGGTGGTTCTGGCACAGCGTCTAGTGTGGCTGAAAAGGCCAATCCGGGAGTGACAATCCCTTCCACACCGGGAGCAAGTGCAGTCTGTCCCTGGTCTGTCTCCCTGGCTATGGGCCTTCCTTCTTTGCCTCTTAGCCTCAGACTGTTGGCAAAGTGTCTCTTCAAACTGGGAAAGGCCATGCTGCACAGCCTGCCTCCAAGCGGGCCGCTCAGAGGCCAGGGTTTCCCACTTGTTGAGGTCCATCCCTAAGGCCCTTCTATTTATATAGGGTTCCCCTATATCCACAATTTCTGTTTCTGCAGGGGGGCAGAATGGAACCCCCATGAATATGCCTTTACTTCCTCTCCCATTGTCAGTTTATTTGAAGGAAATAGCACACATGGAAGTGTATATAATATAATGGACTGAAACCATGGGATAGGAGAGATGCTTTATTACTTTGCCCCACCATGGTTCAAATCCTGACTGCGACTCCCTGCATGCTATTTTTCATAGCATATGGAAACTTTTTAATGCGTTAAAATGGTAAAAGTCAGGGGCTGAAATTTGAATTGTCACTGAAGTAGGGGCAAAGTATAAAGCTCTTCCACTGTGATTTAAGGAAATGTTGTCACCCCGCCCCCCATACACACACACAGTATTTCCTTTAAATAACCAATCACAGGAAGTAAGGGGTTTAGGGTCATGCTTCATATGACCCTGTGTAAAGTCTGAATCTCTAAAGTGTAAATCTCTCCATAATCCATAGAAAGGCCTGTGATTACAACTGGCCCCCAAGACAGAAATCAGCTCAGAACAGGAGAAGAATTTTGAGAAGACGCAAGTTTACATTAATAGGAGGGCTAAATGTCAAGCCATTCAAAGTTTTAATAAACTAGCCTTTAAACAGTTTGATGAATGGGAGCAACCTGAAAGAAGTGACAGCGGGGGAGGGAATGTTAATTGAAATTAAAATAACATTCAAAGTTCAGCTTTAGAAGAAGACTATCTCTTGTGCACAGTACAATGGAGCAAAGGAAACCCCCGACTTCAAAGCTCTCCATAATTTAAGAGCCAAAATTGACAGTTTACTGCTCTACTTAATGTCTCAGCCCCTTTTCATTAAGACCTCGACTCGCACAAGACAGTCATTTGTGGTGTTGCCTGTGAACTAATGAAATTTGTTATCGGTGATTTTCTTATTTTACAGCTTCCTGTGCTCAGGAACAAAGTGTCCTGAGAAATAATGCGGCGTCTAGCTCTTTATGCTATTCTTAAGATACCCTTACATCTTACACTGTCAGCAAACACAAAATAATTCTGCCGAGGAACCAAAGCCACACACTTGGGCTTTGAAAACTGTTTGGTGTCATTTCTGTCTCTTCAAAATGGAGGCATCATCCCAGAAGAGAACCCTTCTCAGAAATGGTCCTCAGCCAACTATAATCTATTTGCCACCCTTCCAGACCATTTGCAGACACACAACCTGGCAATTTTTGGGGGGAGGGGGAGGATTCAGAACCTTGTCAGCCATTTGAAGATGTTCCTCATCTAGGCTCTGAACACGCCCACAGTTTCCAGAATGCCAGTTCTCCTCTGAACCATCCAAGTACTGGACATTTCCAATGATTTTTTTAACTAAATTATAGTAACTTACAAATGCTTCTCTCTTATTCATTAGCAACATTTTCTGCTGCAGAGGACTGTGCACAGCTCACGTGAAGATGTAATCTTGGCTAAAGAGACACGAAACCAGGTTCATGGAGGTGGTTTTACTTAATGTTTCAATTGGTTTTATGTAATGTTCTATTAATTATGTGGTGTTGTAATTTTATTGTTGTACACTGCTTTGAGCATTAAAAAAGGTATAAAAACCTTTCAAATAAATAAATCAGTGGGCAACCTTAACTGAAACTCCAGAGGTAAGCAGAATTAAAAGCCAAAGGAACAGTGTACATTGTTCCTGAGTTCCATCTTATTCCTAATACATAGCTACTAACCACTACACTTGAAAGAAAAATATGCAAACCACAAATAACGTGTAACAACAGCGATCACACAAGTCTTATGGTAAAGAGAAGGGAAGTCTGAAGAACCATTTCATTTCTGAATTTGGATGTTATCATGGCTACATTCCAATTCAGCCTTTGTTTTAATCAAGTCTCCCCCCCCCCCCCGGCTCTTGGGAAACCGGATCTTGAGACTTCTGTATGTCAGAAGCTCTCATCAGCATCAGCCCTCTGCAGAATATGTCAAGCTCTGGAAGACTGCACCAGCAGACCTTTAGAAACAGAGTGCAAAGGATCACTTTTGCAGGCCAGGAAGCAGATGCTTTGGGTAATGGCTCTGCTCAGTTCCTAATGTGCCTGAAAGGGGATTATGCTGGAAATAAACTATCACTTTAAAAATATGTAAACTGATAAACCAGCCATGCTTTGATGCTTGCCTCGGCAGTCCCATTTCAGCTGAATCAGTAATAATGCAGACAGAATGTATTCTGGTAATACCGCAAGTCCTCAGTGCAGGCTGAGACGTTTTCTGCTCTCCATTTCTCAACACACACACACACACACACACACACACACACACACACAGAGAGAGAGAGAGAGAGAGAGAGAGAGAGAGAGAGAGAGAGAGAGAGAGAGACTATACTATTTCCAGGAAGTTTGACATTTTATGAATATTGGTATTTTACATGGATTTAGCACAATGTAATATACCCGCAGAAGTTATAGGATACAGAGCTGAGAGGGTTTAGTCTCTCCTCAGTAAGCAGCATTCTGGATTTCTGTGCCGGATGTGCTATTTTCCATTATGAGTTGAACACCATGTGGGGATTCTGTTTGGCTTTTCCTGCTTAAGGGACAATAGCTTCCCAATATAGCCTTCAAGGGCCCTGGAGGCAGAAAGGGAAAAGCTGGATTTTTTGGTATTAGTCAAATATATGTCCTGCGCTAATGAGGCTGGCCAGATATGATTAAATGTATAGTTAGAATTAGCATCATTAATTGGGGAAAGGTTTCTCCTTAGCTGTGAACCGTGCCCAGTGTCCTTTCATACAGGGGAATAAGGGGGCTTGTCATTTTATAACAATAAGTCCCATGAGCCCTAGCAATAAATGATGCAAATGTATGTCATTTCCAGCTGAGGCCTTGTGGGGCCTCTTTTGCTGGGCAATCTCTAGGGGTGGTCAGGTAGGGACCAGACAGATCAGAGAGACAGGCCAAAGGCACTGCGGCCATTGGAAGTGTCCACCTGGCCAAGTCTACTACAGATAGCAGCATTAGTGTGTCCCATCACGGTTTTGGGCAACTGTGTTCAATCCCATTTCCCTCATTTATTTTCTTTAAAGGAACCAATCACAGAAGAACACTGGAAATAATCCCAGTGGTGATTTAATTCCTTCACTTCCTGCATGAAAGTCCCTAGGTCTGATGGATATTAAACAGTACAGGGAAGCCCCTGTATCCACGGATCCCATATCCACAGTTTCAGGTATCCACGGATCAGGTCTGCTGGAAAGTAAGAAACACTGAATTCAATTGAACATACTCCCAGGTAAGTCCCCACAGCAGTGGTTCTCAAACGGGACGGTCGCAACCCATCAGTTTGTGTAAAGGTTGCCCCATCCCTTTAAGGGGAAGGGGAGAGGCAGCGATGTGATCTCCAGAATAGCATCCCTATGGGGAGTGATGGTGGAGTGCTTTCACTTACATGTAAGTAGGTAGGGCTGCTGGAGGCTGCAAGAGGCGTGGGGAGCCCTGCGCAGTCCTCTGCAGCACTCCCAGTGGCTTGGAATCTTCAGTAAAAGCAGGCACAAAGCACTTCTGTTTTGCAGGAAGTGTTTTGCGCCCACTTTTTGTGAATGCTCCAAGCCTCAGCGAGAGCTGTGGAGGGCTGCACAGGGCTCCCCGTACTTCCTGCAGCCTCCAGCAGCCCTACCCACTTAAAAGTAAGTGGAAAGCACCCCTTTGCCCCCCTTAGTGACACGATCCTGGGGATTGCATCACTGCCCTAACCCCTCCCCCGCAAGGACTTACTGAGGGAGTAACGCTCCCACAAAGTTTGAGAACCACTAGGATTTCAGCCAAAATATACTACTCTGTTTTTACAAAGTGCATTATTGTTAATATTGTAACTTGCCCTCATCCTTTGGATCAGGGAAGGATAAAAATCTAAAACCCAGTAATTTTGAAACAGCTAGAACTCAATAATGCCTGAATATCTGTGTGACATTTGGAACTGGGCTCTGTACATCTAAATTTATGAAACCTACATATGATTATGCAGCATTAAGAATAAAACCTGCTCATGTCCAAAGTATTCTCATTTATTATTACATAGCATATTCCCCAAATGAACCCAGAATCACCAACTCAGCTTTCTTGGCTTGGAAGTTAAGCCTTTAATTTTGGAAATGAAGGCTGCAGTCTTTCATACACTTGCTGCAGAGCAAGGCCCATTAAACACAGTGAAATGTACTTCTAAGTAAGCATGCCAAATCCAGAAACCAGCATAAAAACTAATGGAGAAAGTTCAAACATTAAAAAAAGAAGTCTAATGAAAGAGATCAGTCTTTATGCTTTTTGTTACAAAACAATAAAGAAAAGTCCACATGCCACGACAGAGAAGGCCCTGTCATATATAACCCCCAATCTGATTTCAGACAATGGTGCAATGTGGAGCACAGCACCCCTTCCCAAAATTCTGCCCCCTTCCCATGACTCAGAATCAAGCATACCTCCATATGGGGCCAACTTTAAGCTAATTGGACCAATGGCTCCCAGTTGAACTCTGAGCCTAATGCACTAGGGTAATCTAGTCTTGCGTGCAATTTTAAATTAAAATATGCTTAGATTCATTTGGGCCATTAACTCACATGCACTTTTTATGTGCACATTTTGATTGCTTTCCATTCTACCATAGAGATATAAAGTCTGTAACAGGAGTGTCAAACTCATTTCATACAGAGGGCTGAATGGCATTCATGATGCCGCCTGAGGGCCGGAAGTGATGTCATTAGGCAGAAAGTATTGTCATTAAACAGGTCATAACCAAAAATAAGCACTTTTTCTCACTTAGGAATTCATTAGCTGCAAATGACAGAAGAGAAAATACATAAACCTTTACCATATTCCAACACATTTCCTGCATCACCTGGCAGGACAAAGTTCCAAACAACACAGTCCTGGAACGTGCTGGAATCCCTAGCACATATGCACTGCTGAAACAGAGACGCCTGCGTTGGCTTGGTCATGTTGTGAGAATGGATGATGGCCGAATCCCAAAGGATCTCCTCTATGGAGAACTTGTACAGGGAAAGCGCCCTACAGGTAGACCACAGCTGCGATACAAGGACATCTGCAAGAGGGATCTGAAGGCCTTAGGGATGGACCTCAACAAGTGGGAAACCCTGGCCTCTGAGCGGCCCGCTTGGAGGCAGGCTGTGCAGCATGGCCTTTCCCACTTGGCCAACAGACTGAGGCAAAGGCAAAGAAGGAAAGCCCATAGCCAGGGAGACAGACCAGGGACAGACTGCACTTGCTCCCAGTGTGGAAGGGATTGTCACTCCCGAATTGGCCTTTTCAGCCACACTAGACGCTGTTCCAGAACCACCATTCAGAGCGCGATACCATAGTCTTTCGAGACTGAAGGTTGCCAACAACAACATCATATTTCAAGATATGGGAGAGCCCAATTTTTGTGCTGGCTGCCCTTTCATCAGTAACACCTCAGTACTGCTCAGCAGCTGAGAGCCTGAGGGCTGGATAAAAAGCTTCCGAGGGCCGCATTCGGCCCCTGGGCCTTTTATTTGACACCCCTGGTCTATAATGACTTTATTTATACCTCTTCTACAGACTTGGGCTGTGAACCTGAGGCCCTGCAAAATATGTTTCCACTTGTGCCCCGTAGCTCTTAAGACTGGCCCTGCCTTCAGATACCTTAGATGCCATTATTCCCTTTATGGGAATACAGAATATATTGTGTTGTTAACCAGAACAGATCTATAGGATTAGACACAGAAGATCAAAGAGACTGCATTCACAAAGAGAAAGCCTCATGTCCAAATTTGCAGCAGGGATGACATTCTGAGTTAGCCAGGTTTGGACACTGATGGAGGGACTATACCTAGCAGAAGGTCAACCTCTGAACCAGCGATTTTCAACCAGTGTGCAGTGGCATTCTGGTGTACTGTGAATGGTCCTCAGGTGTGCCTCAGAAGTTTGGGCAGTTTGAGGTGAGTCATTTATTAGTAGGGTCATTGGGGGATGTGAGCCCCCCACCAGCAGCATGGTGTGCCTTGTCAGTTGTCAAAAGACTGAGGGTGTACCTTGACCATTTTAGCACCTTGTCTGTGTGCCATGAGAGGAAAAAGGTTGAAAATTGCTGCTCTGAACCCTCACAGTGCTAGATGCAGTAGTAGCACATCTGCACCATTGGATTTGCACAGGGCAATTTTGCAAGGCCAGTAGCAAGCTGGTTACTGGCACTGCCTTGCAAAATTGGAAATGAAATTTTGTTTCTGAATAGGAATTCAAGAGAAAATGTGTGTCTTCTATTGTTTTTTCATAGTTACAAATTATTTAATGAAATGTGCAATGCTTACTTCATCCAGGTGATATTCACCTCCTGTTTAGTTATAATGGATCTCTCTCTCTCTCTCTCTCTCTCTCTCTCTCTCTTTCACACACACACACACACATACACACACACACACACACACACACACACACACACACACACACACACAGTGGTGAGGCAATTACTTTATTCCTTCTCTTCTAAAGAACTTTATGGCTTTTCATTGTCTTCCCCCTTCGCCCTCTCTCTCTCTCTCTCTCTCTCTCTCTCTCTCTCTCTCGGCACTCATATTGTGCCAGGCATTGCTTTTCAATTCTTCTTTGAAAGTGAGGATCAAAGTGGTTGGCAACCTTCAGTCTCGAAAGACTATGGTATATAAGCCTACAACATCAGTATTCCCAGGCGGTCTCCCATCCAATTACTAACCAGGCCTGACCCTGCTTAGCTTCCAAGATCAGACGAGATCGGGCACGTGCAGGGTAACAGTAGATATGACACTAAACACATCATTCTTTTCTGCTATTACTAAAAAAAGAAAAAGAGAGAAGTCATATATGGCCTTGATCCCAATGACATGGGGGAAAGAGGACATGGTGGTGGTTAAACCTTTTCTCCCATGCTAAATTCGTAAGTGAAATCCCCTGCCAAACTGTGGTTTGCTCCCAAAGCAGTCCCCCCCCCCCCCCGAAAACAGAAAACTGACTCCAGGGAAAAGAATGATTTAACATACTTTAAAGATTCTGTTTTAACTCAGAGAACTGCAGTCTCTGGGACAGCCCCATTCAGCTTTGATGTTCTTTGAAGACCATGGTGTAGAGGAAAAAGTCCAAAGTGAGGGTCACAGAAGATAAAAGACACTGCAGCTCTATAAATGTATTGGGATTGTACTTCCTAGTTCATGGAAGACTGCAGTTTGTATACCACTAACCTGATCACATGAACTGATACACATGGCCAACCTTCACATATGAATTAAGCCTAACTCTCTCCATTGGATAGAAGACATCTTTCAAGTCACACTCACCACCAAGAGAAGAGACATGATACTGTTTTCTTGCTAAAACTAAGCAGGTCTTGTCCTGTAAGGAGAAAGTAAGGAACCTAGTAAGTCCCTGCTTAGTAAGGGACCTAGTAAGAGACCTAGATGGGAGATGGCTTTAATATCAAGTGCCATGAGCTTGTCCAGCAGTTCCCAAACTTACTGTGATCGTGGCACCTTTCTATCACAGCAGCCTCTTCTTCCCAGCTCTCCTGGGTGCCACAATCTTGGCTCATGCGAGAATCGCGTGAGCTCTCACACATCCAAGACAGCGTTGCCCAGGAGGGGCATGAAGATGGTGGCACCAGGGACACCCCATGGTGCCTCTGTGAGTTTGCCACGGTGCCTGCAGTTGCTGCAGCACACAGTTTGGGAACTACTGAGCTTGTCAAACGAACACTCAAGCCTGAAACAGCAATGTGTGATTTCAATCAATCAATCAATGAATAAAAAATTAACTCTCAATCAGAAAATAATAGGCTTCCAATTTGGAAGAGTTACCAGGCTCTGACAGAGAATGCCTGTTCCATCTTGGCTACCATGCCTGAGTTTTTCTTTAACTACTATTTAAACAGCAAGACCAAATGCAGAAGATTTATTTTCAAGGGGCAGTGGATTTTTTTTTTCTTTTCACTCTCTCCATACACAGGCTAAGAATACATGGATTTGTTTGTTTTTACAAAGTTTCCCTTGAGAAACAGTGATATGGGGCGGGGGTAATGTTTTAGAACTCTAACCCTAAAAGGCATCCCTATAAAATAAATGCAACTAGCCAATGGGTTGATAAAACCCCAAACAAGTGCAAGCTATTTACCTCATTGTCTGAAAAAAGTCATATTGCCTGGTTTCAGTCAACTGTGTGATTTTTGTTGAAAACCTTTTTTTTTACCCCAGATATCATCTCTTTAAAAAATATAGTATTACTACAGTCTCTGTAAGCTTCTGGAGTCACGATTCTTGAAGTGTGAGGTATATACATTTTTCTTTAAAGACGTGTGAGCAGTCACTGCAAAAGGTGAGAATTCACCCCTAGCCCCCTTCCAGCAGCCTTTGTGTCTATATCTTGGATAGCAAATGAACTGTGGGGAGTTTGTAAGATATTGTTTTTGCTGGTTTCCTTTCTATTGTGTTAAAAATAGACGCACAAAACACATAGGAAGTGTTTCATTCTGCTTTGCGTGTAATACCATAAGGCAAGGTTGATACACATCGTTTTGAAAGAGAGAGTATGTATGTGTGTTTCCAACAGCAAGGAAGATAATGGCTTCAAGAAACCATGGAAACTGAGGTTAGAACATGCTTTAAAAATGAAATAGCTCCCTCTACAGCTCTAATGGGATTATTTGGGCATCCTTTGCACATCTTCAGAAATTGAAAGCAGCCGCCCACACAGATCATGGAAGACCCTTCTAGGCTCTTTTGCATGGCCTCCTAATCAAGTTGAATGATCGTCATGCAACTGGCAAAGAGTGGAGATGGATAAGTGGTACCCACTTGGCATGAACAACATCGTCCTGACATTTGCAGAAGAGGTCCTTATCATTTTTTGCAACTGCATGCCGTTGAGGAGCAGAAACATACAGCATCCTCATTTTCTGTGTATGTGATTTGTTGTTGTTTTGATTAAGTGGCTCTACTACAGAGACTGTTTTTGGAGTTAAAATTCTCTCGCGCATGTCTGGCAAGGTTTAATCCAGCCTGAATCCAAAGATCCATCATTCCTGTTTGACACACAGTCTTCGCAGAAGGATCGTCAGAACTCTATTAACGTTCACAACTTCACCATGCTGCAACTATTTCTGTAATGTACGCGGCTTCTGGAAGTGGTTGTTTATAAAGAGATTCAAAAATGACGCTCGCTGCATTGAGTGCACGTAAAGTAGACGGCAATGCCAGAGTCTCTAGAGACTGCAAAAACATGCTGTACTTTCCCGGACTGCCCTGATTAGCTCTGACCGAGTTGATTCATGTGTGTGTGTGTGTGTGTGTCTCTCTCTCTACTGGTCTTACTAGAAAATAATTGCACTGTTTATACATGATACTATTTCTCTCTGCACCGTGCTTGCCTGCCAAGACTAGAGATTTTTGCAGTTTTGGGACCTGGAGGAACATATATTTATTTAGGAATCGAACCCATGAAGAACTTAAGGTGCTTTAAAATCAGTTTGTGACTTTAAAAAAGAGAGAGAGAAATACATCACATTTCTAGTTTAAATCTCAGAATAAGGGAATCTGGGTGATATTATTTATTCATGGAAATGGTAGGTCAGGGTGTCAGCCATAAGGCCCACAGGCCGGATGTGACTCCTGGAAACAATTCATTTGGCCCCCATTATAATTGGCCTCTCCCAGCATGATAATCGGGCTCTCTCATGTCTTAAAATTATGAACAAGATTTGCACATTTTCTCTTCTGTCATTTGTAGTTACTGAGTTTCTATGTGAGAACAAAGTGCTTATTTCTTCCCATCAAGTGCTTAAGTATGTCACTTCCTCCTACAGCAGATAGAGAGATGCTCTTTTCCCTCTCACACAACACCAGAACTACGGAACATCCACTAAAATTGAGTGTTGGAAGAGTTATGACAAATAAAAGAAAATGTTTCTATCCAGCATGTAATGTGTCTGTGGAACTCCTTGCCACAGGAAGTGGAGATGGCATCTCACCTTGATGCCTTTAAGAGGGGATTGGACAAATGTCTGGAGGAAAAATCCATCATGGGTTATAAGTCATGATAGATATGTGCAACTTCCTGGTTTTAGAAGTTGGTTACCTCAGAATTCCCGATGAGGGGAGGGCAGCAGGATGCAGGTTGTGTCTTGTTGTCTTGTGTGCTCCCTGATGCACTTGGTGGGCCACTGTGAGATACAGGAAGCTGGACTAGATGGGTCTTTGGCCTGATCCAGTGGGGCTCGTCTTATGTTCACTTCTGGCTCTCGGCAGGCACCATGAATGCTATTTGTCCCACTACATGAAACAAGTTTGACACCCCTGTGGTAGGTCATAAAGCAAGAAACACACACATGCAGAGGGCAATTGAAATACACAAAAAGTAGTTGCAGATTGGTGGTGTTCCCAAGGTACTTTGAAAATTTTTCTTTATCAAGGAATTATTTTTATTTATACCATTAGCAACTTCCAGACCAGAAATGTTTGTCCTTTTGGTGCTTTTTCTGACAGTTGGTTTTCAATTGCTGTTATTCTCATGGTGTACAGTTGACCAAATTTCAGGGCTAGGTGAGAAGGAAGCAACTTACCTAGACACACACCAAAGTGGTACTGCATGGGACAGAGGGGGAATTTTAGCCTTCTCATCTTCTGCTGTTATCCTGCTGACTGGGCAAAGAGGCACTCCATCATGTGTTGATCCTCTCATGCTTAACAGGGCAAAAGCAATGGTCCCTCTGCACTCTAGCATTGTGTGGCTATTTGCTTGTGTTTCTTCTGCATTTTTTAAGATTGAAAGAGGGGGGACCATTTATTTATTTGTGTTAACCACCCTCTCCAATTTCAGGAGCCTATTTTTGTTGTTAAGGTCTCCAGTTTTCCCAATTTTCCCAGTTTTCTCTTAAAAAGGTATAGCATCCCCAGTAACAGGGCCCAGGAGAGGGAGTAATTTGTACCGGGGCCCAGGGTCATAAATGGGGCACAGGAGCCAAAGGAGGGGGCCCAGAAATTTCCTGGAATCTTACACTTTCCTGTCTATTCAGACTTGTTGCCTGTATGGGATGCTGGAGACACTACCATGAGCATGTGGTTGCAGCTACTGGCAAGTCATATATGCACTGGCCCGAGGAATGCATATATGTCACTCCTTAACACAGTGTCAAATCTGGGGGGAAACTAGCCTGCTAAAGTAGGTCTTTGGCTTGTGGATCTGCTTACCATGTATAGGGCTGCGATTTTCAAACTCCCAGGGAGTGTGAAAGCCGCAGTAAGTTCTTGTGGGGGAGGGGGGAGACAGCGTGGGCAGGGGGAAGGCAGTGGAGCGATCCCCAGGATGACACCGCTCCAGGAGGCTACAGTGATTAAGTACACTTACCTGAGCTTCCTGCAGCCTCCCGGGGGTGTGGGGAGCCCTGCGCTCCAAAAGTGCTTCAAAAGTGAAAAGATGCTTCAAAAGTGAAAGTGGAGTGATTGCGCCACTGCCTCCTCCCTGCCTCCTGGCTGCCCCAGCCCCTTAAGGGGAAACAGGCCAGGGTCCATAGGCTGAGGCGTCACAACGCCCCAACCTGAAAAGTTCTGGTCTAGGGACACAGCTGCGGGGCTACAGCTGCTGCAGAAGCAAATTTTGGTATGCACAGGACACTTTCCATTCTAGCGTGAGTCTAAATATGATGCTAATTTTCTACATGATTTTCTATACTTAAACTTTCTTATACTTTCTATATTTTGGAGAGAATTAGGAATGTGTTTGGTTTTACTATATCTAGCAGCAGATGCCACCTGGGCAGGTAGACCTGGGCTCCAAAGACCTTTCCAGTTGAATCCACCCTCCCCCCCCACTTTGTTTTGCCCCTCCCTGCCTCCATTCTGTTCACCGCGCTCCCCCGCTGTTTCACCCCTCCCCCTTTGCAAAGGGGCCCAAATGAAACTTCATACCCCCCTGATAAAATTCCTCTCAAAGGCCCGGCCCAGTAATGTGATGGAGAGAAGAGCGATGGCTGCAGCAAGGAGAGAACTCTCAAGACCACCAGGACCCTTGGTGCTTCTAAATCACGAGGCACAATAGAAGTGAACCAAATGGCTTCCAGGGCTAACGCCTGGTGTTGTATTTACCTGGAAGATAATAACAACATTAATTTTAAAACTCTACCTCATATCATACCTCATATACCTCATAGCCTGCTTGGAGGCAGGTCTGTGCAGCATGGCCTTTCCCAGTTTGAAGAGACACTTGGCCAACAGTCTGAGGCAAAGAGGCAAAGAAGGAAGGCCCATAGCCAGGGAGACAGACCAGGGACAGACTGCACTTGCTCCCGGTGTGGAAGGGATTGTCACTCCCGGATTGGCCTTTTCAGCCACACTAGACATTTTTTTACTTGGTGGTTGCAGCCTATCTGAAAGTCACTTGAATTGATCAGCTTGGGTCAAGGGGCAGCCCAATCCTAACCTAGGCTTGGAACAGGTGTATCTAGCACAGGTTAAGAGGTGGCTGGAGATCACCTTGGGGTAAGGGGATGGTGCTGGGTTGGTGCAAATTTACCCTCTCCAGGGCAGGATCAGGTGCTAGCAGACCAGTGCACATCCTTGCCCTGGCATGGCCAGCTCTTGAGTAGCCAGCTTTACAGCATGTTCACAATTCTCCTGGGCCAGTAGAGGGGCCCTGCACCAACCTATCATCACTTCAGGGTTGCGCTACAAGATAAATATTTGAAAATTAAAAGGGGAAGGTATGGTAATATGTATGTGAATCTGTTGAGTAGACACATCCTGAAAAAAAAAAATTAATTCCTACAGTTATGCTTTTAAACGTTTTCTTGGGCTGTTGCCTTAAAGATGAATGTGAATGATATCTCTACAACTCTAGCTTGGAAGCTCTGGCCAAGGATTAATGGCCAAACTACACATTACAGGAAGCATGAGCTTAGGCCTTGGTGT
Source organism: Tiliqua scincoides (assembly GCF_035046505.1). Lineage (NCBI taxonomy): Eukaryota > Metazoa > Chordata > Lepidosauria > Squamata > Scincidae > Tiliqua > Tiliqua scincoides. Next base: position 241,187,844 of record NC_089822.1, on the reverse strand, counting down.
TTCCTTTTCTAATAGTACATCCCAACTGGATCAGGGCCCACTGCAAATTAGGACCATAGTGGGGAGAGCAACCTTAACCACTTGCAGTGCCATGGCTCTGGTCCAAATCTACTTATCAATGGCACCATGGAACCTTGACAAGTATGCAGTAGTCATGTGAGACATCTGGATTGGAAGCATGCCAGGGGTAGACTTAACCCTCCCCTCCACACATACATACACTGATCCTGAGCCATCTGGCATTTTAATGTTTCAAACATGAAAGTACTGTACTCTGCTTCCTGTACTCTGACCTCTATATTCTTCTGGATATTGACTTGCAGTGAGGCTCATATTATCCATGTTGGTATCTCAAGAAAAGGCTTGATTGTGCACTGACACTTTTGAGAGTTGGAATTTATACTGCTGTTGGGAAGACTTGTGGGAGACCATGTGTTTAAAAGTGCATTGATAATTTTGTTGGTTTTATAAATACGTATGTAGCACTTCCATTAATGCCGGGATCTGTTCACGAAAAGCCGAGCATTGTCTGAAACTGCCCATAGAAGGAAACTGGCCCTATTTAGCTAGAATGTGTTGCTTTCATTGGCCAAAGAAGCTGTCGATATACCCAGGATTATGAGTGCTATAGTAAAACAGAGAAGTCAGAGGTGTTACTCTAATTGTCTCCGAGTCTGCTTTAACACGAGTCCTGACCTTGTGCCCTGGCAAAAGAAAAGTGAAGGTTACACAAACATCATTAGTGTTTCTGAAATGCTGGCTTTCTGCACACCTGAATATAATTAACGTCATGATATATATGTTGTATTCAAAAGCAGTGAACGTGAAAGAATCCTTACAGTCGCATCATAAAAAGTCAGGGATGAGTCCTCAATCCTTTCATGCACCTGATTTTTGCTGAAGCCACATAAGGTGTGTAGCATTGCAAGATACTCAGAATGATGAGCTCAGAAGAAACCATTGAATTTTCTCCCAGGGAGTCATTGGAAATTCTCACCTCTGTGCACTCACCATGCATAATGCAACACAGCAAGATAGCACTGCTGTAAGAACCTCATTAAAGGGAGCTACAAGGGAAATCTATACATTATAGGAGGAGTGTAGGAATAAAGGATTCACTAAGATAAATCCTTAGTATCGATGCTAAAAATCATGACAATTCTTCAAGCTGAACTGGCAAGCAAGATAACAGCAGAAAAGCACAAAATAGGTCAATGAGCTATTCATAGAAATATTGCTATAAAGAAGTATTTCGAGTCAATCAGCCAAATACCTCCTGGGGGAAAAACCCAGAGCTAATTTATATAATCAAACTGGGTTTAATACAGAGCTCATGACCATGCTGGTAGTCAATGCTCACAGTGTGTTCCTGCAGAGAAATGGTTTATCACATGTGCGCTCAATTCTTAGGACAAAAACAATTGCCAGTATAGTTTTAAAAAGAAGTCCTGCAGTCTGCCGTAAAGCTAAGCAGAAATGCTTCCCACCTACACACATTTTAGCACCTGATTCGCAAACGAAAAAGGAGAGGCACTCAGTGGCATTGCTAGGGCGTGCAGGGGGTATGGACTGCACTGGGTGATGCTCTCAGGGGGACGATGATACCACTACTGGCCAAAATTGTGAAAGTTTTGGTAATTTTGAATAATATAAACGTGTTATGCATTCGATGTGTAATTTAATGCAGAATGCAATGAAACAGACCACACTGAAATATCTATATCCAATCAAAAGTTATATCCAAATAACCAGAAATGGAAAACACAATTACCTTGTGTAACAAAAAGTGGATTTTTTAAACTCAAAACTGCCCAATGAGACTGAGTGTTCCAAGAGCCAATGAGGTGTTATTATGATGCAGTAGGGAACCAATAAAATGTTGGCATGATTTGTGTGAATGTCATCAAGTTGGTTACTGATTTGTTGGGTGACCTGTGTAGGTAGGTAGGTAGGTAGATAGATAGATAGATAGATAGATAGATAGATAGATAGACTGGTGTTGCTAGAGGGGGGCAGCGCACTAAGTTTTGCAGAGAGCCTCCCTGCAGCATGCAAGCATTCACCTCTGTTTAGCCTCACCGCAGTTGCAAGCGGCTCCTTCCCTCCCCTTTGGAGCCATGCAGAGGAAACAGAGGCGAATGGCTCCTGAGGGGAGGGGGAAGAGCCACTTGCATGCTGCAGGGAGGCTCTCTGCAAAACTTAGTGCACCGCCCCCCCTCTAGCGACACCAGTGGGTGGGTGGGTGGACGGACAGATGGATGTAATTAAGGGGGGGTTATACCAACCCAGTGATGCCACTACATTTAGGCTGTGCATATGACATTGTGATATGTTCTGTATGGTCTGGTATAGGAGGAGGTCCATCATGAACCATGAACTCTCATACTGGGTGATGCAAACCCTAGTGATGCTTCTGGGGGCACTTTGTGATTGGGAAATGCAGGCAGGGACAAAAATGTTTGCTCCACTTACAGGCACTAGTGTTACCTATTTCCAGGAGGTAATAGGGCAGGAGGTCTGGTCTAGAGGGTAGAGCCTCCGTCTGCCTGAAGATAACATCCACAAGGTCGCCAGTTCGAGGCCACCGGCACCGTGCGACCTTGGAGCAGCTGACAAGCTGAAGCCGAGCTATTCCATCTGCTCTGAGTGTGGGAGGATGGAGGCCAGAATGTGAAGCCAGATCAGAATGAAACACCTGAATGTAGTGGTTCTTGAAAGAAAGAACCTTCTTTCAATTGTAAAAATCCCTATTTAATAAGGGATTTAAATAAGCCTGCCTATGTAAACCGCCTTGAATAAAGTCTTGAATAAAGACCAAGAGAGGCGGTATATAAATACCTGTATTATTATTATTATTAGTAGTAGTAGTAGTAGTAGTAGTAGTAGTAGTAGTAGTAGTAGTAGTAAAAATCCCTAAGGGGATTTAAATAGCCTGCCTGCCTATGTAAACTGCCTTGAATAAAGTCTTGAATAAAGACCAAGGCGGTATATAAATACCTGTAATAATATTATTATTATTATTATTTCCATTGCCTCTGGGTACCAATTTTTTTGAAAAAAAATTCCCCCATTCTTGCCATGCAGAGTAGGAAGCAATGATTCTCCACCTCTCCGGCAGGAATGGAAGGAACTTTGGGAGTGGGGAACATCATACCACCAGAGCAGGCTGATGCCACCATCAGGATCAATGCAGGTGGTTCCAAAGAAAAAAGTGTGGGGGGGTAGCATGTTGTGGGGAAACCTTCACCTTCGTGCCTCTGAATGCTAGCCAAGAAAGTTATCTTACGAATTATCAATTTGATGGAAGGTGGCAGGCAAGATGACCAGGGTGACATAGCATTTGAGTAAAAGCAAAAGCCACACTGCAAAAGTATAGAAAAACACAGAATAGAAGAAGCTTTTTGACTTCATTTAAAGGCAAAATTGTATTCTCACAGAGCTGCTTAGGAGTAAACACCTTGGACTGCAAATAGATAAGATTGCTAGGTAACAAGCAGATAGGCCCCAGCTTGGCAGAAGTATACCGTCTTAGCAAGGACAGTCTGCCTGTCTTCGTTTATAGTTTTAAACTGTTATTCTTCCATGCTTTCAAAGGAAAAGACACATATAGGCACATATAGGTAAAATAGTCTTTGCCCTAAAGTGTAACCAACATATATAGGAACATAGTAGACATTGGAAGTAAGTCTTAAGCAGCCTTTGCTGCTTGATTTTAGATAAGTCTTAAGAACAGACAAAAGCTTTAACATTGCAAGAAGGCTTCACTGGTGTTTCTATGTTGACATTAGCCTAGGAGAAAGGCATGCAGAGAGAGATAACGGTACCAGTCAAAGTACATTGTGTCATCTCTTTAATGAGGATGCTACGGAGACCTGTCAAGGAAGCCCCTAATTGGACTGATGGATGCAAGTAAGGGTCAGTACTGGGTCAGTACTGGATAAAATGATATTATAGCACTCCCTGCTGGCTTTTGAAAACTTTGTAATTCAATATGTTTAATTGTTTGATTTTACGTTTTATGAGAACTGTAACCTGAAACAAGCCTATCAGGTGTCTCTAAAGTTATCTATAGCCTATTAAGCGTCAGCCCCATCTATGATGTCAAACTTCAGCCAATGGGAAGTCTAAATTTTCAAACAAAGAACCCAGAATGCTATAAAGGGTCCAGTTAATATTGGGAAATTGCTCTCAATGCTTTGGACATGAGTCCCTTGAGATGCCCATTGCTTGCAATGAAACAAAGCCTGCAAACTTTCACTCCTGAGTACCGAGATTTCTTGAGTTGCCTTCTTTCTACCCTGCAACAAATTCAGGTCTAGTTTCTGATTGTGTAAAGCGGGGTACCCAAACCCCGGCCCTGGGGCCACTTGCAACCCTTGAAGACTCCCAATGCGGCCCTCATGGACACCCCAGTCTTCAGTGAGCCACTGGCTCTCCGGAAACGTGCTGGAGCCCGCACTGGCCCGATGCAACTGCTCTCAGCATGAGGGCGACTGTTTGGCGACTGTTTGACCTCTCATGTTAGCGGCAGCAAAGAAAAGGCCGACCTTGCCTTGTGTGAGGCCTTTTATAGGCCTTGAGCTATTGCAAGACCTTCATTCATTCATATAAGTTCCACCTCTAGTATATTCATTTATGTAAACTTATGTAAATGTATTCAAATTTTAAATGTAAATTAATTCTTTTTTTCCCCGGCTCCTGACACAGTGTCAGAGAGATGATGTGGCCAAAAAGAACTCTTGCCAAAAAGTTTGGACACTCCTGGTGTAAAGCAACTGTCAGCCAGAAAAAAAAATATGAAGGTTGTGTTCATCTGCATGCAGGCAGCTTACTCAAGACTGCAGAACTGCATGGCTGCTGGTGGTGGTACTATGACAAGGTTCCCCAAGCTGTACTTTAAGGACCCTACTCTGGAAAAGTCTGGCCAATCAAGTCCATCTGGGAAAACCTTCTTGGAGTGGAATATTTAAGAAATGCTACTGGTGAGGACCTCACTTCATTATTGTAGGAGGCAGCAGGTTTTTCCTTTAAAGTAAACCAAGAATACACATATGCAGCTTGTACATAGATGAACAATAAGCAACCTCACCTACTCTCCCCAGAGCAAAGAACGTTCAAAAGTTCTCATAGCAGAGTGCAGAGAACTCATAAAAATCAGAACAGCAGAAAGGCCTTAACAAGGGATTAACGCTGAGGTTTTGTCTATAATGCCAGAAACAGACTGCTCTCCATTCCTTTAGAATCCTCCTTGTCCTTTTGGCCTAAGATAAATCCCAGAATGGATTCTTAGACTGTGATTAATGCAGGGCACTCTAAATAGCTGGCCTGGATGAAGAAACAGCTTCATCAGTCATTGCATCCATTATATAAAGTTGAGCCAAAACAGTATTTTCAATTACGTGCTTATTTTTTGTATTGTTGAAAAAGTCTGTTTCAAATTTTAACTTTGAAAAAAAATCTACTCGTGACTGCTCAGACAGAAGCTTCTGACTTCCAGGGAAGTTCCTAAGATGCCCCACAGGGCAAAATTTAAAAAACTTCCAAGGCTTAGAAGTGAAGACGTGCAATGCCAGCGCTTTTCCAATGAAACTCAGGGAAAGCTCCTAACCCAGCGGTTCCCAGACTGTGCACCACAGCGCCAAAATGTGCAACAACAAACTCACAGAGGCAACACAGGATGTCCCTGGTGGCCTCTTCTTCCAGACTCTCCCAGGTACCCCCATCCTGAATTCTGCAGGTACATGTTATCTCATACAATTCAAAATGGCGGCACCTGGGAGAGTTGGGCACTGCCTTCTTGAATTGTGCGAGATCTTGCACAATTCAAGATGGTGTTGCCCAGGACAGCCAGGCAATGGCTCCACCGTGACAGGGCACCATGATTGCAAGGCACCATGACCACAGTGAACTTGGGAACTTCTGCCCTAACCCAACCAGCTAAAAATTAGGCAGGGTCATTTTATTGGAAATAGTCTCCTCTCATTCTAAAGCAGGGGTGTCCAAAGTTTTTGGCAGGAGGGCCACATCGTCTCTCTGACACTGTGTCGGGGGCCGAGGGAAAAAAAGAATTAATTTACATTTAAAATTTGAATAAATTTACATAAGTTTACATAAATGAATTTATTAAAGATGAACTTATATGAATGAATGAAGGTCTTGCAATAGCTCAAGGCCTATAAAAGGCCTTGCACAAAGCAAGGCTTGCCTTTCCTTTGCTGCCACTGCTGCATCACAGGTGTGAAACAGCAAGCAATAGAGGGAGCCCTCATACCACAGCTCATGCGAAAGGTCGAACAGTTGGCCGTCATGCTGAGAGCAGTAGCATCGGGCCAGTGTGGGCTCCAACAAATCTCAGGAGTGCCAGAGGCTCATTGGAGACTGGGGGCTCCCTGAGGGCCGCATTGAGAGGCCTCGAGGGCCGCAAGTGGCCCCCGGGCCGGGGTTTGGGCACCCCTGTTCTAAAGGCTGGGTGATTTTATACAGGCATTTTTGTATACAAGAACAGTACAAATTGAAACAAAACAGCAGGCATTCTTAAAAAGCAGGCAAATCCGCTACACAACATCCAATCTCCAATCATCCAACACCTACCTAAGGTGTTTCCAGGCTTCAGTTAACTCTCTCTCTCAGATTCTTTCTCTTTCCAAGTACAATTTGACCTTCTCTCTCAACCGGTCCTTGCCCATGATCAGCATTTCAGGATGATTCTCAACTATCTCCTAATCCAAGGGTGTCAAACTCGTTTCATACAAAGGGCTGAAGTTATCATTCAGGGCGACTGCTGAGGGCCGGAAGTGACATCATTAACCAGGAAGTGACATCATTAAGTAGCTGATGGCCAGAAATCAGCACTTTGTTCTCATTAACTGCAAATGACAGAGGATAAAATATGCAAATCTTGATCATATTTCAAGATATGGGAAAGCCCAATTTTCATGTTTCGGCAGTAACGCCTCAGCACTACTCAGCAGTTGAGAGCCTGAGGGCTGGATATAAAGCTTCTGGGGGGCCGCATCCAGCCCCCGGGATCTTATGTTTGACACCCCTGTCCTAATCATTCTCTCTCTCTCTCTCTCTCTCACACACACACACACACACATCAGCCACTCATTCCATTAACCATCAATCTCCCTAAACAAAAGAACAGTCACAAAGCAGCAGTAACAATATAATAAAGCACAGCATCTACTATCGGGATAATGTCTTGTTCTCCCTAGACAAACCACAATCTAATGGAACTGTTCCAAGCAGAATACACATTAGATATTCATAATTGTATTTGCAGATATTGTTTCACTGTTGAGCGAATCCCCACATGCAAGCATAATATCTGTTTTGGCTTTGAAGAAAACCACAATCATTAAGGCTGCTTTAGCTCATAGCAGAGATATACAACATCTGAAAATACAAATTAAAACAATTGACAGGATCCCACAATTCGAATAGTGCTAACTAAAAAGATCACATTTTTTCCAAATTCATTTTGGTAGAGCTGAGCACTGTCTGAAAGCTAAGTGCTTGCATGAAAACTGGCTGCATATTATGAACCTATGAAATAGGTCCAAATCCTGGGAAAGTCATAAGGAGCTTGAAGAAAAGATATGGGAAATACTGCAGTGATAGTAATTGCTTGGGTTGGATGATCAGTGATGCTACGTGTGCTACAGGGACAAGCTCTAGTTTTAATTAGACTTTTAGTGACAGTATGTGTTTAAGAATGTATGTGACCTTATTACCATATTTCATTTAAAAATTACAGGCATGTGTGTCACTTAACAACCTTCCACTTAACAACAGACCACAGCTGCAAACGGTGGTCAAAGCACAACAAAGAGGCTCTTAATGAGGCAGTCAGGTCTCCCAAAATCTGCAGCAGAGTGCCTGTTTACACAACAAAGAGGTTCTTAATGCAAAGAAGTGGCAATCTATCTCCAGCAGCCTGTACAGCCTGCTAGTGTCTGGCAGGAAGTTTCTGTTTACACAAAGGCACTAGAATGGGCTGAATATTCACAATAAGCATAACAACAGGAATCAGAGAATCCTTCAGGGACCAGAGAATATCTCTGACCTTAAGTGATGCACACCTGTATTTGTATGTTACATGCTATCCTATGCATATCTACTCAGTCTTACTAAGTTCAATAGAACTTACTCTCAAGGAAATACTTTTAGGATTGCAGCATACATTCTTTATTTCTATGAACTTAGGTTTCACAATTTACAGTTAGCCCACATCTTACGTACACTTTACTTGCACAAATTCAACTACTCAGGTTTGCTAGTCTTGGCAAACAAAAACAAAAAACCAGAGAAAAACAATTTAAATAGTGTTGGTGATTCTGCCCACCATTCCGCTTAACTACTACATATTCCAGATTAATTATAACTGATTCCTTTCATGGCTGATTCTCTCATATACTTTGATAGAGTTCCACTTTGATAGAGTTCAGTGACTCTATCACTGAGTTAAGTGATCATATACTTTGATAGAGTTCAGTGACTTAAGTCTCTGCTTTTTGTCTGAAGTGTCTCCCAGTAAAAAAGCAGATGATATGAAGCCATATGAAAATTGTCTGATTTTTAATAACTGTTGCATTCATGCAAAATGTCATGCGACCAGCATGAGTTGTGAATTCACTTTCACAAGAAGGCAATTTTTGACAATGTTTAATTATTCAGAGATTTATTTAAAGCCTAGTTTCCTTTGCAGCTTTACCATTGGTGAAATTCTATCAAAACATGCATTGCTGGATTTTAACTCAACGAAAGCACATTTATTCAAGCTAAATCCTATCTTATAGTCAGATGTACATCTCATGCACATCCAACAGCAGTGCATGAGGTCTGTGACGGAAAATTGTGTTGCCCTGCTTGCACAGTGCTCCATGGGCACACTGGGACCAGGTGGAGTTTTGGATTGTGACCAATGGTCTTGATTCACTCTATGATTGTAATGAATAGTGATATGGCAATTTAAATTCTTGGCAATTTTCTGGCAGTATATCCAGAATGAAAGTCAAATGTTACTTTTTAATGTCCAATCAAGATCAGAACCAGTTGGTAAAGTCAACCCCATTATCCATGGCTTTTGACACTTGATTCATCTAACAATTGATGCCATGTGCACTGTGGCTCAAATCTGATGAAAATAGATGCTAATAGTTGGGGACAGCTTTTGAACATATAGTTTAATGGGTTTAGTAACCCTGCTGGCTCTGATGACTATAGAAATTACTTCAACATTCACTTTCCAGAGTCTTTTGAACTCAGTCCAGAGTTGATGGTAATGGTGTAATTTATGTTCTTCTCCGTGACCAATGTTATATCCTGATGGAATCAAGACATCTATTAAGCAACTTTTACTTTCTAGGAGATTTATAGAGATGATGTCAGATTAGTTGGCATTAATCTTTGTATCTCTGCACATGGAGCTCCCTGAGAATCTAAACGAATGAACTCTCCAAATTTCTTTTACGTTCTTATAGCTCCCAAACCTGCCACTGACTTGTCCATTCATAATTATGGCCCTTAGCTGGCATTCTGTTGATGCAGTTCACTGCCTGAACCACTTATTCTATCAGTAAAGAAATTCTTAGAAATGTAGTATAATTGACATTTTGTGCAACAGCACAAAATCAGCCACCGTTACAGCATTGCAAAGAATGTTATACTGGAGATCCAGAAAAGATACCCCAAAATATATAAGACCTATGTTGGATCAGACCAAGAGCCATCCAATCTCAGCATCCTAATACCCACAGTGGCCAACCAAATGCTCTTGGAAAACCCAGAAGAAGAAGAGGAAGGCTATAGTATCTTCCTGTCTTCCCCTCCCATGCTGTTGCCATCATCAATGAGTGTTAAGAGATTTATTGTCTATGAATACAAAGTATTCACTACCAGCAGTGTCGCTATCTTTTCTTGGACCTTGTGCGTTGACTTGTGGTGTCACCCCACCGACTGCACAAACACAGAAGTAATTAACAGTTACGTGAGACATTTTCAAGTCACCCCAATTACTTCTAGCTTGTGAGCTGCTACAGAACTCACAGTGGAGTGAAGAAGCGACTGGACCAGGCTTAGAATGGCTGAAGGGGCGGCTCTGAGCCTGGCTGACTCGCTTCTTCGCTCCACTTCAAGTTCTGCAGCAGCTGGCCTCAAAACGGCCAAAAGAGCTGCTCTGAGCCAGCCCAAGTCAAGTTACTTCTGCATGCATCAGGAACAGGAAGCAACTCCATGTAGCTCATGAGAACACGAAGCAGCTTAGAGTGGCCAAAGACAGCCACGGCTAAGCAAAGGTGATATCCCTCAGTTCAGCTCTCTGAGCCACTGAGCAAGCTACACTCGTGAGAATATGAAGACAACAACCTGGGCGGCTCAGTGAGCTTGTCCCATTGTGTCATCCTCTTAATGGATGTCACCTGCGGTATCCTGCAGGTTAGAGGACTGCAGCCCAAGGTGGTGACATCCATTGCATAATTAACTCTGTGAATAAGTCAATTTGTAAGTTAATCATACATGGAGTGAAGAAATATTCTTTGTTTTCTATCCCACCGGTCTGTTTCTTTGGGCAATCCCAACACCCAGTGTTAACAGAAGAACACAAGATAATTTTCTCTGTCTTTTTTCTCCATAATAGGCATAATTTTATAAATGTCTATCTTATATAGAGATGATGACGAGCTTCTCTGAGGCTACAATCCTAACCACACTTACCTGGAAATAAGCCCCATTGACTATAATGGCACCAACATATGTATGTATGCTGAAAAGCAGCATATAAATATTAATCAATATCAATACCAACATCAATATCAACATCAATAATATGCATAGGATAGGGCTTTTAGGCTTAGAGAAGAAACTTTGAAAAAAGCCGTCTTCAATGGAGCAGCAAACTCTTCAACTCCTTATCATTATTCTCTACTCCACAGGCCTCTTTATGATTTTGCTACAACAGAGAAACAGTCAATTCTTTTGGAAATTACATTGATGGGCAATGCGAGATGCATTTCTTCCCATGAGACTCATCATGCATGGATTCACTCTTTAGAGTTTTGAAGTTAGTGGACTGGCTAAAATCTAGACACATGCATTAGACAGTCCAGAGAATTGCATGTTTATTGTCTTGGGCTGAACAGTCATCTTCAATGGACTTTCAGATGGAAAGTGATCTTTAAATTTGGAAGGAAAGTGTTTTCTCCTCACCAGTTCTTCTTTATTCATTAATTATCTAAAATAAACCAATAGTTCCCAACCTGGGGGTTGCAACCTCCCAGGACAGGTATGCATGTTTTTGGTTGGAACACTATGCCCTTAAGTAGGGTAGAGACTCAACCAGGGACCCGTAGTGCCATTAGTATAGCACTTCTAGGTTTAGCTGCTGCTACTGCCACCACCACCAAGCATGAGTAAGTAAAAAACATGTTTGGCAGTGGTGGCAAAACCCAGAAGTACTTACTAATAGCACTACAAGTCTCGAGTCAGGTCTCTACCTTCCTTAAGGGGACAGAATCTTGACAAAGTTTGGGAACCATTGATCTAAACCAGGGCTCTCCAAACCCCAGGCCATAGCCCAGATCCAGGGTTTGGAGAAAGCCCTCCACCCCCCCATCCCACCCACCCCCCATGTGTGGAGCTTACCGTTCTGCCATGGTGCCGCATGTTTTTCAAACAGGTCACAGGGACACTCTGGGCATCTGTCTGGGCATCCTGCCTGGGCATCCCGTGACACAGGCTTCTCGGACACTGGGCAACAGAAGCGACTGCCCAGAGCGTCTCTGTGACCTGTTCTGTTTGAAAATACTTGGCACCATGACAGAATGGTAAGGTCCACTCAGAAAGGGGGGAGGCTTTTTTGAGACACAGGGTCTCCAGTTTGAACTAAATATTAAACTAGATGAGGAAATCAAATCAGGTGTCTCTTGTCATATTGTAGCATCTCAGAGGGGTGAAAAGCTTGACCTGATGCAATGTCTGCCTCTAAACACCTATGAAAAGGACAGGATGGCTATCACCACTATGACTCCCCTCAGTATTTGTCAAAGTAATAAGAGTAGGAATAGTGCCATACATTTTGTTGATACAAACCTAGTTAAATTTTTGCACAGTTATATCCCCCATGAGCTTCCTGAAACTAAAATAATTATCTCAGACTTGGCATTGATACAGTTAATACAAAAAATAAAAATAAAAGACCATTCCTTTGTCTCATCACAAACTTTGTTCCACAGAGAGATCATTATATTCTTGCAAATTTCATGCAGTTCTTCTCAAATATCTACAAATCGCAAACCTCCTTGGCCTCAATCCACCTGATTCTTATTTTCTTCTTCTTCATAAATCTAAAAAAAATTACTTTATGATATCTGGGACTCATAACAGATGGGACATTTGCCAGGTGGAGCACAATGGAAGGAAATGAAAGATAAAATTATTGGGCAGGAATTAAACAGGAGATGAAATTACTCTCAAGTGGTTTGGCTATGAAAAAGGATCTTTATTTTTGGAATACAAAATAAGATATGGATTTTCAAGACTGATTTTCTTTTTTAGGTGGGGAAGAGCTCCTATAGATAAGCTGATATCTACTCTCTATTTATGTTCCAAACTACTACATGTGTGCAAGCTATTTTAAGTACTATCCCCTTTCTATTCTTGAACCTACATCACAACTGAGGGGATTTGCTAACTCCAAGATAGACAAATGTTAATATAATGACTGCATGAGCGGCTTAGGATGAGATTGAGAGGAAATGTAATTGAACGACACAAGGCTAGACTTCTCTCTTAAACTGCGGTTAACAATGAACTCTTCCTTGTTTGCAGACATTATGTTCATAATAATAAATAAACTTTATTTATATCCCGCCCTTCTCCCTAAAAGGGACCCAGGGCAGCTAAAGGGACCCAGGGCGGCTTCTTCATATCCACTGAATGGGGCAGAATCAATAGCATAGGTATCAGGTGGGCCACCATGCCTTAGGCTATAGTCTCTCCTACGAATTCCACATATTACAATTTTCAGATGCTATGGTTGGCAACCTTCAGTCTCAAAAGACTATGGTATAAGCCTACAGCACCCGGTATTCTCAAGCAGTCTCCCATCCAAGTACTAACCAGGCTTGACCCTGCTTAGCTTCCGAGAATCAGGTTCCATCTAAACATGAGACTCTGATAGAACAGTATCACTCCAATATATTCACAGCCTTTTGTTATTATTTCTGGATGTGATTCACTTCTCTTCACTCCAATTGCCATGGTGTATCTGGGCAGGGTCTTTCAGCCTGTACCAGCAGAACTTTTTGGACCAAACTGGTCTACCATTTTGAGTGGCCCAAGGAGCAGAGTTCCAGTCCAAAGTTCACACTTGCTTGACGCATGGCAGATTGGTTGTTTATCCAGATCAGCCTTTTCAGACATTATCTAGTGTAGATATGAACTTGTGTAGACAGTAGCATAGCCAGAGGGGGGGCGGCAGAGGAAGTACCCCGTAGGAAGTACCCCAGAATGGCAAAGGAAGTACTGCCATTCTGGGCAGCAACAGCAATGCTCACTGTGGTGCCGGCAGTACTTACTGCACTACCCCCCCCCGACTATACACTACTGTGTGTAGACAGAGGGCAAAATGACAGTTGCAGCCTCTATCTTAATTCACAGATGTTTGTTTCAAATGTTGAAAAGAATGCATGTGGGTTTCAAAGCTCATCTCCAGGATGCTCTCCCCATGCATTCTTTTCTTTACTGAACACCATTTGAAATTGTAGTGGGGTACCTAGAGCCCTGGTTTCGTTTGCTCAGACTCCCTGGATGGGCTCAGGGCAGAAGAAGGAAAACAGAGGCAGCCCATTTGCTACCTGTTCAATTGGGGGTGTGGTACAGCTGTTGCTGGGGCCAGCAAGGTCTCCCCAACTTCAGTCCACACCTTTTCAGCTGGCCTACTGCCTCAACCCCTTGGGGTTGGCTGGGATAGGTTAACTCTCTCTCTGACTGGGTGACGCCTGGAGCCAGGATGTCACATCCCATGGGGTCTGGCAGGGCAGGGAGGTAAATGACAAGTGCAATTTTCCCCCAAATTCTTAGTGGCCAGCACACTTTGAGGTTTTTACGAGCTTATTTTTCCCTGTTTGTTGTTATTAAGTGGCCCGCTTGGAGGCAGGCTGTGCAGCATGGCCTTTCCCAGTCTGACACTTGGCCAACAGTCTGAGGCAAAGAGGCAAAGAAGGAAGGCCCATAGCCAGGGAGACAGACCAGGGACAGACTGCACTTGCTCCCGGTGTGGAAGGGATTGTCACTCCCAAATTGGCCTTTTCAGCCACACTAGACGCTGTTCCAGAGCCACCATTCAGAGCGCGATACCATAGTCTTTCGAGACTGAAGGTTGCCAACAAGAAATTACAATCATTCCAAGCCTCTGTTTCAAGTCCTTCTTGGGGTGTGTGTGTCTGGGTACATTGCTATAGAAGCACACATGTGGGGGGCAAAGATATCTGTCGGTCATTTTTCCAAGCTGCTGCTGTACTGAATTAGCTGCTTGATTTTCTTCTCTTTGGGAGGTTCACGTCTGTTGGTGTCTTGCATTTTTCACTCTTTTTAACTGCAAACTGGAACCAACAACAATAAAACCTGCTCCACTCAAACGATCCCCAGAGACATCAGTGGTCAGAATGACCTCCATTTGACATGGAAACAAGTCATTTTTCTTACAACCTGATATAAAATAATAATAAGCAATGGCCATTAGTGTGACTCCTCTTGGCAATGATTGCTTGAGCAATGGAGACCATTAAAATCCTTAGGTGATTGTTCCTTGGCTCAGACGCAGAGCAGCAAGAAAATGTATATGATTATTTTCTGCTCAGCAGCAACATTTGTGCCAGATTCTTCATCTGTGCTGAAAGAGCGTAAAGAATAGAAGACTCTCTTCTCTCTAGAGCCTATTCATAAAACATTTGAAAAGATGGCTGTACCATGCTGGGTACTGGCCCTGACATGCCCCTGATCATAACTACTTTCCAAATAATTGCCTTTATCATTCTTCTGGGGAGAATGATGATTTACTTCCCTCCTTCTTTAAAGGTCCACAGTGATAATAGATAATAGATCTATTGTCTGTTCGAATGCCTTCATCTGCATTTCCTTGGCTTCTTACAAACTCCCAATATGCAGTAAAACAATACGCAAGGACCTTCGCATTTGTGCCATTGGAAAACTGGTCCCATACAATGCCTACCTTTCTTCAGGGTTAAAGGAAAATTTAAAAAGGGGGGGAATGGTTTTATAAATCCATCTGATGCATTCACAAAAATTATGTGATGTGGTAACTGTTTTACATACTTTTTGGGGGGGGGGGGGAATCTGTCCATTCCATTAAAGGAAAGAAAAATACTATTAATGAAGAGCAGTAGTTAAGTGGTAAATTTTGATGAGTAGAATCTTATCATGATCCATTCTTTGGCCACATACAACTAAGGGTGCAATCCTACCCTGTGCTGGAACAAGCAAGCCAAGAGGCTTGCGCTCTATCCAGTGCAGGATGTCCCCTGCACATGCCCAATCTCATCTGATCTTGGAAGCTAAGCAGGGTCAGGCCTGGTTAGTACTTGGATGGGAGACCGCCTGGGAATTCTGGGTGCTGTAGGCTTATACCATAGTCTTTCGAGACTGAAGGTTGCCAACCAGTGCAGGATAGGGGCCCAAAGCGGCTCAGTCAGAGGCAAGGGGAAACGTATCTCCAGGTAAGGTGCCCTTACCCCTATGGGTCTCCTTGGACTTGCTCCACCTCTTGAGGTGGTGCAAGTCCGAGGACAGCAGAGCAGCTTCAAGCTGCTCTGAACTTTCCCGGAACAGGGGTTAGGATCTGGCAATTATGCCCTGTCTCCCACTCCGTGCCCACCCCTGGGTCACCCAGCAGGTTCAGAGGAGAGCAACGAGGATGATCAAATGATTGGAGAACAAGCCCTACAAGGAAAGGTTGAAGGAACTTGGTATATTCAGCCTGGAGAAGAGAGATGATAGTGCTCTTCAAAGACCTAAAGGGCTGTCATATGGAAGAAGGGACAAATTTCTTTGCAACTGCCTCTGGAAATAGAACTAGGTACAACTGCAAGAGAAGAGATTCTGGCTGGACATCAGGAAAAAAATTCCTGGCAGGAAGGACTGTTCAGGAGTGGAACAGATTGCCGAGGTGGTGAATTCCTCTTCACTAGAGACCTTCAAGCAGAGGCTTGACAAGCACCTGTTGGAGGTGCTCTAGGACAGTATTTCTCAACCAGTGTATGGGTACCACCAATAGTACTTGAGGTGGTGTCTAGTAGTACTTGCGGGATCCCTGGACATCTGTTGCCCTGCAGTGAGACCAGGAATGTGACAATAAACAGTAGTAGGAGGCTAGCTCAGCAAGCAGAGCTCCACAGTTTAAATGCACTAAAACAGACCTTTCATTTTACTGTGAAATATTAGAACGCAGCCCTGCATGTTTACTCAGAAGTAAATCCCATTGTGTTCAGTGGAGCTTAAGGCTATAATCATATGCAAACATACATGAAGTGAGCCCCAGTGAACACTATAGGACTTACTTCTGAGTAAATATGTATAGATTTGCGCTGCAAATGTCATACAAGCAACATACTTCCTCATATCTGCATTTGGGGGAGTCACTGTATTGGTGCTCAATGTGCCCCTATGCACATTTCTCAGTTTGCCTTCTGCTGAGCCAACCACTTCTCAGTCAAAGGCCTTTGAAAAATGTTTCAAGGACAGCACATGAGCACTCCTGCTAACGGCATCGCTGCTCCTGCTACAGAATAAATCCTGATATTACCTCTCCTTTGAGTTGAGAACAGCTCCTTCCTGTTAACCTTCCGGCAAGGCCTGAAGACTTTTTTATTTCAGAAAGCTTTTGATGCCTGATAAAGGGCATGATGGCTGCTGTTTTATGCTGCTGGTTTTATTGCTGCTTGTCTTGTTTTATTATCTATTTTATTGTTTATTGTATTTTTATAATTTTATGTATTGTATTTTGTTAGCTGCCTTGGGTGCCCTTCAGGGAGAAAGACTGATTACAAACCTAAATAATAATAATAATAATAATAATAATAATAATAATAATAATAATGTCCCATATCCAAAACACCACAATCAGATCAATAGGAACACTACTGAACAATTAAGACCATACAGAACAATTGTGCATTAAAAAAAAGATGTTTCTTATACTTGTTTACAACAGGACAGTGGTATCATTAGGGTTGGTGTCACCCAATGTGACACCCAATGTTGGTGTCCCTGAGGCAGTTCATGGCTGAACACAGTCACGTTCTGGCAACTCCTGCGATGCCGCTGGAACCAACCATATTGGCTTCAATACGGCGGGGGGATTTGCTGCATGGGAAACAGTCTATCCTCCATATCTACTCTACCCAGGCTTCACGCAGTGGAGAGGACACTCTGTTCCAGAACCACCATTCAGAGCGCGCTACCATAGTCTTCCGAGACTGAAGGATGCCCACAACACCCAATGTGGAGGTGGAGGGGGCAAGTGAGGCCTCCCCACCAACAGGCATAGCAGTCTTACCCATGGCTGAGATTCCCTGTCCTACTATCAGTTATGACAGAAGAAGCTCTGGAGCCCAGGTCTACCAGGCTTCCTGATGCAGTGCCCAGGTCTGTATGCTTGGTAGACCTGGCCTCTGAACTTCATTTTCCATGAAATCCAGCCAGCTGATATCCCAGTAAATTTCCAGCCCCCCCCCTTTGGTGTCACCCTGATGGAATTCCTGGGTGCAGTCTGCACCACCTGTACCCCTTAGTGACACCAGTGGAACAGGAGTTAGTAAGCCCTACAAACATGATCATTAGTTTCACTAGACTCAGTCACTGCTACCTAACTCATTGGTATATGCAGGGCTGGCGCAACCATGAAGCAAACAATGTAAGTCAGGGGTGCTCACACTTTTTTGGCTCGAGAGCTACTTTGAAACCCAGCAAGGCCCAGAGATCTACCAGAGTTTTTTTTACAATGTTCGCACCATCATAACATATAACATTTATGTGTACAATGTATGTTGGTGTACCTTGAGCCCCACTGAGTATAACAGGACTTACTCCTGAGTAGACATGCCTAGGATTAGGCTGTGAGGCTGCAATCCTAGCCACACTTACCTGGGAGTAAGCCCCATTCCTCCCAGAGGCACCTGAAGGGGGGGGTTGGCACTCCACGATCTACTCATTTTGCCTCGCGATCTACCGGTAGATCGCGATCCACCTATTGAGCACCCCTGATGTAACTCATATCAGTGTCGGTTGTGGGAGGAGTGGCATTTTTTTAGGTGACCTTCACTCTGCTGCTGCTTGCCTCCCTCCAGGTCACTACAGATGTAAGCTGCAATGGTTTTACTTCCTTGTCCTTCTCAGTTGCAGAGGTGTTTTCCCAAACCAGAAAAGAACTTCTCAAAGTTTCTTTAAATTAACCAGGAAGTCCCACACTTCCTTATTTGGAAAAAGAACTGTGTGACAGAGGAAGGGAAGAACATAAGGGGCCTTTTTGTTTTCCCTTTGGAGGTGGCAGCAGTCATTGGAATCACTTGCACCATTCCTGGATATATGCATACTCACCAATGCGGTATGGAAATAATTTTAACTAAGGTCAAGAAGCAGGGTTGGTAACTTTGAATTTTTTTTTTAAAAAAACTTGACTTGTCTAAGGTCAGATAGTGGAGTAACAGGAGAACCTCATGGGTCACAATGTCTGATCCTGAAAGAACATGGTTCAGAGGCACAGTCACAGTGGACAAGTGGATCAGTTTAATAGGATCTGAAGCTTATTTATGTACCCAGAACCTATTAGCTGACACTAAAACAACAGTTTGGTAACTTTATTTCATAAAGGTTAAATTACTGTCTCTTTTCCATGCAATAAATGGGTGAAGGAAGCTTTAGGGAAAGCAACTTTCCTTACGCACATCTACTCAGAAGTAGGCTCCACTGAGTTCAATGACAAACGTTTATAGGACTGTAGTCTTAGAGTACTAGGAGGTGGAGAAAGGGGAGCATAGTTGGTCTGTCGGAAATATGATGCAAGCTGAAAATTTTTATTTCAAATGCATGTTTCTCTCTCTCTCTCTCTCTCTCTCTCTGGCATGTTTGTCTGCAAACCAAATCGACACAAGTTGTAGCATGCCTGGAGTGTAGCCTGCAATAGACCTCCACTAATCTAGATTTGCACACAGGGTAAACTACAAAGTCAGTGTGGGTGACAAAGCTTGCAACACTCAAGATGCTATGACAGCACTGATAGTGCTATTCGCCCATTTAGCAGGGAAGCATGTAAATCACTCAATAGCAGCCGCTGGGACAAACACCTGTAACAAACCGTTGAAAAACTTACTGAGCAAGTTCAGTGGAAATTATTTCTAGCAATACTGTAAGCCCCCAAAAATCCTCTGTGGTCCACCGCATTTTGTGGGTGAATAGTTGTCCTACCTGAGCCAGAGACATCGGAAGCTTCCCTGAAGCCACATGGGCACTCGCTCACTAGCTCTGTGCATTTACTAAATATGATCCACGCACACATCATGGCACATGGTTGGCAGAGTAATACAAAGCAGAAATAATTCTGGCTTTAAAACAGTCACATATGTATCTCATTTAGAATGAGAGAGAAAAGTCTATATTGTAATTAAGAAAAGCCACAGAGGGAATATTAGGTACAAATTAGTTTCTGTAGAACTAAAAGAGGGAAAAGTAACATTATTAGTTAAGGAAACGGGGAGGGGGTGGTTCAAAGCCACGAAGGTGTTGGTCATGGACCGCTAACGGGCAAGCCAAACATCAATGTCGCATTTTACAGATTAACAAACAAGCAATGTTAAAGGACAGCGCAACAAATTTTAAAACACATAGGAAGCACTTCAAAACACTTCAAAGCCTTAGGAAAGGATAAAGCAATTTTTTCTTCTCAGAGTTCCAGGGAAAAATGATTACAGAATCACAGTCACCAGTGCACTGAACCATCAAATCCTAAGCCATTTATTTTGTTGCAATAATTGCAATGGGAAATAGACTGAAGAGCCCCCACGTAAAAGACCTTGGACCTCTGCGAGAGAAAACAAATGCTCCTCTTTTCACCTTTTTAATCACTCTCACTGATTTAAATCAGTATGATTTTCACATGCTGAGGCTCACACTACCCATGACACTCTCACGTGATGAATCTAATTATTTATCTTATGCCAAGTAGCTTCTGGAAGTTGCAGACAGAAGCCGACCTATATCTTATCTCCTGCAGGGAGACATGCTGAAGGCGCGATTCTGAAGGAAAGAAAAACTACCAGTGGACGAAGATTGTGTATACCTTCCTCACAGGGCCAGCCTTAGGGCAATTCAACCATCGTGTGTTCAAATTGGGACCTGCAGCTAGAGAGGCACCACAACAGGTGGCAAGTGGAGAACCCACAGCTGCGGCCGGCACCTTGCTCTGTAGCTCTGGCATGGAATCTTCCACGCCGAGGCATCATGAGGAGATGGTGGTGAGCAGAGCATTGCCGCTGGATGGTCCTCCCTTCTGCCTGCATCTGGGCCCAATTGGCTTGAAATGGCCCCCATGGAAGCTGCTGACAGTGATGGGACTGCTGAGTGCCTCATCACTGCTGCTCATTCTGGTGAGTAGGGAGGGCTGTGGGGATGGTGGCCACCTCCAAATGCTTTGCATTAGGCCCTGCAGCTCCTAAGGATGGTGCTGCTTCCTCACCTGCCCCTTTCCTTCACTACAAATTGCAGCTTCCAAGGGTTGTTTTTTTTTTGGGGGGGGGGGGCGGCATTTCATATGACTGAATATCACATACTGTTTTGACCCTAAGGTGTCTTGTGAATAAGCAAGTTTAAAAGGAGAATATGCACACTGCAGATATGCAACTTAACATGCTCTTACCAAAAGTCACATGGTGGGCTTCTACTTTTATACTAGTGCAAATTGAGAGCGTTCCTTTCAGTTTCTATACTCCTGCCCAGAGGACAGATGACGCAGGAGATCTAATGCCTGCAAATTATCCTTGTAGCCAGGAGCAGTTTGAATGGATCTGCTGCCAGCCACAATGTCTTTGCTGTCCGATTAAAACATATATTCCAAAGCACTCGAGTACAGAGTAATGGTCAGCCAAAGTTGTTGTTCTTTTTTTCCCTTGCTCCAGGTGAATTAAAATTCGTACTTGTACCTTATCGCCTAGCATGATAAACGAGCCAGGGGTTAACCAGCATATCGTTTCATCATTTCCCATTTCTGGCTGTGATTTCCTTTATTTATTCACTTTAGAACTGTGCCTCTGCCCTGGGGAAAGTTCAGAATGCTGCCTTCTGGCTCCCAGCTCCTAAGCTGCCTTTGTATTCCTTTCCATAAGTGTGGCTGAGGTGGCTGTCTCCCCAAGACGTTCAGATCACTGCTACTGCTACCTACTACCCCTGGAAGCTGCCGGGTTCGCCTGTATGGCTGGAATGCCCCTGATAACCATACTTTTGGAAGTCAACCCAAGAACATTTGGCTTGAAGGCGCAGGACACCGGGCATTTGATAAAACAAACAAATCAACGTCCAAAACTTGTGACCAGTGATCATAGAGAAGAGAGCAGAGCCTTGAGAGACGAGAGAAAATCCGGACGAATAGCTCTGCTACCTTTTGGCAGGCATGTTAAAAAAATAAAATAAAACAGGAAGCCTGGTTTCAGTAAGACTTATCTTTTGTTTATAGTCAGATAAAAACAACGAGGAATGTCAGACTTCACAGAGTAAAGTTGCTGCTGCCGCCTTGTAGCCTAACCTCCAGGCTCCCATAACAGGATCAGAGAAGGCCCATGCTGTGAACATTCATGTTCGCGCAGGCATCAGTGGTGGCTGGTGAGGCCTGCTGCAGGTGGGGCCAACGTCTTTTGCTCGTGCATAGCATACGTACATTACTACAACAGTTGTAGTGGCTCATGTGTACAACACACGTGTACAGTTTTCTTAGGGGCAAGCACATTTTTTTGATAACCCAACAAAAGCCCTACGCTGACGCTTCGTCCTGTAAAGCATTTCTCTGAAGCATCCATCTGCTATTCCAGCAATGACAATGGACAATCACTGCTTGTGTTATCATGCTATGGTCCCAATCCTATCCAGCTTTCCAGCATTGATACAGGTGTGGCAGCAGGGCTTGTGCTGCATCCTACAGTAGGCGGGCGGTCACAGAGACCTTCTCGCGGTAAGGGAATATTTGTTCCCTTATGTTGCGGCTGCATTGGCACTGGAAAGCTGGATAGGATTGGGCCCTACATTTGATGCTTATCCCTTGTGAATTTACATTTTTGTAAATTAAGTTAGGCATCCTGTGGTTGATGAAATTATACCAGTGAGTGAAGCACA
Organism: Tiliqua scincoides; assembly: GCF_035046505.1. Classification (NCBI taxonomy): domain Eukaryota; kingdom Metazoa; phylum Chordata; class Lepidosauria; order Squamata; family Scincidae; genus Tiliqua; species Tiliqua scincoides. The sequence goes on along the minus strand of NC_089822.1, from coordinate 241,165,449 downwards.
GCTCTGCCTTCTTTATCTGGGAGATTGGACCCTGGACGTTTATGACAATCAGAAGTGCCTTTCGGACACCTCTGGGGGCATCTGAACACCTGCAAACCTCAAAACACCTCCAGAAGCAACCAAAGAGCACCTCTGGTTGTATCCAGTGGTTGTATTGGACCCAACCTGCAGATTCACTTATCTTCAGTTTTCACTATCTGCAGGGGGTCCAGGAGCTGATTCCCTGCTGATACCAAGGTCCAGCTGTACACAGATCTACACATTTGATCCCTGTTGCATATATGCAACGTGGGCAGAAATGGCTTAAAGAAGAGAAGAACTTTTCCGCTTCTGCTGTTGTCACTGGGGTAACGATAATGATTTCCCAGAGTTTTATGGTCTCTGTAAATCTATAGATTGTTGCTCAGGCAATAACTTAGCAGTTCAACACCACTTGTGGCATTTAGAAAACTCTGGTTTTTTATACAGCAGTGTCCATTCATAATAGGGGTTTTCTTTGGCCACCATAGGGTAGGATGACACTGTCTCATTAAATGCTGGTATTGGGAGAGCTTTGCTATATTTCAGTGGTTCTCAAACCTTTAGCACTGGGACCCACTTTTTAGAATGACAATTTGTCAGGATCCAACAGAAGTGATGTCATTAACCTGGAAGTGATGTCATGGCCAGAAGTGACATCATCAAGGAGGAACATTTTTAACATCCCCATATATCAAAATCAAATCAATTAAGTGAATTAAAAGTTTACAATAAGTATATGTTCACAAATTTATTTAATCTAAAGAAGAACCTTCCTAACCCCCCCCCCAAGCAATTACTGATGTGTTTAAAAAAATCCCCAAACATCCCAAAGGCTGCAATCCTATGCCCACTTACCTGAGAGTAAGCCCCATTTACTATCTTTGTTTATATACATATTAGCCTGTTAAAAGTACAGCTCTGTAACATTTCCCCAAATGCAGTCATATACCATGGTAGCATCAAACAGAATATATTAAAAATAACACATAGAAATGGAGACCCATCTGAAATTGGCTCATAACCCACCTAGTGGGGTTCCGACACACAGTTTGAGAAGCTATACTTTGCAATCACTGTGCATGAGTTTTAGGACTCACTAAGTGCTTAGAAAATGTAAACCTTTCCCTATAGTGTACAATGACAATATCACGTATTTCACATGCCACTCACTCTATTGCTTCTATATCGACATTCCTTGGCAAGATGGCACCACTGGGCATTTTGGGGTGAAGCCCTTTATGGCAACCCGTACTTCATTTATGCAGGCTGAGGCTGTGAATTGAGAAATAATCTTTTCTGCATCACATATGCAGAATCCCCGTTCTTGCTTTTGTAGTTGATTGTATAGTGTATCAGCATGAGGCATTTGTTGGTGGGGGGAAAGAAGAAAGGAATTTCTTATCAAGTTACAGCAATTTTTTCAAGCCTTCAGCAGCATTGTTTTCAAAGCCATCGGAATTGTCAACGTAATGGAAACATTGAATGAGACCTTCTCTGTGTTCATACACCACATTCACTGTGTGAATCTGAACATTCCACTGTGTCCTGGTCCTACTGGTAGCTGTCTGTCATCTAGGACTTGGGTCCTCCTTGGAGAGGAAGAAAGCTAGAAACCCAAATAACCCAGTATAGCTTTGGTGACACAGCTTGCTGCATTATCAATTTGACAGTCCAATTCAAACCTGCACTGGCACAGCCAGGTCACATGGCCTGTGCTGTATTCAGTCCAGTTTAGGAGGCTGGAGGTCTGCTCAAGCCAAGGGGATATGTCCCCTTACGTTGGGTAAAGCCCCAGTCTGTCCAATGGGGCTCCTCGGATCTGTGCCAGTTATTTAGCTGACACAAATCCAGGAAGACTGGTGTAATCCTGGGAGACCTAGGAGGGAGGAAAGGATACAGTTGAGAAGGCCTCCACCATTCCCATCCCCCTCCTGGACCTGTTTCACTTGCTGTTCCTCCCTGGCCCAAATATACCCCCCCTTTCCCAGCCCCTGCACTGGGCAGCATAAAACTCACCTCCTCTGGTGTCCAGGGGCCTAATTGCAGCACTGGCAGGACAGCAGAGGCTGTCCCGCTAGCGTTGCTTACTCTAGAGTGGTCTCAAACATGCTTTACAGCACATTTGCAGCACTCTAGGCCAGCTCAGTTTTATCAATTATAAAAGCACCTTGAAGTAGAATGTGTTTCTTTGTGTTGCTTCACATATCCTCAAATGTGGATGCTATTGTAATCTTTATTCATGCTCAAAGCTCAGTATGAGCACTGTACAATAAACAGTCTTCATATGGTATAACAATATAATTTGTAAAAAAAAACCCAATAGCGAACACAACTCTCTCAGGGTCTAAGTTCAGAACAGGGTAGAGAACTCTGAGGCTGTTCCTGGAGTAGTTCATCCCCACTCCCCAAACATTTTTTTTACACAATACCAAACTATTACGATCTCTAGGATTGCTTGCAATAATCTTGTGGCGGTATGCTGATTCTTTGAGACATTCAAGCCAATCCTGAAGGGGTGGCAACTGTAGAACACAACTACACAAATCACTTGCGATCCTGGCCCCTGTGCTACTCAAGGGCAGGACTGCAGAGTGCCACTTCTGCCCACCCTCACATGTCACTCTCTGAGGGGCCTTTGGAAGGCCAGGGATCTTATACTTGAAATATTGCCTGTCTCTTTTGTCCCAGCACAGCGACATTTGAAAGCTTCCTCTTGTTGTTTTAACCATCGCTTTCACAGGATCTCCTATATCAACTTGTTCTTCACTTGTACCAAATTGTAACAATTATACCCAAGCAATATAAATGTCACTCACATACAGAGACAGTAATGGTTACATGCAAGTTTCTCTTAGTGGGAACACTCTGAGCTTCTCCAGGTCAGATACAACAAACTAAGACAATTGCTTTGGAAGAGGAAACCAGCACATCACCACATTTTCTGAAGCAGGAGTAGTTTTTGCTCCACTCGACAGGCTAATACAGCCAGCTCTGCTCGCAAAACAGAATAAGCAACTTTAATAGGTAGGAACTTCTTTACAATGAGAAATAACCTCAGTCTCTCTTACAGAACTTTAAATAGATTGACCAAGATCCTGCAATTTCTTACAAAGGCAGAAATCAGCTTCATCCAATAGTATTCCTAGTTCAGATTTAGCGCCTACAACTTTAAGAGAACTTTGACTGTTAAAGGCCTTCACATCTATATACTCTATCACATCTAAAAGATTAATTACCAGTGAGGTTTCACCTTTAAATTGATTGTCTTTTTCCATGCATGAGAAAGTCTGTATGGCTACTCAGGCTAGGGGATGGGCAAAAAATGGTTACAAAAGGCATGCTATATTAATACATTATTTATGGCTATCAGCACTATTAAGGTCTTTCCTAATGTATTATGCAAGGTGTGCTGAGGGTGTTTGTATTGACTTTTTTGATTAATAATCCAGTCAGACTGATGTTTTAATGATATGCCTTATTAGTTTATATTTATTATTTTTATTTCAACATGCAACTGATACAAATAAAAAATTAGAGCAGGGAACTTGACCACCTGCAAATACTGCATCTTTCATTTTAACAGAGACAACACATTTCCTTTTTCATGTGGATAAGAACATCATGCCCCTCCTCCCTGCCAATCAAGCCACAGGTCCATCTAGTCCAGCTTCCTGTATCTCACAGTGGCCCACCAGATACCTCAGAGAGCTCACAATACTACAAAGTGCATCCTGTTGCCACTCCTTTGCATCTGGTTTTCTGAGGTAGCCTACTTCTAAAAACAGGAAGGTTGCACATACCCATCATGGCTTGTAACCTGTGGTGGAATTTTCCTCCAGAAATCTGTCCAATCCCCCTTTAAAGGCATCTAGGCCAGATGCCATCACCAGATCCTGTGGCAAGGAGTTCCACAAATTAACAAAGGCATCTAGGCCAGGTGGCATCATCAGATTCTGTGGCAAGGAGTTCCACAAATTAATATAGCACACTTCTATTTATGTTGAACAGGGCCAGCCTTTACTCATAAGAGCTTGGCTTGTATGTTTGTTCTGGGGGAAGACCACAGCAACTTGTGCTTTTTTCAGAATGAACAACTGTTCTGTCCTCTCATTATTACCATCCTTTAAATATCTCAGAGTATCTCAAGAGAAAAGAGAGCGGCGAAGATGATTACTGGGCTGGGGAAACTTCCTTATGAGGAAAGGCTACACCGTTTGGGCCTCTTCAGCCTAGAAAAGAGATGCCTGAGGGGGGACGTGATTTAGACATACAAAATTAAGCAGGGGATAGATAGAGTGGATAGAGAGATGCTCTTTACACTCTCACATAACACCAGAACCAGGGGACATCCACTAAAATTGAGTGTTGGGAGAGTTAGAACAGACAAAAGAAAATATTTCTTTACTCAGCATGTGGTTGGTCTGTGGAACCCCTTGCCACAGGATGTGGTGATAGCATCTGGCCTGGACGCCTTTAAAAGGGGATTGGACAAGTTGCTGGAGGAAAAATCCATTATGGATTACAAGCCATGATGTGTATGTGCAACCTCCTGATTTTAGAAATGGGCTATGTCAGAATGCTAGATGCAAGGGAGGGCACCAGGATGAGGTCTCTTGTTATCTGGTGTGCTCCCTGGGGCATTTGGTGGGCCACTGTGAGATACAGGAAGCTGGACTAGATGGGCCTATGGCCTGATCCAGAGGGGCTGTTCTTATGTATATGCACTTTGGGCTTTGTGTACCCAGTTACAATATTTCAGCCTTTCTTCCTCTAACTTGAATTTTTAACTGGTGATTATTTGCATAGTGTTCTTTGGACAGAAAGAATCATGAAAGACCTAAGGAGAAAGCCACAGGTACATTCTAATTAGATTGTAAAATACCCTAAAGCAAATTCTATTTCAAACTCCCAATTGTTGTGTTCTATCAGACTCAGCCTGCAATAGGCTAGCATTACGGAGGTTCATATACAAGAATTTGACACATGTTAAGACTGATGTTGCATGCCTATTTATTTAAATGTAAATTGATTATTTGAAATTCATTTGCCAATGCTGAACACCTACCGTATCTAAAATAAATATACAACTAATTTTAAAGTCTAATACCAGCTATTTATATTTTCCTTGTGACTTAGCATTGCGGATACATATAAATAAAGAGTAACAGTGTTTCCATCATGGCAAGCCCTCCTGGTTGGGAAGTCACTGTGTAGTTTGTATATTTCAAAAGTTCATTGCACACAGCATCCTATGCTAATATGGAGAGCATATTTCTCTTCACTAAGTGCACAAAGTAATTTTAATAATTTTGGAAGAAGTTGGTTAATAATACCGTGTGACTTCAGTATCTGCAGGGGTTCCGTTCTGCAGAAATCCATGGATACCAGGGTCAACATTTAAATGCCTTTTAAAAAAGAGGCTATGGTTGGCGACCTTCAGTCTCGAAAGACTATGGTATAAGCCTACAGCACCTGGTATTCCCTGGCAGTCTCCCATCCAAGTATTAACCAGACCTGACCCTGTTTAGCTTCTGAGATCAGATGAGATCAGGCATGTGCAGGGTAAAAGAGGAAAAGCAAAAGCAGCCTCTCTTACCTTGTCATTTTCACAATCTTCACCCTCATTGCCCCCCAAGTGAGTCCTTCCACATTCAGTCCAACCTTGACCTCCAGAAAAATGATCACACACCCATACTTATGAGGTAACAGCCATACAACTTAACCTCTCTGTCAGCCACCATCATATTTTTAGCTCATAATAATAAAGCTCATCCAACAGCACAACCGGATGGAGAAGGAAGCAAGTTTTACATAATTCAATGGGGCTCAGTTGCATTGCCAGGCCCAGTGGCTCCCAGACCTGGGTGACATCATGGAGCAGTGTGGCACCCCCCCCCCACACACACACACTGTGCTGTCACCCCTTGCCAAAACACATGTGGCCCTCGCTCCAAAAATGGCTCCATTTGGAACTGTACGAAGATGAAACCTCGGGCAGGAGGGCCAATTTCTCAACATTCACTGCCCAAGTCAGGTAAGTGGAAAACACCACTCCATCAAAGGAGGGCAATGTACCCTTCTGGCCCCACATCAGCTACACCACTGATTGGGCTTCTTCCCAGGTAAGGATATAAGCCCAAATCTCTTACAATCTTCTTTTGATGAAACCATCCACCATCAAATCTTTTCTCTACACCTTCCTTCCCTAAAAGCCAGCATATCTACCCTTCACAAGTAGTAAGGCATATACATTTGGAAACACATATATGTGCTCTCTTTAGGAAGCCGAGATTGACTCAGCTCCCTAGATTTCTTGCCAGATCTGGAGTTCTAGCCATGTGTGTGAAATTACCTTTAATGAAGGTTCTAAGGCAGTGGTTCCCAAATTCCTACAGGGGAGTTGGGCACCAGGGGGACAGCGATGGTGCTGCAGTGATCACAGTGCTTCTGCTGCCAAGGGGCTTATTTCTTACCTTGGGGGCAGCGCTGACCTCCTGCAGGGTCCTTGAGGCTTGCAGACCCCTGCAATGTCCTCTGAGGCTTCTGTAAACAATCCTTATGTCTGACCAGCAGCTACTTCCGTTTTTGCATGGCTTCCACCAACCACCCCTTCCCTGTCCAAAAAGGTGGGGTGGGGGGACTACAGATCTGCAGTGGGCTACCAAAATAAGCAGCCAGATATAGTAGGAGATAAGTAGAACAGGTCGAGAGACAAACCACATGTAGCACAGGAGATTTGCGACTGCATCTCTCAACAGAGTTTTTGTTTGTTTTCCTAGAAAGCAGAGATGGGCACATTCTTCCCCGTGCACCTTTGATTAACTTGGAAAAGATATGATTCCTTCCCTCCAAAGTCAAGGCAGAATCTGTTTACCCATTTGAGGCTCCAAAAATTATCAACAATCCCCTATCTCCAAAAAGCCTTCCAGGAAAGGTTTTTCTCCCCCCCCCTGCCCCCCAGCAGTAGCCCATGGGAAGACTTTAAGGGCCCAATCCTATCCAATTCTCCAGGCCAGTGCATGCGTTGCAACCTTTGGTAGGGAGGCAGTCACAGAGACCTCCACAAGGTAAGGGAACAGTTGTTTCCTTACCTCCTGGCTGCATTGCAGATGCACCGGTGCAGGCTGGATAGGATTGGGCCCTAAATCTCATAGGCCATAGTATATTTTTTCCTGATGTGCTGCAGATCAGCACATCAGGGCAATGAGGGGGATGGAAAACACCACTTTTACCACCCTGCCACCACTCCCTCCCCAACAGAGACAGACACACTTCCCAAGTGTGCAGTCAATTTGCCTTCCCGTGAGACAAAGACGAGAATGGATATGGCTCAATGATCATCCAACCAGCTACTGCACCCTCAAACAGGTGGTAGGACCAAGGCAGCACCCATCAGCTGTCTCTGTCTAGCAACACAGGCTCTCGTGATTACATCACCCCATGTAAGAATCCCATAGTATTCTATGGGGTGAAAATCTGTAAAAATTCATGGCTTTAGAGCTTTTCGTTGTTTGATCTATTTTTCAATCTGTTCTTCATCCTTCACTGTACATCCATTTCCTGCCTTGCTGAGGGTGGATTGTTAACCTGCTCATTCTACAATGTCACCCTCATTCCAGCCTCCATTCGGGAACCACCATCCCACCAGTACCCAAGAAAGTAACCCCCTGAAACCACATTTCTAGCTTCTCCCTCCTCTCTCCCATATTACTACAAACAGCGGAAGCCAGTGTGGGCTGGTCAGTCAACCTTCCCGGGTCGTTCTCTCTCCAAGTGCACCCACCTCCTGTGAAGTAAGGCAGTTTGCCAGCGTGACCAGACAGCCTCTTGTTTAGCCTAGTGCCCAGGAAAGGGACTTAAATGAGCTCCTTTTCCCTGTGAGCAGGTAGTGCATGGCCTTCTTGTAATTAATAAATTATATTTTAATAAGTAGTATTGTGTTTAAATTAACCACATGAAATCAATTTATGAATGTTTTTAGCTTTCATGTTGTTATGTCCTACATTTTTCTTGGATGTCCTATATTTGGGGATATCTTGTCCTATTTTGCAGTTATAACATCTGGTCACTCTGAGTTTGGCTCCCTTGCCCAGCATCCTTTAAGGCTACTGCCTTCCTTGCACAGGAAGGTCTTGCTTCATAGCACTCTTTTTATCTTTGAAACCCCTTTTTTGTCCAGGGAGATTTGTTTGGTTGGATTCTTGCCACTACAACCTTTGCAAAGCCACACTTTCAAGCTTGGCAGAAAAGTAACATGGTCCATGGGCAGCCTTGTCAAAGGCCCACCAAACACCCACAATCTTCTTTGTTTTTGTCTCATGAGAAGGGAAATTCTGCTACTGATCAGAATGGTAGCACTGAGGGAAGGGATGGAGGTTTAAACCTTTCTATTCATACCCCCTTCCCAGTTTAAATGTCCCAGCAGCTTCTATTGGCCATGGCAGGGGGAAAAATGGTAATGGTGGTTTTGCTGGAGGTGCCCTTCAGAGACACACATGTCCACATGACTGACTTTCACTTCCATGGTAGTTTAAGAAGAAAAAAAATGCAGATGGGAAATTATGGCAAACAGCACATGTGCAGATGTATAAATAGGGTCCAGGAATGTCAATCTGAGGAGTGGTAGTTTCCTAATGCCTTGCCTGATTTTGTTTCTGGAAAAACATCCAATTGAGCACCCCAAAATCCAGGGAGATCTACAAAGGAGGCAAATTTTATAAGTACCACTAAATGAAACCCATGATTTTCAAATGGATTTCAAGAAAAGATTGCTCTGATTACACATCTGCATACATTCGCAGGTGGCAGTTTGGAAGGCAAAGAGCATGCTATCGAAAAAATATTTAGAGGTTCCCTCCAGCTGTTTGCAAATGAAATCCGCATGACTTATTCATCTCGCCTCTGGATCAAAACTGGCACGAGAGAGATTTTCTCCATCAGTTACTGTCCTCAGGGAATTTGTGTGTGAGCGCACGAGCTGGGGGAGGGGAGCAAGTTCAGCCTGCGCGGCTAACCAAAGAAGCAGCTTCACTAGCAAATAAAAGCTGAATGGAAATTTTGTCAGCATCTTTGGTGTCGTTGAATGTTGTTTTCCCCCTTTTGTCTCAAAATCAAGAGCTGGCTCTTTTCCCAAGTCTAATTAATAGCTGTTATTTTTGCCCTCTCTAACCATGAAAAACAAAACAGCTAAACACAAGTGCCTCAGACAACACAGCTTCAGCCAACTCCATGCTGGCCAGTCACTTTCCCCAAAATTCCACAACATTATCTTCACCTAGCAGTTTAAGTACAACATAAAAGCATTCCTCCCCCCTCCTCTTTTACTTGACTGTTGAAAAATAATAAACTATCAGAGTGTGCATATGCTTCTACCTCAATGACGGACAATTATTAGAAGCCAATGCCAAGGTTAGAATGCTAAATGACCATCAGAGAAACCTGAGTTCAAATCTCACCTAAGCAACCTTGGGCCAGTCACACTCTCTCAGCCGAACTTATGTCATAGAGGAGTTGTGAGGATAAAATGGAGGAGAAATATCACACATGCCACCTTGAATTCCTTAGAGCAGTGGTTCTCACACATTTAGCACTGGGACCCACTTTTTAGAAAGAGAATCTGTCAGGATGCACCAGAAGTGATGCCATGACTGGAAGTGACATCATCAAGCGGGAACATTTTTAACAATCCTAGACTGCAATCCTACCCACACTTACCCAGGAATAAGTCCCATTGACTATCATTATTACGATAAAATGCTCATAAAAGCATACGTGTATATAATAGCCTGTTAAAAGTACAGATCTGTAACATTTCCCCAAATGCAGTCACATGCCATGGGAGCATCAAGTCTAATATATTAAAAATAAAATATTGAAATGAATGGGGACCCACCTGAAATTGGCTCATGACCCACCTAGTGGGTCCTGACCCACTGTTTGAGAAACACTGCCTTAGAGAAAAGATAAGAACATAACATAAGAACATAAGAACAGCCCCACTGGATCAGGCCATAGGCCCATCTAGTCCAGCTTCCTGTATCTCACAGCGGCCCACCAAATGCCCACCAGATGAGACAAATGTAATAAATAAATTGGCAACACCCAGGTGGTATCTAACCCCAAGTCTCTGCAACCTGTGCCCCAACAGAGAGATCTCCTAAGTCTGAGACTAGTGCTGGGGAAGCACTATCTTCAGGCTTCTCTCCCCCAGTGGGTTCATGGCATCAAATGAAAGAATTCTCTAAACCAGTGGTTCTCAAACTGGTGGGTTACGACTCACCAGTTCGTGTAATGATGCCCCGTTCCTTTTAAGGGGTGGCGGCAGGGGGCAGAGGCAGCAAAGCAATCTGCAGGATCACACCCCTGCAGGGGAAGGGGAGCTATTTTTCAACTAACCTTACGTGCTCCCGGGGTCCAGGGGGTGTGGGGAGCCCTGCAGAGCGCTTGCAGTGTTTGTTTGTTTGTTTGTTTGTTTGTTCGTAGAATTTATATCCCGACTTTCCACTCCAGAAAGGAGCACTCAAATTCAAGTGGAATTTCTGGTTTCCTTGCGTTTGCAACTTTCACTGTTTAGAAACCACGGGGAGCCCTGCAAGCGCTCCACAGGGCTCCCCACACCCCCTGGACCCCGGGAGCACAAAAGGTTCATTAAAAAATAGCCCCCGCTTCCCCCACAGGGGCGCAATCCTGGGGATCGCTTTGCTGCCTCTGCCCCCACCCCTACAAAGACTAGCCCCGGGAGTAAATCTCCCGGGAAGTTTGAGAAACACTGCTCTAAACCAGTGGCTCTCAAGTTTGTTTCTTTTTATCACTGGAACCCAATTTTTAAAATGACACTCTATTGAGACCCACCAAGCTTTACGCCTTTTTTTAAAAAAGGTGCTCTAGAAAGCAAAAATATTTACTTACTTACAAGTAAGAATATTTACTTACTTACAAGTAAGTAAACTCCAGCCCTGTAGTTGTGCTGCGCAGGAAGCAGGCAGCATAAAAGCGATAGACCAATTGAAAAGCCTTACAGAACTTTCTGAATTAAAGCGGTGGCTGTCTGTACAGGTGCTCCAAAGTCCATGTCACTGTGCCAAATCCTGCATGTCTGCCTTTGTTCATGTGGGAAGCTGCTTCTGCATGTGCAAAGCCTTCTCTGGAGTGTGGTTGTGGTTTGTGGACCCTTATGTTATGCTCTGTGTTTGGTGTAAACTTGGATCTTTCCATCTCTTGGCCCCAGGAAAACAGGCAGCAGGTCTTATTTCATGAAGCCTTTGGCACAGCACCTTAGACCGCTTTTCCTGTTGCAACTAAGCTCATGCATGTGCAACTGAAACCACAGCAGACACTTATCCCTGCTTATCTTTACATCCATTTCCGTTCCCTCCCTCTGTTTCTCTTGTATCTATCTACATTGTAAACCTGAGTTCCTTGGGGGAAGGGCAGACAACAAAGGCGATGAGTAGAGCTAATATTTGCACAGGAGCCCAATGCGTAGAGTTCGGTGCATGTAGCTTCATTTGCTGAATGCTGGATTCACGATGCTGATTATGGCCAATGAACCTGAAAAAGAAATCACAACTGCCTTATGTAACAAAAAGTGGATTTTCTGAACTCAAAACTAACCTGTGAGACTGATTGTTCTGAGAGCCAATGAGGTATTGCTATGACACAGCAGGAAATCAATAAGGTGTTAGTACGATTCAGCTCTCATTTCCATGGATCAGAGCTAAAACTGGAATTCTTATTCAGTTGTGCAAGTGCCATCAAGTTGGCCACTGTCTTTTTGTTGGTTACTGATTTGTTGACTGGCCTGTACTGTTACATATTTAAATAAAATGAATAAAGTTAATGGTGGTGACACCAAAACTAGTGATGCCACTGCACTTAGGCTGTGTACGTATGGTATTGTAATTTATTCTATATATGGTCTATATATAGTCTATTCTATATATCGTCTATATATGGTCTGGTGGTCTGGTGGAGGTCCATCATGGGAGTGACGCTGTAAACTATTGTACCAGGTGATGCAAACCCTAGTCACACCTCTGGTTATGTTCTGTGTAGCCCTTGTACCTACACTAGTGAGACTGCCAGGTCAGTGAGTAGGATCAGAGAAGAGATGTACATAAGAACATGAGTAGATGAGAACTCATGAGTAGATGAGTAGATGAGAACATGAGATGTACATAAGAACAAGAACATGGGCAGGAGGTCTGGTCTAGAGGGTAGAGCCTCCATTTGCCTGAAGATTAACATCCACAAGGTCGCCAATTCGAGGCCACCAGCACCGTGCGACCTTGAAACAGCTGACAAGCTGCAGCTGAGCTGTTCCATCTGCTCGGAGCGTGGGAGGATGGAGGCCAGAATGTTAAACCAGATCGGAGTGTAACACCTTGAATGTGGTGGTTCTTGAAAGAGAGAACCTTCTTTCAATTTGTAAAAATCCCTGTGTGGATTTAATAAGCCTGCCTGTGTAAACCGCCTTGAATAAAGTCTTGAATAAAGACCAAGAAAGGCGGTATATAAATACTGTATATTATATTATATTATTATTATGAGTGTGCTGGTATAGATCCATTTCCCCAACATTGCTGAACTGGCTCCATTGTAAAGCACTGTGTTTGAGAAGATACCAAAGGGATTTTTCCTTTTCCCTCTGAACCAGTTTTATATGCTCTCGCATACATTCTTCAGCTTACTGAACCAACTAAGAAATAATAGCCGGTAAATAAGATAATGAAGAATAAGCTAGTGCCTGGGCCAGTCTAATGAACCATATTTCACAGGAGTTTTCTTCCAGTAATGACCACTGGACTACTATAAAGGTTATGCAATAATGCTACCCACTGGGTAGGTTTCCTTCATATCTGTATTGATTATTAAGCTAGTTTGTCTTCCTTAAGGAAATGCACACAGAGGAGAATGTGCTGTTAGGCTGATTTAATAAAAACTAGATCCTGGGAATAGGTTCTCACCCGTTTTAATAATACATGGCATGCCTCGAAGGATATTTAAAGTGGTGTCTTGAATGCTTTTAGTGAGTAGGATAATATGCTGCTGAAAAAAAATACTAAAATGCCATGGTCTGTACAAAAGATGTGGTTGAAGAACTCAGGGTGCAAAATGCCTCCCCCGTGAATGCCTATAAATGGGGGCTCCTGATCGGTCCTCATCTGGATCTGACGTGGTTTGCAACCTGTTGGATGGAGTGTGACCGAGCAGATGCTCTGGTGCTTAATGAGACATGACTTGGTATAAAACATTATCATTTCCTCTACAGGCTATGTCAGATTCTCTTACCACTCTGTCAGCATGCTCACAAAGCATTAATCCAGCATCCCAGTTTCTTTGGTTAATTTTTTCCTGCCAAGAAGATCCATTTGACCCGCACCCTCCTCTATAGGTACTACCAATATATCACCGTTCAGGTAGCAGAGGCAGCATCTTGAGTCTTTGTCTTAATTTAGGTTGACATTTGTAGGTGTTTCATTATGTTTTGCTCGAGCACTCTCAGCATGACATAATCATTGTAGGTTTAATGGGAATACGAGTGCATGTCACTGGCTTCCTTTAGTTCATATAATGTCTTTGCTTGGTTAAAGAGTCTCCAGCTGGGGGCTGAGAGCTGTGGAATACGTGAGGGGGGACAAGGGGAACAAATGCTCTGGGAACCATGTTTGGGGAGCAGTGCCATACCACCATCCACCCCCCCCCACCTCATTCAGTTGGCCAACACACAGATTTGAGGGCCACCCTCTGAGGGCCTTTCCCCCAGAAGTGCTCTGAGGGTCAGTGAAGCCTTGTGCTGCCTCCCTGACCTTCTGAATGCCTTGTAAAGCCCTCAGAGGATCAAAAAACATCATTGCCTGTTTCATGGAGGAAACTGTGAAAATGGAAGTGATTTTTTTTGGCCCTTCAAGGGCCTTATAAGGTCTTCTGATGGTCAGGGAGGCAGTGTGTGACCTCTGCAGGCCTCCAGAAGGGAGACGGGGTGGGATTGATGAAGGGCGGAAGTCCGGCTGGTGCGGGGAGGTGGGCGGCAGCTTGGACTCATGGCCCCAGGCCCCAGGGCCAGGATCTTCACTGGTTGAGAGTCATAGTTCCATGTCACCATTTGTAGAATTCAGGAGCACAAAGTTAACGCATTGTGGCATTTCTGTTCTCTACACCAAATAAAACTGGGAAATATGCCTGGCACAAATATGCCTCACCCTGCTCTGAGAATACACTTGTTTCTTGTATACTCCTCCTGTCTCCCTGCCCATCCATCTTATATTAGATGACTTAACCACAAGGGGAATCTCGCTTGCAGCCCCTGCCTTTCAACTCTATGCACTAATCTATTGTTCTGCACAGAGATTATGTGCATAGGCTCTTTGTGTACCTGGAATTTTTTGCAGGGCACAAACTGCATGTGCACATGTTAGCTCTGTAAAGAAGAGCGTGGCGGTTCATGGAGGTTAGGGGCTGGGGCCAGAGGGCATATTTCCACTCTGCCTTCTGCATCTTTAATATCCATGAATTTTATCATTCACAGAATGCTTAATAATAATTTTATCTCTGAGACTTCAAGCATATCTATTTATATTCCACTTTCCACCCTTAGCCGAGGCATTCAGAGTGGTTTACAATATTAAACTAAAATGTTTCAGAACATAAAAAGCAGAACCATCTCAGGACATTGATAGTCTTCTCAGGAGCTTCCTGACCTGGGTTTTTTCTCAACAGTTGCTTAACTAAGGGAGGAACAGGGGGTACAATGCCCAGGTATAACAACTTGGGGGGGCCAACTCATGCCCCACAAGCAGTGAATCGTGAGGGTCATATGCCCAGAACACCCACCAGGAGCATCCGGGAGGTTATCTGAGATGCGGGGACGCTGCATGTGGCCTTCCCACACCTCAGGAGGCCTTTGAAGTCCTGCTGGAGGCCTTAGAAAAGCACTTCCAGTTTTCTTTCTAGTAGACCTCTGAACTCGTGTGGCCACATCTCAAACTACTTTTCAGATGACCTGGGGGGTGTTCTGGGCATCAGGAGGTGCTAAAAATCTTTGTGCCTGCAAGTGCTGGATCCCTTCACTATGCCACTTCTCTCTTGCCTTTCTTCAGGCACACAAATAATTCATGTAGCTTCAGGGAAGGTAGTGGAACAGGTGTCTCACCAGCACTGGTACACCAGGCCCTTCATGGTTGGTAACCTTCAGTCTTGAGAGACTATGGTATAAGCCTACAGCACCCAGTATTCCCAGGTGGTCTCCCATCCAAGTACTAACCAGGCCTGACACTGCTTAGCTTCCAGGATCAAACAAGATCAGGCATGTGCAGGGTAACAGTTGCTGCCAAGACAACTTCATGGTTGCAAGGCCCTTCATGGTTTATCAGGATCTGATGACAAGCTCCCCTGCAGATGGGTGTGTGTGTGTGTGGGGGGGGAAACAATTCATAAAATCCATGCTTTCTTATATTCAAAGCTCTTATAGTAAATAAGGATCTCCTCTATGGAGAACTCGTGCAAGGAAAGCGCCCTACAGGTAGACCACAGCTGCGATACAAGGACATCTGCAAGAGGGATCTGAAGGCCTTAGGAGTGGACCTCAACAAGTGGGAAACCCTGGCCTCTGAGCGGCCCGCTTGGAGGCAGGCTGTGCAGCATGGCCTTTCCCAGTTTGAAGAGACACTTGGCCAACAGTCTGAGGCTAAGAGACAAAGAAGGAAGGCCCGTAGCCAGGGAGACAGACCAGGGACAGACTGCACTTGCTCCCGGTGTGGAAGGGATTGTCACTCCCGAATTGGCCTTTTCAGCCACACTAGACGCTGTGCCAGAACCACCTTTCAGAGCGCGATACCATAGTCTTTCGAGACTGAAGGTTGCCAATACTATAGTAAATAGCAGTATTCTGTCTATCTGTGGGCTCACTAGAATACAGCAGTTCACCTCTGTACACAAAGCTATACATAAAGCACAAAGGTTTATGTATAATCCAGGCCCACTGGATTGCTTTTCAAGAGCTCCCTACAAGCATTTCGAACCAGTATGCACACACACTGTACAACTACTTTGGAGTTAAACACCACTGGAGTTAAAGAGCCTGGCAGAGATGTGAAGAAGGAGGAAAGTAGCCAGAGATCTCAGATGGCGAAGCTACAATGTATTTTCTACTACATTTTTTGATGAAGAGAAGCACAATGGCTGGGGTTGGGAGAGTAAACTCATAGAAATTACTCTTGCCAGAATAAGCTACCATAGGCTCCAGCATAGCTGTTTCCTTCCCAATCTTTCAGTGCAAGGTTAGTGCAGGGAGAACTTCTCCAGGCAGTGCAAAGAATCAGGTTCATTGCGGATGATTGTATATAGCAAGATTTCTTGCCCTCTGAAGTATCTTCAATTGGCCAATTTCAAGAAGTAAATGACCTTCAAAGTCATCCAATTGTGCTATTTTTATCCCATTCAAGTCCATTGTCTCCCCCCCCCCCAAGAATATTCTTTGCAGACTTCAGATGCTGTAAAATGAATGGTTCATGATTACAGCAGAAAGATTAAATTATACTTTCAGTGACAACAGAGCATTGTTGTACAGAGCTTAAGGAGTTCTGGCAGCTTTGTGCAAGGTACTTGCCCAGTGATGATCTAACCACATATGATGAGACTGAAAAGATATTACAACAGCAGGAGATTATCATTCCATATGAGAAGAAACACACATCTGGCTCATTTGTTGGTCATCGGAATAGCCTATGTAGTTTCTTTGTGGACTGGGCAGATGGGCAGTTGATCTGCCAGGTAACCATTTTGCTAAGGCTGACTTGATTAGTTGCAGTTATCACTTGGCCCAGTTAACTAGTGTGGGAGGCTGGATTCCTAGAAAGTGAACATGGTACCCACAGGAAGTAGACCTCTATAGGAAACATGAGTACAAAAGAATGCGTTCAGTTTCATTGGTAATACCAAATATAAGTAGAAGCCCAGAACAATCCTGGAGGGCATTATTTTGCAATTAGGAGGGCAGATGAGCAGAAAAGAAAATCAGTTCAATTGTTTGTGTTTCCAGTTCACAATGGACTTAGTATCTACAACCCATGACATTCACAGAATTCATGCACCAGGCATAACTTATTCTGCTCATAGTGAACGCATGCATTTGACTTTCCTAGTCATAGGAGTTTGCATGAGTTCCTGCTATACACATTTTGTATATGTAATACCTGTTTGCTCACTCTAAGTACTGGTACTGAAGTTGTGAATGCTGAAATAAGCTTACCAGCTGTGTCTATTGGGCCAGCACTGGGCAATTTTAATTGGGAGGCAGATCTAAACATTACCCATTTTCCTCTATCAAACCTCAGAAGAAATGATGCTCATATACAGTGATGTTGATAGTGTTCCCAATTATAATGCTAGCAGTCTTACTGATTATGTCTGTTCTGTCTTTATCTACATCTTACTTCAGCTGGATCTTTTCCAGTACACGCTTTAGATGGAATAATTTGCAAGATTTCATCCTGAATCAATGCAGTGTCTGTCACAGAAAATGACAGAAATTGGCTCTTGCCTCTCCCATCATGCACACCGCAAAAGAAGTCAACTGCCATTGAACGACCGGTACCACAATTTCATTTCAATCATTTTGATTAGTATTATCTGCCATAGAGTACTCCGGCACTAATACTGAAGCCTAATTCAACGTAACACTGCCCTCTTGTGCCTCATCTCATTAGAGGCCTTCGCTATTTAAAGCTGGATTAAAATCAAGGATGAATGTGCATATAACTGCATTTGTGTTTGAGTATTTTTTTCTTTTTGGCACTGTCTCTTTATCTTCCATTCCTGGTGAATTTTGGAAAATCGTGGTTTTATCTATACTTCTAGACAGCAGTTGAGCCATAACTTAGAAACAGGTCAGAAAAGAACCCAATCTAGTTAAAATTAATTGTTATATTTGTCTGAATCGGACTTAATCACAAGCTAGTTGTGACTAATTTAAGTCTTAGTTCTTTCAGTGGAACTTAGTAATGACATAACTCTGGAACCAGCATGGCGTAATGACTAGCGTGTTGCACTGTGATTAGAGAGACCTGAATTTAAGTTCAGGTGCTGGGTCAATCACTCTCTCTCAGCCTAACCAGCTTCATAGGCTTGTTGTGACAAAAGGGGGAAAGGATCTACCACCCTGAGACCCTTGGAAGAAGAGTGGGATAGAATTGTAATGTACTACTAATAAATTGGGGCCTTAATCTAGAGCAGAGGTCTCTAAAGCGGAGACCACTGTGTGTTGGGAAAGGCTTCCCTGGCATGGATGGCGCTTAGCGTTCCGCAGGGAAGCCTCATGGTCACAGCACCACTCTCCCCCAAACTGAGCCCTAGTTTGCCGCTTCCAGGGTCTGTCACCCCAGCAGCCCTTGCACCCGGATTTCCAGGTGGATGTGGCAAACTGGGGCGCAATTCAGGAGAGACTGGCGCTATGACCACAAGCCTCCCCCACGGAATGCTAAGTGCCATTCACGCGGAGGAAGGGTGATTCAGGGCGCTAGATCTGGCCTGCCGGAAGGAATCTTAAGCTCTGATCTAGAGTACCGTACAGTGAATACAAGTTGATTAATATGGCTACTGCATGAACAATGAGAACCAAAGTGAAGGAGGAAAAAGCCCCTATTATTAAAAGGAATATATTTGCCATCTTTCAGAGTTCAGGTATTGCTGACTGTACATTAATAAATGCTTGGATGAAACATGGTTGTTGGTAATTGCATATTCCATCCAGGTATGAACCAACATCAACTCATTGTGATTAATGTTCATTCTACCAACAAAAAAAAAGTGACCAGAGCAGCAATCACCGTCTCCCCTGCTGCACTAAGCAATTTCCAAAAAAAATCATAAAATGCAATATTAGCTCAAATCTGTATGTACATATAGGGCATGTAATTGGGGTTTTGATTACAGTACTCCTCTGAAACAACAGAAGCCTGGAGAAACTAGGGGAGGGTAGAAGGAGAGAGAAGGATAGTTAATAACGGAATAAACCTACTACCAGAGGCACAGGAGGAAATTCAGCAATTATAAGATTCAGGAAAGTTATGGCAGGGCAGGAAAAAAACTACACAGTACAGTACAAAGCCAAGCAATGCAGATATGGCCCTGATTTTAGAAATGGGCTATGTCAGATGCAAGAGAGGGCACCAGGATGCAGGTCTCTTGTTATCTGGTGTGCTCCCTGGGGCATTTGGTGGGCTGCTGTGAGATACAGGAAGCTGGACTGTATGGCCTGATCCAGTGGGGCTGTTCTTATGAGCCAGCAAAATTTGGGCCAGTTCAGGCACTAAAGATACTGATAACAGAACATGCACATTATACTTGAGGTTTGTTTTTGTTTCTTGTCTCTTGCAAAGTAAATAATTGAAATTAGGCATATCAACTATGGTTGATGAGTTGACTTATAAAGACAGGTCGAAGAGGTACAACCCAACAGGTTGACAGGTTGGGCCATGTTACATTTGCAGAAAGGACAATTAAGAGGGAGCATGATAACTATCTATGAATATCTGAAGGGCTTTCCTGGGGAAGACAGAGCAGATGTATTTTCGGTTGCTTAGAGGGTAGGACCAGAACAAATGGGTGTCAATTACAACAAGGGAGATTTTGATTAAACGTTGGGAAGAACGTCCTGGTGGTTTAGAACTGTTCAGCTGTGGAACAGTCTGCTTTGGAAGGTGGTAGACTCTCCATGGTTGGAGATCTTTAAGCAGAGGCTGGATAACTATCGTTTGGAGATGTTATTGTTGTGGACTACTGTGCACTGGCAGGGGGTGGATTTGATGAACTTTCAGGTCCCTTCCAACTCTGATTTTTGGATTCTATGAAATCAGACTTGCATTTCAGAGCATGTACACTTTAGTCACACTTTATTTCTCATTTGTGCTGGTTTACATGCCAGTACCTCAAAATGGAAGTTCTTACTTACGAATTACTGTTCTCCGGGACTGTCAGAAGGCATTCTGAATTTCTGTTCCAGTTTGTGTTGGCAACCTTCAGTCTCGAAAGACTATGGTATCGCGCTCTGAAAGGTGGTTTTGGAACATCGTCTAGTGTGGCTGAAAAGGCCAATCCGGGAGTGACAATCCCTTCCACACCGGGAGCAAGTGCAGTCTGTCCCTGGTCTGTCTCCCTGGCTACGGGCCTTCCTTCTTTGTCTCTTAGCCTCAGACTGTTGGCCAAGTGTCTCTTCAAACTGGGAAAGGCCATGCTGCACAGCCTGCCTCCAAGTGGGCCACTCAGAGGCCAGGGTTTCCCACTTGTTGAGGTCCACCCCTAAGGCCTTCAGATCCCTCTTGCAGATGTCCTTGTATCGCAGCTGTGGTCTACCTGTAGGGCGCTTTCCTTGCATGAGTTCTCCATAGAGGAGTTCCTTTTGGATCCGCCCATCATCATTCTCACAACATGACCAAGCCAACGCAGGCATCTCTGTTTCAGCAGTGCATACATGCTAGGAATTCCAGCTCGTTCCAGGACTGTGTTGTTTGGAACTTTGTCCTGCCAGGTGATGCCGAGGATGAATCGGAGGCAGAAAATGTGGAATGCGTTCAGTTTCCTCTCCTGTTGTGAGCGAAGAGTCCATGACTCGCTGCAGTACAGAAGTGTACTCAGGATGCAAGCTCTGTAGTCCTGGATCTTGGTATGTTCCGTCAACTTCTTGTTGGACCAGACTCTTTGTGAGTCTGGAAAACGTGGTAGCTGCTTTACCGATGCGTTTGTTTAGCTTGGTATCGAGAGAAAGGGTGTCGGAGATCGTTGAGCAAAGGTACACAAAGTCATGAACAACCTCCAGTTCATGTGAAGAGATTGTAATACAGGGAGGTGAGTCCACATCCTGAACCATGACATGTGTTTTCTTAAGGCTGATGGTCAGTCCAAGATCTTGGCAGGCCTTGCTAAAACGATGCATGAGCTGCTGGAGATCTTTGGCAGAGTGGGTAGTGACAGCTGCATCGTCAGCAAAGAGGAAGTCACACAGACATTTCAGCTGAACTTTGGACTTTGCTCTCAGTCTGGAGAGGTTGAAGAGCTGTTCCAGACTCATTGGCTATAGCCCTATTCTTTGGACAGCAGGCAGGGCTTCAAGTTTGCATGAGCTTCTCCAAGGGGGAGGGTGGCCCTGCCCTCCCAGACGGAACTGGAAAATCATTAGGACTCCCCTCCTCAAACCCACCAAATTTATAACAGGAACAAGCAACAGGAAATAATCTAGGACAACAGCCTAACCTATATGAACAAAGACAACCTCCTACATGGAAAAATATGAGATGCAAGCAGAAACACAGCAAGAAAAGAAGAAGAAAACAGGGAACTTTCCATCAAGAGTCTCTGACTACCACCCCCACATGTACAACAAAAGCAGAAGTGTCAACAGAAGAGCCAATTCACCTGAGAGGAGATGGGTAAATGCCCTCAGGGAGTCCTGGAGAAGAGAAAATCACAGTAAGCATTTTCACTTTCTCCCAGAACATTTTGACTTTCTATTTCAAACTTTTCAGGCCATTTAAGAGCAGTGCTGTCCCCAGGTGAACCCCAACTCAGGATGAGGTCTCTTGTTATCTGGTGTGCTCCCTGGGGCATTTGGTGGGCCACTGTGAGATACAGGAAGCTGGACTAGATGGGCCTATGGCCTGATCCAGTGGGGCTGTTCTTATGTTCTTATGTTCATATTTGCTCTGCCATATCTTCAGAGGAGTAGACATCAGTGTTATGATATCTCACAATGTATGGGCTGATGCCCAGGTGGCAGCCTGACAAATTACATTCAGGAAAGAATTACCCTGAAAGCAGTGGAAGTCACAGCTCCCCTAACTGAATGAGAAGTGCTCCCTACCTGTGGAACATTCCCCAAGGCTTCATCAGTCACAGCTATACAGTCACACAACCAATGAGAAATTATAATCCTAGACACTTTCCAAGCCAAGGGAGCCTCTTTAAAGGAAACAGAGAATTGGGCTGTCAAAGCCAAATGATCCAGGTAAAAATGCTCCACAAATATCTAGTCTGTGCCAGCATGTTCCCTGTTGATGCACAGGTTTAAGGAAACAAGGTGGTAAGACCACTGCTTGAGTCCTATGAACTAAGGAATTACCTTTGGGCAGGAAGTTGAGTTTAAGCCGCAGTATGACCTTTCCTCATGGAAAATTCACCATGTCAGATTGACTGACTGTGTCCCCAAATCTGTTGTTCTATAAGCAGGTGTGAATGCCGCCACGAAAACAGTTTCAAGGAGCTAGTAACCATAAGCACAAAGGTGGTTCCCATCAGTGCCGTGAAGACCCAGATCAGGTTCCATGATAGAAGGCTATGAACTGTTGGAAAGTTAAGAAGGGCTGCCCAATTTAGGAATCTGCACAAATGAACATGACCAGCCATGGGTCATGGGCTAAAACAAACCAGTACACTAATTTAGGGCAGATACCTGTCTCCAAAAGGTACTGATATTTAACCCTTGAAAAGTCAATTTGGAGGAAGTCAAAATTAGACCAAATAGGCTCCTTCCTGAATCTATATTCCTCTGTCTTGCATCATGTTAAAAAAATACACCAGGTAATGTTATAGCTCCTACTGGAAACTGGAAGACTTCTGCTAGAAGACAGCAAGATAGCAAAGGCCATCCAAATATCACAAATCCTTCAGTCAGTGACTTTCAGATCTCATGCTATCAACTTGAGCTTCTGTGACTGAGGGCACAATCCTAACCCCTTATGTCAGTGCTTCCCAATGGAGAATGTGCTACATCCTGCAGTTGGGTGGCACTCAGGGAGGCCTCCACAAAGTAAGGGAATGTTTGCTCCCTTACCTCAGAGCTGCATTGCCCTTAAGGCAGTGCTGGAAAGCACTGACATAAGGGGTTAGGATTGCGCCCTGAGAGTAACAGACTGGGTCCTGAAGGACTTCCTAAATGAGAAGCCTCCTCATCAATATGCCTCCTCATTGACCCGCTGACTAGGTCCAGAAACCATGGGCACCATGGCCAATGTGGTGCCACCAAAAGCACCTCTGTCTGTTGTTTCCATATCCTGCACAAATGCCTGTGGAAGGAGAGAAAAAGCTGAAAAGGGGAAAAGCAAACACTTTAGCCAGTCCACCACAATAGCACTGACTCCTTCCCCCAACAGAATAAGCATATTTTGCAAAGAATCTTGGCAGTAACAGACCCATCCTTCAACACACTTGGGGCAAAGGTCCATGATGTCACCACCCCCCCACCATGCCGCGCCCCATACTTATCCCAGCATAATGGACAGCTGGACATTCCGGACAACTGGAAAAGTGTTCTGAGGCTTCCCAGCTGTCTTAAACAGTACTTCTGGGGAACTGGAAGTACTGCTTAAGATGGCGCCAGAAGCCTCAGAAGGCTTCCCATGCAGTCCAGAACATTGTGTGAATGCAGCACTTGCGGCATTTGCCCCCCTGCCCTCCTCCAGGCCCACTGCTAAATCTTGGTAGTTGAGCATTTTCTGGTGCAATCTGTTTGAAGGAATCTGCCACGTGTTCCTCCTTGATTGAAGCCCGATGTTGTTCCACCCATTCTATAATCACCCTGGCTCCCAATGAAGCAAAGTGAACCTGGTGCCCTCGCCTTGTTGATATAGGCCAGGGGCGTCCAAACTTTTTGGCAGGAGGGCCACATCATCTCTGTGACATTGTGTCGGGGGTCAGGGAAAAAAAGAATTTACATTTCAAATTTGAATAAATTTACATAAATGAATATATTAGAGATGGAACTTATATGAATGAATGAAGGTCTTGCAATAGCTCAAGGCCTATAAAAGACCTTGCACAAAGCAAGGCCAGCCTTTCCTTTGCTGCTGCTGCTGCTGCATCACAGACGTGAAGCAGCAAGCAGTGGAGGGAGCCCTCATACCATAGCTCACGCAAGTGGCCGAAAATTTGGCCGTCACACCGAGAGCAGTTGCAGTGGGCCAGCATGGGCTCCGGCAAGTCTCAGGAGGATTAGAGGCTCATTGGAGACTGGGGGCTCCCCGTGGGCCGGATTGGGAGTCCTTGAGGGCCGCAAGTGGCCCCAGGGCCAGGGTTTGGGCACCCCTGATATAGGCCTTAGCAGATATATTGCCTGTGTGTATGAGAATATGGTGGTGCCCAATGCAGTCCAGGAATTTCTGTAAGGCCAACCTGATAGTACTCAGCCCCAAAAAGTTTATGCTCTCGTGACTAATTCAGAGACCATACTTCCCTGAGCTGTGCAGCCCTAAATATGAGCACCCTAGGCCAACAGGCTATCATTAAAAGTATCTTGAATTCTGGTTGGATTTGCTAGAGGCAACCCTTCACTCAGCCAGTGTTGGAGCAACTACTAAACCATAGCATCCTACACCAGTTATGGAATTTATTGACAAGTGGGAATGACAGACTATCTGCTCCTGAAAAGGTCAAAGGGGTTCTTATAGAACCCTGCTTATTATAGGGACAGGCAATGAATAAAGAAGGTTCCACATCTGGAATTCCCATCCATATTTTCTAAATTGCCAACCTAACCACATAGTGGCAGGGCAAGGCAGGGCAGACCAGAAGCAGAGTTGGGGGGGCGGAGCAGAAATTATGGCACGTTCCACAACACGCCATGTAAGCAATGTACAGCAATATACAGTACCGTTGCCGCCCTGAATGGCTCAGACACTGAGAGGGATAGGTGCTTACACGGTGCACTGCAGAAAATGCTGTACTTACTACGCTGCCCCCGCCCCCTGGGCCACTTCTGGGGCAGGAAAATATCACTTTGGTCTGGATCCCATTACTGCTACCTTTCAAATTTAAATGCCTACCTTCCTGAGATTTAAGTGCCTACCACAACTCCAGCAAGTTGTCCAGTTTAGGGGAGGAAAGGCACATGTGTCATACTGAAAGTGAGAACATCAGTGAAATACTGCTGATGTTTCTCATGTCGAACCACTAGTTTGCTGTATGGCCGGACGAAGATGCATCACACTTCTGATGTGAGATGCACTACATTCATGTTCTATTTTATAGAGCACCTCCTCGGGGCACTGCTGTAAAGGAAGGCAGAGAAATTCATAGCAAGGTACATATATACTTAAGACTAGATTTCAAAAGTTACTTACAGTAATTTTTCATCTGCCTCATCCTGAGGAATAAAATCATAACAATATCTCCTTTATTATATTATTGCCCTTTCTGTATATGGAATGTACCTTTAACATATATTTCCATAAACAACAGACACCTCCTTGAACTGAAAGCATTCTTACCATAAACAAACTTCCTAACACTGGCCAGTGTTTTTGGAAACACAGAAGAGGCCAAAGTTGTTCCATCAGAATCATGGCAGAGGGAGGGAGAGAATGTTAAGAACATATGGTATTTACAACAATGCAGACAACCAGGTGAACCCGACTTCCACAAATGCTTGAAGATTTTATTTCTCAGCTCTGTACGCATAATATTCATGGCACACACACTTTATAGCATTTTACACTGAAAGAATGCTACTGAATAAAAAGCAAACAGAAAGAAACATTTGAAGCCTGGAGCTGTTTTCATTCACACAGAAGTACAAGCAGTCAATCTGAAAAAAAAGTTTTGCCTCCTTTCTCCTATGTAGTTCTAGCACTTCTTGAAACTGTCATCATTTCTTAGGACGCAGGGTCCTGTGTCTGTTGTTCACTTGGGAATGAGGCTCAGCTCACCAGTGGCTAATGGGGTTGGTGTCAATCAACCCAATCTGAATCATCTGGGTGGGGAAAATGAATTTAAACACATGTTACTAGGTGCAGGGTTAAAGTACTCGTAGCATAGATAAATACTAATCCTCTTTACTAGTGAAAGGCAAGCAATAAGTTAAAAGTTACTAACAGACACAGTAAAGCAGGGGTGCCCAAACGCTGGCCCGGGAGCCACTTGCAGCCCTTGGGGACTCCCAATCTGGCCTGCGGGGAGCCCCCAGTCTCCATTGAGCCTCTGGCCCACTGGAGACTTGCTGGAGCCTATGCTGGCCTGACACAACTGCTCTCAGCATGAGGACAACTGTTCGACCTCTCACCTGAGCTGTGGAATGAGGGCTCCCTCCACTGCTTGCTGTTTCACATCTGTGATGCAGCAGAGGCAGTGAAGGAAAGGCTGGCCTTGCTTTGTGCAAGGCCTACTGCAAGACCTTCGTTCATTCATATAAGTTCCATCTCTAATAAATTCATTTATGTAAATTTATTCAAATTTTAAATGTAAATTAATTCTTTTTTTTTCCTGGCCCCTGACACAGTGTCAGAGAGATGACATGGCCCTCCTGCCAAAATGTTTGGACAACCTTGCAGTAAAGCATAGGCATGTTTGCTCTCTCCCTCCAACTTTATAGAATTTTCCTTCCACATTTAACATTCCAATATAACTAAATCTATCATCCATTGGTGATGTTCTTCCAAAATGTTTTTACTTGGGTTGTGTTTTCAGACTCAGTTCAGATTCAAAGCTTCCCAAATTGAGCCACTATCTTTGGACAATTCCCAGATACATTCTGAAAACATCTTATCTGACTCCATTATGTTTAAATGTATGAGCCTCCTTAATCCCCAATTCACACAAGCATCGATCCACCTGGGTGCTGCATCAGGTGAATTTATTTTGAAGATGGCTGAA
Source organism: Tiliqua scincoides (assembly GCF_035046505.1). Lineage (NCBI taxonomy): Eukaryota > Metazoa > Chordata > Lepidosauria > Squamata > Scincidae > Tiliqua > Tiliqua scincoides. The sequence continues at coordinate 241,138,794 of NC_089822.1, read as the reverse complement.
CGGGGATTTTAACCTGGATCTCCCAGGTCTAAGTCCAACTCCCGGAATCACCACACTATTGTGGCCCTTATGATAAAATACAAGCTTGTCTAATGAGCGCTAGCTGTGGATACTTCACAGAACTGTGGAATCCACTATGACTATGTAGGTCACCAAATATGGTAAGGCAAGGAGGTGGTCATCTGAATTAACCTAGTGGGAAGATTAATCAGCTTGACTGGTGGTACTTGGGCTCAAATGTTTACTCAGTTATAGGCAAGGAAGACTGTTGGTGGGCAGGTTTCTCACCTCTCTCTGAACTTCTGACATTCTGTAGGTCAGTATTCTGGAGACCTGGAGCACCCTAGAAGCTTTTTCAGGGACTCTTCAGCAAGAAGAATGGTATTTATTCTATTTGTTTCAGAATATAATGCTCTGGGGTTCACTTGTGGGTTCAGACCACTTACATACTTGTGGTTATGCTCTCAGGGAGTTTGTTTTCAAAATCAGGCAGGGCTTTAAGACAAAGATTCAGGAGTGGGGAATAGGAAGTTAATTGCTACAGTCACTTCATATACACACTTTGCTTATAAAAATGAGGATACCAGGATTAACAATGATTGCAAAACACTTTGTAAGGAACTGCTAGGATGCCAACAGCTCAATTCTATACATTTTTACTCATAACCAAGTCCCATTTTATTCAATGGGGCTTACTCTCAGGTAAGAACATAAGAAGAACTCCGCTGGATCAGGCAAAAGCCCATCTAGTCCAGCTTCCTGTATCTCACAGTGGCCCACCAGATGCCTCAGGGAGCACACAAGAGGCTTGCATCCTGGTGCCCTCCCTTGCATCTGGCATTCAGGGGTGACCTGCTTCTAAAACCACAAGATTGCACATACCCATCACGGCTTGTAAACTGTGATGGACTTTTGCTCTGGAAATCTGTCCAATTCCCTTTTAAAGGCATCCAGGCCAGATGCCATCACCACATGCTGTGGCAAGGAGTGCCACAGGTTAGCTACACACTGGGTAAAGAAATATTTTCTTCTGTCTGTCCTAACTCTCCCAACGTTCAATTTCAGTAGATGTCCCCTGGTTCTGGTGTTATGTGGGAGGGTAAAGAGCATCTCTCCACTCTATTCATCCCCTGCATAGTTTTCTGTGTCTCAATCATGTCCCCACCTCAGGCACCCCAAACTCTGTAGCCTTTCCTTGTAAGGGAGGTGCCCCATCCCAGTGGTTGGTTGGCAACCTTCAGTCTCGAAAGACTATAGTATAAGCCTACAGCACCTGGTATTCCCAGGCAGTCTCCCATCCAAGTACTAACCAAGCCTGACCCTGCTTAGCTTCCGAGATCAGACAAGATCAGTAATCATTTTGGTTGCTCTCTTCGGCACCTTTCCCTTGTAAGTGCAACCTAACAGTATCATAGCAATTATTAACAGTAACAGCTATTATTAACTGTAAATAAAGAAATAAAATCCTTTTATACTGAAATGAAAACTAAAGAAATGACATGAATGGAAACTTCTGGGAATCTGTGAACACTGATGTTAACTAAATACTTGATGCTTTTTCCCCATGTAAACCAATCACATCTACCAACTAACTGTTTTCTACCAACTAATTGTTTTCAAGAAAAAAGAACCCATCATCAAAGCCCAATGATGTGGGAGAAATGAGGTTATTTAGACCTCACCAGCCCAACTCTCTCTATGCCACTGTTGCAGTAGTTGAAAAATGTGACAATAGCGACAAGGATGTACTTGCCAATTTCGACACTTTAAAGTCTCATTAATCATTTCCTGCTAGGATTCCAACAGCCAAATTCTTTGGGCATGTTCATTTGCTTAAAGCATTTGTGCCAGATTCTGGGTGATCTTAATGTAATATCAAAATAGCTGTGTATCATAGCGACAAACGCTGAAGCTCTTCTGAACGCCAGCACATTGGAGAGGAGAACTATCAAATGCTGAATGTGCTAATAATAATAATAATAATAATAATAATAATAATAAACTTCTCTTTTGCTGGGAAAAAAGTCAGCACTCCACAGTTGACCATTGCAAAATTGCAATTGACAATGCGTTCTGTGTCAGGGAATCTACCATGAGAATAAGCATGCAAATGACTTTTGGAAGCTGGCAATGACAGGAATTAATTACTACCACTTGACAGTTTCAGGCAAGAAAGCAGTGGAGTGATTGATTTACCCAAATGTACACAGGGTCAATTATATGACCTCAATCCAATTTCATAAAATGTAACTAGAAGACCAAATGTTGAGCTTGCTGAATGAAAAAGTTGTGGGGTTGGAGCATTTAGGTATAAATGGGACAACAACCTGCACTATACACTGACAAGCCTAAAGAACAAACACCCTTTAATTGTTCCAATAATTCACAAATAGATTGCTACAGTCCAAGCACTCACTCGGATCAGTAAGGTGTACGTTTTGACCCACGCAGCCTCTAAGAATGATTTTTCAAACTTTCTGTTGCAGAGAATCCTCTGCATATAAACTTAGTATATAAGCAGTGTGTTTGAGGGGGCTCTGGGATGCGTTATAGGGTTCAGACCACTCATGAAGGGTACTGGCCATTCATACAGAGGGGCTCGCTAATTGCCTGTAGACCTGGTTCAGGCTACAGAGAATGCAGACCAAGCCACCTTCTCATGTTGTGGCTGGAACCTCAGTACTTCCCCACTTCTCCTTTGGTCTTTTTCCTATGCCCCTTCTCTCCTGCCACCACATAACATCCACTTCTTTTGCCCAAGAAGTTTTCCCTGGGTAATCCCTCTGTGTCCCTTAAGATGTTAGCATCCTCCCTTTCCCTTTTCCTCCTCCTCTATTTTGCGTCAATAATAATAACTAGGTATTTATATACCGCCTTTCTGGTCATCAGATTACTCCTCTGACTTTATTCAAGGCGGTTTACATAGGCAGGTATTTCTAAATCCCTCAAGAGGATTTTGACAATCATAGAGGTTCTCTCTTTCAAGAACCAACAACATTTCAGAATGGATGTTCCTGGTTTGGTCTCACTTCTGGCCTCCGGTTCTCAAGCAGCTCCATCTCTCACATGGAGGGCAGTCAAGATGCTTCTTGCCCACACCAAGTGCAGGTGGAATCACTCAGCTTGGCTTGTCAACTGCTTCAAGGTCTCGTCATTCTCAGCCATTTAGGGAGCTGCTGGTGTCCTCGAACTGGCAACCTTCTGATGTTATCTTCAGGCTAAGAAGGCTCTACCCTCTAGACCAGACCTTCCGCCCAACTTCTCCTTATGTTACTCCCCACCTTCTGCTTATAAGGATTTCCTCTCTCTTTTTTATTCCTGCCTAGAAAAAACTAGGGCCTCTTAGGGCCTAGCTCTGTGAATGATTGTTTGTTAATATTGCATTGCATTCTTTTTTATTTCCTTTCTTGTCATGGCACTGTTATCCCTACAATATATTGTTGCACCCATATCTTGCCTATCTCTTCATTTCATTCCAGTTCATAGAGTTGTGCCATGAGCCTGTTTTGGTCCTTACACTCATAGTAGATGTGCCCTGTATGCACATTTAATACATGCTTGGTAACACATAAAAGAAATGCCTGTCCCACAAAGCCTCTGAACAACACACATTTGTGCCATATGTATTGAGAAAATATGGCACGACGGGAATCAGGAGATACAATGTAGTGATACAACCACACACAAGCTTATATCCCAAACTAACTTGAACTGAAAACTGAATTGCAAACAGACAACACTGTGAAGAGCTGCTAGATTTGACAGCTAAGATCACACGAATGCTAGAGACATTTTCAGACAACTACAGGAAGAGAATTTCTAGCCTTCAAAGAGTAACGAAACAGAAAACTATGGCAGAAGCCTGGCATCTGGTCAAAGGGTAAAAAGAGTGACAGCAGGAAGATGGACTAAAGCTGAATGAATGCCAACTATGAACGCCTAATTTTAAAGATGGAAACCTGTAGAGAACTCCAGATGAACATAGAAAAGGACTACCAGATGGAGAAATGGGGAGGGAGTGCAGTTGTAGCTGTGCTAGATCTTTTATTTAGACCTTAGATACAAATGCAAGCAGGCTCTTGTACAATGGCACGCAAGAAGCGGGGGAACATAAGAAATGAATAAGAATGAGTGAGCAGCAGCAGCAGCAGCAGCAGGACAGAGAGAGAGAGAGAGAGAGCGTGACTGGTGCTAATCCAGTGAAGAAACTGGAGTTTCAAACACATAGGGGTGATATCCCAAATAATTTTCCAAATAAAGCCAGGAAATGGAATTCATTAGCAATTCCCATAAAAACAGAGAAGACAGCAATACAGTGATGACGCAAGCAAGTGCCCAGCTGGATAAGCACAAGAGGCCCCCTAGTCTAGCACTACATTCTCAACATGGTTGGCTACCTGCTTTAGAAATGTTCACAAGCAGGTCTTGAAGGCAACAGGCCAGGCATACTGTTTGTCTCTGTTCCTGTCACCTACCACAACTGGCTTTCAGTGGCATATATCCTCTGAACATAGAGACTGTACTGCTAGATCTATCCTCTGATTGACTACGAGTCATTACTTGGAGCCATCAGAGATGGCCACCGGCCATCGGCCGTCACCTCATCTTCTAATATCAAATTCTATATGCCAATTGTACATTACCTGAAGCCAGCAGGCTAAATGCTGACCCCCCCCCCTTACTTAGTGATGTGCCAGCCTCTGCCCTGCACCCTCCCTGGATTGGCAAAGACAGGGTGGAGAAGAAGAGAACACAGCTGACACTCTTGCCCACCATTCTTTTCTTTGACACACTGCCTCTTCCGCTCTGTCTCCCTCTTCCTGTTCCATCCAGAGAATGCAGGTAGAAGACAGAGTGGGGGAGAAAAGAGGGTGGATGCCAGTGGATGCCCCTTGCAGATCTGCTGCCTGCGGCGACTGCCTCAGTTGGCCTCACGGAGGAGCTGGCCCTGCCCCGCACCATCTATAATTATATAAACCTCCACCATATTCCTTCTTGCTTCCAAACAGCCTTACACTACAATGCAATAGCAGGGAAGCTAATGAGATAAGTGTCATATATAAGTGAGCCTGTTCGATCAAGAATCATTTGACCACTGTGATACAGTCTGCTTGTAACAGGCTCATAATGTCAAAGGCCATCCTGGACTCTCAATATTCCTTCCTGCATTATGCCATTATTGCAAGTTATCAGATTCTGGCTACACAGTCCGTTGCTTACTACATCCTTTTAACATGACTATCACTATAGCTTCATAGCCGCACCCCCTCCCCCAACAAATAAAACCCGTTGATATAAAGATGCATGTTTGCTCAACAACCACCCACAGTGATGATTTGTCCAGTACAACGGTTTAATTTCAAAGAGGTCACAGTGTTAGCAGATTGGTTTAAGTGGGCTCTGTGGCTACATTCCTGTACTACTTCTTGATCACTGTCATGTGATTTTTGTCATTATGGCATGTAACCACATCTAACCTTACTTGGCTCGTTGTACTCCATTTCTAATCAAGAGAGAAATGAGTGCTATTTTTCATGTCAGTCTAAGAACGGCCAACAGAAAGAATGAGCAGGGATTGTCAAATTACTTCATGCTGCAGTTCCTGCCACAGTAGTTGCTCACTTTTTCTTTGAAGCCTTAGCCCAACCCAATAATGCCCATTATTGTAACTAGACTGAAGTTATCACATAATCTTGCCTGGTCTTGCCCTGCTTGCCCTTTGCTGCCTTCCTCTGCTGTCTTCCTTATGCCTCTTTAAGAGCGTGAGCCCTTCAAGGACAAGGACCTGGAAAGCATCATGCACATGGATGGTGCATATATTAGGCCAGCGCAGGTGAGGCAGCATCTTAACGTCCCCTGAAATGCAGGGCTCAGGAGCAATTCCCATATATAGTGCCTATTCTTTTCACATCAGTTCTGGATCCCAAAGGTTAAAGATTCCCGCTCTTTGGACCCTCTCAAATTTAAGAGTCTCAGAGACAACAGGCTTGAGTTGTCCCAAAAATCAGGAATAAAGCACACACCCCAAAACATTTCTGCAAAGCCCAGCATGAGGCTATCAATTAGACATAACTGAATACCTAAATGAGAGTAGGTGTAAAGAGAAAGGGTGTTTCCTATACTTACTGTATTTTTTGCTCCATAAGACGCACCTAGTTTTTAGAGGAGAAAAACAGGAAAAAAATATTCTGAACCAAATAGTGTAATAAAATATTTAATAAACTATAGCAGAACAACATTTGAACCATGTAAAGTGAACAGTAGTCAACAGTGGCATTAAGAACCATTATCACTGTCATTAACAAATGGAGAGACTTAAAGGTTTGAGTACTCTAGTTTTCTGGAAACCCCAAAAACTCATCATCGCTAGAGTCAGAATTTATGAAGCTCACAAAAACAGGTGCACACAAATAGGGGATCACATTATCTTTCTGCTACAATGATGTTCTGCCAAATCCCAATCCACTGGGCCTTGTGCCCACTTAAGGCTGATCAGTCCCCCTTGTGCAACTCACCAGTGCAGCAAGCAAAAGTGAGTCCAGCTCCAGTCCACAGATGCCAAGTAAATCAGTCCCATCAATCAGAGTTGCCAAATCAGAGTCCAGAAGCAATAAGCCAAATTACAGTCCAAGGTCAGTCAAATACATCAGGGTATCCAAGTCCAGTCACAAACCAGTCAGATTCAAAATTCAATAAACCCAGTCAGTCTTCCCCCCCCCCCCCCATCTGCACTCCTTCAAAACCCACAAACCCTTTCTGCCTCAGGTACTCCTTATATCCCTGAGGGCCCTATTGCCTTCCAGTGGCTGCAGCTGTGCAGCACACTCTGCTGGATGCCCAGGCCTTACCCTTAAAGGGGCCACTGCTGACACCACATCTACCTCCTCGCCAGTTCTTCCGTGATTCCAATACAAATGAACAAGTGGAAAGTCCAACCACAACTTGAATTCTCAAGACACAACATACCTCTGGATTTATGGTGAGAACCTAGCCTTACCTGGGGCTTGTGCAATAAGCAAACACTGGCATTCTGATCAAGGAGACAGTTTTTTCTTTGTGATGGGGGGGGGGCTTACATTCAGATGCTGGATGAGGTGAGTGAAAGCACCCCTCCCCTGCTGTGTGAGTGTGTGTGGGGGGGCAGAGCATCTGTGTGTGTAAGAGAAGGGGGCAGCCTGTGTGTGTGAGAGAGGGGGGAAAGTGTTTGTGTTGCAGAGAAATTGTGATGCTCCAGGCTTGGGGTGGGGGGAAAGAGAGGCTGTGATTCTCCAGGTTTGGGGGGCAGAAGAGAGAAGCTGTGATGCTCCAGGCTTGGGGGGAGAGAGGATGTGATGCTCCAGGCTTGGGGTGGGGGGGAAAGAGAGGCTGTGATGCTCCAGGCTTGGGGGGGAGAGAGAGAGGCTTTCCTGGGAGTAAGCCCCCCTGACTCTAATGGGACTTACTTCAGAGTAGGCATGCACGGGATTGGGCAGTGAGACTACCACCCGACCCACGCTTTCCTGGGAGTGAGCCCCAGTGACACTGTGACTTACTTCTGAGTAGCCTCTGACTGCCCAGGGAAGCAGAGCAAGCGGGCCGGCAGGGCCAGGGCTGGGGCGGAGTTTTTTGTTTGTTTGTTTGTTTGTTTTTGCAGTATTCGCTCCATAAGACGCACACACTTTTCCCCCCACTTTTTTGGGGGGGAAAAGTGCGTCTTATGGAGCAAAAAAATACGGTAAGTGATATCACTTCCTGCTCCGTAACAATGGCTTTACATATGCATTTACTGGAGAACTGCATATGGGTCGTCCCCCACCCCCACCCCATGGATGAATCTATCAGAAGAGTGGAAAGGCTTCATTAAAATCACTTAGATTGCAGCTGATCTTCAGGCCAAAATGAGTTATTTCACTGGCACTCACAATCAATAGGAAAATTTCTGCATGCCATATTGCACAGACTGTGACAGTACCACCTGTATTGTACTGTGGCACTTCACCTCCTGTAATATACAAAGGCCTACACTTGCTTTCCTAGCCACTGCTGGTAACTTTTGAACTCACGCTTTGATCTAGAGCTTGTGTTTTGATAAGCAGCATGGTATCTGCCCATGGAGACTCTACAATACTAGCCAAAAAAATGTAATCAGGTCTACCTGGGTCTGCACACACCTCTTCTCCTTTTCAAACAGGCTTTCTAGGAAAAGCTGTAATAGCTTTGAAGTGTGACATACCAACTCCAACATGTGTTTTAATGCAGCAATCTGAAATCCATACAGTACAGATCCAATTATGGAAACCAGCCTGGAGACAGAGGAAGTGTAAACATCTTTACATAAGACTGCATTGGCAAAGGGATGGACAAATATTTAACTGCAGGAATCTCAGAGCTTTCTGGGCTGCATTCCAAAAAGAGAGTCTCTCTCATCACCAGCAGGATCTTTCCAACACAAGCTCTGCAAAATTCACTTAGAAAACCCGGCACAGCAAAACTACAAATGCCTGGAGAATAAATATGCATTGTTTTACCTTCCTTGAAGGTCTGTGTATCATGAATTGGCAAGCCCAGGAAACCTCTCAGAGGGGGGAGGGAGGGGATGACTGAAAATGAATTTGCAAAAGTGAGACAGGTGCTTCTTTCTTTCAATGGTGATTTAATTGAGAGCAGCAGGATTAACAAATCATATTTTTCTTCCTCTGTGAGTTAGAGCTATTTCACATTAAATGGTTTCCGGGAGCAGGGTGGCTCCTGCCTATTATTCCCTACATTATATAAATGGGTTGAAGTTGCAATTTGTTCCCAAATAATCTCATGAACTGCAGCCCTCCAGAATTCTTGTTGCAATTGATGAGACGGCAGGTGAGCAAACTGCACCTGAGCAATTCACCTTAAAGATTTCCATGTGCGCCCGACCATGGGTTATGACGAACTGAAGTCATCTTGTGCCAAGAAGTCACGTACTGTGAACCAAATGGGTACTTGGAAAACTTTCCAGCACATATGAAAGGTTACTGACCTTGGAACGGACGTGCTGATGGCGACGGCTACTGCTGCAGCCTCACTGAGATGACAGGCTATGGGAATGCTGAAAAATAACAGGTGGCAGCTGCATCAGACAGTTCCTCGAACTAGGTCTTATGAGGGGTTGGTGGCTTGAAAAAAGGTGCTGTCATCTTGGTGCTCTTCCATACCCCAGTACCATTCCCTTTTCCCAGCTGGAAGCCTGCGTTCCACACTTGGAGATTCACTTGTTGAAAGAGAAAACGCAGTTACTGAAATGGTACTTGACCACTCTAGGGAGCTGCAGCATTACTCTGATGTTCCTGTTTGTTTGGTATTATCAAACCTGGCTCTGATTCTTCAAGGGTCAAAAGTGGCAGCGCACTGAATGGAGCTCCTCATGTCAGGAGCATATGCAGGTGTCTTGTACTGAGTCAGTCCTTTGTTCCATCTACCCCTATATTTGTGACACTGATTAGCAGTGACTCTCAGGAGTTTCAGACAAGAATTCTTCTCTGCCCTATATGGAGGTGCCAGAGATGAAATTTGGCATGTTCTGCATGGCAAAAATGTGCTCTACCACTGAGCTATGAATCATGTTCACTACTGAAAGTGGTTGTACTCACATCTAGTCTAACACGTGAACCAATGGTTTGACTTTGTATAAAGCCACTTCATATGTACTGTAATTCTGTTGTCTTAAACAGTAGCTATTCATAAAACATGAAAAAACACAGTCTAGCCTTGATATCTCCCAAGGTTAATTGAGCATGAGTCATATCTAATTGAACTGGTGCATTGCATGGTGAGACCTTGAACTATCTAGGATGCTTTGTCTAAAATTATGGATAGGCTTAGTAACCCCTCTGCACAAAACCTTTCTTCACCCTGCTGGAGGAACAATTCCTGTGAGTCACTCTGAGCATAAGCTACCATTTTCTTCTACTAAAACTGCCCCTCCTCCACACAACACCAGAACCAGGGGACACCACGAAAATTGAGTGTTGGGAGAGTTAGAACAGACAAAAGAAAATATTTCTTTACTCAGCGTGTGGTTGGTCTGTGGAAATCCTTGCCACAGGATGTGGTGATGGTGTCTGGCCTGGATGCCTTTAAAAGGGGATTGGACAAGTTTCTGGAGGAAAAATCCATTACGGGTTACAAGCCATGATGTGCATGTGCAACCTCCTGATTTTAGAAATGGGCGATGTCAGAATAACAGATGCAAGGGAGGGCACCAGGATGAGGTCTCTTGTTATCTGGTGTGCTCCCTGGCGCATTTGATGGGCCACTGTGAGATACAGGAAGCTGGACTAGATGGGCCTATGGCCTGATCCAGTGGGGCTGTTCTTATGTTCTTATATTAGTTCTTGTTTGGAATCTACTATCCAGGGAAGTGAAGCCTTAGTGTTTGTCTCTTGCACCTGTGTGAACCTTAGTATACGTGAACAAGATGTGCAAGTGTATGATTTTGGTATGTACTGAGTACGTACGTACTGGTATGATCAGACTTTTGAGGTCTTATCAAAGAGTTTTCTACCATGTGTCTCATACGAAGAACCTTACTGGACCAGGTCAAGGGTTCAGTTAGCATCCTGTTTGCTATCCCGTCAGCCAGATTCTCCTGGAAATCCCACAAGCAGGGCCTATTTGCTCACCACTAGTGGTATTCATCCCAGGCATATTGCCTAGCCACATGGAGATTCAGAGTCCAATCCTATCCTTTTCCCCACCATGGCATGCAGCCATACTAAAATTAGCTGTGTTGTATACTATGGTTGGGGGCAGATCAGGAGACTTGAGAGGGCAAAGGGAAAATAGCCGTCCCTCCTGACTACCAGTTGGTTTCCTTGGACCTGTGCCAACTCTTTAGCTGGCACAAGTCTTAGAAGAGAAGGGGGTGTGTTGGCTGCTCCCTGATAACATCCAGCTTATATTGCCCACACTGGGTGCCATCCCCTCCTGCCTCCAACACATCTCCTACCCTTCCACCATCTTCCCACTCTGTTCTGACTTCCCCATCAACACACCCAAGTCAGTGGGCCTTCCTAGCCCCACCACTGCGCACAGGGCTGGACTGGCCTGTTTGGTGGTGTTCTGGAAGCGCACAGTTTTGCATGCTACCAGAGTGCCATTTGCAACAGCTGTAAAGGTACTATCACTGCCAGAATGCTTATTCTGGCAGCAATAGAGCTATTGGGCTGTCATTTTACTGTATTAGCTAATAGCCATTGATCTATCTAATGCATTGGAAAAAGAAATCTAAGTGGGTGGTAGCACATTTTGCATTAATTATATGTTGCAACATCACCTATGGAAACCAAAAATGCATCATAGCACAAACAGTTTCCATGCACCCCAACCTTTCTGTTTTGAAATCTGCTGTGAATAGAGGGTTCCCAGGACTTTCCTTGACAGAAGTGCCAGATAAAGTTGTCCTCTACACAGCACATGTCCTCTAACAGGTGACAGTGTACTGTACTTAAATCATTTTTCACTCTCTCATGTAGCTGTTAAAGGCACAGGAACTTTGTTGCTACCAAAGTTAGTTAAAAAGAAAAATTAGATCATTTGTTGTAGATTCCAGACAATAAGACCATTTTAGCATATCAACTCCAACCACTCTACGTTTTGAAAGCGCATATAGACTGACAAAGGCAGCAAAATAAAACAGCAATACCCTGTAAACATATAAACTGTTAAAACTGCAGAGTTCAAAGACTTCAGCTCTTGTCTCACACATTTTAATGTGTCATTTTAAGCCAATGACAGCTGTACTCATTCTAGCTTGTGGTCTTTGCAAAACAAGCAAAAAAAAAAAAAATCATTATGTTGGATTTACTGAAACAAGCAGAAGCTGTCTGGGCACTAATAGTATCTACTATTGCCAAGTCTCGAATCACTTGGGATGAGACTTCTTTATAAAAGTGATTTAGAGCCCAATCCTATCTAACTTTTCAATGGTGATACAGCCATGCCAACAGGGCATGTGCTGTAGCCTTCGGTGGGGGGAATCAAGGTAGCTCAGGGCTGCATTGCAGCTGCATTGGCACTGGAAAGTTGGACAGGATTGGGTCCTAGGCATTAAATTGACTAGAATTTTTGCTTCCAAATAAGCTTGTGTTTTGAGGGTTTAGAACATGATCACTTCTTTGCACAAATGCAATTTTAAAATCCTAGACACCTTAAACAACATATTTGCACCCACAAGATTTCATTCGAAAGCTGCTTGTTTTAATTAACTCCCATAACCTAAAGTTGCCCACGGACTTTGAATTCAAAACACAAATGTTTTCTCATTGCACCTAAACAGCTGTTAGCACGAAGGCTCACAAAATCCTTTTCTGTGACATCAGAGGACCAGAGCCAATTGCATCCAAAGAGACCCTGACACATAGTGTTTTCCATTAGGCAACTCATGTCAAAGAGGATCTTGAAATGCTGTGTGTTAAATAGTGGAACCATGCAAATAAAGGAAGGCATATATAGATACAGATATATAGATGATCCTACACTTAAGGTGCCAGGTTTTGACTTACCTCGCCAGTACTGGAAAACTTTGAACAGGATTCGTACCCTACATGATGTTTGTCAGGATTCAATGTTTAAATGGGAGTTAGAATCTACTCCCCGGTGTGATTGCGGGTTTTCCTGCTAAACGATATACCGCATTGTCCCTGGCTGCAAATGGAGAGCGTATATTGGCCCATGGTTTGATTTTTTCAACAAAGGTAACTCTGTCCTTGAATGGCTGGGTGAACTAGACATTGATCTAGTTTAAATGTTATATAAGTCCATGTGTAATATACCATACACTAAATAAATAAATAAGGTGTCGCGATAACAGCTCAACACATTTATTTCATCTTCAGAACAGAATCTGGCAATGAAACACAAGGCAACAGCCCTGGCTTTATACCCCTTAGCTCCTCCAAGATTCCTCATGATTGGTGCTGTTGATACACCAACAGAGGGCCTATCAGATGGTAGGATTTCGATCCACCACCTGATTGGCCAGCCATAAGACTGGGCCAATTGGTTATGCAGGATTTTGATCCTGCATAACATAATGCTATGAATGGGCAACTGATTCATTTGCAAGAGTAAAACAGGCTCATTGTAGAGAAAAGTCACAAGCAACCTGAAAGTTTGCAACAGTTGTAAAGCTGTTTACACCAGCGGAATGCACATTCCACTAGCATACATAGCCTTTAGGATTGGGCCAGTATTCTCCATTATGGTGAAAAGGATGAGGGGATGTGGTTCCCCAAGTGACTTCAACAGGCATGTTTGTCTTTTGCAGGCGTACACCACCACCAGAGTAGAACTGTATAAGCATTGAGTTCTGATTAGCTTCCACTTCTCCCCTACCCTGCCCTCAGTTCTGCCTTGTTTTCCTTCTTGTGCTGCTCAAGTCCCATCAACATATAGCTATCGATATGCTGGTGTTGCACTGTGTTCCTGTGGCTCAGGAGAAACACAATCATACCCCGTCCAGTGGCATAATTCAAGGGCAAGATTGCTGCATAAACTACTGAAATGAACATTATTTGTTAAACAGAAAATTCCTTTCTTTGATAGAGTTTTGCACACTCAAAAGCTGGCACATTCATACAAGAATGAGATTGCTCCATATTCATCCTTACCTGTTTTGCATATCTGTCCTCTGAAACCAGAACTGCCTTTACTTCACAGAGAAATATAACAGTCTCATTAGCGTCAACGATGGCATTCTTTCTTTATAAAAACAAAACAAAATTAAATCAGCTTCCTCCTCCTGATTCCTTCAAAACCCCTTTGAAATATAGATGAATTCTGATGAAAATATACTAACAGAAACCTGCAAACTCAGTTCAGATAAACTCTAGGCTGAAGAGTCCTAGATAGTTTGGTTTCTCAGCCTTTTGGTTAAGATCAAGCGAAATGTTCTCTATTAGATTAATCTGGGCAGATTACAGTACAGGTGTCACCTAATTATCCATGGATTTTTCACCCATGGTTTTATCTCAACACAATGAAAAGAGCCCTTTAAATAAAAGGAAAGAAGTCATTTAACAATAGCTTTGTTAATGCAAGAGAGGGCAGCCGGCCATCAATCATTCTCTCTCCAAGCACTTAGAACAGATTCATTCCAAGGCATGCGACCCCTCCCTCCCCCCTGAGAATGTGAAAGAATGATAATTACTTTGCATTTTTTCCCAGTGCTTCGCACTGGGTGAAGGGAGGGGTCGCTGGCTTGGAGTGAAGCCTTTCTAAGCACCTGGAGAGAGACTGATTGATGGTTTGTCTGCCTAATGACTGTCTTACATCACAAAGGTCAGCAAGGCTGTTTTTAAATCACCAAGCAAAGAGACATTGTTTTTTAAATGGATTTGCTTTAGTGTGATTTTTGCCATCCATGTGAGTTCTGGGAACGGAACTCGCATGAATAACGAGACTCAACCTGTACAGTATTTTGCATTTTCTATCTGATGACCAGCAGTTAAGTAAAATGTAACCCAGTCTGCCATAGAAACTCTATATTCACTTTTCAACTTTGTCATTCGACTTGAGGTTGAATAATGGGACAACCCAAGGTGATCTTCTGCCCAGTGTATAACCCCTGCCACGTAGCCCCCAAAACCACACAGAGAGTGACAACCCTGCCCCCCACTGTGCTCTTTCCTCATTTGGACTTTTTAAACAAAACAGGAAGAGATATCCTGGGAGCTCCTGTGCTTCCTGTTTCATTAAAAAGGCCTGAGCAAGGGCGAGATCCAATGGGTTGTGGGTATGGCCACTTTGGGGCACTCAACCCATACCCCTGTCTAGGGAAGCCTGTCTCAAGGAAAGGGAAAGACCCCTCTGTGCACTCCTTCACAGAGACCTGATCAAAGGCCAGGGCCTGGATACATTGGCAAGTGTACAGTGGGGGCTGGGTGACTGCCTGGGAGGGGAACCATGCTCAGATCTGCCTCCAGCTTACTCTGCATGCACTACACTAGCACACTGGTGGAGCCTGCCTCCATTGGGGGTTTGGGGACTTCCTTGGCTTCCCTCAGCCCACCGGCCCTGGTCACATCTCCTGAGCTGGGGAGCAGGCAAGCTGCTGTACATGCTCTGCCACCTCCCACATATAGATCACCCACAGCTGGGCTGCACAGATCCCCTAGTGAACTTTCCCTAGTGATGACTGATGTGGCACATGAAGACCATACCCAGCTTATGGAGGCTCCAGGGTTTGAGTTGTGCAGGCTATAAATACTGTGGAGCAACATCTTGGTGGCTCTGGTGGCAGTCCACGAGGGTGCGGAGCGGTAGGAACAGGTGCTGGTGGATGTAGCCACTCTGCCGCAGGAGCAGTACTGTGTATTGGGCAACCTAGCGGGGCTGCCGGCTCATGATGTAGGGTGAAGTGCCAACCATGAATGTGAGCATCATGCACACTGGAAAGCCAGTTTGTAGAGCCCCCTGTTTCTTTCCTTGCCTTTCTCCCATTCCACCTCCCTCCCTCTCATATTTTCTCCTCATGAATCCCATGTGCAGCCTCATGAGAGTGGCAATGCTTGTTGCAGGTGGCTTGGCAGTATGCTGGCACATGTTGGCGTCAATGCCATGGTGGCCCCCTTGGGATTGTTAGCAAGCTGACCTTCAGCATGTAGGGCTCATGCACACGGTGCCATGTAGATATGATACTGTGGTCTTTGTGGGCACGGGTGGGTACTGCTTTGCTGCCTTCCTGTGGGCATTTTGGCCATGGGTCTTGGCAGCAGTGCATCTTCCCTGGTCTTCTTGACCATCCATTCTTCCATCAGTATAGTCCTTTGCACGCTCCCTTAGGAGTGGGCTTCTTCCAGGTAGGTGTCCTGGGATTGTGGTTTATGAGGGCCTTCTCAAGGACAATCCAACAGCCTTTATGGCATACTTCAAAACTTTATAGCATACTTTGAAACTCTGAAAAGAAAACATTTACCCTACATCCACCACAAGGTGTTGTAAATATGCTTCTTCATTCCTCAGAAAGGAAATACCATACAAATGCAAGGATACGCATAATTACCATAGGCTAATTTGTTCTGAATTAGGGCAAAGATCTTGCCTGCTTTGTTTGGAAGCCAAGAGCAGCATTTTAAATGGTTTGCCTTGCTGCATTAGAAGAGTTCACTTTGACCTCAGTTATGTTTCACTCACAGAACCAGCTGTCAAACACAGGGTGACATTTTTAAGGGAGGGAAAAACATTCTGAAAAATCATAGATACTGGAAAAATCCATCTCCAGATGTTTGGTGTGGTTTTTCAACTGCAAGCAGGGCAGCAATAAATACTACTTACAGAGAGGCACCTTCTCTGAAGCTGCTACACCATTTCTGTGGTACATCTAGGTCAGCACACTTGTTGCATTCCTGTCCGTTTTTGTCCACCACTGTTCCACTACAAAAACCCATGCATTGCCTCCATGACAGGGTGTGTACAGCATCCAGCAGTGGCACAGAGACCTCCTCAAAGTAAGGGAACATTTGTTCCCTTACCTTGGGATGGCATTGCTACTGCATCGGTGCTGGAAAGTTGGTTAGGATTGGGCCCTTAACCATGGTTTGTGTACACTTGGTTTCTAAATGCATGCTGAAGTTCTGGAACAGTTTTTTGGGTTGTTTTTGTTTCAGTCTCTCCAGGCGCCAGCTATGACTTTGTCCATCGTAGCAAGGGCAGTGGGTACTCTTGGTAGTTGGCAACTTAGCCAGCAGTTTCTAGTAATTCCATTTCTAAAGCCAGGGCCCTGGAGCCAGTGCAGCTGCTTGGCACCACTGCACATTGCTTCATCAAACCAATAGATTTTTAACAACACTTACCACAGTTATTTTTGCTCAGCTAGAAGGGACTTCATTAGCTGTTCTGTCTTGCACTGCTACTCCAGAAAGGACCTTGCATCCTCTGTCATATTGCTGAACTAGCAACCGACATTTAATAGCTAAACTTGGATGAAGATGAAATGTTATCACTTAGGAGAGCTAAACACCCTCCCTTGTCCAATGCCACTTATTTTGGCTATTTGTGTAAATCTTTACTTAATGATCTGTCAGGCTCTTTAACAAACAACAAAATGGTATTCTCAATGACCAGTTAATTTAAGCGATCAATTTCTTTAATGAATACTTTAATCACATACTGTAAGCCTAAACAAAGACAGCAACCTGCCTCATAAGCAAGATATGGCCAAGACTCTGTTGTTGAGTGGTGGTTTTTGTTTTGTTTTGTTAAAGTGGAATGCTTAAGGATGCCAGGAGGGAGGTCACTGCAGGCTCACCTTGGAAAAAAAAAATCCGCATAGAGATTACAAAGCCAGTAAATCAAATTTTAGCAGCATGCCTTCTAAATGCATTGCTGGAAGGTGCTCCGATAAGGATGCACGGAACATCACATGACAGGGAAAAGGTCATTTCCAGACACAAAACATACAAGCCAGTTCACTTCAACTTGCCCCAGCCAGCCACTGTGGCTACTAAAAAGATGGCTTCAGGTGTTATGCCGAAGTGACAAAGAGGAAGTGCAAGTGACTCAAGCCAGTTCAATGCTACAAGGCACTTGAGGAGGATCCCAGGGATTGTCCTGACTTAACCCCTTCTCAGTGTTTCTCATTTCAGACAAATGCTGCATGAGCAAGGATGGGACTAGGTTGCCTGTACGATCAGTGGAGACAGGGTAAGCCAGCATGATCCAGGAGCCCACAACATGTTCTCCTGCCCTGGTTTGCAATATCCGTACAGACTTTCACTATCCTATTTTTGTGCTTGTCTTGTATTGTCAGTGTGGACAAGGAAGACCAGGAACCTTTCCTAAGTGGCTTCTTAGTTTTCTGCACCAAAACTACCAAAAGGCTGTAAATGGAAACTGACTGGAGCAAAAACCAAAACAGTAATCTGCTAATTGGTCTACTTGTGCAAACAGTCCCAAACTCAAGACAGGGCAGTGATCCCATGGCAAAGTCCCTCATGATGGGATCTAGGCTTTTAACTTTGCCATGTTGGGGTGTAAAGAAAAGGAAGGAGAACAGGAAGGCAGCTTCCACATTGCTGCAGTAACCTATGGAAAAATCCTTTAAAAACAAGACTGTGAAGAATGTAGGCCCAGATTATGAATGTGTGGCATGGCTACATGTCAGTGAAATCTATTACACTTCCCACAATAGGTTTCCTGAGAACTTGGGTCCTGGCTGGCAGCTATAAAGCACAGCCAGGTTTACATGCAGGATCCTGAAATTCAAACCCAAAAGAAAATGTTTATCAGATATTTACTACATTCAGGTGCTGACTTTCTGACCTACAAATTCATGGTTTAAAAGAATGTCTTGCCTCTTAATAGACACAATACAAGATTGGAATAAGACAGGGAAGGAAAAGAAAAATACGCACATTCAGACATCCAGACCACTCGTAAGTCCTGGGCAAGGAAGGAGCAAATGACACCTGCTCTGAACCAAGTCATTAAAGGTCACCTCACTGCCTCATCTCTCCCTCTGAGGCAGCCAGACAGAATGGCTGCAGACAGTTCTGGAAGTGAAGAAGCCCAGTGAAAGTTGGTCCTTAACCAGGCCTATGGAGGGCTTGTCTCATTTCAGGGAGCCCTGTCTCAAGCCCTGGGTCCCTTTCAGGGAGAAGGGCGGGATACAAATAAAGTTTATTATTATTATTATTATTATTATTATTATTATTATTATTATTATTATTATTTCTCCCTCTGATGAAGCAGTTATGGCTTTTTCCATATCTACTAACATTGTGGGAGAGGATGCAGGACGTCTGAGAGATGGCATTGGGTCCAGGGCAAGATACTTGATGGGGGGGGGGGAGGCCTTCCTAAATTTTCATGCAATTTCTTTTGTACTGTATAGTTTTGTCATCATCTGGCCTGGATGCCTTTAAAAGGGGATTGGACGAATTTCTGGAGGAAAAATCCATCATGGGTTTTGATGTGTATGTGTGACCTCCTGATTTTAGAAATGGGCTATGCCAGAATGCCAGATACAAGGGAGGGCACCAGGATGCAGGTCTCTTGCTGTCTTGTGTGCTCCCTGGGGCATTTGGTGGGCCGCTGTGAGGTACAGGAAGCTGGACTAGATGGGCCTAGGGTGCTGTGGTGCTGTGGTGTTGTTCGTGTGTTCTTCTGTCATGACCCCTCGAAGCCCAAGCCCAGAAAATTTTGCCCTCCTGCCTCCCCCTCTCCTTAGGTGTGACAGGATGGCTTCCCCAGTCACACAGCTATGAGAGGCGCAAGGGCCTTCTTTGATTCAAGAATGTGCAAGTGGGGCAGAGTCTGAAGAGGACAGCAAGTCCTGGCTCACCGACCCTTTTCAATCAGGGGCCAACACAGTCGTGAGGTCGGAAGCAAGAGCTCCACAATTTGCGGGTAATATGGGCCAGCAGAAGAACATTCCCTTCACAAAATGTGGACAAGCGGGAGCTGCTCAGAGGGACAGTTCTTCATCCACAGCGCATGTGGTCATCCTCTGTCCCCACCCAGGCTGCATCTCAACACACGTGTGCAGTGTGGCCCTTAATGACAATTACTGTACACGTGTTCGTTTTGTCGGCTTCCTTAAATGTGCTTAAGATTTATTTCGCTGACTCATTTGGGTTCCCCCCCCCCGTTTTGCTTGCAGCAGATTTGAAATTAACTTTATTGCAGACGAGTGGCCATTAAGTGAAGGGAAATTGCCTTACTTGTGTGTGCCTTAGCAACAGTGATTTCACTCTGCTGTTGCCATAACAACAGCAGCATGCACATCAAGGTCACCAAACCCACTTCGCTTCTTGCCTGCAGCTACATCTGATGCCGTCTTTCTCCGCCTCATTTTTATTGTAGATTTCATGAAGGATGGATGTTAGCAAAGGCACTTTTTTCCCACCTAGTGTGTAAACAAGCATAGGAAGATGAGCGTTTACCCAACCAGTCGCAAGTGGCTTTTGAAACGAAATGTCTCCAGGGGGATGAGAAGGAGGCTTTCACTTGAAAGCCTCCTTTTGCTGGGAAATAGCCCCTCAATCAAGATAATTTCTTTTCATGTAAAACACAAGAAAATAATGTAGATCTAAACAAACACGGTGACAGAAACTGAATTTCGAAACCGGTGCCAAGACATGCACCACGCAGTTCCCCCTTCCAACCAAAAGTCATAAAATCATTCCCCGAACTGGGAAACTAAGCGACAATTGAACAGGACTTCTGCTTTTTATGTATGTCTCAAGTGCGTACAGGCGTTTGTTTCTCTTGGTGCAAAAGGATACGTCTTCAATGGTCCACATGTACAGCAGGACATCTTACGTTTATGTTCCTTGTGCTAACCTAATTTGCTTTCCCACATTGGCTTTGCAAAGTCCCACCTCAGTTCCTTTAAAATAGCAACTGTTGGAAAATGTGGCATTAGTCATGAACTGAGAGACGGGTGCCTCCCCCACCCCACCCCCACTGGAACTTCAAAAATGTTTAACCTCAACTAAACTGTGGCTGCAATCCTCACCACACTTTCCTGAGAGTAAGCCCCATTGAACAAAATAGGACTTTCTTCTGAATAGACCTGGTTAGGATTGTGCCCTGTGTCTGTTTTTCCTGAGATGGGATATGACATTTCCTAAGTTGTTACAGAAGGGGTACATTTTCTAAATACATACTTTTATTGGGTCAAATGAGGTACAACCTGGAACATGTAAACCCCCTTTTTATTAAACACCATGCTAGGGACCCAAAACAGAACAAGGATGTAGCAAGAGGTAGAAGCACATTACTTGGCCCAGCTGTGTTTCTGACCTTGATCACACCTTTCACCCTATTCCCTAGAGCAGGGGTGTCCAAACATTTTGGCAGGAGGGCCACATTGTCTCTCTGACACTGTGTTGGGGGCCGGGGGAAAAAAGAATTAACTCACATTTTAAATTTGAATA
This sequence comes from Tiliqua scincoides, assembly GCF_035046505.1. Classification (NCBI taxonomy): domain Eukaryota; kingdom Metazoa; phylum Chordata; class Lepidosauria; order Squamata; family Scincidae; genus Tiliqua; species Tiliqua scincoides. The sequence continues at coordinate 241,117,900 of NC_089822.1, read as the reverse complement.
AATTTACATAAGTTTACATGAATGAATATATTAAAGATGAACTTATATGAATGAATGAAGGTCTTGCAATAGCTCAAGGCCTATAAAAGGCCTTGCACAAAGCAAGGCTGGCCTTTCCTTTGCTGCTGCTACTGCATCACAGACGTGAAACAACAAGCAGTGGAGGCTCTGGCTATGGGCCTTCCTTCTTTGCCTCTTTGCCTCAGACTGTTGGCCAAGTGTCTCTTCAAACTGGGAAAGGCCATGCTGCACAGCCTGCCTCCAAGCGGGTCGCTCAGAGGCCAGGGTTTCCCACTTGTTGAGGTCCACTGCTAAGGCCTTCAGATCCCTCTTGCAGATATCCTTGTATCGCAGCTGTGGTCTACCTGTAGGGCGCTTTCCTTGCACGAGTTCTCCATAGAGGAGATCCTTTGGGATCCGGCCATCATCCATTCTCACAACATGACCGAGCCAACGCAGGCGTCTCTGTTTCAGCAGTGCATACATGCTAGGGATTCCAGCTCGTTCCAGGACTGTGTTGTTTGGAACTTTGTCCTGCCAGGTGATGGCAAGAACGCGTCAGAGGCAGCGCATGTGGAAAGCGTTCAGTTTCCTCTCCTGTTGTGAGCGAAGAGTCCATGACTCGCTGCAGTACAGAAGCTCTGTAAACCTGGATCTTGGTATGTTCCGTCAGCTTCTTGTTGGACCAGACTAGAGTGTTCTATTTAAAGCCACTGAATGAATTTTTTTTTCCAAATAAACATAGCTGACATGATCTGACATGTCTGACATGATCAGAATTGGAACTGTGGTGGGTATAAGGAACCTAAACTCCCCATACACTCCACCATGGTTTTACCCTGTTTCATCTTTAGCATGCTATTGAAACAGAAAAGAGAAACAAGATGCTCATTCTGGGCCACGTCTAGTCTGACCCTTAGACCTGTTTGCCTTTTCCTTCCTGAAATATAATTGATTGCGTTTCTGTACTGCCTGCCTGCCTAGACACTCAAGGATGTTTACGATTACTTCAATAAGTTCCCAGTCCTACCAATCTCCACTAGTGATGCACATGCGCCAAGGAGGCATGCACTGAATCCTATGGTAGGGTGGCTTATGTTCCCTTACCCTGGGAAAAGCCTCCATTTTCCATATGGGTGTTCTGTGACAGTATTTTGCTGGTGCAGAACTGAGGAGAATGAGGGAAAGGAAAAGGAAGGGGGATAGGATATCTCCCTCTGTAGCCAGGAATCCCCAGCTCCTCTTGCTCCCTTCCCCACTGCCTCATACCGCCCAATGCCACTGCTGTCTTGTCTGGCTCTATCGGATAGTGTCTTCCACTGGCAAGCATGCACAACCACACCAGCAATTGTGCTGGATTCTTCTTTGCGCTCACTGGTGGCATTGGTGAGCACAACATTATTGCGAGACACACATCAGATCCAAGCAGTTCTGCCTGGATCCTGACACATTTGTCGGCAAATCCTTTCAGATCAGGTTTGGCTATAAAGCAAACCAAAAAATGTTACAAAAGGCCAAAAAAACAACAACCCAGAATTTCCTCAGGTAATTGGTGGTCATTTCAGGAGCTCCCTCAAATTTTCTTCTTTCTTCCCACAGGGAACAAAGTAGTCCTGGGAGGGGAGAGGTTTCCCTAGCAGATCCCTAAGGAAGTTGGCTCAAAAGCTAATGATATGCCTTCCCTGACCTGGACTTCTTTTCTCCTGCTATCCCCCCTCAGGGCACCAAGGTCTTAATTATTAATTTGTTCAATAACTCTTTGCTTCAAGGTTGACCAGTTGTCAAGAATCAAAGTACAGAAAGCGAACCTATTTGACAATCATAGGATTTTTTCCTCACATTTAAAGCTTTTATATAACGTATCATTGTCGGGAAATGTAAGAATGTGATTTTTTTGTAATAAAGAAAAGCCTTCATGGGCTTTTTGCACCTTCCACTTCAGGGACTTCTTTTCTTCTGTAACAAGTCTCCATTCTCCAGACACCGCATTACCAGCCTCTTATGTCTCACTTCAACAATCCTTTTTTTTTTTTTTTTTTTTGCAATGACAATTACTGCACCCTTTATTTTGTGAGGAAGAACAGCTGACACAATGGACTATATCCTTGGCTGCTCCTGTACCATGAGTGGTTTGGCAAGCGTATTTAGCCACATGGAAAAATACCTCCCATCTCTGCAATGCCAGGTTACGATAACCCACAATTCGGTTGATTTGTGGTGGCATGGAGGTGAGGAGGAAGAGAATAAACAGCTGGCTGTACAAAAACAGCTGCCTATAAAGAGCAAATCTAAAAGTCTTCATGCAACGTTTTGATATTACCTGTCCTTTTGCTATCTTAGGAACCTCCCTAATTTGCGGTTTGCATCTTTTTTAAAATACTTATATAACATCATCAGGACATGGTTATTTCACAAAGTAATATAAGAAAATCCATTTCTGAGAAGATGATACACAGCATTTATAGGAAGAACCATCGTATACCAGTGGAAACACATGGGGCGGACTGTATCTCTGCCATAATTGCACACTGAAACAGAATTTGATGTTAGAAGCACAGTCCATCATTCTCGGATGAAAACTCACAGATGCCAAGAGGGAATAGCAGCTGTGTAGGGCTTTCAGGTATTAGAGGCGCAACTTCAAAGCTCATTCTCCCTATGATTCAACAACCTGGAATTTTTGCAAAAGAAAAAATTTAAAATACAAATCTACTTTCATAATCTCTTTAAGATAAGGAATTTAGCTTTAGTTTGGTATGAAATAGGGGATACCTTAATACAGAATTCATATTTGATGGTGGGATACAGAACCTATAGGAGGTATGCACACACTTTTGCAAAGAGGTGGAAGAAAAGCAATTTTCTGCCTTGATTATGCCCATGCAAAAGAACAATGCTCGATTTACCCCAGCCTGATATTATTTGTTGCTGTAGCTTTAAAGAGGAATATCCCAGTAGTCTCTTTAGAGTGCATCTTGCAGCATCCATAAGCCTTTGCTTAGACAAATGTTTATACACATTCTTCCCATAACAATGAAAATGTAAAGGGGGCTCAAATGATGGTGTTGCTGTGACTGGCTTGCACAGCAACGGTACTAATGTGGCAGCTCATATAAAATATTTATAACCCACTGAGTACCATCTATTTCAGCGCGCAACAAAAAAGGAACAGCAGCAACAGTCTAATTCCTGCATAATCACCTATTATTGCAGAGCGCTCTCTCTCTCTCTCTCTCTCTCTCTCTCTCTCTCTGTGTGCATGGTTTTTTACGTCAATCAAATTGAAACTAAACTAATGACTAGGGATCTAAAGTGTGTGAGGTGCTAATTTGCAACCGACTGTCAAGTGCAATTTTTCCAGGTAAGTGACTGAGGAAGAGACATGAGCACTACCAAACCTAGGGAATATTCCCAATACTGCATCTACATTAAAGCTGACTACCAAGATAACAATTGCTCAGTAAGGAGCAGGTAGATCCAGCATAATCAGAATCAAACTCTGGTCAGGTAAAGTGGGAGAATATACCCAATGAAAAAGGGATGAGATAGGAATCGGTTCTTGGAACAAAAAAGTATGAGAAAAATGTACACAATATGAGGTTTAGCTCATGTAGGACTGAACAAGTCATACCCACTGTATACTTCAAAATTCAGTACAATCTACAATAATAAGGCCACCACAATATTTCAAGCTGATAGCACATGAACTAAGAAATCGTCAAAGCATATGGTCAAGCTTCAATCAAAATTCTTAAATAATTAAAAAATAAACACTGACACTCAAAGATCCATGCCTTACCGCCCAGTTCTATCCCCCCAATCAGGCACTCCAAAACAGCTCATGTTGCATCCTGTAGGGGGGCAACTCTGGAGGTCTCTTCTGATTACAGGAACAACTATTCCCTTACCTGGGGGTAAATCTTTGCAGGGCAGAGGAGCCTAATGCAAAAATCATTATATTTTCACTAGTGATGGTCTGTGTGGATCCATGCCATGGGACTGGGTCCTGGAAGGAGATTAGGATTCAGCAGACACCACTGCTGCTGAAATCTCCTTTCCAGACCTGATATTCCTCCCCCTGTCCCTGTCACTGCACTGGGCAAGATAATAAAGTGTGGGGTGTTCATCTCAGGTCCAGGATGGCTTGAATAAAACTGAATATAGATCCATCTCAGTTGAGCTTCCAGGATGGATTTTTTGAAAGGTCCTCAGATGTGAGTTTCTTGTCTTAGGACTCCTTGTCTGGAGCTCCTCCATGTCTTCTTGTTTTTAAAAAGCAGTGCTTTTTTTGTAAATAAAAAGGTGCAGGAACTCACAACTTGTTAATCTTTTATTTATTTATTTTTAAACCATTTTTTATTGGAGAAATAAAATATTTTTATGTGCTTCTCCCCTAAAGATGAACTTACTTCTGAGTAGACACGCATAGGAATGGGCTGTCAAGCTCCACATCCCCTTCCCCCTAGCTATTTTTTCTACACATGGGGAAAAATACTGTACAGGTGCACTTGTACCGTGTAGTATGTAGTGTGGCACTACTTCGAGGAGAGGAAGCAGTGAATGGATTCCAAAAAATGGCTTACATGAGTTCCATGTAGTAAACTTACTCTAAGCAACTGTGGAAGTAAGAACAAAAAAGGAATTCTTACACGAGAGGGGTCCTTAGGTGCATATACAAACAGCTACGTTTGCAAACAAGCAATTAAATATGGTTTAATTCAGGTATCAGAATACTCTGTGCCTTTGGGAAGGCGCTTGGCATGCAATTGTATGTTCTCTGCTGTCCTGAGCAGCTGCTGTGCATTGCTGGAGAGGAACTGCAAACGCTGGCTGGCGGAGGGCATGCTTGTGGGGGAAGGATGAGGAGGATCTCTGGCAAGGCTGGACAGCACATTGTACACACGTAGAATCCCTTTTCACCTGCCCTTAGCATGTGAAAATGGGTGCAGATATACATCTCTGCCAGGATTAAGAGCCCAATCCTAGGTATGTCTACTCTGAAGTAAGTCTCATTCTAGTCAATGGAGCTTACTCCCAGGAAAGTGCCTAGGATTGCAACCTAAGAGCCCAATCCTTTGCATGTCTACTCAGAAGTCCACTTTAGTGAATGGGGCTTACTGTGGATAGGATGGCAGCATCAGGGCCCAATCCTGTGCCTGTCTACTCAGAAGTCAGTCCCATTAGAGGCAGTGGGGCTTCCTCCCAGGAAAGTGTGGAGAAGACTGCAGCCTCAGAGCCCTTCCTCTGCCTGTCTACTCAGGCTGCAAGACTATGGCACTTTCCCGGGAGTAAGCCCCATTGAACACAATGGAACTTACTTCTGAGTAGACATGCTTGGGCTCTCAGGCTGCAAGGCTATGCACCCTTTCCCAGGAGCAAGCCCCATTGAGCACAATGAGACTTACTTCTGAGTAGACATGCCTAGGCTCATGCTGCAGATTGGCACAGGGCTGCACCAGCCAGCTTCCTTCCCCTCCTCCTCTGCCAAGCCAGTACCTCGGTGTTTCGTGGGTGCCGCAGCCCGTCTCCCTGGCTGGCTGGCTGTCCTCCTCCTCGGTGTCAGTGCATGTCCCCCACGCCCTCCACTGGCTTGGAAGCTGCACGGGGAAGCAGAGCGTGTGGGGAGGGGAGGCAGGCTGGGCTCAGGTGAGCTTGGAGATGGGGGCAGGAGGGGGTCGTTGTGCGGTCAGGCAGGGGCCAGGCGCTCGCCCACCCTGCACCCCCCAGCACCCACCCAGCGAATGCCTCTGTTTTGGTCCCCCTCTCCTGGAATGCCTCCAAAGGGGAGGGGCCCCTGCAAAAAGGTGCCGGAACTCCGTCCCCCCGCGTTCCATTAGAAAAAAAGCCCTGTTAAAAAGTATCTGCAGGATCCACCTGTTCCACCACAGCTTAGGAGTGGCTGCTGGGTTTTTATTTTTGTTAATGTGTTTTAATAACTGCAGAACCAAAAGCACCAAGCTCAATCTGCAAGGCTTCTCCCTGTCCCTCCAGCCATGATTTCACTCAACCAGATGGAATGCACACAGCACTGTCATTCTGGTGTTTTATTTTTCTGAATGTTCCTCTTCCTTGCCATTTTGTCATTCTGATTACAGTTTCTCCACATCTCAAGATGCTATCTCATATCCTTGACACTTTGAATGAATTTAATACAGGGAAGTTTAGGCTGTCAATTGTCCTCCTGCTCCTGTGCTCTCTCTCTCACGCCTCCCTCCATGGCTGCAACTGTACAGCCACAAACTGAAACACAGGCTGAAGAAATGAAGCAGGCCAGATTAGACACAAATGCCAAACATACTGTTGCTCCCTTGGGCCTGGGACGTAGTCACCCTGCTCAGGGAAGTGCTGAATGGAACCAAGCTCATTCTGCTTGTTATATGTTACCATTTATCCTGAAACTAGTGGGCACCCCTATTTCATGCATCTCCTGCAGTCATCTGAGATGCCAGGAGTGTGAATGGACGGTATGAACTAAGAACGAAAGGACTGGAATAAGAAAAGAACCAACACCGGGGGGGGGGGGATGAGGTATTGTTGGAAATTTACATCTAGCATAGTGATTTGCAGACTTTTTCATCTCACGACATGGCGCTAAAATTGTCAAGGCACACCATCAGTGACAAAGCACAACTGACAAGGCACAAAGCATCCCCAATGGCCTGACTAATAAATGACCCTCCCCCAAACTCCTGCAGAACACCCGCAGACCATTCACGGCACACCAGTGTGTGCCACGGCACACCAATTTGTCACGGCACAGTGGTTGAAAATTGCTGTCTGAGTGGTGGAAAGAATGAGTCAACTGACAAAGCAAAGGGATACAAAGCCAGAATGGTGAGATGTTTCTCCCAGAATGAAATGCAATCAGTGGGCTTAAACTGGGACCTACAAAGGAAACAGCAGCTCATAGAGAGATTGTTCAGAGGCATTAGGACAACATAATTCATTAAATTCTGTCATTTTCTGCATATGTAAATGATTGGCTTACTCTTTTGTTTGCCCCGTTCAAGGGGACTATTGCTACTCTATTGGAATAGTATATTGAGAGCCTACTAGAACTACAGGTGCAGCCTATTTATCCACGGATTTTTTATCTGAGGATTTGTCTCAACGCGAATGGGGTGGGGGAACTGAAAGTCACACACACCTTTGCCACCTTTGCCCTGCACTGGCGCTGGTTCCATTTCCAGGCAGCCCAAAACACTGCAGAAAGGCTCTGCCTTTCCCAGGCAGGGAAATAGCCCTGGAACCCTGGAAGAGGTTCCCCTTGCAAAGGAACAGTAACACTTCTGGGGCCCCTGAGCCAGCAAAGAGGCTGAAGAGGGAAAGGGGGGGGGGGGCAAAAATCTTTGTAGCCAGAACACGTGCAGCAAGGTGGAGTGCTCTCTCACTCACTCTCACTCACTCACACTCACACAGGGGCAGGTGTGGTAGCAACAGAGGGGATTGCTTTAAAAAACCCAGGGAGTGTTTGCCAAATCCCCCCCATTGAGATGGTGCAAGCAATCACCGACACAAGCAACCCCCCCCCAATGGTGCAGGCTATCACCACACAAGCAAGCCTTCCCACCAAGCAAAACATGAGATATAGCCTACAATCCTCGCCACACTTTCCTGGGAGTTTCTGATCAGAAACGCATAGGGCTGGACTCTTAAAAGATCAGCATCCCAACTGTGAAAGAAGCCAGGCAGCTGACAATGGGAGGGCTGAGTATGGAGCGGAGGGGAGGGGATTGATAACAGCTGCCTTACAGCCCAATCCTATCCAGTTTTCCAGTACTGGTGCTGCTGTGCCTATGGGGTATGCACTGTTTCCTATGGTGGGACAGCAGTCACAGAGGGCCCCCTTAAAGTATGGGAACATTTGTTCCCTTACCCCAGGGCTGCATTTTGGTTGCACTGGTGCTGGAAAGTTGGATAGGATTGGGCTGTTAGTTTCCTTTCATCCGGAAGTGTCAGGCTGCAGCATATTTGCATAACTCTATGGAATTAAGCACAACACATTTTTTGTTAATCGCGCTGAGTCATGGAATGGAACTAACACGGATAAATAGGTTCCACCTATAGATATTCACTCATTTTTTATTTCACATATAGTTACATAATTGAGAGGGGATGCTACATTTATATCATGTCTCATTTTTGCATATCCATATCCAGTTAGTTATAGTGAAGGAATTTCTGAAGTTCAAAACATGAAAGTCAGCATTTTTTTTAGAAGAATTGAATCTAGATAAAGCTTATCTGGAAAAGACCAAAACATTAATTGCATCAATTATTTCAAGAAATACAGTTGTTTCCACAGTGATACCCATAGCTAATGAGGTGAAGATAAATTAAGCCATGGCCTGGCAAATCTTTTACACAAAGAAAAACATCTGGCATTCAACGGCTACACCAATCAAACCTCAGATTAATCTCTGCTAAGCAACACAGTTCTCTGTTGTTCTGCTAAGGTCTCTCTCTCTCTCTCTCTCTCTTCCCATGATTGCTGGTACAGAAAATAAGTTTGTTGAGTGAGCCACTGCAGACATCTTCCTGTCATGAAGAACTCATTAGATCAGCAATAAAGTGATGTATCCAAGATTTGGATCGAAGCCACCAGCTTTGCCTGTACAAGAGATTCAATTGTGATGCTTAAAAGCAAAAGCTTACAAATTGCCATTATAATCTCATAAGTATGCCTTGTCCATAGCCAAGGCAGCTCCTGGCCACTGAAGTGAAGATCAAGCAGCACAATCCTTCTTGACCTCTATTATGTGTTGTCACCCACCCAGATGTGATCCATCATATTAAGCAGGTATTCATACTTCAAATCCTGATGAAAAGGATATTGTCCGGGTTGGGGGGGGGGGAGTTCCTACAAGGCAAGTGATACTGAAGAGTATGTTATTAGTTTGCTCATGGATGAACAGTATTGCCATTTTTTTCTTGTCAAGGCCTGCGAAATGCTGAAGAAAGGGAAGAGAAAGCCATAACTGGACTAAAGCACAACCACACAAAAATATTTCACATACACACATTCACACAGAGAATTGCCTTTTTATTATCTGCTGCAGAGATATGGACAAATGTCCTTTCAAATCTACAGAGCTGAAAAGGGTTCTCTGTGAGTCTGCAACATATGTGCATGTACATTTTAAAAGCAAATACTAACATGAAAGCTACAACTGTTTCCAGGCACTTGTTGGCATGCAAATTCTTAAGGTCAATTACTATGACATGATTTCCCTTTTAGATGCAATTGAGTGCTACTGACGCATTCCCACCTTGCAAATCCATAGGATTTCTTGATCATCAGACTTGCCATGATAGGTTAGTGCCAAGTCCCATAGATCTCAAACTGTGTGACCCAGATTCTTGCATTTTATTGGAAGACAGTTGGTGCCCTAAGCTTTTTGTTTGCTCCCTTTGGAAACCTGCAGTGCAGCTAGTAGGTAGGGCTGCAGACTGGAATGTGGCAAGCTTGGGCTGACTCAGCAGTGGACCTCCCTAGCCCAATGCACGGGGCACAGGTCCGCAGTGGCACCTCCCGCTGGCTGTTGCTGCCCCCGCACAAAAATCCACTACCCTGAGGCTCACTGAGTCTCACGCAAGCTTAGTCTGCATTGGGTAAAACCTCTCTGAGGTTCCCCGACGCTATAAACTGTGCTTCCAGAAAACCAGAAGCACAGTTTCCAACCCCGTAGGGAGTTCAGAGAGGCTTCCTCAGGGTATTTGCCGCATCAAACCCAATAGTAGGTCTGCAGCTGGGATGACTCAGCTCTTTGACAGGATCACTAGGATCACTAGTGATCACTAGGTTTTCCAGTTGCCATATAGGTCTCCAGAATCTCTGCCTTGGCTCTTATATCTGAACAATTCTAATTCATAGTGATAGGTGAGAAACTCTTCCCTGCCACCTTTTACTGATATTTTCAAGGATAGGGAAAGTTGGGGGTGAGGAGAGTTGCATCCCATTCATTGAGAAGCATTATCCCCCCCCCATTCTCAGTGGGCCACCATTTTCCTTCCCAGGAATACTAGGGAATGATGCTGTCTGATCATTTCCCAATACAGTGTGGGCAAGAAAATGGGGGCTGGCAGGTATGCATGTCGCCCAGCTCTTGCCTTCATTGAGCCACTCAAATGTATTTTAAAGAGCTTGCTACTGTGCCATCTGGATGACAGTGAAGGTGATGACAGCCTTCTGGAACCAATCTGGATGACAGTGAAGGTGAAGGTTTTGCTCATTGTCCACCTCATGAAGTAGCTTTCCCTCAGCTCACCTTCTCCCCCAAGTGTGGAGGGAGGGGAGGAATGAAATGTCAGAGATGAAGCTTCAGACACATAAATGTTCAAGATAATCTGAAACTAGTGAGAAAGCATCTCATCCATCCTAAGTGTTTAATGTCAAAGGCTTCTGAGGTCTCTGTACAATGAAAAAGGAAGCCAAGGTACATAAGAACATAAGAATAGCCCCACTAGATCAGGCCATAGGCCCATCTAGTCCAGCTTCCTGTATCTCACAGCGGCCCACCAAATGCCCCAGGGAGCACACCAGATAACAAGAGACCTCATCCTGGTGCCCTCCCTTGCATTGGCATTCTGATACATAGCCCATTTCTAAAATCAGGAGGTTGCACATACACAACATGGCTTGTAACCCATAATGGATTTTTCCTCCAGAAACTTGTCCAATCCCCTTTTAAAGGCATCCAGGCCAGATGCCGTCACCACATCCTGCGGCAAGGAGTTCCACAGACCAACCAAACGCTGAGTAAAGAAATATTTTCTTTTCTCTGTCCTAACCTTCCCAACACTCAATTTTAGCGGATGTCCCCTGGTTCTGGTGTTATGTGAGAGTGTAAAGAGCATCTCTCTATCCACTTTATCCTTCCCATGCATAATTTTGTATGTCTCAATCATGTCCCCCCTCAGGCGTTTCTTTTCTAGGCTGAAGAGGCCCAAACGCCGTAGCCTTTCCTCATAAGGAAGGTGCCCCAGCCCCGTAATCATCTTAGTCACTCTCTTTTGCACCTTTTCCATTTCCACTATGTCCTTTTTGAGATGTGGTGACCAGAACTGGACACAATACTCCAGGTGTGGCCTTACCATCAATTTGTACAACGGCACAATATTAGCCATTTTGTTCTCAATACCTTTTCTAACGATCCCAAGCATAGAATTGGCCTTCTTTACTGCCGCCGCACATTGGGTCGACACTTTCATTGACCTGTCCACCACCACCCCAAGATCTCTCTCCTGATCTGTCATATGTGAAGTTTTGATTTTTTGCCCCAATGTGCATGACTTTATGCTTACTTACATTGAAACGCATCTGCCATTTTGCTGCCCATTCTGCCAGTTTGGAGAGATCCTTTTGGAGCTCCTCACAATCACGTCTGGTCTTCACCGCTCTGAAAAGTTTGGTGTCGTCTGCAAACTTTGCCACCTCACTGCTTATCCCTGTCTCCAGGTCATTTATGAAGAGGTTGAAGAGCACCGAATGAATGAGTGGTTGCAAGTAGCTTACCATTTTTCTTCCTAAGGTGAGACACATCATAAAACATTTACAGTTTCTTCAGTGCCAGCAATCAATGTAAAGTGCCATTTGTATACAGCGCACATCTCCCTGAAGTAGGGGAAGCCCTGAAAAACCTTCCTAATGTCAACCAGTAATTGCATTTTTATGACGTTAATCACCTTTGATCATTATTTTTCAATTTGTTCAGTCAAAAGCCACATTTGCCAGCATTCCGCTTCTGTACTGCCCCTGCATTAATTACAGAGACGGATGGAATTTGTTGCCATGTGGTGAAAACCCAGGACATAAATAAAAATAAGTGGACTCTCAGCCCCAAGGTTCTAATAATAGGTTAGAACAGGACTTCTATTGGCACTTGTCAAATCATCCATAAGGGATTTCATGAGAGCCTTTGGAGCAATCAGAAGAGGGGGAAATATACATACTATATACACCCCAAACCAGCTGACACTATATATGCATGGAAGCTGACTTCTGTGCAGATATTGGATTGACTCAAAACTCCACATGCACAGGTTCTGTGTTTCAGTTCATGCTCCCACACTAAAAAGCTCAGTCCAGAAAATGGTGCTGCATAGGGTAGTAGAGGAAAATATTAAACTCAGGGTCTAGAGCCAAATAGATGACCAACTGAGGATGCAATCCTAACCTCGCTTTCCTGGGAGTAAGACCTAATGAACACTATAGGACTTACTTTTGAGTAGACCTGGGTAGGATTGTGCATGAGCATCTGAAGGGACCTGCTGGATCATCAGATTTCTCAGAATAAGAAATTACCCCAATATTCACAAACACTTTGGTGACCATAGGGAAAAGGCCAGATGACTGAGGATACAGTGAACCCTCATTATCTGCAGGGGTTCCATTTCAGGAACCCCCACAGATACCGAAATCCCCACAATGGGGCTACTCAAGTCTGCACTGGCTATTTTGGATTATTATTATTATTATTATTATTATTATTATTATTATTATTATTATTATTATTATTATTATTATTATTATTATTATTAACAATATTTATATACCGCTTTTCAACTAAAAGTTCACAAAGCGGTTTACAGAGAAAAATCAAATAACTGAATGGCTCCCTGTCCCAAAAGGGCTCACAATCTAAAAAGATGCAAATGAATCCCAGCAGACAGCCACTAGAACAGACAGTGCTGGGGTGAGGTGGGCCAGTTACTCTCCCCCTGCTAAAAAAAGGAGCACCCACTTGAAAAAGTGCCTCTTACCCAATTAGCAGGGAATACGACAGAGCAGAGCTCCATTGATCCTGCCCTCCTCCTGCCCTGGTTCCTCTCCCCTTCCCACCCTCCCCCACCACCCCCACCTCCCCCGAACTGACTCATCCACCACCCGGAGCTCTTCCCTTGCTCTGGGTGGTATGTGGGGGGCCTCTAGCTGGCAACAAGCTCAGCACTGACTGAGCTCAGCACTGACTGTCGTGGGCATGCCTTATGGCATGTTTGCGATACTCAGCACCACCGTTGGATTGGTGAGGAGAGTTCTGGGCTCTTAGTTGGCAAACCAAATTCATGACTAGCTTGTTTCATTGATTTCAATGGTGCTTTGACAGCAACTGTTACCTTGCACATGCTTGATCTTGTCTGATCTTGGAAGCTAAGCAGGGTCAGGCCTGGTTAGTACTTGGATGGGAGACCGCTTGGGAATACCGGTTGCTGTAGGATTATACCATAGTCTTTCGAGACTGAAGGTTGCCAACCAATGGTGCTTAGTCACTCACAACTTTTGTCAGATACATCCCAGTGTGTATTTGTGTTCAAAGAAACGGTACAGCTGAAATTTATGACATACTGTAAACACATGGGACAATAAGATTCTGAGGAGGTACTGCTGACAGAGAGTTGCCCCCATCGTGCTTCTTTAGGCCAGCATCTAAAGGAAGCCCTGCCATTCTTCTGGTCCTCATCCTGTGGAAGAAGAAGGGCTTTGAGGTGCTGATTCCTGCCTGGACTGCTGGCAAAGTCACCCTTAATTTTTCTGCAAACGTCCTACTTATGGCTTTCAGAGTTAAGCACATGTGTTGAAGCAACTCTTAAGCACATCATGCTCCAAGCAGGCCCAAAACATTATTACTCTTTTAATAGATGATGGATTCTGTATCCGAGATTGCCTGAAATAGGAAAACAAGAGGTCTATATTTCACTGAGCCTTCCCCATTCCCTCAGGTATGCTTCTGATGCACTGCTATGACTAGATTTCAGTTGGTTACTGATTTCAGGACAGAGAAGGATTTCACCAGGTCTCCAATCTAGAACTGCTGTGTTACCATAGGTTCTCAGGTCACAAATATGTATATACTATTGCACATGTTTCCCAAAGCTTGAATATAAAAGGGATCTTTTATCTTTGGTCATGGCGCACACAGGGAAGAGGGCTAAAGAGTGGCTCCAAGTTCAAGCATCCCAGACAAAGATGTTTTATTAATATAAATAAATATATATAAATAAACAGCATAAAACTATGAAATAACTCCTAACTATATAAGCAATCACAACTTATACAGGTAAGCAGGGTTACAAGGGGTTAACTAGAAGCTAATTACACAGGCCTACAAAATTGAGGGTCAGAAAAGTTTTTCCCAAAATTTATGGTGGTTTGATATGACTTTGGGGTGCCGATTCCAAAAATGGCATCCGTTTTGCCCTATCACGTCTAGTTTTGGAGATATAGTATAGCCTTAGTAGTGAATGCTTCAAGCAGCTTCCTCATGAGGAAGCCATGGTGTAGGCTTCCTCATGAGGAAGCTGCTTGAACCATTCACTACTAAGGCTATACTATATCTCCAAAACTAGACGTGATAGGGCAAAACGGATGCCATTTTTGGAATCAGCACCCCAAATATACCCAGGAATTGGTGTAAAGTTTAAGGAAGCAAAATGTGTGTTGGCCTGTGTTATTATATATGAATGAGTATAGACGTGGCAGGAAGGGGAATAAGAACTAGGAAGGCATTGGTTAAATATGTGTGAAATTTTTCCCAAGAGAAGGAGGGGACTCCTGGCAGAGAAAGAGTGTTTAACAGGAAGGAAGGGAAAAGAAGAAAGAAAAACCAAAGTGGCGCCAAAGGAGGGGATGCTACCAGTTCTTGAAGTCAGAGATTCAACTCGGAAGGAGGGGAAGAAGGGAGAGGAAGAGTGAGGCTGAAGCAGTCCCCTCACAGTCACCTCTCTCACACACAGACATTCAACCTTATATCAGGAGTTGGACTTAGACCTGGAAAGGAGGTGGGGTTGGGGTCGAACAGGACGGGAAAGATGGAACATTGAGAGACAGGGCGCAGGGTAACAGATCGAGTCCGGGAGGGGTTGGTTTGGTAGCGGTGGCACACACCAAATCCTGGGCCCCTTCTAGGGCCCGAACCACCTGTATGAATGAATGCGGACTTCTATCAGTGATATTGCTGGTGCAGGACTGAGTTGACCCATTGCAACTGCTGGAGCTTATTCCAAGGAGGTTTTCAGCAGCCAAAAGTCCGCTGTGGGGTGTGGCATAGCCTATGCCAGCACAGCTGCATCAGCGTACAGAGATTTAGGTTGGATTGGACTGCCTATTTGTATTTGGGTGCATACAATGACAAGGTCCTCGTAACACGTCCATTAAAAATCTAGAAAGTGGCTTAGTTCTGTTTTTTGTTTTTTTCAAGTCACATCATTTATGTTAGGCCTGCGATACACAAGATACAACTGACTGCTTCCATATTTGAAATGTTTGACAAAGGTTATTATAATGAAAGTTTATTGTCTAGAATTTATCAGAGACTGCTGGAGTTTGAACATCATATGGCCAATATTTTTTATTTTACAAGGAAACTGTCTTAAGACTCAATTATCTGAAGAAAAATGGGAAAATGTTTTCACAACAGCTTGAATTCCATCTCTGTGTATAAATTACAAAGAATATTTCTCTGTATCAGAGATATTTCACAACTGAAAGGCTAAGAAAGATTTTTTAAAAATGCGAATTATTGGAGTTGTGGTATTAAACAAGTTGATTTCTCTGGTGGGACTGCACCAAAGGCAAATCTTATTGGGAACATAAAACAAACTGAACAAGTGCCTAGTCTTTAAATTCCTCTAGTGTTCCTCCTCCCCCTTTGTGCTTGCTTAGGATGTAGTGGTTGTCCTGCTGAAGTTCTGCCATCATTGTTGTGCCACTTTATTCGATTGAGTTATGATATTATTTTTTTTTTAATGAAAACAGGGATCCTTTAAATAATATTGTTGGCATCCTTCAGTCTCGGAAGACTATAGTGTCACGCTCTGAATGGTGGTTCTGGAACAGAGTGTCCTCTCCAGTGCGCGAAGCCTGGGTAAAGTAGGTATGGAGGATAGGCTGTTACCCATGCAGCAAATCCCCCCTCTCCACGTCGCTGAAATGGTCCAATGGAAAGGCAGAGGCCAATACGGTTGGTTCCAGCGGCGTCGCAGGAGTTGCCAGAACGTGACTGTGTTCAGCCATGAACTGCCTCAGGGACTCCGGCTCCGGATTTTGCCTCGAGGTTGACTCCTGAAGCCTTTTCCATAACTGGATGTAGCCACAAGGCAGTGGAGGTTTGGGATCGGAGTTTTCCTTCTCTCAGATGAGCTGCCTTCCCAGGCTGACGAGTCCCATCTACCCGGTGGCTGTTTAGTCGCCTCTTACGACAAGTACAGCCAAACTGAGGGCCTATTCTTATCCCCAGCCCCCAGGGGAATTAAATAATTTAAATAATATACTGAGCCAGAAAACCATCTATGACAGTGGTTCTCAAACTTTCTAGCATTGGGTCCCACCTTTTAGAATGACAAATCTGGCAGAACCTGAAATGATATTAATGACATCACCTGGGAGTGATGTCATGGCTGGAAATGACTTCATCAATTTAGGCTTCAAACCTAAGCCACAATCAGTCAAAGATACCATTACACAGCATGCTTGTGCTGTTATGTTGCATAGCTTGGAATTCAAACATTCCAGCTCTGAAGTCAAAGCAGAATGCAAACTTGGGTCCTTCTCTAACCACAGTGTCCTCCCTCTTTCCAGTATCCCAGCTTCCTACTTATTCAGGGCAAAGCACCATGTCTGTCTCCCACTGGGAGCCTGCCCTGCCCAGCAGCTCTGTAATCTAGATCTTCAGCTCTGTATTTTCAATGGCAGCTGAGCTAGCTGCTACATGACCCTCCTGAAATTGACTCATGACCCACCTGGGGGGTCCCGACTCACAGTTTGAGAAACATAGAATCATAGATTCTATTATATAAATGTCAACGTGAAAACTGTGTTTGCTATGAACTTATTGTGCTGTATGTCATACTTGGAACAATTGTATTGTGTGTCTTAGGGTGTAATCCAAACCTGCGCTGGAGTAGACAAGCCAGGAGGCTTGCGCTGCATCCAACGCAGTTTCGTTGGCTGCAGTGGCTCAGCCAGGGGCAAGGGGAAACTCTTCCCCTTACCCCTGGGTAAGGACTGCTGGCCCCAGTGAGTCTCCTTAGACCTGAGCTACCTCTGGAGGTAACGCAAGTCCAAGGAGAGCAGAGTGGCTTGGAGCCGCTCCATTCTCCGCGGGGTGGGGGGTGGGATCCAGCATAACCGCCGGGTCCCAGCCCCGGCCCTGGCTCCCTGCATGCCCGCCCAACACCTGCCCTCCCCCCACCCAGAAATGCCCCCCTCCCGCCTCCTCCCTGCCCCCCACGCCTACCATTGCTGCTTGTGTTGGTGCAGGCGCACCGACACAAGCAGTGGAGAGGAAGCTGCCGCGGAGGCTTCTGCCGGCCCCCGCGCATTGGCACATCTACATGTGCCGACGCAGCTTCCTCCCACATGCTTTACGGCATGTTTGTGACCCTCCTATGCCAGCCCAAGGGACTTGGGTCAACATAAGGCGCAGTTAAGATTGCACCCTTAGTTTATATGCAAAAAGCTATGTTGGCATTATTGCGAATGTTGTTTCTGTGTTAATGAATAACAAAATAAAATATTTATAAGAAAAATAACTAGATTCTGGTAAGGTTCTTCCCCACTTCAAGAGACATAGTCTGTCCTCCTATCATTTTAGGCAGGAGGTCTGGTCTAGAGGGTTGAGCCTCCATTTGCCTGAAGATAACATCCGAAGGTTGCCAGTTCGAGGCCACCGGCACCGTGCAACCTTGAAGCAGCTGACAAGCTGAGCCGACTATTCCATCTGCTCTGAGCGTGGGGGGATGGAGGCCAGAATGTGCCACCAGATCAAGAAAGAAACATCTGAATGTTGTGGTAGAAACCTTCTTTCAAATTGTAAAAATCCCTACAGGGATTTAAATTGCCTGTCTATGTAAACCGCCTTGAATAAAGTCTAAGGAGAAATCTGAGGACCAAGAAAGGCGGTATAGAAATACCTGTATTATTATTATTATTATTATTATTATTATTTTTAAAGGAGTTGATCACATTCACAGCTAGAGCTAGCTAAAATGGAGTTTCAGTGCTTTGGCATGGCTATCAGAAGTCTGACATTTTGGCCCCATAACAAGTATTAAAATTCACTTTTTTTTCTGCAGCTGCAATATACTCACAAGGCATTTTCTTCCATGCATAACAGGCAACGTGTGAGAGATGGAGGTGTTTGGAACTTGACAGGAAGGGAAGGGAAAGGTGTTGGGGAGAGAAATAAAGAGCAACGTTGTGACAGAGCTTCCAAATCTATCCAAGTGTCGTTTATAAGCTACATTTCTCCAGCAGAAACCCAAGTGAAGAGCTGCATACATAATTAACATAAGAGAAAGAACAGCGCTGGTTTGTGTTCACGAACCACACATATATTTCCACACTGAATAATATTTCCAGAAAGTGATGCATTAAACAGAGCACCAGACCAAATATAAAATAGGGCAGCAAGGAATGAAGGCTGCCAAAGACAATTCATGCAGGTGGTATGTACTCAGCCAAGGGTGTAAGAAAGTATTCTTGACCATACAAGTATACGGTCAGTAACACTTTCTTATATATGAGACTCATTTCCAGGAGTCCTCTGGTATCTTCAGGATGAGTGCCTGCCCCCATGTGCAGATACCAGAAACCATGGGTCAGGAGAACCCTATCTCCTCATCCCCCCCATGGCCATTGCCTTTGTTGTTCTTGCTTCACTTGTGCAAAACTGGTACCTGTATCTTGCTTTTACAAGAGGCTATAGCAGAATGCTTATAGACAGACAAGCAGACAGGAAGCCTGCACCCTAGAGGGACAACTTAGAGAACATCAGCAGAAAGCAAGAAGATTCCGGCTTCCTGTAATGTTATCTGAGTCATAAAAGGAAGACACAGGTCCTGATTTCACACAAGTGAAGCAAGAACAACAAAGGTAATGGGCACCAGGGAGCGGTGGTGGATCCGTGGATAAATGAAACAGTGAATCCCAGAACCGCGGATATGGGGGTGTGCCTGTATATGAGACTTTCTGGACAATGCAAAAATAAAAAAGGTGCTGGGAAGATGAAATAGTTTTTGTGCAGTTTTCCATCTCTCCTTACATTCTTTAAAAAAAAAAAAAAAAGATGCAGGAATCAGCCACAGTAGGAACATAGTAAAATTAACTTGGTTTTCTTGGCTTGTATCCCTTCTTCTCCCTCTGTCACAGGGTTGGAAAATTGCTCACGAAAGCTGGTTTCAACAGGGTGCTGATAAATATTGGGTTGCCTTGGGAAAACCGAAGCAAGATTAAAAACTTAGCACAGAGATGCACACGCAATTACATCTACAGTTAACAGAATATCAATTCTGTTAGAAGGACCAAGCCTGTGTACTTAATTTTAAATGGAGATATCGAAAAACGTCCGTTTTCTGGTGGGTGAACTAGCAGCCTAAGTCTTGCTCTATGTTTCAAGGAAGAGAGGTTCTTTAAAAATCCAGTTTTTGGCCTTAGGTGTATTGGACAATTTTGGGGCAATCATCATTGATCAACCAGTGAGGCCAAATGTCCTCATGTATTTTCTACTCATTTGCATAAATGTACCTGCCTGCTATATTTCAGCAGAACTGGAAATGCAATCTCTCTCTTTACTCAAAGCATATTTTTATTTCTCTTATCTACCTGTATCTATCTATTACAAAAGGTGTATCTCCCCTCTTAGCACTAACTGGGGTCTCAAAACCACACATTAATATGCATACTCATACTGGTTTCATATGGGAGGTCCACAGGGTGTCAAGGTGTCTAGGAATGGATCCCTTGCAGATACAGAGGCCCCACCTGTAATGCTAGAATGGGTGGGAACCTGCAGCACCTCTTTAACACAAAGTTTGGGAATAAGAAAATATTTGTCTGAGAAGTTCAGCTGCTAAGAGGTCTTTACAATAACTGTGGTCCTCTACAGTGTTTCTCAAACTGTGGGTCGGGACCCACTAGGTGGGTAACAAGCCAATTTCAGGTGGGTCCCCATTCGTTTCAATATTTTAGACTTGATGCTACCATGATATGTGACTGCATTTGGGGAAATATTACTGACCTGTACTTTTAACAAGCTACTATGTATATTATTTCAACAATGATAGTAAATGGGACTTACTCTTGATAAAAGTGGGAAGGATTGCAGCCTAGGATTGTTAAAAATGTTCCTGCTTGATGATGTCACTTCCTGTCATGACATCACTTCCAGTGGGTCCTGACAGATTCTCATTCTTAAAAGTGTGTCCCGGTGCTAAATGTGCGAGAACCACTGCTCTATGATATTTCCATATGGCATAAGATCCCAACCAGACAGAAATGTGCCTTGTGTGAATCAAGAGGAGTTCCATGGAGACACAGCTACCATTGTAGCTTGTCCTTTGTGATATGCACAACATATGCATACAACTAAAAACAGATGCATGGCATAGTGTTTACTACATAAAACAACAAAGGGAAAGACTTAAGGGCACATCTGCTCAAAGTGGTTGAGTAGCAAAACTATACAAGCTATACATCTGATCCACAGCCCGAAACACACGCACAGGTCTTTGAATAGTAATCTTCAGATGATGGTGTCCTGCACAGCAAATGAGAACAGTGTGTAGGAAGAAAAGAATGTATCCAAAACCATGCGAGTAGAAGTGTCACCCATACTATGAGCAGGAGAATCTCTCATCTGCTATCGTGTGTGCCATGAAGTTAAGTGATAAGTCACAGTTAGCGGTGTCTGTAAAAATCCATGCTGCTTGGCAGCGGGGAGGAGTCTCCGGATGTTCAGCAATGATGTCATAGGTCATCACCAAATGTCTAGGTAGCCAAGCTCCAAGTTGCACAGAGCTCAGCTGAGATGCATGGCAGCAGGCCTGGGGAGGCAGGGGGCAAAATCCCCAGGGCCTAAGGAAAGGACAAAAACTACTACTATACAGTACAGTTTAGCGTGTGTCTAGAACACATGGCATAGGGTCAGGTCTACATGTGTTTTGGCATTGCTTGAAGGTGAACTTAACAGTATGGAGTACAAAAAGGAGTCTGTTGTATGGAAGAGAAAAGAAAAAAGCTGCCTTGGGTGCCCTTCGGTAGCTGCCTTGGGTGCCCTTCAGGGAGAAAGGTGGAATACAAATCAATCAATCAATCAAATAAATAAATAAATAAGAGGGGGAAAAGCTAGGCAAGTATATTTCATCTGGGCTTGTTTCAAAATCATCAGCTAGTAATGAGGGAGATAGTGAAAGCCAGTCTTTGGATGCCCATTCATTATTGAAAGAAAAAGCAAATGTGGAGGACTTTGCTGAGGCAGAAGAAAAGAAATGCAATAGCACTACTCAAAGTAAGGAAATTATCCCATTCTGATAAATGTTTTCATTTAGTTTCAAGACATGGCAGGAAGAGAAAGAGATGGCAGCAAGAAACTGGAGATCGCGGAGGGAGGTGGAAAAAAGGGAGGTGGAACTGGGCACTGCTTCAAGTACAGCCTGCTTTTTGGACAGGAAATATCAAGTCACACATGCCAAAGACAGTAATCTGGGAAGCATGATTAATTGAATCCTGGTCAGCTGCTGTATTATTTGTTTTGAAATATTGTGATGGCCAATGCAAATTTGAAGAGCTACTAGTTAAGAGAAGCCTTCTGACCCAACAACAAGCACTTAAAATGGAGGCTGTACATCAACACAATCTCTGTTACTATTACCTTCGTGAAACTCCCTCTATCAGCGATCACCCCAACGAATATATTCTGAATTCCCTGCGGGGAAAATAAGTGCTGGGTTTGCAGTAGTAAAGCCAAACCTTATGAAGCAATGGGGTAGGTAGATTATATGAAAAAGCAGTATTGTTTTCTGTTCTTACTGGAATTCTGTTTCCATTCCACACCTCAATCCTGACCACTGTTTGTCAAAAAAGTGGTCTTTGTTCAGACCAGAGCTTACCATTCCACCTCTGCGGAAAGCCCAAGCATACACATAGCAAGTTCAATAAATGAAGAAATCCCTTCATATTTTATTTAAGTGTGCAGCAAAGCATGCTTTTTTTCAGTCCAGTCCCAACATCCTTCCATGACGTGAAATGACAGCAGTTGCTCTCTCACATCTGACACTGAAAACAAGTGAATGTCAGCCTGTCATAGTTCAATTCACCAGGGACACATGGTTTATAAGAACACAATGAAGCCCAAAAGGGAGTTGAGAAGGCTGTCAGGAGAGCAGGCAAAAAGGGGTGGATAACGAATTTGACATGAACTGGATCAAGCAATTTTGAAACTGACTTCCCATGTTGTCCAGTAGAACTGAGCAGACAGGTTCTCTGTCCTAGGAGTACACCGTCCTCTCCTGACCAGTTTGTCCATTCTAATAGCAACTAGTTGAACCAAATGGAAATAAGCAACATTACACTCATGCAGTTACTATGTGGAAGTATTTATGAGGGTTCAATACAGAGATAAAAATAGATGTCATGTCCCTGAGTCGATACTAGCTACAGCAAAAAAAAAAATCTTTACAGCTTCTCATTCCGCTCAGAAAATTGGAATGTATCAAGCTGCAGGTCACCTACGTGAGAGGAGACAACTTGTTTTAGATTGTAAAAGGATGAGTAAGTACCTTGATCAAATGCTGATGAATTTGGTGTTTGTTTTATTGGAACCTCTGACTGGTGCTATCTTTGCTTCCTGTTGCCCTGAACAATCCTGACCACTGTCTGTCAGAAAAGTGGTCTCCATTCACAGCTTACCATTCTGCCTCCACTCCATGTGTATTCTCAGCAGATCTGGGCACTGAAACACTCTGGGCAGTCACATCTATTGCCAGGCATCCCAAAAGTCTGTGTAACAGGACATCTGGGCAGATGCAACTGCCTATGCCCAGATCTATTGAGAATACATGCTTCACAGAGGCAGAATGGTAAGCTCTGCTCACAGAGCAGAAAGCATTCTCCAAAGTCTGGATTTGGTCCCTGGACCAGGGTTTAGAAAGCGCTGGTCTACAGTAACTGCATAAATAACCATCTTTTTACAAAGACCCCACATTTCGAGCAGTACTTCTAGTTTCTTTTCTACAGGAAGTTGATTCGGCAAATATTACATTGAACTTTCCATCACTCGAGGATCGCAAGCAACATTTAATTGAGTTACTGTACATTATTTGCATCCTAAATTTGCATGCCGTCCAAAATTATTTTAAAAGTTTCTCCATCTGTTTCAGTCCTCCAAACCGGAGAGAATGCGCAATAAAAGTTTGGGTCGCTTGAAGATCTGAATCACTTCGCAGGCCAGTTGATTAACTGCAACATCAATTAGCTTCAGTCGAGCAATCAGAACACACTCACTTTTAAGAGATCGTTTTGAATGAGGCAGTGTAATTTGTTGGCAATGTACTGAAAGAAATAGTTTCCCCCTTCTTTTGCAACATCCCATGAGAATCCAAAATGAGGGTGTGGCAACATAACGTGTTGCCCCCCCCTTTGCCCTGCACTCCGTGCACTCCAGGCAGAAGCGGAAAAATGGGGGCAGCCTATTGGCTGCATTATCTGTGGGGGCAGTGCAGGCTGTGCACCCAGAAGGCTCCCCACCTTCTGGCTCCACTCTGCTGGTTTTCCTGAGCAAGGGAGCAGCGTTTTTGCTGCCCAGGAGCCTTGCCTGGACCCTCCGGCTTTGATCTTTCCATCAGCTGTTAGGGGGGGTTCTAGATCCCACCTCTCTGCTGTTCCTGACATTCTGTGCTGGCTTGTTGCCAGCTCCAGCCTTTTCCATTCAGTTTGTAGGCTCTTGCTTCCCAGCTCCTGCTTGCTGTTAGGAGCTGAGATAGCTTAGTAAGCTGGGAAGCAGCCTGGAGAGGTTGAGGTGGTGGGTTTAGTCCCGTCACGTCCCATCCCCCCCAGTGTTGGGCCTTCTTTCCAGCACTTTGCATTTTGATTGTCCTGGTTGCTGCTTCGTGGGAGAGTTGGTGGAGCATTGCTGGATCAGAGGGTCGAGTGTGGCTGTCAGGAGTCGCTCCTGCTCCTGGGCTCCTTTGGGGCAGGGTTGTATTCCTTAAATAATTGAACTGCACTCGGGATCTGGGAGTTCTGGGCTGGTGTTTTGGGGGCAGTTCCCTCCCATTATTAGGCAGCCACCATCCTGCTTGGAAGCCATTTTGGGCTTCCCTCGTGCTTTTGCTCCAGCAGCATTTTTCTTTAAACTGCTTTGAAGTTAGTTGTTTTCTTAAAGGGCCAGTTCTGCTTTTAAGCTAGCTGTCCCTTAAGGGTCCAGTATAGTAACCTTGCTTAAAGGGCCAGTAATGGTATTAAACTAGCTGTTCCTTATTGCTACAGACACAGTCAGCCATCTGGGGCTGCATTAGGAGCCAGTCAAAGTCCCCTTTCAGGTTTCTCCCCTTTGGGTGTTCCTTGCTTTAAGTGAGTCCCTGTTTCTCAGCGTGCTGTCAGTCAGTGGCACTGGGCACCAGCAGGCCTTAGCAAGCCCAAAAGTCGGGGGGGGAAAGGCTGCCAAGGCACGCCACAACAGGCACCCCTGAGGGAGTCGTCTGCAGATGAGGAAAGGAGGGAGGAGCTTGTTCCTGAGGTTTGAGGCCCTTGAGAAGGAGAGAGCCCTGAGGGAGGCTCGTAAGGGCGAAGGTGGCGAGGCTTCTCCAGCATCCTCGGGGGGGGGGGGCTCAGTTGTCATGCAAGGCTAAGGATGATGACACACGTCGCTCTTTTGCCGCCAGGTTAGCTGCTCTCGAGAAGGCGTCAAGGAGGAAGGCCACAAGTACAGCTTCCCAGCCATGGGTTTTGGCAGATCAAGGCTCAGTTGTTGAGCTAGACCCAGAAGAACATGGTGAGTCTAAAGCATTGGCTGGGGTGTGGGTAGATAGAGTTGAAGAGGGAGCTTTTGCTCCTGGCCCTTATTCAACCCCTCACCAAGGCTCCCCATATTATTGGGGCACATGGCCTGGGATGGCTCAACATCCAGAGAGCGAGGCTCCCCTCCCATATCCTTGGCCTTATTGGGGTGGTTGGCTGGGGTGTCCCTCCATTGGGTGGGGCATGGCCACAGTCTCCTAAAGGGCAGGAAGAGCGCCCCTGTATTCCTTTCAGGGATATAGTTCATCCCTTAGGTGGTCACCTTGCCTTGTCCGTTAAAGAGAAGAAATGGCGAGGGGAATTTGTAGACATGTTTAGCCTCTTGCTTAAGGAACCTGAGCCAGCACAAAAGGTAGGGGTTCTTGAGCAGGACCCTGAGACCATTTGCTGTAAAAAGGTCGATAAGAACTGGTCTAATTGGCTCTGTGGCTATAGTATTTACATGTCCATGGTGCTGCAAATGCACCCCAAAAGTGCCATTACCTTAATTAAGTACAGGGACATTATCCATGGGGCATTCAGGGACCATGTGGGTCCAGGCTGGATGGCCTATAATGCGCAATTCCGCTTAAGGGCAGCTAATGGGCCAGCTCTAGTGTGGCGGGTGCCACAGTAGGAATTGTGGAACCAGTTAGTGGCGCCAACGAAAATAACATCTGGAGACAGGGCACCCAGTGGCCATCGAATTGTTAGAAATACCGGTAGTCAGGGTCGTGGTAACATGACCATGGGGTGTGGAAAGATGGGCGCGCAGTGGGTTCAACACCTCAGTGTTTGTTATGAATACAACATGTCAGGTAAGTGCACTAGGCAAGGTTGTTACTACACCCATGCCTGTGCAGTCTGTGGGTTTCGTCACACAGTCTCTGCCTGCCCCCGGGTGGCATCTGCCAAGCCAGGCAGTAAAAGCCAGTTTTCAGGAAGCAAAAGAGGTGGAAGCCCCCTCCTCCTTTGCTGGAAAAGAGACCAACGCTGATTAAGATTACACCTTTGTTGGATCTTCTTCAGTCTTACCCCGACAGGTCTGTTGCTTGTTATTTGGCTGAAGGGTTTCAGTTTGTGTTTAGAATCCCTGCTCCGCCCTCTCTATGCCCTTCATGGGCTGACAATTTATAGTCTGTCCAGGGGATGGAGGAGGTGGTTAAAGGTAAGTTAGCTAAAGAGGTGGCAGCCGGCCAAGTGGCTGGGCCTTTCCCCTCCCTTCCCCTCCCCAATCTCAGGATCTCACCTCTGGGGATTGTACCCAAAAAGGCACCTGGTGAATTTCGTTTGATTCATCATCATCTGTCTTTTCCCAGAGGTTCCTCGGTCAATGATGGTATTCCAGCAGAGTTGTGTTCCGTTCAGTACACATCCTTGGATGAGGCTGTTACTATTTTGTGCAGCTGTGGGGAAGGAGCTTTGTTGGCAAAAGCAGACATTGAGTACGCCTTCAGGCTTCTCCCCATCCATCCGAAGGATTTCTGTTTCCTTGGAATCCAGTTTGGGGGAGCTTACTATGTTGACAGAGCTCTTCCAATGGGGTGCTCAATCTCTTGTGCTGCCTTTGAGAGTTTTAGCACCTTCTTGGAATGGGCTGTACGTTTCAGGACTGGTCTGTCAACCACAGCTCAGGGACTGGTCCGTCAACCACAGCTCATTACTTGGACGATTTCTTGTTTATGGGTAAGGCGGGGACAGAGGAATGCAGTTTCCTCCTGCATGTTTTTTCATCCATTTGCCAGGAGTTGGGTGTTCCCCTGGCTAAGGACAAGACGGTGGGCCCAGCCTCCAAGCTTACATTTTTAGGCATTGAGTTGGATTCTGTAGCCTCCTGTTCCTGCTTACCCCAGGACAAGCTGGCGGTTCTGGTGGATCTTTTGCAATCTGCCATGACTGCAGCTAAGTTGTCCTTACATGAGATTCAGGTTCTTATGGGACACTTGAATTTTGCTTGTAGAGTGATTGCACCTGGATGGGCCTTTCTGCAAAGACTATGTGATACCACAATGGTATTAAAACGCCCACATCATCGTATTCATATCTCGGGCTCCATGCGCAATCATATGCGCATGTGGCTGGAGTTCTTGGAAAATTACAATGGGTGTTTCATTTTGGAGGGCTGAACAGTTACTCAAGGCAGAATTACAAGTACATTCTGATGCCGCAGGCAGCTCAGGATTTGGCGTTTTCTTTAGCGGTCACTGGTGTGCGGCACCTTGGCCCAAAGGGTGGATTGAGGCTGAGATCACCATGGACCTCACATTTCTAGAGCTGTTCCCACTTTTAGTGGCAGTTCACATCTGGGGCAAGGAGTTTTCCAACTTTACAATGCGTTTCTGGTGCAACAACCAAGCTGTAGTCTTTGTTGTCAACCAGCAAATGTCCAGATCTAAACGGGTTATGTGCCTAGTAAGGCCTTTGTTTTGCATTGTTTGAGAATTAATGCCCTGTTTGTTGCTAGGCACATTCTAGGCTTGCAGAACCATGTTGCGGACGCTCTCTCTCGTTTTCAGGAGGAGCGTTTTCAGCAGCTGGCACCGTTCGCATGCCCGGAGCCCGACCTTATACCGGAACAGCTCTGGACGCTTGCCTGGCCAGAGCACAAGATGCCACCTGGTCCTTGTTGGCACCAGTGACTCGTACCAGCTACCTGCATAAGGTGCTTGTCTTTCAGGATTACAGGAGTTCTGCTGCCCTGCCAGACAATTGGTCTATTCCCCCAGAGCACCTGATATGCTTCATTTTGCACCTCCGAGATTTCCATATGGCAGTGCGTTCTATTGCTGGATACCTTTCTGCATTGGCCTTTTGCGCCAAGGCAGTGGGGTTTCATGATTTTTCTTTGGATTTCTGAGTGTGCAAAATGTTAGAGAATTTTATAAGGGTCTCCCCTAGTCTGCCTGACATGTGCAGGCCTATTACTCCAAGGATTTTGGAAGGCCTGTATGGAGGTTTTGAATCTATATGCATGTCCGACTTTGAGAAGAATTTGTTTAAGGCAGCAACCCTAGTTATGTTTTTTGGGGCCTTTCGTCCCAGCCAGGTGTCTTGTGCATCCAAATCTGATGCCTCAGGCAAAGCATTGCAGTTGGGAGGTGTGTTTATGTCCAAAGCTGCTGCACTCCTGACACTGCGATTCTCCAAGACAGACCAGCTAGCTCATGGGCAGAAGGTGCGTCTCAGGTGGGTTAAGTGTTTATTGTTATGTCCTGTCAGGGCCCTGGAGGAGTATTTGCTCCTGAGGGGCCCAATCCCAGGCCCCCTCTTCTGCCATGTAGATGGCTCCCCACTGACCCTTTTCCAGTTTAGAACCTTATTTCGGCAAGGCCTGTTCTTTCTCGGTTTTCCACCAGGTGAGCATGGTTTGCATTCATTTCGCATTGGAGCCGCATTGGTTGCTGCCAGACTAGGTCTGTCGTATGAGTCAATCCAGCAGATCGGACAATGGCGCTCTTCAGACTTCCAGGGCTATGTTCGTACATATTAGACAGTGCTGGCCCGTGTGATCACCGCCCATGGTATGGCCAGAGCAAGAGCACCTGATGTGATGTAAAAGAGGAACAATGGCATTATGTTTGTAAGTATTAGATCAGGGATGTCCAAAGTTTTTGGCAGGAGGGCCACATCATCTCACTGACACTGTGTCGGGGGCTGGTGGGAAAAAAGAATTAATTTACATTTAAAATTTGAATAAATTTACATAAATGAATATATTAAAGATGAACTTATATGAATGAATGAAGGTCTTGCAATAGCTCAATGCCTATAAAAGGCCTTGCACAAAGTAAGGCTGGCCTTTCCTTTGCTGCCGCTGCTGCATCACAGATGTGAAAGAGCAAGCAGTGGAGGGAGCTCTCATCCCACAGCTCACAAAAGAAGTCAAACAGTCGCCCTCACACTGAGAGAAGTTGCGTTGGGCCAGTGTGGACGTCAACAAATCTCTGGAGGGCCAGAGGCTCATTGGAGACTGGGGGCTCCCTGAGGGCCACATTGAGAGGCCTCGAGGGCCACAAGTGGCCCCTGGGCCGGGGTTTGGACACCCCTGTATTAGATGATGCTGGCCAGATGAGCACTGCCCAGTGCGGCTTTCAGTGCATGAGTGTTCAAGCCTTTTGAGGTGTCATTCACTTGGTATTAAGGGTGCTGGCCAGTGTGGTCAGATGAGCACGGCCCAGTTTGGACTTCGAATTGCCAATTTTGCGGGCTTTGTTCTGCCCCATGGGGGCTTTCGGTTGGCTTATTGGCCTGTTTTTTGCCGATCACTGCAGTGACTTGTTATTGCCCAGTGGACTTCCAATTTGACAAGCTCACAGTTTATATAGTTAATTTCAACACCAATTGCTTATGGCTATTTTTCTTTTTCTTTTTTCTTTGGTAGGTCGCTGCTGGACAGTTCCCATGAGAGTTCTCATCTGTGGCCATTTGATAATTTTTTGGGCACAGAAAAGAGCAGTGACCTCCAGTTTTGGATCCCAGCTCGGGCTCAGCGACATGACTCAAGTGTATGGTGGGCGGCCAAGAGAGGCATGCTCAGCAGCCAGCTCCTCCCACTGCTTATTGAGTTCTTAGATTCCAGGCCACCTCCTCAGGTTCTGGTCATCCACCTGGGGGAGAATGACCTGTGCCAGAGGACCTCACTGTCCTTGAGGCTACAGGTCCGGCGGGACATTTCCACCATTAGGAGTTAGCTACCGGGGATTATCATCCTGTGGTCTGACATGCTCCCATGAAGGGTGTGGCGAGGGGCTGTAAATCCCCGTCGCATTGATGTTGCCAGGCAGAAGGTTAATTTCTACCTGAGGAGGGTCGTCTGTGCTGGTGGTGGTTATGTTATTGATCACCCGGGCATTGTATATTCTTCACCTGCCCTGTTCAGGGCGGATGGGGTCCACCTATCTCCTGCTGGGAATGATATTTTTCATTCCCTGCAGCAGGGTTTGCAGAAACGCTTGGTTTCATGTGGGGCGGTGGGGGTCAAGCACTAGGCTAATCCCCATGTGGCAGGTTCGTACAGGCAGGGTAGATAGGGATGTAGGGAATCAGTATACGTTGGGAGGTCAGCAAGGTCAGGTAGTGAGCCAGGACCGCTCAGGCAACACTTGTCCAGGTTGCTGAGGCTGGCTGGCAAGCAGAGATCACCAGTGGGCATGGCCTGTGGGTTCTCTGCTCTTCTGCTGCCTCAACCCCTTGGGGTTGGTGGTCTCTCGGGCCAGGACCGAGGATGACTTGGAGCCACGATTTGATGCGCGTGTAGCCCGGGGGAGGCAGATGGTTAGCACTGCTTCCCCCAACTTAGTTGCCCACACGTGGGGGGTGGTTCAGTTAGTTCCCCCTGCTGCAGATTTTATGGTTTTGATTAATAAAAATGACGCTTTATCCCAAGCCTTTTGGCTGGTGTGCTTATTTCGGAGGTGCAAGGGTAAAGGCTGACAGCCATGGGAAAATGTCATGCGATACTTTCTGATATTTATATGATTTGTTCAATTTCCTATTTGAGTCACCTCCTGGCAGGTTGCTCCTCTTACTTTCTTACAGGCAGCAATCCTGACCTGGGATTGGGCTGGTAAAAGTCCCTTGCGCCAGCTCAGGAGGGTCGCAAATGTGCTCTGAGAAGCGCCGGACTGAGGAGGCTGTCATAAGCCTCTGCGTCGGCTTCCTCTCGGATGCTTGCCGACTGAGTAAACTATGGATAATAGTTCATCTTGAGCGCTAGGACCACTAAGAACGCAGCTTTCAGATATCATGAGACCAGACAGAACGGTTCATTGATTGAGCAGTAGAGAAAGCAGACATAGACCGCGCTCTTACAATGGTACTTTAAAAGGTGATTTCATTAAGGGCATATTATAGGCCATGTGCTATAGATGGTCAACATAAGTGCATAAAAGGGAATCTGTAGACTCTGGATATGGGAAGAAGTGATGCACTCAATGGAATGGGGCATGAAATGTAAGTGTAAGAGTATAAGAACTGCAGGATAAGAATTATCTTTTGCTTTGTTTTTTTCTCACTTTTGGGGGTACAATTGTGTTTGTTTTTTTAAGCCTGACACTTCCCTGGTCCCTGTAAAACCACACACTCAGCTCTCCCTTAAATGAATCACTTATGGATTTATTTTATTCATCCCCCACCCCACCCACCCACACACACACACACACACACACACACACACACACACACTTTTGTCTTAACTGGTTATGCTTTCCCTCTAAGATCCAGTTTTCTCATCAATTCTGTGGTCTAATTTTAACTTTAAGCTGCTTCTGCAGATTAATGGTCCCTTTTTTGTACTTGGAGAATTGTTTCCCATCTCCATCAATTAGTCCTGAGATATTCAAGCAAGTCTAGCAGCTGTTTTAATAGTGCCTGTTCCAGGAATAGAGGTCTACTTTTCAAATGACTCAGAGTTTATTGATAAAGTTCCAGCACTGGCTGCTCCAACTCCTGATAAATAAATAAACAGGGTCCCTCCAATTCCAAAGCTACCCCTCAAATACACCACACAAAGCTGCTCACTTCATGACACTGCATAGTAAAGCTGGATCATCTCACCAGCAAAAAAGATTTGTTTGTAGTGGTTTTTGCACTGGCTTAGTTGGTTTATTAAGGCTCTAGGGGCCCAATCCTAACCGGCCCTTGGGCCAATAAAAGGCCCTTGCACTGTCCAGGGAGTTGAGCAAAAGTGTGGTAAAGCACTTTTGCACCACTCTGAGGGGAGATAGGCCAGTGCATGGATGTGCACTGGCCTCCTTGTGCTGACATGGGCCCTGAAGAAAAGGGGCCAAGCTTGACTGGTGCGGAGGTCTGGGGGAAGAATGGGAAGGAAGTGGGAGGGAGGCGTTTTGAGGCCTGAGGGAGCAGGAGGTGGGGCCAGGATCCAGCACTAATGCCAGATTCTGACCCTGTTCTTGGGCAGCCCAGGGCAATCCCGGGGTACTTGGATTTGCACCATCTCATCAGGTGGCACAGATCTGAGACCCATTGGGGCTGCTGCAGCTTGACACAGTGTAAGGGGAAAAGCTTCCCCTTACCTCCGGTCAAGCCTCAGTCAGCCCCAAACATGCGCTGCATGCAGCACAGGCCCACTGGCCTGCCTGCTTCCAGCACAAGTTAGGAGTGCATCCAAGACCACCTATATCCAAACTGCAGCACACTGAATGCTGGAACTTTTGCTCTGGCGTGGCGACGGCAAAATTTTACTATTCTGTCCTGCAGCCGGCAATTTTTATGCCCAATCTTCACAGAGCCTTGTTCCAGGGAGCTGCTTCTGCTGCCTGTTGCCCCAGAAGGCTCAGAGCCCCAATTTTATTGGGGTAGCAGCTGCCCAGCACAAGGCTCTGTGGAGATCAGGTGCAAAAACTGTTGGCTGCATGGTGGAACAGTAAGGCTTCGCCATTGCTGCACCGCGCCCAGAATAATTTTTTCAGCAGGCAGGTGCTTGAAGCCCCATGCTCTAGAGCAGGGATGCCCAAACCCTGGCCTT
The DNA here is from genome assembly GCF_035046505.1 of Tiliqua scincoides. Taxonomy (NCBI): domain Eukaryota; kingdom Metazoa; phylum Chordata; class Lepidosauria; order Squamata; family Scincidae; genus Tiliqua; species Tiliqua scincoides. The sequence goes on along the minus strand of NC_089822.1, from coordinate 241,085,642 downwards.
GGGGCCACTTGCAGCCCTCGAGGACTCCCAATCCAGCCCTCAGGGAGCCCCCAGTCTCCAATGAGCCTCTGGCCCTCCAGAGACTTGCTGGAGCCTGCGCTGGCCTGATGCCACTGCTCTCAGCATGACAGCCAACCGTTCAACCTCTTGTGTGAGCTATAGGATGAGAGTTCCCTCCATTGCTTGCTATTTCACATCTGTGATGCAGCAGCGGCAGCAAAGGAAAGGCTGGCCTTGCTTTGTGAAAGGTGTTTTATAGGCCTTGAGCCATTGCAAGACCTTCATTCACTCATAAAACTTCAATCTCTAATATATTCATTTATGTAAATTTATTCAAATTTGAAATGTAAATTAATTCTTTTTTTTCCCTGGCCCCCGACACAGTGTCAGAGACATGATGTGGCCCTCCTGCCAAAAAGTTTGGACACCCCTGCTCTAGAGCAGAGTTGCTCAAACCCAAGCCTGGGAGCCAGATCCAGCATTTGAACAAATCCATCCGCCCAGTGAGCGAATCTGTTCATTCTGCCTCCACGCGGCTCCTCTCCTGGGTAGATGTGGGTTCTGGGTCACCCTGGACAGTCGCGTCTGCCCAGACGTCCTGCTGTGCAGCCTTCTGGGATGCCAGCCAACAGACATGACTGCCCAGAGTGGCCCAGAGCCATGGGGGTGGAACAAAAAGCTGTGGTCTGGACAGGGACTGCATTTTCCATACAAGGCGGTCACAACTTTGGACACCACTATTCTAGAGACTAAAATATAATCATGGTTCCTTGCAAGAAAAAAATGGGAAGCTCAACGTTTGGGGAGCAGACAATAAAAAGAAACTGTGCAAATAAAAAGAAATCAGAAATTGTGCAGAGTGATTAAAAAAACAAAAACAGTATTTCCGTCCCTTCTTCCTCCTGCCCCATTCCTTTCTCCCAGATATCTACAATGCACAGAACAATGACAACAGGTAGCACTGAAAACACATTCATCTCGTCTCGTTGCTGGCTGCACATGCAAATGCACTTGCTTTGTACCTACTTTCTATAATATATGCTAACAAACTGCACTCACAGTAAGCCTTCCACCTAATTCAGCTTCTTGAACAAGTCTGTTAGATCTCTCCTGCTCTGAGCTCCTTTGCCTCTGATCCATTTTTTCCTTCTCTTTTTTCAAATTTGGGGTGAAACAAGATTGTTCCAAGAGTCCGACACAGCAGGTAAATTTGCTTTCTGTTGCCTGTGCGCTTCCCTACAGCCTGGCACATTTGCACATCAACGGCGTTGCTCTGCAGCAGGGCTACCCAGCGACATTATCTTCAAAAGTACTTCAATGCCAACGGAACGCCGCGGGGAGCTCTGCTTTAAAAAAAAAAGGAAAGGGGGAAGAAAGGAAACCTCACAGAAACTTATTTATGATTTTCACTGACAGTGTTGCTTCTTTGACCAGACCTCGCTATAGTGATTTGGGCGGAGGTGTGCCATAATTGTGGACCGCATCAACTCCGTTTTGTCTGGTCACCTTGCTGCGCATCAGAGAATTTCAGCATACCTGATGTGTTTGGGGAAATGTATGACCGCTGTGGAGGACGCTGAAAATAAGGCTTTGTTCTGTTTGTGTCACTTTTCTTATACTCTTCCTATTTTTTTTTTCCTTCAATAACAGGTTTCTGTAGTAAAAGATTTTGACGCCACTAAAGATCAGCACATGAAGACCACAAATCTATACAGGCCAATTCCAAGAGCAAACTCAGCAGGGAACATTAGAAATTATTCAGAGACTTGATGAGGGGTCCGTTTTGGGGGTGGGCTCATGGAAACACAGAATAGGGGTCTGGGGGGGGAGACTCCTCCAAAGTAAAAAAAGGAAGGTAGCATTTTTGAAACAGTAATGACCTAAGTTGTCTCCTCCCATGGGTGGCACTGGGAAAGGGGTGAGAGGACGGACAACCACCCCAGAAAAACAGCTTGCAAGTTCTCCATGAGAAAATTTAGGAATGGGCTGTTGGTGCAAAATGTCGTGTTATTTCTCTGTCAGAAACCTAATGCTTTGGCAAGTCCCAGGAATGCACTCTCCTCTCCCTTCCATGCCTTTACTAATATTTCTTTCTGATATCGCCAATTGGCACAGAACCCCACACAGCTGGGGGTCTGCTCTCCAAATTATAGATAACAGAGTGTTCACTTCATTATGCTTGTTACCCACCTTGCAGTCTGGTAAAAAAAAAAAATGGGTGTAAGACTGTGTATCACCTGTCACACTGCGGGACCCACTGAGCTGAAGATGAAAGTGCGAATTTCAATCAGCTCAGGCGCAGGACACCAGCCAGTGACATCATCATCTGTCATCCTCTCTCAGCCAGAGGGAGGGAGAGAGGGAAGAACAAAGTGGGAAGAAAGAGGAGGTAAAACAAAGGCGACAAGACAAAGGCTGGCAAAATTGGAGAAGGAGCAAGGAAGAGTGGAGGAAGTGGAGAGAGGGACTCCAAGGGACTCTCTGGAGAAGGAGAAGACTTGGGAGGAGCAGAGAAGAAAGAAGGAATGTTGGAAGGATCCAGACTGGAAGGAGAAGGGCTGGAGAAAGAGGAAGAGTACAGATGCCCAGGAGAATGGGCTGACCACCCATAACTCCCTTGCAATTTGTTGCCAGAGCGCTTGGGGGAGATTTTTGGCCTCAGCTTTTTTCAAGTCATGGGTGAGCCAGGGGTCAGCCCTGCAAGAGTGCATTGCCCTGCCCACTCAACACAGGGGAAATGATACACCAGGATGTTGCCTGGGCTCTACAGCTTGAGACCTTTTTCAGAACTGAACCCTGAAAGGAGAGCATTCAGCTGATTTCTAGGAAAAAAATCTACCAATAGCCAAAGTAACTATTTGCCATTTGTATGCCATTTGTTCCAAATCAGGTTGACATGTACTGACAAAATGGTAGACAAAACCTTCATGGGCAGGAGGTCTGGTCTAGAGGGTTGAGCCTCCATTTGCCTGAAGATAAGATCCGAAGGTCGCCAGTTTGAGGCCACCGGCACCGTGCAACCTTGAAGCACCTGACAAGCTGAGCCGAGCTATTCCACCTGCTCTGAGCGTGGGAGGATGGAGGCCAGAATGTGCAGCCAGATCATGAAAGAAACATCTTGAATGTTGTGGTTTCTTGAAAGATAGAAACCTTCTTTCAAATTGTAAAAATCCCTACGGGGAATTAAATTGCCTGCCTATGTAAACCGCCTTGAATAAAGTCTAAGGAGAAATCTGAGGACCAAGAAAGGCGGTATAGAAATACCTGTATTATTATTATTATCATTTAACTGTTGGAGGAGGAGCGGGTTGGCTCCTTGCCCTTTTTGTTAACCCAATGACTAAAAGAAACTATTGAGCTGTCCAGCCATTTTTCCTCTGTTATCCCATCTGCAGCACCCATAGCCTTCCAGAACCTTTTTGATATGGAGCTCCTCCCTAGAAGGAGAAAGAGGAGCCAACAGTCCCTTTACTATCCAACTTCTGGAGTTTAGTCATGAACTTGTCCAAGGATTTGGCTTCAATTGTTCTCTATGGTACCAAGAATACAGCTATGCATTTCTATGTCTGATGTCCATTTGTATGCCATTTGTTCCAAATCAGGTTGACATGTACTGACAAAATGGCAGACAAAACCTTCATGGGCAGCGATTATTTTCCACAAGCGTAAACCAGCAATGTATTAAGAGGAAATTTGATATATTTCAGTGGGACATAAAGAACAATTTAAAAAAAAAATCAGCCTCCTTACACCCATGTTGACAAAGTCATCTGTCTTTCAGAAACTCCTAACCATTTAATGTGACTTGAAAAATGACTCCTGTATATTCTCATTACATTTTCAGCAAGAGCTGACTTTGACACCAATCAAGAGTCCATTTGACATATAGTGAGGCATTCTAAATGGAAGCATTCTGGGCATCACACACCCCTCCAACAGAAGTGTTCCTTCATCCACCAGTTCTTTTCCTAGACTGGATCTCTGTCAAGGCAATCGACAGAAGAGCAAAGGCATCTGTCACTCAAAGTGAACCCATGGCAGCTCCAAGTTTTGAGCACGCGCACCTGCCACTTTGGTGAAGGAGAATATAACAAATGGCTTTAGAACTGAATTCGCATGCTCAGCAAGACAAAGAGGGACAAAACCCCTGAGCCAGCAAAATACTCTCTCATCTCCCTTGTTAAAGTAAACACATACGTATTGGGCCCTACGCACATTCCACACTGCCAAGCCTGACCTAATCTGCTACCTGCCTGGCCTACCATGATTGTGCATTGGCTTTCTCTGTCCTATGCAAAGGCAGAGCTGGCAGATCCATCACTTTCCAAAGCCCACCAAGGTGAGCATCTCCGTACTTGATAGAAGATTTCAATTATAAAATTCTGAGAAGTGTCAAGCACATCTGACCAGGAACTGAATAGCTTAAAGGGTTCAAAGGCAGCTTCTGAACTGTGCTCAAAACTCAGCATAGACTCTAATGGAGGAACTTTTGCACCGCTCAGCTTTCCCATTCATCAACTGTAACGCTATACCAAGATCCCTCTCAGTGTCTTTTGCCGATGGCTCTTTTAAAGTGGATGTTATATTAATAATCCAAGAGCTTCTTCTAAAAAGAGTGAACCTCTTGGGATGGCTCAGCGTCTCTGCCAACAGAACATTTCGCATTCAGGTTGCTATGTCTCAAATAAGGATAGAACAGGGCCGCAAGATGGAGGAGAGAGAAGGACAAAAGCAGGAGATGGCTGCCATGGGAAGGGCACTAAAGCAGCCGGTCCTGTTCTTTTGCTGCTTCACGGACAAGGTATCCAGTTAGTTAAATGCTGGGGGGAAGGATCGAAATTACGGGATAAGAGGTTACAAGGGTTTTAGTGCAAAGTGACTTGGTATCCTCCACTGCTGCTTTCAAACTAACTTGGCAGTGATCGTCAAGGGAGAAGGGGCCATGAAAGCCCTCAAAAGTACTGGGACTGTGTATGGATTGGTAGTCCGTTCCCGCTGCAAAGGGAAAAACAGGTTCCAACTTAGATGGATGCAATACAAAGAAAATTCCAGTCACATCCCCTTTTTAGTTAAGGAAAACAAAACTGATGGGTTATATTTCAGTTTCTAGGGGTAGTAATTCCACAAACACCACGTATAAACAACAACAAAAACTAGAGCAAGGCCTCTCCTGACTCCTGCCAGGATTTAATTAACAGCAACTATATAGAGAGAACAGAAGGTGAAACTAACTTATAGCAACTGCTTTGCCCCTAAGGGGCCATGCACAAATACCTATACATTTCATGAAGGGAGCATAATTAAATTCACAGTCGCCCACAACATATTATTTCCTATGATCTAACACTGTGCATGCTTTCTCTCCTTCCCTGGTGTTTGCATATACAGGGACCAAAGTCTGTTCAACGTCAGGTAGGCTAGAATGAGAGGAGCTATCTTTCTGCTAGCATGGCAGAGCTGACCCCTCCCTCAGAGGAGAAGGAACATAATATGAAGAGGCAGAAGTATATTGGGGAGCGGGGCAGCCATATTTTTCATTTGGTCAGGAGCTTTGCACAGAGGCATTTTTGACCATTTTGTGGCTTGCTTAGGCTGAGCTCCCAATGAGGATTCCCAATTTTCACAGAGGACAGGAGAGCACTGTTGCAAGCTGCTGTGCTCAGGCTGCTGGGACTCTGCTCCGATATCTGCTGCTGCTGGAGCTCTGCCGACGGCGTGGCACGCAGATAGCTGCCCAGTTGTTATTGTGTGCCTATCTCCCAAGGTCGGAGCGCTCTCTGCTCCCGGCGAGAAAGAAGGACTCAAAGGCAGAAGTTCTCCACCACACTCCTCCTTTACTATATACAAAATATTTACAGTCCAGATAGTACATGTAGTACACAATTCTCAATTCCAACGGACGTAGCCTCCGGCTCAACACTACTCTGCATCTCTCACAACTTTGCTTGCCCCTGCTGGAACTTATACTTCTAGTGACCAATCACAGTGCAGGAAATACTGCACAGTCATGCTGACTATGCAGGGGCAGTCACACACTCACACACTCACATAAGGTCACATGATGCACATCACCCGATGTTGCATCAGCTCCAAGTTCCCAGGGTGCTGTGCTGGCTTGCTTTGGCCAAGGCCTCAGGCCTGTTACTATGCAGCCAGTAAATTACTTGTCAGGACTGGGGCTCAACCCGTGGCACCCTAGAAGCCCAACACGAACAAGAAAATGAAAGCGACTATCTAGCCTTTCACTACAGACCAGCATTTTCCAAACTGTGAGTCATAACCCACTGGGGGGTTGTGACTCGATGCTCCCTTCTGTGTCACAAAGCCTTACTAGGAGCCTCCAAAGGCTGTTTCCAGGTTGTACCGGGTTTGTGATCCTCTCCATTGGCCTCTGCAGGCATCAGAATGCCTTAAGGAACTGACCAGAAGCAACTCCAGTTTACTTCCAGGTTGCTTTCACAGGCCTTCTGGGGCCCATGGAGGCTCATGGAGTGGGTTGCGGGTCTGGCATGACCCAGAAGCTACCTTCAGAGGCTCCCAAGTAAGGCTTTGTAGTGTGGCAGGGAACAATGGGTCACGACCCACCACAGAGGACTAGGTGGGTTGCAGTGCTAGAAGGTTTGGGAACTGCTGCTATAGATAAATGAAAGTGCTGTACGGCTGTACCTTAACTGAGTGACAAGTTTCTGAATTCATGTGCTGAACATGGGAAAATGGTAGAGGCATTTGTGTGAAGGGATGGAACCAGGAGTAATGCAGGGCAGGGGGGAAATTGTTTCGAGATATTGAGCAAGAAAGGGAATGTGGGGGATAAGACAAAAGAGGTGAAGTATCTGGCCACCACAAACTTACAGATGTCAGCAATAAACTCTATCAGTGACTGACATCCACAGATCTACCTGTCTTTCACCACATAGTGGTTACGTTCAAACAGAGCATGCTGAGCTCTCAGCAAGGAAAAACTGACCTGTTTTGTGCATGAGATGATGATAATAATAATAATAATAATAATAATAATAATAATAATAATAATAATAATAATAAAACTTTATTTTTATCCCGCCCTTCTCCCCAGAGGGACCCAGGATGAGCTGAAAGTTGGAAACAAGCTGAAAGGGGGGGGAGGGGAGACTGGTTTCTGCAAATATTCTATGCCTCTTTGAAATGAGAGCCCCTTTGCAGTCCTTATTTTCAGGGATGTGAAGGGACAAAGAAGGGGTGGTAGAGAAAGGATGACATTGTGGTGCAGTATAGCCAATCAGATTTCATTGTGTTGCAACATCACTAAGGACAATCAAATTTCCAAAGCTGCTCTTGGTCTGAATGAAGGGGGTGGGGGAGAATGCTTACTGTTGAGGAAACCGTATATCTTTTCTGGTCTTACCACATTGTCCTGGTGGGCTCAGTGCCAGTTGTGGTAGGAAATATTGACCTGCTTACGTCAACAAGAGGCTTCCACTTTCTTTCTTCACCCCGCCATTCAGAGCGAGGGCAAAATGATGGATTAATTTGTCCTCAAGTGACTGCAATCCTAACCTCACTTTCCTGGGAGTAAGTCCCATTGAACAAAATAGGACTTACTTCTGAGTAGAACTGCTTAGGATTGTGCCCACTGTCTTAGCAAAATCTGATTGACTATATGACATTGTGGAATTATGATGCTGGGCATGCAGTCCCTGATTGACTGGAATGATATTGTCAAGGAGAGGAAGAAAACCAGGTCCCCCCCCCCCTTCAAAATATGGTGCCAAAGAGGGACAGTGAACAAACAAAGCTAAGTTACTGGAGGTAGCTCAGAGACCATTCTGTACCCCTTTCTCTAAAGCCCCCTTTCCCTACGGGGGCAAAGAAGTCCAGATTTCCTGCAGCTTTTACCACTGTGCAGAAGAAGGTATCTTGGCAGGAACAGCTTCCATCTTCTACCATGGCAGAGGTCAGGAATGTGGCCTGAAACTCCCTCCTTGCCATAACAACCGAAGTCACAGGACTTTTGTTGTATCAGGGGATGGACAGAGTGGATAGGGAGATGCTCTTTACGCTCTCACATAACAGCAGAACCAGGGGACATCCACTGAAATTGAGTGTTGGGAGAGTTAGAACAGACAAAATAAAATATTTCTTTACTCAGCGTGTGGTTGGTCTGTGGAACTCTTTGCCACAGGATGTGGTGATGGCGACTGGCCTGGACGCCTTTAAAAGGGGATTGGACAAGTTTCTGGAGGAAAAATCCATTACGGGGTACAAGCCATGATGTGTATGCGCAACCGCCTGATTTTAGAAATGGGTTATGTCAGAATGCCAGATGCAAGGGAGGGCACCAGGATGAGGTGTCTTGTTATCTGGTGTGCTCCCTGGGGCATTTGGTGGGCCGCTGTGAGATACAGGAAGCTGGACTAGATGGGCCTATGGCCTGATCCAGTGGGGCTGTTCTTATGTTCTTATCTAATCTACACACCCTGCAAACTACTCTGTGCCATTGGGCTGAACATTTCTGCAGGGCTTGGAAAAGCAATGGGACCAAGCCCCAGTACTAATGCTATTGAATTCAGGATGCTACCCTCCCCACCTCCAGCATGCCACCAAATGAGACATCACCAGAATTTCCAAAAACTAGTTTAAGAGAAGAATCTCAGCATGTGTAGTTTGTCCGAGTATTCTGACCAAGGAAATTGCAATGCACATAATTATCCCTTTCAATCCCTAATGATGGGTATGCTTGCATAGATTCTCTCTCTCTCTCTCTCTCTCTCTCTCTCTCTCTCTCTCTCTCTCTCTCTCTGCTTGGTAAAGATTTTCAAACTATAAAATATGTAAACAATAAGAAGCCATGTACAAATCTCAATCCTCTTCTGGTCCAAAAGTACTGTTTTGGAACCAGCTGCTCCCCTGGGACTCAAATTGGGAGCAATTGCACACTCAAACACAAACAGTATCTAGTTCAGATATATTTCTTTTCTCTTTAATTCACGTATAATTGACTGGCGCACAGGTTAGATGTAAAGTTGTACACAACATTACAAAAGTGCACTGTTATGTATACTTTGACAACATCAAAGACCATCCCATCACAATTTTAATATATATCTGTGATTAATACTCAGGTGCAGCAAATAGTGAGTTGGTACTTAGTTTTCACTGTATTTAGTTAGCACTGTCCCCAAAATCATATGATTTCCTCAAAATGATATCCCCAAAACTTATGATTATGTCAAGATGGAGAGCCTAAATTTACAAAACTTTAGAGGAAGGGGACACACAGATAACCCTCAGTGCTTCAGCACCTCATTCCAATCAAAGCCATTTGTTAGCATGAATTCAATAGAGAGGAAGCCATGCCTTACCCACATCAGCGCAAAGTCCTGGCTGACTCTCAGGAATGTCTTCTAAAGAATCAAAATGGAGTTAGGAAACACTGTGCACATTTTGGAAAATGAGGTTATAATACCCTTTCCAAAAATTCACTAGATCAGTGACTCCCAAACAGTGGGTCAGGACCCACTGGTGCATCACAACCTTTTGGTGGGTCACCAGAAGGTGATGGAAAGATAAGATAGCTAATTACCTCAAGCCCTGAGCCTATTCAAAAATCGGATATTGTAATTGCTAATTACCCTTCAAAGAGCTCAGCTCCCGCAGTTTGCAAGATAGCTGCTAATTGTCCTATAGGGAGCTGCTGTCCTGAAGTTTGCAAGCATGTGTAAATATAGGAAGATAAATGTTTGAAGGGCTTTTTTCCTGGTTATTATGATAAATAAATAAATAAATAAAATATTTCTTTCTGGATTTTCTTTTTTAAAAAGTTTGATAAACCTAGGTGGGTCCTGATAGATTGTTGTTTTAAAAAGTGGATCCCAGTGCTAAAAAGTTTGGGAACCACTGCAGTAGACTGGTTACCACTGTGTTGTGCCAATGCATCAAGATTTTTTAATAATCCCGTGAGTGTAATTTCGGATTGCTGCACGTGTCATATTGCAGAAAAACTGCCACAGTTCTTCCAGGAAGCCCTGCAATTTCTCTCTTCCCCCTATTACGTGCATTGGGTGGTGAGCATATGGCTCAATCAGATGTTTATTTGACAAAAATGCAACCCTGCTGTGTGAGATCCTGCTCCACTGAATGCACAGGCTGGTTAAAGAGGTTTGCCAACACCCAAATAGATTGATTTGATAGCACGTGAGGAAGAGTTCATTCCGACAGCGTACTGAACAGCATGGCCCTTCCAAACGTTCCTCCCGATGAAATATTTTGCCTTTCAGAAAGGATAATAGCTTTGGTAGTGTCATGAAGCATGATAGATGCAGCCTTGCAACTTTTGCACTGCAGCACTGACAGATAGACTCCCTTCAGTCTCCTGCTCCCCGATGGCTCTTTTCATTCTACTGCTCTACTCAGCTCCAGTTATAAAAATGGCAATGTATGCCATTCTCTGTTTAAGTTGATTCTATTGTTACTGCTGTTTGCTGTTGCTGTAAGGTTCACATAACAGTTTCAGCAGGCAATAAAGGCCACAGAGAAAATTCAAACACTGGATGAAAAAAAAAAAAGACATCAGGTTGTTTTTTTCCCCACTTTGTTGAAGCCACAAATGAGTGTGTCTTTTCTCAACCATGACTTTGGAGGCATTTGAATAGGATGCAATGGGGACAATGCATAAGAGCGGATGGAGATCAACAGACACATTCTTCAAGACTATCTCCGAACACCATCCTAACAGCAGCAAAAACTACAGTTACCCAAAACATCTGGAGCAATTACCCCAAACACAGCAGCCGAAACATAACAAGCAGCTTGAAGGCCTTTTGAAATAGCAGCAGAAGGTACTTGGAAGTAAGTATTGGAATAAGTGTATGCTGTTCTTATTAAATAGGACTGGTTTTCAAACTGTGTCCTGAAGAACCGTGGGATTCCTGAAATGGGATTCCTGAAATTCCTGAAATCATCAAGGCTTTTAGATCCTCAGTAATGGCAGATGAGCTTTCCTGAAAGATGCCTATCGCAGTAAGCTTACCACTGCTAATCTTCCTGAAATGCACAGCTATGAACAGTCTAGAGAGCATTTTCGTCTGTTTTTGCAACAGTGAGACCCAACAGATCTCTGGTCTGTATGGACTTACTGTGCATCCTAAAGCATGCCAGAATATTCTATAATGCACTGACAATTCTATGACAGGTCAGTGTTGAAAGGTTTTCCAGAAGACAGAAAATCACTGGTGCATGGTAAGGATGTACCAGGCTTATAATTTTATTAGACTTTTTCAAAACCATGTACATGATGACATGAAGAAATGGCAGGAGAACACACTGAATTAATGAACTCAGCAAACTTGTATTTTTCCCAGCAATATAAAAAAAAACTTTCCACTGCCTTTTGTGTACCTTCGCCAGTTAATTTCCCCTTTCCTTACAATCCTTTAAATCTTAAACCACAATTTTATGTTGAAAGTTGAGGTGGATGAGGTCATGCCCCAGGTGCCTGAGACTTAAGACAAAATCCCTGGTGCAAATCCTGGAAATGCAAATTTCATTCATGTAATTGTTTTGAGACCATACCATATCAGCTGGAGTTTTCAATCAGCCTGTGCTTTGACTTCTACAAAGTCATGTAGAAGTCATGCACTCCTGCCATGCGCTCCTGTGATCACATGACTGTCTTGAAGTGCTAAGCAGGGTCTAGATTTGCTTTTTGCACTCTATTCCAATAATTCAAAAAAGTGATTCCAACCAAATTTTTTGCTTTTTGTTTTAGGTGTATTCAAATTCAGATCATAAGAACATAAGAACAGCCCCACTGGATCAGGCCATAGGCCCATCTAGTCCAGTTTCCTGTATCTCACAGCAACCCACCAAATGCCTCAGGAAGCACACCAGATAACCCGCATCCTGGTGCCCTCCCTTGCATCTGGCATAGCCCATTTCTAAAATCAGGAGCTTGCACATACACATCATGGCTTGTAACCCGTAATGGATTTTTCCTCCAGAAACTTGTCCAATCCCCTTTTAAGGGCATCTAGGCCAGATGCCGTCACCACATCCTGTGGCAAGGTGTTCCACAGAACAACCACACGCTGAGTAAAGAAACATTTTCTTTTGTCTGTCCTAACCCTCCCAACACTCAATTTTAGTGGATGTCCCCTGGTTCTGGTGTTTTGTGAGAGTGTAAAGAGCATCTCCCTATCCACTTTATCCTTCCCCTGCATAATTTTGTATATCTCAATCATGTCATAAGAACATAAGAACATAAGAACAGCCCCACTGGATCAGGCCAAAGGCCCATCTAGTCCAGCTTCCTGTATCTCACAGCGGCCCACCAAATGCCCCAGGGAGCACACCAGATAACAAGAGACCTCATCCTGGTGCCCTCCCCTACATCTGGCATTCTGACTTAACCCATTTCTAAAATCAGGAGGTTGCGCATACACATCATTGCTTGTACCCCATAATGGATTTTTCCTCCAGAAACTCGTCCAATCCCCTTTTAAAGGCGTCTAGGCTAGACGCCAGCACCACATCCTGTGGCAAGGAGTTCCACAGACCAACCACGCGCTGAGTAAAGAAATATTTTCTTTTGTCTGTCCTAACCCGCCCAACACTCAATTTTAGTGGATGTCCCCTGGTTCTGGTATTATGTCCCCGCTCAGGCGCCTCTTTTCTAGGCTGAAGAGGTCCAAACGCCGTAGCCTTTCCTCATAAGGAAGGTGGCCCAGCCCCGTAATCATCTTAGTCGCTCTCTTTTGACCTTTTCCATTTCCAGTGATGATCAGTGTTGGGTGAGTGCACAACACCACATGACTAGTGCAGCCAATGGCAAGTCAGCCATCTTTTTCTCAGGACGAGGGTAAGTAATCTGACTATTCTATAGGACTCAAAACCTTTGGTCTCCAGAGCCCTCCTAAAGGGAATCTTGGGGAGCCCTGTTGGCGCAGGCACAGAGTTTTAGGGAAACCCAGAGCATACACAGAGTGGTGTTGTGTCGAACGCTTATGGTCACTTATTTGTAGAGGTCCTGAAAGGGTCTCAGGGAGCTCTGGGGCTCCCAGGAGCAAACATTGAGAACCACTGCTCTAGGAAATACATAAGATCACCTTAAATTTAATATGTAAAAAATCAGAGCTGTAACTAGGGTAGAGAATGAGCAGCACCTTGGGCACTATGCCAAGAGAGGACATATTACTGCCCATCAGGCTCTGCCCTAGTTACACAGGAGGCACTGGTGGCTTTATGCCCCATTCCTTCTCCTGTGGAGGCTCCCCTTCAAGGGCAATCTCCACAGGAGAAGGATGCGTGAAGGTGACACAGCCAGTGCCCCTCCTTTGGGGAGAACCCAGAAGTGACATTATATGACACACAGCCCAATCCTAACTTGTGCTGGAATGGGCAGGCCTGCCCTGTATTCAGTGCAAGTTTCAAGCAGTTTGTGGGTTCACCCGAGGCAAGGGGAAACTTTGCCCCTTACTCTGAGGACAGCCACAGCAGCCCCAATGAGGCTACTCAGATCTGTACCACCTGATGAGGTGGTGCAAATCCAAGCAGCCTGGCACTGCTCCAGGCTGACCGAGAACAGGGTCAGCATCCGGCATAAGTGACACACAGCCCAATCCTAACTTGAGCTGGAACAGGCAGGCCTGCCCTATATTCAGTGCAAGTTTCAGGCAGTTTGTGGGTTGATCCGAGGCAAGGGGAAACTTTTCCCCTTACCCTGAGGAAAGCCACAGCAGCCCCAATGAGGCTACTCGGATCTGTGCCACCGGATGAGGTGACGCAAATCCAAGCAGACTGGCACTGCTCCAGGCGAGAATGGGGTCAGGATCTGGCATGAGTGCCGGATCCTGGCCCTGCCTCCTGCTCCCACCTGCCCATGGTCCCGCCTGCCACCCACCCTCTCTCTGCCCTGAAACGCCTCCCTCACACCTCCTCCCCGTCCTCCACATGCTTCCCGAGACCTCCGTGCTGACAGAGCTCGGCCGATGCAACTCACCTTGCCCCAGGGCCCGTGTTGGCCCAGGGAGGCCAATGCGCCTCTGTGTGCTGGCCTATCTCCCCTTATGTTGGCACAAAAGTGCTTTGCAACACTTTCGCGATGATGTTGGGCCAGCGCAATGGACTTGCTTTGGCCCAGGGGGTGCCTCTGGATTGCACCCACAATGTCACATGACATCATGATGTCACTGCTCCGGTCACTGGGGCAGTGTGTTATGGCTCTGACAGGAATATATTTTTCCCTCAGTAGAATACACACATGGAACAGTCCATTTACCCAGCGTATACATTCTGAATACTGGACTTGGCTCCTGATCTCACAGTGTTAACTTTTTCTCTCTATATTCCCCTGTGTAATTTCCCCTTTTTGATTGAATGAATGCTGTTTACTGTAGCATGTGAAGTACAGTGCAAGAATTTCTTATTCAGGTTGCTTCATTGTAAGACCAGCCCTGGCCACCACATCATTAAATGGTGATGTGAGACCAAGGATAGTAAGAACCACACAGGAGGAAGAGGGTCGCACTGAAGCCGCAGCAAGGTGTTACAGAGCACTGAAACACCACAAAAGTTTGGTGTAGTGAGCACCTTTTCAGACTTTTTTATTTAACTCCATCAAACAAAGTACCTTCAGAATTAGAAAAATGTTCTGCAAAACCCTCATCTTAACCCAGGATCAGATGTAATGCAAAAATGACCCATTATTGCAGCACGCTCATTAATTCAACCTCACGTCTAAAGATTCTGTTTTGACTCGAGCTAGTAGGAAAATAGGCCATGTTATCTTAATGCTGTTAATTAAAAGGATGCAGAGAAGCAATTGTCAGGGACAGAAAAACCAATACAAAGTTTATCTTGAAAGAGACATTTAGGACAATAGATGGTTCAAACTTCAAAAGGGAGCCCTCATCATTTGATGGACTTATGAAAAGGTCTAATAACTTGCTGAGGAAAATGAGCTGACAGATACTAGGAGGGCTCTCAAGCCCTGCAAACAGGTTAAAGAAGCATGATGAAAACACAGAGTATAACTAAAAATGGAATCGTAAGCTTCTCAAGCGATGAGATGTCATCTTAGTGTTCTTCAACCATGGGCTCAGCACGCCAATGGGGTCGTGAAGCCTCAGTTGTGGGGTTGCAGCAATTTATGGGAATGAAAAAGGTTGAAGACCACTAGAGCACCACCAGGTAAAGGGGGAGGTATCTGGAGCACCCCTTCAGGTACAAGGAGATGGTGACCTAGTCCTGCTCAGGTTCTTAGCAATCGTGCTAAAATAGCTTTCACTAGTGCCAGGCTTCATAGAAATATTTTCTGATCTTGGTTACAGTGGACAGTGCTGGGAAGGCATTACTGGGGTGGGGTGTGTGTGCAGATAGGGTCCTGGGTGAGGGGTGGGATCAACAGTTGGGCCTCCAGTCTCATACTGTATGTATGTATGTATGTTTGTATGTATGTAGGTAGGTAGGTAGGTAGGTAGGTAGGTAGGTATTTGTGTCATGGCACTAAAAAAGTTGAAGACAACTGATCTAAAAGAATAAAGAAACTGCATAGAACAGTGGTTCCCAAACTTTTTAGCACCATGACCCAATCTGTAAAATGACTGTCTGTCTGTCTGTGTAATAATAACCAGAAAAAAGACCATCACACATTTATCTCCCCATATTTACATATGTAAATATGTAAATAGTGTGGCCTTTTCAGCCACACTAGACGCTGTTCCAGAATCACCTTTCAGAGCATGATACCATAGTCTTTTGAGACTGAAGGTTGCCAACACAATTTACATATGCTTGCAAACTGCAGTTCAGCTCTTTGAAGGGTAAATAGTAGCTACAATCTGATTTTTTAACAGCCTCAGGGCTTGAGGCAATTAGTTATCTGATCTTTCCATGACCCACCAAAAATCAGGTTGTGACCCACCAGTGAGTCGCAACCATCAGTTTGGGAACCCCTGAATAGAAGATAGTGAGGCATCATTTATGCTTATTTTTCCCAATGTGCTTCTGATTGGTGAGGAGTGAAAGAACAAGGGCAGTAGCATTTTTAGCGGTCCCAGTTTTCATCTCTGGTATCTCCACATTTGACTGGGAAAAAACCCATTTGAAATCCTGCAGAACTGCTGCCACTGTGTGTTCACCAGTTCGGAGCTAGATGGACCAAAGGCATGATTCAGCATAAGGCTGCTTCTTATTTTCATCTGGTTATGCATTGTCCTTAACAAGTATTCTCCACGTTCTGTACTTTTTAATGTCGAATGCTGAGCCATAAAGCTTGTAATCACCATCAGTATTAAAGGCTTCAAAATCGGAAGGCCTGACTTAATGCAGTGGATGGAAGACTTCTTCAAACAGTGTTCACTTCCCAGGTTGAAAATATTTTAGTGCAAGATACCCACTGCCAGGGCATGTAGGGCATGTCAAATGCTACCTGACCATGAGGTACATCACAATTTTACACACACACACACGCTCTCTCTCTCTCTCTCTCTCTCACTCCATGGTTCTCCCCCAGGAGGTGGGCCTGGTTGAAGATATCTCACTTTGATCTTCTCCAGAAATTGATACTTAGTGTGAACGTGAAATAATACAAGGAGAGGAAGGGACACACCCTTGGACTCAGGTCTACACCTAGACAATTTGCAGTGAGGGGACAGTGAAACCTTGCAGAAAGATGCAGAACACAGAGACAGTTAGGGTGTGTTCTTAACCAACTTTCCAGCACTGGCATAGCTGTGTCAGTGGGGCATGTGCTGCATCCTGCAGTTGGGTGTCACTCACGGAGTCCTCCTCAAAGTAAGGGAATGTTTGTTCCCTTACCGCGCAGCTGCGTTGCCCTTATGCCCTTATGTCAGTGCTGGAGAGTAGGTTAGGATTGCACCCTTAGTTTAATAAGCTTATAGTTGTTTAATTGCAGTAATTAATGAAATAATTTCAAAATAAGGGACGAATGCTCGTCCTTTTACTCTTTGAGCAGAACACTTAAGGTTGCAGCAAGTTCACTATTTAGTGTGCAGCTGGCTACAAGGGCCCCTAAGACTGGATGCAGCCCCTGGAAGCTATTTCTCCAGCCCCATTATAACTGGGCTCCCCCAGCATGATAATTGGTCTCTCTCATATCTTGAAATTATGAATTTGCATTTTTTTCTCTTCTGTCAGTTTCTATGTAAGTGCTTATTTGCTTCCGCTTAATGATGTCACTGCCTGCTTAATGATGTCACTGCAGGCCCTCAGCAGGCGTCGTGAATGCTATTTGGCCCACTATATGAAATGAGTTTGGCATACCTGGGCTAGAATTCTTCTGGTTTGGTTCTCCTTGTCTCTCATGAAGTAAAAGGACTAGAGACTTAATTTTTTTTAAGAAAGTCAAAATTTAGAGAACCACCTGAGATATTCATGAAGGGGAAAGACCCTTCCCCAGGCATCCTGATTTGAAGGGGTCACACAAATGAAGGAGGTCCTTCGTTCACACAGTCCCTATAAAGCAAACTGGAAGTCCTGGATTTCTGCAATTGAAGAAACCATGCCAGGAGGAAGGTAAGGAGGTTGGTGATCCACTTTCCACTCACTTTTAGCAAATGAAGAGTGGCTCAGTGCAGATTGTATCTGTGGCAGGCTGGAGGGAGGCGGTGGCAACAGTAGACACAGGATGAAGGGCACCCTGAATCCATAACCCTCTTGGCTCCCTGCAATCAGTCATAAATGCATCACTTCATCTAATAAGAGCATAAGAAGAGTCCAGCTAGATCAGGCCATTGACCCATCTAGTTGAGATTCCTGTGGCCCACCAGATGCTTCAGGGAGTACACAAGACAACAAGATACCTACACCATGTTGCCACTTCCTTGCATTTGACAGACGTTCTAATGGATGGGCTGCCCCTGACTTGCTAAGAGAACACTGAAGCTATGTTATTTTTGTTTAGGGACTGGTCTGCTGGAGTTTTGCACTAACCTGAGCCATTCTGCCTCAGTCTTCAAAACTGAATCAAGCAATTATTACTGAAGCCTAATGGAACATCAGCATAGATTTTGAACCTCGGCACTCCCTCGATTCAGCTCCGCCTCCTGATTATGGCAAACTGTGGGCTTGTGCTCCGAAACATTCCAGGCATAGTGGGAACTTTGATGGAGGTGTTTTGAAGTCCATCCATGTTAGTCTGTGAAGCTCGACTTCAGAGGGTTCCAAGAGAATGAATAATCAGAGATGACAATGAGGTTGATAAAGAATAAGCTCAAAAGAAGGAATGGGCTAGAGGTCACTTATAAAAAGCAGACATTAAAAGAAAATGCAAAAAAATGACAATGAGAAGATTGCAAAAGCGATCTGAAGAGAACTAATCAAACAATCAAAAAAGAAAGTAACAAAATATAAAAACATGCATAAAATTTGACCCTTTCCAAAATAGCAAAAACACCTTCCCTAAGGATTGCAGATAATTTCTTCTAGTCTTTAGTTTGCAGAATGGCATCCAGTCCGTTGCTAGGTGTGTTACCACCTCCAGTTGCTAGAGCATTTTAAATATACTAGTCCCTATACAAAATTTAGGCAGACCTATTCTGGCTTGCACACTCACATGTTTGAATCAAAGCATAGGACAGACAAAACTGAAAGATGGAAGAAAGACACAGAGAATTCTGCCAGATTCTGGAAAAGAAAAACACCCTAATCTCATTAGTTGAAAATAAGTTTAAAAAAGAAAAAAAAAAAAGAAGGGGGAAAGCAATGAGATCAGAATGGAAAAGCAAGAATGAAAAAAAATGTCCAAATCTTAGGAGAGCAGAGAAAGGAGCCAGACAATTATTGATGTGGGGAGGAAGTTGCAAATATAAAGTGCACAGAAAGAAAAATAAGACTGCAAAATGTGAAATACAATAGCATAGACATTTTTTATAAGATTCATTTTACAAAAAAAAAAAAAACATGAAGAGGAATGAAGGAGGATAAAAAGTACAGAGGATAACAATAAGGAAGAATGAGACATTGGAGAAACCTGAAGGTCAGGAGAAATTGAAAAAAATCATGCAAAATGAAAAGGGAAGCCGGTGAAGGCTGTAGGGTCAAGGAGGGATATGGGCAGATCTGGAAAAGTAAGAAAGGTAAAAGAACTGAACACCGAAGTAGAAGGCTTGAACCAAGAGTCAGACGGGCCCATAAAATCACTCTAGGCAGGAAACAATAAGGCCTTGGGTAAGAATTGTAGAAGAATCTATGAAAAGACTTTTGGGAATCTAATGCAGAAAAGTGACAGGAATGAAGTTGAACCAGGCCTGTGATGTAAGGTGAATGAGAATGGAGGGTCAAGGACAAAACATGGATTTCAGACTTCCAAAGATGACTGAAAAGTAACATTGTAAAGAGAAAGAGAGAGAAGCGAAGGGTCAAGATGTGATGAAAGAACAAGTAATTCTGCCATTTGGCTATCTGATGCCCACGAAGAAATGGAAGTGAAGATAATTAGTGATATTGCCGAAAACATTAATGGGGAGGAAAATATAGAAGATAAAAAGTGTGGTGTCAGCTGCGTCACCTCTAGGGTCATTAGATGACACTATACAAGGAGACATCAGTGTTGGAGGGGGAAATAAAATTAGCTTCATTTTTACCTCAGTATCATATCCAAGCTCTCTGCTAACTATACAAAAATGAAAGTCTGAGAGATGCATTCCAGGTTGTGTAAGCAGCTCTGACAATATCTAAGCCCGGTCTGAAGAAATGCAGAGACTAAAAACAGAAGCCTGGTCTGGCAGTAGTGAAGGATAGTAGTGTATGAGAACAACTTATTTTGGTAGCTGCCACAATAAAAACATATGTGTTCAAATGTGAATTCTTCTGAAGTATCTGAAGAATCTTACAGAGAGGTACAAAGACAGAGAGCCCTGAGGCTCTGGAGAGGCAACAAAGGAAAGGAATCATGGAGAGAAACTTGAGAAGTCTGGCCCATGAAGTAAAGCAAAGCTGTGAAAAGTTTAGGCTAAAGAATGCAAGAGAGTGAAGAGATTTAGAGCAATCGATAGTATCTAAAAATGAAGAATATACACCGAGATGAAGCTGTGCAATTTAGTATAGAGAAGCTTGTTGGAGATTTTAAAGTCGTATGAAAGAAAGTTTAAACACTAGGATAATACCAACCACTCTGGTAGACTAGTGATAAGATGGCGAAGAGAATGGGAACACCAGTTAGAAAGGATAGCAAGACTGAGAAGGGATTTTGTGAGAGGAGTACAACAGTTTGTTTAAAGGGCCTAGAGAGTAAAAAAAATTGGGAACTAATGGGAAAGCAGCAGGAGCATTCATGGGCAGGGAACAAAAAGAAGCTCACAGTCCTATCCACTGCAACTTTCCATGCAAAAACTAATGTGGCCAAAACTACCCCCTTCCTGGCCCTGACTGTCTCTGGTACCTGCCTCCATTGCCACCCTGTCCTACCTACTCCCCACCTTCACCCTATCCCATGTGAGCATATTTGGTGCTGGCGGGCATCCGTTGACCACTGGTATGTGGAACCAGCCACTTATTGCTTACAATGGGGGCAGCCAGGTTTCTGCTTAAACATGTTGTATTTTGCGACAGCCAGAAGAGCCTTATGCCACCAGAACATTCGCTGTGGCAGTGTAAAGCCCTAATAGGCCATTAGAATCCCCTGCCCCCACGATATACATTGCCATCATCATGTGAGCATGCCGTTGTTTTAGGTCTTTTACTTCTGTGTGGCAGCCACACAATACTTTAGATCATCTAAAGTACTTTAGATGCTAAAATACTTTAGATCATACTTTAAAATGGTTGGTTGTTGGCAACCTTCAGTCTCGAAAGACTAAGGTATCGCACTCTGAATAGTGATTCTGGAACAGCGTCTAGCGTGGCTGAAAAGGTCGATTCGGGAGTGACAATCCCTTCCACACCGGGAGCAAGTGCAGTCTGTCCCTGGTCTGTCTCCCTGGCTATGGGCCTTCCTTCTTTGCCTCTTAGCCTCAGACTGTTGGCCAAGTGTCTCTTCAAACTGGGAAAGGCCATGCTGCACAGCCTGCCTCCAAGCGGGCCGCTCAGAGGCCAGGGTTTCCCACTTGTTGAGGTCCACTCCTAAGGCCTTCAGATCCCTCTTGCAGATGCATCCTCGGCATCACCTGGCAGGACAAAGTTCCAAACAACACAGTCCTGGAACGAGCTGGAATCCCTAGCATGTATGCACTGCTGAAACAGAGACGCCTGCGTTGGCTCGGTCATGTCGTGAGAATGGATGATGGCCGGATCCCAAAGGATCTCCTCTATGGAGAACTCGTGCAAGGAAAGTGCCCTACAGGTAGACCACAGCTGCGATACAAGGACTTTAAAATGATCATCCTTTAAAATGATCTAAAATACTTTAGATCATCATCATGTGTTATATGCTTTTATCTGTCTTTTAAATTATGTTTTTAATCTGTTTTAACCTGTTGTAAGCCGCCTTGAGTTCCTTCGGGGAGAAAGGCGGGGTAAAAATAAAGTTTTATTATTATTATTATTTATCTCACAACCATTGCACAAATGCATGGAGTACAGTATTCAATCCTTTATCTCCATCCTATTTTCCTGCCCTCACAGAGGCTATTTAATTCTTACGTGCCAGCAGCACAATTTTGAGTGGGAAAACTGTTCACAGAGAAAGGGTTAATAGCCTGTACCTCATGCTGCAGCCCTGATTTGACCCATGGCCCTGATGCAGCCACTAGACAAAAGTAAAAGTAAGACCCAAACTATGCTAGCACAGGGTCCTCGTTTAATGTGTAGTCTGGGTTTCATTTGTAATGATGAATAATAGCAGACATATCCTGGCATATGGTTGAAATTGTACCTGAGAAAAATAAGATTATTAAAATGCTCTTTTCCATTTCTGAGAAGACTTCATATGTAATTGTAGGTTGTCAGTGTGGTGTAAGAGAGTTGGAAAAGAACCTTAGTGGTAAGGTTTAAATTCCCACAAAAGCCATAAATGTCAGCAGGTGCCCCTGAGCCAATGACTCCCTGCTCTGACGTACTTCATATGGTTGTTGTGAGGTAAGGGAGAACCATATATGCTACCTTGAGTCCTTGAAGAAAGAACATAATAATAACTATTATGACTATTAATTAATAAGAACTTGTATAGTGTTTTAGAGCATTGGAAGTGTTTCACATATGTTAATCTTGATGTAAGGCAAGGTTGTCTGTAAGGCAAGGTTTTTACTCATGCTGCAGTTCAGAAGTGGAGGCTGAGAGGAAAGGAATGGCCTGTCTCAGACGACCAAGAGAGTACATGGCAGAGGTGAGGTATGGGACATGAGAACTGAGGCAGTTCTGATAAATAACTCTCTCTCTCTCTCTCTCTCTCTCTCTCTCTCTCCGTTATACTAAAATTCAACAAAGTAAAACTCTGCCAAAATGACTAAATTGGCTCAGTCATGTCGTGAGAATGGATGATGGCTGGATCCCAAAGGATCTCCTCTATGGAGAACTCATGCAAGGAAAGCGCCCTACAGGTAGACCACAGCTGCGATACAAGGACATCTGCAAGAGGGATCTGAAGGCCTTAGGAGTGGACCTCAACAAGTGGGAAACCCTGGCCTCTGAGCGGCCCACTTGGAGGCAGGCTGTGCAGCATGGCCTTTCCCAGTTTGAAGAGACACTTGGCCAACAGTCTGAGGCTAAGAGGCAAAGAAGGAAGGCCCATAGCCAGGGAGACAGACCAGGGACAGACTGCACTTGCTCCCAGTGTGGAAGGGATTGTCACTCCCGAATCGGCCTTTTCAGCCACACTAGACGCTGTTCCAGAACCACCATTCAGAGCGCGATACCATAGTCTTTCGAGACTGAAGGTTGCCAACACACAAAAATATTAAGATTAGAATAGCTTGCACTTGTAGCATAATTGATTATGGGCACAAAGTCAGAGGTTTTCAAAATCCAAGGTGATGGCAGAGAACTAAACTGCATGTTCTTAGTTCCGGCTACACAAGAACGACATGTGCCTACAATCTTGGCAACCCATCACCAACATAATAAGCAAGACCCAGCGTAGAGTAACCCTTGTCCACTGGGTGGATCTGATTAGGAGTTCAGAGTTTTGGACTGTTTGGTGTGGACATTGAATATATGTAGTCTGACAGAAGAGGGATATGTAAAAAATAATAAAAATATAACGCTGCAGTGGGCCTGTAGCCTCTTGAAAGGAGTTGCTTTGTCCAGGCCTCCAGCCAGCTTGGAATGGGAAACTTGTAGTGCTGGGTCAGGCATTGGAGTGGGTAGGTATGGACTTTCAGGGGATGAGAAGGGAAACGTGACTCCCCCTTTCTGTCACCACCCCTTAAGCCTTAAGACCTTCCTCTGCTGTGCTGCCTTAAAGGGTTAAGTATGGGGCTGGCTGTGAGCCTTGAACCTGATCATTTCACTGGTGGGGAATTCTGGGGAGCGGAAAAGGAAAAAGTGTCCTTTTTTTTCTTTTCTGGTCCCCTGAAACATCCCTATACAGTTCAAAGAGGGCCATTTTGTTAAGCTTGTGGTACACACACACCCCAACCCTAATCTCACCACCAAGCATACCAACAGTCAGTGGGGTAGCTAAGGAGGGGGCTGGGGATGGACCACCCTGGGTCCAAAGCTAGAGGATCACGCGAGGGGATGCAAGGATGGCGGCCACCACTGTGCTGCTTCCTGATTGGCTTGAAGAACCCTTCTTTGTGCTGATTAGGAAGAAGCACAAAGCAATCAGCTGCAGGGGATCCCCCTCCCTCTTCCAGGAGAAGGGAAGGGGCTGCAGGCAAAGCCCCCTGCCCTACCGCAGCCAATTTCTTTGTGCAGATTGTGAGGAGTCTTGACTGGCACAAAGTAGCCCCTCCAGGAGACTGAAAAGCCCCACTCCTCCTGCTTCAGTAGCTTTTCAATCTTCCTGCCATGCTTTTCCAGCTCTTCCAGCAGCTGGAAAATCACAGCAGAGAAATTGAAAAGCCCCACTCTTTGGAGAAAGGAACAGGGCAGTGGCAAGACCACAAATTGTGCTGCCGCCATAGTCATCACTTTCTTTTCCAGGAGAACCTGAAAGTGACATCATGATGTCATGCAATGCAATGACGTCTGAGTGCTTGATGGAGTCACCAATTCATCATGAGTCACCGCCCTGGGCAGAAAAACATAGGTACACTGCTGCCTACAGTGCAATCCTATACACGTTTATCCTGCACATGCCCAATCTCGTCTGATCTCGGAAGCTAAGCAGGGTCAGGCCTGGTTAGTACTTGGATGGGAGACCGTCTGGGAATACCAGGTGCTGTAGGCTTATACCATAGTCTTTCGAGACTGAAGGTTGCCAACCAGGGCCCACTATGTTCAATCGGGCTTATTCCCATGTAAGTGTGTGTAGGATCACAACCTTAGGATAAGTTTAAGAATGTGAGGGCTAATATTATAATGCCGTTGTACAAATCTATGGTAAGGCCACATCTGGAGTATTGTGTCCAGTTCTGGTCGCCGCATCTCAAAAAAGACATAGTGGAAATGGAAAAGGTGCAAAAGAGAGCAACTCAGATGATTAATGGGTTGAGGCACCTTCCTTATGAGGAAAGGCTACGGCATTTGGGCCTCTTCAGCCTAGAAAAGAGGCACCTCGGGGGGGACATGATTGAGACATTCAAAATTATGCAGGGGATGGACAGAGTGGATAGGGAGATGCTCTTTACACTCTCACATAATACCAGAACCAGGGGACATCCACTAAAATTGAGTGTTGGGCGGGTTAGGACAGACAAAAGAAAATATTTCTTTACTCAGCGTGTGGTCGGTCTGTGGAACTCCTTGCCACAGGATGTGGTGCTGGCGTCTGGCCTGGACACCTTTAAAAGGGGATTGGACACGTTTCTGGAGGAAAAATCCATTACGGGGTACCAGCCATGATAATATACAGTACAGTATTTATATACCGCCTTTCTTGGTCTTTATTCAAGACTTTATTCAAGGCGGTTTACACAGGCAGGCTTATTAAATCCACGCAGGGATTTTTACAAATTGAAAGAAGGTTCTCTCTTTCAAGAACCACCACATTCAAGCTGTTACACTCCGATCTGGTTTAACATTCTGGCCTCCATCCTCCCACGCTCCGAGCAGATGGAACAGCTCAGCTGCAGCTTGCCAGCTGCTTCAAGGTCGCACGGTGCTGGTGGCCTCGAACTGGCGACCTTGTGGATGTTAATCTTCAGGCAAATGGAGGCTCTACCCTCTAGACCAGACCTCCTGCCCATGATGTGTATGCGCAACCTCCTGATTTTAGAAATGGGTTATGTCAGAATGCCAGATGCAAGGGAGGGCACCAGGATGAGGTCTCTTGTTATCTGGTGTGCTCCCTGGGGCATTTGGTGGGCCGCTGTGAGATACAGGAAGCTGGACTAGATGGGCCTATGGCCTGATCCAGTGGGCCTGTTCTTATGTGAGAAGGGCAAGTTCCTTCTCTGTTCCATATCCTCCATATTTCCTTTCTTCCCCCCCCCCCCCCAATTGACACTAATGTTTTGGGTCTCATGTGCTCAGTTCCCTGAAGATTTGGAAAGATCTGGGGAGCTCATAGGACTATGTTTTGTCTTTCATCTCTAAGTTGTACACTTCTGCATACCAACATCATGTTGGCAACCTTCAGTCTCGAGAGACTATGGTATCGCGCTCTGAAAGGTGGTTTTGGAACATCGTCTAGTGTGGCTGAAAAGGCCAATTCGGGATTGCATGGTGCAGAGTTGTCGATCCGCTTGTCGGTTTTCACCCTAAACCCCACGCACCCCGTGAGGTTAACAGACTGTGGCGAGGCAACACCTTACTGGCTGGGGACTGCCCAGCTTAAGGTGGGCGGTAGCTGCCCAATGAGATGCAATGATCTCTCCCACCTTCGGAAGCAGCCCCTGGCGTCACACTCTATGCCAATCGAGCGAAGACTTGTAACCGGTAACTGCTGCTTCCCGTGTTGTGCCAACGCTGTATGGCGAAGTTGGAGTGTCCTCTCCAGTGCATGAAGCCTGGGTAAAGAAGGTATGGAGGATAGGCTGTTACCCATGCAGCAAATCCCCCCTCTCCACGTCGCTGGAATGATCCAATGGAAAGGCAGAGGCCAATACGGTTGGTTCCAGCGGCGTTGTAGGAGTTGCCAGAACATGACTGTGTTCAGCCATGAACTGCCTCAGGGATTCCGGCTCCGGATTTTGCCTCGAGGTTGACTCCTGAAGCCTTTTCCACAACTGGATGTAGCCACAAGGCAGTGGAGGTTTGAGATCAGAGTTTTCCTTCTCTCAGATGAGCTGCCTTCCAAGGCTGTATGCATATAGATCCATATGGACTGCATATTTTTGAAATCGAATTCATCCACCCCATGTTCTAGAACCCCATGTTCTACCTTACTTTTTGGGTGGCCCCATTTCACTTCCAAACTGAACAGCTCTTGGCTGCATGAGTTTCCTCTTAGTAAATACGATACCAAAGTCAGTAAGACGCAATCAGCAGAAATGACTCCTTCAACAAACAGGCGATTGTCAGCCCCTGTCTGGCCAGACCCACAATATCTGAAAGAGAGAAATTTGCACAGCCATTGATCCTTCTGATTTTTCTGATAACTCAGCACCTACACACCAATTAGAATCTGGGTCTTTGCGGCAAAAGCCTGCCTTTTGTTCCAAAAAAGCCAGTTTCTCTTCCTTTAATGCCGCATTTAAAAACACATTGGATGCAGCACTGTCGCCGGGGTGCCATTCTTTTCTGCGTTGAATGCCTTAATAGGCATTTTACAGCTTCTTAACTGTCTTCGGTGGAAAAGATTTGAAGGAATTATAGCATCGGGTTAAAAATACCAGAGTAATACAACTCTTGAGATGGCCGTATCAGACATCTGCTCAGCAGTTGTGATAATTGGCTTTGTACAAATGCTAATGCTACGGGCTGCTCAGAATGCCGAAAAGTTCCGGTGGTACCTGCATTGCATTTTGGGTGGCAAAGCTGTGCCTTTTGACAAACCTAATGCAAAATCTCAACAATTTACAGTGTACTACAGTGACAAAGCACTACAAAAGCTTCTGTAATAAAGGGGGAAATGAGAGAATCTATAATGGTTGGCCATAAGGTGTGATCCACAACCCGCATCCATTGACAATACGCACCCTACCTCCATGCCAGCAGAGGCAGTGGCACCTATTGAACCTGCTGGAGGTGCAGGTGGAGGTCCATCTTGCCCCTGCATTCATCTGAAGCAGTAATGCTGAACAAACAATTCTGTATTCTGAATTGTTCTGAAAAAAAATTATAGAGCAATGTAATTGATTCGTTGACCAGCTCTGGGGGTGAAAGAAATGCAACATTTCAAATGCGAACGGACTTGAAAATGCAAAAGGATGTGAAGCATAGTTTTCCATTAGTTTCAATGAGCAAACAGCAATCTCTCTGAAACACAAATCAAAACTAAATGAATGTCATGCCAGTTAACGTTCTCTCCTTACGACGAGATATATGTAGCAGTGACACCTGGATATTTCTAAGCCAACCAGCATTTCTCCCATAACATTGACCCTACCTATTCTGTATTTTAAGGGGCGGTGATTCCCATTTGTTCTTCATATAGTCTATGGAAACCAATTTGTGAACTATGAGAAGTATACGAATATTTTTATTATTAATAATACGTATAAATAACAGATGGTTTCAGAAACTAACAGCCCAGTCCTGAGCTTCCCAACACCCACTGGAGCAGTGGCACCAAAGTGGCTACTGCTGTATCCGACGGGTGCTGGGAAGCAGCTGGAGGGCGGAAGCTCCAAATCCTGCAATGGGATTTCTCAAGTTTGCACTGGCTATTTTGCTGGTGCAAACTTGATGTCAGGCCTTCTGGCTCCACTGATCTCACCCCACCCTCCCCCACTCCCCAGTGGCTTCGCCGCTGCCCAGTGGCTTCACTTACCCCTGACGATGGCAAGCCCTTTTCCTGCCAGCATTGGGGCTGGCACCTGACTGGTGCGCATCCAGCACTGGCGCACACCCTTACTTACCAGGTGCCATAAACTCAGGGCTCAGTGCCAGTGTTGGCTGAGCTAAGTCCCCAATCCTGGGGGCCTTGCACTTTTGGAACTAGCATTCCAGCACAGCAAGACCCTTCATGGCCGTTGCAAAAGGCATTTTGCACAGCTGGGCCACTGTGGTGAGCGGGTGCAACCAGCTAAATTGCTTGCGCAGGTCCAAGTAGAACTAGCTGGGCAGCAAGAACTTATCCCAAGCAAGGGAATAAATGTTCCTTGAGGAGACCTCCAGGACTGCCCCCCTTGCAGGATGCAGCATGTACTCTGGTGGCATGGGTGCATTGGTGGGGGGGGGAGGCTTGATGGAATTGAACTGTAAGAGTCATTGTTGCAAGCTCACATGGTTCGGTATAAGATGCTGCTGATCCAAGCAGTAGCATTATTCCTTATGTCATTATGGCATTCAATATGCTGCCAAAAACCTGAAAACATGCGCCTGGGTGCTGGGTGCCTATAGTTTGTGTTTTGCCAGACACATCATGAATGACACAGACACATTCATCACGAATGTTTTAAAGCAGCAGCAGAGAAGGCCCGGCATCTCACAGTTCCTTTGGTTTTTCTCCAACTCTTCTTTTTCCTGTGACCGTCCTCCCTCTTAATAGTCTCATCATCTCTCTCATCAGGACCATTTGTGGAAATGAGAATGAGTTTAACCATGTGTTAAAAGAAATAGGGCAGTGCACTTCAATAATCTGGAATATTAATTACAATGAAGCACTTCACATTTAGGGAGACAGGTGGATGAACGTATTCTGTTTGCTGGAAGATTCAAAAGCAAAGCAGAAGCCCACATGGTCATATAATCCACCCCATGCCCCAAGATGAGTCAGGGTCCTCCAGAGGCAAAAGATGCACTAGATGACCTTCATTCTTCTTTTACTGCTATAATCTTACAGCACTTGTACAAGGGGGAAGGATTCTCAGAGGTACTGAGTATGGCTGCACTGGTGTTTTAAGGCAGATAATGTGCTTTTAGAGAAATGTAGATATGGAAGGAAAATGTGTTTAAAACAGATTTGCCAACATTTGTCTGTTTTTGTTTTCCGATATCTGGTAGCTTCATCATTTAATGGATTCAGTTACATAACTCATCTTTTCCTAAGAAACTGTTATCTACAGATTTATTTAATCTTTTAAATAAAATATTTTATAAAGAAGGTTCTCACTTTTTTAACCTGGGAGATTATGCGCAGTACAGCAGAGCCATTCATCACATTGTTCGAGCAAAATGCATAGGACATCCCATGATCTACTGAGAAAAATTCCTCAAATGCTAATGGTCTCAACAACTCATTCTTCTTCTACAAGCAATCTCTTACTGAGAAGCACCAACACCCCATACAAATATCACAAGGAAAGTCTGATTGATATAATTTTGCCTTCACAAACACATGGGCAAACATGGTTATAATCGGTTGTCTGCTTATGGTAGTCAAATCCCTTCCCTACTCCCAAAAGAACTATCCATAAAAATGCATGTGTGGATGGCAAGAAATCTAGTCATGAACAGGCATGTAAGAAGGGGGATCAGAACTCCAGGATTTTTGCTGCAGCAAAAGTGGCAATAGGTTTTGTTTTTTTCCTAAAGGAACTCAGCAGGGAAGCATCAGGCTCATCAGGACACAAACGGAGAAATTTGCCTACGGGCCTGTTAATGTCTAGGCCAGCAGTTCTCAAACTTTTTGAACTCTGGAGCCCTTTCTACTCCTAACAATGGTCTCAAGAAGCCTCAGAGCACCAAGGAACATGCATTGAGAAACACTTGTCTAGGTCATTGTCTTTCCCAAGGGCTGACTGAGAAACAGGATGTATCTCTTGTTGCATTAATACACCGATCCACTGCAAATTTACCTGGATTAAGTCCTATTGAACAAACATGAACTGATTTCTGAGTAGACACCCAGAAACTCCAATGTTTAAAAGTGATACCTTTTAATTCTGGTTTGTTTTTGTTTTTTTTTTCTATTTAGACACACTTATTCTAAAATTATTGCCACCCACCTTCAAGTATTTGGGATAAAATGAGCTATATTTTTAAATGAAGTTTCAACATAGAAATAATTGTCAGGAGGACACACTAATTGGGCAATTTAAAGTTTAGTTTTCTTCTTAGGTAGTCTTAACAGGCCATGTCATGAGGAGCTCCTCATTTTAAAATTTGGCATTATTTGTGAACATAGGAAGCTGCCTTAAAGGGAGTCAGACCCGTGGCATCACTATAGGGTACACTCCATACCAGGTGGGACCCTCAGGGTGTGACACCTTTACTGGCCAAAATTCTGGAAACCTTTTGGAAAATTTGTATTTATAAATAATATCATCACTTTCTATATCACTGGAAAGGTGATTTCATGCAGAACGTAATGAAACAAACCATGTTGAAGTATCTGTATTCTATCAAAGGTTATGGCCAATTAAAATTAAATTAACCAGAAAAAGAAAACCCTACTGCCTTATGTCACAAACTCTGAACTTAAAACTAACCTAGGAGACTGAACTCAAAACTGACCTAGGAAACGGATTGTTCTGACAACCAATGGGGTGTTATTATGACACAGCAAGGAATCAATAAGCAATAACGAGTTAGTATGAGTCAGTTCTCATTTCCATGTATTAGAGCAGTGATTTTCAATCCTTTTGGTCTCATGGCACACTGATAAGGTACTAAAATTGTCAAGGCACGCCATCGGTTTTTTGACAACTGACAAGGCACTCCGTGCTGTTGGTGGGGAGCTCACATCCCCACTGGCCCTATTAATAAATGACCCTCCCCCAAACTCTTGCGGCACACCTGCAGAACATCCGCGGCACACCAGTGTGCCACGGCAGAGTGGTTGAAAATGGCTGTATTATAGCTAATACTAGAACTAGAACTTTATTCAGTTGTATGTCATCCAGTTGGTTACTGATTTGGTGAGTGATCTGTACTGTTATATATTTAAATAAACAAAGTTAATGGGGGGGTTACACCAATCCTAGTGATGCCACTGCATTTAGATTGCGTGTATGATATTGTTATTTATTCAGTATGGTCTGGTATGGGAGGAGGTGCATCATAGAGGTGATGCAATGAGCTCTTGCAAACCCTAGTGATGCCTGAGTTGGACCATTGGTCCATCCAGCTTCATATTGTCTGCGCTGACTCACAGTAGCTCTCCAGAATCTCAGACAGAGGCCTCTAGCTTATTTTAAATAACAGCCCAATCCTGAACTGCCTGGCGCCCAGAGGAGTAGCAGAGCCAAAACAGCAACCGATGCATCCTGAGCATGCTGGGCGGTCACCGGTGGCTTCTCAGAGGAAGCAGCAGGAGAACATTACAGTGTCTCCATCATGTATCAGAGCTGGACAAATCTCCCTCCCCCCATGTGAAATAACAGGAGTATCACCCTCAACCGCCTTCCCTGCCTTCTCTAAATATTTATAAGTTTTCTAAATTGTATTTGCAAAACAGCACTCTACATTTTCTTAATTTAGCAGCTCATGAGTTCACAAGCAAATTAATTGAAGCAATTTTTGCCTGGGCCCCCCGCAAACAAACCATGATCATTTATTCAACCAGCATTCAAATACTATGTCTTGCTTTTCCTGCAGGAATCATGGTGTAGCTCCATGCAATGCTTTCCTAAGCAGCTTACATGGCTGGATGTCTTAGCTTCAGAAAGACAACTCTATCACATGCCTTCTGGGTCTGAGTCCAACCAAGAAATGGCTTTGTTGTTGAGGAATCACATGGCCAGAATGGACAACCCGGTGCGTTGAAATGGGATTTTTGAAGATGGAATATGTTTAGACTAGAGGAAGAGACTCTCTCTCATTGGTCATTCAAATTGACATGATCTGGCAACTGCTCATGTAATGCTGACATGAAGGGCAAAGAAGCTTTGTTGTGACTTGATCAAGAAACTCACAGACAAAATGGAAGGGAAGCACATTCATTAGGTAGAAAATCATTGTGCCTCTTGAGAGATACTTACCTCAAGTACAGTTATAAACAAGACAAAACTAGACAACTTGTGCTATGTTCTTCCTTAATCTTACCACTACAGTCATGTACATGATTTGTATGGAAATCTTTATTTGATAATAAAAATAGCATTCACAGACTCTTTCCTTCTTAGTAACTACATCATATACATTGTGTTTTGTCCCAAGGAAAGAATCTTATACTGGGTAAAGTCCACATCTACTTATACTAATGTTATGTATAAACCCGGTAAGTCAAATAAAGCTATGAACAATGTAGTATTTATATATGCATAGTGTTTTATAAAAAAGATTGGCCCACATACTGCTTTTCATCGATACAGAAAAGAGCATTATGACTATAGCACACTGCAAGAAATGATGACTGAATCAACACAGACCGCACACAAGTGCCTAAAAGTCACACGCAGGCTCCCACCATGAGGAAAGAGATGATATTCAAACCAATAAAAGCTTCAGAGTTACTTATATAGTCTCCTGTTTAAAACAGCTTTACATACCTGATTCAGTTTACATTAAAATATATCCCCATGAATCAATTTGTTCCATTTGTTCAGAAATATAAACACTTAGCACATTCCTCACAGCTAAATTTTGTCATAAATTTCTCTTTTATACAAGAAAAAAGGCAACAGTTTTTTTTCTCCATTTCCACCAGGCTCTATTAATTACAATTTAAATTCTGTACACACGATTGGCCAACTTTTTTTTCCTTTTTCTTTACAGTACCATGTCAACAACAGTGATAGACTTGAAATCCTCTGTGTGTATAGGTGTGTGTGTTTGTGTAAAAATGGTGAAACATTCTGTATGTACACATCAATCCACTGTGAAAAAAAAAGCAAAACAGCAGTTTTAACCTCTTAGTGGTCCAACAGTAATGGCAAATGTTTTGGCTCAGCTAGGCAGTAATCCATTAAAATCTTGTATCAGCACTACAGCAGACTTACTACACAAACTTGCCATTTGCAGACAAAAAAAGAAAACCTAACTCTGAGGACCAGAACCTTCTATTGCTTTTCTTTCCACCTGCACCCCTGTTCTCTTCAGTCCAAAGTACAGCAGAAACTGGATCAAGGTGTCAACACCCCAAAGCTTTCCAG
The DNA here is from genome assembly GCF_035046505.1 of Tiliqua scincoides. Lineage (NCBI taxonomy): Eukaryota > Metazoa > Chordata > Lepidosauria > Squamata > Scincidae > Tiliqua > Tiliqua scincoides. The sequence goes on along the minus strand of NC_089822.1, from coordinate 241,052,526 downwards.
TCGTTGCTTCTTCTGAAAATCTTTGACAAATCCTTTTTTCTTTGCAAATGAACTTCTCTTGTCTCAGGTAAGGGTGAACCAGTAAATGAAACAAAAATAATAATAATAAACTCAACAAAAACACATAGTAGAAGCATAGAGAGGCAGCTCCAATTTGGCAAAAGAAAAAAATCCAAACAATAAAAATAGAAGAAAAAGAGGATCTAACCTGACTGAAAGTATTCAAACCCACCATGTGAAAGGAGCACTTATGAAAGGAGTACCTGTTTGCAAAAACACACCTTGACTTAGGAATCCAAATTAATCTAGTCTCCTTTCAAAGGGGAAAATAATACCTGTTTGGGCTCCAGTTTCATCTGCATAGTCCTAACAGTTGAACAAGAGCCACAGTGGTGCTGCCTTTTTGAAACATGGGGTAAGGGTCACGGAGATGATCAAACTGGTGGTCTATCCCTTGCATGACACAAGACACGATATCTTGTGCTACTCGCTACCACAGTCCTTGGCCACAATTGCTTCCTTTTAAAGGAGACCCAGAAGTACACACTGTTCATGGAACAAACTATAAATTCCTTAACATCTTGTGCTGAGTGGATCTGTATAAATATCCTTCATCGCAACAGTAGTCTCTTCAAATAGTCCTCTCAATTTTAGCAATATGTTCTTTAGATGTAAAGAAGAAAACGAAAACCCTTCCACAGCATTTCTTAGTTTTTACCAATAAGCCCCCTTTTCTGTCAGCCTATCCTTTAGAAAAATCTTACGTACATCATAGCAGTGAATCACAATGACAGTAAATCAGTGCAGTTGGTCATAAAACTCTTTATCTTCATTGGCTTCCCCTCTAAATCACTAAAGAAGGGACCAAAAAAAGCAAAAAAAAAAAAAAAAAGGTCTACCAATAAACGAATTTATGATATTATGAACACCAGATATGGAAGAACACAATTTTTGTAATCTTTTCAGGATGAACATTTGGCAAGTAATTTAAAAAAAAAGAAGGGAAAATACTTTAATGCTGTCATACACCAGGCACAACACTTTGTACATATTCTCTTGGTTAGGTTTCCTCTGCCTTTGCTGCTCTTGAACGCACTTGACGTGAAGAACTAAACGGATTTTAGGTTTTGCCATTTTCCTTCTTGGGAATGCCGAATGCTGGGAAAGGCTGCGATAAGAGTATCTTGGGCCTGGAAAGCCATTAGATACTGAGGTCAGTACTGCACTCTTTATAGGGTCTCCGTCTTTGCTCTGGGGGGTGCTTGTTACTTCTATTGGTGTCATATTTCAGAGCGCGCTCTTCTCTATCCCTGAAGCCAACTCTATCATCTCTATTCCTTTTGTCAGGAGACCTCTCCCCCCTTCGTTCTGGGGTCCTCTCTCTTCTCCTGTCAGTGGACTTTGCCCTCCTTTCAGGAGGGGAGTTCTCTCTCTTCCTATCGGGTGATCTCCTTTGATCCATTAGTCTTTCAAGTGACCTCCTCCTTCTGCTAGGTGAGCTGGCCCTCCGGCGGGTTGGTGACCTCTCCCTTCGCCTCTCTGGAGAAAAGTCTCTCCTCTTCTCATGTCTTTCTCTCCTCTCCAAAGTACTGTCAGCACTCCTAGTCCCATCCCTCCTCTTTTCAGGAGATTTTCGTTTTTGTCCATTGATCACCACCATTCTCTCTGGTTGCCGGTCTCGCCTCCCTTCAGGTGACCTGTCCTTTCTCCTGCCTACTAGACTATTGCTGTTTTTAGAAGTTCCATTCCATGTGTGGTGCTCATTGGATTGTCTACCAAACTCTCTGCTGCCTTTTGGGTCCTTAAAATATATCCGCTTGTCTCCATGTTGTGATGATTTGTGAAGATCTGGTGGATAACTGGGCTCCAATGATGAGTGTTGTCGTCTGTCACATGGCATGTTTTTCACTTCCGATACATTTTGTGAACCTGTGGCTGGGCTGTTCCTGTCACTGCTGGGGTCTGAAAAAAAGACAACAAAACATTTGGTACCAATGGCTTCGTTTCAGAGTATGACACCAGTCATTCATTCCGCAGACTTCATTAGTGACAAAAACAAACAACTGTTAAGCAGTCAGTAGGAGACTAACTGAAGCTTTCGTTAATTTCAGTGTGACTGCAACTGATGAGAGCTATAGATTAGTACTGATGCCTGTTCTCGCCAACTTAGGCCAGATTTTGGTGTCCTCAACTTCGGGAGTGGGAGAATGCTAAACTTCTCTAGATTCACAGGAGAAGATTTTGCACTTACAAAACTCCTATATATTTAACACTGTCAAATCTTCCTTTTTCTTTTTACTGTTGCCATCTCCCAACATAAAAAACCATTTAAAAAAATGTTTCAATAAAAACACCAAAATAAAGACAACTCTCCTCTTGGGAATATGGTTTTTAATTTGCTTTTATAATTTTCTATTTTGCTGTAAGCAGTTGAAGTATAAAAAAGGGCTGTGATTGGAAGATGCAGGTTTTAATGATAGAATTACACCTCTACCTTTTAATGCAAACTCACAGAAACAGTGGGCAAAGTAATTAGTGACAATATATTATGCAAGTGTGTGGAGGACAAATTTTGGTTTTGCCACAATGATTCAACTTAAACACACACAGTGAGAGGCAAGAGGTGGGGTGGGGAAGGGTATGAGCTCACCTTATTAAAGCAATGGAAAGCTGTTTAAATGTGCAGAATGAACTTTGAAAAAAAAATGCCCAAGTCTTTCCTGTTCTCACAGAGATAGATGATGTTTAAGTCTAACAACATCTAACTGGTGTTACTGAATTCAAAGATTCTGTGCTGGAGCAAGTTTTAAAATTTTATACGTTATTCGCAATGGATGATTACAAATTACTTATTAAAATGGCAAACATTGCAGTTGGGTTACTTTGAGAGGTATAGAATGGCTTTTTATTTTTAAAAATACACAGATGGCTTCTGTAAGACAACTTTCTGGATTAGAAATCAAATACTCCACACATGCCCAAAATGTGTTTTTAGGAAAATTAAAAATGTTCTTGATGTCAATGACTAAAGTTGTAAAACACTTTAGGTTCCATTTTTTGTCCGCCACCCCTCCCCCACCCGGTGTACTAAATAGGCACAAAATGTCTTCCCGGTTGCAGGCTCTTTTCTTGATGAACTAGGTTAGTTTTAGTTTTGTGCAGGCCATTAGTTTGATGGTTTCTAGGCAGAAGCCACATATGAGTTCCATCAGAAATGGAGAAGATGGAGGACCACATTCTGTTCTTCCACTGATACCTACTTTGGTATCTTGTGGTCTGTTGCCAAAGACCATGTTGCACACTGTACTTACAATTCAAGGAACGGCAGGGTGCTCAGAATGAATTGCTGTATATACAAAAGTATAGCAAAGCGGAAAGCAATGTGAGAGAATTAGGCCACAGCACAGAAACACCTAGTATTGATTTTAGCTACAAACCGTAGTTTGATTATGGCCCATAAGGTAGAAGCAAGACTCCCCGAGCTTGTCATTTCTCATACATGCAGCGATATTAGGAGGTATCATCGCTGAGGAAGGAAGAGCCCGGCACCAAGAAAAGTAGGAGAAAGAGAAAGAGAAAAGTAGAATGTTTAGATACCCTATAATAAGGAGGAAAGAAAAAAAAATTCTTCATTTTTTTTATCTTAGAATAAAGAAATGTTTATTTTTGTTCCAGTCAGGATTGTCTAGGCATCACCCAAGTATAAGGCTGCGGAGACAGCAGTTGTTAAAGCGACGTGTTATAATTAAACATCTAAAAAAGGTGAATAAGGTAACCCAGACAACGAAAGCATCCATTCGGAGAGGAAAAGAGAGAAGGGAGAGAGAGAGAGAAAGACATAATTGGAATAGTGACACAGAAATGTCCAAGGAAAAACAGTCAACAGTCAACAACGACAAAAAGAAGCCCACTGAAGACCACAACATTAAAAATAAGTACAAAACTCATTACAAAAATATACAGCCTCGTTTAGAGAAGCGCGTTCCAATCAAGTCAGAAAAATATTGGAACCTCACATCATTTCTGAAGCAACATGTTAGTGACTGCAGTGGACAGTACTGAAGAAGCCAAGCTCCTCGATGTTACAAACAGACAAGTGGCACAGTGCAGCCCCTTTGCTCGAAAATGGGATTTGTTCCGTGATTTAAAAGTTACTCGCAGCCAAAACGCAAAAAGGAAAGAAAAAAGAAGCTGACCCACCCCACAACCCAAGTGTTGGATTTTTATCCTCAGTGCAACAGACATTCTTGGAGATGTGAAGCACTTTTTGTTTTTTTACAGGATATATTTACGAAGTTTAGCATATGATACAATACTTTACAGCCAAAAGAGCATAGGAAAAGACAGAGTAGAAAGAACATTACACAACTTAAGTCCTGCCGATTGATGGCCGACTCAGAGTAGCTCATACAAACAGAAGTGTCAACGCAGGAGTTTTCATTCATTAAAGAGGATCAATGGATTTGAATTTAAAGTGTGAATTGGCCTGGCTACTAATTCCAGTGTAATTTGGTGGTCAAATGAATGTGAGATCTGGAGCGTGTTATAAACAAAAATAGAAAAAACTTTGTGCAATATACTCATACTCTTTTTAAAAAAATAGGGATTGGAGTTAGGAGCATAACAAATGTGTTGTGTTTAAAGGAGATGTTTAAACTCCATCTACTCAGTTTGGGGTGTCTTTACCGAAAGCCCACCACTAAATTGTGCCCCCAAGCAGCCTTGCATCTCTTTCTCATAATCTTTGAAAAACCATTTCTATTTGCTATCCTTGATCCTTCCTGTTTACTGCTTCTTCCCTGTTTAATTCAAAGGGATTTCTGACAGACTCAAGAACTGGAGAAAAAAACCATTTTTATGCTGGTTTAAAATAGATTTTTGTACTAAGTGTGCTGAAGTCAACCAAGTGGACTTTTTAATGTGGTTTTATGCCTTCAAACTGGTTGTGCAAACAATTCACCATGAACCCAGATCATGACTTCTCCTTCAGTTATGTTTCACAGGAAGCTGGTTTGGTATCTGGGTGCTTATTGAATCATTTGTAAAACCGGTTCAACTTGGGGCCAATCTTTGGGGACAAAAATCGCTTGTGCTGTTTTCAACATGTTAAAACTATTTGTGAGAACACTCCTTTAACCTGCCAACCTTAGGAAAAGCAGCAACAATAGCAGCAGTGTGGTGTCAACCACCTCTTCCTTCCATTCCCAGGAAAGGAATGTGGATTGGTTGGGAGCTCAGCTGTGTCCCTGACTTGAGGAAATACAGCATAATTTCTTGATATAACATTGTCCCAAATATGGGGAAGCATAAAGGACATCAGTTCAATTATGTGCTTATAACTCATAATTGGCTGAAAACCAATTATAGTTGGGAGAAGCCCTACATCTAGGGCATACTTTTGAACAATTATCTCAAATAAATAAGACATAATAATATTATATACATTACTAAGCCACCAAACCTCTACCTGTTCAACTCGAATACAGTGGTGGACTAGAGGGGTTTTTTTTTTAAAGGCTGACCTCTTCTTCCTTGGCAGAAATGCAACATGTGATCTCTTTCATAACAAACACTGGGAATGGCAATCTGAATTGGTTCATAGCTTACACAACTGTGAATGGACAGACATTCTACAAGGCAAGGGAGATGTCAGGAGTGTGGTGTAAATGTATATGTTGTTTTTTTTGTATTTGCATACTTTTTAAAAATAAATTTATAAATATTTACATAAATATAAGGGGACAGTGAAAGCCCAGACACCATCTTGGAATTCATGCCTACAGATACAGACAAAAGCCAAAGACAAAAGCCCAACAAAGGCTACAGCTTCAAAGGATAATACAGGATTCCCATTTCTGCATTGATCAGAAGACGAGAGAACAATTCATCCGCTGAGAAACAGTTTGGCACAGTTCAAGAAACATTCCTTGTTTGGTCGGACAAATTAGTAGGGTTTTTGAATTTGTTTTGTCTCTATGTTTTTGCCCCCTCTGATCACCAAAAAAACACAAAACACTGCTTTGAAGATGATCTTGCCTGTACACTGTGCCCCCACAAAAGTCCATAGTAGCAAGCAAAGGATGAAAATCTGCAGAGAAAATTCAGCACACGCGAGGCAATTAATCATTGGTTGCCAAGGTTGGTAAGACACTGGTGAAAAAGGAGGAAAGAAAAAAAGAGAATCCCCGCTTCAGATCTGGAGATAAATCATTCATGGAGTGATGCCAGGAGGAAGAAAAGGAATGTTTTCATAGTTTGACCCACCATATTCTGGTACAGAGCCATCTCCACGTTTGAGAAACAGGCGAACTTTGCGGCCGCCATTTTTAATTAGTTCTATGGCCCGAGCATGCTTCATGTTCTTTGTAGTTTCTCCATTGATTTCCAGGATTTCATCACCAATCTGTTGCAATAAAAGAAAAAACAACAACCAAGAATTAAAGCAAAATGTTGGAAGGATTGGAACTGAGCAGGGTTTAAGCAGATCCAAAGCAGAACCACAGGCCCAGAGACACATTTCAAAGCCATTTAATATTGGTCTTTGAACTGCCTCCATTCTGCTTTCAAACACACACTGGAACAAAATCAGAACTGATTCAAAAGCTCAGGCATGAAAGCCACAGAGTCCTCCACATGGCAAGCATCCAAATGCACAAGGTGGAAACCTTTGTTTGAAAGGGTGCCCACATCAGAATCCTCCTGCCTAAACTGGGAGGGAGAAGGCTAGGCTGAACATTTCACAGAGATTGCTGGATCACTGATAATGCATCTGAATTCATGACTAGCAAGAACATGCATTTTGACCACAAAACCTTTTGAACATGAGCACTTGTAAAATCCATAAAATCACATCTATTATTATTTATTTCAAAGCATTATGTCCCACTTCCCCTCCCCAAAAAATGGGCCTTTAATTAAATTCTTGCCATATATTTAAATTCATATTATATAACAACTGTGCACAAAATGCTGGAAAATCTTTAGCTCTCAACCACAATCAACAACAAATTGGAGGAGTTAAGGCCATTAGCCACGGGACTGAGGCTACGACACTATAAGTTGGTTCAAGATCAACTGAGCCTATGACCTAGGGTCGGGGTCCCAAGGCCTGTATGATGATATCTTCCATGTAGAGGAGCTTCTGATGACCCTTTTTACACCTGCTGTTCTCAGATATCAGGGAAATACTGGGAATGGACTCTGATGTTGTAAGGAAAACTGGGGAAAAAAAATTAGGGAAACCTGGTGTGTATTTGTGTCTTCTTAAAAAGGCCTCCTGGCCCAAGTACTGCACTCCATTCACCATACACGCCAAGGCTAGTCAGATCTATTAAATGTCTTGCAACCATTAAATGATGCTTTTGTAGAGAATTGCATACAGAATGGGCCATAGGGAAATTTAACTCATGGCCTGAGCTAACCATTAAAGCAAACAATCATCCCTTTATTTAAAGCAAATATATTGTGCCTTTCTTGTACACAGTTCAAGGTGGCATACCTAGGCTTCCAAGGAAGTCTGACTTCTAGGCACCGAACAGAACAAGAATCACACAACTTTCAGAGGAGCAGCTGCATCATGCACCTTCAAGATCACTCCACTGAACTGAGCAAGACAAAAATGGTGTGTTGTTTTTTTTTCAGACATACCCTCATTTTCCCACATCTCTCAGCAGGACCGTCCTCTGCTAACCGCAACACGTAGAGATCCATGTTATATTCTCGGCCACCTCGCAGACTAAAGCCAAACCCTTTGGCTCCTCTTTCAAGCTCAACTGTGTAAAAATCCTGGTCAGGCTAGGGAAGAAAGTAGTAAGAAGTAATTTGTATTCAACCATTTTTCTACTATCTTCAAAATAAACTATTTTTAATAAGAACAATAATGGAATTGGGCCCATTTCCGAACATCTATGCCTGAAGATCCCTGGTTTTCAAATTAAAAAAAAAATATGATTAAGATCTTTTCTCCTTAATCCGATTTTGAAATGAATATAATGGTAATGGCAAATATTACTAGCCAGAAAGTCTCCTCTTGGGTCATCTATTAACTTTAATAAGATACATTATATATTTCTGCTTTATGTTTAATATACTGCCATAAAGGTTGCTAACAAAGTCACAGAAAATGCCTTCTATCTTTATCTTTCCAAGTAGTAAGGTGACATGCAGAATGGAAAAAATAAACAAATCACTGTTGTTCGATGGTAATTGCCGGTAGGAGGGCCAGTTCCAATCATGAGGCCTGGAACTGACGCATGGATTACTGAAGACCCACGTCATGATCTTTTCCTATACTCCATATATCCACCGTTTAAATGTACAGTCTAAAATACCATTTCCTTCTATTGGTAGGCTGACGCAATATAGTCCTATCAACATACCAGAAGTATTACCTTATTAGTGGACTTTTCTTTCAGTCTCAATTCCCCAACCCCCCTATACAAATAGTCTTTCAACCGGGAACAGCCTCAGTGCATTTCAATGAGCTGTTCAGTGATCTCTGCGTCTCAGACAAGCGCAAAGAATGAGAGCCTTCCTGCAGAAACGCAAGTCGCAACCACTTCAAGGCAGTGCAAATGAAGGCAAATGTGAAAGTCTCCTCACCTGTGATGGTGGGGGTGGTTTGAAATCGAACTGGGACTCCTGCTTTGGCTTTGTGTTGTTCCTGTTCAAATCATGGGGGAAGGGGGAGAGGCACGAGGAAGATAAAAAAATATATAAGAGTAAGTTTTATGGGAATGAAGATGCTTGAGTAGTAACCAGAAAGAGAGCACATAGATACATTCTCACAACAGAACATGAGCTGACCTGGTCTCCTGTGGCATTTGTTGAGGAGTGTGTGTGGTTGTAATTGTAGCAATTTTTTCTGCATTGGTCAATAAAGTAGCATTGGAGGATTCTGCAAAATAAGACAAAGCTCCTTGTGAGGCAGACTGCTCTTTCTGTCTACACACAGCTTCCCTTGAGCCAAAACATCCCATTCGAAGGTATCAAATACATTTTTAAACACCACACTACCCAAGAGGGATTTGCACTGGCACACGTTTCAGAAATCCAATAGAAGAAGGGGATTATATAAGTAGCTAACCATTAAGTATTTATTTGGCAACACCCTGGTGGAGGGATTGCCTACAAATTGTTACTGTGTAGGAAAGATTTACAAGAAAGCAGTGCACCTATAAAAAAAAATATAGGTGTGTGCCCTTGTCAACACATGATTGCTTGGGCAGTGATTGTAGCACTCAGGACTATATGTCTGGATTTTATGTCATTTTAATAGCCCTCTGTGGTTTGGGGCTTCCTAATTGGTTTCTCTGCTCACACTGTCCATTATCTTTCTAAGGCTGCATTCCTAGACACACTTACCTGAGAGAAAGACCCACTGGACACAGCGGAACTTACTTCGTAGTAAACATGCACACAATTGCAATATAATTCAATTTGCCTCACAAGGCACAGTAGTGTGACCCTGCACCAATGTTCATTATTCTTTTTTAAAATAAACTTTTAGACCTCGTGGTTGCAGAGAGGAAAAAAAATGAGTCACCATTGCAGGTCTAATGAAGTCCACATTTCAAACGCACAATCAAAAGTACTCTGACTCATCATTTTAAGAAGAACAGTAAGCAATATCGACGTAATTGATATTGCTGGCTAGATGAATCAGCAAATGAGAAGGGTACTTTAAAAAAAAAAAAAAAGACAACTATGGGATATTATGAAGTTACTCCTAATTTGTGGCACCCTGACTTTGGAACTGTCTCTCCATAGAGTCCATTTTCATTCTGGCACAAGATGAAAACTTGGGTTTTTTTGTGCCCAGGTCATGGTTTTAATGCTGTTTCATTGCTATAAGACTTTGCTTTACATTATTTTCACATTCTAGTTTTAACTGATGCGGCATGGCATGTTGATTTTCTTTTGAATGTAAGCTATTCTGCGAATCTGGCTGAAGAGTGAGGTACAAACTGTTGCAGATATCTAAGATAAAACAAAAATAGGGATGAGACAAATATTCAATGCTCACTTCAGGTAACACATTCATGCAAATTATTGAAAAAGTACATATCTAGTGGAACGTTCACATGGCTTCGATGGATTCACTCCCCATCTGCTGCAGCTTCTCAGCATTATATTGCTTCTTCTCCTTTACCCTCATGGACTTAGGTCTTATCAGTTAAAACTAGAGCAATAATGTAAAGCAATTCTAAAAACAGAGGTAAGTCTTCTAGCAATGAAACAGCATTAAAACCATGATCTTGGCAAAACTAAACTAAACAAAGTTTCCACCTTGTGCCAAAAAGAAAATAGACTCAATTTGACCTTACTAACATTCAATCTGCTTGACAGTAGTGACCCATGCAATCTTGTTTACAAGTGTCCTTGATATCGTCATGTCAGATGAAGTGTTGTGATGATATTGACAAAAACATGTAGGCCACCCCAGCCGGACTGATTAAAATATACAAAAGGTTGAGTGAGACCCATGAGTGGTAAAAGCAGCGGAGGACGAAAAAGGCACCAAGAAGACCACCACGGAAACAATGCAAATTCTGATCAGGCCTGACTTTGACCACTTTTAGACAAAACACATGGGTAGCACCCTGACTACCACCTCCATTGCCAGAAACTCCACTTGTAAGTGGAAAGAGCCCTTCTACCTGTGGAAGCAGTCATTGTGTTGACAGGGGAAGCTTCTACACACAGAAAGCATTTCTGAAGTCTGAAATGTTATGGTAGATGGGCTGCTATAATAATGTATGCATGAAAGTAATCTTTCTCACAGTCCAGGTTCTAAGGAATACATACGTTGAAATCTCAAGCCTGTTCCTCGCATATGCAACACATGCGTATGTGAATGGGTCACCAGAACTAAAAAACATAACACAAAGAACCCTAAATGTAATGCATTTCAATTAAATCATAAGACCATAAGAAGAACCCGGCTGAATCGGGCCAAAGGCACATCTAGTCCAGCTTCCTATATCTCACAGTGGTCCACCAGATGCTTCAAGGAGCACACAGGACAACAAGAGATGTGCATCCTGGTGCCCTCCCTTGCATTTGGCATTCTGAAGTAGCCTGTGTCTAAAATCAGGAGGTTGTACATACCCATCGTGTTTTGTAACCTGTGATGGACTTTCCCTCCAGAAATCTGACCAATCTGCTGGTGATCAACTGTGAAGTAATTGTGTGGCTAAATCAAGTGATGTATATGCACTTATCAACTAGTGGTTCTTGCTTGAAAATACTTGTTAGTTGACTCTCTTACTAAAAACCATACATTGCTTGCTTAACAGGCCCATGACATGCAGCACTGTGGGTCACTGTCTTACTGCTCTGTGTTCAAAAATGGTAATGCAAATATATGGTTTCGAGCCAGTACCAGTTGCAGTTGCTTTGGCAGAAGTACATGTGCTAGACAGTTGACAACCATTCCCATGATATTCTTGGCTCTTGCCAACTATTAGTCTCACATTTGAAATCATGTCAACAACAAGCAAGCAAACCAACCAACATTAATAGTCCAGGTCCTGCTCAACACATTCATGGAATCGTTGTGTTCTCATATATTCATTACAGGTGAAAAACAACAACACAGTAGCTTCAGCCCTTGTTATCTGTTTACATAACAAATGCACAGTAACCCCAGAACTTTGCTTAGGCAAATTCCCTGGGAACTAGATGAAAGTATAGAGATATGGAAATAGAAGCATTACTAGATTGGATCCTAAGGAAGAGAAACCCAGGGTGAGGGAGGGGCTCTTGGAACAAAAATGGAGGGCACAGAAACTAAGGAATAGCTTTTTTAGGGTGGATACAGCAGACTAACTCAGATGAGAGCATGTTTTTTTGGGGAGGGGGGGGGCACAAAAGGCAGCACCGTGAATGAAAAATCCTGATCGGTGGCACTCTTCTATATGTCAATTTTTCCTCAGTTTATAAAAAATTTACCTATTTCTAATATAGCTTCATCATTCCAAGATGAGAGTTCTTTTAAATGGTAGAGTTGAAGTCAGTCATTCAGGTAAGATCAACAATGGTCGGTGCGTCAGCTGTGCCATTCCTGCCACACTCAGCTCTGGCCAGATGCCTTACATGTATCTTATTGCGGACTTCCAGCAGCAGATCTCTGCCAAAGCCTAGTCCAGCGCTGCAAAAAGTGTGCTGCTGTTGTGTATTATGGGGTGGTCAGAGGGCCCACACCTGCACTAACAGCTCGCCCTTGCTGGACCAGGAAAAGTAGCAGCAGGTGAGGACTGGGCCAGTTGAGAATGATGCAACCAGGCTGCTAATTTGGGTTAGATACTGACCCTGTGTTTCAGAGGCCCCTAGTCCATTCCTGAGCCCAGTTCAAAGTGCCTGTTCAAATTTGAGCCCAGTTCAAATTAACCCCTAATTTCATAAACTGTTTGGGGGCAAATGATCTGAAGGAACATGTACGTCCTTAAGAGACTACCCAAATGTTAAGATCAACTGGATGACATCACAAATATCAGAGGTCTACCCTTTTCTAAGGACTTGCTGGCAGTTTACAAAAGAGAAAATAATACCATTCTATGTTATAAGGATCCTAATGTTGGCACAGGGGACAGGGACGGACCATACCATTCTCAGCAGAGATATCACAACTTGTCACATAAATGGGAGCAGGAGGAAAAGAAGTGTGGCACACATGTAATGGTGTGGCATCCTATGAGCCTACACATGTTGCAGAGACCAGCTGTGCGGTCATACTAAGGAGGAATAAAAGTAATTTCCAGCAAGTAAAGTCAGACATTGCTGCCCTCTATTCCTAGTCATCCTTACAAGAAACCTGTAATAAACCCGTGAGACAGAGATCAGTATTGGTGACCTGAAATATGGCACTTTCCATGAACATTTTTGACAGCAACAAAAATCCACCTTTCAGCAACACCAAAGTCTGCAGTTTTCAAACTCTCAGGGAGTTTAAAGACCGAAGTAAGTCCTTGCAGGGGAGGGGAGGGAGGCAGTGGGGGTGGGGGAAAGGCAGAGATGCGATCCCCAGGATTGCGTTGCTAAGGGGGGCTGCAGGGACTGAGATTCTGCAGGGCTCCCCAGCCTTCCAAAAGTGAAAGTGGAGCAATCTCGCTTCACCTCTTCAAAACCGGAAGTGGAGCACAATCACTCCGCTTTCACTTTTAGAAGGCTGGGGAGCCCTGCAGATGCCCCTGCAGGGTTCCCTGGATGCTGCTGCAAGGACTGGTGAGTGCATCTCAGTCCCTGCAGCCCCTCTGAGTGATGCGATCCTGGGGATCACGTCGCTGCCTTCCCCCTACCCCCATCCCTTCAGGGGGCAGAGGCCAGGGCTCTCAGGCTGGGGTGTCGCGATGCCCCAGTTTGAATAGCTCTGATCTAAGTGATTGCATCAAATAGGCTTAACTGTTTATTTATTTTAAATTGGCTTCATTCCCCCCCCCCCCCCCCGTGAGGTCAGCATGAGGCATGGCTGGCTATGTATCATTGTGACATCCATCCTGTTCTCTAAGCAATCCCTAATTAGCTGGGACCACCTATGTGGCCACCTGAGGACAACTCCTCAGAAATTAGATGGAAAAAATGACATCGAAGCAGCAGTGGAGAGGAGAAACAATGGCAGTAAACAGGACCAGGAAAAGGTGAATATTCTCAAAATGTAGGGTTATTTGGAAATATTCTCTCCCCTTGCCCCAAAGCATTTTTTCAGTCCCAAAACGGGATCTCCCTTGGGGAGAAAGGCAGGGTAAAAATACTGCAAACAAACAAACAAACAAACAAATAAAAATGGTAGAACTTTTGGCATAGTATTATTATTAATTATTAACAGTATTTATATACCGCTTTTCAACTAAAAGTTCACAAAGCGGTTTACAGAGAAAAATCAAATAATTAAATGGCTCCCTGTCCCAAGGGCTCACAATCTAAAAAAATGCAAATGAATACCAGCAGACAGCCACTAGAACAGACAGTGCTGGGGTGAGGTGGGCCAGTTACTCTCCCCCTGCTAAAAAAAGGAGCACCCACTTGAAAAAGTGCCTCTTACCCAATTAGCAGGGGTAAATATAGTATTGTGTACACACACACACACACACACACACACACACACACACACACACACACACACCCCACTTCAGGCAAATGTGTTAAAAGTGGTTTTCCACAGACCATCTTCTGAAATCATGACTGAACTAAAGCATGGACAACTTCCATGAACATCCCATTAAATATCCTCCTCAAAAATGAAGTAAAAGTGTAGCCTACTATTGGGCTTGCAGAACCAGGTTAAAATTTCTATGTAGCCATGGACTCAATGGGTTGTTTTATAGATGTCTATACTTCTTAACCTAAAAACATTTATTCTCTTGCCTGCTGTGACGGATCTGCATGGACCTGCATCAGCAATTTTGCTGACACAATTCTAAGAGGACCTGGGAAGGTGAACTGAGGCGAGGAAGGTTGCAGCCATCAATTCTCAACATGCCCCCCTCTCCATCCCGGTCTCCGCCCTGTTCCTCCACCTCCCTGGTTCAGCCCATCCACCCCCTCGCTGACTTACCAGGGCTGGGGCTTTTTGGTGGCCCAGCAGTGGAGAAGGGTGGGTCACATTTTGCAACCACTGTAAAGCATGCTGCGCTGCTGGAACACAAGTTCTGGCGGTCTAGCAGACCCACAGGATTGGGTTGCCAGACACCCACATGTAATATGCATGATCTAGTTCAGTGTTTCTCAAACTGTGGGTCGGCACCCACTAGGTGGGTTGCAAGCCAATTTCAGGTGGGTCCCCATTCATTTCCATTTTTTATTTTAATATGTTAGACTTGATGCTACCATGGTATGTGACTGCGTTTGGGAAAATGTTACAGACCTGTACTTTGAACAAACTACTATGTATATTCTTTAAACAATGATAGAAAATGGGACTTACTCCTGGGTAAGTGTGGGTAGGATAGCAGCCTAGAATTGTTAACAATTTTCCTGCTTGATGATGTCACTTCCAGTCATGACATCACTTCTGGTGGGGCCCCAGTGCTAAATGTGTGAGAACCACTGATCTAGTTAGTACAGAGTTGTTGAGAAGATGAGCAGTGTAAGGATTCTAAAACATTTCGTACAGTAAAATGCTGCAGAAACTATGACAATGATAAATATTGTATAACGTTTCATAATATTATAAGCTGAATACAAGCTGACATGACAGTATATTTCAAAGCTAATATAATCTTACACTAATGCTGCCAAGTCCCCCAAGGGAGGCAGAGAATATCATTGTTCACTTTGATATTGATTGACCTATAAAGCACTAAACAACTTGGTGTCTATGTGAGGCTGCTTCTTTCCTTATGTTCCACTGCAATTTTTAAGATCATCCAAGAGCACTCACATCACTAAAACACATCAAGCTGAGAAATAAGGCACACAAACAAACTGCTTCCAGTGCCTAAAATACAGCCAGGACACTTCATTCTGCTAGAGCAGGGCTGTCCAAACCCCGGCCCTGGGGCCACTTGCAGCCCTCGAGGCCTCTCAATGCGGCCCTCAGGGAGCCTCCAGCCTCCAATGAGCATCTGGCCCTCCGGAGATTTGTTGGAGCCCACGCTGGCCCAACGCAACTGCTCTCAGCGTGAAGCAGACTGTTTGACCTCTTGCATGAGCTGTGGGATGAGGGCTCCCTCCACTGCTTGTTGTTTCACGTCTGTGATGCAGTAGCAGCAGCAAAGGAAAGGTCAGCCTTGCTTTGTGCAAGGCCTTTTATAGGCCTTGAGCTATTGCAAGACCTTCATTCATTCATATAAGTTCATCTTTAATATATTCACTTATGTAAACTTATGTAAATTTATTCAAATTTTAAATGTAAATTAATTCTTTTTTCCCCGGCCCCTGACACAGTGTCAGAGAGACAATGTGGCCCTCCTGCCAAAAACTTTGGACACCCCTGTGCTAGAGCTCAGAAGAAGTGAAAGTCAACCAATGTATTCAGGAAAATCATGTTTACATGGACTGTCACACTTCAGATTGTCAGCAGGAAACACTAACTAAATGTTTTCCCATAGTAAACTTTCCCTGCCCATACACAGAAAATTTGCATGTTAGGAAAAATGAGTCAACCAACTTCTCTCCCCTGACATGCTAGTTTTCTATGTGCAGGTGTTTGTTTTTTTTTAATATGGGAACCATTCAAACAGTGATACTTCAAGGCAGAATCCTGAGAAATTATTATATCTGATTTTCTCTGCAAGCTGTGTTGTGAACTTTTTTTGTTGTGGCTGAAAAACAATATATAAATATTCTTAAGGAGCATGACTCTAACGTGCATTTCTGTAGGCTGCTTAGACTGGTTCTACTACCTTCTCGTATAGATTAATTGCTACTGCCAAACATATAAGCAGAGATTTAAATTAGTAATTTCAGTTTAGGATCTTCCTGCAGTTTTTGCTCTCTCATACTATACCAGCTTTATTCAACTGCTGTGCTGCGTCACACTAGTGTGTGCGAGGCTGCTTCAGGTGTGCCGCGAGATCAGAGCAGACAGGCAGCAGTGGTGCACACGGGGGAAGTGACTGCTTTGAGCCTTACGCGCAGCAGAAGGAAAAGGGGCAGCCAGCCAGCCAGCCAGTGAAAGGGCTGGAGCGAGAGGAAGGCTGCAACCTGATCCTGATTTACCTGGGAGTAAGCCCCATTGACTATTATGGGGCTTACTTCTGAGTAGGCACGCCTAGGATTGGGTATTAAGTCCTTGCCTCCTCTGCATGCTGATTGGGCGACCAGAGAAGCTTGGAGGAGGTCCCGGCAGTGGAGTGAGTGAGAACGAGGGAGTCAGGAGCAGGCAAGCAGGCATGAAGCGAACGGGTCTGCTGAGGCCACCAGCCTAAGAACTGGCTGCCTCAAAGGGTCCTGGATAGTCCCTTTTCCTTGCCACAGTTTGCCTGCAACTCCCCAAAGCGACCCTCCCTGCATTGCCTTTTGCCTTCTAGGGGAAGGGCATTGGGCCCCAATCCTCTCCATACTTACCTGGGAGTAAGCCCCATTGACTATAATGGGGCTTACTTCTGAGTAGACATGCCTAGGATTGGGCTTTTGGTCACACTTTTTTTTTTCTTTCTTAAATACAGGAGCAGGCAATTGGCACTTCTCCTCACCCCACTCCCTCCCACAGGCACTTGCCCCCCAAATCTCACAACTGCAGTCTTACTGGCCCTCCCTTCACTCCTCCGCACCTTCCAAAGTTCAGAATCACTTGCTTCAAGTTCTCTCTTCCCCCCGCTCCAGCTGAACCCTGCAGTTGTTTCACTCATGTCTCTTCATTGCCCCACAGCTCTCCTATGTGCTCCATCTGACCTCTCTTTGCCAGCACTTTCTCGCATAACACTGTAAGAACATTTTTCATCCTTTTCACAATCACATATCCTTTCCTCTCCAAGCTTCTTGTGAGTTTCTTTGCCATGTAATAATATAATTATATTAACAATTAATTGAAATGCAGTGATTTAATGTAAGTAAAAAACTGGTAGTGTGCCTTGACAATTTTAGTGCCTTGTCGGTGTGCCGTGAGCTGAAAAAGGTTGAAAATGGCTGTACTATACATATTGTACACACCTCTTTTATTTTTATTCCAACAACCTTAAGTGTTCCAAGTCCATCACATAAAGATAAACAAATACAGGTGTGCCCCCGTATCTGCGGGGGGTTCCATTCCAGATCACCCTGCACTTAAGTGTAACAGTGGATATGGGTGAACCCTCCCCACTCTGTGAAGCAGAGGGGTTCCCAATGCCTTCTAAGGCATTAAAAAGGACACTTCTTGTTTCACAGAGGAACTGAAAGTCATGTGTTTTTGACTCTAAGAATCAAGAGTCCAGCCGCGGACAGACATGCGCGGCCTCTGCTGGGCTCACAAGACCCTCTGGAGGTGAGGGGAGTGGAGAACCCCTCACTTCTGGAGGGGGCAGGCACGCAGGGGGGCGCATAGACCTGATCCATGGATAAGTTAATCTACAGATATGGGATCCGCTCCCCTCCCCTGTATAAGCATACTGTGGGGGGAATTTTGGCTGCTGGAGGTTTCCTTCAGGTAAGGGGAAATTTGTCCCTTTGCCCTGGGGCAATGAATCAATGTGGACTTGCACCAGTGATTGTGTCGGTGAATCAGACCTGGGAAAGGGGACAGGATACGGTGGGAGCTAGTGAGGCCGATCCCAGCTCCTCCTGGGCCCAATCTGCCTATGCCCTACTCCAATTGCCACCCTCCCTTTCCCATTCCACCTATCCCTGCCCTCCACCTGCCCCTGTGCTGCACTTACTTGTGCCAATGGGTTTCTTGACTGCACTAGCACCAGGGGAAAGGCTCCGGTCTTCCCACCACTGCATGCAGCCTTCCCACCCTCACAAAGCATTTTACAGCACTTCTGTAACAGTGCAAAGGCCTGGCATGCTGACGGAGTGCACACACTGCTGGCATGCTGACGGAGTGCACACTCTGCTGGCATGCTGCTTAGATAGGGCTGGGCCAAAGTGAAAATAGGAATATCCCAACTAGCGTTCAAAAAGAAAATTAAATCAGCTCACTCTCACTGCTGACAGATGAGAACTTTCTAGTGGAATGGAAGACATAATAAACAGAAGCATTTACTAGGTATTATCAAGAACACATTTGGGAACGTTTGGGTCCATTACAAAGGAGTAGACACCTTGTGATAAAAGGGAACAAACAAGACCTTGGGCTTTTCACAAATCAGGTTTGAAATTTCTACTTCCACTGTGGCAAACCAATGGATAGTATCCTAACCTTGCACTCCAGGAATGGGTTAACTTTTATTTATACCGCTGAGATGTAATCTTAAGCTAAGGATACAATCCAATGAAAAGGCATCAGGGCTATCTTGAATGTATTATAACAGAATGTAAATCTTGAGTTGCTGAGATTCAATGAGAACACCAGAAATAATTTATATGCTATTCTCAGGCTCCTAAAACACAGTTAGGACAAATGTTCCTAAGTGAAAGGGTGTAGTGTTAGAAATGCTGGAAATGTACAACCCAGGGGGTACTTAGTCAAACCGCAAGTGCAACAGCTACAAGCCTGATTCCGTCAATTTCTTATTCGTAATTGCTTATTATATCTCAGCTAAGCCTGCATCCATCTGGTACACACTGTATATTTCATCTGGCTCCATGTAACATGATACCAAAACTAGCATAATTAACTATCATGCACTCACTCGGTTGTGTGAAACGGTCATCATGCTAGCTGTCAGGCAGCATCTTCTCACTGCACAATGGATGGCCAATAACACAACTGTTTTGTATTTATGATGTGTTTATGTTTCTCAGGTGCCTCCTAGGAATGGTATCATATCCATGTGATATTAAATTCTTTCTCTGGCAGCTGTTTCTCACAGTTCACCATGTGGTGATAAATACGGTCAGGTGAATGAGCCCACAGAGTTAAAAGGGTTGTGACAGACCTCTGCCCTGATAACTACAATTCGTGGAAATATCCTAGGGTGACTTTATTCTACAGTGTTTTATAAATTGGATCCAGCTAACCCGAAGTGCAATGGAATTGGAGAAGGTATATAGAAATTAACAGGCAACGCTTTTGATCTGAATGCATGAAACAGCAAAGTAAGCTGAAATGGAATCCCCAAGTGGTCACATTGGTACAATTAAGCTTTGAAGATGGACTGTAACAACATGTTAGAAGAGTAACAATGTTCCTCTTTTGCAACACAAGAGTATGATCCATTGTAAGCAACGCATTTTTAATCTCTACTCAAACTGGGGCGTTGCAACACCCCAGCCAGAGAGCCCCGGCCTCTGCCCCCTTAAGGGGCGGGGGGGAGGCAGCAACACGATCGCCAGAATCACGTCGCTGTCGAGGGGCTTGCGTGGACTCACTACATGCTACAGCAGCTTTCCAGGGGTGTGGGGAGCCCCACACCAGCCTCTGCAGGGCTCCCCAACATGCAGAGACACTCAAAATAATTATCACGACCCACTTCCGGTTCTGTGAGCGCAAACCAGAAGTGGGTCACGATCGTTATCTGCACTGTCTCCACATAAAATTATACAAATCTGGAGGCACTGCCCATGGCACTTAAAATATTGCGAATTGACTATGGCCTGAGATTTCATAAGCAAAAAGCTTACCTCATCTATGAAAGTTAATGCTTTAACAAATTAGCTAGTCGTGAAAGTAGGACTGAGACAGAACAGCTTCCCAATTTCACAGCTCTATTCTGGAAGCATATAGGGGCCTCTCTTTAAGTAACTGTTCAGAAAAGCCCTATAAACAGGGATGACGAATTAACTCAGAATGCCTTATTAAAAATCCTCCTCAAAAATCAGTTAACTCAGTCCATCTTCCTGTTGCTGGAAGTGGTGCCCTTTGGCTCTGATACCTGGCAGAGAGCAATGCTTCCTATCCTCAGCTCTTAATGAGCTTTGTGACCTTGTCACGTAGCCAAATCTGACTGGCGTCTAAGTAACGCTATGAAGCCAATTCAGAATGAGGGCAGGAGCCCTTCTAAAAAATGTATTGCATTTACACATTGCCTTTTGTCAGTTGGCATTCAAGCAGTTTAGAGTTCAGCAACAGTAACTACATAAGATAACCTAGTTTTCTCAGGCCAAGAGCTGATGGTCTGAGTTCCCTGGCTTAGAACTCTTTTGTTTCACTCTGAACCAGCTTCTGATTGGTGTTGCCATGAAAACAATTCAGAGCAAGCACAGAAATAGTCACGTTAGGCAACGTCCAAAGCTGCCTGTTTTCTTGCTGCAAATGTCTGAGAACCTTTGACATAGTCCTGCTTTGAAGTTTCATGAAATACTCTTGCTTTCCTTGGTGATCAAGACAGTGCTCTACAGGGGTGGCCAAAGGTGTTCTACTATCTGATGCTGCCTCCTCATGTATCCCACACCCCACTGCACAGTGCAGTGCTGCCTCCTACCCTCTTACCTTTCTCCTACTTCACATGGTCCCTTTAAACAGAGCTGGAATGTAGGAAGGCAGCATCAGATTTAGGATGAAAAAGCACCCTAAGTCTTTTTGCTATGCCCCACAATTTTATGATTGCTGCAAACCACAACATCTCTTTGCCCTTGCACTGCCCCTGGATCTCCGCATTGCAATTAATAGCTTACATGAACCTAAATACACTCATTCGGAATAAATGCAAGTTCTGAAAATTATGAGCCACTGAATCAGAGCAGGTCTGTATAGCTTTTTGTATCTGGCCCTTCACCAGCTTGAACTTTTAAAATACAATACTGTACTATATTTAAAAAAATCACAATGAAAAAAGCAATCAGCACTCAAACATAGTCAATAAGAATAAAATACAAAAGAAGCAATCAATAAATACAGCATGTGTTAGGCTTGTGAGAATCTGGAATAAAGGAGTATCCTCTAAAATAAAAGCACATCTAGCAAGCTTATGCCTCATATCTGATCAAGGAATCCACTGATTCTAACTGTGATTCTAATCTATTCTAACAACTAATTACCTTTATAAACCATCTGCTCTGCACTCTGTCCTGTGATAGCAAATCCTCAGTCTGGGTTCCCATAGCTAAAGAAAAGCCTTCTAAAGTTCCCCTTGATCTGAACAGGCAACAAAGGTTCTTTCCAACAAACATAAAGTATGGTGACATGCTTGGCCCTTCTGTTTCCTAACTGTCCTTTGCACATAGAAAACTCATGGATAATACATGAATATAAGGCAAGGAATGAGAACCACATGGTGCATGTACAACCATCCCTTAAAGACAAAAACAGCTTTAAAATACACAGGGTGTAAATAACATTTAGCAGTGTTATTTTAAGACTGAAAATCAGAAGGGAGGGAGTTATCAATTTTCCAAAACAACGGAACCTGATTGACAGCTGCTCAGTGCAGTGGTGTGGGAGGAGGTGGTGGTGGAGGAAGCAGCACAACTAATGCTGTTTCTACAGATGCTGACCATGTTGCATAAGGAATACAGTTCCTTCAGCCATGTTCTTATCCACATAGTGTCAAATGCAATGTACTTCATCCATGCAACATGCAAAAGTGCTCATTCAAAATCTACTTAATTTGCACAAAATTCTGTTTCTTAGAGTTAAGGTAACAAAAACGTGCATGATAGAGGAGAGAGGGGGACCAAAGATAATGTGAGTGGATAGAGAGATTACACTGGGAAGGAGATAGTATTTATGAGTAAAGGTTCACTGAATTAGAATCTTTCTGAAGTCCTACTTCATAATCACTGAATGTACATTTCCTTTTTCCACTTTTAAGCTTTCAGGAGATACTATTCATGCATAAACCATACACCCTTTTGGATCTCTGCTGCAACCATGAGGGCTAGAAAAATCTGTAGGTTTTTTTTGAAGTAAAAAGTATTTCAAGGTGCATAATACTGTACCAGGTTGTAAAGACTGGGAGTGCCACAATACGCTAACATATCCAAAGAACTGAGGCTATATTTCAGCACTCAATATGCACTTTTCAATTAAAACTAAATGGAGGGAACTTCTGCAACAAATGAGTCTTTCACAAATATGGCACGGCAAACCCTGTGACAGGGCTGCAATGTCACTAAGTCAAGTGTTCCAACATCTGTAATTGCTGATAATAAAACGAAGGGTGTTTCTACTGCTCCAATGTCACAACAGTCAAGTCAGGGAGATTGCCGGAGGTCTGCACGCCGAGCTGTGCATAGCATCTTGGAGGGGATGAAACACACCTAAATACTTGATCCCAGAAATATACGGGGGTCATCACTGTTGGAAGTATCCTAATGTCTTACAGGTAGCAGAGGGCACCAATACAAGAAGTGAATGAGGATGAAACAGATGGCTAGGTGGGTAAGAGGCAAACACAGGCCAAATCTGAGTAAGAGTAGAAAGTCCTCTTCCAGGGATACTAATTTGTAGAAGTGCTTGCGTTCAATAAGCCGAAGTCTTGGTGAACACAATGGGCTTACCTCTGAGTAAGGTAAATAACTACAAACACCTCTACTAATTTGATAACTTCTGTTCAGTTATTCAGCTCCAAAACTGAAACAGGCACCATGTTGTAGGAGCAAAACTTCCATTTTTCCAAGCATCACCCCCCACCCCCTGCATTATCTGCTCAGAGCAGCATTTCTATAACAGAAGCAAAAACTTAATTTTAGGGTTGCATACTAGAGAGAGGTTTCCTCCATAATAAGGGAAGGGGCTAAGAAAGAGACAGAGAGAAAGTATACTTTACCATCCCCTGGAATAATGCGCAGAGTGACCGTATTTCCAGCTTCTTTAATTAGGTTGACGATGTCCGAATGTGATTTGTTGGTGATGGAACATCCGTTAACGGCCAATATCCGGTCCCCCACTTTCAGCTTCCCACAGCGGTCTGCTGGGCTCCCCTCAATAATCCGACCTATTTTGTGAGGCATGGCCACACATGCATTGCCTGCTTTTGTATTGATATTGTGAATAGTTTTTGTTTTTTTTAGCGTGTGCAATTTTTTTTTAAATTGTTTATTAACGTTGGGAACATGGTGAAGGGGGAAAGGAGAAAAAGGGTTGAAAAGGGAAAGAGAAGGTTAAGGGTTAATTAATTAATGCATCAAGCAAAAGTTATTAAAGGATAGCTTTGCTGCCAGTGTTCAAAACATTGGCAAATCGACCCTGTGAATGCAAATTAGACCCTGCAAAATGGCATTCCCTACACCTCCTTCCATAATCCATACCCAGACAGACACATACATAGATTCTCTTCCATTAATATGGTTGAGAACCGTGTGCATGCTTTTCAGCATTCTCAAAGCATTCCCAAAACAAAACCACAGCAGGTTTTAGCTGCAAACTTGAAATCCCCTGGAAGGAAATATAACCCTCCTTTGCTTTCTTTGGTTTATAATATCTCATCATCTTAGCCAGCGGCTGTGAAAGCTTCTGCCAATGTTTTGTTCTTTCTCCATTTTGAAAGATAATCATTCTATGTCTACTAAGGACTAAGAGTTTTGTTTGAATTCTTTTAATCCTAGTGGTCCACTCTATAAACAAGGACGGCATGGGTAAAAGCAACAGGGAATGGGGGTTCTTCTTCTACCGTGAACAAAGGAACTATTTGAGGCAAAGAGCAGAGCCACTACAGACAGGACAGGACTGGAACATGTGGTTTATCAGGTCCACTTACCTTCACAACCATTTGATAACTGTCTGGCTCAACATAGCTCAAAAATTTTAAGCCAAGCATACTACTCAGTACCCTGAATCTAAAGATTTGTATTGGTTAGCCCCAAGGGGTTCCTGCTGACAGAATTTCAGTTTAGGAGACAAAAACAGCAAGAAATCTGGGATGAATGCTTTTTACACACTTTGTGATGGCTGCCACTTCCTAACCCCATCACTTTTAGCTGCTTGCTGCAGCAGACGGCAACCCGTTTCAAGGATCAAAGAGATGTGTGGTGGCTGGGTAGCCCCCTGGCAAAACTCAATAGCTAGGGCTTAACTGAAAGAGTCCAATTTTCAGACAACACAGTGGAAGAGGAGGACTTTATAGTACAGCACTTGTAGCAAGTGCTCAGGTCTAGCATCTTTGGGCAAGATGCAGCCAAATGTAAACATGTTCATTGGCCCACCAATTCCAGTGGTAGTAAGTAGCACTTAACTCTTTCTCACTCCATCCATGGGGCATAAAAGCTGACAAATATGTCCAGAATATGTCCTTTGCTCCACTTATGGTCACAATAATCATTTGTGAATTCCATCATGTGGATGGATTGGACATTTGACTTGTTACTCCTTGGTCTGAGCTCAGGTCATTGACTGCCTTGATTTTATATTTACTCATCCTCCAGTCACTCTAGTCCAGTACCGTTCTTGCCTAGCTCCATTTTGGTATGGGTACTTGCCCTA
Source organism: Tiliqua scincoides (assembly GCF_035046505.1). Lineage (NCBI taxonomy): Eukaryota > Metazoa > Chordata > Lepidosauria > Squamata > Scincidae > Tiliqua > Tiliqua scincoides. Next base: position 241,027,643 of record NC_089822.1, on the reverse strand, counting down.
GCATTCATTCCTATCTTCTCTGACCAGCCATTTTTATTTAGAAACGTATGAAGCTGAATTAGCACAGGTCAGAACTTTAGTCCACCTATCGCACTATCAATACTGTTAGGTGGTCATGCTCACAATTTCAGTGAGGTTGGTTTCTCTGCCCTACCTGAAAATGCCCAAGACTACTTGGAACCTGCTGCATGCACTAGCATATGCTCTGAGCTATGGTCCCACCCCAATTCAGTTTGAAACTAGTGTGAACCTTCTGAATTGGACTCTCAACAAGGCTTCAGTGTGTGATTTTAGTTTGGTCCTTATAAAGCACATTTTTAAAAACATATCTTGACATCATCTAGTTTTTCCAACACTTCATGGCTTTTGTATGCTTCACAAGACCTGTGTAAGGTTTGTACAAGAGATATCAAAAAGTACAGCGCTTAGCAGAGGGGTAGAAGAAATGATGATTTTTCATAGGTTGATCATAACTATGACTCCTGAGTCATTTACAAATGGGTGGAAATGATATTAATCCATTCATCCAATGATTTACTTGTGCTGCTGTTTTTTTATTAGTAGTTTTAGAAATGTGTACACGCTGCAGTATTACTGAAACGATCACAATGAAGGAAGATTTAACAATGGCAACATGAGGAAATGGCCACTCATCACCAGAAGTCAATATAACTGACACAACAGGTTGTTAATTCTGCTTATAATGGTGAACACGGCCCCACTCCTACACATAAGAACCAGCCACTCTACCTCAACATGAGGAACGGTTTTAATTTCTCTCTGGAGCCAACGTACCGAATTAATTTGCTAAATGGCTTGGGCTGACAAAGGAGACAATTCTGAGCTCAGTGCATTTCTGCATACTACCTACGTAAGTATAAAATAAAAAGCAAAAAATTCTATGGGTATGAGGCAAGCACTGTGTAGCTGAGGGCAAGCATCTCATGCAGAATGTGGGGGAGAAAAGTTTTCATGGGAGCAGGGGAAAAATCCAAAGTCAAAACACACATTTGCATTACCTCGCTCATATTTCTAAGCGACAGGCAGTTCATCTTGCAAATTTCTTTCAAATTGTGAACACGTTGTGAGCGTTTTATACTAAAACCGAAATGGAAAGGTAGAAGCCTTGGAACGGTCTTCTGAGACCACAGAATGATGTGACCCAATCATAGGCTTCAAAAATACATAGATAGACCAGGCAGTAATGAACCGCTGAAGTGTCTGACAGCCTAAAGAGCTACTTCCAGGCAGTGTAGGCAGCATTGAGCTAAACAGATCAATGGTCTGACTTGGAAAAAGGCAGCTTCAATAGTACATTAATATGACTTTTATCTTAACTGGGGCTCGCTCTGGTGCCAAGTGACCCTAGCAACTAGATGGTCCTTCTAGTTTTAGTACTTATGCCTTGCTTCATTATCTGATCTGCAATGATGGTCTCTTAACAGACACCTCAGGATGGGTCAGAGAGGCCCTTTTAGATTCATATGATTATTGCAAGTAATTCCAGTTGTTATTCTTGCTTCTCTAGAGAGGATACTAGTACTTCACCTCCTGTCAATCTACAGGGGAATGATCAATGAGAAAAATTCAGGAACTTGTGCTCTCATAATTAACAGTCACATGAGTTTATTAGGAGGGCAGAAACTTGAGTGATGAAATTTCAGTTGTTGCTTAGGGAAGCAAAGTACTGAAATGTGTGGGTCTTCCTAACATAAAGGCCCTTCCTAACACAACATTTAGATTATTTAAAGTAGGCTCACTTGCCCTATTTAGATTCAAGACCACATTTGTTTAACAATCCTGGTGCTTAAAAATTCTCATATTTGCTTTTCTTTTTAGCTATGGTTTTATTCTCTCTAGGATCTTCTCTTCAATCATTGAGCCAAAGACAATCAACCCTTCAATGAAGGATGTCTGGATTAATTTAAACTGTATTTCTCTGACTGCTGGACAGAATCAACTCAAAATTGACAGGATCTGTTTCAGGGTATCACGGCTACAACCTTAAGTTGGAAGGCCAAGACTAAGACCTTATATAAATGAGACTCAGCCACAGGCAAAAACATATCCATGTAAAAGCTTCACATGGCTGGTGACTTCTGGAAAAAATGCCACCATGTGACCAGTATTTGTCCCATGTTGACCATAATTTGCATGTCATAGCAAAGTCCACAGGGGACACACTGTAAGCATAGAAATGCTGTACATATATAAGACTGGAATGTGGAGGGACCACATCTTAAACACGAAGCCAGCTACTATGGGAAAATATTACACTGTGATATTATGGAGGTTATTATAGTTTTCAATTGCAAACCGGAAGTGGCTCCCAATCTGAGTTCAGCGCTGTTTACAGCCTCAGGGAGGTGCGCAGAGGGGCTGTACCCTCCAGAAGACTGTAGCTACCCCCCAGATAAGTGAAACAGCCGCTTGGCAGCAGCAGCACTACAATCACTGCGGCACTGTTGCGGCCATCCCTACAGAGCCACTCTCCATAAGGGGGAATGCCCTGCTTCCGGTTCCCTTGGGTGGGTCACAACCCACCAGTTTTGGAACCACAATTTTAGTGTTCCATGTCAAAATTAATGTTTTAATGCTCTGTTTTGATGTTTTTTACTTATTGTTGTGATACACTATATATTTATAATGGAGCTTTGTAAGCCACCTTGGGTATTTGCCTTGGCATGGAAAAAGCAAGATACAAATTTTTAATAATAATAATAATAATAATAATAATAATAATAATAATAATAATAATAATAAAGCACTCAGGAACATAGGAAGCTACTTCTTATACAGTACGGCAATTGGTCCATCTAGCTCAGTACTGTCCAAATACACTGCAGTGCCTCTCCAATATTTCCAGGTATTGTGATCCTACGGTCACTGAGTGGAGATACCGTGAAAGGGCCACAAAAGTATCACAGAGAGAACTGACGTCTTTCATAATTCAATCAATTTTTCTCCCCACCACTGAGTGTCTCCACATTAACTTTAATTGGAGTTTGGAGCAGCGTGATGAATCTGAAAGGTCAGCTAAATCAATTTGTTTGCATTTTCCGAGAGGAAAAGGGCGGTCTAATCTTTTATTTAAAATCTGAATTATTCTCGCTCTGTAGCATCAAGTGCCTTTTGTTCTTACAACCCCTCTGTTGCTATCCCAGTGACAGCCATTGACCAGAGGCAGTATGTACTTTAAACACAGGACTACCTCTGGAGAAAGGTGCAATGACCAACAATTTTGTCTACTGCTGCCATTTCCCTTGCTATTCTAAAGTTCAAAATATCAGTCTGCTTTAAAAAAAACAAACAAAAAACTACACAAAATACCTCTAACTCAACTTTGATCAAGACCCAGAAGGCAATCACTCCCCAAAAGCCAGATTATCCAATTAAATATATTAACTGAATATAAGGAGTCCTATATGAATGTATTTTAATTACTGTTCGGTTACTTGCTATTCTCACTATACAGCTGGCTATCAACTCAAACTCTTTTCATAGATGGTGTTAAAAAGCAAGGATGCTAACCTTTTCCTTTTCTCGGTGTAGGTCATATGTGTGAGATTAGGTATAGCCACTACTGGAAAAAAAATCCCCTTCACTTGGCATTACCAAAAGAGTGATGGAACCCTCCCAGGGCCACCCATGACATGGGACCCTCTCAACATACAAGGTCGTGTGTCTAGCATACAAAACAGCGGGCTGACAACTGGGTAAGGAATTCCTGACATATAAACATACAGGTCAACAGTCCTTATGAGGGCAACATATTGCCAGGGTCACATAAACATAGCTGCAGTGTCAAGTACAAGAATATTTGAGACTTACCAAAAGTGGTTCCAGCTTCTGGTCGACTAACTGAAGACACAATGACAAAGCCAAAGCCTTCATTCTCTCCCCGGCGTATTTCCACATCATAAGGCTGCACCACGGTGCTGACGACCCCGCTCCCGCCGCCGCCGCCACTGCCAATTCCGCTGGTGCTGCCACTGCCTGAACTGACTGTGTTGAGTGAGTTCTGGCTGCCCTGCGGAGTACGTTTCTCCTCTGTCAGAGAAGCAGGCTGGTTGCTGCTGTGATGAGATGAGGCTGGAGAGGGAACTTCGTTTTCTGCTTTTGGAACTGTGGGAGAAGACAGATGCAACCCTCGGTTAACAACCTTTGCAAAGCACCTTGCTTTTAAGGACACGGCAACAGAAATAACTGAAGATAGCAAGTTATCTGGTTTCTGCTTTTGCATGAACTGCTGAAAGAAATTTTTTTGTCTACATGTTACAGGTCTATCTTAAGGAATGTATTCTCCATACATCTCTCCCAGCTGTCTGAGGTCCTTTGAAGCTCCCTTGTCTCTGTCCTTCCTTTTTCTGTCCTTATATCCACTGGGGCAGCAGGGATGCGCCTGTCCATCTTGTGAAATGCTCTTTCTGGCCAGACTGATTCCAGCATCCAATTCTAACATGAGGCCAATAGCTATTTACTCAGGAGGCTATTCCCAGTAGGGTTATTATTTATTAACTACTGCTTTGGTTTTCCAGATGGTGGTTTTTATAGAGACTTTATACTGGGTTATCCCCAATGTCTCGTTTGGCTTTTAATGCCAAATATTTTGTTTTCTGCCATAATAATATTTTAGTATGGTTGTTTTATTTATTATTTGTTCTTTTAATTTTTTGTAAATCATTTTACATAATTAATTTTTGAAAAGCAACTACTAAACCTAAGTACTTCACCTAAGTATAGTCTCGACAGTGGTTTCAAATTAAGAAAAGACACACTGTGTGCCAGTTTTATGCAAAACTTGTTCTCCGTGAAGACACAGACTGCAGAAATTCGTGTGAAAAATGTAAATCATAATGCAAACTTCCTTCCTATTGATTTTTTTTCAGAAAAGATATGCAAGCAGGCAACTGGATGCTTTCTTGCTCTTGCTTACAAATCTCTCCTGCAAAAAAAATCAATAGAGTTTGCATTCTGTCAATGTCATCCGTGGCTTTTCCTCTATTGGAATTTTCATACAGAAAACACATGCCAGAATTGACTCCCCCAAACAGAAATATACTCTCTTAGTTTACTTAGTATATAAGTACTGGAAGAAGGCCCTGTGGAGCAGTTAAATATCCACTCCTCACTGTCCACACACACTGGGATTTCCAATACTGATCATCACTAGGACAGAAGGACCTGATAGTTCAACATCCATGAAATCTGACCAAATATACTGACACCGAACTGTCTTCCTTTTTTGTTTTCTTCCCCTGTACCCCATAAAGTGAAAATTACAACTTTGTGCTTTAAGCATTTCATAGAAGGTAATTTTGATCTAAAAGACAATGGGGAAACCCAGCATGTTTCTTGGAAGGCAGCAACAGATCCACTCTAATCATTAATAGTTAAAGTCTCAGCTTGAAAATATCCAGTCTAAATTTAATCCACGTTTGAACAGCCCCAGCAACAAAAACTAAAGATGAAACACAAAACATAAACATGAAAACTCTGTATATTGCTATTTTTGCCTGAATGGAGGGCTTTTGATCATTAGAAAGTAGTTCACTTTCATCCGCAGACAAAGTAAAAATAAAACTTTGCACAGTCACATTGCAGCCTACCTGTGTAAACCACTTTGCGCCTGACAGTTAGATTGACATGGCCTTGCTTTGCAGCCTGTTGCATAAGCTGAACTACAAGCTGGTGAGATTTCCCAACAACTGGTGTTCCATCCACACAGATCAATTCATCCCCAGATCGCAGGCGGCCATCGGCATCTGCAGCACCCAGCGGCACAATGTGACCAATGTAAATCTATGGCAAACAAACAGGAGAAGAGTTTGTTCCTGAAACAGAAATCCCATGGATATTGAGGGCTGCACTGCAGACAGTACTGATCAGCTCACTAAATTTTTATTTTATTTTTCATTCTTATTTCAACAACAAAAATAATCTCAATAATAATATTTCTCACTGTAATAGGAAAAAGAAATAATAAAATACTTTTGGTCCACCCTGTATAACAATATTGTAGGACTTCAGATGAGTGAAGACAATATTGTTCTCTCTTTTCAACTCACAATTTTGTCTTTCCTCCTCTATGTAACACCGGATTAGTTTACTTGCAGAGTTCTGTTGAATGTGTCTGTATTTATACAACTAGACAGCTCAAGGGACTGGTAATGAGATCAGAAGCCATGGCTTGACTGTGACCTAAATCAACAGCAGCCCAGAGCTGCTAACATCTGTTTGGCGTTCTGAACAGTAGATGCTGAAAAACAGCTCAAGGGGCTCAGCCAGTCGCTGGTAGAAATGGGACCCTCTCATGTGAACTACGATCAACAATATTGGTGGCCTCAGTTAAGTATAGCATAGTTGAACTCTTGGTTCTGATATTTTTTGTCTTACTACCATAGTCAAGTGACTGAAGCAATGAAATCCACACAAACATAAATACTAGTGAATATGATTTTCTAGGAGAAAGAAAGCAACGTAAAATCTCTGTAATACTTACAGGCTCCCCAGGCTCATTTCCGCCAAGAATTCTAAATCCGAACCCGGTTTCCTTTCTCCATAGAAAGATATCTTGCTCTTGGTAATCTGGAACTGCAAGAAAATAGAAAGAATTCATTATTAATAATAATTGGATACTCCACTTTTGAGTGCCCTGCTCTAGGGATGATAAAATATGCACTCTGAAGCACTCTTATAAAGTTATGTCACTTACTCTGAATGGAACCGTATTACATAATTCACAAAACACATGCGCAGCTGTTTACTGAGTAGTATTTGAAAATGGCACAGCCTCTTGGAGCTTCCAAAAGATGCTATTTTGGACAAATTGGGATAGTCTTGAAATGAAAAAGGCCAACAATCGCATCTGATCCAAGGCGGAAAGATGCATCATATTAATCTCTACAAGGATGCATCACACAACAGCTAAGTCCATGTCATATCTATTTTACTTCCTTCTATTTATAGTTTGCAACATGGTCCATTGTCTTAAGATACTAGAAATGATAGTGTGAGAAGGATGATGCATGTGTGTTTAGGAACAGGGTGCAAGTAGTAGGACAAAGTTCTGCAAGCATTTTTAGTGTTCTTAAAGCTTTTTTTCCCCTGCAGCATATGTGTTTAGGGTGTCAATTATATGGCATTTTTAGAGAAAGATTAGCATTTGGGTGCACAGCGAATCCTCCCTCCCCACCCTGAGTTCACATGTGCCAGAAATTCAGCGCACAGGGGCCTACAACTCAATGCACTCTGACCACACCAGACAATGGGAACTGCAACACTCACACAATTTCTCTATTCCAATATTTGGCAATGCATTTAAGGCATCAATTCTGTCCCAATTCCCCCTCTTCTGTTCAGCACCAATGTACCAACATGCCTCTGTGTGTACAATATCAGTGCATCCATTACTTACACATTAATGCGACTTTTAGTGCCCATTCCACAGGCATCCTAATCATTTTGCTGCAAAAGGGAGGCGCAAATGAGAAAAGGAAGTTACCGTATTCACCAGGATACTATCATGACAGTTCTGTTTTCTGATCCTGGGACACCTATGGCTTTGGAATCACCTTAGTGGCAGCTTTGAAACCTCTCTTGTATCTTTTGGTGGGGGAAGCTTTCCATCTTTACTGGGCATTCTATTATTTTGCTTATGACTTTTAGCAAGGCTTGACATCTAGAAAATACTGAAAACAACTTTAAGGCTTTTGCTGTTTTGCTGACAGATGCACAACAATCCGCTGTCAAGCAGGGATGTGGGTGGCAACTGATTGTGAATCAACTGTTTGAACTCATCAGCATTATAGCATCGGTAATAAATCCAAGGCCTTTTTTAGAAATAGTGAGTAAATACATTTTTGTCATTAGGCAAATGAGGGCCTATTAGAGACTATAACTCCATTAGCAACACAGTACAGTTGATTTTCTTTTCATAAGGAAGGGAAGAGGAGAACAAATCAAGAGTTCGGTGTCATGATGACTATTGTAATAATTAACATCTGCAGAGCATCATTTCTGCTGACAGTGCTATAAATAGCCAGAGCTACTTAGGACAATTCTTATGAACTCTTTCCTGCATAAGTTCAGCTGAAATGATTAGAAGTCTCTCTCTTTTACATGCTCAATGTAGCATAAGTAGTAATTCCATAGAAGTTCATGTGGGTTTGCTTTCCCCGTTCCCCTTTCCAGTGTTGTCACTCAGCTGTTGATTTCAAAACCTCTCATCAGAGATCATGCCACTGTTGTGTTTTGTCTGTGGTTTCATTTGTAGCTATCACTGCTCTATGCTGTAACATGTTTTAATGCCGCTGCTTGTTCTTTGAGACCATTTTATAGCATTTCCCAATTTTGTATGATTTTATACTATCTATATTTTCATATTTGTATTTGTATTTTTTTTTTAACTGTATTTTGTATTTATTGTTTTGTAAACTGCCTCGACTGCCCCATTTGGGGGGGCAGGGTTGAAACTGACAGGATAAATGAATAAAAAGTTCCCAGGATACAGTGGGTACTCTTTATTTGGGTTTGGCACCCGCGGATTTGACTCAATGTGGGTGCAAAGCCCACATCTTGAGGACCTCAAGGATGCATGCAATCTCTCTGTGCCTCTGAAGGGGAGGTCACACATGGCTTCCCCACACCTCAGAAGGTCTCCCGGAGGCTTTCAAGAAGCATTTCTGGCTTGCCAGCAGGGCCTACCCATGCAGGTTTGATTATCTGCAAAAACTGGTAGCCACAGGGGATCCTGAAACAGATCCCCTGTGGATATCAAGGGCCCACTATACTTGCAAGTATAATTTACTATGCATTTTGAGTACTACAGTGCATTATCAGAAGTTATTTCCTTCAGCACCTTGTGAGGTTCATCTTGTCTTTTTAAAAAATCTGCAATTGGTACTATGCCTTTTGTTTATATCATTTTTTTTCTTCCTCAGCTTTCTCTCTGTCCAAGAGTTCCCAGCAAACAAGCAAAGAAGCAGGTGATGTCATACCACACTGTCATTCAAATCTGGACACATAATGATATCGCTATCAATTTCGAAAGAGGGCAATGTTTTTTGCTTACTCTGAAAGGGTCAGCACTTGTTTGCTTGTAGGACTCAACCTAAAGGCCTACCAAGAAAGTATGGTTTTTACTGTTGTCAAAAGTGTTGGTGAAATGTAGTGCCTTTCAGCTCCGCTCTATGTAGCAACAGCAAAGAATGGATTCTTGAATTCTCCACAAGGGGAATTTACTATCATGTGTTTGTGGTATAGAACCATATGTATCTGGGGCTTTGGAATATAACATTATATATTTTGATCATAAGTCAGATCAGGGGTGTCAAACTCATTTCATACAGAGGGCCGAACAGCATTCATCATGTCTGCTGAGGGCCGAAAGTGATGTCATTAGACAGAAAGTGATGTCATTAAACAGGTCATAACAAAAAATAAACACTTTTTCTCACTTAGCTACAAATGACAAAAGAGAAAACATGCAAATCTTGATCATATTTCAAGATAAGGGACAGTCCAATTTTCATGTGGACTGCCCTTTCAGCAGTAACACCTCAGCACTGCTCAGAAGCTGAGAGCCTGAGGGCCAGATAAAAAGCTTTCGAGGGCCGCATCTGGCCCCCGGGCCTTATGTTTGACACCCCTGAGTCAGACTGTATTGACCCATATCCTGCATAGCACTGAACAATGCACGAGTTTAGAATGTGTAGTGCCTCTACTAGATGACACTAAAAGAAACCTAAAAAGATCAGGTTGTGATAGAAATTAATTGTGGGGCAGCCCAATCCTGAGCTGCCCGGGGCGCCCAGGCTCAGTGGCACCGAGAAGGGCTGCTGCCGGATTCTGCGCCTCCCGGGCTACCGTGGGAGGTGCCTCGGGAGAAGGGGGACTTTCGTCCCCTTCCCCCTAGTAAGGCAAGCAGCCCCACAATGGGGTTACTCACTTTACTGCCGACCAAAAGGTTGGTAAGATAAAGGCACTCGTGTAGGGCACACAGCCCTACACTAGTGCCTTGGATCCTGCGGAGCGGAGCTCCGTGGACCTGCCTCCCATCCCTCCCCCAGGCATGCCTCCAGCCCGCCCCCTCCCCACGTCACACCTCCCCATCACGCCTCCCCCCTCCCTGGAACGCCTCCTCCCTGACCCCATTCCTGCTTAGCGTGCCGTGGCTCGGCGGTCTGGGAGACTGCTGAGCCGCGGAAGCTGGACGACAACCCCGCGCTAGCCCAGCACTGGCTGGTGCTGGGCTAGTATGGGCGGGAGCCCGGTGGTGAGCTTCGCATACGTGCCTTATGGCACGTTTGCAACAGTGCTCGGCAGCATGGACCCATGCCGCCAAGCACAAGATTGGGCTCTGAGTCTCCCCATAGTCTTTGTAATTCAGATAAATACAGAACTTAATCAAGAATTATATATAATATAATTATATTTAACATACGTAATTAAGAAAGGTTATGCTGAGAAATACTCTTCTGGCCGTAGGTTCCTAAAGAGAGAGGGTTTTAACCAGGCAGCAAACCCCAATTCCACCAATTACATTACATTTCGAACTATTGAAAAACAGGCAGCCCAATCCTAACATGCCCTGGTGCAGGCAGGCCAGTTGGCCTGTGCTGTAGCTGGACCAGGCTGCAGCGCAATTCAGAGCAAGGGGAATGCATTCCCCTTACCTTGTGTTGCGTGGCAGCTAAAGAGGTGGTGCAGATCTGAGTGGCCTGATGTAAGGTTGGACCGCTTGGGAAGGAGGTTAGGATCTGGCCTAAGTGCTGCATCCTGGTACCGCCCTCCTCTGGGGCCCAGTCCTCCCATCAGCCCGCCTGCTGCCTGCCCTCACCCACTCCAGAACACCTTTGTTCCGCCCTACTCACGCTTTCCCAACCCCCCATGCCAGTTGCCCTCATCCGGCGCAACTCACTGGCTGAAGTTCAGAAAGCGGCACAGGGATGCTGATGCGTATCCTTGCACCAGCCTCCCCAACTCTCAAGGAGGTGTAAATGTGCCTTACAGCATGTTTGCAACACACCTGGGCCAGCATAAGGGACCGGCCCAATGGCAACCCAGGATTGAACTGTCAGGTGCATCAACTCACCAGCAAGGGGTCAAAACTGAGAGTTGCCCCAAAGCCTTGGTGGAGTGAAAGATGATGCTTTATAATTGAGTTATTCATGCATCATTCATACATGCAAGATTAATTGCCCCATTAAATAATATTAGAGGACAACTTCAGCTTCTTTTAATATTTATTGAGTAAGCTACTAAAGCAGTTTGAGATGATATAAATTTTATCCCATGATTTATAGTTCATTAACTGGTTGTATTGCAAGTCTTCAATAGATCAAATATCCTTAGCATCCATTAAAAAAACACCTTGATTTTCTCGTAATTACAGTATTACAGCCCAATCCACATTAAAGGCAGTACAGGCAAAACACATGTCCTGCCAATGCTGACTGCTGCAAAAGTGCCGTAAAGCACTTCGCGGCAGCACAGGGATCACACAACACACACCAGTGATATCGCTGTCATAGGTCCAAGTTGACCCGTTGCAGCTGCTGGAACTTACCCCAGGGGCAAGGGACAAATGTCCCCTTACCCGAATGAGACCTCCACAGCAGCCAAAAATCCCCTGCAGGATGCAGCAAAGCCAGTGCATGGCTGCTTGGGGATTTAAGTCGAATTGGGTTGTCATTTATTTCAAAATTCATGAAAATTTTCAATTCAAGTTTCTCAAGTGCTGAAACACACATTCAGCTGCTAGTACAAGAAAAGCCCAATAGTGAAATACTCTGCTGAGTTTCTCAGCATATTGAATCCCACAGAATGTCAGTCCACCAGCTTTCTCTAAAGGCTGGTGAATCTGTAATGTTGTTGAGTAATTTGAATCCACCAAAACTTTGTAATGGCAGAAGGTATGTCTAATCAAAGTCCTCAAGCGAAACGTCATAAAGGTGCACAGATTTTACAGGATGCGCAGACAGAGAAACTGTATTTATTCCATGTATCCCAATCATCTCGCCGGACTACCTTTTTGAATTTAAAAGATTGCAATTCGCACTCAGAATATGCTTTGCGATGACTATCAATAAGTCCCAAGGGCAATCCTTGAAACAGGCTGGCATCAATGTAAGGTAAGATTGCTTCTCTCATGGGCAATTTTATGTACAATGGTTAGTAAACCAAGTAATTTGGTGATATTAGCACTGCAGTGTAAAACTGCAAACATACTGCACCAAGAAACACTAGCCATATCGTTACACAGTTCTTTACACCTTAGACGTTAGATGTTCGACAGGGTAGAATCCGTTTGAATAACAGTCTCTATATATGATAGTCTCTATATATAGTCACAAAAGAAAACTACCATCATAAAAAGATGTTTGACTGACTCATTCTGTTGACTTAGCTTATTCTGGGCGCAATCCTAATGCCTTATGTCAGTGCTTTCCAGCTCTGACATAAGGGCAGTGCAGCTCTGAGTTAAGGGAACAAACATTCCCTTACTTTGAGGAGGCGTCCAAGAGAGCCCTCAAGAGGATGCAGCACATGTCCCATTGACACCGCTATGCCAGTGCTGGAAAGCACTGACGTAAGCGGTTAGGATTGCGCCCTCTGTTGGTTATCAACACTGCAGTAGATAACCAACAGAATGAGCTAAGTTGCCTTAACTGCATGAATGGATTTGATGCTCCCATGCCCTGTGACAATATTAAAGGGCCAGAAGATAGTATAGCTTAAAAATTTTTTTGTCAAATAGTTTCTAGGATCCCCCTTGCATCCATGCTTCCAAATCTGCATCCAAATCCAGCAAAATTTACTGTCAACTTTGAAATGAAATTCAACAGAAGTATTCTCATTTCAGAGGGTAACCGATTACATTAGCACCCAGATGCTAAAATGATCCTACATGAAGCATTAGCTACAGGGAGAAATATCTCAGACATATACTTCTTGTATAACAGCTACATTCATGAAGATCTACAGAGCTTAACACACCTGCTACAATATGCAGAAACGGACCACAGTTTCATGCACAGTGAAGTACAACATGCAACTCTTCTTTCAGAACATGTCAGTTCCACATAGCAGAAGCCCTGGTGCCTTTTTGTTTCTTAGATGCCAACCACATAGGAGCTGAACACAGAGGTGGTCCAAAGCGACCTGCCACCAAACCCAAAGCTCCAACTGATGCCACCCCCAACCTGCTGATGTGCCCCCCAAAATCTGTGCAGGTGGCAGGAATCTACTCCCTACTGCCTCACACAATGCTTTTAAGAAAATCAAGACATGTGAAATGTGCTGGGAGCTGTTCAGTACGTCCCACACTTCCTGTTTTGGCAAGCAGAAAGTGGAACAGAGTGGCTTCATCCACAGCAGGCTGGGGGGAGGTGACAGGTGTCCATCACTTCCTGTAACCCGCAGCTCAGCATGAGCAGAATTGGTCACATGATGCATGGTATAGCCATGGCTTCACATTCCCAAGGGAGAATGCAGGTACTTTTTAGTCAGGAACAGAACTATGAAAAGTTGATTATGCTTATTTAAATCAACTCGAATAGAGGTATTCTCAGTTCAGAGGGTAACCAATTTATTTTATGTTGGCAACCTTCAGTCTCAAAAGACTATGGTATCATGCTCTGAATGGTGGTTCTGGAACAGCATCTAGTGTGGCTGAAAAGGCTGATTCGGGAGTGACAATCCCTTCCACATCGGAAGCAAGTACAGTCTGTCCCTGGTCTGTCTCCCTGGCTATGGGCCTTCCTTCTTTGCCTCAGTCTGTTGGCCAAGTGTCTCTTCAAACTGGGAAAGGCCATGCTGCACAGCCTGCCTCCAAGCGGGCCGCTCAGAGGCCAGGGTTTCCCACTTGTTGAGGTCCACACCTAAGGCCTTCAGATCCCTCTTGCAGATGTCCTTGTATTGCAGCTGTGGTCTACCTGTAGGGCGCTTTCCTTGCATGAGTTCTCCATAGAGCAGATCCTTTGGGATCCGGCCATCATCCATTCTCACAACATGACCGAGCCAACGCAGGCGTCTCTGTTTCAGCAGTGCATACATGCTAGGGATTCCAGCTCGTTCCAGGACTGTGTTGTTTGGAACTTTGTCCTGCCAGGTGATGCCAAGGATGAATCGGAGGCAGCGCATGTGGAAACCAATTACATTACTTCTAAAGCAGGTGCTATGCTGTTAGCACTGACCTTGCTGGTTAGTTTGCATCAAAAAGAGCTGGTTGAGAATTCTAGGCTGCTATTCATTTTGCATGGTTTATCACTAAAATTTCATTCAAATTGGGCTACAAAATGAATGACCAAACCAAAAGAGCGGGAATGAAACAAGACAGAGGTGTTTGTTTCTATAATACTTTGCAGCCATTGATTTGTGTGTACATTTTGCTCAGTCTCATTTTAATTTTTCAATTTTATTAACCCAAGATATTTTTAAAATGCACAGGTATTAGTGCACTGAGCCGTAGCCCAATAATCTTCTAAAACCAATTGCAGAACAATGCGATAAATATTATGAAAACTCCATAACTGGAATCAGAAAAAGGCCTTAATTGCACGGAGGCTAATTGCTGTAAAAGGTTACGGTGTGGTAGCAGCCCAATTTCGATAACGTGAGCGCAGCTGCACTATAATCTGAGAACCTTGCCACCAAGTTGAACTTGCAGGGCACTGCATCCTGCTAATTGGTGCCTGACACAGCCTTTATATCACTAAAGCACAAGGACCCACAGAGAGGTAGTGAAGGTTCTCTTCCATGGCTCACATATGGAGCCAGGCCAAACCAGTTAAGAACGCACAGCTTGTCTGATAAAAACAAAATAGCTTCTGCTGGGCACTCCAGCATGGAGCATTTTTTCTCAGCATTTTCGCACATATTTCCATTTGTCAACTCTACAGTGCTTCCATCCGTAGCCAAAAGCTTTACCTTCTGTTCCTTGCTCAAATGCAAATCTGCAGTATTAGGCTTTGCATTAGGCTCAGACGATATACCTTATTATTTTCACGCTCTTTGTAAGACCCTGCTAGAAGGATTAATTAGATTTGATCTCGAACAAAGCCACATATTGGGATCCAACTCATAAAGAAAGGAATCTTAGATGGTAAAAGCGACACTACGGTAAATAGGGTAACTTTTTCATACTGACCGCAGTGAAGGTTAGCAAAGGCTTTATTCAGAAGGATGTGATTTGCTATAAGGAAGATGACATGCTCAAGGTTAAGAAGTTTTTTTTGAGCTGCGGTATATCGTTTAGGGTTTTACATGCTTAGTCACTGATGCTCATGCTAATAATTCATTCATTGATTCTCATGCATTTCATGGAATCTTTTTATGGTTTTGCCTAGGCAATTATTGTCGCCCCTTTGCTGTTGTGAATGTTAAGTGGTCTATGGTTTGAACACTGAACAATACATTTAATTCTAAACAATCTACCCAGACTGACCAACCAGCATGCCTAAGTCAAGCCTATATTGCAGTTAGGACTTCAGATCAATACAATAGATGAAAACACAGAAGGGAAACTTCTAGTATATCCCCCTCCCTTTCATTAAAGTTGACACAGCCTCTAACACCACATTCAGAACAAAAGAAGATATTAAGAGGGAATAGCATGGTGAGACAAACACACACACACAAACATGCACAATGTACAACACTGCACAACACAAAAAGTGAAACAAAATTCTTTTTACAGCTTTTTGCATTGATTGGCCCAATTACTAAGTGGCATTAGAAAGTGATCAAATTGCTAACCAAATGAAAGTCTGCTTTGATCCTGACCAACACACACACGTGGCTGTCAAAAGCTTAGGGAGCCCACTGAAATGATTGTTCCAAATGTGTAATCGTGGATTTGAAGGGGTATCAAAGCTCAGCACCTGGCTGAAAATGTGGATGTTGTTGCACAAGACCAGGCCTCACTACGTGTCTTAAAAGCTGCTCAGCTAGCATCTATGTTTGCAAACGTTCCACAGATGCAAGGGCAGAATGTAGTATGTGACATGTGGGGGAAATGAAAAGCTAACCACATGAACCAGAAGTGCTTTTTTTTGTTATGTGTGCATCAAACATAACGCTGTTCACACATTATTCCCAGTCTGATTTTTGGTTGTTTGTCATGTCAAATAGTAAGTCTATGTTTGAAGACTGATTTAGCGACTGTAGAGAGCTGTAAAATTCAAGCCTCACTTAATTAAAATAAAATATTTTGACCTGGCATTCATTTGAAAAGGATACTTTTATAATGACTAAGCCTGAAACCCTATACACACCTTCCTGGGACTAAGCCCCATTGAACACAATGGAATTTTCTTCTGAATACACATGCAGAGGATTGTGCTCCAAGCTTCTTAATTCTTCTCTAGCTTCCCTATGATGTAACATCAGGGACTTTGGGATAACCCATGTTAGCTCATCATTGCCAGTCCTTCAAGCACTTCATTGCAAAAGCAATAAAAAGATTTTTGGATAATTTTCAGATAGAAGGAATGGTATCAGCTGACTTTAGGTAAACCTGTTTTCAATAATCTGTACTACGGGAAGGCTTACAGAACATCACCAAAACTTTCTCCTACTAGAATTTTCTATTCTGCCACTTGAGAATGGAACTTTTAAGAAAGCATGTTGCTCCTGCATTACTCTTTGTGCTTTCTTCCATCCCGCCTCCAGTTCAAAAGTCGTCACCAACCACAAACACCACACAAAGATGGACAAGACAGATATAAAAGTTCTCAACTCATTCTTACATTCTCCAAAATTCGTGGAATTGATTTCTCTCTCTCTTTCACCCTTGCTCAGTCCAGTCGCAGGCGAAGGTGACATAGCTGTGAATATTAATTTTAACATTTTGCAAAGCTTAATGGATTTTGTTC
This sequence comes from Tiliqua scincoides, assembly GCF_035046505.1. Taxonomy (NCBI): domain Eukaryota; kingdom Metazoa; phylum Chordata; class Lepidosauria; order Squamata; family Scincidae; genus Tiliqua; species Tiliqua scincoides. The sequence continues at coordinate 241,010,766 of NC_089822.1, read as the reverse complement.
TTTTGTTTGCTCATTTCAGTTTAGTGTTGACTGATACAGCTCTGTTTCAGCTTTCACACCTATTATCACAGAAGAGATCGTAGCTGATAAACAGACCTACCTGTTTCTTCAGTCTACACAACGTTCCCTGGTGCACAGAATAGTTTATCAGCACATAATATACATCATGGAACAACACATTGGAAATATGTTGAAAATACATTTTAAGAAAAGTCATCATGAAACACTTCCTGAAATCACAAAAGAGCTTCCAAGCTTTGTCAACATACTTATCTACTAGATGAGTGATTCCCAAACTGATGAGTTGAGATCCACCAAGGGAACTGAAAGCAGGCATTCCTCCTTAAGGAGAGTGGTCTATCCAATGGGAGTGACAGTGCTGCAGAGATCCAGCACTGCTGCTGCTAAGAAGCTTTTTTACTTACCTAGGGGGCACTGCTGGTCCTGGAGGCTCACAGACCCCTCTGATCTCCTCTGCAGCTTGTTTACAAAGCCCTTCTCTCAAAGCTACTTCTGGTTTTCAGAGAAAACAGGAAATAGCTTTAGATCACTGATAAGGGCTGTTTACAGCAGCCACAGGAGAGATCAGAGGGGGCTGCAAGCCTCCAGGATCCTGCAGGAGACCGGCGCTGAACCACAGGAAAGTAAAAAAAGTTCCTTGGCAGCATCAGTGCAGTGATCTCCACAGCACTGTCACTGCACCCCCTCCCCCCACACACAATTACTTACCTAGTTCCTAACTCCCCTGTAGGAGTCTGGGAACCACTGTACTAGACAAAATAGCAAAATCAATATAGGCACAAAAAATTACTGAAAACATTTCAGAAAGATACTGTTTAACGAAAATATACACTTATGACAGCCACATTAGTAGTTTCTGATGCCAAGTTTAGATTTGTGACAAACTTAGATTATGCAAGTTTACTGACTAGAACAGTTCCCATGAGTTTAAAAGTCAGTAATTCCCAACCCCAAAAACTGAATCTATATCGCTCAAGATAAGAGACAAAACCAAAACCACTGGACCAGGCAGAACAGAATTCAAAGTTTGGATCTTAAGCAGTCTGAAAATGGACTTGCTCTGTAATAATGTCACTTGTTGGCTCACAGCAATAGATCTTTCTAACGCTGTTTAATATTTACAAAGATGGTGTGTGTTTAAATGTAGCTGCGAGTTTCTTAGCCATAAACAGGGTAAATACTCCAACTCCACCCCAATGGCTTAATTTTTAAGGGTGCCTCATCAGAATTTGCAGAGTTACATTGTAATCATCTACTTAATTATGGATAAAAGAATGGCTTCATGTGTTGCTTTTCAGTTTATCCAATTTGTGAGCAACAAATTCATTGTGTGACTGAAAATAAAATTCCAATATTAAAAAAAAAATACAACCACAATATTTTAAAAGCTTTAGAAAGTCTCGACCCTGTTCTGCTTTGCTTTTAATTAAAGAATGCTTAAACCCTTCAAAGGGGCTCATTAACACATCTGCAATTCAGATTAATTCATTTTGTCACTGCTGTTTTGACAGATGGCCATACGTAGGATATAGCAGCTTTGGAAAGCATGCAGGCAGCACAACAACAGATTGTCGAAATCCTCAAGGAAGTTGAAGAATAAAGCAGGAAAAAAAACTGCAGAAATATAGTTTGAGAAATAGACCCGGGTTTTTGGAAACATGGAACTACAGATACATATACATATACATGTCCCTATATCTGTGGGGTTCCATTCTGGAACCTTCCCACAGTTAAGCAAAACCACGGATACAGGAGAACACTGCCCCCACCCTCAGAGAGGGTGCCTTTGCTTTTGGAGGATTGTCTAAGCCTAGTAGAGGCTGTGCATGTCTCTCTGCAGTCTCTGCCGGGCTTAGACTAAGCCTTACAGTAGAAAAAATTGTCGGGTTTTTTTGAAAAATCAGAAGTGACGTTTTTAATGCCTTAAAAAGCATTGGGAGGCCTGGGGAAGCTCCTGAGAGGAGGAGGACCGGGGGTGGCCCGCAGACCCAATCCGCAGATAAGTGAATCCACGTACATGGGTCCGCGGTTACAAGGCCTCCCCCCCCCTTATTATATTTGCGTAAGCCTTACATTATCTCTTTTCTTCGCTGTCTCACGATCGGTAAAGGATGGTTTTGGGAAAGAACCACCAAGCTTAAGGTCACACTGTCCTTCACCCTCTATCACACTCACAGCACATTAATAGTTGTCCAGTATGCAGAAAGAGGTGACTGAACTAATGTACTTTAAGAAGGAGCAAACAAGCAAATTAGTTCCACAGCCTGATCATCTTTTGGGAACTGCAAACTAAGTGCTCTGAGGTCACTGAAGCAAAGGGGTTTTTATTATTTTGCTAACTTTGGACTTTTAAGCTTTACAGCGTTCACACCTGCGCACATAAAGACTAATGGGAAGGGCCGTAGGAAAATAATATATTATTGATAAGAAGAAAGTTCAATCCCTGACAACTTCAATTGAAGGATCTTTTGTAAATATACAGGAATTCTGTCCTTCAAGGGTTGGGTAGATAGTCAGGTTACAGTCTAGCAAGGGTTGATGCAAGTCAGTGCAGACAATACTGAGCAAGATGGACCAAAGATCTGCCTCAGTCAAAGACAGCTTTTCATATATTCATTTGATATCAACTCCAGCTTAAGCAGTCGTTATAATTCCCATCTCATAGATGGATAATTAAGGCTATCAGAGTGTGACTGAACATATGACATAACTGTGATTGAAACCCAAGTATTGCAAGTTTCAGACTGCAGAGCAGTCTTAGATAAGGATTAAAGATAAAATATATTTTTATCACATCCGGCCACACTGGAATAAAGATATGAATTCTACCAGTGCCCAGAACAGAGATACGCATCGTACAAACAAATTCTCTGGCCAGAATACTGCATGTGAGTAATGGAAGTGGACATTTATGCTTAACTATCCCAAGGTGTATGCTACATATGCATGTACCTTTGGTTTCTGCTTTTTGATGATTCTTATTACCATATAATATTCCCTTATTCTCCATTTATTCTATTTTTAATTCTGTATGAAGCAAATAATGGAAGCAAAAGTGATAATCTCAGAACAGATGATTGGCTTAATAGATGCCATTGTAGACTAATTGCACACATCGAAACGTGATCCAGATGTGTCAGAAATACTGTGGATTAGGGTCATGTCTGAGTGAGGGGAGGGTGTGCAGTCCTGTATTAGATGCTAGGGCACCTCTTCTTCAAAGACTCAGGTTTATACCTTGGGATTGCTCTTGGCTCTGGTGCTGGACCCAGATGTTCAGGTGGCAGAGGAGGCCAGGAGTGCTTTCTAACAATTTTGTGCTTTCCTGAAAAATGATCTAGCCTTGGTAGTTCATGTCTTAGGGCCCAATCCTATCCATCTTTCCAGCACAGATGTCAATGGAGTGTGTGCTGCATCCTGTGGTGAGGGGGTAGTCATTGAGGCCTCTCAAGGTAAAGGAATGTTAGTTCATTTACCTTGGGGCTGCATCGGCACTGAAAAGTTGAATAGGATTGGGTCCTTAATCACGTACAAACTAGACTACTATAACATGTTTTCATAAGGCTGCCCTTGGAATCTACATCTGGCTCAAAATGCAGCTACAATAATTCTGCCTGGGAAAGTCAGGTTTTATTGGCTCCCAGATTCAATTCAAAATGCTGGTGATCACCTAAAACTCTGGATCATTTTTAAGGATAATCTTAAGGACTGACTGCTCCCATAAAAACCCCATCCATATCTTGAGATCTCCCACACAGAGGGGCTGCTCCCTTCACAATCTGTAGTACAGGCACTTCCTGATTTTACATAAGCCTTAATGCATATAATTTCAGGCTTACGTAACATCTATACAAGAGGAACAACCCGCACTGACCACAGAGAAAAGTGAGCAGTGAGCTTCACAGAGGAGTGAGCATAGGTGACTCCCCTTACATAGCCCATTTCTGCCTGGCCCACAGGTGTACACATTTGGTGCCTGTTGCATATATGCAACATTGGGCAGAAATGGTTTAACAGCAGCATTTTAAACCCCTTCTCCTGGTTTGCTCTGCCCTCTCTGTGTTCACTGTTTAGATGGCAATTAAAGTTGTGTTAGATGCATTTTGATTTTAAATTTGTGAACTGCCTTGCAGGCTTTAAATTCAAAAGATCAGATATTAGTGTTTAATAAACAAACAAAAAAACAAAACAAAAAAAACACCAGTCAGCCACTTTCTTTTTGGGTGTTGGCATTGTGGATGGAATAATGGAACATTCTACCACAGACATAGCGGAGAGGCTGCAAAGTTGACCGATGAAATGTGATGGTTAAGGCATTGGAGAAGGCCCTGGAAACAAGACGTAATGCTTGGCCTATATTACACCAGAAATTGCTTGAACCTCCAGGGGCATAGCCTGGGGGCAGTCACCAAATCCTAATGATTGGTACTGAACTCCCTGGTGGGTTTTAGCATTTAGGCATTTACTAGAGGAGTGCTGCAAGAACTGCCAACTTCTCTGAATATTTTTCCAATCTCATATTCACATAGTTCACTATTTATGTCCTCCCATTGCTATGTTTTGTTTTGTTTTTTCTTTTCTTTAAGTTACCGCTAATTCTCTGTGATGCAGTCCTGGTGTGTCAATTTCACATTGGCAAAGCAGTGATAACATTGTTGTGTCTCAGAGTTTTGGCAGAAAGCGAAGATAAGCCTGTCGCACAGAATGTAGCGATGCTGGAACCTAAAATGGGCATTGTGAAAAGCCATGGAACCCAAACTCCTTCCCGAAAATGTTGTCAGGCCCCGAGGCACATGGGGCAGGCTCCAAAGTGTATCTGTGGGGACAAATCCTGCACCACCAGCTGCTTCTGAAGGGACCGCTCATGCCTAAGAGAACCAGCCTGGTTTGCCCTTACGCAGGGGTGCTTCAGTGGCCTGGTTCAGTGCTTTAAGGAAAGAGGCATGTGCTATTTTTATTCAACAGGATTAAAATATTGCCAGTCTCCCTGCCTTAAATAAGGAGAGGCCTGTGAGTGAAAGTCATTCCTGGGAAGTGTGCCAGAGCAAAGGCATACGCAGACAGTGCTCTTCAGACTCCGAGGGCAAGCTTATTTGCTTCTGCAGAGTAAGCTGCATTCTTAAGATGATTCACCTCCTGTCACCAAGATGGATTCCCTGAACAGCAGACCGGATACTCCATATCTACAGGTTGTCGGGCTTTTAAGAAGGACCGCATATAATAAATTAATACAATACAGTAAGTCAACTATGCATTTTGAGGTTGCTTTCACTGGATGCTGTTTCAGTGGCCAAGGTAATAGTGGCACAAGGGGATCATCAATGGAGAAGGCTGCTTAAAATTTCTCTGTTGGTGGCAGCATCCAGCAACCTTTAGCTCCTCAGAGTTGATACGCAGACTGATTAAAGGAAATCTTGGGTGGGTGGAGGGGGGAATACTCAAGCTGCTGCACTAAAACCCTAACCAGCTTCTTAAACATTTTGAAGGTATTACCCTTCCTCCCCATACAAGATCTGTTCCAGCTCCCCCCCCCCAAGATACGGAAACCAGCATGATGGGGGAACCCTATCTGTCACTCTCTCTGTTCCCATTACCATTGTGAATAGGGACCCACTGGGACAGCAACTGTTACCCTGCACATGCCTGATCTCGTCTGATCTCAGAAGCTAAGCAGGGTCAGGCCTGGTTAGTACTTGGATGGGAGACCGCCTGGGAATACCGAGTGCTGTAGGCTTATACTATAGTCTTTCTAGACTGAAGGTTGCCAACCACCAGGGACCCACTGGTGAGTTGCGACCTGATTTTGGGTGGGTCTTCAAAGGGTGATGGAAAGATAGGAAACTAATTGCCTCAAACCCTGAGGCTACTGAAAAATCAAATACTGTAGCTACTAACTACCCCATTAGGGGAGGTGGGCAATGCTTGTTGTACTTGGGAAGAAACCATGGTGGCAGCTGCTGACAGGAAAATTCTAATTTAAAAAAACAGCGTCCTTGTGAAGTGTTGCCTATTGTGGACAATAAGTTCAGTGGTGGAACATACAGGGCCCATGAGAGGGGGAGTGCAGGGGATAAATTGTACCCAGGCCTGGGAGCCAAAGGAGGGGCTAAAAATGTCCTGGAATCTTACATCTTGTTGGCATCCTTCAGTCTCGGAAGACTACGGTGTCACGCTCTGAATGGTGGTTCTGGAACAGAGTGTCCTCTCCAGTGCACGAAGCCTGGGTAAAGTAGGTATGGAGGATAGGCTGTTACCCATGCAGCAAATCCCCCCTCTCCACGTCGCTGAAATGGTCCAATGGAAAGGCAGAGGCCAATACTGTTGGTTCCAGCGGCGTCGCAGGAGTTGCCAGAACGTGACTGTGTTCAGCCACAAACTGACTCAGGGACTCCGGCTCCTGATTTTGCCTCGAGGTTGACTCCTGAAGCCTTTTCCATAACTGGATGTAGCCACCAGGCAGTGGAGGTTTGGGATCAGAGTTTTCCTTCTCTCAGATGAGCTGCCTTCCCAGGCTGACGAGTCCCATCTACCCGGTGGCTGTTTAGTCGCCTCTTACGACAAGTACAGCCAAACTGAGGGCCTATTCTAATCCCCAGCCCCAATCTATATCAAATCAAATCCAAGTTCTCTGAATGAGGGCTAAGAGCTAGCAACTTAGATCTAAGATTTCTGCTGTCAGCTACTTTCTATCTGTAGCATCTTTCTATCTGAAGCTTTCAATCCGCAATCAGTACATTAAACCACACCACTTAGCACTTCCTCTAAAAAGAGGAATTTTAGAAAAATTTTGAAACTCTGCTAGATGAATCACATGACTAACAATGAATAAGGCAACCTGGTGTATCTCTTCTAGAAGGCAAATGATAGCAACATGGTTTTAAGCAACAATAGGTCTTGTAACTTCTACTGGTGTTTTTTTTTTTTTTTACTCTATTACTTGGTTAAAATCTAGCTATGTTTCATTTAACGATCTTCCTAATACACTTTAATTCTGATAGTTTTAGGATTATACTTGATGTTAAACATTGCAGATGAATAAGGTTTAGGAAGAGGAAATCACCTTTAACACATGGCTTAAATCAATAGTGAAACTTGTATGCCAACCTAATTATAACTTGCAAAGTCTGGCTTGAAATTTGGAACGTGTTGAACTGGTGTCAGCTTGATTCCCCTAAGAAACTTATAATTAGAAATACATTGTTGAGGCATATTTTTCCCCAAACTTTAAAACCCTCCCTGCGCAAGATCAGACTCTTTTATCCTAGTTACATTCAGGCAACACAAACCGATTATTCCAATCAAGCCAAGCCCAAACTTTGTCAGAGACTCTTGTACATTAATAAGGAATCTCAGTCCCCAAGGTTGGAAGACAGCATGAAGAATGCGGGGGGGAGGGGGGAGAGGAGTGCTTGAATCAACACTCCCAGTAGCCTTCAAGTGGGGACAGATCTCATTCAAGAACTGCAGCTTCCAATCTGCAATCAATATATTAACTACAACACTTAGCACAGTGAAGAGGATTTTTAGAGGAAAAAAATTATACAGCTACACAGTGACAAAGGCTCTTGAACTGCAGGCATACAATAAGAAGAACCGAAGAAAAAATTTCATTCAAATTATAATATTTCATATTCAAATGCATCCATCACAATCTGATAATGTGGCAGCACAATAAAATGCTTTATAAATGTTTATAACCCTTTAAAAGCTGTAGGATTGTACCAATGCAGATGGTGCCTTAAATGAGAAAAAAAAAAAAAAACAACACACAGGTTTTATTTGGGAATCGGCATCGTTCTTTTGAATGAGGCAGCTTTGGTATTATTTTCGCAAATAAATAAGATGCTACATTCAGCGAATGCTGTCCTGCTTTCATAAATCAGGTAAGAAGTAGTGCAAAGTTTTTACATGAAAGCAGATTCTTTGCCCTTCCTAGAACATATTGTCATCCCCATGAGTTTGCAAAGCATTCTAATGCACTGTTTCTCAACTAGTAGTATGGATACCACCAGTGGTACTTGAGATGTTGTCTGGTGGTATTCGCAGGACCCCTGAACACTTGGCAACAAGACTAGAAACGTGACATCACAAACAGCAGCAGGAGGCTCCACAACATGCTTTTCTGTGCTCAAGAACACCCTCCCATTCACCCTGAGCCTCTCACTGGTGCTTGTTGTGTTGCATCTGGCCTCCCAACCCAGAAGTAACTGGCAATGATATCACTGCTAGTTACTTTCAGAAAGACCGCGTGAAGCGGTATGACAGAGGACAAACTCTGAGAAACACTGTTCTAATGGCTGTATCTCACATACAAAGTATTATCCTGCCTCACACAGAAATTTGGTAAGAAGAGAATATCACGGGGAAAACAATGAAAATGATCAGGTGTAATAATGCCAAGGTGTCTGCATTTTGACAGAAAGGGTACAACAAGAAGAATGGCTGTTGAAAACTGCTGCTGTGCCAGGGACCACAGCTAGCAAGAAAAAGAAAAGCCAAGATGAGTTCGTTACTAGCACATTTAAAAGCTCATCTCATGCAGGAGAACCATATTGTTCCACTCTGTGTTAATGGGACACAAAACAGTTAAAAAAGGAATTGAAGATGCTGCTTAGAATCTTCACACAGACACACATTGCCAGAAGGTTCAAAGAGTTCAATGAATGGTATGCCTTTTGTTTCTATAGTTAAAGATACCCCTTCAGGTCAGGCTATTGAATGAAGAAAGATGCACACCAAAGAAGAGCTTCACTGATTCAGATAATGGCCCACTGAGCTGAATATTCTGTTTCAAGCTCAAGGTTTGACCAAGATTTGAATCCAGGATCTCTTAGGGAAAAAAATAAATCATCTCTCCAGCCAATAAGCTTCACTGATTTCTATACTCCAACAGGTGCTATTCTCGCACAAAGGACCGCTGCATAGAAATTATGTGGTTTTCTGTAGCAAAGTAAGAGATCTTCATCCAAATACAACAAGGGAGAGAGATGATGAGTAGCACCACTGCTAGAATATTATAAATGTAAAACACAGAATGGATCTGTGGAAAGGGATTCAGGTTAAAAAAGAGGAATAAGCTGACACCTGGAGAGGGCCAGATTCCAAAATCCATTTCAGTTACACAAGATGAGAATAAACATTGATATATCCCTTTTTTTTCTAATAGGTAGAGAATTTTATTTGCCTTGAGTGGATGGAGAGGCTGGGAAGCAGCTGGCTCCTGCAGTACCTTCCCTAGCAGAATTATTATTATTATTATTACTACAAAAAGTAGAAGGAGTTAATACTGCTGAGCTAATCCTAAAGTCTAATTAGCTAATTTCCAATTAGCTGTTTAGCTGGTACTAAATAGCTGTGGGGGGTCATACACAATGATAACGCAGGCAAGCTGTCGGGGATGTAAAGAAGGACGAAGCAAAAATCTAATGTAGAGGCACAGACAGACAGAAGGGCAAGAGAACAACAGCCTTCAGGTAAAGCCAGAACGAAATGACCCAGGCACGAAAGGCACAATTCATGTGCTACACAGGAATGCGACCAATAAAAAGAGAAATAAAAGAGTGCTGATTGGGTTAGAAGAAAAGGGGTTGATTGGAATCAATTTTGTATTCTTGAAATAAAATCAAAACTCTGATAAATTATGAGTAGAGTGCATCTATTAATAACCAGAATAAAAGCTGTTTACTGTACCTATTGGGTTTCTGCATTGTCGGAACAGTACATACTGTAAAGGACAAGCATCGCTTGGCAGGCTTTGGAGTTAGGTAGGCAACAGTACCTTTCCATTAAATTTAGCAATTATTATTTCTTTGCTTTTAGTTTTTATGCGTGCAGATACCCAAGCTGGACATTTTTAAAAAGGATCTTGATGTTACTTCAGGTTGCCAGACCACAGGCAAGGCTAGGATTTGGTTATTTCCCTGCTTAAGACCAGGGTCGAAGACCATAACTCTGAGCAGGGCTGTCCTACAAGTGAAGGGATGCATCAAACTTCCCTAATTTCTAAAGAAATCCAATCTCCAACACTGCGCTCATTTTAACAGAATCAATTGCCAAATGGGGAAATTTCAGAGAATGAAACATAAACATAGCGGAAGAAGAAAAGTTCTTAATATTGAAAACACTTGCCTGTCACTTCTCACAATTATGCTGTAAGCCTACTTATTGCAAGCAATCAAAACTTCTTCACCACAGACAAAGAAGATGAATGTCAATGACATGTAATTTGCTGATCTCTGTAGCTCCTCAGCATTGAGCACCCCCCTCCATCACCCATTCCCAATCACATATGACTTTAAACACTTGCATCATATTAACAAACCAAAAGGCACATTTATATTTCCAGTCCAGGAAAAAAAAAAACATTATTAATTTCTATAGAAAATTAATTTAGTGAGAAAGAAAGAAAGAAAAAAAAAGGATCATCTAAAATTGCCAAGCAGAAGAATGGGTCTCATTTGATACTTACGTCGGCTTTCATACATGCTCCTGGACTGGGCCCAGATTTTGAATGGATCTGGCTTCTTCTGCCCAGCACTGTCTGGTTGGTCCACAGCTGGTGCTTCAGTGGTAGGGTAATCGGGAAGCACCTGGGTGCTATGGACAGGTGAAGCGGTGTGAGTGCTGTGGTGGCTGGAGACACTGTGCTGGGAACTGTTTTGGCTGTCTTTCCTTTCAAGTGGTTGCTGTAAGTAAGAAAGCCAGAAGAGAAGGGGAAAGGGAGAAAATCCCCCAAAGGTTAATAGTCTGCAATTCCCCATTGTTTTCCCCTCAAGTTCAGCATTTCTGCATGCTCCTAAATAAGGTCACATTTCCAGTTTGTGCTGAGTGTAGGTAATTTTCCACAATGATGGACAGACTGAATGACAGAGAGATGAATGAAAGGGAAAGCCATTCATCACGCAGAAAAAAAACATGTAACCACCCACATATAGATACAAAACAGTTAAATGTTTCCATACAGATCACTAGTTCAATATACTGTATTTTCACCCACTGCTACATCACAGCATCTAAACCCACGCATTGAGAATCACTTTTGTACTGGAGGTTATACAGTATTAGTCTGATCAGGCAATACAAAACAGATTAACGAAATACTCTCTTTTCTGTGCATGCATATCAGGCCATAAGCGATTTTGTCATAATGCAGGTGGTGGTTGATGCCCTAATGGCTAAGGCGAAGGTCTCAAAATCCCTCTTGAGGACGCTCTCCACCCGTCAGTCGCAAGGGTCCCAGGGGTCCCCCTCCTCCTCTGAGGGCAGCACGGCTGAGGAAGATAGTGCTGCAACTGGGGATTCCACCCCCGGGACCTTCAGCTGCTCCATAACGTCAGCTGGCAGATAATAGATTTTGTCCACAGAGTGTGGGGTATGCCTGGACCTGGTGGGTGCCCCCCATTCAGCCTCTAGGGCCTGCCTGAAAAGGTCTGGGAAGGGAACCACAGCCTTGGTGGTCGCCTTCTGGGGACGGAGGAACTTGGAGCTGGGCCTGCGTGGCTCTGAAGCCTCACTTGCCTCAGTTTCCTCTTTGTCACCTAAGTCCAAGATGCCTGCTGCCTTGGCCAGGAGGCGTGGGTACAGGTCCAAAGGGAAAAGCTTGCCCCCACTTTCCTCTGTAGGCCCTTCGTCCTCACCGGTGAGCTCCCCCTCCTCCCTGGAGTCCTCAGACGGGTCGGGGGTGACTGACTCCCAGGGGTCTGAGGAGGCTGCCCTGCTGGATTCCTTGGTCCACTTGCAGCGGTTGGGCTTGTCTGACTCGCCCTTTTCACCCTTTGCCTTATGCCGCTTGCGTGGGGGGGCTCCCTCTCGGGGCTGCTGGAATCGGAGCTGGATGAGGATGGGGAGGCCATTTATGCTTCCTCTTGCCCCCCGTGAGCCCGGGGCTGCTGGCTTCCCCCAGGATCCGTTGCACCATGGCCTCAATTTGGGCCTGGGACAACGCAGACATCCCCCCCTGGACTGGCCCATACTGGCTTATGGCAGGCCCATGCCCCCTGGGGTAACTGCGGTGCCAGGTGGATCCTGGTACTCCTCCCATCCTACTTGGGGCTGCAGCCCCAGGCGCTGCAGGTTGCCGTCCTCCATGGGGGGAGGCCTTGTGAAGCTGCAAAACTGGAAAAGGTGGGGGAGGGGTCAGCTCAGCCTGCCGGGGTGCTCGCCCTTCCCCCGCCATGCTTCCCCCCTAGCTTAGCGGGCCAGTCCTGCGGGGTAGGGCAGGTAGCCCACGTGGGAGGTGCTGCCCGGAGGGGGGCCTTCACCACGGCCAGCCTGGAGGGGTGCCTGCCCCACGGTGACCCCGTTGTGAGGGGTGTGGTAGCATCGCCTGCCAGGTGCACTGCCCGTTGGTGTTCCTGCTCCCCCCCGCGCTCGTCCACCACTACAGAGAAGGGGTGGCTGCACTGTCTGGGGGCTCACCGGGTCCACCGCTGCTGCTGTTGCCACTACTGGAGGTCTGCAGAGGGCCGCGCTGGATGAGGGGGGAACCCTGCCACCTGCCGCCTCCACGCCACCGCTGCCGCATGGGGGGGAGCAGCGACCAATGGGTGCTTCACCACCCCGGTTAGCCTCCTGCGGGGCGCAGTGTCACTGGGGCCTCCACTGCTGGCCTGCCACCGGCCTGAGTCCCTCCCGTGGGGAAGGGAGGGAGGGCCCAAGATGGCGCCCACCACATGGGTCCAGTGCTCCTGCTGGCTGGCCGGGAAGACGCTGCTGCTGCCGCTGGTGTGGAGCCGCTGCGGGGGTGGCTCCATGAGGGGGAGGGGGTCGGAAGCCTCCCACGCTACCTCAACCCCTGCCCACTTGCAGTGAGGGGGAAGGCAGTGCTGAGTCCCACCCGAAGATAGGCTCTGGCTGCTGTGCAGAGCCTGGGAGGCGGGGGGGGGGAGTTCTACCCCCCTGCTCCAAGGAAGAAGGCAGAAAGAAAATATAAAAAATAAAGAAAAAAATACTGCTGTTGTGCCAGAGCACGACAGAGGTCCTAGAAGGTAGGACCGGAACTGGGGAACAGGAGGGGACGCCCCCAACGTGGGAGGAGTATCCGTTCATTGAGGTTCCGATCCTACCTTCCAGGAGGAGGGGCAATCCAGCAGTAAGAATGCCAGCCCTTCCTTCCCAGAGAACCCTTGTGTGCATGCACCTGCACGTCCTCTGACGGATAAGGGAGGAGGAATTTGAGACATTGTCTAAGTCACACTTTCAGTTGATGTGGGCTGCTAAGTAGACCTGCTTTTTTCATTTCCCTATGCAAGCAGAACATGGGAACATTCCCAAACCCTTCTAAAGCAGCATTTTGCCAAGGAAAAACTAATAATCAAGAATTAACAGTTTTCCAGGGATGCTGGCCTGCTTTTACTAACCTTCTCTCTAAGGAGCCTATGATTAGCTTCAATGGAACACCAGAATTCCAAAGAATAGTTTAAAACACACTCTTTATCCACCTGAGAGTCCAAATGATGCTTATATGCAGATATATCATATTACAGTTTTGAACATGCATTCACAAGACAAAATACACTGCAGTGACAAATGCCATTTTTACGAGATACTAAGAGAACTCAGTCAAAATAGTCCTTGACTTTGATCCTATTCATCATGGACTGCAAAAAGGGGTGTTTCTTTAACTCATTCTTAGGGGAGCGAATGCAAATCTGGGGGTGAAGTGTTTACTCAGTCCATGTAACCAGCACTTTTGTCAGCGGCACCCAGGCTCCCTTCCCCATAAGACATTTATTCTGAATGAAGACAACACAACCTTGCCCTCATTCAAAATCGGCTTGAACCCAAAAGTTACCATAGAGGCAAGCCTGACTGGTTTCAATCCAAATGTTATCATGTGGTCAAACCTGCTTGGCTATATGGCGTCATCAAGTAGCTGTTTAAGAGCAAGGAGAGTAAGCATCGCCCTCACTCGGAATTGGTTTTGACACTCTCACTCTGGTAGCTCTCACTCTGAATAAGTGGGTGAAAGCCACTATTTAATTCTTCAGTAGCTTGGAAACATTGCTAGCTAACAGAGTAAGAAGAAAGCTTATTTCTAAAAGAAGTGCCAGTAAACAGCAATCTGGAGGAAGAGCAAAAAGTGGTGAATAAGGCTAAAAAAGGTAGCTTAGGGGAAAATGATTCCCAAGACAAAAATGTTCAAAGAGCATTCAGTGAAGGCCTCCAAAAATGTTTCTTTGGACTCTAATGCCTCATGTACCTTGTTAAAGCAAATTCAACTGTTTATCTCACACTTTCTGAGGTGCTCTATAAACAACATTAATGTATAATGTTATAAGTCTCTGGAGTAGGACATATTGTCAGTACCAATGTTCCAAGCATGCAGGGTTTTAAATGTCAGTGCTAGAATTGTGCTGGGATATTGCAAAACCTCCATATGAGACAACTTCCATAACCTATAAGTTATACTAGATTCTACTAAATACAAAGTTGAACAGAGTAAGGAGAGAAATTTTAAGTACTGTAACTCCACTGCAAGCCCTTTATATCAGAAGCCTCATTTTAATGATATCCTTTTACAGTTGCAGACGTTTTCCCAATAGAGCTGAGTATGACTGTCTGCTGAGAGGATACAGCAACTCCAGCAAACAGAAATTCTTTACTGGAATTCTTTATTGGCTTCTGTTGAAGCTCTTGACCCATTAGTGGCATTTCTTTAAAACAGTGTACCTTCCAATGTCTTCAATATTAAATTAATTATATGGCTCCAAATGGTGTTTTGAATGATACACACTCTCATGGCTCAAACTGGTTTTCTGGTGCTTATGTGGTTAATTTCTTTTCCTCCCTAAAACCAGCTAATTCATACTTGACTTAAAAAAAAAACAACTATAAGAACTTTTAAAGAGTGCTATGAAATCAACTCTCATAGACGACTTCGTTTCATCAAAGTCATATAGTACAAAGTATTTTAGCTTCCCTTTTTTGCACACTCACGTTCATGTCACAAGGAGCGATGGAACAAAATATAACAAAATGCAGATCCAAGATTTCAGGACAAAGAGATAAAATAGCTAGTTTAAAAGGCTTTTGGGGGTTTTAAAATGTGAATAGCAAAACATGAAACTGGTTTACCGTACTGGTTTACCAGTCTTATAACTAAATTGGGAAGGAGGTTGCCCACTCCTATTCAGTCACCCAAATCTTTCCTCCTCCTTAAACTCCTCCCCTTTCCACTATCAAAATACCGTGGAGGGAGCTGCTGACACCTACCCCACCTTGCACCATCCTCCTCGACTCCTAGAACCCAGTAGGGCAGCTGGTTGTGCTGTTTGTCCAGAGTGTGAAAATAACAGTGGATGTTCCCTTTCTTCCTCCAAGCCTTGGAGCAAAAGGCTTTAAAAGCCTGGGTTGCCAAAAGAACTACAGCCTCTGGGCTGCCTCTGTAGTAGTGTTCTGGAGAACTGCTTTTGTAGGGATTGGGAATGAGAGACAGGCAAAGGAGAGACGGCAAAAAATCAGCCATTACCACTCCATTTGCACAGGTTCAGTTGGCTGAACTGATCCTCTTTTTCTGTCTGTCTCTCTCTACTGGAGCAAGGAAGAAAAATCAGAAAGGAGCTCCACTGTGTTCACCTCACTGGTAACATGAAATAGAGCTACTTTCTGCTATCCTTTCTGCCCATCTCTATCTATTTGAGAGAGAGAGAGAGAGAGAGAGAGAGAGAGAGAGAGAGAGAGAGAGAGAGAGAGAGAGAGAGAGTCAAGCCAGCCAGGGTACATCCTTCCCAACAGAGCCCTGCAATCCATGTGGGCCTGTTTCTGCAGACTCTCCCCACTCTAGAAAGAAGGAGACCCATAATACAGTTTTTCAAATTATTTGTTCAGTATGTGTGCACTGGAGCTATTTTGCTCTTTTTTCTCAGGAAGGCTTGAGAGAGAAGCAGCCCCCATTTTCCAGAATTACATGGTAGTGAGCACATAGATGTCTGTCACACTTAGTCCGCTGGGGAGGCAACCGTAACTCACCTCAGGTAACCAGGAAAGCCTTTATTTTCCAGTCTGGTTTACACAAGCCTTTGCTATCGGCCTCACCAAACACTATCATACATCATGTCACAATGTTCATGATGTACCCAGTATTCTCACTTCTCACCACAGTATTATTAATTAACAATTTTCAAAAGAACAAATTCACAAAGCAGTTTACAGAGAAAATCAAATAACTAAATTGTCCTCTGTTCCAAAAGGGCTCACCATCTAAAAAGATGCAGAGGAGACACCAACAAATAGCCGGTAGAAAAGACACTGTGCTGGGGTCAAGAGGGAATCTCCCCCTGCTAAATCTAAGACAAGCACCACTTGAAAAAGTGCCTCTTTGCCCAGTTATCAGGGTAGCAAGACAAGGGCTGGCTGAAGAATTATCCACCTAATTCCATTTGCGACTCTATTTTGGCTGAGAACTTTTTCAGTCACCCTTTAGACTGTCTCTTACCCATCTACACATAAGTTTTCCATTGTCTTAGCACACATATATTATGGATATATTATGGGAAAAGACCTTAACCACTACAGCAATATAATGTGATCTGGCAGATCACGACATGTTGAGTTGCATGGGATTTCTGGGTCTTTTTCTAAAAAGTACCTCCCATCCACCCATACTGAAGGGGCCTTCAGAAGTAAGCTCAGAAACAACATGCTCTCTGAAGGATTTTTTGTAACCCATGCCTTCCAGCTGATCGGACTGGAGCCTATTTCCATACAATCTGGTTCATTCCCTTAGGTCATTGGAGAAGGCACTTTTATAAGTGCCATTGCCCAGGGAGGTGGGGCAGCAGCAAGAACTAGGGCCTTCTCAGTAGTAGCACCAACACTATGGAATTCCCTCCCCCTTGATTTACAAACTGCTCCCTCTCTTGAAACTTTCTGGTGAGGCCTGAAGACATTTCTTTTTAGGCAAGCCTCCTAGTTCTTGGCCTTTAATTTGGTGGTTTGCCAAGTGTACACTATGTACTGGGGGTGGCCGTATCCACAGATCCTGTATCCACAGATTCACTTATCCATGGATTGGGTCCACGGGCCCCTATGCACGTGCCTCCTCCTGAGACTAGGGGAGCACACATCTGTCCATGGCCTCTACCAGGCTCAGGCTGAGCCTTAGAGCAAAAAAAAAAAGTTACTTCCATGTTATTTTTTTTTTGGGGGGGGGGGGGAACTGGAAGGGGCGTTTTTAATACCTTGTAAGACATTGGGAGGTCCAGGGAAGCCCTCAGGATATCTGCGAACAGAACCCCTGCAGATACCAGGGCAGACCTGTATGGTTGCAGAAAAGAATAACTATGTAGGTCTAGTTTTAATTGGAATATTTTAGTGCCAGCTGAGATTTTGACTGAAAGAAAGAAATACAAGTGGCTATACTGCAGGTAAATGTCTAATGCTTGTCCTATATGCTACCTGAAACAATGCAAAAAATCCATTGTACAGGTCCACAACTAGTTATTAAGCTAAAGCAGCAATTGCAGCAATTGTGTTCGTGCATTGTGAACATGCTGCTGTATATAAAAGCAGACCTGAGTCTCTCACAGTAGTGAGAGATGGGATGTGGGGATGGGTCATCACATTAGCTGTTCAAGGGACTGCACCCAGACTGACAATGAAATTCAAATGAAGGCCACCTTCAACATGATAAATGCTGTGAGACTTGGAGATTCCACAGGGAGTTGACAAGGGATTAAAGAAGGAGGAATGTGATAAATCTTTCTTAGGAAAATCACCTCCCTTATTCATTTGAGCATCTCACTAGAATCTAGGCACTAAACCGATAATGCAGGAAAGCTCTTTGAAGGGTACTCTTTCTCCAGATTATTATTTATTTAAATCTAGCCCTAGAATCACTCCTACTTGCTTTCCTTAGCTCCAGTTCTTTCTTTTTATAGTGGAGTTTCTGCAAAGGAGCATCAGCTGTACGATTTCCAGCTGCTCGGGATCCAAACCAGCAACACTGATCTTTTCTTTTTCTCATATTCATTTGTGGGAAAGCAAAGACAGATGGATCTTTTTTGGGTAGATAGCCACCACCACTTTGGATCACAGCAGCTGGGCATTTGACGACTGACACAAGAGGGAGATTCCAGGATAGATCATCATCTTAACAGTGGTTCACTCACCCTCTCAAACATGTGAAACACTGAGCTAGAGACTATGGTGTTAATAAAATATTATGCATCAAATATTGGTTGAACATTAACAGAAATAGCTTGCGTACTGCACAAAGGTGGGAAAATATCCTCCCACATTCAGATGGCTTAATAAGTGCTCCGACTCTGAAACAAATACAAACATCGTGCTACCTCATTTGAAATCCCAGACCACCAGAATTAAAGTAGTAGATGGGCCCAGACCACAGAAGTCAGTCCTTCTGTGAGGCTTGCTGGGCCCATGTTTCCCTGCTATGGCTTATTCCCACTGCTTGATAGCCAGAAAGGCTGCTCTCATCTCTCAGCCACTTTGTGTTCAGTATTAATGCACAAGAGCTGAGACGTAACCACAGAAGGGTGCCACTGTATCACATGACTTGGCCATTTTTATGTCTGCGCATGGGCATGTAATACACATGAACACTGAGGAGGCAGGATGTACTAGGCCATTAAGACTATAAGTGTTTCCCAACTTGGGGCTTGCAACACCCTAGGACAGGCGTGTGCATTTTTGGTTGGTACACTTACTCCCCTTAAGGAGGGTAGTGACTCGACCGCGGACTTGCAGGCGCCATTAGTACGGCACTTCCAAATTTTGCTGCCTCTGCTGTGGCCATCACATGCATGAGAGTAAAAAAGGGGATTTTGATTTACATGTATTTGGTGGCGGCAATGTTAGCAGCATAACCCGGAAGTGCTGCACTAACACCACCTACAGGTTCCTGATTGAATCACTATCCTCCTTAAGGGAGTAACATCCCAAACGAAGGCTGGGAACCACTAGGCCAGTGTAATTCAAACTGTGCAGCGTGGCTCTTTAGGGAGGCGCCAGGAACTCAAAGGGGAGGCGCAGGATGTCCTCTTGCAGCGATACAGTCACACCAGTGGGCAGAATACGAGCCCGTCTTCTGCGCTTTTTTTTAAAGCAGAAGAAATGGGAGTTGCTCAGCTGCGAGAGTGGCTGCTGCTGCCCCACCCTCTTCTCCCTCCACTCCGAGGCTGCCGCCTTCTGTGTTTGCTGCATGTTGTTTCCAAACTC
Source organism: Tiliqua scincoides (assembly GCF_035046505.1). NCBI lineage: Eukaryota > Metazoa > Chordata > Lepidosauria > Squamata > Scincidae > Tiliqua > Tiliqua scincoides. The sequence continues at coordinate 240,991,566 of NC_089822.1, read as the reverse complement.
TTGGACTCCAACCCCCATCTGGGAAGTACCGAGCATGCTCAGCTTGCAGTCCTTAACCCTCCTTGATCCTTGTCTGGTTGGTTCCTAGTTCCCACCTGGGATCGGTTCTCATCAAAGTGAAATCTCTCTTTTCAACCCCCTCCCTCTTCCACTCCCCCCTTTCAATCTCCAAACCTTCCCACTTTCCTCCCCCTCCCCAAATAAAACGCCTCCTATTTTACCAGCACCAGGGGTCTTAAAGTTGTTTCCATGCAGTTGGCAAAGCGGGCGGGGGGAGAGAGAGAGAAGCACTCACATTACTTGGCCAGGAGCAGAAAAAGAGTACTATTTTGAAAGTGATTTATTAATCTTGTTGTTTGACTGAAGAGGAAAGGCTGTATTTTTAAAGTGATGAATCTCGCTATTTGAAGGGAATACTTATCAGCCATTGATGAAGTGATTGCCAGCCCAATCCTATCCACACTTTCCTGGGAGTAAGCCCCATTGACTCTAATGGAACTTACTTCTGAGTAGACATGCATAGGCTTGAGCTGTGCCTCTCCTAGTATAGGAGACAAATCAGCTTCCTAACCAAACCCTTATCAGCTCTGATAGATTTTCATGGTCTATTTTTTTTTCCCCACCAGCTGCTGGAAAAATTTAATTTCACTAAATTAATAAAGGGTTCAAACCTATCCAAGGAGAATGGGAGAAATGACTAGTTGGACCGAGGTCCACAGGGGTGTGTGTGTGTAATGTTGGTCAGACTGGTTGTTCACAAAGTTCATTTGATAAAACAATTCTACTGGTATGCTTACAAAGTTTAAAAAAATGAGTCCTGGACTAGAAAAAATCTACCTATTCCAGCATCCTGTCTCCAACAGTGATCAGCTGTTGATCATTTATAAAGCATGTATATTGCTGTGTATTAATAATATATTTTTAAGATCTGCATTTAATTAATGATATGATTAATATAATTAATATTAACATAGTTAATATATATTTAATATTATACTATAATAAATATATTATAATATAGTTTAATTTAATATAGTTAATATTTCTGGCCACTTCCTGTTTAATGATGTCACTTCCAGCCCTCAGGAACATGATGAGGATTCATGGCCAACAGCTACGGGGGTCAAGGGAGCCACTGGCCAGAAAAGGTTGAGTACCACTGCACTAGGCTATAACAAAAATACCAGCTTGAAATTTCTTCCTCAAGCGTAATTTCTTCTCATGTGACTTAATTCCCCTTTGCAACTAGTTATACTTCATTTACAGTCCAATCCTGTCCAACTTTCCAGCACTGATTCAGATGTGGCAACGGGGCATGTGCTGCATCCTGTGGTGGTGGTGGGTAGTCACAGAGGCTTCTCTCCAGGTCAAGGAATGTTTGTTCTCTTATCTAAGGGTCACACAGTGGCTGCATTGGCGCTGGAAAGTTTGATAGGATTGAGCCCTTAAAGATCTACCAGTAGCTCTTTTCACCCCAACTCTTGAAATGGGTTGCAATAGTTTTAAAACAAGAAGTATAAAAATGGGGGGAAAGGTATATTAGAGTGCTAGTCAATGCATGTTTACTCAAAAGTAAGTGCCAAAAGGATTTACTCCCAGGTAAATCTGCATAAGATTTTATCCTTAATGTAACATGAACCACATACTGCCTCTCAGGAAAGCTTTGGGAAAGAACATGGGGTTATGTATTGACAACTGCCCCTAAACACGTTTCTCATTTTCCTCCTTCTGAGCCTGATATCTCAGCTTCAAAGGAACCACTGGAGTGCTCCTATCCATTGTGTCACAACTCCTGCTATCCTGGAGCTCCACTTCTCCTCCTCCTTCTCGGCTATACCCACAGGCAGATCCAAGGAGGGGCATGGGTGCATGGCCCCCCCCCCCCAAAAAAAAAAAAAAAAAAACTACTGTGCCAGTGGGGAAGAGCACCTGCCAGGATAGGGAGCAGACCAAGCATGGCCAGGAGTCCAGGTCTACCCGCCTGGAAGAGGTGGAATGGGAGTCCAGGTCCACCGAGCAGTGGGATCTGGATTCCAAGTCCAGGCAGGAGCCCAAATCTACCTACCCAGCAAACCTCAGCCACGGAAGCTAGTTCAACTGGGAGCCCAGATCTACCTGCCCAGCAAATCTCAGCCACGAAGACCAAAAATTCAATCTGGAGCTTAGGTCTACCTGCTTGTTTGACCTGAGCTCTGGAGTTAAGGAAGTGCTCAGGGCCCCCACTCCCCAAACACTGGATTCAACCCTGGTTATACCTCTGATCTTCAAAGCAGCACAGGACACTGCTAGCAACATCAGACGCTTCCAAACCAGATTTGGAGGCTGGTTCAGGAATCAGACCCTCTATCGGGGGAGGTGTGTCACTGTCTGTCCTCGAGAGTTCTTTCTTGGTTACAGGTATGGAACAGACTAGCCATATGGGCTGTTGACACACAGAACATGCCCAATACTTGCTTCACATGTTATCCTTGCAACATACATGCTGCCTGGTGCCTAGTGAGTATAACCCTGGTCAGGCAGGTGATGAAAAATGATGCTTAAAAGGGTGCATGTTACACCCCACTGAGGGCCAAATCCTATCCAAATTTTCAGCACTCATGCAGCTGTGGCAATGGAGTATGCAGTGCATCCTGTGGTAGGGGAGCAAACAGGAGGCCTCATCCAGGTAAAGAAATGCTTGTTTCCTTTCCTCAGGGCTGCACTGCTGCACTAAAAAGTTGGACAGGATTGGCCCCTGGAAGGGGTGTGTGGACACTGCTAGAATTGGCCAAACTCACCGCTGCTTCCTTCAAGCAGTTAGAAGCAGAAATAGAGATTTACAGATTGGCATTTTAGTAGTAAAACATGCTGATGAGTAATGTGTGAATTGGGTTCCTGAGTCACAGTGGCTACCTGCCACAGTACATCCAGTTGCTTATCTGTTGGGGAAGCCTAGCTATACTGAAGTAGAATTTGCACTATCTGAATTAACAGAAAACATTAGGATTGGGCTGTTTGGTTTGGGGTGGGTTTTTTCGTTTTTTTTAAAACGCTGCAAGAGCTAGTTGCACATTGCTCATGTAACAGTAGCTAATATATTATTGATCAGGAAATAATTAGGGCTTTAAGGAGAAAAAAAACCGAAAGGTGGAGGGGGAAAAGCAATGCAACCCGCAAAGACCACGGAAGTAGCCACAGGCTCCTCAAGTGCTGACATTTTGCATTTACATCAGCACAGGGCATGCTGTCAACATGTAGATTTCATTGCATAGCAAAAGCCCCTGAAAATATGTCACAGCATTGTCAAAAAACTGTACCTCGGGAATTCCCATTTGGATTGGGGCGAGATGCTACACAGCCACAGCAAACACACTCCAATCTGCCCACATCTTTCAGTGCCCCCTTTAGACATGTACAAACACAGAACCTTAAATTTTCTCCCCATCAAATCAACTGTGGGTCTCAGTCACGATGTTTTTCATCTTGGACACTATGAAGAAAACAGTTCTGGATATGGTAATACTGCTCATTTTGCTAACCAAACAGGATGGTGCCTCTACCTCTAATGCATCAGCTCTTGTCTTGCTGAAATACATGATAGCATTGTACAGTCAGCTGAGCAAGGGTCCAACTTGATCAGATTTTAAGTGAAAGGAAACGAGGGTCTTGCTGGATTGTCCCTCATATAGCAGAGGACGGCCATTGACTGTTGTTGAAAATACTCTGAAGAAAGGATAAGAAAATGAAGGTGGGCACAGGGTTTCAGGCACACAGCAACCAAAGGCTCTGCTTTTCTTTCCTGGAGGATAATCCTCAGAGAAACTGAATTTTGTGGCACAAAACAATGTGTTGGGGGGGGGGGGGAGAGAAAGGCTCCTGAATGACACCTGTTTGTAAACAGACTCTTTATTCACTAGGGGGGATTATCTCTAAATGGATTTAGGTTCCACACACAAGGTTTTAAAGCTGTGCCATTCACCAGAGAGGCGTTCACTGCAACTCTAAATGAGTGGGGGGGGAGTGTCTACAACTTGATTCTACAGGGCAAGGGAAAGGCTGCCTCGCTTCAAATCAACCTTTTTAATTGATTCCTTGGATGCAATTTCATTAACTAGGATAGGAAGGGCAAGGAAAAATAAAACGTGAGACTGAAAATTATTATTTTGTCTTGGCTTAGAAGCAAACGGTGCTCTCTTCCCCCTCCCCCTCGCACACACCCCTCCTCCCAACAGTCAGAGAGTTCTGCATGTGTCTCACACACTTGCTTCCATTTTAACCAAAGGCTGAATTCTTCCCCTGGCCTGTGACACAGAAGTAAACCCATACGGTCCTCTGACATTTGTAGGATGTGAGGCTGAGTGCAAGCTGCACCCTCCCTCCCCCACCAACGTTAATGCAAACTGACAATGGTAGAGGCCTGGAGTCCTGTGACTTTAATCAGCGTAGCCCTGAGCCAGCAGAATCACTTTAATTATTTCAGGGCTTTCTTTTCCCATGACCAGAGAAACTTGAATTAAAAGCAGAGGGGGGTGGCGATTTCTCCTGTTCTGACCACTGGAAAGCTTCACGGAAAGGTGGGGCCGCACAAAGGTGCCACTTTTGGGATGGACTACCGGTGAAGTTTTGTAGCATCTTGTGTGGCTGCAACCATTGCACATTCCAATCCTATGCATGCCTACTTAGAAGTAAGACACATTGAGTTCAGTGGGGTTTACTCCCAGGGAAGTATGTATGGGATTGCAGCATAATTTTCATCTCCTCCAGGCTGTTTGGATAAAGCCCCCCCCTTCCTGCTTCAAACAAATGGGGGAAACTTTCACCCTGCAGATACTTAACTGCCTATAATGCCTGTTAATTTGCGTTATTCTCCAGAGCAGTAAAAATCCTTCGTTTTAATTATATTGTCTGACATTAACCTCCATGCTGTTAGCTCACACGTCAGCCAGGTAACTGCTCCACCAGGAAATGGAGTTAGCAAGGACAGGAAAATATTGATTTTCTTCCCCTTCCTCCTCTAAAAAAGAGGTAAAAAGCCCCCCTTGCACCTGCAGCATTATGCTGCTATACCTACAACATAAAAACAACAAAGGATGCCCTCCACAGAAAAGAAACTGTCTCAGGCTTCCAGTGCTGCTGAATGTAGCCACAAGAAACTCTAATTTTTGTGTTCTGTAGAAGTTATTTCCCCCCTTCTGCTGCTGCTAAGAAACATGATCCAAGATGTATTTATTTATTTATTCAGAATTTGTTCACCCTGTAGAGCATTTATAGTGCTCCAAAGCAGCATACCCCATTGACAGAGAATGCTATCTGAAAAGGAGGTGGAGCCTTCTTGCACAACCACTCATCGAGGAAACAATGGCATTTTTTTAAAAAAGGGTAAGGTAAATGCCCATGAAGCTCAGTCCATCCGAAGTGGAAACTGAATTCTGTCCAAGCAGCCCCCCCAACACACACTTGCTCTCCAGCTTTCTCCCTAACTGCTTTCTGCACTCCATTCTCCACTCTCACCGTTCTGCACAAGCACAATCTGGACTGCAACAGAAGGATGCCCAGCAACTTTCAGATGGAATGAATGGGGTGGGGTTGGAGAGGAAGGATGAAGAAGCAAATCAGCACACAACATGCTTCCTGCAGAATGTCTATTTTCTGCTTCAAGACATGCCCACCCCATGGCCCCAGTCACAAAATAAATCAAACAGGTAATAGTAGCTGAAAAAAGTGCTTACCGACTTTGGACTCTTCTTTGGGGCTGGCAGTCCTGGAAAAAAAAATGGCAACAAGGGAAAAAAATATATTAGCATTGAAATCATTACCTTCCTTAAAGAAAAAAAAATCCTAGGTGTATCATCTGAACATAGCCATCTGCAGAGTTATGTCAGATTTTGCTCTGGCATCGGAGTTGCTGGTCTGTTCATATCGAATCAAAGCACAGGATTGGGGGGGGGCAAAGAAGTGTTGGAGAGAGGAGGGGAAAGAGAGAAAGAGAGAGCGTGGAGGGGGAGGAGATATATCTGCATTAGCTATGCTGACTTGTGCTGCAGCAGCCTGGAGGCTGGAGAAAGAAATTCACAGACCTCAGCGGCCTGGGAAATTGAACACTTGCATAGAATCTCAAACACTCCCTTGGATTACGAGAGACTTAGCTTACAATTAAGCCAAGGATATTACCTTTTGACGCGGCCGGCGTGTCAAATGTATCAGACCAATTGGAAAAGCAGCAGAGAAAAGATAGATAGATAGATAGATAGATAGATAGATAGATAGATAGATAGATAGATAGATAGATAGATAATCCTACTCGTTTTCTTGTTTCTAAATACAAGCTTATCTGAGTTTCTCCATGACGAGCTCAGAAAAGCAATGTCAAATCCAGAGAACAAAGGTTTAAGCTTAAAAACGGTCACTTATAAATATGGATGCTATTGGCAAAAGCTCTAAGTTCGCTGCCAAGTCCGGTCCGCATTATTATAATCAAAGCCCATCATCAGTTAGTTATGCTCGTACAGAGTGCAGCATATTCCCCATGCAACCCTAAGTATTTCTAGTCTTGTTACAGATGCAATGAGACACAGAGAGGTGAATGGATGGCTAGTGAGGGAGGAAGGGGAGTTTGTCAGGCATTAATGGTGATGAAAATGCAAATGAGAGCACACTTTAAAGCTCAGAGGGGAAGCCTAGAGGAGATTTTGCATTTCGAAGACAGACCCTTAAAAGCTGCCACATATTATCATTTCTCTGGCACTGGGAAAACCAGGTGATGGGGGTGCTTTCTGCCACCACTTTTCATAGCACAAAGTCCCACTGGTAACAGAGTTCATGCTTGTGGGAGCTGATTGCTAATAAATTATTTCAGAAATCTGAAGGGAAAGGGAGAGTGAAGCAAATTGCTAAAGCAACCTCTCAGAAATATTTTCCCAAATTGTTTTTCAAAAGTGCAAAACAACCCTACAGTGTGAAATCTGTTCCCATTCTTATTTTTAAGCACTGAGGCAACATTATGCTCTCTTTTCTTCATAAGAGCTTTTATGCCTCTGCATTAAGGGGAAAATATTTTTAGATTAGATTAGATTAGATTAGATTAGATTAGATTAGATGATAGATAGATAGATAGATAGATAGATAGATAGATAGATAGATAGATAGATAGATAGATAGATAGATAGATAGATAGATAGATATCCCTAACCCAATGTCACATCAAGAATATAATAAGTTTGATGAATGAGGGAAAAAGCCAACAGTATCATGCCCACAATTAAATCATATTGGTTTATTTAACAATGCTAAATAGTTGTTCGCAACTATAAACAATAGTTGTTTGCTGCAGCCCATGAGAAAGATTCTTTTCCACACTTAACAACAATGAAACCTGAATTAAAACACTTGCTGCATTCCAATGCAGCTGTTAGATACAGTTTTGGTAGCCTGCATGTGCAATTACTTGATCTACTGTTGATCTAACTACTACCTTTAATGCTATTTGACCATTAACAGGTGTCTTGACCGGTGAGTTGTGTCATTGACATTGTGCACATGCAAACTTAATATTGCCTAACGCACCCTAGCAACATTTCACCTGTTGCTTCAGCCAGCATGTTCATTCTTTTCGACTGTGAGTAATCGAAGGAACTATGTTTTACTTAGGAAGACTTATCAACTGTCCCTTCTGCATGGCAGCTATAAGTAGAGGTGGGAGCAGAGGTGTCGCTAGGGGGTTGTGGGATGCACTTGCTGATGTGCACAGGGAGGTGACACCACTACCAGCCAAAAAATTTTAAATCTTGATATTTTTGAATACTACCACCATGTCATATATCATTCGATGTGGGATTTCATGCAGAGTACAATGAAACAAACTGCATTTAAATATCTCTAGACTATCAAAAGATATTTCTAAATAACCGTTGGGGGTGGGGCAATGGTACATCACCACGCCCACCACCCGAGGCAGTTCCCTTCCCACTGCATGGGCAGAGATCCATCAAGAGGGAGATGTGCTGGCCTCCTTCATCGGGTGATGCAATCCGTAGTGATGCCTCTGGGTGGGAGGAAACGGTGATAACAAAATAAAAACACGCTATTCTGCACTTCTCGCTTTTTTATAAACACCTCCAAATCTGCCAAAAATTAAAACCGTTTGATTGGGCTTTTATTTATTATTTAATGTGGTGGAGCATGAGTAATGCTGTGGCTGCATCTGCTGACACCATGCCACCTATATGTCCCGCCTAGTACATTTTTAAAGCAATTATAATTTATGATTATAATGTCAATTTTGAATAAAAACACAACACCACTTTCCGTACTTCTAACTTTCCAAAAACATTGACATCTATGAAAAAATAAAACCAGGTTTTTTTCCCCCCATCGATAAGGTCAGAACATGTGGTGGGCCACAAAGAAGGAGCAAACCAGCAGAGTGATCTGCAAGCTACAAAGTTCAAGTGCAAAAGCAAACAACCACCAGTTATTGGGGTCTCATCCCTTTTGTGAAGCACTGCCCTGTTTGTTGCAATACCAACAAACAGCACAAACCTCTCTGGGCTATGATTGATCGCAGCACAGTGAAACATGAAAACAGCTCAGATTAAATATATAAAATGAGAAATTCAATTTTGCTGACAGTGACTGAACGATTGCAACACACTATGGGAGCTCACTGGGAAGAGCACTTTCCCGTGGCCCAGATTCAGATGATGCACTTGGCAAATAATAATGCTGATAAGCAGCAAGCACTTCTATAACGCTTTCATTTTCCTTTAAACAGCTGTGCCTGCACGAATAACATAGGCCTAGAATGACTACCATTCTAGTTGAGAGGCCATTGTATCTCTTTGTGGACCATAACATCAGTTGGTTGCTATCATTGCTATGTACAAGATTGCCCTACGAGAGAGAGAGAAAGAGAGAGAGATGGTTCCCTCAGCTGTGCCTCAGTTCTTAGTCAGTCCATTCTCCTCTTCACTTGGATCCAACCTCTTTTTCCAGAGACACACCCACCCACCACACTATGACCTCGCCATGTGACCACAGCTGCGATACAAGGACATCTGCAAGAGGGATCTGAAGGCCTTAGGAGTGGACCTCAACAAGTGGGAAACCCTGGCCTCTGAGTGGCCCGCTTGGAGGCAGGCTGTGCAGCATGGCCTTTCCCAGTTTGAAGAGACACTTGGCCAACAGTCTGAGGCAAAGAGGCAAAGAAGGAAGGCCCATAGCCAGGGAGACAGACCAGGGACAGACTGCATTTGCTCCCGGTGTGGAAGGGATTGTCACTCCCGAATTGGCCTTTTTAGCCACACTAGACGCTGTTCCAGAACCACCTTTCAGAGCGCGATACCATAGTCTTTGAGACTGAAGGTTGCCAACACACACACAAGTGGGATAGGGAAGTAAGACATAAGAAGAACACCACTGTATCAGGCCAAAGGCCCATCTAGTCAAGCTTCCAGTATCTCACAGTGGCCCACCAGAGGCCTCTGGGAGAATACAAGACCTGCAACTTGTTGCCACTCACTTGCATTTGGCATTTATAGATTACCTAAAACCTGGAAGTTGCGTATACCCATCATTATTTGTAACCTACATGGCTGTTGTGGACATAGCATTCCAGAATTTGGTAGGTGCTGTAAAGCCTGCGTTTATTTTAGTGGCTTAGACAAAGTTATATATTAAGAATTCATTTTCCTGCTCCTGAATTTTTTTTGTTTTTTATCCTATGTTTCAGGATAGTGTAGAAGAAAACAAAATGTTTACTAAAATGGGTGATAGGTGTATTCACCTGCTGGCTACTTCTAAGCACTGAAACAATGTGGTAGATAATTGGATACCCGGTTGATGTCCTGGGAAGGAATATGTTGAGATAGCTCACCTCTTCCTTATGTTTCATGCTGAACTACAACCTGGGTCACTTTAACTGAGGCCAGAATGGCTTTGTCACAAAAGTCATACTTGGATAAAATATCAGTACAAGTCAGTCTCTAGAACTGAACAGTTCTTCTTCCTCTACAAATCCTTCGGGGAATTCAAGTTTGCAGACTCTGAACACACAATCTTTTGCATGTTTATTCAGAAGCAAACTCAACATGATATAAAATACTAGCAGCAAAGAGGATGGCCCGTTAACACAGTGAATGAAAAGCACTTTTAGGAAGCAGTAGCAGAATTTTCAGACCATAGTCCAGCACACACAGCTTTGGTTTTTATACACCTGATTTTCCTCCTCCTTCTGATCTCACACACACACAAGCACACACACAAAATAATCTTTGTAATGAGATATTCCCAAATAAATTAATAAGAAGATAAGAAAAGAGTTTTGCATTTTTAAAATGAATCAGGGACTCAGTTATGGCACCAGGTTTATTAAATGTTAAAATGTAATAAACATGAGCCACTGAATATACCTCCTCTCACAATGTTTGTCATTCATGCCAGCTGCTCCAATCCAAAAGGATAAAAAAAATTGTAGCAGATAAACTCAAGCTACTGCTTGGCAAGGCCTTTGAAGCCCCATGAATCTAATGAAGGTTCTGCTTCATGCCAGAACTTGTTGCAGAACAAGCAAAAACTGATTTTTTAACCCAAACAAATAGACATGATTCTCATAAAATATATACATATACCATTGGTGGCTTACAACCACATGAATGTGCTACTGCATGGACTAACATGGGAAATACTTATTTTGCCTACAAAGTACAGCATCAGTTTCTTGTTTAAAATCAGAGCATATTTACAAGCACAGTTCCAGCTGTCAAGAGCCAAGCCAAGAAATGAATGTGCCGCAATCTGTATTATGTATTCTTATCCAAAGGACAAGGAAACCACAGTTAAGGATTTTCCTGAACTTTTGAGAACAACATGAGAGATCAGTAATGTTCATTTACTCTTTCTACATGTAACTTTCATGCATTTCTAAGAGGAGAAACCGCTGTCATTTTTCAGATCCTGGCTGAAGTCAGCTCTCAATAAAATATGCACAGAAAAATCAAAGGTTAGCAACAGTAGCACCACCGAGGGTGAGAAAGGTTTCACAGAAGAATGAGCAAAACCCATGAAAGGTAGAAACGCTATGCACTCGCACAGATGTGTCCTGGCATTTTTCAAAGACAAGTGAATGTCATATATTCCAACTTCATTATTAGTAGGGCAGCGTACAGGGGCTCCTGTAGAAAATTTCACCATCCACCACAAGGCAGTAAGGCTGGTGTCTTATGTTTGGAACATAAAAAGAGCCCTACTGGCTCAGGCCAAGAACCCATCTATTTCTGCTTCCTGTATCTCAGTGGCCCAACAGATGCCTCAGGACACTCAAGACACTCAGTGGCTAATCAGATACACTCAAGACAACAAGATATCTGTATCCTGTTGCCATTCCCTTTCATCTGGCATTCAAAGATAGGTTACTTCTAAATTTAACCACTTACCTACCGAGTCTAACTACTTATCTGCTTATCGATTTTGTTATTTTTCATTTTGACAATATAACCATTTACCAAGTGGAGACTTAGCTCAGTGTGTACTGTAAGCCTGCATCTTTTAAGTTCAAAGCATCTTACATTTCCCAGATTCCTGATCTGCTATGGTCAAGTGGTAAATATTTATTCACCGCTTGGCAAGATGTTACAAATGGATATCCTTACCAAATAAATGGCTAGCATGCACACTGTGGTGACAACTTGTTAGATGGCTGTCTGTACTCATCTTGACTTGAAACGTGGCAGAAGGAAAGCCCACTAAAAAACATAAAGGGGCAAAATCAGTATTACAAACAACAAGGTGCCAGAGAGACACAGCAGAGTTTGAAGATGGGAGGAAGAAAGGAAGGAGTATCATAGCAGATGAGTTGGGGAGAAAGGCAGAGAAGCGATCAGTTGCTGGAGATGGAGCCAAATGTGGTACGAATGTTGCTTAGTCTATTGAGCATGATGATTCAAAGCAATTTACAAGGAAATCCAAGTTCATCACTAAAAGCAGACTCTATATTCGTATTAGAGGCCCTTGCAACCATTTCTCTGAATTGTAAAGGCTAATAGCAACTAATTTCAAAGTCCTATCAGATTAAGCAAAAAAAAAAAAAGTTACTTCATAGAGTTCATCTAAAATGAGAGAAATAGAGCATATGGAATGAACTAATTATCACTGAGATTATCTGAGATTACCACCCTAGATCTGAAACAAAGCACTCTTCTCATTCCTCATCTCCTTAAAGCTGTGTGTGCAACCAGCCTCCTTCTCCTTGGTAAACACCACTTTGGGAGAGGAGAGACTAGCATGATTAAGCAATTTTCGTGAAATGGTTTTAGTATTTTACAATGGCTTTAATGGTTAGTATATTATGAAAAACGATCAACAGTGGGACTTCTTGTTACATTAGTATATGATCTTTACCAAACATTTGTGCCGTTCTTTTATTACTAAATTATTTAGAATCTTTTAAAATAGATGGCCGGCACATGGATTCATGAATCATTCTGGCAGCTTCAAAGATAACTTACTGGGGGGAAACAACACAATAACTTAAATTAATCACTAATAATCAAGCCCATTAACCAATGAACCCAGCAACCTTCTGTTTCCTTCCAACTCCACATTCTTTTTCAGTGCTATTTCTTCTGATCTCTTTGCAGGACAACCACAACCCTGAGACCTCAAAGGCCTACAGGCCTACACATCAAGATTTCAAAAAGAGACAGCGTGGAACTGAATGAAATAGAATGGAATAAACTCCTATACAATGCCAGAGCACTGTGTATATCCAAAGATGAGGAATGCCTGTTATTCTCACTGGGGTTCCAGAACAAGGGACAATTTTTATTTTAACAAAGCACTATCCATCTTACTGAAGACAGATGGCTGTTACAACAGGAATATAAACTTTTCATCATGTGGCAGAAGACCCAACATAAGCTCCCTGTTACTCAGCAAAAGTACATCAATATGCTTTACTTTCAAGTGCAAAACAAGAAGCGCTTAATACTTAATAATAGTATTATATAATACAATATAATAATTGTATATATTACAATATAGTGTAATAATAACTACACTAACGTCCAGTAATGTTCTTTGGATGGGAAATGCAGGAGGCGCTAAACTAATTCTGGATGAAATGTTGCCAGCAATATATTAATAAAAGATTAGATTAATAAGGGTTTGCTCAAGGACTTTATGGAAGTCAAATATTTCTAGACTTGGTTAAAAAAACTGAATAAAGAGGGGGGGAAATAAATTCTGCATATATTAATATTTTTGGGGGGGAAATGGACTGCTTTCTGCAAGCAAGGTCAGTTCAGAACTGTCTATAAAAAGAAAAGAATATAACACCACTTATGAAAGGTGATGTGACATTATCTGCTTTGTCATGAGTATGCAAGTCTATAAGATCATTCTAATTCATTTAAGTACAGTAAGTTAATAGCGCACAGCACCTCACAAATAAGAGCACACACATTTGTTTCTGTTATAAGAGTTCAAGTTCTTTACAGACTGATAATTGGTTAAATAATAGGAAGCAGAGAGCAGAAATAAATGGCCACAGCGGATGGAATCTATATTGGGATCTGTGCTTTTTAACTTATTCATAACTTATTTGGAGGTAGGGATACACAGCAAGGTGGAAAAATTTGCAGATGACCTCAAACTGTCCAGGGTGGAAAAACAAAAGCATATTAGGAAGAGCTCCCAAAGAACCTCTGCAAACTGGATGAATGGGCAACCAGTGGCTGATATGGTTCAGTGTCAGTAACTGAAAAGTGATAAATGCTGGGGCAAAAAAGTTCCCATTTTCACATATACACTGATGGAATATACACATATACACTTCTTGAGCTGTGGCAATAACAACTGTGCATAGAATTCCAAAAGTAGGCACATCATGGATTTGAATAGGGGCATTATAATATCAGCAAATCTTCTTCCCAATTTTTCCCCCCAAATGATTCCCTAGTCTGGAATTTGCTGTCTTCACTATTAACACACACTGGGTTAGTGTCTTCATTGAGTTAACCACCAAAACCCAAGGTCTCTTTCTTGAGTTTTGGTGGTTAACTCAACGAAGACACTAACCCAGTGTGTGGCAATAGTGAACACAGCAAATTCCAGATTAGGGAATCATCAAGAAAGAAAAAAACTGGGAAGAAGACTTGCTATTATAATGCCCCTATTCAATCCATGATGTGCCTACATTTGGAATACTATGCACAGTTGTTATTGCCACAGTCCAAAAAAGGACATTTTAGAGCTGGAGAAGGTGGAAAAGAAAGCAACCAAAATGATCAGAAGGGAGAAGCATTCCTTTTTCAAGACAAGGGTACAAAGTTTTAGCTCGGGGAAAAAAAGACAATTAAGAGGGGGATGTGAATGAGGACCCAGTCCTATCAGGGTGTGCTGGCAGTGGAACACACATCCCTCTGCCAACTACTGCTGAAAAAGCATTGTAAAATGCTCTCTGGCAGTGTGCTAAATAGCATGCTGCCAGGATGCGGGCGCGAAGGCTGGAGACTTCCCGCGAGTGTCGTTAGGTCTTTTGCCACCTCTAAGCTATTAAGTCAGTGGGAGAGGTGGGAGAGGTGGGAGGGACAGGGAGGTAGTGGGTGAAGGTGAATCTGGCAGCAAAGGCATGTACTGGATCCTATCCCCCTTTCCTGAACCCTTTCTGCCCTCTTTCTCTCCTTGGACTTGCAACTAGCGAAATCAGTAGCATAGGTCCAAAGAGACCCATTTCAGAGCAGGAGCGGGAGGTAATAAGGAGATTTTAATCCTGGTTCACCTCTGAAGCCTCCTGATGCTCCCCCCATTTGATGCAACATGCTGTACCAGTGAGGGGAGGAGAAAAGGACACGATTGGGCAGGAGAATTATAAAATTATGGTTGGTATGGAGTGGAAGAATATATTGTCCTTTTCTCACAACAGTAGACCCGGTTCAACGGAAATGATCAGTGGGAGATTTAGGAAAGCAATCCAGCACATGGTTCAGCAGGGTAGATGCTGAATAATTTGAAATTCTCTCTCCCAAAGTGCTTGGATGGGGGTGGAATGATTATGTGCACCATAGTGGCTCTCCTTCAAGCAGGGCAAAAAACTCTCCCGTTTGGTTTCCGAATCTGGTACAGGTGGGACCTCGGTATCTATTGATTTGGTACCCACTGATTTGATTTATCACTGATACCGAGGACCACCTTTAAATATCTTGTAACAAGGGGGGGAAAAGCACCAAAATCCAATTTCCTACCTTCATGCTGTTAAATAACTATAATTTCATTCCATTAGATACCATTATTCACCCCATCTAGTGGCTGAATGTGGTATAGCATCTACACCAATGCATTCAGAGGTAACAGAGGAGCAACAAACCTGGAGGTGGGTCTTTAGAGCTATTTTTTCCACTGATTTGGTAGTCATTGAATTTTTTCTAATCCACTGGAAGTTCCGGAATGGAACATAGCAAAAGCTATGTGTTAATTACATACTGTGGGAAGAAGTCCCCGTTTTTGTCTGTCCTGAACCTGCTGCTACCCTATTCAGTGGATGACCCATGCTCTAATATTATCGGAGGATGAAAAGAAACACTTTCTACTTTAACACGGCCTCCCTACAAAGCTACAGTGAATTGCAGATCTAAGGTATCGCTTTAATGCAAACAATGGGTTAACTGCAGAGGTGGGGAAGAACTGAACTAAGATGTTTCAGGTATGCAGCCTGTTACACTCAAAGACTGAAACAATTGAGAATACCCAAAGGTATTCTCTGGGCAGGAGGTCTGGTCTAGAGGGTAGAGCCTCCGTCTGCCTGAAGATAACATCCACAAGGTCGCCAGTTCGAGGCCATCGGCACCATGCGACCTTGAAGCAGCTGACAAGCTGAAGCCAAGCTATTCCATCTGCTCTGAGCGTGGGAGGATGGAGGCCAGAATGTGAAGCCAGATCGGAATGAAACACCTGAATGTAGTGGTTCTTGAAAGAAAGAACCTTCTTTCAATTGTAAAAATCCCTATTTAATAGGGATTTAAATAAAGCCTGCCTATGTAAACCGCCTTGAATAAAGACCAAGAAAGGTGGTATATAAATACCTGTTGTTGTTGTTACCCAAAGCCATTTGCATAGACATTCTAAAACACAACCAAAGACAAAAATACCCACAAGCCATGAGAGACTTGCCATATCAATGACTGTGTGTTAAGGAGTCGTGTTTTATCCAGTGACTCAATGAGACCAATTTACAAAGCGTATCCTTCACTCCTACTGGTGTCGGTTGTTTACGGGGACGCTTAATCAATGATTCAGCTGCAACTTTTTCACCTAAGCTCAGGTGTGGTTTCACACTATTTCATGCTTTCCAAATTATTTGCTGAAGCCATTTGCACCAAGCCTGGCAGGGGGATCTGCTTTCAGTAAGCCAGAATAAAATACGGATGTTCTCTTAGCTGAG
This sequence comes from Tiliqua scincoides, assembly GCF_035046505.1. Taxonomy (NCBI): domain Eukaryota; kingdom Metazoa; phylum Chordata; class Lepidosauria; order Squamata; family Scincidae; genus Tiliqua; species Tiliqua scincoides. Next base: position 240,975,155 of record NC_089822.1, on the reverse strand, counting down.
ACAGTCCAGTGCCTGTTTGATTTACGGGTGCGTGAGAAATGGCTGTGAGAAGAGGGATCTCATCGCTAGTTAAATCTGCCTTGTTTAATGCACAATATAAGGTTCAGCTGTGCCACCTTGTGTTATATCATATCGCATCTGATATAAAACATCGGTACACGGCAGGAGCTTGTAAGCACTCGCACAAGGTTAGCATTCAAAACAATAAACACAGAACATAAAATTTTGGGGTGGAAAATCAGGGCAATATAAAAGGCCCTATTAGTGGAATTTTGCTATTAGTGGAATATTAGTGGAATGCAGACTCTATTAAAACTAAGTCATAGTGACTGCTAAGTATTCACTAAAACAAACCAAAATAAAAGAACCAGCTATGATGCATCCGATCAAATGGGCTCTTGTCCAGGAAGCTTATGCCACAATAAATCTGATAGCCTTTAAGGTGCTGCAAGGTATTTTGTTGCTTTTCTTACAACAGATTAACACAGCTACCCTTCTGGAACCTGTCACTACATGCCTGAGATTTATTCAAAGAACCACCACCCCCTTACACAGTCTGTCCCTCCTTCCTTAACTTTATCTCAAGGGGACACAGCTTTTACGGACACCGTGTCTATGGTCCCTGCAGAACAATTTCTCTCTCTCTCAATTTTCAGTGACTTCGGGCGCAATCCCAACCCCTTCTGTCAGTGCTTTCCGGCACTGGCATAGTGGTGCCAATGGGACGTGGGCTGCATCCTGCAGTTGGGTGTCACTCACGGAGGCCTCCTCAAAGTAAGGGAATGTTTGTTCCCTTACCTCAGAGCTGCATTGCCCTTATGTCATGATGGAAAGCACTGACATAAAGGGTTAGGATTGCACCCTTAACTAATGAGCCTCCACCACCGCGATCATTCAGAAGCTGCATTCCTAAACGTTACACATGTTGCACGACAACAGTGTTATGCAAATACAAGAGAATATTTCCATCTTATTCCCTGAAGGCTAAAATAATTTTTCCATCTCAATTATACTAATTGCCTGTTTGTTTACACTTTCTAGCCTCCCAAGCATTCCATCAAACTTTCTACCAACCTTTCAAAGTTTAGACAATTATCTGAGATTTTTGAGAACAACAAAAACACATGCAGAGTTTGCAATGATAGGAAAAGGAACTAACCAGCTTCTGACTTAGTGTGGTGATTGGACTGTATCTAGTTTAGTGGTTCCCAACCTGTGGAAACCCTGAAAAGTGGTCCAGGAGGTCTCAGAAAAAAAGATCACCTTCGATCACGTCCAGCATTTTGCCAAGTGAGCACTCCTCCACAAACTATTAGAGAGGGCTCAAAATGTTGGCTGCAGGCAGCACATTCTCCACCTTCTCTGGTATCCCATAGGGAACTGCTTGCTCAGGAGAACTTCCCTATGGACCATCAGAGAGGGCAGAGAACGGACAACAGCAGCCGCAGCCAGCAACAAAATCTTCTCTATAAATAATACATCGAATAAATCTCTAACAAGTATTACCTCATTCAGTGGTTCCCAAACTTTTTAGCACCAGGACCCACTTTTTACAACAATATTCTATTGGGACCCACCTAGGTTTACCAGACTTTAAAAAAGGAGATCTAGAAAGAAATAATATTTTTTTTATTTAATTATAACAACAACAACAACCAGAAAAAGACCCTCAAACATTTATCTCCCTACACATACACTATGCTTGTGCATAGTGAAGTCACTGTCCTTTCACTTTGGTTCCCAACACCTGTGCATTACTTTACACTTATATTGAAACAAAACTGCTATTTTGCTGCCTAGGTTTGGAGAGATCCTTCTGGAGCACTTCACAATCCCTTCTGGTGTTCACCACTCAGAAAGGTTTAGTATCATCCACAAACTTGTCCACCTCCCTGCTTATCCCTGTTTCCAGGTCATTTATGAAGATGTTGAAAAGCACCAGTCCCTGAACAGATCCTTGAGGCACTCCACTTTCCACCTCTCTCCACTATTATGGCAATTGCCCACTGACATCCACTCTCTGTTTCCTGGCCCTCAACCATCTCCCAATCCATGAGAGGATCTGTCCTCTTATTCCCTGACTGTGGAGTTTTCTCAACAGCTTTTAGTGAGTCTTTCGAGACTGAAGGTTGCCAATACAATTTTAGTGAGGGACCATATCAAACACCTTCTGGCATTTAGTGAATCTGAGGAGACCCAGTGGAGGCCAGGCAGCCTAAGTAAAAAAGTATTTGTTTTTTAGCTGTTAGGGCTATGTAACATGCTACATGCTATAGGCTGGCAAGGGCTAGCATTGGTCTGCCTGTCTGCTATGAAACCAAGTATTATTTTAACTTACAATTTTTTTAAGCTTATGAATTTTCAGGGGTTTTTTTGAACACTGATTGTGGGCTGTTTATTCTCTGTCTCTTGATATAGATATAGATCGGGGTGCTCACACTTTTTTGGCTTGAGAGCTACTTTGAAACTCAGCAAGGCCCGGAGATCTACCAGAGTTTTTTTCACAATGTTCGCGCCATCAAAACATATAACATTTATGTGTACAATGTATGTTGGTGTACCTTGAGCCCCACTGAGTATAACAGGACTTACTCCTGAATAGACATGCCTAGGATTAGGCTGTGAGGCTGCAATCCTAGCCACACTTACCTGGGAGTAAGCCCCATTGAGTACAATGGGCCTTACTCCCGGCGTTTCCTCCCAGAGGCACCTGAAGGGGGGGGGGTTGGCACGCCACGATCTACTCATTTTGCCTCGCGATCTACCGGTAGATCGCGATCCACCTATTGAGTACCCCTGATATAGATGATATAAATAGTAAGCATCACAAGAGGATCAATTCTCATTGATATTTGCAATAAAACTTTTTAAAAATCCAATCTAAATAATAACTTGGCCTTGCATTTGTTGTCCTGGGAACTAAACATGATAATATTTGAATGCCTTTTTTCCCTGTATATTGACCACCTCCCTATGTTGACCAATTTCTCCAGTCCCTTGGGTGGTCAACTTAATGAAGTTCTACTGTACTTGCAAACTGCAGGAGCTGAGCTCTTTTTAGGGTAATTAGCAGCTACAGTATCTGATTTTTGAATAGCCTCAGGGCTTGTGGCAATTAGTTATCTGATCACCCTTTGGGGACTCACCAAAAATCAGGTCACGACCCACAGTTTGGGAACCAATGATCTAATTATTACAAATTTAATTGTACTTTTTATGTGTAGGGGGGTGGAGGGGACTGCACGGGTCCACAATGATTCCAATTTCTGCCTCAGTGGTCAGGGGTCGCTAAAGGTTAAAAATCACTGATCTCATTAAACTGGGGTAATATTTATAAATACATAACTATTTGCTTCATGTTATGAGAATTAAATGCAAATATACACTTGTGTTCAGTTTTTTCTGCGTCCGTTCAAAATGCTGGTAGTGGATACAAATGGTGGGCACTGACCCTTACAGAGGAGGAAGGTTGCACCTGCTAATCAGGTCTGACAGTGCCAATCACCTCCCTATTAGGAGGAGATCAATTAGACACCAGTCAAAGTGCCAATTCTCACTCCCCCCTCCCTAACTGACTGATGGCTGATTAATGTGTTGCATCTGATGGAGCACCTGTTGAGCATGGATGAGCTTCTACAAGTCACATCTTGACTTCCGACAATCTGATGTTACTGTGAAAGGAAGATCTTGAGAGGAAAGGGGCTGCTTCCCCAAAACAACAGAACTCCTTTGAGGAAATCATTTCCATGTAAAAATTAGTATGCAAGCCACATGACACACTTATGTACATGTAGCCAACTAGCACCGATATGCCCCTCTCCCATTTTCAAGATGTAAAGTGAAGGGGGATGCTCAGCAACTTTAGGGCAGCACAATTCCTGTAACAATGGGCAGAAATATGGGACAAGTTTACTGATTGCAGCAGTCACACTGTGGACTGCTGGTGGTCATTTTTTGTTGATTTTTTTTTACACATAACGTTACAGAGTGAGGGCAGGAAGCAATGCCCTCACTCTGATTTGGCTTCAGCATGGCAACATGTGATTATGTCACCCAGCACTAGTAACTGTAGGCTATTTACAAATAATAAACAACAGGTTTCAACTCAGATGCACGTCTCTTGTTGTCTTGTGTGCTTCCTGAGGCATCTGGTGGGCCACTAGATACACAAAGTTGGACTAGATTGGCCCTTGGTCTGATTTAACAGGTCTCCTCTTATGTTCAGAGTATGGACAATACTTTCTGATCTCACTCTAGAGTTTTTGTGGATTAAAAAAACTGTCTCTGTAGAACAGGTGACAAAAAAAGGAGTTTGGAAGGCAATAAATCAAATATTTTTCTTCCCTGAAGCTTCTACATTCAAACCAAATACATTCTAAAAAGAACCCTTGGAAGAAAAATACAGACAAATGCAAGACTCACATGAGATGATATGGGTCAGACAATAATTCCTAGAAGGGCTTCCATGAAAAAAGTTTGACACATGTTTAAATCAATAATGTTATAGATTTTTAACATACAACACGAAAATCAATAAAGGTTTTAAAGAAAATTGAAGAAAAACAGGCTGCTTAAAAAAGCACATGTACTTAGGATGCAACCCCATACACCCGGGAATAAGCCTCTTTATACTCAGTTGGGCTTACTTCTAAGTAGACGTGCATAGGATTGCACTGTAAAATTTTTATTTTATCTAGTATCTATCTAGTAATGTTCCTTTGAGGACATGTGCTGCCTTTGGGAGGCTTCAGACAACCCTCCAGAGGGGAAGCGGGTTGGGATGTGTGCCCCCACTGACCATGTGACCACACGTGGTCAATGGTTATGTGATCCCAGCGTAAGCCGGAAAGTCACAAAGGGCACAATCCTGACCCCTTATGTCAGTGCTTTCCAGCACTGGCATAGTGGTACCAATGGGATATGTGCTTCATTCCTGCAGTTGGGTGTCACTCATAGAGGCCTCCTCACAATAAGGGAATGTTTGTTCCCTTACCTCAGAGCTTCATTGCCCTTATGTCAGTGCTAGAAAGTGCTAGAAAAGTGCTAGAAAGCACTAACATAAGGAGTTAGGATTGTGCCCAAAGTCACACACCTTTCTCTGTGCAAGTCTGACCTTGAAGGGAGTTGAGAGTTTGTTTCCATTGGTATGGTTTGATGCTTAATCTCAACTCTATATTCTTTGCTAAACCTATTATGCATAAAACATTAAATGGTGATATAAAGCAAGTGCAACTTCAGAAGGCATTTTGAAAACGACGATCAGTTTTGCACCATTGGCAACTTTAAAATAAATGTGAGAACAGGATTTTGCCACTTTACTGAAGCAGAAGGAGCAGTGAGAGTTAGACAGGCCAAAGAGGTATTCTGATACAAAATTTTACGAAAATTCAAGGTCAGCTAGGAACACCATACTGGGAACATGAGAGACTGAGGAAACAGATACATTTCCATTTCTGGAGAAGACAAGGCTGCCACATTCTTCATGAATAAGAACTTAGGAAACAGGGTCATAAAGGCAATAAATACTGTAAGGGGAAGACAAAACAGTAAATTAGGATATGTTAGACATAGTTTAAGAAGTTACTTCTAATGTGCCATTCAGCAGTGGCAACACTAGCGTTTTCGTCGCCTGGTACTGAAGGCCAGCGCATCACCCCATCTCCTCCCACGCAGTGGGCAGGGCAACGCTGAAGGCAGTGGGTGCGGTGATGCACCATTGCCCCACCCTTGCTGGTTTTTTGGCTATAACTTTTGATAGAATAGAGATATTTCAATGCAGTTTATTTCATTGCATTCCATATGAAATTACACATCGAATGATATATACCATGATGGTATTATTCCAAAATGTAAAAATTTTGGCAAGTAGTGGTGTCATATGGTGTCACTATGTCATAGCTGAACTTCCAAGGTTGCCAAGCTCCTTACAGGGAAGACTGCTCAGTGGAGTGGGGGGGGGGGTTTACTGGGGAGTAATCAGAACTTCTTTCTCTGAGTGCCATCATTAGGCAGAACAGGGTACAGTTTGGTTTGGAACTGCAGTCAAGCAATCAGAGTTTTTGGGAACGAACTCCAGTTGCAAGCCTAACTGGGGAGCTCATCCCATCGCTGCTTATTGTGCTCTTCCTCCAGTTGCCTGGTTTTTAAAGAATTGGTGTGACAGATGCTTTAAAAGTATACTGCACAGCTACTACTCAACAGAATAACCTGCTTGTGCGTAGCAGTTCTCACTGCGGTTCAACCAATTTTGTCTAGACATTTCAGTCCCTCATTTTTTTTTGTGACAGCTTGGCTGAAATGAAACCAAAAGCACAGGAAATGGTTTTGCTCAAAATAATACCCGCACAGTTCCACTGTCAAATAGTTACAGTGCTTATTCTTAACCTTTGAATCAGGACTTATTATATGAGTAGATTTAAGATAGCTCAAGTGAAAATAATGAGGCTTGTAGGGTTTTTATTTTTACAGCTGGAACTCCTTCATGCTGGTTTTACTTATAAGATCTCCTTTATTCACCACCTTTTCATTCCTTAACCGAATAGCAGGCGTTAAGGCTGTTGACAAAAGCGATCTAATTATCAGAAGCCAGAACTCCAGCTGAAGATATATTATAGTCAATCTTTTACAGGCTGCTCTCTCCCCAGCTATGCCTTGCATTTTTAACCATCAGGCATGCTCATCAAGAGCACACCAGTGGCTTGGAGCTGGCTGAACTTCTCACGCGCATTACGCATCTCTTTCTGATATTTTTCTGCCCGATTAGTAAGCATTGCTGACAAATCCTTTGGACAACACCAGCCTTTTGCGCTGCCGTGGCAAGAGGATGCTGCTGAAGCCTGATTGAACACAAATGGCATGTTAATCAGACAAATGCCTGACAGCAAGGCTTCTCCTGAGCATTCTCTTCAATGGACAGCAGGGGGCGAAAGAGAGAAAGGCATCCGTCAGCTACCTTCTTGCATAGAAACAGACTGTTCAAAAGCTTCTGAGTATGCTATAAGGCAGCGTTTCTCCACGCTGTTCCCTCATGTACCACTTGCTGAGCTGTCCCACCCAGCAAACCTTGCCCATGGAGGCCATCAAGTTCAACCTGGAGCCCAGGTCTACCCTACTGGTTGACCTGGGCTCTGGAGTTGGTAGTGCTCATCTCCGCCCCCAAACACAAACATTGGATCCACCCCTGGCTGCATGTACACATACCACCAGTTGAAAACTCCTGTTATAGGGGATGTTTCCAACAGGTTGGTATGTGAACAACGTAAGTGAAACTTCCCTCATCATATCCCACCTATACATTGGTGACATGATTGTATCTTACACTGAGAAAATATACCATGGCAGGTTTTAAAAGGGCCCTACCTCTAATACAGAGCCTACCTCTTTGGCTCTGTATTACTATCTCTGTATTAAAAAAAAAAGTCAGAGTCCAATCCTACTGAGCCATGCGCAACCCAAATGCATGTTTCAGTGGTGCAGTGTGCTTAACAGCAGTTGTAAAACCTGACCCACTATTTTGTGCACCCAGACAGCTGCCACAAGACCATTGTATCTTGAGGAGTTAATGGTGTACCAGGTGCCCCTTTCAATCTTCTTGGACCTGTCAGGGGTTAAAACATGGTTGAACAGCCTGTTGGGAGTATATTCTCATTAATTTGCAGAAACACTTGAAGAGCTCTCTCTCTCTCTCTCTCTTAATTGGGTGGCTGGAAGTGTTTGGCCCTGCTTAGCTCATTTTGGAAAGCACTGGGCACTATTTCAAGGCCAGGCATCTGGGGGTGGGAAGCATGATAGTCTGAGAAGTAAATGAGTGCACCGTTTCCAGCTCATAAACTAAATTATAACTGTCATTAAACGTATCCACCTAATTAGCAGTAAACGTGTAGTTTCAGGGTTTTTAAAACCTTCCAAGATCTTTATCAGGTGGACACCTCAGTAGAAGCCTAAGCTGCAGGACCAGCACTACACACCCTAGTGGCCACTGAAGTATGTCTACGGCCTGAGAGGAGTTAGGAGGTGTGTGGAGGGGTGTCTCGGGGCATCAGAACGGACACAGACACTGCTCATCTTGAATGTATTTTATGACTAACTTGCTTTGATAACCAAAAGTTACGTAAGCTTTGCATTAATAAATAGAAGTTCTTCACCCACTGGCATGTTTATGGCCTTCATTACCAAAAAGATCCGTTGCCCCTATGGCAGTACACTACCCTGCAAGCTTTTGAGTTGGGAACACCTGTTATGGGACTAGAAGAAGCACAGAAGGGTCATGTGGATACTGGCAAGGCTGGAATCAAGGAAACTTGCTTCTTGCCTTGGTACTGGGGAATGGGAAGAGATTTGGAAAGGTTTTGTTTAAGATTCCCTAGAGCACTGTTTCTCAACCAGTGGTACAGGTACTACCAGTGGTACTTGAGGTGGTGTCTGGTGGTACTTGCTCGACCCCTGGACCTCTGCCGCCTGGCAGTGAGATCAGGAATGTAGCACAACAAACAATGGCAGGAGCCTTGGGTTGGCAGGCAGAACTCCAAAGCATACTTTTCTGGACTCAGAAAATCCATCCTGTCCACCCCAAGCCTCTTACTGGTGTTTGTTGTGTCGCATCTGGCCTCCCAATCCAGCAGTAACTGGCGATGATGCTACTTCTGGTGGTACATCCAGTGGACCAGGTGAAGAGGTATAGTGGAGGGCAAACATTGAGAAAAACTGCCATAGAGGGAACAGAATAAAATCAAAAGGCTGCAGGGGTTGGGTATGGAGATGGCCTTTACAGCTGATCGACTCAGCTTCTAGTCGATCTAGATCTAGTCGAACTAGATCTAGTTGATCTAGCTTCTAGTCGGGGACAGACTTCTAGTACTGTCTGTGTAGCACAGGTCTCTAGAAACAGACCAGAAAGTTCTGCTGTGGTGAGAACTTGAAAGCCAGTTCTGAAACTGGTAAAAACATTATTATCACCCCAGACAGGTTTAAGTATACCTTGTTGAGGAGCTAGGCAGATTTGAGACTTGTAGCACCACCCTTATGCAGAGATTGGTAGATTTTCTACACTGGGTAGAAAAACATAATTAGACACCAAATGTCAAGCGAACACCATTACACCAGAGTATGGGGACCGAAGCAAGGTCACCACAATTCCCTTCCTATGAATCTGCAATAAGATGATCCAGAAATAGTCCAAAGATAAAATAGAAATGAGACCCATTAATCAAAAATAGCTGACTGACCATTTCTGTTTCTCATTATTAACACTGGTTTCTTTAAGCGTCTGTTTTGAACATTCCATCATGGGCAGGATGCATAATGAGGTAAATGTCAACTGTAATTTGAGTGGGAATATAGATTTGAATACAGTGTTTGTTATGTTATTTCTGGGAGGTTAAGGGCCAAAGCACAGATTATATCAGGGGCAAACTTTCAACAGGGCAAACTTTCAACTTTAGCGATCCTGAACCTTTAATGATTGTGTAGGAGAGAGAGTTTCAGCAGGTGCAGCTTTGTCATTGTTTGGCTTTTGTGTGTGTGCGTGCGTGCGTGCGTGCGCACGCAGCTTTCCAATGGAAGCTTTGGGGGGAACACAGATTGGGATATGGTGCCAGAAGGGGACTTCATCCCCTTTCCTCCATCAGAGGTCATAGTTTAGCGCTGTCCCACCTTTTTTGTCTCCCCTATGATGGAAGCCTCCATTGACAGGAATGGAAGTTCCCCTCCCAGGAAAAATGACAGGGAAGCCCTGGGACAACCATGGAAAGAAACAGGGAAATTTCCCTGCTCCTTTGTTTCCTAGTTTGATCTGGATCAGACTCCCCACAGCTGCTGTTTCTAGAAGAACAAAAATACCCAAGGGCAAAATTTGTTAATGTACTGTGTAGCTTGGCTCTAATGTGATTCCCAACATTAGTTGGGACAGTGGTTCCCAAACTTTTTAGAAGCCCTAGAGCAGTGATTTTCGACCACTGTGCCCTGGCACACTGGTGTGCCACGAATGGTCTGCAGGTGTGCCGCAGAAGTTTGAGGGACGATCATTTATTAGTAGGGCCATTGCGAGATATGAGCCCCTCACCAACAGCATGGTGTGCCTTGACAATTGTCAAAAGACTGACGGTGTGCTTTGACAATTTTAGTACCTTGTTAGTGTGCCGTGAGATGACAAAGGTTGAAAAGCACTGCCCTAGAGGCTGCTGCCTGATTTCTAAATAACAAGTGGTGTGGCTATAATGGGGATTGGACAGCAGTGCTCCCCCCCCCAAGTAGCATGCACATAGCTGATTTGTCAGTTTTGCGAGCCACCCAAAATTGGGTCATGACCCACTTTTGGTGGGTCTGGGACCCACAGTTTGGGAACTGTTGTAGACTACTTCATAAGAACGTAAGAAAGGCCTGCTGGATCAGGCCAAAAGTTAACCAAGCGCAGTATCCTGTCTCCCATAGTAGTCAACCAGATGACTCTGGGAAACTCACAAGAAGGAACAAAATTCAGGCTTAAAGTACATTATGCAGAATTATAACAGACTTATAACATATAATTATATGAGTTTGTAAACTATCCCATTTTGAACCTACCTCCTCGCTGCACAAGCAACGTCACCTCACTCCCTTTAGGACATTCGATCAGCATATCCACAACTTGGTTGTGAGTAAGGTTCTGCACATTCTTCTTATTCACTTCAACTATAAGGTCCCCTTCTTTTAGGCCTCTGCACCTCGGGCTGTCCACAATTTGCTTCACTCTCTGTCCTCCGCCTCCAGGACTGTCTGCTATAGTAAACCCAAAGCCCATGGGCCCTTTAATTATATGTACAGTTATGAGTTCGGGTTGCGTTGCTATAGAAGAAGCCAAAGATACAGTGTCGTTAGGGTAGCCATGGGATCCATTTGAAGAGACCTCAGCAGGACTGCTAGGCCTCGGTTCCTTCATCCCATTTACTTTCCCCGTTTTACTACCGTGACTTGCTGGAGAGTCGTAGTTTTCCTGCCCATTCACAATGATAGGTTCTTTATCCAAAATGGCCACCGATGTCACCAGGCTTGTATTGGGGTCATCGGGGTCGAAAGGCAGAGGGTAGCCCCGGCACAGTTCTAGGTCCACGCTGGCACCGATGGGAATCGACTGGAAGATTTTGACCACTTGAGCATGCGTGTGGCCCAACACACAGGTGTCATTCACACTGACGATAACGTCCCCTGTGGAAATAAATTGTTCAAAAGTAAATGAAAGGATAAACGCAAGGTTGTTGCTTCAGTATGCCTCTCGGCACAGTCAAAATCGCCTATCGAACGGAACCGCCTATCGAACCACCTACCGTATGGCTCTGTTTTGCCCCCTCCCCCGCTGGGAATGGCTCCAAAGAGAGGGTCCGCTCGCCCACCTCCCTGCCAGGCTGAGTGCTCCACCCCTCCAGCTATGCCACCACCGACAGTTGAAAAGTTTTAATGATTTTTAGTTAAAATTTCTCTTTTATCAGTCACATTCCTTCAGACGTAATGCCATTTTTCTGCTAATTTCATTCTTTCCATAGAGCTAATGTATTCAAGCAATAACAAGACATTTAAAGTCATGATCCAAAGAACTCTTTTAGGTGTAGCCAAGTCCATGTCTACTGTGATTCCCCCCCCCCCTTTTCTTGTGTGTGGTTTAAATTCTTACACTTCAAGCATATCAATATCAGGATCCATTCAACTCAATGGGGCTTACTTCTGAGTAGACATGCATAGGATTGCACTGTCCATTGCCAATCTCAAAAGTAGGGATAGTAACTTCAGGTTCATTGTGCTTCGGTAGGTTCAGTACTCAATCTCTCTAAGAGACGCACTGCTGGACTAACAACAAGACTTTTTCTGGGCAGCCTCAAATCCTGAATGAAGTTTTAAAACATCATACAGGAAGGACTAATGAACATTGTGACATCTAAGATAGACATATTAATATTTGGGATATGAAAGAGGCTTTTTAAGAGGTTGTGTTCCTGTCCCCTCCTGAGGGCATTCTGAAGCCTGCAGAGGTAATGTACATCTGCTTGCTGCTTCTGCAGACTTCAGAATGGCCGTTTCTGGCCAAAAACCGTTATTTCCTGTTTTCCAAGGGAAACCATAAGTGACGTTTTTATGCCATTTAAGACATTCTGAGGCCTGGGGAAGCCCAGGAGGCGTCCCTGGGCCTCTGGTTGCCTCTGGAGGGCTCAGCTGGGGCCAGGTCTGGCTCCATGTGTGTCTGGGGAACCTGCGTTGAGCCAGATCCACAGGTGCAAAATCCATGGATATAGAGACCTCACCTGTATTTAGATTTCCAAACCGCAAACAAACAAAACCCCTTTGTAGGCATCTGCCAGGTCTTGCATATATACACCAGGGCTTCTCATGCTGCACAGTAACCCATTTCTCAAGTTTCTTTAATTCTGAGGCTGATTTGTGGGTATTAAAGAGGGGTTCAGCATGGAAACTGATGCAAGCATAGAACTTGATGTCTGACTCTTTAGACTTGGAGCAGAACTGCAGTTTGAAAAGCAATTCGCCAAGACCTATTTTCTTCATGCAGGGCAAGCTTCATGCATGCCTGTCTGACAAAGCAGACTCATCCCACAGAACCCTCGCCCTAACAAATTGCTCGCCTTATCCTTTGTTGCTGTTAAATATCGGCCTGTTTCTCTCAGGTCTGAGATGCTACACACCACTATGCTTTACATGACTTAGCAGCAACACATGTAAGAAGAACTAATTATGAATGCATGTTGGTTCGATCTTGCACATAAGGGGCTTCTCTGCATGCTATACTTTGGCATCCAGGTTGGGACAACAAAGGATTGCAGCAAGTACCATAGATACTCATATATAGTATGTGAAATTTATGCCAAGTAATTAAACTCCAATTCTCACTTCGTCTGATCTCCGGGTCAATAAGAGGGCAGAGCCTTTCCACTCTGAACAGCTTTGTTTCTCAAGGGGCAGGTGCCAAGTTTCTCAAGCAGCAGGCAGGCACCAGGCAGGCAGGGCAGAGATCATTTTTACAGCAACTGGGAAATTCCAGCCAAAGTTAGCCTTTTAATGTCCTTCCTTCTGCTGCAGCCTGGTTCTGGTCCTGCTTGGCAAATGCTTGCAAAGTAGGTCTGTTCTTTGAAACACCACGATGGGACCCTCTTTCCCAGGCTACAATTCAGTGCACCATTACTTAAGAATAACACCCACGGAAAACAGTGGGTCTACTTCTGAGTAGAAAGGGTTGCAGGTATATGCAGCTGCATCTCTCTGCTGTGAATTGAATTGCACACTCCCAGTTATGTGTTATACATAAGAACATAAGAACATAAGAACAGCCCCACTGGATCAGGCCATAGGCCCATCTAGTCCAGCTTCCTGTATCTCACAGCGGCCCACCAAATGCCCCAGGGAGCACACCAGATAACAAGAGACCTCGTCCTGGTGCTCTCCCCTACATCTGGCATTCTGACTTAACCCATTCCTAAAATCAGGAGGTTGCGCATACACATCATGGCTTGTACCCCATAATGGATTTTTCCTCCAGAAACTCGTCCAATCCACTTTTAAAGGCGTCTAGGCTAGACGCCAGCACCACATCCTGTGGCAAGGAGTTCCACAGACCGACCACGCGCTGAGTAAAGAAATATTTTCTTTTGTCTGTCCTAACCCGCCCAACACTCAATTTTAGTGGATGTCCCCTGGTTCTGGTATTATGTGAGAGTGTAAAGAGCATCTCCCTATCCACTCTGTCCATCCCCTGCATAATTTTGTATGTCTCAATCATGTCCCCCCTCAAGCGTCTCTTTTCTAGGCTGAAGAGGCCCAAACGCCGTAGCCTTTCCTCATAAGGAAGGTGCCCCAGCCCCGTAATCAGCTTAGTCGCTCTCTTTTGCACCTTCTCCATTTCCACTATGTCTTTTTTGAGATGCGGCGACCAGAACTGGACACAATACTCCAGGTGTGGCCTTACCATCGATTTGTACAACGGCATTATAATATTAGCCGTTTTGTTCTCAATACCCTTCCTAATGATCCCAAGCATAGAATTGGCCTTCTTCACTGCCGCCGCACATTGGGTCGACACTTTCATCGACCTGTCCACCACCACCCCAAGATCTCTCTCCTGATCTGTCACAGACAGCTCAGAACCCATCAGCCTATATCTAAAGTTTTGATTTTTTGCCCCAATGTGCATGACTTTACACTTACTGACATTGAAGCGCATCTGCCATTTTGCTGCCCATTCTGCCAGTCTGGAGAGATCCTTCTGGAGCTCCTCACAATCACTTCTGGTCTTTACCACTCGGAAAAGTTTGGTGTCGTCTGCAAACTTTGCCACTTCACTGCTCAACCCTGTCTCCAGGTCATTTATGAAGAGGTTGAAAAGCACCGGTCCCAGGACAGATCCTTGGGGCACACCGCTTTTCACCTCTCTCCATTGTGAAAATTGCCCATTGACACCCACTCTCTGCTTCCTGGCCTCCAACCAGTTCTCAATCCACGAGAGGACCTGTCCTCTAATTCCCTGACTGTGGAGTTTTTTCAGTAGCCTTTGGTGAGGGACCGTGTCAAATGCCTTCTGAAAGTCCAGATATATAATGTCCACGGGTTCTCCCGCATCCACATGCCTGTTGACCTTTTCAAAGAATTCTATAAGGTTTGTGAGGCAAGACTTACCCTTACAGAAGCCATGCTGACTCTCCCTCAGCAAGGCCTGTTCGTCTATGTGTTTTGAGATCCTATCTTTGATGAGGCATTCCACCATCTTACCCGGTATGGATGTTAGGCTGACCGGCCTATAGTTTCCCGGGTCCCCCCTCTTTCCCTTTTTAAAAATAGGCGTGACATTTGCTATCCTCCAATCTTCTGGTACCGTGGCTGTTTTGAGGGACAAGTTGCATACCTTAGTCAAGAGATCTGCAACTTCATTCTTCAATTCCTTAATAACCCTTGGGTGTATGCCATCAGGGCCCGGTGACTTATTGATCTTTAATTTATCAATGAGGTCTGAAACATCTTCTCTTTTAACCTCTATCTGACTTAACTCCTTGGTTAGGAGGGGCCGTTCGGGCAGCGGTATCTGCCCGAGGTCTTCTGCCGTGAAGACAGATGCAAAGAACTCATTTAATTTCTCTGCCATCTCTAAGTCTCCTTTTATCTCCCCTTTCCCTCCCTCACCATCCAGAGGGCCAACCGCTTCTCTGGCGGGTTTCCTGCTTCTAACATATTTGAAGAAGCTTTTATTATTCCCCTTAATGTTGCTGGCCATGCGTTCCTCATAGTCTCGCTTGGCCTCCCCTATCACCTTCTTACATTTCTTTTGCCACAGTTTATGTTCCTTTTTATTCTCCTCATTAGGGCAAGACTTCCATTTACGGAAGGAAGCTTCCTTGCCCTTCACAGCCTCTCTAACTTGGCTGGTTAGCCATGCGGGCACTCTCCTGGATTTAGTGGAACCCTTCTTTCTTTGCGGTATACACCTCTGCTGGGCCTCTATTACTGTTGTTTTAAGCAGCCTCCACGCACTCTGGAGAGATTGGACTCTTTTTACCCTCCCTTTCAACCTCCTTCTAACCAGCCTCCTCATTTGAGGGAAGTCCGCCCGTCGGAAGTCAAGGGTTTTTGTTAGAGATTTGCCTGGTATTCTTCCCCCAACGTGCACGTCAAAACGGATCGCAGCATGATCACTGTTCCCCAATGGCTCAGTAACGTTTACATCTCTAACCAGGTCCTGCGTACCGCACAAAATTAAATCCAGAGTCACCTGTCCTCTGGTGGGCTCCTTGACTAGCTGATCTAAGCCACAGTCATTTAGCACGTCAAGAAATCCGGTTTCCTTATCGTGACCAGAACACAAATTGACCCAGTCAATATGAGGATAATTGAAGTCCCCCATGATTACAACCCTGTCCTTCCTTGTCACCTCCCTGATCTGTTTCCTCATTTCAAGGTCCCCATCAGATTTCTGGTCTGGAGGACGATAGCACGCCCCCAGTATTACATCGCTGCACAAGCCTGGTAATTTAACCCACAGAGATTCTACGGTGGAGTCGGACCCACCTTCAATCTCTACTTTGCTGGATTCTATCCCTTCCTTAACATAAACGGCCACCCCACCTCCAACACGCCCTTGCCTGTCCCTCCTGTAGAGTTTATAGCCCTGGATTGCGGTATCCCACTGATTCTCCGCATTCCACCAGGTTTCCATTATGCCCACTATGTCAATATTTTCCCTTGTCACCAGACATTCCAGTTCTCCCACCTTTGCTCGTAGACTTCGGGCATTTGCATAAAAGCATTTATACACGGAATGCCCCAGGATGGGCTGCTTATTTGCTTCTTTGTCCCCGCATCCTCTCATTGTGCCAAACCGTCCATCACATCCCATCACCCTACCTTTCCCAATTTCTTCTCCTACCCTGCCTTTGTCTTGTTGTTCTCTAACCTCCCCATCCTCATCCCATAGGGATGAGGAGTCCCGAACCGGATGCCCCTCGGCTCCTGTCGGCCTTCCCCCAGGGATCAGTTTAAAAGCTGCTCTGCCACCTTTTTAATGTTATGCGCCAGCAGTCTGGTTCCATTCTGGTTCAAATGGAGCCCGTCCCTCTTGTACAGGCCCCGCTTGTCCCAAAACGTTCCCCAGTGCCTAACGAATCTAAACCCCTCCTCCCTACACCACCGTCTCATCCACGCATTGAGACCCCTGATCTCCGCCTGCCTAGCTGGCCCTGCGCGTGGAACAGGTAGCACTTCAGAGAACGCTACCTTTGAGGTCCTGGCTTTCAGCTTCCTGCCTAAAAGCCTAAATTTGGCCTCCAGGACCTCCCAGCTACACTTGCCCACGTCGTTGGTGCCGACATGCACCACAGCCGCTACCTCTCCCCCAGCACTGTCTACTAGCCTGTCTAGACGAGAAGTGATGTCCGCAACCTTCGCACCAGGCAGGCAAGTCACCATGCGGTCCTCACATCCGTCGCAAACCCCCCTCTCTATGTTTCTAATAATCGAATCCCCCACTACAAGAAGCCCCCGACCCCCCCTCCCGCCGAGGAGTATCCCGAGTGCGCTCGGATACGGGCCCATCCCCTGGAGAAGGGATCCCCCCTAGGGGATTGTTTCCCTCCTCTCCAGGATGACGTCCTCCAGTCCCGAGACTTCCCACCCGGGCAGCCGAGGAGCTGCACGCCTGAGGTTGGGACGAAGCCTGATCGTCCCCGGAAGTCTCCCCACGGTCCTCCTCTGGCTGCCTGCGCTTCTCCAGGTCGGCCACCAAGGCTTCAAGGGAGCGGACGCGTTCCCTGAGAGCCTGGAGCTCCTTGCACCGAGGACACACCCATGACTTATGCCCCAGAGGCATATAATCATACATGTGGCACTCGATGCAGAACACTGGATAGCCCCCACCCTGCTGCTGGCTGTCTGACTGCATAGCTTTTTTGTTATTGTTTTGTTGTTTTATTTAGGGGTCCTTTTAAAAACCGTACACTGGATAGCAGCCCTCTTCTGAAGGGAAGAGGAAGGGCAGTGTATGGGGCCCTGGCCTCCTCGCCCTGCTGCTGAACTCGCCCAGATGCTAAACTCTTGTGCCTTACCTGGCACTTAGTTCCCAGAGGCACTGGGTTCCCAGAGGCCACACGCGTCTGCAGAGTTATGGGTTGTATGTTGTATGTAGAGCTTCTGGCTTAACACACCAGACACCTTAAAGGTGGATTTGATTCATGGTTCAACCTTTTTCACTGGCATATCCCTTGGCAGCCCATTTCCATAAATTGTATCCTTCCTACTAGCAAATTGTTTGTAATTAATAACACAAGCCTTCATCTCGCCCATATGAAAACCCAGACTTCATGTATTCATCATAGTGTTTTCTCTTTTTATCTGCTTGAAGAACAGAAGACTCTGCCTTTGCACTGTTTTGCACCAGAAGTGTGCTGAGAAATTCTGGGTGATTGATCACTTTCCATATTACATTTCAGCTTTTTTACTGTGCTGGTTTTCAATCACTGGTTCATACATGAATTGATGACCAAAAACTAGCTACTGATGAGGCTTTCACGGTCAACTAGCTACCTCCCTTCCTGCCTTGCTGGTCCTTGCAAGACATTCCTGTCTTGCAAGGCATTCTGGAGCATGACCTGCATTATGCCATTCTTTTTCAAGTACACTGTTGAGTGTCCCTGGGAGCACATGAATACCAGATTGGGAACCACTGTTCTACTGGTATGTAGTTTATAGTGCACTTGCTCTGATAGTGTTTACAAAAAGGTGGTGAAGACCAGAATTTAAAAAGAATAAAATGTATCTTATGAACTTTTACTATGTTTTTAATAAATTAGAGACTACAGATCTTAGATAACAATTAGCGGTAGGTTATTTTTCAGGATCTGGCCTCGGGTAAAATCAGACAAAACTATAGTCAGACACCCCCCTAAGTTTAACCCTGACTTATCCGAGGGTCATAGAAAATTCCATGATTGCTGCCTCAAAACCTGCCCTCGACTTATCTGTGGGGGTCAACTTATGGGCGGGTATCTGCGGTAATTGACAGGTTGTGATGCCAGGTTGCTGAGCTCTGAGATGGAAACGGCTAATTAAAATCACAGGATTAAACCTCTGGGAGCCACAGAAAGGAATCTTCATCCTATAATGGCCTAGGCCTTTATACATTTACATTCTCATATATTTCAAACCTCATCACATCAAAGCACAAATAAGGCTACTTACCAGCTACTATGACAAACCCTTTTACTTATTTTGTCATGTACCAAAGTTTTGTTAACTGAGTAGCAAAAAAATGTACATTTTTCCATTTATAAAACACTTTAAAGTGCTTTATAATCCTTATTTGCACATCAGTCTCATTTTATAGATACAGAAATGGGGCCAAGGGAAATCAACATACCCATGACCATCAACAGTTTTGCCTGGGTTGGACCCTAGAACTTGAGATCTAAAAAAATGAACACTTCCAGCTCAGTAGTGCACACTGGTTCATCAAGACCCTGCAATGGGTGACATGACCCGAGTTTAAAGCTGTGAATGTTATTTAAGCCCACATGGAGAGATCTGTACCTGTTTCCATTTTGCCATCCAGAGCAGCAGGGCCATCCAGCACCAAACTCTTTATCTGAAGAAACTCATCCGGCTCGTCCCCTCCAACGACAGTGAAACCAAAACCCCTGCTGCTTTTCCTCAGCTTGGTGTGAATGAACTTCCCTTTCAGCTCGGATGGGTTCCGTGTGAAAAATGGTTTTCCTGCTGAGAAAGTTTCATAAGTTCAAGAACATGCCAAGGAAGGAAGGGGAAAAAAAAAGTCAACACCCCACCTCTCTATATCCTTTCCTAACCGATGGCACCTGATATGCAGCACAAGCAAGATTTAAAACTTGCAACATGTTCTGCTCAATATTTTTCCACGTGCAGAATCAGTCACATGGAAGCGCCCTGACAGGTGAAATGTATTTATTTATTTTGAAAATATGCCACTGTGTATCCAGGACACCACAGCAGAATATGAGTATTGGTTTTATCCTCTACTCTGAGACCTTGAGCATCATATCTGATGAAAACTGGGCAGTGGATCCTTGCATGTAGTACTGGCATGCTCCAGTATCTGCCGGGAATGCATTCCTTCCACCACCATCCCCAGAAAACACAGATACTGGGGAATGCTATACAAATAATGACACCCCCCCCCCACATGCCATTAAATTACATTTGCTGCATTGGAGAAGCACTTGTAGCACAATGTTCTTGTTTAACCATCTGGCTTAAGCCATTTCTACCCAATGTTGCATATACGCAACAGGGATCAAACGTATACACCTGTGGGCTGGGCAGAAATTGGTTAAACTGAACTGCCGAATCTGCAGGCGTGCTCCAGAGAGGCTGACAGGAAGCAGGAACTCCTGCTTCCTGTTAGTTGCCATCTATTGTGAAGCCTGGTTGCCTGCATGTTTGGCAGTTCAGTTTAAGCAAGATGGTTAAACAATGACATTGCACTGCAAGTGCTTCTCCAACACAAAGAAGGTAATTTAATGGGCACAGAGGGGGCCATGTATCTGCGGATAACTGAAGGCCCAATCCTATCCAACTTTCCAGCCCTGGTGCAACCACAATACAGAACCAAGGTAAGGCAACAAATGTTCCCATACCTTAAGGAAGCCTCTGTGATTGCCTCTCCACCATAGGATGCAGTGCATCTCACCTGCACTCAGAGAGAAGCATTACAACATCTGGATTTACAAATTAACCATAGATAAGTTAGCTCTTAGTCAGAGCTAAGAGTACCTACAGCTGCTCCCTATTTCCCACAGGACAGTTACAGCATTGGGGCTGCAAAATAAAAAAGTTATGCATGATAATAGGTTTACCTTTAAACAGTGCAAGGGTGAATTCGTCACTTGCAAAAATAGGTATTTGCTAACACCAGCCAAGGTGATCAGGTGATAAATAATATGACACTCAAGGGTGGCTCAGAACACCAACAGTTTTAAGTGCTGCTAATTGTCTGAGCCGGAATGGATATCTGAAAGTGTGAAATTGCTAAGACGATAAGCATGCCATTGGGAATTATGAAGAAAGACACTTAAATATTCTGTTAAATTCATTAGCAATTTGACAATTGGACCCTTTGCATATTAGCAATAAAAAGCAATAAAATAAAAATGTTAAAGAAAACAAGAAATCCAAACAGAGTGATAAAATAAGGCAATATATCCAAAGCCAGCAGGAATAGAGCGTTCAATCCTTTAATCAGCTCAGTTCCTTCTCATGCCAGAAACTTACCTGTTCTAATTTCACACTTGCAAATTAGGCCCTGGTTCACATAATGCTTTTAAATTTTATTTTATTTTAATGAGCTGAAGTCAACACATTATGACATTTTCAGTGGATTGGCACAGGCTGAACCAGCCTTCTCAATGGTTTAATACATGCTGAGATCGTGACTCAATGTGTCTTGAAAAATCTTTGACAAGTGTGGTGAATGCTCTGATAGATGAGTCTAGAGGAGCTGTTGCACTGGAATGTTGCAAGCTACCCGTTTTGTATCACATTACTCATAGGAGTGGATAACTCCAAGAGTTGAACAAATGATTGGCAACCTTCAGTCTCAAAAGACTATGGTATAAGCCTACAGCACCCGGTATTCCCAGGCCTGACCCTGCTTAGCTTCCGAGATCAGACGACATCGGGCATGTGCAGGGTAACAGTTGAACAAGGAACTCCAAAATAAGATGTGAACTAGCTCCACAGATCGTTCATGCGAAGCACAGATAAGTTATTTGTACAACCACATGCTTCGTGGCACTTGTAATTCATTCATAATTTGTATTACATTTATTGTGTCGGTAAACTGCTTTGTGAACCTTATTGTTGAAAGAAGTACATAAATGCTATTATTATTAATAACAATATAATTAACTGGCACAAAATATGCAATTTGCCTAGCTCATAAAGTTCAAATGTTACATAAACGGAAAGCGATTTTTTTCAAATGTACTTCTACAGTTTGGAAAGTAAAATGAGATCCTGCATGTGTAGAAAGATTTGGTTTCGTTTTTCTAAAGTTAATCTAGTGTTTATTCAAGCCTGAGACACCAATTATTGCTCAGGGATCAGCAGCAGCAGAAGGAAAGGAAGAAGAGTCAAGTGTACCCTCAGACAGGTAGCTCACCTACTCTGCAGCCAGGGCCTGTCCAGGCCATGGACAAAGGTGAAGCGGCTGCTTCATACAATGAATGAGTGCATGGTGGCACCCTGCATCTGTTGGCCAGCTGTGCTGCCTCCTCACTCTGACATTATGTTTAGAAACAGCTAGCCCAGCCCACCAGTCTATTCTCCCACTTCCACAAAAACAAATCAAAACAAAACTTCATTTTTTGGAAGTGGAGTGGTGCTTCTCCTGACTTCCTTGTTCTGGAGACCTGGTCTGCTGCTCTGCTTCAAAACAGATTGGCAAAGGAAAAGCAACAAAGTAAGGAAGGGGATGGGAGTGGGAAAGCTGCCAAAGATCAGCCTTCTTCTCTTCTGCCACTTCATTAAGCTAAACTTCCTGCATAGGGAGGATCCTGGAAGCAGAACCCCTGCCCCAAAGGCCAGTTTCGAAGCACCAGAAGAGGAGACAGTGATAATGGAAGAGGACACACAGGGGAGAACGTGCAAAAAGAAAGACTAAGATAGTACTTGAGTGTCTCAGGTACCGCTCCAGCTTGTGCCAGGCTGGGCGTGCCTGCCACCTCCCATTGTCAGTCTGTGGTAACTTAGGGCCTAATCCTATCCAACCTTCCATCATCGGTGCAACCGTAATGCAGCCCCAAGGTAAGGGAACAAATGTCTCCTTACCTTGGGGAGGCCCCTGTGACTGCTTCCCCACCAAAGGATTCAATGCATGCCCCATTGGCACAGCTGCACTGGCACTGAAACATTGGATAGGACTGGGCACGCACGCACGCACTCTCACACTCTTTATCTATACACAAAGAGTAGTTATCCATGACACTGTATTTCAGAAACCTAACATGTGGGACAACTCTCCTTCCCCATACCAGAAATGAACTTCGCCCCTTTGGGGAAGCTCAGTTCCCAGTTGTTGCCCCCCCGTCCTCCGCCACAAATCTTGGGAAAATAATTGAGGTTTCTTGCCAATCCCTAGCATTTTAAAAATTCCTCTTGGGGGTAACTTGTTCAGATCTGTTTGAGCTGAGAATAGTGTCCAAAGACTGGACAAAGGTTTAAGCTTTAAACCAGTTGAAATGTTGCAATTTAGAACTCTCAGAAAAGAAATACATGGAATTGGTGACTCATTTACAAATCAAGCTGAAAAGACTTCACAGTCACACATTGCTCATTTGGTATCATAAAGAAATGGTATGTTTTACAGTGGCAGCACTATCAAAGCAGTCTTATTGACATGAATGTCTCAGACTGTTTTGTGCTTAGGCACTGTACTTGTGGTGATCTTGAAATGTACATTTTAATGATCCCAAAGGCAATCAGTATACAGTCATAGTTTTGATCATGCCTACAGTTATTCACACTCAAGTTTCACTGAAATAAAGTTAACACTTGGATGTAATTAAGCCTTGTTATAAAACATTGTCTGCTTCCATTTGTTGCGAAGATAAAGAACCCATTGAAGGAGAATCATCTAAAATTGGGTGGTGATGATGTAGCTTTCCCTAAAGAAGATTTACATCAGAAATGATGTTTTGAGCAGTATAGGATGAGGTTTGCATCCTCAGACCCTGGTACAACTTGAGGGTGCCGAAGCCCCACTGTACCAGCCTCACATTCACCAGCAGATTCACCACAGATGCTGGCATAACTGGCATAATAATGCTGCCAGTGATTCTCAACCAATGTGCCACAGGAGTTTGGAGCACAGTGGTTGAAAATCACTGAAAAGCTCTTCTGGGTTCTGTGGCTCTGTTTTTAGGACAACTATATGCACTAGGACTGTGCTGTTTGGAACTTTTGAGCTGCCCGCTTGGAGGCAGGCTGTGCAGCAAGGCCTTTCCCAGTTTGAAGAGACACTTGGCCAACAGTCTCAGGCAAAGAGGCAAAGAAGGAAGGTCCATAGCCAGGGAGACAGACCAGGGACACACTACACTTGCTCCCAGCGTGGAAGGGACTGTCACTCCCGAATCGGCCTTTTCAGCCACACTAGACGCTGTGCCAGAACCACCATCCAGAGCGCGATACCATAGTCTTCCGAGACTGAAGGTTGCCAACACACATATGCACTAATGGATTTCTGTTCCTCTTCCTCTCTAATCCAGTCCAGAGATTATGTGTTGCTGATGCCGCTGTCTATATCTCACACAGTGGTTCTCAAACTGTGGGTCCATGGCCCACCAGTGGGTCACTACACAACTTCTGGTGGTTCACAAAACTGACAGGGCAGATTAGGCTATGTGCATCAACGGTAAACAACATACCACTTGTGGGGTGGGGGAGCACTGCTGCCCAATCACCATTATAGCTAGAGGCTTGAGGGACTGCTACAGGAAAAAAAAAATTTTTTTAAGGTGGGTCCAGATGCTGAAAAGTTTGAGAATCATTGTCTCACTATGCTCTCTGTGTTGCTCTTTGTTCTCCACAGGCAACGTTCCAACAGGGGAAGAGAAAACAAGATGCTCCACATGACCTAACAGACAGACCATAAGTAAGGGTGCAACAAGCCTGGCAGCAACGACCAATGTGATTCCAGCTGTTCTTCTGTAAGGTCACTGATCTATTTGTTTCAGAGAGACCCTGTTGCTCTGCAGTCTCCACAACAGACAGTGATGTACCTGGTACAGCCAGACCTCAACGACACCTGCTACTTGACTGTCCAATAGATAACTTAAGTCACAAGAGACCTGCTGGGGTGAGATGGCTGGCAACCCCACTCCTGTGTTTTTCTTTCAGATGCTGCTCCATCTTTGATTGTGATAAAAACTTCGATTTGATCGTATCTGCTGTCCATTTGTTAGCAGATAGAGATCCCTTCTCCCCCCACCCCACTAGTTTCTTCTATCAGCTGGCCTCTAAATGGTTCTCTACAGGGGAGGGAGGGAGGACCTGTTTGCTACCAGGGCTCAGGATCTATAGCAGCTGCACTGATTGAGTCCTTAGGCTCCAAGTGGCCAGTGCAGGGGGGTCACCTGTTCTGACATTATGTATAAGGCAGACAACTGTGGAGGAGAAGGCAGCATAGTGACAGCTTTACCCAGTGATGGTGCAACCTGGCAAGCCATCCAACACCATGGCTGCTGCCTCCGGAAGGCAGGGTACTCTAGGGAAGAAAAGACAAGCTCCTTTATCATGCTTCTCATATGGTTTTGTCAAACCCGCAAATGCGAGGTTTCCAGTTTTATTTAAAGGGACAGTGTGAATGAAGAAGCTGCTTCGTTTCCACTGTTTGTGTCAATAAACCCTGGAGTCCGGCACTTCCAACTTAAAAGAAATTGTGCAAGGAGCAAGGTCAGGAGGGCAAGTTTAATGCAGCAGTGAGTTAATCTTGGTGTTTTACCTTGTACTGGCGCATCTCGAACTGCCTCCTGGTTGTTTGGAGCATGGTTCGGAGCTGCAGGAGGGGCAAGTGGAGGATGTTCTTCTGTCCATTCTGGGGAAAGAAAACAAGCATTTTTCCCCCTCTTTGCTGTTTTGATAGAGTGAAAATATGTAATAAGACGAAATCTACATGCAGACTTGATTTGTTCTTAGATCCCGGCATCATTCCTGACATAACACACACAGAAGCTTTTGTCACAATCACTTTGGGCATATCTTTCAGAGGATACCAGTGCTAAGTAGGAGGTCTGGCTCAGTTGGTAGAGCCGCCGCCTTGTATGCCTGAAGATCTGAGGCTGCCAGTTCGAAACAACTGGAAGTAACCAAGAACTGACAACACGCTGATATACTGATGAGCTGACCCTCGGTGGCAGAGAGGAGTTGCCATCAAGTGGAGCGTGGGAGGCGAAGGGCCAGAGAGAGACCAGACCAGGAAGGAATGCAGCTGAAACGAGGACTTCTATGAAAGACTAGAACTATTCAATTGTAAAAATCCCTACGGGGTTTAGAACAGCCTGCCTATGTAAACCGCCTTGGATTAAAGAGGAGAAATCTGACGACCAAAGAAAGGCGGTATATAAATACCTGTATGTATGTATGTATGTATGTATGTATGTATGTATGTATGTATGTATGTATAAATAAACAAACAAATAAATAAATAAATAAATAAGCTCAGCCAAGACAGATTACAAAACGTGATCCATCTCCTACAACAAACTGCTTACCCTGATTGAATCAGCAGATGTCAAACTAACATTCATGGCTGGAAACTGGGTGAATCAGAGGCAGTCTTTCACTAAGAATTGTTCTTCATGTTCACAGAAAATAAGGAATAGTAAGGAGATATAGGGGTGCCCCCGAAAGTGACGTCAAAAAGACCTGTGGCAGTTTTTGGCTAAAAATGGCCATTCTGACGTCTGCTGACACCGCAAGTGGACATCCGTGGCCTCTGCAGGGCTCGGAAGCCCCTCTGGAGGCGATGGGAGCCAGGCTCCCCTTGCCTCTGGAGGGGGGGGATGTAGAGAGGTGCTGCCCATTCTGGTGGATACGTGAGGCGGGCTATGCGTATAGGGGGTCCCCCTGTACTGTTAATTGCATAGGCTTACGCCATTGTAAGAATATACATATTTCAGGGGTGGCTAAACTTGCTTAATGTAAAAGCCACTTCAGATGGCTTAGAGCCAAAATATTTAAGAAGTATTTAAATTCTTAAACATACTATTTAGTCACCTTGAACATTAAACTTAAATTTTAATTCAGTGGACTCTCAGTTTATACTCGGTAAATAATTACAAAGCTTGAAAATTTTCTATTTACCTTTTATATTAATTGCGATGCAAAAAGGAGCTCAACCAACATATTTTTGTGATTAGCACATTACATGTCAAAGAGCCCCACTGTGGCTCATGAGCCAGGGTTTGGCTGCTCCTGGCAGATTTCAAACTACACAGAAGATTGCATAATCTCTTGTCAGCAGTCGTGGTGTCTTTTATTAGACCTCCAACCATTTTGCACCTCACAGAATTACAAAGAACATACAAGTTTAAGCAAAGCTTTGCTCCACCGGATCCAGAGCCTCCATGTTGGGCTTGACTCCGAGGTTTTTCATTCTACACCAACCGGGTCATTGTAGAAACAAGTAGCCCCATTGCAGGGCTACTCAGTTTACCTGCGGGAAGTCCCCTTCTCCCCAGGTGGAGGCGGTGGCTGCCTGGAGCGCGCAGGATGCAGCAGCAGCCATTTTCAGTTCTGCTGCAGCCCCGCATGCCAGGCAGCTCAGGATTGGGCTGCCCGCCACAAAGGATGCCTTTTAAAGACTCTGTTTAAGCAATATGGCTTGTCCTTCTGGGCTGGTTAGCTGAGTTACAATTCACATTGTAATACAAGGTTTTGCAGGGGACCGCCAAACAAATGATGTAGGTATATTTTATTTTAACGTTTGTACGCTCCCTTTGGATATATTTACGGTATTATTCAAATATCTAAGTATGACCTGTGCTAGCTAATGAGATGGCACAGGTCCAAGAACATCGAGTGCCAATCTAGTGCCGGGAAAATATTTTTCCTTTACCATCCATCCTGCTTAAGCACACTCTTAAAAAGACATCCTTAGTGGCTAAGTCACAACTTTTGGGACTTGTTAAATCCCCAGTCCCTTCCATAATGTCTGCAAGATTCTTTTTATTTGGCCTGGTTACTCTCGACCAGGGTTATTAAACAGTTTTAATATATTTCTTTTAAAACTATCCTTCAAGGGAGGGAGGAGAGATAAGGCTAGCAAAGAATGAAATGGGTTAAAGAATATGATCTGGATGGAGCGCATGTGTTACTTGGCAAATATATTTGTCCAGGTGAATTGCCAACCTTCTGGTGGTTGTGGTGGAGGTTGCTGCTGCTGCTCAAGTTGCTTCTTTCTTTTCGCTTCCAGAACTGGATTCTCATATTGTGTCTTCCTGTTGATGTGGCTGAAAAAAGAAAGATCATTTGTTAAGGGAGGGACACTTAGTATCAACAGTAAAAGTGACAAGCAGTCCCCCCAAAATGTTTGATGAACGTATGATCCGGAGAAGGTGCTCGTGGGAGTGCATGCGCTGGAGGGACTGCGGATAAGTGGGTCTGCAGATATGGGGGCCCCCAGTACATGGAGCATAAATGGAACCTTACTCTCCAGCACTTACTAAATGGTATGCTGAGGTACTACTTCCTTAACTGTATTAGCTTAGTGGCTACTTGGATGCTTTTGGTGAGGTAGTACAGTGTCAAAAATCAGTGCACAGAAGCACTGATGCTGTAGCCACAGGCACCGTTCTGTAACCTGTGACACTGTGCTTCTGCAGCGAGAGTAGTGCCTGATTCTGTGGTCCTAACAGATCATAAACGATCAGGCAGGAAGGTTTTGCACATTATGCACAAGAGTGATGGATTTTGTTGTGTTAAACCAAATTCCTGGCAGCCAGTCCCTCTCCTCAAGTATTTGCACTATTCCATTGTTTTCAGTGGAACTAAGCCAAAACTGGAGAGGAACTGACTGTGGTGCTGTTTTTTTTCATGAGTGATCCAGGCATGAATGAGCGGTGATTTGGGAAGTGTCAGTCTGACTCTGGCACAGGTGCATTGAAAACAACGGAGCCATAAAAGCACTCAGGGGAAACTAGTGAGCTCATTTAGAGACCTTGCATTTAAAGATGTAGCTTGGAAACAAGAGCTAAGCCACTTGAAAGAGACTATTAATGACTTCTTTACAAAGGATTAATTTCCATTTAAGTTTTTCTCTAACCATTCTTTGATTACCTATGTTTTATAGCTATTTACTGTCAGGTCAGCAAGGGAGGATAGCCCTTGTTTTCCCTGTAGCAGAGTGGCACGGGAGCATAGGGATACAGCACAAGAAGCAGGCGATCCCAAACAGAGCCAAAGAAGCAGACACAGGCTTGTTTGTTGCAGAAGCAGGTACTGGTAAAAGGAGCAGGCAGAAGAGTAGTCCGTCATGCAGTCCAGAAGTCAGGGATACAGCAGGTCACAGTCACAAGAAGGCAGTCCAAGTCAGTACACAAACCAGCAGCACAACATGCAGAAACTCCACCACAACAACCCACACCTGGAGTCTGTGCTTGCCCCAATATATACCTGGGCCAGCCAATCACAGTAGGCCGACCTCATAGTCACAAGACAGTCTTGTGACCCACTCTGATTGGCTGTCCAGTGGTGCATTGCACCATTCCTCCATAGCCTACGTGACTCAGCACTCATCTTTTCCCAAGTCACATGACTCCCACCTGCAACAGGTGCAGTGGATTGCATCAGCTGTGCTGCTTTGCTGATTGCTTCACACCAGGCCCAGATATCAGGGCCTCCTGCCACATCCTGGCTAATAACAATCTCAAGCCTGGGATGCCAAAAACCTGACATTTATCTTATATCCTATATTTATGTTATGACGTTTGGAAGCACTTTTATGCTGTTTTTAATAGGTTTTTACTGGAGCACTTGGACGCTTGCAACATTTATGACTGTGGCCCTTTAGTTAAGTCACTCTGCTATCAACTTTTACAGTATTTATGCTAGAGCATTACAAGTAATTTGCAGGTATTATGATGACATAGTGTGTTGATCAGATAGCCTAGAGATCTTGCAACTTTTTTCTCTTTACATGTCACCGAGGCAAAAAATGGTGGCACATTAGAGCATCCGTAAAGGGAATGCAGGTCTGTCTTGCGCAGATTTGGGCAGAGCAGCCCTTCTGCCTTAATCTAATTGTTCCCAGAGAAACTGCTACTTAATGTATTTTAAAGAATTAGTCATACTTCTTCAAGATAGTCACACCAGATAACTCCACTTGTTTTCTTTTTCTTTTTCCAACTTGCAAAAATTTGAGAATTTTTGCACAAGCTGAGGGGCAACCTGCTCCATAGATTGTGTGTGTGTTGTATATTTTTCCCTCTCCCTGGAGAGCTTGCCCAGGCCTCCTAATGCCTCATAAGGCATTAAAATCGTCACTTCTATGAAATTGGAAGTCGTGTGTTTTGAGCCTCAGAGCTCGGTCTGAGCTCGGCAGAGGCCAGGGGCAGACATCCTCGGCCTCTCTCTGCTCAGAGGCCCCTCTGGAGGTGAGGGGAGCGGAGTTCTCCTCATCTCCAGAGGGGGGTGGCCCCCAGGGATAGGCATTTGCCTGCATCCGGAGTTTCAGCTAAACAGGGGGACTCCAGAATGGAACCCCTGCAGATCAGGGGGCACACCTGTACATGTCTGTGCATTTTCTCTGTCTGAGCTTTATAGTAATTATATTCCCTTAATACAGGCAAAGTCCTTATGTTATTATATAGTGGATAAATAGTTTCAACAATAATCATAGACTCAGAGAGACCAAGCTCAAATGTCGCTGGCCTAGCTCATACAGAGATGTAAAATAAAGCTAACAGAGAGCGGGAAGAAAACCCTATACTTGACAATGCACCACTTCTGCAGCCATTTCTGCCCAACATTGCATATACGCTACAGGGATCAAATGCTACACCTATGGGCTGGGCAGAAATGGGTTAATATGTTTTAACAACTGCAAACAGGCTTGGGCCAAGTCACTATAGGCTGAAAATAGCCACTTTTCCACAAACATCAACTGTTACCCTGCACATGCCCGATGTCGTCTGATCTCGGAAGCTAAGCAGGGTCAGGCTTGGTTAGTACTTGAATGGGAGACTGCCTGGGAATACCGGGTGCTGTAGGCTTATACCATAGTCTTTCGAGACTGAAGGTTGCCAACCACCAAGATGTGCTGCTACACACAGGAGGACATGTGCTTAGATATCCTGAAGCCGATCCCTCCTATCCCAGATATTTGGAGAGAGTTTTGAGGCTGGTTTCATAGTACTCAGTGGCCGTGGCATCGCCAGGGGGGTGCAGAGATGCGGGCCATACTGGTGACAAGATAGCGGGGGGTGACACCACTACTGGCCAAAATTTTTAAAATATTGGCATTTTTGAATAATATCATCATGTTATATTGATGTGTAATTTCATGCAGAAAACAAACCGCATTGAAATATCTCTGTTCTATCAAAAGGTATAGACCAAAAAATCAGCAGGGTTGGGGTAATGGTGCACTACTACTCCCACTATCCCCTTGTGTGTTGCCCCATCCCACTACATAGGAGGAGGACCATCATGGCGATAATACACTGGTTTCCTACACCAGGTGATGCAAGCCGTAGTGATGCCACTGCTCAGTGGCATTCTCTGTTCTATTATTATATCTTATTGTCCAGGATCAGTTCAAGCACAAAAAAATTGTTGGATATTATGTCCTACCATCTTGCAGAGAAGCAGGGAAAAGTTATCAGGCATCATTTTCACTGTTGCTATATAGCTACATATATAGCCATCCTCTTCCTTGAGTAAAACAATTACGCTTTAGTAGGTTTTCATGGCTTCTCATATGAGACGCAAGTCCAAAAGTTTTTATATACTGCAAACGTTTGTGAGGGAGAAGTTAACAGTACTGGCCTTAAAATGTGTTCTTGTAGTATTGTTCTTCAAGCACAGAGAAGGCCACGTGGCATAGAAATCTCCACTTCCCACTAGCTGAAATAATATTTAGAGGACCTTCTCTGCATCCTCCTATCTAGTTGCATGGCCACTGGAGAATGGGCCTTTTTCCACAGTGGTGCCCAAATTTTGAAATCTCTTCCCTAGACAGGGAAGAGGCTATAGGTTCACAGTGCTATAGGTTCACAGTGGTCTGTCAGGCACATGGTGAAGTTCATTCTATTCACGCATACTTTTCATGGTATTTACTTAGTAAATTTATATGCTACAGTTCGACATAAAGCACTCAGGGCAAAGTACATAAAATAGTAATAATTAAAAAATAAGCAACAAAAAGCAATAAAACAACAAATGCCATTAAAATTCAATTAAAATGACAGAGAGTAGCAAGTCACAACAGATCAATAAAATCTAGCGATACGATAAAACGGCAATTAAAACCAATTATAAAACATGCTGGAAAGCTTGGACAAATAAAATAGACATCTGAATTGTCACTGTGAGATGCAGGATTTTGGATTTGATGAACCTTTGCTCTTATTCAGCAGGGCCCTTCTAATTTTTATTTTTTAAACCCTTCACTTGCAACAACACTTGTGGGATGCTTGCAGCCCCACCACCATACGCACTTCCCCCCTCTACACACAGGGCAGAGGTGCGAAAGTTCAGATAGTCAATTGGCTGTCCAACAGAATGGGGACGTGGCACCGTTTTGGCTGGGGGCTTGAGATGGGTTTTTCCCTTGCTGCTGGTTTTTACTGTTGTTATCGATAATGTTAAAATCATCCCAAGCCTATGTCTTGCATGCTGTTTCGGAGGGTAGTGCCAATGTAATAAAAATTAGTGTTGGTGCCAGACAAGCTTCTCTGGAGTGAACATTACAGGGTGCCCAAATCAAGAACATGTTCTTATCAGTTGCAATCTTCATGACCTCAGGTGGCAAGGAGACCCAGAGGAGGGCCTCTGATGATGAACGTAAGATTCAGGAAGGCTCATGTCCTAAAATGTGGTCTTTCATCCACCCTGGACTCAAGTCTTTTACAAGACTTTAAAAAGTAACCATCAGCATTTTGAATTATGCATGGAAAGAGGCCACTGGCTACTGCAGTAGTTTGAATATTGGTGATATGTGCCCCTTATAAGCATATCCAGAGAGTGAGCTGGGTGTCACATTATATATTAGCTGAAGTTTCTGAGAAGTTTCCAAAGACAGTTTGTGTAAAGCACATTGCAATAATCTTGTTCGAGGTAGCAAGGGTGCACTTCACTTGTAAATATGAGAGTTAATGACAATATCATGTTAATTTTGGCACCATATATGGGTCAATGTCTAGAATGAGCCCCTGTAAACAGTTTATCATAGAGCAGGGGTCTCAAAACTTTTCAGCACACGGGCCACCATACATTTTACACTTTTTTGTGGACTGAAAGAAATCAGTTTTATAAATGAATGAATGAAATTTAAATGGATGAAATTTAAATGAATGAAATTTAAATGAATGAACAAGTTTTATGTGAATCTTTTTTTGTAATCAGCATGATATGACTCGAGACAAAAGAGAAATGTGACAATTGCGAAGAAACAATGCGGTGCTTAAACTGAGAAATGATATATAATGAGTAAAAATGTCCAACATTAGCAAATGCTTTGACAAGGAAAAAAAATGCTGCAGGCCAGATAAAATCTTTTGGTAGGCCGGATGTGGCCCATGGGCTGTAGTTTGGGCCCTGTCATAGAATACCATTAGGTGCATCTATATGGACCATATGCATGACTCAATGAAGCTAAATACCCAAAGCATGCTTGAGATGCTGAGGATTCAACACCTTTCTGAAAACTTCTATATGGGGAATTCTGTCATGCTGTTTTATTTGTGAAGAGATTTTGACCAACAAATGTGGAAGTCTTCTGGCTGAATAAGACAGCATTGACAAAGAGTTCAGAAGTCACAGCCATAAAGAAGTAAAGCAATGATGGCAGGATAATATAGCTTCATCTTAGTTGTAAATTGCACTTCCCCACCTCTAGCTGTGGCAATAAAAAAATTCCTAAAGATGTGAAGGAAGGCATATTGCTGGAGGCAGAAAGACCAGGGAAGTCTGCAAAAAGTGCACAAACCAGGTGAAAAGAGATACCATGTTTAAGCATGTGTGTGCTTAACAAAGGGACAAAGCGCATACATGTACAGAGAGAATTTACTCCCTGTAGACCTCAATTGCCAACCATTGTGGAGGTATTATTATGGATAGTGAGCAGCTAAAGTTACTAGGGTTTTTTTAAGCACAGCAGCACAACAGTGAATGAGACTTTCTTTTTCCTCATTAGAGTGATTGCTGTCTACACTTACACCACCATCAAAAAAGCTCTGCTTGCAGGTAGTCATTTATGCGGGGTAGGAAGCAGAAGACACTGTGTGCAGAAGATTTGACTTTAATGGAGGCACAGACAACAGACAGTATTATTTGATTCACTCAGTAGTACTAACAGTAATGAACTTATTATTGCAACAGCCTTTTCCTCGTTGAAGGATGTGTGTCAGAAAAGTTATCCTAGGACAACCAGGATATAATGTTATATCTAACCAAAAAAAGGTTAGAAGATTTGCAATTATTGAATGAGAAGCTGAAAGAAAAGCATAATCGAGTTTATTGTAACTAAATAAGCCTAGTAAGTTTGAACTAAATTATCACACACTATTCCTTTTATATAGGGGCCCTGTATTCCAGAATAAAAAAAAAACTCTTTTTTTACTGTTTATGACAATCTAACAATGCTTATTTAATTGTAGAGCAGAATGCAATTTAAGCTAGAAATTAAAAGGAAGTTTTTGTGACTAAAGTTTGTCTTCAACAATTTGAAATAATGTCTTTTATTTGCTATTTGAAAAGAAATCATGTTTCTTCCCCTTCAAAAATCCTTTTCGCTATACCGCTACATTTGCAATAGCAAGTGACTTTGTTGTGTTTTTTTTTTTGGGGGGGGGGGGGTGAGCCGTGCGTTTGAGAAAAATGCTAACAACAGAAAGGTCATTCATATTGAGGGCACAATCCTAACCAGGACTACTCAGAAGTAAATCCTATTTTTTCAATAGGGCTTACTCTCAGGAAAGTGTGGTTAGGATTGCAGCCTCATATAATGAACCTGTATATTTTATGTCTGCTTTTCATACAAAGCCTGTGTTTCTTGGTTCAGTGCTTGCTACTCAGCGCAGAAAGAACTCTTAAGTTCTTAATTGTGTGTTCTCTTCACTGCAGTGCACTGAACGCTTCTTTTCTACTCCCAAATTAATTTCCAGTAATTGGTTGACATTGACAGGCTGCAGTCAGTGCCCTGTACGTACAGGAAATGGAATTTCCCTATTTCATACTGAAACAGTGATTTCTCCCACAATGATCACTAGGGGGTGCAGAACAGCAACACATGATGTGCCCTCCTCCTTTCACCAAGCATCCATGCTAAAGAGAAAAAAAACAAAACCAACACAGTTTTATAGGCATTTGTTGTTAGCTGCAAATCAACACACAGCACCTCACAATTTAACAAGGGAACAATCAAGGTGGCAGATTTACCATTGACAAATGTGAAGCTGAAGTGCATGTCCATAACAGATAGATGCTGCTTTTCTACAGCAAGTTCTGTACACATAAAAACTACATAAAATGACAAATGTACTTACTCTACATAGTAGACACCATACACAGGATCTTCAATCTTTTCCCAACCAGCAGGTAGTTCTAGGAACAAAATAACATTATTGCTTAAAATCACACTATTTTATGTATCTATGCTTCTTATCTCCCACCCCTACTCTTTCATACAGAGATTTCCATAAACTTATATCATAATCTATTTAAAACATAAGGGGAATTACAGAAATTTTCTTCAGTTAGGAGAAATCATACAACTTAAAAACACACATTTCAAAACATGTACTCAGGTCAGTTTGACAATTTTGCGGTTTAGGTTAAGGGTAGGCATCATGCAGTTTCTTATTCCAGAGAGTTAGCAGAGTTAGTGAGTGGTAGGGAAATCAACAAGAAATCCAGCGACACATAATGGCTATAATATGTGTGACTATATAATACAATATGGCTATATAATGTGACTAAACCTTCCATGATACAGCTCACATTTCTTCAAACTTTTTGGAACTTTTGGAACCTTTACTTAGGGATGGCTTCAAGGGTTGGCATTTATTTTTCACATTTTTATACCACCCTTCTTCTAAGGAGCTCAGGTTGGGAAGCTCAGGGTGGTGTACATGGTTCTTTCCTCCTTTTGTTCTCCAAACAACCCTGTGAGGTAGGTGAGGCTGAGAGATATAGAGGCTTGCCCAAAGTCACCAGGAGGCGTCATGGCTGAGGGGGGATTTGAACCTGGATCAACCACTACACCATCCTGGCTCTGGTACCTATCAAGGTGCACAACTCTGCATAAGTCCCACCACCAAGAGCTCCTCACTCCAGCTATTTCTCACCATTGTTATCTGCTTGTTCACCTGTGGTGCAAGGTGAACAATAAATGGCAACAACAAGAAGATGCAATCAAATGCTTATTTGCTTGTCCAATAGCTTTCCCCCTGGAAAGTGAATAGGCAACAGTTGTGAAAATGAAGCAACAGCAACCACATTGGACAATAATCAGAGCAAGAAGTTGCCCCCCCCGAAGGGTGGGGACACCACCCTGAAGGGTGGTGGACAGGTCGATGAAAGTGTCGATCCAATGTGTGGCGGCAGTGAAGAAGGCCAATTCTATGCTTGGGATCGTTAGGAAGGGTATTGAGAACAAAACGGCTAGTATTATAATGCCGTTGTACAAATCGATGGTAAGGCCACACCTGGAGTATTGTGTCCAGTTCTGGTTGCCACATCTCAAAGAAGACATAGTGGAAATGGAAAAGGTGCAAAAGAGAGCGACTAAGTTGATTACGGGGCTGGGGCACCTTCCTTATGAGGAAAGGCTATGGCGTTTGGGCCTCTTCAGCCTAGAAAAGAGACGCCTGAGGGGGGACATGATTGAGACATACAAAATTATGCAGGGGATGGACAGAGTGGATAGGGAGATGCTCTTTACACTCTCACATAATACCAGAACCAGGGGACATCCACTAAAATTGAGTGTTGGGCGGGTTAGGACAGACAAAAGAAAATATTTCTTTACTCAGCGTGTGGTTGGTCTGTGGAACTCCTTGCCACAGGATGTGGTGATGGCATCTAGCCTAGATGCCTTTAAAAGGGGATTGGACAAGTTTCTGGAGGAAAAATCCATTATGGGGTACAAGCCATGATGTGTATGTGCAACCTCCTGATTTTAGAAATGGGTTATGTCAGAATGCCAGATGCAAGGGAGGGCAGCAGGATGAGGTCTCTTTGTTATCTGGTGTGCTCCCTGGGGCATTTGGTGGGCCGCTGTGAGATACAGGAAGCTGGACTAGATGGGCCTATGGCCTGATCCAGTGGGGCTGTTCTTATGTTCTTATGGGTCTTCTAAGAGCTGGAGCTAGTCCAGGTTGTTAGGTATCCAAATAATTCCAGCAATAGTAACAACGGTGGCAATATATTCCAAAACATAATGGCAAACTGAAGAATTGGATCCCTAGGTTGACACAGCAACGAGAGAGCAACTAGATGAGAGAGTAACTAAAGACAGTTCCAAATTCTTTATCTATGTTAGCACATGAAATTATTGAAAGGTGGATTAAATGTTTTTAATTATACTGGACAGTAATCAACCATCACCACATTTCATATAATAGGCAACATATGTAAAATACTGGGTGACAGGTTTAACAGCTGGACATGCTGGTGGATACAAGTTAAGCTGGTATCCATCAGCAACACATTCACATGTTCCAACATGTTCAACTGGTGTACACCAAAGGATAATTTATTCATTAGACATATCCAAAATAGGCAAACTTGTGGATGCCCTTCAGCTCCGGATACTGCATACTTCTAACACGGTCTGACATGTACGAAGTGCCTCACGGCTCTATCAAAGCGCTGAACATTTCTATTGCAAATGAAATGAATCAGAATCCTGGAAGTTGACAGCATAAGTCTCGGTGCACGTGCAGTCATTTGATCATGTTACAAAACTTGTCACCAAATCATTATCCCTTAATCACACAGCAAAGTAATTTTCAGTTTTAGAACAACTGCAGGGAGGAAAAATGCTGCAGTGAAAGATGAGAGAGTGTGCAGGAAAAGGTAAGAGCCTCAACGCCTGCAGGTTTGCAAAGCTGGAGGCGTAAATACTGCTATAACCATAATTAGTCAATGAAGGAAAACTGGTTAAGAATATATCTGAAGTGGTTGCTGTTTTTTTAACTTGCTTGTTTTGTTTGTCCTGTAAACTTGCAATGAAAGGGTAAGAAAGGACAGAAGTCTACAAACGTTGAAGCACAAGTATTTCTTAGAAACCCTCCACCCTAGACACATCTAGTCAAGGCAAATTGCTTTATCTCTGAAAAATTAAACTTAGCTACCCCACTCTTCTGACATACTTCATTAAACTCTAGTTCCTTATTGGTTATCTGGACAAACTTGCAGACAGGGACAATTGGGGGTTCTGTGGTCTGCATGGGAAAACCTAGACTTTCAGTTCAGAAGAAACAGAACCTGCATTTACAAGGTTACCTGTTATATATTTTTTGTTTTGTTTTGCACTTCCTGCTTCACAGAAAGCCAAGACACAAAGACTTATCAAAGTTTATTCTGAATTTCCAAGACGGGGTTGAACATGCCTGTGATACGATATACTGGTTGTGCCTGATCATCCATGGATTTTTCATCTGTGGATTTGGCTCAATGCGAGTCCACTGACCCACGTTAAGCCCTGATCAGGGCGACCTGTAGCCCTCCAAACGCGACTGGAGCACAGCTCTGGTCATATCCAGAGGGCATTCTGAGGTATCCAAAAATTGTCATTAAGATATAATCTTAATTTATTCATTATGAATTACACATTAATTCAAATTTATGACATGTATTAAGTAGTCAGTGCAATCAAACTGTTGCCCATTTATCAATGTGATGCCATTATCCACTGTGCTATCTACAAAATCCAGCATGCTGCCATAAGGACACAAATAACTCCAGACTGGAGAGGAATGAAACCCGCATAAACACACATGGGCTAATTACTCAAAGTTTATGTTTGTGATCTAGAACTGGCTGAAAATCAAGATAAAATTATTTAATGAGTTTTGCTCCACATGTTCCTTGTTTGCAAATAAGAGGCAGGTTTCCCTCCAATTTCCCCATCCCACATATTTCATGCTACGATAAGAAGTGTCTTTGGATTCCTTGAGAAACAATGGAAGGAAATGTAAGCCAGTGTTAACTTAGGAGGGTACAGTGGAATTGAGAAAATGCTTGGCAAAAAAATGATGTTGGTCTTTTCTACAGCTCTACACAAATTAGGGCTATAAAAGAAGGACAGCCTGGTACGAAACAGGAACAAGCAATAAAATAAAGGCTTAAAATATCTGGTATAACCCTCAGAAGATGCATTTGCTTAGCAATTCCTTAGCCAAGCAGCTGGTGGGACCTTTGCTGAAGGATAAAATCTAGGTTTCTGTTTTTAGTGCCTATGAAAACTTTTGAAATTTCTTAAAGGAAAGCTTATCAAGGTCAACCTTGAAGAGATGCCTCCCTGACACTTCATTTCTTTTGGTTCTAGAAACCTTCAACAATCAAGTATTAAATTTGATTAGATAAACACTGGTCATGAAATAGGATGAAGTATCTATCATGACAGTAAAAAGTCACTGGTTAAACATTATAAAATAAAGTTAGGCTAGCAATCCTATACACACTTTCCTGAGAGTAAACCCCACTAAACAAAGTGAAACCTACTTTGAGAAAACATGCATCGTTTTGGGAGTTGCACAGACCTGGAAGATCCAGGTTCAACCCTCTGCTCAGCCAGGCAGCTTCCTGGGTGACCCTGAGCCAGTTACTATCTCTCTCTCTTCACTTACCTCACAGGGTTGTTGTGAGAATAAAAGGAGGGGAGGAACTGTGTGCACCATCTTGAGCTCCTTGGAGGAAGGGCAGTAAAAAATGTGAAAAATAAATAATAAACATGCATAGGATCCTGCTGTTACTGTGCTATTTAGCATGTGCAAATGTAATTTTAAAAGGTATGCATCATACTTTTGTTTAGAAACTAATTTAGGGGAAAAAAAGAGATATATTGATATATTTTGGAAGATCATAAAAGCAGGTCAGCAGTTAATTCTGTGGAGCATAGATTTATCTGACATTAACACAGTTACCCTGCACGTCCCTGATCTTGTCTGATCTCGGAAGCTAAGCAGGGTCAGGCCTGGTTAGTACTTGGATGGGAGACCGCCTGGGAATACCGGGTGCTGTAGGCCTATAGCAGGGGTCGGCAACCTTAAACATTCAAAGAGCCATTTGGACCCGTTTTCTGGAGAAAAGAAAACCTCGGGAGCCACAAAACCCTTTTGACATCTAAAATGAAGATAACACTGCTTATATAGTTTTTTTTTTTACCTTTATGCTATGTATAAAAAAACTATGGTGTGTTGCATTTTTGAAATGAATGAACTGCTACAGAGAAAACAATATGTAACATATTTTAATGTTACAAGATCACCATAATCTTAAATTTAGAATTACATATAAAAAACGAAAGAGCTAAAATAAAATACATTTAAATTAAATACTAATTTATTTTCCCAGGGCCTGCCCTAGCCAATTTGGTGCTATAGGCAAGACTTGGGCTGGTGCCCTCCCTAGCAGAAAATCCTGACCAACAGTAAATAGTCATCTTTGTGTCTTTTCCACAGTAATGTAAAAGAGGTACAATGAAATACAAAATCTAATGACTAGTATTTTTCAATACAATAAAGAGATTTATAGTTATTACTCCCCCTTGTATGTCCCAATTTATAATGCACTCCCCTCTTGTATATGCAGCTTTTATAATGCGCTCCCCTCTTACAGGTCCCATTTTTATAATGTAGCCCCTTCTTGTAGCTCCCTTGTAGGTGCTGGGGCACCTTCCTTATGAGGAAAGGCTACGGCGTTTGGGCCTCTTCAGCCTAGAAAAGAGGCGCCTGAGGGGGGACATGATTGAGACATACAAAATTATGCAGGGAATGGACAGAGTGGATAGATAGGGAGATGCTCTTTACACTCTCACATAACAGCAGGACCAGGGGACATCCTCTACCTGTCTCCTCAGAAGTCAGTCCCAGAAGAGTGAACGGGGCTTCCTCCCAGGGAAGTGTGGACAGGCTCCTCTCCCTCTCTACTCAGAAGTCAGCCCCAGTAGAGGGACCGAGGCTTCCTCCCAGGGAAGTGTGGACAGGAATGCAGCTCACCTCGCTCCTTCCTGCCCATTGCCTCAGCAGCGCTGCGTCTCCCGCACTTCTCCGACCAGCCTCGCCTCTTCCGTTCAGCCCCCTGCCCGCTGCAGGGCGAAGGAAGGAAGAGCACAGGGAAGAGGTGCCCAGCTGCCCCCCCCGCACCTGCTCGCAGTGGGGCAGGGAGAGCAGGTCCAGGAGAGCGCAGCTGCCCCTGCCTGCCTGCCGAGGAAGGAGCTGCTGTGCGCGGGGGGGGGGGCGCTTTGCAGGGAAGGAGCTGCAGCTTTGCAGGGAGGAGCGGCACCCCACATTCACCAGCAGCCACCCGCAGCACATCGCTGGCTGGGCGGAGGCCAAGGGGAAGGGCGCCCCACTTCCAGCCCCCACTGGGGAGCCGCATCAGAGGACTGAAAGAGCCGCATGCGGCTCTGAAAACACAGGTTGCCGACCCCAGGCCTATACCATAGTCTTTCGAGACTGAAGGTTGCCAACCAACACTGTAAAAATATGAAAAACACTGCCTCCATTCTCTCACCCCTCTTGATCTGCCCCTTCCCATGCAGTGTTCCTTGCCTTCTGAGGTCTCCTTCAGTCTCTCCCTCCCAGAGCTTTGGGAGAGCTGCTGAAAAGGCAGCACAGGAAGCTGGACTAGATGGGCCCTATACCTGATCCAGCAGGGCTCTTCTTATGTTCTTATGTTCAATTAGCACAGGGGGAGGTGGCTAAAAAGCTTTGGTGGGTGCACCCAGCCTGCAGGCCTTATATTTGCACCCCTGAAATAAGACTCTCAGATTAGCTGCATATTAGTCCTCTCACGACAGAAACGGTTAATTCATGTTGCACATAAACAAGCATGCTGACCATGGTACACTGCTGTCTGCCACTGATATGACAAACTATGAAGGGGGAAACCATTTCCAAAGAGCACCATCATTTTTTTCCAGGTGTTCGATAAGTGTGGAGAGAAATCCATTCCCCCCTCTTCCTGTGCAAATCAATTTTGCCCTCTGCTCCCCTCCTCCTTCCACCCCCACCCCAGGGTCCAGGAGAGGGGGTTAAAGGGGGCAATTTGTACCCGGTCCCAGGGTCAGAAAGGGGGCCCAGGAGTCAAAGGGGAGGGCCCAGAAAGATCCTGGGATCTTACATTTTCCTTTCTCACCTGAACCCGCTGCCTGCACATGATGCTGGGGGCACAACCACAGGTATGTAGTGGCAACTGCTCTGCAAGCCATACACACTGGGTGTAGGAATGCATCCATGACCCTCCTTAACACTGTGTCAAACATGGGAGGAGGCCAGGGCCCCATACACTGCCCTTCCTCTTCCCTTGAGAAGAGGGCTGCTAACCAATGTAGGGTTTTTAAAAGTACCCCTAAATAAAACAATAACAACAACAAAAAAGCTATGCAGTCAGACAGCCAGCAGCAGGGTGGGGGCTATCCAGTGTTCTGCATCGAGTGCCACATGTATGATTATATGCCTCTGGGGCATAAGTCATGGGTGTGTCCTCGGAGCAAGGAGCTCCAGGGTCTCAGGGAACGCGTCCGCTCCCTTGAAGCCTTGGTGGCCGACCTGGAGAAGCGCAGGCAGGCAGAGGAGGACCGTGGGGAGACTTCCGGGGACGATCAGGCTTCGTCCCAACCTCAGGCGTGCAGCTCTTCAGCTGCCCGAGTGGGAAGTCTCGGGGCTCGAGGACATCATCCTGGAGAGGAGGGAAACAATCCCCTTGGGGGGATCCCTTCTCCAGGGGATGGGCCCTTATCCGAACGCACTCGGGATACTCCTCGGCAGGAGGGGGGTCGGGGGCTTCTTGTAGTGGGGGATTCGATTATTAGAAACATAGAGAGGGGGGTTTGCGACGGATGTGAGGACCGCATGGTGACTTGCCTGCCTGGTGCGAAGGTGGCGGACATCACTTCTCGTCTAGACAGGCTGGTAGACAGTGCTGGGGGAGAGGTAGCGGTTGTGGTGCATGTCGGCACCAACGACGTGGGCAAGTGTAGCTGGGAGGTCCTGGAGGCCAAATTTAGGCTTTTAGGCAGGAAGCTGAAAGCTAGGACCTCAAAGGTAGCGTTCTCTGAAGTGCTACCTGTTCCACACGCAGGGCCAGCTAGGCAGGCGGAGATCAGGGGTCTCAATGTGTGGAAGAGACGGTGGTGTAGGGAGGAGGGGTTTAGATTTGTTAGGCACTGGGGAACGTTTTGGGACAAGCGGGGCCTGTACAAGAGGGACGGGCTCCACTTGAACCAGAATGGAACCAGACTGCTGGCGCATAACATTAAAAAGGTGGCAGAGCAGCTTCTAAACTGATCCCTGGGGGAAGGCCGACAGGAGCCGAGGGGCATCCGGTTCGGGACTCCTCATCCCTATGGGATGAGGATGGGGAGGTTAGAGAACAACAAGACAAAGGCAGAGTAGGAGAAGAAATTGGGAAAGGTAGCATGATGGGATGTGATAGACGGTTTGGCACAATGAGAGGATGCAGGGACAAAGGAGCAAATAAGCAGCTCATCCTGGGGCATTCCGTGTACAAATGCTTTTATGCGAATGCCCGAAGTCTACGAGCAAAGGTGGGAGAACTGGAATGTCTGGTGACAAGGGAAAATATTGACATAGTGGGCATAACGGAAACCTGGTGGAATGCGGAGAATCAGTGGGATACCGCAATCCCGGGCTATAAACTCTACAG
The DNA here is from genome assembly GCF_035046505.1 of Tiliqua scincoides. Classification (NCBI taxonomy): domain Eukaryota; kingdom Metazoa; phylum Chordata; class Lepidosauria; order Squamata; family Scincidae; genus Tiliqua; species Tiliqua scincoides. Next base: position 240,932,054 of record NC_089822.1, on the reverse strand, counting down.
GAGGGACAGGCAGGAGCGTGTTGGAGGTGGGGTGGCCCTTTATGTTAAGGAAGGGATAGAATCCAGCAAAGTAGAGATTGAAGGTGGGTCCGACTCCACCGTAGAATCTCTGTGGGTTAAATTACCAGGCGTGTGCAGCGATATAATACTGGGGGCGTGCTATCGTCCTCCAGACCAGAAATCAGATGGGGACCTTGAAATGAGGAAACAGATCAGGGAGGTGACAAGGAGGGACAGGGTTGTAATCAAGGGGGACTTCAATTATCCTCATATTGACTGGGTCAATTTGTGTTCTGGTCACGATAAGGAAACCGGATTTCTTGACGTGCTAAATGACTGTGGCTTAGAGCAGTTAGTCACGGAGCCCACCAAAAGACAGGTGACTCTGGATTTAATATTGTGCGGTACGCAGGACCTGGTTAGAGATGTAAACGTTACTGAGCCATTGGGGAACAGTGATCATGCTGCGATCCGTTTTGACGTGCACGTTGGGGGAAGAATACCAGGCAAATCTCTAACAAAAACCCTTGACTTCCGACGGGCGGACTTCCCTCAAATGAGGAGGCTGGTTAGAAGGAGGTTGAAAGGGAAGGTAAAAAGAGTCCAATCTCTCCAGAGTGCATGGAGGCTGCTTAAAACAACAGTAATAGAGGCCCAGCAGAGGTGTATACCGCAAAGAAAGAAGGGTTCCACTAAATCCAGGAGGGTGACCGCATGGCTAACCAGCCAAGTTAGAGAGGCTGTGAAGGGCAAGGAAGCTTCCTTCCGTAAATGAAAGTCTTGCCCTAATGAGGAGAATAAAAAGGAACATAAACTGTGGCAAAAGAAATGTAAGAAGGTGATACGGGAGGCCAAGCAAGACTATGAGGAACGCATGGCCAGCAACATTAAGGGGAATAATAAAAGCTTCTTCAAATATGTTAGAAGCAGGAAACCCACCAGAGAAGCGGTTGGCCCTCTGGATGGTGAGGGAGGGAAAGGGGAGATAAAAGGAGACTTAGAGATGGCAGAGAAATTAAATGAGTTCTTTGCATCTGCCTTCACGGCAGAAGACCTCGGGCAGATACCGCTGCCCAAACGGCCCCTCCTGACCGAGGAGTTAAGTCAGATAGAGGTTAAAAGAGAAGATGTTTCAGACCTCATTGATAAATTAAAGATCAATAAGTCACCGGGCCCTGATGGCATCCACCCAAGAGTTATTAAGGAATTGAAGAATGAAGTTGCAGATGTCTTGACAAAAATATGCAACTTGTCCCTCAAAACAGCCACAGTGCCAGAGGATTGGAGGATAGCAAATGTCACGCCTATTTTTAGAAAGGGAAAGAGGGGGGACCCAGGAAACTATAGGCCGGTCAGCCTAACATCCATACTGGGTAAGATGGTGGAATGCCTCATCAAAGATAGGATCTCAAAACACATAGATGAACAGGTCTTGCTGAGGGAGAGTCAGCATGGCTTCTGTAAGGGTAAGTCTTGCCTCACGAACCTTATAGAATTCTTTGAAAAGGTCAACAGGCATGTGGATGTGGGAGAACCCGTGGACATTATATATCTGGACTTTCAGAAGGCGTTTGACACGGTCCCTCACCAAAGGCTACTGAAAAAACTCCACAGTCAGGGAATTAGAGGACAGGTCCTCTCGTGGATTGAGAACTGGTTGGAGGCCAGGAAGCAGAGAGTGGGTGTCAATGGGCAATTTTCACAATGGAGAGAGGTGAAAAGCGGTGTGCCCCAAGGATCTGTCCTGGGACCGGTGCTTTTCAACCTCTTCATAAATGACCTGGAAACAGGGTTGAGCAGTGAAGTGGCTAAGTTTGCAGACGACACCAAACTTTTCCAAGTGGTGAAGACCAGAAGTGAGTGTGAGGAGCGCCAGAAGGATCTCTCCAGACTGGCAGAATGGGCAGCAAAATGGCAGATGCGCTTCAGTGTCAGTAAGTGTAAAGTCATGCACATTGGGGCAAAAAATTAAAACTTCACATATAGGCTGATGGGTTCTGAGCTGTCTGTGACAGATCAGGAGAGAGATCTTGGGGTGGTGGTGGACAGGTCGATGAAAGTGTCGACCCAATGTGCAGCGGTAGTGAAGAAGGCCAATTCTATGCTTGGGATCATTAGGAAGGGTATTAAGAACGAAACGGCTAGTATTATAATGCCATTGTACAAATCTATGGTAAGGCCACACCTGGAGTATTGTGTCCAGTTCTGGTCGCCGCATCTCAAAAAAGACATAGTGGAAATGGAAAAGGTGCAAAAGAGAGCGACTAAGATGATTATGGGGCTGGGGCACCTTCCTTATGAGGAAAGGCTACGGCGTTTGGGCCTCTTCAGCCTAGAAAAGAGACGCCTGAGGGGGGACATGATTGAGACATACAAAATTATGCAGGGGATGGACAGAGTGGATAGGGAGATGCTCTTTACATTCTCACATAATACCAGAACCAGGGGACATCCACTAAAATTGAGTGTTGGGCGGGTTAGGACAGACAAAAGAAAATATTTCTTTACTCAGCGTGTGGTCGGTCTGTGGAACTCCTTGCCACAGAATGTGGTGCTGGCGTCTGGCCTGGACGCCTTTAAAAGTGGATTGGACAAGTTTCTGGAGGAAAAATCCATTATGGGGTACAAGCCATGATGTGTATGCACAACCTCCTGATTTTAGAAATGGGTTATGTCAGAATGCCAGATGCAAGGGAGGGCACCAGGAAGAGGTCTCTTGTTATCTGGTGTGCTCCCTGGGGCATTTGGTGGGCCGCTGTGAGATACAGGAAGCTGGACTAGATGGGCCTATGGCCTGATCCAGTGGGGCTGTTCTTATGTTCTTATGGGAAGAAACTGGCCTGCTCAGGAGCTCTTTGGTGTGCAGATCCATTTGCCATGAAAGAGTTTATAGGAGCTCAGGGCCAGAGATGCGGGGCTACAGCTGTTGCAGAAGTTGATTTTGGTGCACATAGCACATTGTCCATTCTAGAGTGAATCCAAATATGATTTTGCTAATTTTCTTCAATGGATTTTCTATATTTCAAATATATTTTCTATATTTCATGTATTTCAAAGAGACTTAAGAAGTGTGTTTGGTTTTCCATATTACTTTAACTAGCTGCAAATGCCACATGGTCTGGTAGACGTGGACTCCACATCAAGAAGCCTGGTAGACCTGGGCTCCAACGACTATTCTGGCTGTTCGCACTGTCCCCCTGACTATTTTGCCCTCTGTTCTGCCTGCCCCCATTGCCCTCCTCCCCCTTTGGGAAGGGGCCCAAAGGAAATTTTGTACCCCCTGCAAAAATTCCTCTCAGACGCCCTGCTCCACCCCACTTATTGTATTCAATCATCATTTCCCCATGTATGTATGTATGTATGTATGTATGTATGTATTTTCCGGCCTTCAACACTGTGTCAGATACACAGTGCAACCCTTGTGCTGAAAAGACTGGAGACCCCTGTTCTAGTTCCTAGTTCTACCACCCACCACCCTGTGGAGAGCAAACCTGTAGTGACAAACACCACAGGGAGAGTGGTGTTGCTCTTCCCTGTTACTATCTGATTTATTTTACTGTGTAAACCAATTTGTGAACTACCCTTGTTGAAAAGTGGTATATAAATACTCTTAGCAAATGAATAAGTTTGGAATGAAGGATGTCCACTATGGGGAGGGGGAAAGCTTGCTGGGCACTGATGGAGATTTTAAAGGGTTAACCTAACTTCTCTCAGATGAGAAAAACAACCAAAATTAGGAGCCAAAGCAGTGACTAGTGTTGCTGTTAAAAACAGGATAGAAAAAGTCATTATGTCAAGTTGACCTGTACAAAAGAACATGAACGTCATAGTGTCCCAAGAAGTAAAATTCCAGACTCATGTGTAATCAAAGTTGCAGGCCAGAAACTTCTCCATGAATGGGTAACAGACTTCCCAGTTAGGGCTGGAACCATGCACCAGTATGCCCAATAAGGAAGTGGAAGTCACATGGGTGTCACATGGGTACTTTGTTTGTTGCAAGGTATAACTGAGAAGTTTTGGGTGTGGTTCTCTGAGAAACAAAGGAACCAGCCAAAGGGGTAAACCTTCTGTATCCAACCTGAATCTGAAATCTGTTTCTAATCTGTAAATAGCTGTAAATAAAAGCCTACATTTTGAAATCTAAAGGCTTTATGACTGTTTAGCATTGCGTCAGAGAACGAATCCTAAAATATTTCCTTCAGCACACTCACAGAATTCTGTAAGTGTAAGCAATTTTCACATGTACAAAACACCTGAAAGGGGCTACAGCTCAAGGCACTCACTGCTTCCTGGTGTGAGTCCTTAATGTTTGGAAACAAGTGGACCTCCATTCTTCTCTTCCATGTCTAGCTCTACAAACTGCAGTGTACACGCAGCAGGCAGTCTTGCTGAATCCAGTTGGCCTTACATTTTAGAAAATCTTACAATAAATATCAAAAACAAGGAGGAATGCCAGAAAGTGGGCTGTGATCAAGATTAAATTCCCTAAGAGGAGTTATAAAATACATCATCATTCCGAGGTATATTAATTAATATTTGGCAATCTGACTGACTTAAAAACTGTGTGCCTTTGTATTATGTTGTAGCAAAGTCAGCGCGGCAAATGAAAAGCAAAAGCCTGTCCTAACACATGCTTTCAGATAGGATGGCACATAAACAGTTGATCAGCAAATTCTCCCCACAGTGTGAATTGATTCTATGTTCCATTCAAAATGAAATTGATAGAAGATAAGGGGGAAAAAAAAGACAGCAGTTTGTACCAGGCAGAAGCAATAAGATACACTTCTCTGATAACAACGTTGTAAGGTTTTGGAGATTCATGGACACTAATAGCATCATAACCATGCTCGTAACAGGTCTATTTTTGCTAGCCTTTGAAGCTCACTGGGGTGAGATATAGTCTCTGCCATGCTCTAAAAATAGTTTGACAGAATCAGTCTTTCAATCCAGTTTCTGTCAAACCTCTGGAATCTGCTTCAGATTCATACCCAGTTCTATTAGCAGGGTGTGCATTTAAACACACATAACATGCACACACAGGGAAAAGTATTCTGCTTGCAGGGATTGTGCGTAGCAGCCAATGGCACAGCTCAGAGGTTCAGTGGGGAAGAAAGAGAGAGGTGTTACCCAAAAAAATTTATTGTGGGGATAGTTAACAATAATAAGGAAGGAGGAACCGGAATAAATATATAAGGAAATAAATAAATCAGAAGGAGGGATAAGGAATCTTAGCCATTCATTAGATGGGATGATCTAACTTTAAACAGTTGCTATAGGAGATAAAAGAGAGAAACAGGGATGTGAAAGGAAAACACTAGAAGGAAAAAAGGGGGCACATAATGGTGGGAGCGTTTGGGGAGTGTGAAAATAGGGGGGAAATGATGTAGGAAAATTATTTGGGTTTCTCAGGGTGACCTGGGGATTAAGTGGGGGGGGGGGTTTAAGGCATGGGGATGGAAGAAAAGGGAGAAAGGTTGTGGCAGAGAAAGATTTCTGTGCTTTGGACCATGGCAAAAGTCTGTGGTTTGAGATCAGTCCTCTGCAGCCAGAATCAAAGGCTACAGGCCAAGGCGTGAACCCCTTGGTGGTCCCCTACTTGTGATGGGGGACCTATTTTCTTCCTTCAGACAAACCCTAAGCAGGACCACAGCTACCTCATCCATTGTTGAAGAACTAAGTTTGGAATGGTTGTGGTGACAGTTATGGCCATGTATTGCCCACTTGTGTGTTCCCAGCACACTCATATAAAATAAATGAAAGCCATTAGGCAAAAATGCTTCCTGAATTCCTTTCACTTCTGGCCATTTGATTTCAACACAGGGTGCCTGACACCACAGATTTAAAACACACACACAGGCATAATGCATCAACATGGCATGATGTCCTTATTTATTTACTGTATTGGTACCTTTCCCTGTTCCCTAGGATCAGAGCAGCTAACAGCAATTTTGCCAATATCCATTTTGGCCAGATCATGGCCTCCGTGCACTAACACTGTATCCCACAGTAAATATCACTAGTACAGTATTCTAGTTTGCTGCAGCCCATGGACAGACCCACAAATCACATACTAAATTACACAGAACAATAGTACTCGGGCAGCATTTCTAAACAGAACTAATGGTCAACCTACACAAGTTCCTTATTGACCCTACAGATACATTTACAACAAAAAGTTTCAAGTAATGTTACAGGGAAAAACAGCAAAGAAACCACAGGGCTATAGCACAACAGTCACCTTGACTGAAAGCTATTTTCAGTGAAGGATCCCAGCTAGATTTTAGTGTCATGTTAGGCTTTGTTTGAAATAAAAAGAAGCAAAGGTGATAAAAAGAAAAAGATGTTAAGCAGTTATAACTATGCAGTCCAAGTGACAGAGCAAAAATGAGAGATGGATGATTTACCTAGTTCACTGTCCAGTTCCTCCGTGTGTACCCCTTCTTCTCCAAAGGAAGAGCAGTGAGACAGAAAAAAAATTAAAAGAAAAATTCAGATACCAGCACCAAGCAAGAAATTCCTTCCAGTTATCGGCAGAACCAACACCAAGTTGTGTACCAACTTAGCCCAATCCCACAAGACAACCACACAAAGGCTGGCCCAAGACCTCCTGGTACCTGACATAGCACACCTAATGCTGTCACCCCCTTATCTGGTGATGCATCAGCCTCTGTTCCCTCCACTCCTTGGTATGGAAAAGGATAAGAGGAATGGAGCAGAAGAGAGGATATAGAGGAGTATGGAAGAATAAAGCATTGGCCATTTTCCTCATCAACGCTTCCTTTTCCTTTTCCATTCCAGGGAGCGGGAAGAGAAGGAGAAGAAGGAGAGGCAAGCAGGTGGACAGATATGTCACCCTCCACCAACCTGGTGCTTAAAGCAACTTCCCTAGCTGGCCTTATAGGATGGGCCATCCCTACCACCAAACCTTAGTATGTAAAGGCAGCATGGCCCTTGACAATAGTACTAAAACCACGTTTTTGCTCTGCCAGGCTAATTGAACAACCTGGTAACTGGGGGAAAAGGGGAAGGCAGGGAGAAATATTTTAAATAAATACATATTTAAATACATTATACAGATCTGTCTTTTTCCATTTATGTGCGGGGGGGGGGAATCAGCGTGACTATTAGATCGGGTTGGTTAACCTTACAGCAAACTCCATTCATTTTCTTTGAAGTTAGCCACCCCGAACCAAAAACCTGAGCTGAGATTTGCACTGAGACCCTTACATGGCTGGCTTCCATTTGCTGTATGGGTGACTGCATTTCTGCATGTGCATCCCTTTTGAAAAGTGCTTGCAGGAGGGCAGAGCTCTGTGCATGTATTCAGAGTGCTTCTTTACACAACGAATTCCAGTCTCAAAGGAGTGATGCTGTACCTTCAGCTATTAGAATACCTAATTTGATTAACTACTAATTTCCCTAATTAATAATCAAAACCTCAGTGCAGCTAATTTAGCTAACTCTTGTAAAAACCCCACTGACAAAAAGCCAAGATTGATTAGAGTCAACACTTACTATACTGTGTTCCTGAGGGTCCATCTTTAAAAGTCAAACAATCAAATATCCTCTAATGAATTATCCTTCAAGGTGCTTCAAGGTCAATCTATATGTTGAAGCACCTTCCTATACAGTGGCCTTCCTAGTCTAGAAAATGCATGTCCCAAGTATAAAAGCTCTTCCTCATGCTTGATTGCACTCAACGACAACCATTCATAAAAAGAATATTGTATTTAAAAGCATCACATAATCATCCATTTATTTATCTCACAACATTTCCATCTGCTAATGATGACATGAATGACTGGAGATGTCATTTTTGTCAGGAAGCGAATTCGCAGCCAGCAAATGGGAGATGATAAAATTTACAAGCAAATGATAAAAAAGAGAATGGATTTGGTACAGTACAGGTCAAGTCAGCCAGATGCTGTCAAAAAGTTCACCCAACATGCGATACATCAACAAAAACATATTGTCTTTATTTTAAAATTATTCATATTTTTAATTTCAATTAATTTACAACTGGTAAGGAACTGTTGCTATACCACAGGGCATATACATCAAAAAAGAATTTCAAATTTTATATATCTGGGCTTAGATATATCAATAAAAATAAACTTTTACTGAAGTTACTAAGGCTGCGATCCTATAACTTCGGGCCCCGATATCTGGGGGAATTCTGACTCTGCGGCTCCTGCGCATCCCCCCCCACACATACCAATTAACGTTGTTTAGATCCTTGCCAGGGCAAAAATGTTCTTGCTTTTACAGGTCACTATAAGCTTATAGATTTGCAGCCTATAACACTAAACAACGTTTATGGGAACGCAGGAGGTATGTGGGGCCGTGGGGAACCACTAGATCCACAAATCCATGGATAACTGAATCCACAGATACTGAATCTGTGGATACGGGGGGGGGGGGGTCTGTCTGTATACACTTTCCTGATAGTAAGCCCCATTGAATACAATGAGACCCTAAGAAGGCATGCAGAAAATTGTACTGTAATTTGATAGAATTGCCCAGGTAGGGAGAGCACAGAGATTAGTGAGCATTGTATGCATGTGATTCCAACTGCATGTGCATTGTGAATTGCCCAGCTAGAATTGCCCAGGTAGGGAGAACACAGAGATTAGTGAGCATTGTATGCATGTGATGGGAAACCTTGGCCTCTGAGCGTCCCGCTTGGAGACAGGCTGTACAGTATGGCCTCTCCCAGTTTGAAGAGACACTTGCCCAACAGACTGAGGCAAAGAAGGAAGGCCCACAGCCAGGGAGACACACCAGGGACAGACTACATTTGCTCCCAGTGTGGAAGGGATTGTCACTCCAGAATTGGCCTCTTCAGCCACACTAGACGCTGTTCCAGAACCACTTTTCAGAACACGATACCATAGTCACCCTAAAGGGTGCCAATGATGAATGATTCCAACTTCAATCTCTGGCATATTCAGACAAAGGATCTCGGGTAGCCAAGCTGAGAAAGAGCTCCGCTTGAGGTTTAGAAGACCAGTGTCAGTCATCTTCATATATTTATATGTTCATATGCATCATCAGTATTCTCGCTTTCATGTGACATTGCCAGTGAAATGGCAATGAAACAGCTTTTCATTTCTCCTTCCATGGCATTTCAATCACAATTTTAAAAAAGAAAATCGTAACTGAAACAATGTTAAGCAAAATAAGGCACCTTCAAAATAATAGGGAATTTATATCCCCTGTTGCTATAGGCATTCATTAGCTATCAAGTAGGTTCAGAAAAATAAAATTAGCTGAATAAAAGGAATTGCCATATACACACACAGCAACTCGTTAAAAATTATCATACTGCTATATATTAATGGCCTCTATTTTATGGAGTCAATCACTTATCCAGAATTTTCAGTTTAAAAGTGGTTCAAGAAGGCAGGAACCTGAGAATGTTTCCAGGGGTCTTTAAAAATGGGAAGGTGTTCTGCACTGTGAGGAGTACATTACTTAGGGCACAATCCTAACCAGGTCTACTCAGAAGTAAGTCCTATTTTGTTCAATGGGGCTTACTCTCAGAAAAGTGTGGTTAAGACTGCAGCCTAAGGAGCATATTTACAAAATGCATGCCTATATCAACTGCACTGTAGTAAACAAGTCAATTTAACAGAAGTGATTAAAATCCATTGTGGGGAAAAAATCAAAAACGGAAAATTGTGATTAAAGTTTTCGTCATAAAATAATTACTAATACATGAATCAGGGCACACAGAGTTAAATATGAGTGTATATATGTGAACATGTTTATTAGCTATATTCTCTTGTGTTGCATAAAGGATAAAAATGTATTGATGATCCTTTCTTAATTGTTTTCCTTTTTTCTACTTCCAATTTGGAAGAGTGCTTAACGTATACTCTTGTGTACCCCATTTCCTTGCCACAAACTAAGGTAATTGGACTTCTTAAGTTGGACACTGGCTTGCATTTTTCAACGTCTCAAGAAATGCAAAAATCAAATCAGTGCCAATTATTAGTTCAGTAAATTACTAGAAAATTATATATAATATTTCATTGCAGAAATGAAGCTTCACAAATGTACTATTTATATCAAAATAGAAAAGCAACCATTATTTTGGATCAAAGTAAATGAAAACCTAAAGCATAAGATCCTGTACAATAATGGAAGCCTCACTATAGGCTTCCGTAACAATGAGATTGAAATCAATAGTTCCAGGTGTCAATGACTTAACAGTAATTTCACAGAGAATGACTTTTTAAAAATTAGACCAAAAGGCCTCATGAATTACAAGTACGTTTTTCGAGCAGCAAATAAAGAAATACACAATTATTTATCGCTCAGAAGGAAACCGAGGAAACTGGGAAAGCGAAACAAGGTAAGCTAAACTTGCTGAAGCGATGACAGAAGATGAGACTCCACTACTGCTCTTCTCACTCAGTCCATCTCTACAGCTTGTGCACAAGGCCAACATGAAGGGACACGCAAAAGTCTCTCACCTTAGCACTCTGGAAGGTAACATCTTAGTTGACTGCCTGCCAGTGGAGCTCAATCATTTCTGGATAGTACAATATATATTGCAGATCACTCGTTTCATTGGGTGAAAAAAGCTGGCCCTTGAAACACACTCCTTGAAAACCATGTTAGGTTAAAATATTTTCCAAATCTACTTAAGCATTTACTCCCTTACCATCATCTTCACATTCTTCTAGAGGCTTTTGCTGTTTGTTCAGGCACCGAGGGTCTAGCCAAGATGTTGTTTTAGTGTTATGGCTGCAAATCAAAAATGGAAATGTGACCTTTTAAAAAATAAATTAAAGCTAAAGTACCAGTGACAGAAAAATAACATGTGGCCATCACATTTATACATTTGAACTGAAGGCTCTCTCTTCATTTTATGCTGGGCATAGAACATAAAAATGCAACTTTGTACGAGAAGGCTCATTCCCCTAACCCCCCTGCTGTGAAAATGTTGAAAAAAAGCAAAATACTTGTCCCTGAAGATCTTTGTGTATAACATTTTTGTATAAAATTTTCAAACCAGTTCACTTTATATATCATTTGTTACCTTACACAAAATATGAGCATAATAGTTCTCTGTCCCTTCTAAATATTGAACATTTGAAATATAGTATATGTGCCTACAGTCATTTCACAGTGTCCCTACATAGGCCTGAATTCATAAAGTAGACCTGACCTAAGCTTGATAAAAATATAAAACCAGTTCAAAAAATATTAAACACATATTTAGAAAACAGGAAGTAGAGCTTTTTGGCCTTCTGAAGGACACAGAAGGCCTTCTGAGGGTTGGAGAGGCCAAGTGCAGCCCCCCCTCCCTCTGAAGGTCCTCTGGTCATGTTTGGAGAGCAACAGGTGGCCCACCCACCCCACGTGTTCAGAACCCATGGATATTCAAATCCACCAAATTCAGTTACCGAACCCACAGATACCAAGGGCTGCCTGTACACAGAAAATCCATGTAGGACCCCGCTCATACTAATTACCATACATTTATTGCTTGACAGGCATTTGTAAAAACAACTTCCCAACAGGTGCCTGGCAAAATTAGTTTGTGGTGGGATCACGAGTCAGTTATAATTAAATAATCAGTATTATTAAGCATATTTTTGACTGTACAGCTTTGCTAATTACGAGGACAAGAAACCCAAGATAGTCTTCAGTGTGGGCTTCTTCAGCAGTCAGTGCACTGTAATACACTCTGAACAGTCACCCACACTGACTGCCCTTGTGATTCCCAAGCCACGTTTATGGATAACCACTTAGTGTACATTCCAACTCTTTTCAGGTGGAGGATAGTATCTGCACTTCCTTTCACAGTGGTGCATGCATGGACAATGCCAAACTGCACTTAACATCTTGAACACTAACGGTGGTGTACAGGTTGGAAGGCATCACTGAGTCTTTTACAGGACAATCCTATGCATGTCTAACCAGAAAAAAGTACAGGTTAGATGCCACATAAGCTTCTGAACATAGATTATAATGCAGGCCAAAGTTTGAGATGGGGCAACAGCCCATGTAAGTTTCTAGTGGTTTACTGAATTCATGCATATGAAGTCAGCAATTGCCTTCATTTATTTTGAACAAAACAAACGTGAGCCTGGGATGATGATCTATGACGCTATGGTCAAACACATGGCCTGCAAAGCTAGTTCTGGCAGTCATCAGGTGGCATCCAGCATGCTCCCCCAGCATGCCTCACTCAACTCCGGCTGACAAGCACAAAGACACCACATCACCGCCAATTACTTCTGAGTAATTGAGTACACCCCACATTGGTCCAGCCAGGGGTGGCGCAAGGGTCATACAGCCCTCCAGCTGTTCAAAGTTGGACCACTCTGATCTATGATGATATGATTTGGGAAGCAGCAGAATCCAAGGTAAACTCAGTATGCTCACGAAGAGCATACTACTTTTGTGATGACAAGCACCACCTCAGGCTTCCCAGTCCAGTAGGAAGTAATGCCCCTAAAAACCTCTGCTTCATTGAAGAGTGTTGGAAAAGATAGAGCTACAGGCCAGCTCAGAAACACAGATAAGACCATTCAAATGTATGTTGTTGAAGAGTGGTAGAGCCCGTAAATGAATATGAAGTACCATCTCTGAACTAGAATGCCTTAATGGTGGGCTAAATACAATTGTGGGCTTTTAGGCGTACATCCTCAATCTATGTGGCACACTCTAAATCCGTGGTTCCCAAACTGGTGGCTCATGACTCACCAGCCAGGGAAGCACTTGTCCCTGCCCCTTTAAAGGCCAGGGAGAGGGGGAAGGCAGCAATGTGATTCCCAGGATCACACTGCTGCTAGGGATGAGAAGGTTTTTTAATCACTTCCTAGCAGCCAGCACCGCAGTCCTGGGGGGGTCTGGGGAGCCCTTTGCAGGACTCCCCCTGCCTCCAACATCTTAAAAAAAAAAAAGGTACTTCTAGTTTCGTGATAAAAACTGGACGTGCCCTTTTTTCTTTTCCTTTTTTTTTTTAAGTTTGGAGGCTCAAGGAGCCCTGAAGAGAGCCCTGGACCACCCAGACCCCCCAGACACTGAATCCTGGTAAGCACCATCCTCAGCTGCTGCCGCCACAGGCCCTCCTCTGCACACACTTCAAGTGCTCCCAACTCCCCTGCAGGAGTTTGGGAAGCACTGCTCTAAATGTTTAGCATTCTAATTCCTAGTGTATGTACAACACAGCTGAGAGATACACAGTCTCTCATTCCAGAAACCCATGGAGGTTTAAACACTTTGTCTGACTTTGCTAACAAAAAAGGGAACTACATAATACTACAAGTTTCAGTATTCCTTACAACACAGTTCCTTCCACAAATCTCAAAAGATCTAACCCTCCCTGGAAATTAGGTGGAGAGCAATGTACATGTCCCTTTGAAGGAATACAACTAAACAACAGATCTGCTTCCAAAGAACAGAGTTCACATCCCAGCTATTCATTACCGGGGATATGAAAGCTAGAGTGGAAGGTCACTGTTTCACACACTACTTTACCCACCTTCGCAATGCAAAAATGCATCAACCCATCTAATTCTTTTGTGTGCTCAGGGTAATTAATCTCCAACTGGTAAACTAGTGCATAGAAGTCTAGCAAGCAAGTCAAATTAACAATAATAGAGTAAAGAGGTCTGCCAAGGTGCAAAACACTTTATGTCCTGAGCAAATAAAGAGATTTTTGTACAGGATCTGAATATTGTTCAGAAGCAGGGAAACAAGATGTTTTAACAAGATGTTCTAGTGACAAAAGAACTTCACAAGATTGTGGGCTAAGTAACACATCAACAAAAAAAGCCAAATTCTTCAACATTGCTCATTCATCTACTATACAGAGAAACAACAATTTCAGTGCAACCATCAAATTGTTAATACCTTGCCCTGTAACAGCCTTTAATGCTTATCTTTCAGGGTTACTCTAGAAACAGTTCAAACATTCTACAAATGGGAACATTTCTTGGATAATTTCTAATGCTCATATAATAGCGGGGTTCAGTATCTGCGGATCTGGTATCCACGGTTTCAGTTATCCATGGTTCCGCGGATACTGGAGGCACCTTTTTAAAGGTTAAAAACCACTTGCTTTATCTTACTGCAGCAAAGTTGCTGCATTTTCAGGGCTGCAGGCAGCCTTCTGAGCTGCCTGCAGCCTCTTCCACATTGCTCTGGAGTTCCTTCTTCCCCCCACTATTGTCCCGGAATGCACTGTGACCAGAGAGTGAATGTATTGCGATGCATCCTGGGACAAAGAAGGAGCGTTAGAGCAATGAGGAAAAGGCTGCAGCACCTCAGAAATATCCCTGGTATACATGGAGGAATCCAGAACACAACCCCCACGGATACCGGGGCATGCCTATACATAGCTTAAAGCAAGCTCACATGATTAGTACAGCAATATTAGGCTGCAATCCTGAAAACACTTTCCTGAGAGTAAGCCCCATTGAACAAAATAGGACTTACTTCTGAGCAGACCTGGTTAGGATTGTGCCCTTATTCACACTTAATTGGAGATCTCTCCCACTACAGGTAAAAATGCTTAGATCTCTCAAAGGGCAGTTAAAAGAAAACCCAAAAGTCTGCCCTGTCAAGTCTAGCTTGATCATCAAGTGCTGTAACAACTCAGCTCTATCTCTAGTTTACACATGTGCTCTGAAATATAGTGACATATTGATGTGACCCCCCCCCCGCCCCCTGCAAAAGACAAAACACTTTACTCTATAAAGTAGACTTCTCCATTCTCTGTATAGGCCATCTCCCAGTTTTCAGGCAGAGGACCCAAGTTTTCCTCTGCACAAGGAGGTAGGTATTGAGGGAGCTTCTGAGAAGGTTCCGTGGTGGGAACTGTGGTGATGCCGCTAACCACGGGTGGAGGAGCAATGTCTATGATACTGTGTGTATTGTGCTCGTCTTGTTCACCAGAGTCTGCTGCAGATGGAGAAACACAATAAACAGAACAAAAATTGTTGTTAGTCAACTATAAGCCTATTGTCATCTTGCCAATTTCCATAATTGTTTGTACTACTTGAGCATTGTTTCAGCGCCGCTGTACCGCACAGTGCAGCAAGTGCATAGGATTGGGCTCTAATTCAGACCTTGGAAACAAAAGAGCTTGAACTCATTTCGGAAGCTAAGCAGGGTCAGGCCTGGTTAGTACTTGGATGGGAGACTGCCTGGGAATACTGGGTGCTGTAGGCTTATACCATAGTCTTTCGAGACTGAAGGTTGCCAACCAAACTCATAAAATCAGAGTGCTTTAACTCAGTTGACTCACACGTTGTTCTTCCTTAACTAATATGCTGAATATGATTAATTTCATTAACAGGCAAAGTAACAAAATGACCATTTTTAAAGTACCCAAACACCATCACCATTGACTATGTCTAACATAATTTCATTAAAATAGTTTTAGTTAAGATTGACAGGATTCAGATGCACTTCAATGAGTCATACTGCTTCACCTTCAGGTAGATAGGATAAATATGCTATTAACAAACCCAACTTCATGCATAATAAAATGAAATTAAATATAATTAAAATCAATGGCGGCAGAACAACTTTTTTCAACCAGAGTTGACAGCTTCTTCTGTAACTCACTGCGCCCCATTTGTCAAAGAAAAGGACATTGTTTTTGCTAAAACTGAAATGCATTTTGGGGGGGGGGGTTACACAAAAAGTGAGATTCATCTTAGGAGATGAAACTCACAGTGTGGGTAAAGTGATACATTTTAAAATAGGCTGCAAAACAAAATTATTTTTATTGTATATAAGAGCCAAAACACCCTACTAAAAATTCCTACATGTGGACATCCTTCATCTCAGAAAAAGTAACGTGTGAATTCAGAAATCATGTTTACTGCACTTCCTGTGACCATGGCATCTTCCACCAGAAAAGGAGGTGGGGTTGCTCAAATTCAAATAATCATTTGGCTGGCTGTATACGCTCTGCTGGAACACATGCTACTTTCTCTACATGAGCATAGTCAAGCATTATTCAAAGTGAAAACTTTATATTTAAATGCAAGCGGATTTTATCACTTTGGAAAACTGAATCCAAGGTCAATCCACAGTACTTTCACTCAAGAAATAATTCTCATCGGTTTCTGCAAGTCTTACTTCCACATGTGATCCGGCGCAATCCAAAGTGTGCCCTAGGCCGGTATAAGTCCCCTGTGCCAGCCTTCAGGTGTCACAAAAGTAAGGGATTTCTAAAAGTGTTGCAAAAGTAAGGCAGTAAGGCGCTTTTGCAGGGGAGTTCTGGAGTTTTTTTTTGTGTGTCAAATTTTAAACTCCCTGATCAGAGACCTGTACTCTTGTATTCCCTAAAGTTTCATGCACGTTGCTGGTGTTGCAGGAGTAATATCAGGAATGATGATAATGGTTATAAATAATATTTTTTTTTCAGCAGCAGGAGACCAGACTTACATCCCCAGAGAAGTTTTCATCTCAGGCACTCGACTGCCTCAACATCTGCCATATTTCTTTGAGCAAATTGTAACTATGCCTTATGCCAGTGGTCTTCAACCTTTTTCGTGCCATGACCCCAATATGTAAATAAATAAATGAAGTATGAGACTGGGAACCCCACTGTAAATCCCACCTCCCTCCCAGTACCCTATGCACCCGCTCACCCCCGTCCCTGTAATGCCTTCCAGCACAGTTCACTGGAACCGAATATTTTTATTGGAGAGAGCAGAAAAAGTTACCATGAAGCCTGCACTAATGAAAGCTATTTTAGCACAACTGCAGGACTAGGACACAATCCCCTCGTACCTGACGGGGTACACCAGATGCTGGCACTGGTGTACGCCTTGCACTAGTGCACTAGTCTAGTGGTCTTCTATTCTGTAAGTTGCCACAACCCCACAAACTGAGGCTTCATGACCCCACTGGGATCCTGACCCCAAGGATGAAGAATTCTGCCTTATACTATTGCTTGTTGCTACAGTACTACATGTCCATCTGTTAACTGAAAGGCAGAAGTCCACAAGTGGTTTTTGGTGAGTCTTTCCAATGTTACTTCATCCCATGTATTCAGCCGAGTGCTGCAATTCTCACCCTAACTATTAAAGGAAAGAAATGTGAGGACCACATTCTTTCAGAAATATCCACAGAGAAAATTCCAGCTTACTGTTGGGAACCACAGGAACACTCATCCATGCTATAATCACTGCCAACATCCCACAGTTAACAGAGAAGCATGCGGCTCTCTGATCCAGATTCTAGTTTGTTTTAGACTAAAGTTTTTGGTATAGAAATCTTCTGGAGAAGGACCACTAATACATACATCCCCCCCACCACCACACTGATACATAGGCAAGATTTACCTGTAAAGCTACTGTTCATTTCAGGGACGTCATCCTCCTCTTCATTCTCCGTATGCACTATGCCCGCATTTTGCATATCATTGTAAGACTTGGTTCGTTTGGGGGTCGACTGCTTGGAGCCGGATTGGAGGTTTTGCAAAGCATCAGTATTATTCACTTTCCCACTGAGGGGCTGGCTGGGAGGCTTGGGTGTTCCATAATAGTTACCTAGGCAATAGAAACACATTTGCATGTTGTTGTTTTTTAAATCAATTTTATCTCATTAAAGATTTTATTCCCCCTCCAATAATCAAAGCTGCTTTTCCCTCTCACCTAATACAAACAAATATTGTTCTCTCTCTCCCCTGCCTTCCCTCCGACTAGAAGACATAAAGAGATGTCTGCTGTTTTACCTTTTTGGAACTTATTCATCTTTGAATTTAAAAGCAGAACCAAAGCCTCCCTTTTTGAGGTGCACCGAGCGTACAAGGATTAAAACAAAAGACAACTGTGCTGAATAACAAAAAAAAAAAAAAACAACCTCTTCATTTCATTTGAATTTCAATTAGTAGTGGTTTGTTTTTTTTAAAAAAACATATGCACCCACACAATGTTGTGCCAGATTTAGAGTGAGCCCTGCACAAAATAAAAAATTCATTACTACCAACACCCAGAAAAGTGATGAAAGGCTGGGATGACCTGCTTTAATTCATGTCCTCAATGGGTGACAGCTACTTTATTTAAAAAAAATTAGAAAAGTAATCACTCTCCAAAAAGGAAGAATATCACATGGTACCTATTTTGCCAAGACCAGCTTTCAGCTGTTGAGGTCAGGAAGAAGAGAAAGTATCAGGTACGTACATTTCATTAGCACCACAACAAAATCTAAGAACTCTTTCTGTTTTTTACATTACAGATACAACTAATGAGAGAGTAGGTTACATAGCCTCTCCACACCATAGATCACCTTCCAGTCACATCCAGGAGGTCATCTTGAGGCCCTCCACCCATGGGCTCAACATCCACAGATATTCAAATCTGCAGATGCGGAGCCTATGGATAAGGAGGCCCTACTATACATTTATTGGATTTTTATCACATCCTTCCTTCAAGGAATTCAGGGAAGCATAAATTATTCTATTTCTTTTATCCTCACAACAACCCTATGAGGTAGGTTAGGCTGACAGACTGTGTATGGCCCAAAGTCATTAAGATTCATGGATGAGTGGGGATTTGAAATCAGGTGTCTCTCTAACCAGGATACCACACTAGCTTTGATATGCCTGATGTTCAAAATTCAAGGCTAGAGTTTTTTTCTTCTTGTTTTTCTACTACATGGTAAGTTTTAGGAGTTGGGGGGACAGGGGAGGCATCTGGTCCTAAGTGATTGCACCTCAACGAGCTCAGTTCAAATCACTGATTAATTCTGAGTGAGTCTCATTGAGTGATTCCCACCTCAGCCAACCATGTTCACATTTCCACAATGACGCATAAAAGTTTCAACTCTGCAGGAGCAGCCAGCCACCCATGTAAACTCAGTCTTCACTTTGCCATTCAAAATGCACACATATACATTATTGATTAAAAGGAAATAACTTCTGGTAAGAGCCTTAATGGGAATAAAGGTTGTTCCTGAAGCAGCCCCAGCCTCTGTCAGAGAAAGTATTTCCATGCTCTGTATAACTTTAAGAGTAGTTAATAGATGGCAGGATGGAAAACAAGAAGGAAACAAATAAGAAATGGGGAGAGAAGACAATTGCCATTCTTTAAGCTACCTTTCCATAGCAGCAAGTTATTGATCTTTTCTTTATGCTACTCTTTTTTATTGTGAAGGCAGAGGCTGACATGCTTGTTAAGGAATCTTCAAGTTGGCTGCCCGTTAATGGGCATAATCCTTTAAGGGCTGGTTAAACTCCACAGCCATACATTTTGACAAGACTTACTGTAGATACTCACCTATAAGTTGATCTCACAGATAAATCTTGAGTTAAAAATCATGGAATGTTCTGTGACCCTTGGATAAGTGGGAGAGGGGGTTTAAACTTTGGGGGGGGGGGGTGTCTGACTATAGTTTTGCCTGATTTTACCAGAAGCCAGATCCTGAAAAATAACCTAGCAATAATTGTTACCTAAGAACTGTACAGTCTCTAATTTATTAAAAATATATTTATAAATATAGATCTTTATTAAAAAATCATAAGATACATTTTATTCTTTAACTTTTTTATTTCTGGTGTTCACAACCTTTTTGTAAACACTATCAGAGTAAGTGCAGTGTAAACAACATACCAGTAGAACAGTGGTTCCCAACCTGGGATACATGTAACCCCAGGAGCATTCGATAGGACCTTCAGGAGTACTTGAAAAAGAATTGAATAATGGCAGAAAAAGGCAGGTAGTGCTCCAGAACACCTTCAGGGCCAGCAAGGCAGGAAGGGAGATAGCTAGTTAGTTATGAAAGCCCCACCAATAGCTAGTTTTGGGTCTTCAGTTCATGAATGAACCAATGATTGAAAACCAGCACAGTAAAAAAAGCTGAAACATAATATGGAAAGTGATCATTCACCAAGAATTTCTCAGGGCACTTCTGATGCAAAATAGTGCAAAAGCATAGTCATCAGTTCTTCAAACAGATAAAAAGAGAAACTTCTTATACTGTGATGAATACATGAAGTATGGGTTTTCATATAGAGGAGATGAATATTATTCATATTAATTTCAAACATTTAGCTAATATGAGGGGTACAATTTATGGAAATGGGCTGCCAAGGGGTATGCAAGTGAATAAAGGTTGGGAACCACTGCAAAGAACCATTAATCAGATCCTTCTTTAAGGTGCCTAGTGTGTTAAGCCAGAGGCTCTACATATAACATACAACTTATAACACATAACTGGGAGCGTGCAATTCAATTCACAATTGCCCATCTCTGAATTTTGGCCCCCATTATACAGCTTCCTTGCAGTATACCAGCTTCACATCAGCTTCAACATCACCAAGAACTTCATTAAACATGCTGAATGTACCACCATGTGACAAAGTACAAGACATAAGTCAGTATAACACATGCCTGATCTCAGAAGCTAAGCAGGGTCAGGCCTGGTTAGTACTTGGATGGGAAACCGCCTAGGAATGCTGTAGGCTTCTACCATAGTCTTTCGAGACTGAAGGTTGCCAGCCAACCAAAGGTGCAAGAGCTATGGCCTGCCTACTGAGAATTTTACATAATGCACCTGATGAAGTGGACATAGTTCACAAAGTTTGTGCTGAAGTAAATGATGAATCTTCAAGGGGCCATGCAACTCTAGGCTGTTTTTGCCCCTACAAGCTAGCAACTCTGCAAGGTGTATGTTTATAGATGATGTAGACAAGAAGACTTTACTT
Source organism: Tiliqua scincoides (assembly GCF_035046505.1). Taxonomy (NCBI): domain Eukaryota; kingdom Metazoa; phylum Chordata; class Lepidosauria; order Squamata; family Scincidae; genus Tiliqua; species Tiliqua scincoides. The sequence continues at coordinate 240,911,371 of NC_089822.1, read as the reverse complement.
TTAAGGAAGGTTTCCACCAAGTTCCTTCTTCAAACAATTGCACTAAAAACACTTTTTAAAAGCTCTCCCTTTTAAAAAGGGCATTCAAACAAAAGCCTTTCACACCTGGCTTCAGTCATCGGTCATAATTAAAGGTTAAACTTGGCTTTCTAACAACTTAAAGAAACAAATGTCAAAAGAGATGCCAAATGCTTCAAGTTTGTGTGCACGTCACAGATTGCGAGTGGAAATATGCAGCAAACTCTCCATCATGTTCGCAGATGTTTCCTATTCTGTTTATCCAGGTGGAATCATTCTAATGCAGAGTTTTTCGGCCTTTGTCCCCTGATGTACCACTTTGCATCGGAAGTACTACCAAAAGTAACTGGCGATGACATCATCTCCCATTACTTCCTGGTTGGGAGGCCAAACATGACAAACACCAGTAAGAGGCTCAGGGCAGGAAGGCTTTTTCACATGCAAAACTGTGTGCTGGAGCTCTGCTCTGTCCACTGAGCCGAGCCTCCTACTGCTGTTTGTTGCATTGTATCATGGTCTCACTACTGAATGCCAGTTGTCCAGGGGTACCACATGTACCACCACACACAACCTTGCGTACCACCAGTTGAGAAACACTGTTCTCATGCTTTATTCTCCTTTAAGGCTGGGTCACCTTTCCTCAACCTCATTTAAATATGTTAATTCTTTATACATCTGAAATACTTATTGATGAAATCTAAGGCTTGCAAAAAAAGAAAAAGAAAAACACCAAACATCAAAACCCATGAAAATAGTATAGGGAGATTTAAACTTGGATAGGTTAGCAGTTCTCAAACCGTGGGTCCAGGACCCACCAGTGGGTTGTGACCCAATTTTTGGTGGTTTGCAAAACAGACAGGGCAGATTAGGGTATGTGCATCAAGAATTATATAAGCTGCTACTTGGGGGCGGAGCACTGCTGCCTAATCATCATCAGAGCCACATCCCTTGGCAGGCAGCAGCCTCTAGGGCAGTGATTTTCAACCCAAACATTTACAAGCCATGATGCACATGTACAACCTCCTGATTTTAGCAATGGGCTATGTCAGAATGCCAGATGCAAGGGAGAGCGCCAGAATGAGGTCTATTGTTATCTGGTGTGCTCCCTGGGGCATTTGGTGGGCAGCTGTGAGATACAGGAAGCTGGACTAGGTGGGCCTATGGCCTGATCCAGAGGGGCTGTTCTTATGTTCTTATGTAACCTTCCATCTCACGGCACACTGACAAGGTGCTAAGATTGTCAAGGCGCACTATTGGTTTTTTGACAAATGACAAGGCACAGTCACTGCCCATGTGGACTCACATCCCCCAGTGGCCCTATTAATAAATGACCCTCCCCCAAACTCCCAAGGCACACCTGCACACCTTTTGTGGCACACCAATGTGCCACGGCACAGTGGTTGAAAATTGCTGCTCTAGGGCCTCTGAAAAGTTTGAGAACCACTGAGATTGGTGATTATTCTCCATATTTGGAAACTGATCTGATCCAAAGATCCATCATTTAGAATGGCTTTCTTTTAGAAACACTAGCTTGACTTCAGTGTCTCTTCAGCTGTATCCCATTTGTTCTTTCACCTCTTAATAATGTAAATTACTTCAGTCATCCACTTAGGGAGCAGAAGCACCACCCTATGATTTAGTACAACACACCCACTGCAAATAATAAGAACAGTCAAAGCAAAGCTCATGCAGAACAATTCAGCCTATCCTCTGGGGACTACTCACTCAAAGCAAAGGGGAAAAAGAAAAGTTAGAAGAATCAAGGAAATGTAGCACTACATTGGGAGCAATTAAGGAGCTTCAAAAGGACCTAAACATATATCCAATCATCTCTAATCATCATTTATCATTTTACCAGCTTAGAAGAAGTCAAGACATGATTCAGCTGGGCTTGTATTTGCATTAGACAAGGGACAGAAGCATGCATTTAAAGGCATGTTTTTGCCTTTAAATTGTGATGCCTCCATCACAATCAAGTCAAAAATTTAAAGTTTAAAATGACTTTAATAAATCCTCAGTTGTAGCGGAGACAAAATTTCAGATAATCTGGTTGATATTTTCTACTCCTCCATTTAGCTCAGAGTCAACCAGGTTGAAAAAAAAGGAACGAAAGCAACCAAAGCATGATATAAACAGGATTTTCTTCCAGGGTAGGGAATTTGAAGTAACTACAAAACAAAGTCTGCCAGACGTCGTATCCTAAGCACTGATAGCAACACATTGCACTGGCCCTGCCGAAACAAGCCACACACCAAGCACCATCAGGAAAACATTGAATAAACAAAAACAGAAGGAGATGTGAACAGGTGTGATGAAGCAGCTCACTGAAATGAACTCACCACATTTTAAAAGGTAAAAATTTTTTAGGAGAAACGTTAAACATATCCACATAAACAGTGATCCACATAGACACGAGGGCATAAAAATGTCCTACAAAAATGTCCCAGAATACTGTTCTGTAGCATTCTCTGTATCTCACCTAATGTGATATTGCTGATCAACATACCATTCTTAAAGTTTAAAAAGAAAACTTTAAAAAATATTAAAATAGCAAATGAAACCAGTACTTGGCCACATATTTATTTTCTACCCCATCTGGTTTTCACACATTAGAATGTGGATATCACAAAGTCATAATAAAAAACAGTGCTAAAACAATTTGTGGAAGAATTGCATGAGACATGAGCTGTCATTTTCTGGCTTTCTCCTTTTTAGCTCTTTTTCCCCATGTTGAAAGATTTGCATGGCAAATTCCATCAGGTAATTTTTTTAAGCAGTGCAGGCATCAGATACCATGCCCTGGGGACTGTGCAGATTTGAGGAGGCTCCCACAGCCTACTATACATGGAGGGGAGAGAAGCAATGTACATACCCCATGCACCCATGCAACTCAGGGGTCAATGTGGCAGACAGCATCCTGATACACAATCTTGCAAGTGGTATATGCTGCTGCCATCAGGAAGAGGAAATCCCCCAAAGGAGGCATCTCCCATCTGTGGAGAGCCCGGTCATTGGTTTATTTTCCCTCAACATGGAAGCCAGTTTCTAAAGAAGCATTGAGAGAGACAACTGACCAGGCCAACCCAAATTCCTTTGCATCTACTGAATACAGAGAAGGTGAGACACATGCAGACAAGGGCCATTAGCTCTCCACTATGCACTGAAGGAAACAGGTTGGTCAGTTTTTAAAAACAGAAATAGAAAAAGAAAAATAGAGTTCAAGCAGGCAAAAGCAGGAACTTGAAATCAGAAGCAAAATGAAATAAAATCCCAATGCAAGCTACCTAGGCTTGGTCTTGGCTAGCATCTCTCACTTAGCTGCAGTTCTCTCATTTGTCTTTAGGATCCAGAGGGGTGAAACACTAACAAGGAGTTACCTCTGGAAGTGCTGGAACAAAACACACACCATCTCAACCCACTCAGTGCTTTTCTATCTTTCTCATTGGCTATTCCCATGGCAGGAAACCCTATCTCAGTCCTCTGGACCTTCCCATAGTCATGGTCAGGTGGATGGTGCCTGATCAGTGGTCAGGTGTGATCAAAACCCCACATGGTGCCAGTGGTTCCTGCCTGTCCTAGTAGAAGACAGTGGTTCCTCCACCAATCCATTGTCAACACACATCCATCGTCACACACACATTCCAGATTAGGCCTTTCCAGAAGATATGCAGGTGACATCTCCCTTTCTCCTCCCAGGTGGTAGCTCTACATCCAGGGGATTTTGAAAGACCATGGGCACCATCCATGAGAAAACAATGAGGGGTAAATGACCAGCAGGCTCAAGGATTGATTAGGCAATGGGTTTTTAATAACAACAACAAAAGAGCAAGGCCTTTGGACTTCTCTTCTGAATTACTTCACCTAATTTTGGCAGGCAGGGGGTTGCTCTCCTACAAGGCTTCAGTCCTGGAAAATGTAACCTGGATAAATGTTGGCTTATTGTATCTGTAAGATTTGCAGCCAGGTGGGGCTGCAAACACCTTTGGGATTGCCCTCTGGTCTGTCCCTTGTTGGGGAGCACTTTGTTCTTACATAGAAACTCATTAGCTGCAAATGGCAGAAGAGAAAATAGGCAAATCTTATTCATATTTTCAAGATATGAGAGAACCCAATTATCAAGCCCCAATTATAATGGGGTCTGGATAAATTGCTTTTGGGGGCCGCATTCAGCTCCTGGACTTTATGTTTGACACTGCTATAGATTCAAAAGCAAACTATGAAGAAAATAAAGCTTCCAAGACTAAACTTTTCCCCCTACCCCGGGGAGAGCCTCAGCAGCCCCAATGGGTCTACTCACCTAAATCGGTGGCACAAATCCGAGCAGACCAGGACTGCCCCAGGTCGCTCGGGAACAGGGCTAGGATCCGGCAGAAGTGCTGGATCCTGGCCCTGCCTTCTGCTCCATGCCTGCTGTCCGCCCTCCCCCTGCCTGAAACGTCTCCCTCCCACCTCCTCCCCACGCCCCTCAGACCCCTGCGATGACCAAATTCGGCTGACGCCAACTTATCCTGCCTGGAGCTTGCTTTGGTATGGGGAAGCCAGCACATGTCTGTGCGCTGGCCTATGTCCCCTCATGTTACCGCAAAAGTCTTTATGGCACTTTTGTGATGACGATGGGCCGGTGCAATGGATTTGTGCCAGCCCATCTGCTGGTCTGGATTGCACCATTAGGGTGCAATCCTAATCCCTTATATCAGCACTGACATAAGGGCAATGCAGCTCTGAGGTAAGGGAACAAACCTTTCCTTACTTTGAGGAGGCCTCCGTGAGTGACACCCAACTGCAGGATGCAGCACATTGGCACCACTATGCCAGTGCTGGAAAGCACTGACATAAGGGGTTAGGATTGCACCTTTAGTCCTCTTATTATGAGATACAAGTCTCAGAGTATAACTCCAGCTAACACAACGGTTATTTAATAGCAATCCACTAAAATCAAGAGGAGCTCCAATATCAGAAAGGTATTGCTAAAGAAACAGCAATTTCTTTAGCAATACCTTTGATTAGAAATCTCCTTCTCTTAACACAGCCAAGTAATTGTACCACAACTGGTACCATCTCCAGTAAACCCCTGCCACTTCTGCTGATGTGGCATAAGAGCTGGTATTCACAGCATAATCAACTCAATTGCACTGCAGATTTACTAACTAAATCAAAAAGTAGTGCAATTTTTGAAAATTGCATAACAGTTTGAAATAATCTAACTGCTTAACTTGAGCATATAAAGCCTTCTTGTTCTGGAGATACAGGTTATCAAAATTTATATATCTATCTCAATACCTCTATGATGATGCTTCATTGACTCACAGATGCACATAAATTGCTTGAGCACTTGTACAGCTAGAGCCCTGAAACTGGTACACAAATTATCCAGGATTTCTCAGGCTTTGGCTTGCGGACCGTATTTGAACTCAGCAGTAAAAATCTGAACATTTAACATTTGAGAGCTTTGCCTTCACATTGGGGGACTTCATGACTAAAAGCATTTGGAAGATGGGATGTGTCGGGCTGGCAGAGGAGGATGGAATGTGCCTCCTAGTCAATGGCGGAGTATTCCAGCGGCAGAGCAGTGGGGCAGCACAGGAAGCAACCGGTCCCAAACAAAGCCACAGACACAGGCTTGTTGAGTAGAGAAGCATGTATTGGTAAAAGGAGCAGGAAGAGTAGTCAGTCAAACTACTGACTGATGTCCAGATGTCAGGGATACAGCAAGGCACAGTCACGATAAATAAGCAGTCTGAGTCAGAAAACAAATCAGCAGCACTTCACCTAGAACATCCAGCACAGCAACCCACACTTGGTGTCTGCACCAGTCACCTTATATACTGGAGCCAGTCGATCAGAACAGGGCAATCTCATAGTCTCCTGACAGTCTTGTGACCCTTCTCTGACTGGCTGCCCAGTCATGACTCAGCACACATATCCCCAAGTCACATGGCTCCCACCTTACACAGGTGCATTTGATTACAATCACAGTGCTGCAGCTACATTTGTTTACATTCACTGGGCCTGGACATCAAGGCCCCCCTGACACATCCTGGTTGACAACAGGTATGGCCTAAGACAGGGGTGCTCACACTTTTTTGGCTCGAGAGCTACTTTGAAACCCAGCAAGGCCCGGAGATCTACCAGTGTTTTTTTTTACAATGTTCGCGCCATCATAACATATAACATTTATATGTACAATGTATGTTGGTATACCTTGAGCCCCACTGAGTATAACAGGACTTACTCCTGACTAGACATGCCTAGGATTAGGCTGTGAGGCTGCAATCCTAGCCACACTTACCTGGGAGTAAGCCCCATTGAGTACAATGGGCCTTACTCCTGGCGTTTCCTCCCAGAGGCACCTGAAGGGGGGGGGGTCGGCACTCTGCGATCTACTCATTTTGCCTCGCAATCTACCGGTAGATCGTGATCCACCTATTGAGCAGCCCTGGCCTAAGAGATGCCAAAGGCCTGACAGGATGTTTTTTACACCTAAGGATCCAAACTTGAGGCACAAAGTTTACCTCTTAATAGGTGCCTGCACTGAAACACAGAGAAGAGGGAGAATGTTGTAATGGGGAGTCCCATTGTGCATCTCCACACACCTGAATCAGGCATGGATTTGGGGGGAATAGATTTCCATAGCAGCCAGAAATATTTTCAAAAGCAGTCATGGGGGAGGGAGTTCAGCACTGCAGTTGAGAGGAAGGGGCAGGGAAGATCTCCTATATCTTTCAACAAATTCCAGAGCTTTGTTCTACCTGTGCACGTTTCATACAATTCCAATTACACAGGCCTACAAAACTGAGGATCAGAAAAGTTTTTCCCAAACTTTATGGTGGTTTGATGTAAATTTGGGATGCCAATTCCAAAAATAGCATCTGTTTTGCCCTAACACGTCTAGTTTTGGATATAAAGTATAGTCTCATTAGTGAACGGTTCAAGCAGCTTCCTCATGAGGAAGCCATGGTGTAGGCTTCCTCATGAGGAAGCTGCTTGAACCATTCACTAAAGAGGCTATGCTGTGTCTCCAAAACTAGACGTGATAGGGCAAAACAGATGCCATTTTTGGAATCGGCACCCCAAATATACCCAGGAATTGGTATAACGTTTAAGGAAGCAAAATGTGCATTGGCCTGTGTTATCTGATACATTAAAGCAATTTATGTGCAGAAAGAGATGTGTTTTTTCATCATCATTTTTCCATAATCATTGATGGGTAGAATCTTACAAAGGTGAAAAGAACTAAAGAAGTCAAAATAAACTTAGGGCCCAATCCTAACCCACTTTCCAGCACTGTCATAAGGGTAATGTAGCTCTGAGGTAAGGAAACAAACAGTCCTTTACTTTGACGAGGCCTATGTGAGTGCCATCCAAAAGCAGGATGCAGCACACGTCCCATTGGCACACCTATGCCAGTGCTGAAAAGTTGGTTAGGATATGGGCCTTAGAATAGCAGCACTTATGGAAGCAAGATGAATCAATGGAAAAGAGTGGCATACCTTGCAAAACTTGATCTATATCTATACAGATCTAGGTAAACAACTACTACACATATAGCTGGGCATAATTCCACAAGAAAAAGTTAAGTGTGCCAAGCTAATTTGCTTCCAAGTTCTTCAGTGCGCTTAAGCTAAGCAGTGGGTTGTAGCCAGCATTTGAATTAAAAGGTAAAGCACTTTGACTTCACTCCTGCCATATATTGGATGCTGACAGCATGGTTGCAATACAGGAGACACAACTTACTCTTCATGAAAAAGGGCACACTCAGATATCCTCATGCATTCATGAAGATTTACACATGGAACACACTTTAGACTGTAGCCAAGGTCAGCACTTGTGGTTCCAGGTTTTGAAAGATAGCAGTAAGGAGCAGGTTTCAGATTCCAAACACAAACCCTCATGGAATGGTGAAAAGAATGGGAAGCCAGAAGCAAGAATATGCAGGAGGATACTGAAAAACTGGCCAACACCCCCTTCTTGTAGATACTGTCTTTTTTTCCTTTTGCATTCATACAGCCCTGCTCTGTGAATAAGTAGTTGAGGGAAGCAGTAGTGGGATGGACTGGAAGTCAAGTAGAACAGTACTAGAAATAATTTTCTTTTCAAGCCTTCACCCAGTATTGTCAGCCACCAGGGATGTGCAGTCATTAGAGGCAGGGGAGGCAGAGCCTCCCCTGAGCTCCAAGACAACCTGGACCTGAGCTCCCAAACATGATTGGAGATGTTCTCCAGCCACATCTGGGAGCCTTTCTGAGACCCGCAGAGTCTGCACATGACCTCTGCAGCTTTCAGAAAGCCCCCCGGGATGTTTTAAAAGCACTTCCAGTTTTTGGTGAAAACCAGAAGTGCTCCAGGGAGGGGTGTTTATGAAGCCTGTACAGCCTCTGCGGGCCTCAGAAAGGATCTGAACATGACTGGAACAAGGTTCCAGTTGTGTTCAAGGGCCTAGTGACCCAGAAGTGTCACGCCACTTCTAGGTAACATGAATATTACATCGCTTCACTGGCACAGAATGTCACCACATGTCCCTGCCAACCACCTCTTCCACCTAATTCTGTCCTCTATTTGCATGGGAGTTCTGTCCCACTGAACATTAGAACTATGGACCAACTGTAGTCTTCCTGCCCCCTTGTTCACTTCTGACTCCGCTACATGAAATGGGTTTTACTTTTAGAAATGGGTTAAGTCAGAATGCCAGATGTAGGGGAGGGCACCAGGATGAGGTCTCTTGTTATCTGGTGTGCTCCCTGGGGCATTTGGTGGGCCGCTGTGAGATACAGGAAGCTGGACTAGATGGGCCTATGGCCTGATCCAGTGGGGCTGTTCTTATGTTCTTATGTTCTTACATGCTATACTATGTATGCAGTTATATGAAACAGTTATCCTGATCTAGCCGAACTCTTCTTAACCTGCAGCTAAGGTTCATTACCCTGGAAGTGAGCAACCGATCTTGGCAGTGTTTTTCTACTCTGCTCTCCTCTAATGTTACCTGTCCTGTTCAGCGCTGGCATACTCCAGCTTTCTTCCTCTAATCACAAACACAGGCTCTCACACCGCAGCATGAGCTCAAACCCTGGATAAGCCAAGTGATAACAAAAGGAGAGGACAAAGCCTTGACCTCTCTCCACCCCAGCTCCTAAGGTGTGTGAGTGGCACAAGCATGAACACCACTTAGGGAACCAAGTGGTAAGAGAAGAGGGTGAGATGGTGAGAAAGAAACTCTGCCCAAGAACTTTGTTACCATTCGCCATTCTGAGCATTTGAATCTGATCACTACATTATACACCTTCAACTTTACTGTCCAGGTTAAAAAAATGGACAGGTGAAAATCCAGATTTCATCCAATAATTTTTATCACGTACATTTAGTTTTTCAGGTTTAATGTAATGGACACCCCTTTTTCCCCAATAAAATTAAAGGCTTGTTATATATTTTACAAGTGCCATGAATCTGGGTGGGTCTGAATAACTTTTTTTAAAACTTTGTGATAACAAATATGAGCATGGCTTCTGAAACACAATGGAATCTTTGTGGATACATAATGTGTATTGAAGTAGCAGTGTTGCTAATTGCTTTTGACTAGACAAAAATCTAATTTTCATTGCATCCAACGCATGACTATCCACTGTTTTAAAAGTGTAAAAAGTCAAACCATTACTTTTAAAAAATTGATGAAACTAATTAAGAATAAATTATTTCTCTCTGTGAGATGCCTAAGCCTTGTGCCCGGAGGATGAATCATGATACCTTACACTATTCTCAGAAGTAATAACTGTGCCCAGGATAGCATTTTGTTATATAAAGAAACCTAATGAAATTTCACCAAAAATCTATAAATGCATTTCTTGCAGTGCCTCTATGCTATACATTGGTTGCCTTCTACAGATTCACTGTTTTATGAAGATTGTGTTCTTAAAAGAGAAAGAAAATTGCAAGGTAGATGTTGGCTAGAGTGCAACTCGGGATAGGGGATATTTCACACCTTATCCCCCGTCACACATCAGCTGCCCCTATGGGGCTACTCGGTTCTGCGCAACTTGGTTCTACTCGGTCCATATTTAGTGTGAGTTTTCTGTTAAATCAATTTATTATATGTATTTCCCAGAGCTGCTGAGACTGGGAAAGACAAATAATCATTCCAAAGGGTACAGTTATAACTTCCTAGAACACTGTGGATATGTTCCTGGAAAACAGAGTGCTGTGTAAAACAGTGCTATAAGAGGCAATTACAACACTGTTCTAATGCAGATGTGTTCACAACACTACACCATACTCACCAGTGCATTAGGTTGGAGCCTGCTATATAATTAACCATTGCTAAAGTAATTCCTCTTTAGTAGCAGCAGTGGAAGATGATGGGAGGAGCTACTCCCAGGAAGGTGAGTCAAGATTGAAATAGGTTTCCAGCAGTTGAAATGACACCACAGATGCCAAATCTCTGTGATTGGTCCTGTGCTAGCCATAACAGAAAGCTGACAGCTGCATCATGAGGAGCTGCCTTTTGTGCCTCAATCATTTGAACAGTTTTATGAATTTGAACCTCTCTCTTTTTCATAGTGCTGTAAAAATCACTCTCAGGACCAAAAGGGATATAATGAAACTGTGTGGTAGTAAGTGGAGTTACAGGAGAGACTACTACTTTTGGCCTGAGTGTGAAACATAAAGCCTCAGTATTCCTTGGTATACTCCTGCCCTTTAAAACACCCTGTGGAAGTAGCACCACTACTGCAATTTAACTGGTGGCCTTAAGATTCCCTACACACTCTCTAAAGCATTTTTGGGACCTCTCTTTCTACTTGCATGTGTCTCAACGGGCCCTCCTGTGAATGTGACATACCTTCGTAGGTTCCTACTTCAAGAAGAGTCCCACTTTTCTCAAGCTCAAGAAACTCCTGCACAGTCAGAAAGTTATAGTCCACTCCAGGCACTTCTCCTTCTCGTGGAGGACGGGTTGTGCCTAGATGAGAAAAGAAAAACAAACAGAAATAAATATTCACACTGCAAATAGCACCAGCAGGAGGAAACAAATAAGCACACTAAGGTACCACCTAATAAACGCTGCATTGCTAAACCACCTACGGAATTAGAGGGAAAGAGGTTCTCTAGCAAACCTGCACCCTATCTTGAGGCTTGTCACAAGAACCACCATTTCAGATGACACCTCTCTTCCTCGAGACTTTGGGCCATAGTCAAAGATGACTAGGAGTGACCGTATTCCTCATGAAACCACCACATTCTGTCATGGACTTCCCAAGTGGGTTCACACATCATCACTTTCATGGTTCTGGAAGGATTTTCCCACAATGCACTAGATTTCACTTTCACTACCATCCAACATTCTCCCTCCTATATAGGCCTTCTGGAGCATGGGCTGGTGAAATACACATGGATGCAAATATCATAAAAGAGAGGAACACCATCACGTACTCTCGTATTCTCTCAGACAACTTATATGGGAAAATTGGATTAATTTTCCTTTAATTTCCACAAATTTATAATCCATAATTGTATTATATTTAGTAATCCATCAATTTTTCTTCTTCTTATGAAAACATCTGACATTTTATCACTCCTCCCCAACTTTCATTACATTTCATTTGCAATGCATCACTACATCTGTCAGTTTCTAATTCTCTAAGATGTTCCAATATTTCAATTGGTTTTGTGTCAGTTTTCTTAATTTTCTGAGTATACTGAATTTGAAAATGCACTGATGGCCTTCACTACTGAATATGGGTTTATCTTTGCGACACATTGAATGAATTAGAAAATCAGTTACACTGGACATATTGTAATTCAGTCAAAATTAAGCACATTTATTGTTTGTTCATCGTAATGATTTACAGATGTTTCATTACTTCTTGGCTGTAATCAATTCTTGGTTTAATTTTGAATGGATCACCCCTACACTACAAAGAAACAATTGAAAGTTAAATTCCATGTCCTTTTGAACATTATGTGCAAAACTCTCATAAGCTGTAGGCTATTTTATTTTGAAACTGAGGTGGGGAGTTAAGGTAAACCAACAAGACAAATTATTTTACACCTGACATATATAAAAATTAATAATAATAGTAATAATAATTACTATTACTAATAATAATAATCTCTCATAAGCTGTAGGCTATTTTATTTTGAAACTGAGGTGGGGGGTTAAGGTAAACCAACAAGACAAATTATTTTACACCTGACATATATAAAAATTAATAATAATAATAATAATTACTATAATAATAATATATAAAAATTAATAATAATAATAAAAATAATTATTAATAATAATAATGTTGCCAAAATAAATTAGTTGTATGACCTTTCCCAAAATTGGGGACAACAGCCAGGTTTGTATAACTTACAAAACATTTCCCAAGTCACTGAAAGACAGCTGTGATGATTTGAACCCTGCATGTTAAAACGTTCGTCATGGGTGTTCAAAGCAAAATTAAAACTGATTCCAGGGGAGATTTTTTCTTCCTTCCATCCCCAAGTTAGCCCATTGGTCTCCCAGGATGCTCAAGGAAAAAAGACCTGCCTTGAAACACTGATTTATTCATTGACACTCACATTGACCTATTCCATTTTATTTGGTCTTGCTTGTGTTCTGAATAGAATCCCATTTAGAAGGGACTTGTAATTTCAAGAAGTTAGTACCTTGAAATATATAAAAGTTTACAATGTAATTATAGGTACAGTATTTTTCATCAACTCCATCTGTCTCATTCTAGGGGATCAACAGGGTTACAAACACTCACATTCCCATTGTAGTATAGTTCAATGATTTCTCTCCGCTTCATTGCATCTAAGCAAATGTTCCCAAGCGCAATTCAGAAAGGGAGTCAAGAACAAGGGGCCAGGAATTCCCCGCCTCCCACTTTCTTGTAATGAAATGACAGGCTGCCGGCTGGACACACGCCTGACAGATGGCATTTGAAAAGGTTTTTATGAACCATCTGGGGTATACACAAAGCGTACAAACCACATGTACTACGACCAGCCCAGGAGGGTTTTCCTTCTCAGTGATGTTTAACAGGAGAAATTGAAGAAGAGGCAAATCAAATTCCTTTGGATCATTACATTACTAATAAGCACTCTTTCCTGGGCTGAGATCCTTAACATGCAATTAATGTGTAACTGTCATGTCCAAAGCCATTGCTATAGGTTCCCAGCGAGAGAATTCTAATACTTTGAGAGAAGAACTGCTTAAGCCTTTGAAAAGCAAGTGCATTTCGTGGGAAAAAGTTGTCTGACAGTGTTTATGAATCAGAAATTCACACTTCCAGTCATCCTTCAGCTTACACCCACACAGTATAGATTCACAAGAGCTGCAATAATGGCCAAATTAAAATGCTGGCTACTTAAAACAACTGGAAAGCACACAAGAAATGGCCCTGAAAGTTTCAAAGACGTTGAAACAGATTCTCAAACACAAGTGCCCACAATACTATTACTTGCTCCACCCATTTAATTATGTACACAGAGAACTTTCTCAAATAGGTATTTCACCATCTTCAAAGCCCCATTCACCAAGTGTATCTGTCCATTTTGCCACTAGAGCCAAGGACAAAAAAATGCCAATGCTGGAAATGAAAACAAAATCTGTTCTGCCCTTAGCAAGCTGTTTAGCTGGAACTAGGAGATTTCCAGGCCAATCCTGAGCTTCCCGGCGCACGGGGTTGCAGCAGTACCAAAAATGGTTGCTGCTGCATCCAGCACAATCCAGGCAGCTGCCGCTTCCTCCTTGGGAGAAGGGGACTTTTGTCCCCTTCCCCCGGGTAAAACAAGTAGCACTGCAATGGGGCTACTCAATTCAACAATGACCCATGGGTCGGTGTAGAATTTAAGGACTCCGTATTAGGCAGATGGACTGACACAGAGGCTCAGGATCCGGTGGAGTAAAGTTCCACCGGTCCCGCCTCCTTCTCGCCTTGCTCCCTCCCCCCAGTATGTCTCCACCTGCCCTCTCCTTGTCCTCCCTCTGCCCCCCCATCTACCCCTGCCTAGCGGTTCATGCAACTGCTGAGTGACAGAGGTCCAGTTGTCAACCTGTGCTAACCCAGCGCAGGCCACTGCTGGGCTAGCACCTGTGCTCCGCTGCTGCAAAGCTCGCAAATGGGCCTTATGGCATGTTTGCGACAGAGCCGGCGCGCACCCTTTAGGACTGGGGCCTTCTACTGGTATCAAACGCACTTCAACATGGCTTCTTTTTCAGTACTCAGCACATCTAATCCCCATGGGATGGGGTTTTCAGCCACTTCTTTGCTATAGGCAGTGAAAATAGTGGGATCAATGTAACTGATACAGAGTGCACTGAAGGGAAAGAAGCTTAATTTAGGTCTCGCATACCATATTTTATCCTGTTATGACAAGTACAACTTACAGCAATGAAGTAATATATTAATTTACTACATTTACCCCATTCCATATAAACTCAAAGGTCAACAGAAAAGCAGATGAACAACATGACCTTTAGAAGTGTGAGCAATGGTGAGAAGTTGCTTTTCTGCAAGTTCATTCTAGGGCTGTGGTTCCCAAACTTTTTACTACCAGGACCCACTTTTTAAAATGACGCTCTGTTTGGGAACCACCTAGGTTTTCCAGACTTTTAAAAAGGGAGATCTAGATTGGTGACCCACAAGTGGGTCCCGACCCATAGTTTGGGAAACACTGTCCTAAGCTGTTGCTGTGACATAGAAAGGCCTGACCCCATATCAGTGGGATGAGAGGGGGCTATTGCAACTCAATTATTGCCTCCATTCCTGACCAGGAAACAAGCAGAGGGGTAAGGGTCCAATGATTAGTCCTGATCACACTGTGGTAGGTCTTCATTTGTTACACCAGTGCTGCAATGGGTAAAAAAGTTATTTGACTACATTAAAATGTCTAAAGGCACCACATTCTGTGACTGGGTGAGTCAATCTAATCGCTGTGTTGTTTCGTCTGCAAATATTTCCAAATTATACATCAGTCAGAAAGCATAGCATGAAAAATCACAATGAACATGCACATGCTCTCTCTCTCTTTCCGTTTTTCTTGTGCAAGGCTTCATGTTCAGTTGCCTAATAGAGGCGGACACGCTAAGGCTAAATTAATCAGAAACTTGCTTACTGTAATCTGAGAACAACACTTTAAAAAGCCCATATTTGATCACCTCAATTACCTTCACTTTAGATTAAATCAATTCTTTAATAGCGTACCACAATTAAGCATAAAAACAGTCTTCAGCAAGTAGTTCAGGGCTTGGATGCCTATGCCAGAGAACAATTACAGCCTTTCCCAATACTCGTAGAAGTCCCCAACATTTCTGGATGAACTCCTTACAAGCTCTTTGAGAATATTCAGGTAAAGGGAGGGGGGAAGTGATGGAGGCTTCGACCGTTTTCTCCCCCCCCCCAAGGCGGGTCTGTGTGGAGGCTCTTCTGTGTTGGGCTGCACGCAGGGCAAGTTGGTGTCTCTGGCACTGCAGTCCAACCCACTTTTACCTGGGAGTAAGCCCCATTGACTCTAATGGGACTGACTTCTGAGTGGACATGCGGAGGATGGGGCTCTGAGGCTGCTCTCCTGTCCACACTTACCTGGGAGTAAGCATCATTGACCACAGTGGGACTTACTTCTGAGTAGGCATGCCTGGGATTGGCTCTGAGGCTGCAATCCTGTCCACACTTCCCTGGGAGTAAGCCCCATTGACCCTAATGGGACTTACTTCTGAGTAGACATGCTTGGGATTGGGCTCTGAGGCTGCAATCCTGTCCACACATCCCTGGGAGTAAGCCCCATTGACTGTAATGGGACTAACTTCTGAGTAGACATGCTCAGGATTGTTCCCTCCGACCCCAGAGTGTCTTGGATGGTGCCTTCTTGAAATGGCTCCTTCCATCATTGTTTTCCCTGAAGGAGTTATAGGTGTTTGTTATATGTACCCCCTTCTTCTCCTTTGTATCCTCACAAAAGCCCTGTGAGGTTGACCAACTGTAAGATGATGATGGACTCAATGCCATGTTGTAAGTGGGGTTTCGAAACTATGTCTCCCAGTGCTGGAGAAACCACACTCTTTCTCCAGCACCCCATTATCCAGAGCCTCTGAGAGGAATTTTATCAGGGGGTACCAAGGTCTGGTCTAGAGGGTTGAGCCTCCATTTGCCTGAAGATAACATCCGAAGGTCGCCGGCACCGTGCGACCTTGAAGCAGCTGACAAGCTGAGCCGAGTTACTCCATCTGCTCTGAGCGTGGGAGGATGGAGGCCAGAACGTGCGACCAGATCAAGAAAGAAACATCTGAATGTTGTGGTTTCTTGAAAGATAGAACCTTTCAAATTGTAAAAATCCCTACCGGGATTTAAATTTCCTGCCCATATAAACCGCCTTGAATAAAGTCGGAGGAGAAATCTGAGGACCTAGAAAGGCGGTATAGAAATACCTGTATTATTATTATTATTATTATTATTATTATTATTATTCAGGGACTTAATTCACACTTATCTGCAACAGCCTGAGAGCTGTTTCCCTGTGGTGCCAACATCACTCTACAAATATGGGTACAAAGGAGTCATTTGGATGAGGCCAATGACGTGGGGTAGTCAGTGTGTGTGCGCACATTGGGGAGGGGGCGTCATTTCAGAACAAAAAGCCTTACAAGTTTCTGGTTTTCTCCATTAAACCCAGATGCCTTTTAATATACAACACACAAATGAGAAGTTCCAAGCCCCTCTGGTACATATGGCCCTGTTCAGCCAGGATGGGAATGTCTTCACATCTCCCAATCTCTAGTAAGTAATGGGAAGGGTCCTACCAAAGTTGGGCAATATGCAGCTTGCAGACAGGTTGATTTGCTCTGGTGTGCTCCTGACCAGGTGTCCAGATACACTGGTGGACAGAGTGCCTATACCTTTAGCTTGTAAAATGAGCAGAGTCCCTTAGAAAAATACCATTCATTTCCAAAACCAACTCCACAGTGAACAAATTTGCATTTTCAAGCTGGGTAACAAAACGATATATCTTCCATTATCCGCCAGTGAGTACTAGGCCAAATATTCAAACCTATATGTGAATTAAGCTTTCTATTATTACTATTCAGGGTGAAGGAAGACCATTGCTCTCCCCAAGCTAAATATAAGAGGACATCACTGGATAAGGTGCCTCGTTGCACAGTTAGCAGAAGTTCTAAAGGTTATTTTTCTTGAAAACATCCTTCTCCGTCTCTTTAAGTAGCGGCGGTTTTTATTCTTCCTTTCTAGAAGAATCCAAGAAAGATCCCTCTTCCCTCTCTGCACATTTAAACTAAAAAAAATAATGAAATAATGTTCTTGCCACCATGAAAATGTTCAACAATTTCAAAGGGGCCCATCCTATTTAAAGGTCATCCTCTTCTCCCGTGTCATCCGATAATTTGGACGGTCTGCTCTGCCTCTTCTGCAACTGTCACCTAAATCACAGCTAAATGGTAGGCAGGGAGAGCTCTGCAGATCTGCTGACAGCAACAGGAGAGTAGAACAGACAGAGACAACCTGCTCTGTCTCCAGAAAAGGCAACCTGATTAGTGGTCAGGCATGAACATGAGCTAATGATCTGTGACACATTATTAGAAATTTTCTAGGAAATTGCAACAGGATCCTGAAAAATACATCCAAGAGCAATACTGCAGCAGAGGGCTGACAGTGTGTCTATCTCCAAATAAGACGGCATTGCTAAGCTGGTTTTTACCCTGACACGTGCCATGCTTAGAAACAGCCACCCAAAAGAAAGGTGGGGGGCCTTTGAATCCAGCGGCAGCACCCCTCGTCCCAAAGACAAATGTGGAGGGCAGATCCAGAATCTCAGCCACCTTTTGTATCACTTTAGTCCTGACCATTATGGGACAGTTCCTGTAATACTCTGACCATCGAGGAACAGGCTATGCCCATGGCGTGCGTTTGTCCACTGAGCTAATAATGAAAAATTACTTCCGAAATGGAGTTTGGCAGAAGCACCTTCCCTCCCTCCTTTAGACCACCCCTTCCAATTTCACTTCCCCTTCCCGTCCAATTTCACTTCCCATTCCCTTCCAATTTCACCTCCTTTAGATCTCCCCTTCCAATTTCTATGCTCCTTACATCAGCATAGAAAGGAAAAAGATCCATTTCCTAGTCAACAGTACTAAGGAGGAAGCTCGACCCCGGCAGTACTGCAGACTTGGTGGAAACAGCACAGTGGCTGATGTGAGCCCTGGCCGAGACAGACGGCTGCTCCCCCATCTCATGTCTGCTGTAGGTGGGAGGGGGAGGCAGTTCCTGCCCTCCTCCCCCTACAAGTAACTGTGAAAATGAGAACGAACAGCTGCTGTCTGAGGGTGGGACTCTTCTGCTCCTCCCTGACTCCTGGCTGGAGCTGTGAGTGAAAAAAGAGCAACAGCTGTGCCTCCAAGACAATTCAGGCATCCAATTGCTCTCCTAAGGGCATTTGCCGTCTGATCAATGCCCACGCTGCCCCACAAGTTACTATCTGTTTGGTGCCTTCGCTAAAAGGAATTGGATGAGCCTCATTTCCCCAACGGTTGAAAGAGAAAGAAGACAAAAACAAAAGTGCAGGACTCTAAAGCTCGGTTCCAGAAGTGACTATTCCATTCATTAATGTAATGATACACTTGCAAAAGTAGGTTGGCAGATACACAGATGCTGGGGTAACGAGTCTACTTTTAGTCATCTCTCTGCTTAGCAGAGACACTTGGCCAACAGTCTGAGGCAAAGAAGGAAGGCCCATAGCCAGGGAGACAGACCAGGGACAGACTGCACTTGCTCCCAGTGTGGAAGGGATTGTCACTCCCGAATTGGCCTTTTCAGCCACACTAGATGCTGTTCCAGAACCACCTTTCAGAGCGCGATACCATAGTCTTTCGAGACTGAAGGTTGCCAACATGATAACATGATGGCATAGCAGTTTATTCTTAACATAAAGATTCAGGCTGCCATTGTGCTGCACGACCATTAAAAACTGGGTTAAGACACCAAACAATGATAGGCAACAGGGGTGGCTGTTGGAGGAATTTGCTGAGACTGGTTTCCTCCTTTTGGGGGGGAAGCAGAGTAGCTTCAGCAGCAGACCCCCCCCCCCCCTCTTGCTGGGAATCAACCCAGGGAGCCTCCCACACCCGGCTGACTGCTAATCAATAAAGACAGACAACAATGGCTGGTTGAAGTTTCAAAGGATATTCATTTACTCACGGTTCCATAGAAGCATGTGGTTACAGCATCTGAATACGTTCAGAGGTACACTAAACTCAATAGACAACAAGGCCGTAAAGCTGCCTCGTTTTGCGTGTGCCATGCGGTCAAGATGGCGTTGCCAGCAGAGTCCTGTTGCGCGACATCCCAAAGGGTCAGTGGTCAGCGAGGAAGAAGAAGAAGAAGAACGTGCCCGGATGAAGGGAAGGTTATATAGGGTCTGGGCCACACCCCCACATAGGTCATCCACAAAGGGACAGGTAAAGTGTTGTGTCACTGGGTCATCACTTAACCCTTTCAATGCATAGTATCCTACCACTTCTTGGAAGCAGACGGAGTTGTACCAACTCCAACAGTGGCAAGGGGTTTGCGTCACCAGGTGAGAAAAGCCTGGACCCCACCCCCATGATGGACCCCTCCCATATAGTGAGTGGGGCAACACCCCAGGTGGTGGGTGTGGTGATGCACCATTGCCCTGCCGGTTTTTTGACTATAACCTTTGATAGAACAGATATATTTCAACATGGTTTGTTTCATTGCATTATGCATGAAATCACGCATCGAATGATATACAACAAGATGGTATTATTCAAAAATACTAAGATTTTAAAAATTTTGGCCAATAGTGGTATGACCCCCCCCCCCGTATGCGTCACCTGGTGCGGGTTGCACCCCCAGTGATGCCATTGATAGACAATGATCCTTAGCATTTACATAGCACTTCCTGAGTGAGCGCAGGGGTTCCCATGTATTATTCTTGATGTTCGTATAATAACAATGTGAGGCAAGTATCAGTGGTGTAGCTAACACATCTGGCATCCAGGGGCATACAAAATTTTAACACCCCCACACCCCATATCCCACCAAAATTTTTAACACCCCCTATACAACACCTTAGAGGCCTCCTGAGGACGGGGGGGGGGTGCACTGGAGTGTCTTAGAGGCCTCCAAACGATACTTCCTGTTTTCCCTGAAAACCAAAAGTGCTTTTTGGAGGTACCCATAGCAATGTATCCCCTGCCCCCCTTAGCTACACAACTGGCGAGTATTTCTATCCACACATGGTAGGTGGGTAATTGAGGCTGAGAGGGAGTGGCTTTGCTATGTCCACCTGGTGAGAATTCATGGCAGAGGTGAAGTTTGAACTGAGGAAGTCCCAATTAGTGGACCGCTTTCTTAGCAGCTATGCTACACCCGCTCTATATAAATAATATTCAAAGCAGATGGCATGGAGAACAAATGTATGGCTACACTTCCTTCTTTAGCTACACTTAGCTATACTTCCTTCTGCAGAGCTTACTTTATTCTTAGGGATCTAACCAAGTGGATCAGAAGAAAGGGAAGTTACTATCAGGTGCTTCAAAGACACTTCATCCTATTCATGAAGTGAAAAGCAAAGTAATCTGTCAGTCCATGCATATGAAGCAGCACACAGCTGACTGGCAAATGGGTCAGGTCTGTATTGTGCCAGTAATTCAATAGAGCAGGGGTGCCCAAACCCTGGCCCTGGGGCCACTCGTGGCCCTCAAGGACTCCCAATGTGGCCCTCAGGGAGCCCCCAGTCTCCAATGAGCCTGTGGCCCTCCGGAGACTTGCTGGCGCCTGCACTGGCCTGATTCAACTATTTGACCTCTCGTGTGAGCTGTGGGATGAGGGCTCCCTCCACTGAAGTGGCGTGTGTAGCCTGCCCAGGACACGAGTTGAGTTAGAACTTGGCAGCCGCAGACAGCCAAAGAAGGGGAAAGAAACAGCAATCTGAACAGCCACTGCACTGAGGAGGTCCACAGGGGCAACACCAAGGGTTACCACACTGTGTTTGACACCAACCGAGTCATGCTGCTGCTATGGGGTAGCACAATTCTCCTAAAATAGTTTACTGCTTACTTGGAGCCACAACAAGGGAAACTGGGGGAAATGCCATGACTCTTTGAAGAATTTAAGGGCGATATCGTCCTCTTCACAGGCAAATCTGGTGGCAGCAAAGATATGATCCAACATGAACTAGAACCCAACATGTTTTACAGCCACCAAGTGATTAGAAGCAAGCAAATTAATCTCATGATTTCAAGGCTGACAGTAATAAAATATCAGTGGAACCCAGAGCTATTTTTATACCTAAGTGTTAAAGCACCTCCTAATCTATAACTAGATCAAATGGCTTGTGCATTACTTTCATTAAAGCAACAATAAGAATAAGACATGTAGTTGGCCTTCAGAATAATTCCATCAAACCACCGACCTGAGAAGGTTGCCTATTCCAGCTCATTGTCCTAAGAGAGGCTATTCAAACTTGAAGCATTCAGAACGGATGCAGCCTTTCTTTGAAGATTCCAAAGAGAACAGGCTGTAATCCTTTATGCCCCATTTTGGGAGTAAGCCCCACTGAGCACAATGGAGTTTACTTCTGAGTAGACATGTCTAGGATTGGGCTGTATGTTAAACCATTCGAATGCTGATGTTGGTTGAAAGCAACCATTGGTTGGTTGAAAGCATGTAGGCTGCAGGGTGTTATCAGCTAAATATCTCAATTGCTACCCAGCTTAAAGCTAGAATAGGAACTGATGTGTCAGAACTGAGTGATTAGAAACAGAACAAAGTGAGACAGTAATAGCTCTGTTACAGAATTAGGAAATTGATTATAAGTCTTGGCCAGGATCATGGCTCAGTTTCTGTGTGGTGGAACTCATGCTTTTGCATGTAGCAGGTCCCAGTTTTAATTAATTTCTAACATCTACAGTTTAAAAAAAAATAAGGGGGGGGGAGAATCTCAAATTGCAAGGCTAGGAAATACGTTTGCCTGAGCATAATTGTCTGTTGAAGCAGTTCCCACAAGAGTCAACAGGGCCGAGAAATGGGTTAATAGAAAAGATCTATAGTTAATTAACTGAATACAGTAATTCCATGTTATTCACTTATTTGGGATATATTATCCTGCCTTTAAGTTTTCAAAAATGTCTTTATGGCAGCTCACATAAAAAGTCTACAAATACTATTATAACATAAAATTGAACTCCTTTTTTCCTCCTCTTCTTCCATTGGATTTTCATGACCATTATTTTTTTTTTGGGGGGGGGGGGGGGACACTTTAAGCTTTTAAAGCTTTACTATAAAAAACATTTGATTAAATTATTATGTAAATTCATTACTAAAAGAATAACAGTGGAAATAAGATCTTTGAAGCAGAGGTACTTTACATTTTCCCATGGGTTGTCCAGTCCATGGGACAAGGTCTTTCTTAGATTTTACTTCATTTGTACTTGCCAGATTTTATGAAATCTCTTCTCACAGAATCACAGAGTTGGAAGGTACACACAAGGCCATCTAGTCCAATCCCCTGCCTGTGGCAGGAAATCCCCCTATAACTTCTCCAGCAGGTTTCTGTTGAACCTCTGCTTGAAGATCTCCAGTGAGGAAGAATCTGCCCCTTGGTAATTGGTTCCACTGCCAAACTGCCCTTACTGTCAAGAAATTTTCACTACAGGACAGAGAATGAACTGCCAAGACCAAGAGATGAAGAGAGTTTTACTGAGCTAGTGGCTGACATCCTGAAATTGCCACATACTGGAAGACACAGGAAGGTTCCTTTGCTGCCCATCCCATCCCACCACGTAGTAGAACAGTCAAGATCAAGAACTCTGCTTTTCCTTCTGCCAACTCACGTGGAATATCAGACATCTATTTCTACTGCAACTCTTTTAGAAATATATTTATACATATAGCCAAGTCAACAACATTACAGAATTACTGCATTCGTCAATTCATTATAGACCAGGGGTGTCAAAAATGAGGCATGTGAGCTAGATGCAGCCACAGGAAGCTCTTTATTTGGCCCTTGGGCTCTCCCAGCATCACCATTAGATGCTCACAGTTGCTGAGCTATGCTGAGGTGTTATTGCTGAAAGGGCTGCCTGCATGATAATTGGGCTCTTCCATATCTTGAAGATACAGGTGGAGCCTGTTTATCTGCAGATTTTACATCAGTAGAGCTGGCTCAATGTGGGTCTCTCAGATCTGTGTTGAGCCAGACTTGACCCCACCTGAACGCACCGACGGCGACCAGAACTATGCTCCAGTAGCCTCCAGGGGGCTTTCTGAACCCCCAGAGGACATGTGCATCTTCCCACAGCCTCTGCGGGCTTCAGAATGGTGACCCGGTTTTCCAAGGGGGAAGCTTCTGTGGCCCTCAGAATGCCTTAAAAGGCATAAAAACGTCACTTCTGTCTTCCCTCAGGAGTCACATTTTTCAGTTCTATGGGCCATTCTGAAGCCCACAGAGGCTGCAGACAGACACGGACGGCCTCTGCAGGCTTCAGAAAGCCCTCCAGAGGGGATCAGAGCACAGCTCCAGTCTCCTTCTGAGGGAATAAGGGGCCAAAAATTGAGATTTCTTATCTGAAATTTTTGGTATCTGTGGGGGTGGTGGGTCTGAGAACGGATTCCCCGGTGGATACCGAGGTCCCACCTGTATGATCAGGATTTGCATATTTTCTCTTCTGTCATTTCCTAAGAGAGAAAAATTGCTTATTTCTGCTCACTTTCTGTTTTATGACATCACTTCCAGCCTGCAGCAAGCATCATCACTGCTGTTCGGCCTGCTGCTTGAAATGAGTTTGACACCCCTGGTATAGAACATCTATTACCCAAGCAGGGCTCGGAGAAGCACCAGCCTGAATCTCTGGAGAGTCACTGCCAGTCAGTGTATGTGAACAATACTGAGCAGGAAAGGCCAGTGCTCTAAGGATAAGACAGCTTCCTATTCTCTTACATTTTGGTGCATGTATGCAACAGACAGCCACACTAGACAGCTTCTGAATTCCCCTCACCTTTAAAAATTTACCCTATGTCTACTTTCTTATAATTTAAATATAATACATCTTATTTTATCCTCGTTGTATACAACAGCATTCCTCAGTATTTATGAGATCAAGCCCATGCCCAAGGGGCTCCAACCCAGTATGAAGCCTCTGCTCCACAGGATCAGATGCCTGTAATCCAAGCATGCCATTGTGTGCATACACCCTCCAGTTGCTGCATGCGGGCTGAAAGAGCAACTTCACCTTGGCATTAGAACAGAGGAGGACCTCTGTGATTCCCTCCCAAAGCTGCATGTAGGAAAATTTAAGAACTAAGCAGCAATTCTTCCAACGACTTCTTGTTGGAATTAAAGGGAACCCTGCACAACAGTGTAAGAATCACCAAATCATTTCCACATGTACTAAATCAAGAATATACATAAAGTATGTGCGAAGGAGAGAGAGAGAGTCACATTTAATAGCTTTAAAGCATCCATACATTAGACAGGCATTCTACAAAAGTACTGGCAGCACCCACAAGCTCCTATTTAATGTTTGCTGAATGGATTCACTTAACTGGCAGTGGAAGAAAAAAAGGAAAAGTTTAACAAGTGCTCCCTTGAGGTGGCAAGCAATTAGAAGTCAGCAGATTTCACAATGGGCATTTTTGGGGGGAAGCAATACTGAACGTGTACATTTTCAAGCCTTTAAAGGAGTGGGTAAGGCTCGTAGCAATTTTATTCATTCTAAAGCACTGAGTTTCGATAGCTATGTGGTCTTCTGTGTCTCCTGCTCCAAGACATTTTGGATGGGGGTACAATATATTACAGCCATTCATCATGTCTATCACGCTTTTGCAATCACTGCTGGTCAGACACAGCATCCAAACATACTCAGTGGTCACTTGAGAGAACATGTAACATTCCACTTCATTATGAGGGTATGGGAGAGGTTCAGTCTGGGAGAGGTATAGACCAGTATCTCTCATTATGTCACTTACAGTGAAAGGACATATGTCTTGTTTTAAAGTTTTTCCACTAATGGTTGAAGTTCGCCAGGAAGCGTCTAAGTCCACCTCCCTGCTGGCCACATAGTCTCCAAAATTGCCATCCCGGTGAGCAGACACACCCCTTAGGGCATAAGAAGAGGGAAGGGAGAAGCAGCTTTCCTTCTCTTACCTTGAGCTGCTTTTGGTGTGCAGCTTCCATCCTCTGTGCAACTCCTGTTTCAAATGAACAAGAGAAGCAGATGAGGCTGGGAGCAGCACATAAGCTGTATGCTGAAAACGGTTCAAGGGAAGGGAAGGAAATGAAACATTACCCATTTGGTGCAGAGAGAAGAACGGACAGACAGGATCCGGTGGAGCGGAGCTCCAACAGACCCACCTCTCTGCCTCCCCGCTCCCTCCCCTTGGCATGCCTCCTCCCTGCCCTCTCTCTGCCGTCCACCAGCCTCCCCCCTACCCAGAACACCTCCTCCCCGCCCCCCTGCCCACCCTCGCTTACTGTGCTGTGGCTCGGCGGTCTTCAGACTGCCAAGCAGCGGAGGCCGGGTACCCGCCTGGCGCTAGCCGAGCGCCGGCCAGCACTGGGTTAGCACGGGCAGTAGTCCAGCGGTAGGACTCACAGACGTACCTAACGGCACATTTGCGACAGTGCGCAGTGGCACTAAACCGTTGTGCAAAGCTCAGGATTCAGCTCTAAGGCAGCTAACACTATTAAAAATACAATAAATATAAATACAGGTGGGCCTTCTTTATTCACGGGTTCACACCCACAGATTTGACACAGTGCAGGTTTAGAACCCACTGTGGAGGGCCTTACCTGACTTCCTGGATATGCATGGCCTTGTTGCGTCTCAGAATACTTCTGGATGTGACAGGGACACATCTGGAGGTCCTATTGGACCCCACCCATGGATTCTATTATCTGCTGGTTTTGTTATGGGGGGGGGGGGGTGGTTCAGAAACAGATTCCCTGTGGATGATGAGATCCAACTGTACAAAAAATTGGCAATAAAGCAGATAAAAACACTAAAATAGACAAAACATCAGTATGTAGCATGGCCCAAATAATCCAAGACACATAAAGACACATAAAACCCACAGAGAAAGCAGTTGCACTTCAGGATCCTCTACAAAGTGAAAGGAGGAGGAGCCAACAGTGGACGAACAGATATGTCTCTAGGGGCTCCTGAGAGACCGTCTGTTTTTCCCCCGAAACTGCAGGTCTGAACAGGATCTGAAGATCTTTATCAGGAGAGATAAGATCTTTCCATGGTGCAAGGTACCTGAGAGATTGAAAGCCCGATCCGGGGGGGGGGGGCCCTTTCTTTTCAGAAACCTAATCGTCAGGGTTGTATTGGGGGAGGGGCAGTGTCTGCAATCAAGCTGCTGGCTCCGTGCTAAGATACGATATGGAAGAAAAAAGCATGAAGCATAAAGTTTAAGTTGGAAATTTAAGATAAGTATATGTTAAAATTGCCCCGGCTCTGATTGACTGATGTGGCTAAAAGCCCTGGATACACTGGAGGCATTAATGAGAAACTTTTTAAGGATGTTGAAAGTGCTCTTTATCTTTGTAGTGGAATAAATCGGTTGTGGATTATAACTGTAAATATAACTTGGTGTGTGGATTAAAATCCAGAATTATTTTTGGACATCATTTTCATTAGACTTGAAAGTTTTGACTTCTTGAGACTGTTTCTTTCGTTTTGTCTCTCTCCATTAGCCACACTGTTATCTGTAAGAAATATTTGAAGAATGCCTGACTGATAAAACATGTGGTGGAAGTAAGGAGAATAATACGCTGTGGACATCTTGTGGATTAGAGAGAAATTGCAAGATGGAACCTGTTCCAGATATTTGGATTCAAATGATCCTGACAAATATGGAAAAATTGCTCACAATGAGAAGACAGCAGTTGAATCGGTCTTTGCAGGTTCAAGCCAGTTTAGAGACTCTGTCCCATCAGATGGATGCGTGCAAGGAGTAATTGGAAAATGTGAAGAAACAAGAAGATCAACAAGTCTCCTGCTCAGCCCCTCCCAGTCCTCCTTCTGTCTCTCCAATGCAGCAGTTTTCCATTTGGTCCTTCAACTCTCAAGGGCTTGTTACGTACAAGGTACTCAGCAAGCGAGCCTATTGGCTCAGACAAAACTTCCTACTATTGGCTCAGACAAACTCAGACAGGCTGTCTTTTGGCTCATGAAAGGCACAGCTACAATCCTACCAGGACAAGTTACAGCAGTCAGCTGAGCCCAAGTTCTGCACATATCAACCTGAAGGTTAAAGAAAATTGGAGGATTTTCTTTAGTTAATAATAATGGTCAAAATCTATTAAAAATACATATGAAATTGATATATATGAATTAGAATGTATTTAAAAAAATAGCTGGAAATGTTAACATGTAGATGAATTGTTTTATATGTGGCTATTATGTCAAAGAAAAAGAAAAGTAATTAGATTGGAGAATTAGATTGGAGAATTGGAAAATTAGATTGGAGAATGGTAAAGAATATAAGAGATGGTTGGTTCTATAATAGTTTGGAAATTAGATTATTTTTATTTGATATTAATGAGTAACTGAATTAGCTGAGATGATAGAAAGTGAATATTTAGAAAATATATTATAGGAAATTAGGAAAACTTTATTATATATAAGCAATATATAAATGAGTAGAAGAGTTAGATGGAAGAATTGTTTTATATGTTGTTATATTTTGGTAACTAGATTATTTTGTTTTAATAATAATGAGCAATTGAAGTTAGTTTATGCTTGATAGAAAGTGAATATTTAGAAAATATAGTATAGGGCATTAGGGAAAATTTATTATATATTATATAAATAAATGGATAAATTAATAAAAGCTAGAAGTAGATGAGTAATAGATTAGGAGATATGGTATAATTAGTAATGGTATATGGTATTTAGCACTCCTAAATGTATGTTATACGTTTGTATGTCTGTGTCAATTAAAATAAATAAATAAATAAATAAATAAATAAATAATTTTTTAAAGAAAGGATCCTTTACAAAGTCACAAATGATCTTGTGGGTGCACTGCAGAATTTTTGGGATACCCCTATTTACTGTTCTCATTTAACCATTCAACAGTCTGCAAAACAGATTGCACTGAGTCACCCACTTATTTCCATTGAACATTCCATGCCCAAATCCTCCGTTAACAACACCACATCAGTTGTCTATCTAGAAATATGGATCTAAAACTAAAAGTAGTAGATCTTTAAGCAAATAGTTTTGGTTTTTTGTTGTTTTTTTTTCAAAAGATGAGAACAGGTAAATGTGGGGATGCAGTATCACCACTGTGAAAACAACCATGTTACTTAATTTTAGAGGTAGGAAGCCTTTGAAGATGTGACCTACAGTGATTTTTCAAGCAGAACGTGCAGAACAAGGAGTGGATCAACTGAAAAGAAGCTTGCAAAGGAGCCACCAGGACAAAGAGCAAGGCTGACAAGTTTAGTCTAGGTCAGGCAAGTTGAGGTCACTAGCTTTCCAGGAATACTTAAAGGATTGTGCATTATTTAAGAGCACTTTTCACTCTACAAGGAATACAGACAAGCAAATGCCCAATGTTATCAAAGGGCATTCAAGCCATATTGAATAGCAAACACACATACAAGAAGACAAAAGTGTTCACATTTTGAGTTGCAAAAATTTATTAACTTAGGCTGCAGTCGTATACATGCTTTCCTGGGAGTAAGTCTCACTGAAGTCAATGGAACTTAGACATGCATAGGGTTGTGCTGTTAGGGCCCAATCCTACCCAATGTTCTAGAATCGATGCAGCCCTAAAGTCAGGGAACAAGCATTATGACAAAGTCACATTTTCAAACACTTTTCACATAAGGATGAAACAGCTTAGCCTGAGGGAGCGTGATGCCTGATGATGTGCCAGCCTCTGTTCCTCCCACTCACTAATGCTCTAGCTTAGCACTCCCCGCCCCCTCACATTTCCTCTTCATATCCTTTTCCAATCCAGGGAATGGAAGGAGAAAGATAGGCAAGCAGGTGGACAAAGATGGGTGGCCCTCACCAATCTGCTGCCTGAGGTAACCGTTTCAGTAGGCCTCGTGGATGGGCCGGCCTTACAAAGAGTGGTTTTTATAAGAACCCAGGTTACTGCCAGCAAGCCCAGGGAGGCTCAAGAGAAGAAGTTATACAATCCCTGAGCTTGTCTGACTGGGGAGCCCCTCAACTGAATGACACAGCTTTTTGCAAAGGGTCTCTTATATATGGTTAGCCTTTCCTCAACCCAGGTTTTATGGATCATTTCAGCAAGGCAATAAAAGGTATAGCCATATCATAGTTCAGTTCTGCTGGGATTATGAACTCTCCTTTCTTCTCCTCCCTCATGCACTTTGGAAACCCTTTAAGGATGTTACACATTATAGTTCCCCAAAACATACAAACTAGGAAGGGATATGTGATTTATTCAAACCACAGTTATGTTATGAAACAAGAGAGGGAATACATACATACATAGATACACTGATGGTCTATCCTCATTGGCAATCTTTCCCATGTGGCCCACACTCGCTAGTGATCTATTACAAAACTGGAGAGCGTTAAATCACATGCAAAGGGAAGGGAAGGGAAGGGAAGAGGACTAACAGAAGGCTCACGCTTGCTGATTCTCAGAAACAGAAACCAAGGGCTATGAGTGAACTTGGAACTCCTGTGTGTGTGTGGGGGGGGGGGGGAATCAATCTTCATTTTTTTTCAAGTGTTCTCCAATGAAGCTCATAATTACTGGCACAATTTTAAACTGAGCTGAGATGACCGTAACCATCAGTAAAAGTGGTAGAAGTGGCTTGCTTTATTCACACAGTTGTGCATGCACTCATCCCAAAGGCAAGAGAAAAAGTACTCTGCAAATTAACAATCTGTTCGATTATATGTGGATTTTGCCATCCTCAAACTGAGCTTCTCTAGTTATGTATAGGCCATTTTGGATCTGTGTTGGAGCTTCTCTAACTCCACCAAGATTCCTTGCCCAACTCTCTGTTAAGCAACCACCATCAACAGGGAAGGTGTGTCCCCTCCACACCACCTGAATTCCCCTGCTTACTGTTACATGTGCATGCATATGCCCAGTCTAGAGCAGGGGTCTCCAAACCCCGGCCCAGGGGCCAGATGTGGCCCGCGGCGAGCCTCTATCCGGCCTGCAGCCAGCCTCTGATCCTCTGAGAGCCTCTGGCCCAGCTGACCAATGGAGTTGTGCTTGTGGGGTGGGGGAATGGGTGTCTGTTTAAGTGTGTGCTTTGGGCTATGTTAGTGATTGGAAAAATCCTGGACATTTGAGCCCATTTATTCATTCATCTAAGTTCCATCTCCAAAGTATTTATTTAAATTTTATATTTAACTTTTTTTCCGGCCCTCAACACTGTGCCGGATGTTTGATGCGGCCCTTTGGCTGAAAAGTTTAGATCCCCGGTCTAGAGGATGAGTAGGCAAGGCAGCAAGCAGGCATGCTCCATCCTCCCATTCCCTTTACTTATAAAAACTGCACCTGTACCACTTTAGACTATCGGTGGGGCATAGAGATGGAAGGACGTTTGAATGCTCCCTTCACATAAAAAAATACTCCGTAAAGCAAAAATTAATAAATCAGGGATACAGGCGCTAGCCAATCTCTGCCTACAGTGTTGGATTCCCATTTTCAAGGAGCTTTTAAAAATGTCTTTCCTCACTTCAAGTCTGTAGCTGTATTTCTGTCCCGGGATGACCACATCTCACTTTACTATTTGTGTGAACCAAGCTTATGGGGCTTACTGAAAACTTAATGTAGTCTTTGGAATTTCAGCACCAAGGCCATTTACAACCCATACTTATAGGACTGACCTTGTTCAAAGGGCTCCTATTCCCCAGCAATGACCACCAGAATCAACTTTGCTATGGTACCCTTTCTTCCTCTAGCGCAGAAGCCGTGAAATGCTATTAAACTTAATGAAATAACAACTGGGGTAATCTCACTATATTTTTATAAATCTGTGCCTCCTGCGACATGGCAGTTTCCAACAAGACAGACATCTGTTCGGGTCCCTTCCTTTTCATTCAGATGGCTCTTGTTCAGAGGGAAACCATTGTATAGTTGGGCTCGGATCGCTTACATTTTCTACTTCAACAAAGCTAAGTGAACTGAGGTTGGACAGTTCCTTTGCTAAGGGTGGAGAAAAATGCAATTATATGGTCCCCCTGATTCAGTTCTCTAATTAAATTACAACAGTAAAAGGGGGGTGATTCAGAAGCAACAACAACAACTTGCCTTCCCTCCCCCCCCCCCCCAAAACAAAAAAAGTTTTGTCAGGCTTTTAAAAATTATATTACTATTTAAATAATCAGCAATAGATCACCTACCCCAGTGGGTTGTCTGTGGGATTTATGTGTTGTGGACATTAGGTTATGCCAACAGTTCTCAAATTGTCAGGGAGAGTTTGAGCCACAGTAAGTGTGTGGGGGGAAGGCAGTGACAGAATCTGCTGGATTGCACCTCTTTGGAGCAATGCAGGGGCTTGCTGCAACTTACCAGAGCCTGCAGCAGCCTCCCAGGAGTGCGGAGAGCCTTTGCGCTAGCCTCCGCAGGGCTCCCTATGTTGTGGAGACTCCCAAAATCGCAATTACAACCACTTCCGGTTTTACATTCGTGAAACCAGAAGTGCTTGCAATTGCAATTTTTACTAACTCTGCAACCTAGGGAGCCCTGCAGAGGTTGGGGCAGGGGCTCCCCACACCACCGGGAGAATGCTGAAGGCTCTGGTAAGCTGCCTTGGGTCCCTTCGGGGAAAAAGGCGGGGTATAAATAAATAAATAAATAAATAAATAAATAAATAAATAAATAAATAAATAAATAAATAAGTGGCAACAAGCCCCTCCAAAGCAG
The DNA here is from genome assembly GCF_035046505.1 of Tiliqua scincoides. NCBI lineage: Eukaryota > Metazoa > Chordata > Lepidosauria > Squamata > Scincidae > Tiliqua > Tiliqua scincoides. The sequence goes on along the minus strand of NC_089822.1, from coordinate 240,879,470 downwards.
TGCAATCCAGTGTATCACATCGCTAACTTCCCCCTCCTAGCACCTTAAAGGGGCAGAGGCCAGGCCTCTCTGGCTGGGGCAGCTGGTTCTCAAAAGCCATTGCCAGCCTCCCTGAGTGCAAAGCCAGTTCTGTCTAATTTTTTCCAGCCATGGCTGAGAAAAGAAGCAAAGAGATGTGACTTGAGCAGACTTCCATCTGCCTTGCTCTTCTTGGGGTCAATGCTGCTTTAAAAAACTGCTGCACAACCAGAGATGTGGTTGTTGTGCAGAAGCAGGAAGAAAAGCAGGGGATTCCTCTTGCCCCACCCTGTTAGGTCCATGTGAAAAAGAACCAGAAGGCTGGGGGTCCTCATTGCAGTACACTCTGGCCTCTCTCCCCCAGGCAATCTCCACTAAAGAAATAAAGCTAGCACATTCTCTTCTATGGCAGAAAGTACATTTCTCACTCATAGGACTACTGCTGTGGTGGTGGAAAAAGTGAATAGATTGGGAGTGCTTGATGCTTCGGGGCAGATGCAAACATCATAATATCTTGGATGAGAGTCCACTGGAAGTGAGACACAGTATATGGGATTTATATTGGGAAGCCTCATATAAGAGTGAGAAAAGTAATACACTAAATAAATGAAAAGCACAGTGGCATTAGTAAAGAGCAGTGGTTGTCCCATCCTTAACAGAGTCACTGAAGAGAAGCTTAATTTTTCACATTTCGGTGAATGACATCCACTAATTTTGAAGGCAGAAAATAAATTGCTGTTCTAGTGCTAGTGAATGGCTCCCACTGACTTTTATGAAGCCCATAGGTCTGAGTCACAAACACAGCTGAGATGGAGGAATACAGTATTTACTTTCCTCTGCGGTGCTCAACGTGAGCCACTGGTTTGTACTGCAGAAAGCAAATGAGATAAAAACCAGATCACCATTGGGAGAGGGGAAACACTTTATTTTCTCCCATCATCACTGGCATCCTTCAGTCTCAGGAGATTATGGTACCGCGCTCTGAAAAGTGGTTCTGGAACAGCGTCTAGAACTACCCATTTTCATAATCACCCAACCAACAACCAGTAGCAGACATGCTTGAGCATGAAGCACAAATTCACTGTACGCAAGCAAGAGAGTGCTGAATGGCTGTGGCTTTGGGTTTCAGAATAAATCTCAAAGTGGCCCTTGAAACTAATTGCACATCAAACAATGTACGAGTTGTTTATAATTCGTAAAATACCCAAGATTTCACAATTTTGGGTGTCACCCCCCCCAAGTGCATCACCCAATGCAGTCTGCATCCCCACACCCACTAGTGTCACCACTGAGCAGATGCATTTTTCTACGTCCTGTTATAGTTGGTCTGTGGAACTCCTTGCCACAGGATGTGGTGACGGCATCTAGCCTGGATGCCTTTAAAAGGGGATTGGACAAGTTTCTGGAGGAAAAATCCATTATGGGGTACAAGCCATGATGTGTATGTGCAACCTCCTGATATAGAAATGGGTTATGTCAGAATGCCAGATGCAAGGGAGGGCACCAGGATGAGGTCTCTTGTTATCTGGTGTGCTCCCTGGGGCATTTGGTGGGCCGCTGTGAGATACAGGAAGCTGGACTAGATGGGCCTATTGCCCTGATCCAGTGGGGCTGTTCTTATGTTCTTATAGTAACTAGTATTCTGCTGCCTCTAAACAGCAGGAGATGAGAAATACAGAAAGGCTGCAGAAAACGGAATATGTAGGGCACTGAAGGGGGGAAAGAAAGAGTTCAACTTGGGGCTATTTCAGACATTTTTAAAGGTGCAGCATCAGAGGAAGCGGGGTGGGGGCGATTCTTACTTTCCCAACACTTCCAGGTCCGATGCAAAAGGGAAGTATACATCCCTTGACACACAAGATGTAAATTTCTCTTTACACACCTCTTTGTGGGTGATCCTTTTTAACATATAGCACAATGAAAAATAGATTGTAGCAGAACATCATGCAGGGGAGAAATTTATTCTTAGAA